>NW_026988523.1:28040714-29281785 GCF_030222135.1 Aotus nancymaae
GAAAATGTTCTTAAGGCATGCCATAAAGAAGATCTTGTGTAATATCATGAAAAGTGTCCTCAGCAACAATTCTTATGGTAGACACTGGGATGGAACTCATTACACTCAAGAAAAGCAATTCTTGGCTAGGTGCAGTGGCTCACACCTGTAATCACAGCACTTTGGGAGGCCAAGGTGGGCAGATCACTTGAAGTCAGGAGTTTGAGACCAGCCTGGCCAAAGTGGTGAAACCCTGTCTCTGCCAAAAAATACAAAAAAAATAACCAGGCATGGTGGTGTGCACCTGTAATCCCAACTACTAGGAAAGCTGAGGTGGGAGAATTGTTTGAACCCGGGAGGTGGAGGTTGTAATTAGTGGAGATCACGGCACTGTACTCCAGCCTGGGCAACAGAGCAAGATCCTGTCTCAAAAAGGAAAATTTTTTTTTAATTAAAAGAGACAAAAAAAAAAGGAAGAAAAGCATCTCTCCAGGGAACCAGCTCACTGTGGACTACTGATATCGATTTTAATTGATATTGGATGGCAGTGAGTTTAAGACTCTTCTCCCTAACAAGTCCTAAATCTAAGTGTTCGTTTCCCAGTAAGTGCAGGACCCTACCCCACAATTTGCCATTGCTCTGTGGGTAGAGTGACTTGAGTTTGTTCCCTAAGCCCTGCCAACCCAGTCTTTAATTCTGACCTGGCTCCAGGGATTTCTGCCCTTAGCCTGGAATGTTCTCTCCTCTCCTGTCAATCTTGTTGTTGTTTTTTTAAACATGGAGTTTCACTCTTGTTGCCCAGGTTGGAATGCAATGGTGCAATCTTGGCTCACTGCAACCTTTGCCTCCTGGGTTCAAGTGATTCTTCTGCCTCAGCCTCCCAGGTAGCCGGAATTATAAGCTCCCGCCACCATGCCCAGCCAATTTTTGTATTTTTAGTAGAGATAGGGTTTTGCCATGTTGACCAGGCTGGTCTCAAACTCCTGACCTCAGGTGATCCACCCACCTTGGCCTCCCAAAGTGCTGGGATTGTAGGCTTGAGCCACCGCACCCAGCCCCTGTCAATCTTTAAAATTCCATCGTCTGGGTCAGGCACAGTGGCTCATGCCTATAATCCTTGAGTCCAGAAGTTCAAGACCAGCCTGGGAAACATAGTGAGACCTCACCTCTATGAAAAATAATTTTTAAAAAACTGGCCAGGTGTGGCACACACCTGAAGTCCTAGCTAATTGGGAGTCTAGGGCAGGAGGATTGCTTCAGCCCAGGAGTTCAAGGCTCCAGTTAGCCAAGATTGCACCACTGCACTCAAGACTGGGCAACAGGCGGTCTCTAAAGAAAGGGATGGGGTCTATATCTGTGTCATATTTTGGAGAGTATGTGAGAGATCCTATGTGAATCCTCTAGCACAGTGTGCCTGGCAAAGAAGAGGCAATTTATAAATCTTAGTTCTCCTCCATCCCTCTCTCTTCCCTTCTCCCTTAACATGATATGGTGTTTTATAAAGACTTGTTAAATCTGGTGCTCTACTGATTTCATATATGATTTCTCTTTATAAAGAGACTATTGTCTTTCAATTCATTAAGGCTCTCCTCCTCTCAACTTATAGATCATAGTGCTTTGGACATAGAGGGAACGCAGTGCCTATGGACTGAGTGATTCCAATTGGAATGTCATGAAAAGGAGGAATAGAACAAGAGGATGAAGGACAAATCCCACTCCCAATCTGAGGGTCCTCATGGCCGTCACTTAAAGTCATGGCAGGACCCTGTTCCCAAGGGCCCCTCACACCATTCTCCAAAAGCTATTTCCCCTGTCAGAGTAGGACTGAGAGAGAGAGGGAGAGAGTGAAAGTGACAGCAAGAGAGAGAGGGAGCGGGAGAAAGAAGTGAGGTAGTGAGTAGGAGGTAGAAGAAAGCTGGAACAGTCTTTTTTTCCTCCTCACCCAACTTCAGTAAATAACTCAAATATTTTAATAGTCCAATTTTCTCAGTTCTCTTATAATTTAATTTGAGAGCTTTGGAAATGCACAGTGTCAGTACAATGAGGATTTTTTTCTTAAAGAGAAGCTTTGTGTTTGAATAAAAATCATATACAGAAGGAATCTAATTTTTTTAATCTCTTTATTGTAGCACAGTCTTCAAACATAAGTCAAACACTCCCTCTGCCACTTTCTCCACCAGCTTCCCCCAGTGCCACCTAAAGAGACTTGAAAATAACTCATGATGTTTAGGGAAAATCAGCAGGCTATTTAACTTTTCCTAGATGGGTCTTAAAAAAAAAAAAAAGAATTATTCTCCCCTCAGTTAATGAAACAAAGGGGAGGTAGAGAGAGCCTAGGGAGGGTGGAGGAGCTAAGTCAGCCTTCCTGTTTAGGGAGTTCAGGCCTATCAAAGCATGTCGGAGGGTGCAGGGCACCCTGCCACTGGTTCTGTTTGAATGGGGGCTTAATAGGACCAATTGGAGCTAATGATTGCCCACTGTAATAATTGTAGACAGAGTGATGCCTTTTAAATTTCCACACTGAAACACTTTACCTGGAGGAAGGGGACAGACAAGTGTACCAATTTAATTCAGGGACACTGTTTGGGTGTAAATGGAGGGATGATTTTGAATATAACATTGAGTTATTATATACAATACGGTATGCCCTCCTGGAAAAACCTCAAGGGATTATCTGTCTTTGCTGGTTCTGACCACTCTGAATACCTCTGAACCACTTTGAAAGTTGGGTAAGGTCCATCCAATCCTATATCCAACCCTCTCTATAGGAAAAGTATCTTTCTACCTTGGGCCCTTATAAAGATGACTGACTTAATTAAGAATAACTGAGCCCATATTCTAAAGTTAGAACTTTATACCTTTACCATATGGCTAAGTCACACATAAATGCATACGCAAATTATAAAGGATATAAAGTAGACATGCTAGAGAACTGATAAAAATTCTTAGGTCTGGCAAGGGGATTACCAGTGTTCTGGTCTAATTCATAATTCTTATTCTAGTTCTATAGATTCTCTTCTGTGTGCCATGCCATTTTTTCTAAACAACAGGTTATGTTAAGTAAGGTATGTTTTTCCTCCACTGGGACCTTTATTTTCTGTCTTTCTTACTTACTGGCTAGAGGTTCATTTTATTCATAGTTTTTATCAGTATATTGCCAAGAAAATCTTTGATTTTCTCCAGTAAGCAAAGATGAATAATCAGATGAGAACTGCCATCGCCTCCTACCACTGCAGTCGCTCCTACAATATCTGTTCCTTATACTCTGCCTTTCTGCTTCTAACACAGATGAACACTCTGTCTCCTCTGTAAGTCTGACTCTTCTGCCTGTGTCTTCGATCCCATCCCCTTTCACCTACTCAAGGAGATTGCTTAGCAATTTTCCTTATCTCTGTCTCTTTATCATCTGTTATCACTCCATCATTCCCATTAGCGTGCTCACATGCTATTATTTCTCCAACCTAAAAAATAAATCTTTGCTTGACCCCACTTTCTTCCGTAGCTGCATCTGATTTCTCTTTTCTTCCTTATAGCAAAACTCCTTGAAAGAGTTGCTGCCTTCAATTCCTTTCTTCCATTATGTTGTAAATCCACTTCAAGCAGGCGTTCATCTCCATGATTTCCCTGAAACTGCTTTTGTCAAGGTCAACAATGACGTCTATGGAGCTCAATCCAATAGCCATTTTTTATGATCAGCTACTGCCCTTCCCCTCATAACCTCTTAAGACTTATCTCTGACTTCTCTCCCTTTATTCTTCACTCCAGCACATTGTCCCTACTGTTCCTCAAATCTAGGCAGGCTCGCTCCTCAAGCATTTTACACTGGTTTTTTCCTTTGTCTGAGATTCTTTTCCCCAGAGGCGTGCATGCCTAGCTCCCAGACCTCTTTTAAATCTCTGCTTATGGTCTCACCTTTTAAGTGAGGACCACTCTGATCATCCTATTTTAAATTTCACACCCCACCCCACCTTGTCGTCACTCCTGGTTCCCTTTTGTGTTCATTAACTATTGCTGTGTAACATATTACCCTCAAACTTAATAGCTTAAAACAACAGACGTTTAGTATCTTGCACAGTTTCTGGGGGTTAGGAATTACGGAGTGCTTTAGCTGAATGGTTCTGGCTTGGGACCTCCTATCAGGTTATAGTCACATGTCAGCCAAGATGGAGGATTGGCTTCCAAGATGGCTTATCCACATGACTGTTGGCAGAAGGCCTCAGTTCTCCCCACATGGACCTCTCACTCAGGCATGTTTGAGTGTGCTTCATGACCTGGCAGCTGGCTTCCCCCAGAACAAGCAATCTAAGACAGCTAGGCAGAAGCTGCAGTATCTTTTATAATCTAGCCTTGGAAGTCATACACCGTTACTTTTGCCATGACATATTGGTCTCGCAGGCCAGCTCCTTTCAATGTGGGGAGAAATACAAGGTGTGTTTCCAGGAGGTGAGGAACTGGGGGACGTCTTAGAGGTTGGATGCCACATCTTTACTTGATTTTCTCCATGGTATTTATCACCTTCTAATACATTGTACAAGTTATTTATTTAAGATTGTAAACCAAAAATATCTGAGACAAGTCTCAGTCAATTCAGAAAGTTTTCTTTGCCAAGGTTAAGGGTGTGTGCCTGGGAGGCAGCTCTATGCCTTTCTCCAAAGATGATTTTGAGAGCTTCAGTATTTAAAGGGGAAAGGGTGGCTACTGGGGAAAGAAGAAAATTCTTAAAGGTGTGGGTAGATAAGAGACAAACAGTTGTATTCTTTTTATTTTTTGAGCAGTCTTTCACCGAATATAAAATTTACACTTGATGAGTCGGGTAGAAGAAGAGTCTAGCTCAGTGAATCTGCATTTTTACATCAGAGGAAGCATTCAGATAGGCATTTGTCTCAGGTGAGCAGAGGGATGACTCTGAGTTCTGTCCTTTGTCCTGCACCTGTCAGGATAAGCTATCAATTTACATTGTCAGGGTAAAACTCAACAGAACCCTTTTAGGGTAAAGATCTTGGGGCTCACAAGGAATTTCCTAGTGGCCAAATCATGAAGGAGGTACGCAGCTTTTTTATCTTTGTAACTGTCTTATTTAGGAATAAAATGGGAGGCAGGCTTGCCCGATGTAGCACGCAGCTTGACTTTTCCCTTTGGCTTGGTGATCTTGGGGTCCTGAGATTTATTTTTCTTTCACAATATGTTTATTTTTAGTCTCCTTGTTACAGAAAAAGGGTCCTGATCCAGACCCCAAGAGAAGGTTCTTGGATCTCACTCAAGAAAGAATTTGAGGCAAATCCATACAGTAAAATGAAAGTAAGTTTGTTAAGAAAATAAAGGAATGAAGAACGCTAGTTGCCCATTTTTATGGTTATTTCTTCATTATATGCTAAATAAGGGGTGGCTTATTCATGAATTTTCTGGGAAGGGGGTGGGCAATTCCAGTAGCTGAGGGTTAATCCCCTTTTTAGACCATATAGGGTAAACTCCTGATGTTGCCATGGCATCTGTAAACTGTCATGGTGCTGGTGGAAGTGTAGCAGAGGACGATCAGAAGTCACTTTTGTCACTCTTTTGATTTTGGTGGGTTTGGGCTGGCTTCTTAACTGCAATCTGTTTTATCAGCAAGGTCTTTATGACGTATATCTTGTGCTGACTTCCTGTCTCATCCTGTGACTTGGAATGTCTTAACCTCCTGGGAATGCAGCCCCGTAGATCTCAGCCTTATTTTACCCAGAACCTATTCAAGATGGAGTTGCTATAGTTCAAACACCTTTGACACCCTCATGCTAGGGGGTGAGCTCCTTGAGGGCAGTGATTTTGTCTGTTTTATTGACTGTTCTGTCTTTAGTGTCCAGCACAGTGTCTGGCAAGACTCAAATATTTGTTAAATGAATAATTGAGTATAAAGCTCTGCAAAATTCTGTCTACCTTCCCTGATTATTACACTGGAGTAGCTTCTTCTTCTTAAATTGCAAGGAGCTGCAGCTCCAGCCAGCTATTTCCACCTCTCTGAGCATTAGTGACCCATATTTGTTTTCTGACCCAATATATATAGTGCCTTTCCTGATTGACATCTAATCTTGTAAGGTACATGGATGTGCTTTGGTCAACAGTAGGCAGAGGCAGACATCTGGGCCAGAGTGACTCAGAAAGTTTAGGGTGCAGGCGCATACTCCACTTGTTCTATAACCTATTTGTGTAAGCTCATACCTGGTTTGGAGCCACTACTGTTTGAAAAGGTGTAACCGCCCTGTTGATGCTGTGCACAGGGCTTGGCTTGGCTCTTGGGCATGGCTTGACGTGGCTCAGCATGCTGGCATCCAGAGAAAGAGAGAGCCAAAGCGGTCTGTCTTGCAGGCATGCAGGGGGGAGCCAGGAACCAGCTTTTGCCCAGAGAGAGTTAAGCTGCTGACCCTGAAAGCAGGGGAGAGGCAGCCATGCAGCTGTGCATGGGAGCAGCTGGCTCAAGCAGCAGCAACAGAGCAAACAGTGCAAGAGCTGCTGACGAGACAGCTGCTGAATAAAACCCTATTTCACCTACCTATGGCCCCCCGCCAAGTGTTCTTTCAGCTATCCATCCACTCCCCTCAGACCTAAGCATGGGCTGGACCCTGACCCTGGACCTAACAACTGGTGACATCAGCCCCTTAGGGCTCCCAGGTCAGCTGTGTGGCCACAGCATGGGCTGTGGTACCCAGTGGCAGTGGTGCTGCTTGGATGGGTCCCAGTGGGAACGTGGGAGGCAATGGACAGTTCTGAAAGTATAGAGAAGGAGCTGAAGTACCTGGAAGTGCACAGCGCCCAGGAGGAACGTGCCTTTGCCAGCAGAGTCAGATGGGCATTTGTGACTGTGCTGCAGGACCCAGTGCGGGGAGGAGGAAGAGCCTCTGTTGCAGGCTTGCCCAGTGATCCATCAGAATGGACAGCTTTTGGGCCCCAAGGGTGAGCCCAGGGACCCTCCCCCATTATGGTGGAATACATTTCCTATGGTCCCTGTGCCCTCACTGAGTTGCAGGAGTTAAGCAGGTAACGTCGGCAGTCACATACAGACTTAGTGCAAGTCATTCGGGAGAAGGATGCTGCTGCACAACCCAGTCCCACCCTGGGTTCAGTTCAAAAAGCACCTGCTGCAGTCAGGCCAAAGTGTAAAGCCTTGTCCATCGGATAAAAGAACTGGCCAAAGTGTCCAGCTTGTGGGGAGCACTGGACAACCAAAGGCCATGTGTGGACTTGGCAGTCCATTGTCCCTGAACCCAGATCAGTTTCTGGGCAAAGCTGCATTCATCGATGGCTATGGGGGCCAGTCAGTGAAGGCGAAATCTGTGTCTTTGCATCTTGGCGCTGGCTGCTTGGCTCCTTGCCTATATACTGTGTATGTCTCTCCCATGCCTGAATATATTCTGGGAATGGACATTTTGAATGGTCTGGACTTGCATACCACAGCCAGAGAATTCAGACTCTGAGTTTGTATAGAAAATCTGCGTAGACAGACACATCACCAGCTCCAAGCTCTGCCACAACCCCGATAGGTTACCTCCGCTGGTCAATACTGTTTGCCAGGTGGACATATGGAGATAACTGAGACCATTAAGAAGTTAGAGGAGGTACAAGTAGTGTGTGGCACCCACAGCCCCTACAGTTCTCCGGTTTGGCTAGTGAGAAAGCCTGCTGGGACCTGGCAGATGACAGTGGATGATCAGGAACTGAATAAGGTGACAACCCCTCTGCATGCAGCTGCACCTTCCATCACAGATCTGATGGACTGCTTGACAATGGAACTGGGATGGTGCCACTGGGGTGGTGGCCTTGGACAGTGCATTCTTCTTCATCGACATCACTCCAGAGAGTCAGGAACAGTTGACTTTCATGGGAGGGTGACAATAGATTTTCACAGTGTTGCTGCCCCACCATGTGTCATGGCCTCATTGATGATGTGATTCTCTTATAGGTTTAGAAGCAGCAACACCCCTCTTGCCTGGGATTGGGATGAGGCAGCTGAGATAGCCTTCCTGGTAGCCAAGCAGGCTATTTAGCAGGCACAAGCCCTATAGATAGTTAGCCAGAGTGCCCATTTGAACTAAATGTACATGTGACCACTTTGTTTCTGTTAGGGCCAGCACACAGAGCACCTGAGAACACCAATAGGCCTTTGGTCCCAGCTGTGGCAGGGAGCTGAGCTCTGGTATTCCGTAATAGAGAAGCAGTTACTAATAGTAGGATGGGCGCATTCATGGGTAACAACCCTCCGGACTGGGAAAGCAGTTAGCAACTACATATGCCACCCTTCGGGCTCTTAAGAGTGTGGCAGGATAGGCTACAGTCATCGTGTGGACAGCTCACCCGACAGCGGGATGCGTGCATTCATGGGTAACAACCCTCCGGACAGGGATGGCACAAACATCCACTCTAGTATAAAGTGGGGTGCCTACTTGGAACAGTGGAATACGCTGAGTACAAGCCCCTTAGCAGCAAAGTCACAAGAGGTTTTAGAGTCATTTTTTGTTTGTGTTTTTTTTGGACCATTTTATGCCCAGTATATACAAAAGTAATAGTGTCAGAGGCATTTGAACCAGAGCAACTCCATCTTGAATAGGGGCTGGGTAAAATAAGCTGAGACCTACTGGGCTGCATTCCCAGGAGGTTAAGGCATTCTTAGTTACAGGGTGAGATAGGAGGTTGGCACAAGATATAGCTCACAAAGACCTTGCTGATAAAACAGGTTGTGGTAAAGAAGCCAGCCAAAACCCAGCAAAAACAAGATGGCGACGAACGTGACCTCTGGTCATCCTTAGTGCTCATTATACACTAATTATAATGAATCAGTATGCTAAAAGACAATCAATCCCACTAGCACCATGACATTTTACAAATACCATGGCAATGTCAGGAAGTGAACCTGTATGGTCTGAAAAGGGGAGGAACCCTCAGTTCTGGGAATTGACCACCCCTTTTCTTGAAAACTCATGAATAATTTACACCTTGTTTAGCATATAATCAAGAAGTAACAATTAGTATAAGCAGCTGAGCAGCCCATGCTGCTGCTCTGCCTATGGAGTAGCCATTTTTTTATTCCTTTACTTTCTTAATAAACTTGCTATACGCTATGGATTTGCCCGAATTCTTTCTCGTGTGAGAGCCAAGAACCCTCTCTTGGGGTCTAGATCGGGACCCATTTCTGGTAACAGCAGGATCTCACCCACGATGTCCTCTGGCCCTGCCAGGCCCTCCAGCTAAGCAGGGAATGACACTAAGCAGGAGGAGCAAGTCAGCGAAGGAGCTCTGGCGCTGGGGCGGCTGTAAGGACTCTAGGGGCACGTGGTGGCTCCATGCTGTGGCCTAAGAGGCATTTTTAACATCTGGGTGATGACCCTGCTGCCCGCAGAGTTCAGGAATTACTGAGAAGACAAGCGGCACCTGTTCCCTGGGTCTCTGCAGAGGCAGCAGCTGAGGTGGTAATGGGCGTGCTGATGCCTGAGGAAGTGGGAATCCCAGCTGAGGGAGCAGTCAAGCACTGGCAGCAGCTGCAGAGGGCAGGGGCCCAGCTGGTCAGGAGAGCGCCTGGCTTCTCCGCCTTCACAGCCATCCCTTCACCTGTGCTCCTGGGCCCCTCCTGGCTTTTCCCCACAGGCTCTTGCTTCAACCACTTTCCCACTCATTCCAGGTTTCCTCCTACTCCACAGTCTTTCCCCTCAGCCTGCAAACGTGCTCTGCTCTCCCCTTTTCTAAAAACCTCCTCTCTCCTGAGACCACTTCTCTCAGGTCTTAGACGTCCCTTAAACAAACAAAGAAAACCACACACACAAAACCACACTCCTCTCCCATGTAGTCCTGTTTCCAACCAATAGCGATAGTTATATTTTTCTTTCCTCAGCAAACATATTAAATGAGCTTTCCGTGTGCCTGGCCTTCCTCAGCAACTTGCCCATTTGTGAATTTATGCCATAAGCAATGTATTGAGGACCTGCTGTGAATAATAGACTGGGATGGAGGATGGTCTTCCCGCAAAGGAGTTCTCTGCCTCATAGAAGACATAATGGGTAAAAAAAAATGACAATATAACGTGATAAGTACAGCAAAGAAGGGAAGTACAGTGTACAGAGGTATAATAACACAAAATAGAGACTCATCAACTAGAGAGAAGAAAGGCAGAAAGCAAAGATGGTTTCCTGATGGATGTGGAATCTGAACTAGATTTTGAAAGACAACAGGTGAATGTAAGGGAAAACACAGTATTTTGGAAGCTGAATAAGAGATAGCAGTCAACTTCATCAACTGCCACAGAGAGATGACATAAAATGAGGAAAACACACATAGAAATTGCCAGCATGAAGATCACTATGGAACTTTGCCAATACAATCAAAATGGAGAGGACTGCAGTGGGGCGACAAGCAAACAAGGTGTGAGAAGGTAGAGATGGTTTCGGCAGAAGCCTAGCGGAGATGGGGGAGCATTGTAAGGCAGCAGCTAGAGAGAAGTGCAGAGTGGGAGGAGAAATGCCAAGGTTGAGAGAGTGACATGCCAGTTGCCAGCCTCTTAGGGTTGGTGCAGGGATTCAGTGAGTTCATACATGTAGAGTGCTTACACAATGCCTGGCACACACTCAGTAGATTGTATGGCCAGAATGCAATTCTCCCACTTGGCTGCTAATCCCACACTTATTCCATTGCATCAGGAAGGCCTGGGGGGGAAATTCCCACATTCAGAGAATTCACTGGTAATGAGAGATGACAGAGAGTGGGTAGTGCCATTTGAGGCCACTCAGAGATCTCCTGGCTCATTCAGGAGACACAAGGCTCTGAGCTTCCTATGTTCTTACAGGGTCAAACTTTCCCTCACCAGTTCTCCCCACATGGCTTCTTAGCCAGATTTCTTCAAAGAGGCTGATTGCTCCACCCAAGGGTGGGGTTGTGGAACCACCTTATCCCATGTCAGTCCCCCAGACATCCTGCATGCCTCCAGCAGAATACTGCAGGTGGGCAGCTTAGCCATCAGGGGAGGGGACAGCAGCTGCTGAGGACAGCTGAACTCCAGTCCTTGCAGTTCTGTCGGCTGCTCAGTGATGGGGGAGTGGATGAGGGGAATGTCCTTAGGGAGGAGGGCTGGAGGAAGCTCCCAGGTGGGACACCACCACAGGAGGCTGTGATCACACTGACTGAAGGAAGCAGCAGGTCCCATTCAGTCCATGACCTGGGGACAGTCTCAGAAGGGGACAGTCTAATGAATCAGATTGAACTGATGGATTGTCTGAATTCATGGATTTGGAATTTTTTCTACTTGGGATAGTAAATTCTACCAAGAGAGGAAATAACTTATAAGCGATTAACATTGGCATAAATGAGTATTTCTGATTGCAGGACCTCATCAAATGGAAGATCCTGTAGGATTTGGGGAGGGGAGAAAGGGAAAAGAGAAATAAATACTCTGAGTAGGGGACCCTGCTTATGAGAGAGCAAGCCTGTTGGGTGGAAGGGATTGAAGTGGGGTTGATGGGATAAAATCTATGATGGCTCAGGGGGCTCCTAGAATCCTAGAAATATGGAGGATTTGAGGGGAAAGAGAATACTTTGGTTGAGAACATGCCATGTGTCTGGTACTTAGCTAAGCAGAGTGGATATAGCAATGAGTAAATCTAAGTTCTTGACCTTTAAGAATCCAGTCTGAGGCCAGGCGTGGTGGTTCACACCTGTAATTCCAGCACTTTGGAAGGCTAAGGCGGGTGGATCACAAGGTCAGGAGTTCAAGACCAGCCTGGCCAATGTAGTGAAGCCCCGTCTCTATTAAAAATACAAAAATTAGCCGGTGTGTGGCACATGCCTGTAGTCCCAGCTACTCGGGAGGCTGAGGCAGGAGAATCGCTTGAACCTGGGAGGCAGAGGTTGCAGTGAGCTGAGACCATGCCATTGCACTCCACCCTGGGTAACAGGGTGAGACTATAAGTGTGGACACTGAGCCAGCTGCTTGGATCTGAATCCCAGTTCTGCCACTTATTAGTTGCATGGCTTTGGATGAGAGTCTTAACCTCTCTGTTTCCATTTCTCCATCTATAAAATAGGGATAATAGTAGTATATACTCATAGGGTTGTTGTGATGAGAGAATGAGTTAATATACATACAAAGTGCCTCAACCAGTACCTGGAATAAAACAAACACTACTGTAGGGTCCTCCAACTCCTCCCACTTTTTCTCTGGTCCTACTGGGAAACACAGAGCACCTGCACCACTCTCCCAGCCAGATGCACATTTTCTCCTGCAGGCTTGAATCCACGTGGGGCCCTTGAACATTTCCAGGCACTGATAAAGGGGTTTAGGTTTTTGCCCAAAACACTGAAAGAGACTAGCCCCAGCCCTGAGTCAAACTCCTTAAACCCTCATACAGGCTCCATACCCTGACCTCATTGCAGACATACCTAGATAGGACATCTCTTGTCTCACTGTCCTTCGGGAGCATGCTCTGCAGCCCCCCTGTAATACAGTTCACCTGATACGGTAAATACTTTTAACTAATCACCTTGGCATTTTAGTACTTTTTTCTTTGGAATCCCAACTGGCCCCATCCCAGAATCATTTAGGACAGTCCCTTGCAGGAACTCCCCTGCCCCCACTTTTGAGTGACCCCAGCCATGGGTTCAGCCACAGAGGCTGACATCAGGTTTTTTCACAGAGGCAGGAATCAGGTACTATGGGAGAGGTGACCAGGGAAATCTCAAAAGGCAAGTTTGTCCCCTGCACAGCTGGGAGTCTTTCTACGTCTTTCCCTTTGCTTCCCTTTGTCTTTCCCAGGTCTCTACCAAATCACTTGCTTTTTCAGCCCACCCTGCAGGCCAGTGATACTCCATCACAAGCCAGTGCAGTAAGTGTCTGACACTCCCAGTGCCCCTGTGATGAGGAAAGCCTTGCCTCCAGGAAACAAAAGCTGTCTTTATCTTTTATTCCTGTTCAGTGTGCTTTCCTTCAGCTATCTCCGTTAGTCATCCACACTGTCCGCACGAGTCCCAGTTCTGAGGTCCTTTGCCTGGGACGCTTGCGGTCCTCACACGGTCTGGGCAGTGGGTGTCGCTGGTCTCCAGCTTTTCCTGCTCTTGGGATCTGCAGTGGTCTCCTTCCTCCGGGATGCGGTGTGCTCTGCTTCCCTAAGCCATCCAAGGATGTCAGGAAGATCTGGAACCAAAGACACGTTCAGGGAAGGAAACAGAATAGAGCCCTAAGAGCACGGGCCTAGGAGCTATGGATCTGGCTCGCCCTGACTGCCTCCAGCTTGTCAGGTGACCCAGCACCTCACTCCACCTCCGTTTCCTTTCCTAGTTATAAAGTGAGAGGGTTGGAAGAGGTCAGTAGTTTGCAAACTTCTCTCCACCGTGAAACTCTTCTGCTATTTCTCTTTGCATGGACTTTATGTTTTAAAAGATTTGATCTGCTCAAAATACCCTGCTGTTTAATAAATTATTTTTCCATCTTTTTACAAAATTATTTTTATTGAATGTATTTAAGGTAAGGAACATGTTTTGATATACATATGCATAGTGAAATGATGATTACAGTCAAACAAATTAATATGTCTACCACTCTCCATAGTGGTAGATTACCCTTTTTTAGTGGTAAGAACTCCCAAAATCTACTCTCTCAGCAAATTTTCAGTATACAGTACAATGATGCATTATTACTATAGTCCTCAAGTCTAGGTTTCTAGACTTATTCATTTTACCTAACTGAAAACTGGTATCCTTTGACCCACTTCTCCCCATTTCCTCCCTCCCCACTTTTGGTAACCACTCATCTACTCTGTTTCGATTTTTTTGACTTAAAACATTTTTTAGGTTCTATATATAAAATGATACAGTATTTTTCTGTCTGTCTTATTTCACTTAGCATAATGCCCTCCACATTTATCCATATTGTCACAAATGGCAATATCTTCTTTTTAAAGACAGAATAATACTCCTTTTTGTGTGTGTGTGTGTGTGCACGCGTGTGTGTATCCATTTAAAAAATCTATTCATCCATCAATGAGCACTTAAGTTGTTTCCATATCTCACCTCTTGTGAATTAACATGGGAGTGCAGCTATTCCTCTGAGGTGCTGATTGCATTTCCCTTGTGTATATACTCAACAGATGGGTTATTTTCCATCCTTTATTACTCAAAGACTTAAGTCAGCAAGAGAAAAAGAATTTTGTGATACAGAATTGACAAAACCTTAACTAAAAGCAAACGTAAATAAGTCTACCTTTCAAAAGCTTTTGTACAGTTGCTGGCAAATGCATGATTTCCACTAGACTTTTTTGAAATATTGAAAATAGCACTGGCTCTCCCATTGCCCTTTTAGTGTAAACCTGAGCTTCTAAGGTCTCTGGGCTGGAACAATTTTGCTAAATGATTTCTAAAGTCCCTCCCACTGCAAAAATGTTCTAAATCTATGCTCTCCTTGTGTTACTAGTGAGTTGAAGCAAGCTGGAGGTTGGGGGTCCTTCCAAAAGGGGCATGTGGGGCTGGCTGCAGCTCTGTGTTCAGTACAATCTGCTTTCCTCCATTTTGATGCTGTATGTCAAAATTGGGGTTGAGTTGAAGTCTATCTTTACTGAATTTATGAAACAAGTTTACCACAGTAGCATATGTCAAAACTCCCAGTAGGTCAGGTGTGGTGGCTCATGCCTATAATCCCAGCACTTTGGGAGGCCGAGGTAGGAGGATGCTTGAGCTTGGCAGTTCAAGACCAGCCTGGGCAACATAGTAAGACCCCATTCTACAAAAAAAAAAAAAGGCAAAACTCTCAGTAGCTTATGAGGGTTGTTGGTAATGACATGGGAAGCACAGCATTTTCTATCATTTAACCTCTCCAGCCCCATATATGTACCCATGAAAATGATATCCCAATAATGTATAATTTTTCCCATCTGAAATATCTTAACTTCCTTGGAAATTTTATAGCACCAATAAAACCAATTGATCCAATCTATTTTGAGTCAGAAGCTGTGCTAGGCATTGCTGGGATAGCTACTGAAGTATATGAGGTAAGCTTAACTGAATTTTTACAAAAACATTTTTTAGCAGATAAATCTTTGCAAATCATATGCATTACAGAGGTTTTGCTCTCATTCTCACTTCTAGGGAAACACGAAAAGAGATGGAGCAGTAAACAGAGAATCAAAGGTATCTAGGGGAGGTAAAGGCTGCTTGCTGTTGCCAGGAAGCAGACCTAACAAAGAAGTTAGGCAATCGGCTTCTGCTGTGTGAGGCTGGGGTCCACTTCCACTGTACTGGCTGGGCATCATTAGTTAGTAGCGATACAAAAATATGCTGAATGCAGACCAGAAATGATTCAATAAATCCATGAAAGAAATACTTATTACACACCTACCATATGCCAAGCCTGTGTGGGAATACAATGGCAAGTAAGTCATGGTCCTTGTCTTCAAGGAGTTCTGAAACCGAAGTCACGTAGGGAAATACACACCCCTGGGGGGGAAGTGCCACAGGAGTCCCAAGCAACACAGGGAAGAGAATGGCTAATTCTGTTGTGGATTACTGGAGCCCCTTACAGAGGAAGTGATATTGAGGCTGGGCCTTGAAGTAAGTTTTAGCCTAATGACAAAGGGCATCAAAGGCATAGAGAAAATGACAAACTTGTGAATGCTCATTATCAGAGGTGGCTGGACTTCAAGAGTGGGGGAAAGGTGAAAACAAAGATAAAACTAGTATCGGGCCAGAGTGAGAAGCAGCTGGCACTGTTACACCCAGTAAAATGATACAGCCATCCCTTTACTTAAAATAAAAATATTTATTTCCCCTAAGACTCAGGGGTGTGTGGCTCTCAGGTGACTATTTAGTCAATGATTGGACAGACATTCAGTAATCATGAAAAGCTGTTATTTTAGATATTGATAGATAAAGATAAGAAGTTCTATTTATAAGCATTTTTAATTTGTCTTAAAAATAATCTTAGAATTTCCATAAACCACCCGTTTTTAGTTATATAAGGCATAAAAGTACTTTTAAAAATTGAAATGCTTCCAATCTGTCACAGGAGTAGGTTTGATTTAACAAACAGATTTGTCAGATAGACAAAGGACAAATATTTTCATTTTATACAAATAATTTATGCTGTAAATATATTTATTATTGTGTTAATAACTATATGTTGCCCCCTCAAGGCTTTTATCATCGGGCTTGTTAAGCATAGGGAAAAATAAGATTAATTGTGTTTACAATGAAGTAAATAAATAAAATATATGAATGTTTTATGGATAACTATTAAATTCTGATTAAAAGGTATATGTTGAGCTGTCTATAGGAAGTTAAAGTAAAGGAGACTAGACTGTGGTATGTGGGATGTGTGAGTGTGTGTATATAGAAAAGGGAGGAAGTTGGACAGGGATACATTAAGAAAACAGGCTGGGGAAATAATTTCTGGGACATTATTTTGTGCAAGCAAATAATTAAAAAACTAAAGGAAGAAAGATATCAAAGAGGGAAGATTTTATGAGTTATACAAATGAAGAAAGAAAATAAAATTTTAGCAGTTTAGGAAAGAATGCAATTAAATATAAATGAAATATGCATAAATAAGAGTGTGTCTATAGTACATGCGGTACACAAAATATACATTACTGAATGTGTGTGTCTGTGCAATAATTATTTATTAAGCACTTGCTATGTGCCAGGAACACACATAGCTATTTCTTCCTTTCTTGGCATTTTTACTGTATTTCTATGCATTTGACAAAAGCTGAAGAATTTTCTACAACGATTTGAACTTTCTTCCACTATATAATAATTGCAGGGGGGCATATTTTTAAATATATCAAGTCAGAGATGAGGTGTAACTATGGGTGAGTTTTCCCAAAATAACCAAGGGCTGTCAATTATGTGAGTGATAGTGCCATTTTCTTTTTTTCTCAGTCCAGAGCACTCTCTCAGAATTTAATTCTGAAAGATGCAATGTTATTTATTTATTCATTTTTAGTTTCTGTTGGACCTCAGGTTTCATGAATTGAGTTGAGTACACTCCTCAGGTACTCCCTATAATTACTGGCTTATTCCGGGACCTTTAAAATTTTTATTCAATTTTCCCCTCTATCCCCTCTCGATCCTTCTCCCTTGCCCATAGGTTCTCACTCCTGTGTTTTTAATGTATGTCCTTTCCATTCACTTTTCTAGGGGGTCTAGGCTGGAGGAGCTGAACTGTAACCTCAAAGGAGGTCAGAACTGTGGACTCACTGCCTTTTATCCCTTTTGAGGCTGGAAGATCAAAGGTTAGAGATAAAGTTGTTTAGAGGAGGATCAAATGTTAGAGATAAAGGTGCTTTAGACACTCTCAGCCCTATCTTTATAGATTGCACCACCACCCAATAAGACAACTGGGGTGGGACTGGTTGGCCCAGTGGAAAGGGGGTTGCAGCTTCACTTTTTAGGGAAAGGTTCAGTAATTGGCAATATCGTTCTTTCTGGGTATCTTCCCAGATTGTTATCATAATGGTCCGTGCTGGAAAGGAAGAAATAAACTTTATTTATTGATACATAATATTTATACATATTTATGGGGTACATGTGATATGTTGAGGCAAGCAAATGACAATTAAAAAGCTAAAGGACTGTGTGTAATGATCAAATATAGGTATCTAGAATATCCATTACCTCCAACATTTGTCATCTGTTTGTGTTGGGAACATTTTAAATCTTCTAGCTATTTTGAAATATACAACATACTACTGTCATTGATAGTCACTCCACTTTGCTATCAAACACTAGAACTTTCTTTCTATCTAACTGTATATTTATATCCATTAATCAATCTTGCTTAATCTCCCTCCATCCACCTACTCACCAAGCCCTGCCCTCATCCCTTCAGCCCCTACTCTGCTTCCCAGACTCTGGTGTCTATCATTCTACTCTGTACATCCATGAAACCAGATCAACTTTTTAGCTCTCATATATGAGCAAGAACATGCAATATTTGTCTTTCTGTGCCTCATTTATTTTGCTTAACCTTCTTCTAACATCCAGGTCTATCCATGTTGCTGAAAATTACATAATTTCATTCTTTTGGGGGGCTAAATAGTATTCCATTGTGCATACATACCACTTTTTTAAATCCATTTGTCCACTGATGAACATTTAGGCTCCTCCAACCTAGATCCCTTCTATGTATATTTCATATTTTGGCTATTGGGAATAGTGCTGCAATAAATATGGGGGTGCAGTAACACTTTAATATACTGATTTCCTTTCCTTTGGATAAATACCCAGTAGGGGGATTGCTGGATCATATTGTAATAAAGGATTGCTCTATTTTTAATTTTTTTGAGAAATCTCCATACTGTTTTCCATAGTAGCTGTACTAATTTACATTCCCATCAACAGTGTATAAGGTTTCTCTTTTCTCCACATCCTTGCCAGCATCTGGGTTTTTGTTTTTTGTTTTTGTCTTTTTAATAATAGCTATTCTAACTGAGGTAAGATGATATGTCATTGTGGTTTGAATTTGCATTTCCCTGATGATTAGTAATTCTGAGAATTTTTCATAGTATATAACATATATCAATTTTCATATATCTGTTGGCCATTTATTTTTTTGGAGAAATGTCTATTCATGTTCTTTATCAACTTTTTAGTGGAACTATTTGTTTTTTTGACTGCTGAGTTGTTTCAGTTGCCAAATGGTTAGTGAATTTTTTTCCCATGAAACAGACTGTCTCTTCACTCTGCTGTGTAGATGCTTTTAGGTTAATATAGTCCCATTGTCTATTTCTAGTTTTGTTGCCCATGCTTTCGAGGTGTTAGCCATAAAATCTTTGCCTAGACCAATGTCCTGAAGTGTTTCCCCTGTGTTTCTTCTTGTAGTTTTATGGTTTGGGACCTTAAGTGTAAGCTTTTAATTCATCTAATGCTGATTTTTTTTTAATATGGTGAGATATAAGGGTCTAACTTCATTCTTCTGCATACAGATATCCAATTTTCCCAGCACCTTATTGAGGAAGGTCACATTTCCCCAGTGTACATTCTTGTTGCCTTTGTCAAAAATCAGTAGGCTATAAATATGTGGATTTACTTCTGGGATCTGTATTCTGTTTCACTGATCTATGTGTCTGTTTTTATACTAATGCTGTGCTGTTTTGATTACTATATGTTTGTGATACATTTTGAAGTCAGGTGGTGTCATGCCTTCAGCTTTGTTCTTTTTGCTCAGGATTGCTTTGGATATTCAGGCTCTTTTTTTTTTTTTTGGTTCCATACACATTTTAAATGGCATTGGTATTTTGATAGGGATTACATTGAATCTGTAGATTGCTTTGGGTAGTATGGACATTTTGACAATATTAATTATTCTGATCCATGAGCATAAGATGTTTTTTTCATTTGTTTGTGTCCTCTTAAATTTATTTCATCAGTGTTTTGCAATTTTCCTTGTAGAAGTCTTTCATCTTCTTGGTTAAATTTATTCCTCAGTATTTTTAAAAAGCTATTGTAAATGAGACTGCCTTTTTGATATCTTTCTCAGATAGTTCATTATTGGTATATAGAAATGCTACTGATTTTTGTATGTTGATTTTGTACCCTGAAACTTTACTGAATTTGTTTATCAGATCTAAGAGTTTTGGGGGGGAATCTTTAGGTTTTTCTGAATATAAGATCACATTATTTGCAAACAGGGACAATTTGACTTCTCTTTTTCCAATTTAGATGTCTTTCGCTTCTTTATCTTGCCTAACTGCTCTGGCTAGGACTTTCAGTACTATGTTGCATAGGAGTGGTGAAAGTAGGCATCCTTGTCTTGTTCCAGTTCTTAGAGGAAAGAAACTTTCAACTTCTCCTCATTTAGTATGATGTTATCTGTGGTATTGTCATATATGGCCTTTATTATGTTGAGGTGTGTTTATTCTATGCCCAGTTTGTTGAGAGTTTTTATAATGAAGGGATCTTGGAGTTTATCAAATGTTTTTCAATATCTACTGAGATGATCATATGAAGGTTTTTGTCCTTCATTCTGTTTATGTGCTGTATCACATTAATTGATTTGCATATGTTGAACCATCCTTGCATCCCTGGAATAAATCCCATTTAATCATGGTGTACTATCTTTTTGATATGCTGTTGGATTTGGTTTGCTGGGGATTTTCGCGTGCATGTTCATCAGGGATATTGGTCTGTAGTTTTCTTTTTTGTTATGTCCTTGACTGGTTTTGGTATCAGGATAATGCTGGCATCATAGAATAAGTTAGGGAAAATTCCCTCCTTCTGAATTTTTTTAATACCTTGAAGATAATTGGTATTAATTCTTCTTTTAAAGTTTGGCAGAATTCAGCAATAAAGCCATCCAGTCCTGGGCTTTTTCTTTGTCAGGAGACTTTTTATTACTGATTCAATGCTCATTATTGGTCTATTTAGGTTTTTTATTTCTTCCTGATTCAGTCTTGGCAGGTTTTATGTGTCTAGGAAATTATCAATTTCCTCTAGATTTTCCAGTTTTTCAGTGTATAGTTATTTTATAACAGTCTCTGAAAATCTTTTGTAGTTCTGTGATATCATCAGTTGTCATGACTCCTTTTTCATTTCTGATTTTATTTGAGTCTTCTTTTTTTTTTCTTGGTTAGTCTGACTAGCAGTTTATTGATTTTGTTTATCTTTTCAAAAAATACCTTTTTGTTTTATTGATTTTTGTATTTTTCTAGTCTCTATTTCATTTACTTCCACCCTAGTCTTCATTATTTCTTTCCATCTACTAATTTTGGATTTGGTTTGTTCTTGCTTTTCTAGTACCTTGAAGTACATGATTAGATTGTTTATTTGAAATCTTTCTACTTTTTCTGATATAGGCATTTATTACTATAAACTCCTCTCTTAGCATTGCTTTTCTTGTGTCCTATAGGATTTGGTATGTTGTGCTTACATTTCCATATATTTCAAGAAATTCTCTGATTTCCTCCTCAATTTCTTCCTTGAGCCAATGGTCATTCAGGAGCATGTTGTTTTGTTTCCATGTGTTTGTGCAGTTTCCAAAGTTCCTTTGTTATTAAGTTATAGTTTTATTCTACTGTGCTACAGACTGGTCTCCTGACCTCATGTGATCTGCCCACCTCGGCCTTCCAAAGTGCTGGGATTACAGGCCTCAACCACCATGCCAGGTCATATTTGCATTTCTCTAATGATCGGTGATGCTGAGCTTTTGTTCATATGCTCATTGGACGAACATCTGTCTTCTTTTGAAAAGTGTATGCGTCGGGTGTGGTGGCGCACACCTGTAATCCCAGCACTTTGGGAGGCCAAGGCAGACAGATCACAAGGTCAAGAGATCGAGGCCATCCTGACCAACACGGTGAAACCCTATCTCTACTAAAAATACAGAAATTAGCTGGGCATGGTGGCCCGCACCTGTAGTCACAACTACTCGGTAGGCTGAGTCAGGAGAATTGCTTGAACCCAGGAGGCAGAGGTTGCAGTGAGCCAAGATCGTGCCACTGCACTCCAACCTGGGTAACAAAAGTGAAACTCCATCTCAAAACAAAAAATAAAACTGTCTGTTCCTGTCCTTTGTCCACTTTTCAATGGAGTTGTTTGGTTTTTCGTCTTGTAAATTTATTTAAGTTCCTTATAGATTCTGGATATTAGACCTTTGTCAGATGCATAATTTGCAAAATATTTCTCCCTTTCTGTAGGTTGTTTATTGATAGTTTCTTTTGCTGTGCAGAATCTTTAATTAGACCCCATTTGTCAATTTTTGCTGCAGAATAAACATTGTTCTCATCAGCACATGGAACATTCTCCAGGATAAACCATATGTCAGGGCACAAAATAAGTTTCAACAAATTTTAAAATATTGAAATCATGGCCAAGCACGGTGGCTCACACCTGCAATCCCAGCACTTTGGGTGGATGCAGTGGGCAGATCACCTGAAGTCAGCAGTTTGAGACAAGCCTGGCCAACATGGCAAAACCCCACCTCTACTAAAAATACAAAAATTAGCCAGGCATGGTGGCAGGCACCTGTAACCCCAGCTACTTGAGAGGCTGACGCAGGAGAATCGCTTCAACCTGGGGTTTCATACATCATTGGTGGGAGTGTAAATTAGTTCAACCATTGTAAAAAGCATTGTGGCGATTCCTCAAAGAGGTAAAAACAGAACTACTATTGAATCCAGCAATCTCATTACTGGGTATAAACCCAAAGGAATATAAATCATTCTACCATAAAGACATATGCATGCATAGATTCACTGCAGCACTGTTCACAATAGCAAAGATAATGGAATTAACCTAATGCCTACCAAGAATAGACTGGATAAAGAAAATGTGGTACATATGCACCACGGAATACTATGCAGCCATAAAAAAGAATGAGATTATGTCCTTTGTAGGAACATGGATGAAGCTGGAGGCCATTGTCCTTAGCAAACTAACACAGGGACAGAAATTTAAATACCACATACTCTCACTTCTAAGTGGGAGCTAAATGATGAGAACACATGGACACATAGAGGGGAACAACAGACACTGTGCCTACTGGAGGAAGGAGGATGGGAGTAGGGAGGGGATCAGGAAAAGTAACTAACGGGAACTAGCCTTAATACCTGGTGATGAAATAATCTGTATAATGAACCCCCACGACACAGGTTTACCTATGTAACAAACCTACACATGTACCCCTGCACTTAAAAGTTTAAAAAAGTGTAAATGTCCGTTAGGTCCACTTGGCTTAAAGCATAGTTTAAATCCAGTGTTTCTTTGCTGATTTTCTCTCCAGATGATCAGTCCAGTGCTAAGAGTAGACCATGGAAATTGCCAACTATTACCATATTAGAGTCTATCTCTCCCTTTAGATCTAATTATATTTGCTTTATATATCTGGGTGCTCTGGTGTCATATATATTTAGAATTGCTATATTCTCTTGCTGAATTGATCCCTTTATTATACAATGATCTACTTTGTTTCTTTTTAGTGGTTGTTTTTTTTAACATGCTCTATAGAAAAGTCAACCTTTTTACTGTTTTGACTTAAAGTCTGTTTTATCTGATACAAGTATAAGTATTCTTGCTTGCTTCTGGTTTCCATTTGCTTGTAATATATTTTTCTATCCCTTTACTTTCAGTCTGTATGTATCTTTACAGGTGATATGAGTTTCTTGTAGGCAACATGTGATTGGGTCATGGTTTTTTACTCATTCATGGCAAGTTTTATTTTTCAAGTGGTTAAGTTAATCCATTTACATTTATGATTATTATTGGCAGATGATGGCTATTCTTGTCATTTTAATAACTGTTTTCTTACTGATTTTTATATCCCTTGTTTCTTTTTTTCTCTCATTGTTTATCATTGTGAGTTGGTGGCTTTTCTGGAGTGGTAGCATTTAAGTCTTTTTTCTCATTTATGTGTTTGCTCTACCAGTGATTTTTATAATTTTGTTTTCATAATGATAGATATTGTCTTTCATTTCCAAATGTAGGAATTCCTTAAGCAGAAGATGGACTTTTATAGATTAGTATTTGACAAGACTCAAAGCTTGAGAAAAGCCATGTGATCACCCCATAATCTGTGTAACATGAGCCTATGATCTTCTGGGCATACGTGTGTGTCTGCAACACATGTCTACTGAGATCCTTTCCAAAGAAGTTCTAAAGGACCATCACATTATTACTTCATATGTGTGATGTCCTTACACTGCATATAACAGCTAGAACATGTACTGGATAAGAGATGGAAGCAGAAGCAGAATGGGGGGGTTGCTGAGCAAGGCACAGTCTTTAAGCTCTGACTCAGTCAATTTTTTATCGAGTCATTTTTTAATCTGAGTTTTCGGCTCTGTCAACATTCCAGGGGGCACTGGGGACAGCCACTTTGACTCTTGGAAACGAGGCTGAGGGTGTGGTTGCTGTGGCAGCTGCTGTCAGAGTGTGACTGGATGGGGCACAGTCTCAGCTGTACTTGTGGTGACAGGGAGACGATCATGGCTCCAACCCACCTCCCTATCCTGACTGCTCCCTGCTCACTGAGCATAATAACAAAAAACCTTATAGTGAGGCCTCCTGGAAGAGATGAGGGAGATGGAAGAAGCCACAGGAGGAGAGGGTGAAGAAGCGGGTAATGAGGGTTTATATCTTACACGCACAATGTTAAATGTGATACAATATCCAGTGCTGTTTCTGGTACTGAACCTACAAGCAGCTTATGCCTACAGACCTAATAGGCATCTATGAGAATAAACACAGAAGTGACTTGGGCAGGATAGTGCTCTTTGGAACCCTTCCATAATTTTGTGTTTTTGTTTTTTGTTTTTTGAGACAGGGTCTCCCTATGTTGTCCAGGCTAGTCTCAAACTCCTGGGCTCAAGGGATCCTCCTGTCTCAGTTTCCCAAAGTGCTAGAATTACAGGTGTGAGCCACCACAGCTGTCCTTCCATAATTTATTGTTGTTCAGAATCATGTAATGCTGGGTGGAGGCCCAGCTTTGACCTCTTGGGGTACCGCAGACTGTCGTGCAGAACTTAGTAACCATCCATGGCCTGCTACATACAAAGTCCTCTCTGGACCACAAGACTCATATCATATCACGGTAAATGCCTTCCTGGCCTGAAACAAGAGCTCAGAACATTTTTCCGTTTTATTCACTGAGGAGCACTTTTTATCAACTATGCAATTAAGTGCACCTTTATTTTTAAATCATGTTTAGGAATTTCACATACAAAATCCACTGACCTAGATGAACATTACCAAATTCCACCTCCTCCGTTTACAAGCTGTAGGACTGTGGGCAGGTCACTTATCTAAGCCTCAATTTCCTCATTTGTAAAATGCAAATATTTATAATAATAGTCAACCCACCTTAGAAGATTGTGAGGATTAAATGAGATTATTCAAGTGACATGCTCAGTACTGAGCCTGACATATTCATTCATTGCTTCATAAATGTTATCTCCCATTATGATTTTCACTCACAGCTGTTTGATGCTTTAAAACAGATAACACACTTGACACATGATTTTTCTGTCAGAGTCATTACTATTATGGGCAGTCTTGTGAATGTCCTGTGCAGAGAGGTGTCATAATCAGCTGGACCACAAGGAAAATCAACCAATCCAAACTTAGTAAAGCCTTTCTTATAAGAAAGTACACCCAGATGTGTGGGCTCACGCCAGCAATAGAATGCCATAACTGAATACTGATAGTTGACAGGATATTTCTAAAAATGGCACCGAGTAATTGAAAAACAAATGACCCATCAATGGCAAACAATTGAAGAATATTGTTTAACTTATTGCAAAAATATCTACAAGTTTGATTAGGTGGAACAGGTACATACAACCTAAACCAGTGTATTTGAAGGCATAAAGGTGGCACCTGGAGGAAAGCTCATTTCAAGAGGGATTTCTGCTGAGAACCCCTTGCTTTCTACAGCCTCCTACTGGGTAAGGCCAAAGGGCTCCCAGCATTGCTCTGACAGACACCTGGGGCTGTTTCTGGTGCTGTCCTATGCAAGCACGTCTTCTTTGAAGCTTATGAACTTTTTCTAGGAGGCTGGCCCTCTCTGAGTGAGAAAAGCAAGCATGTTTTCTGCTGCCTGTCCAAAGACAAATGTCAGCTTCAGGGGTCAGAAAAAAAAAGGGAAACAGGTCAAGTGTTAACAGGCCCCACAGCTTCTTAGGCTGGTAGGCTAGTAGGATTTGGGCTCTCCTGGGATCCAGCCATCACACATCCTGGCTCCTGTATTACTTTATTATACTACTAAGTTTGCAGAGGGGAGTAAGAGGCAGTTGGAAATAGAAGAAGCAAAAGGAACTTCCATTTGCATGGCATTTTGCAGTTTATAAAGATTTCATAAGCATGTCCCTGTTTGACCCTCCCAACAACCCTGGGAGTTGGGGAGGCATGATCATTACCACTAAACAAAGGAAGAAACTGAACTCAGATGAAGTGACCTGCTCTGTGGAAGATCTGGGTTCATACCCTGGCTTTGCCACAAATTTTGTATAGCCAGAGGCAAGTCCTTAGTGTCTGTCTCCTCCTCTATAAAGCGTGCAGCTTGGATTAGTTCACCCTAAATGATCTTTTCAGCTCTAGTATTCTCCAGTTCATCAAATTAAGTCAATAGGCCCTTCCCAGAATACAAATCATGCTCAGTGAATGCCCATTCCACACAATGACCGTTCCAGCCAAGGACTTGCATCGCTGAAGGAAGGAAGCATTCAAACTCTCCTCTCCTTGCTGCTGGGGACACTTAGGCACCCACTTCAAACACTAGAAACTTTAGGAACTCTCTTTCCCTGCCATTTATACTGGCTGAGGGCACATTCTGCCACTACGGGGGCCCCGTGCAGGGGAGAGGACCTTCAAGCCTGTGGCTGGGGCTGTACTTGGAGGAGATAGCATTCATACTGGAATGCAAAATGACTTTTTCTGCTGGAATCAGATTTTTAAAGTTGCTTGAGTTCTATAATGTTAAGGTACTATAGTTAGTGACATTATGAGTTAAATTGACTCCTCTGGAGTAGCCTGGAAGCCGCACTTTCCTGTTCATAGGTTTCTCCAAAGTAAACATTTTAGATTTCCTGTGGTTCAGGAACACAACCTGTCAGCTGCACATTACCCTGACTTGTACTTAACCATCTTTCTTAAACTTTCAGGGTGGTATCACCCAGAGCCTCTGATCCAGAGCCTGGCACATAAGCATGCTCAATAAACTATCTCAGATGGCTGCTTTTCCCGCTGTAGAACCATTTGCCTCCCTTGCTAAGTTGCTCTATTCCTCACAGACTGAGCAGCAGTGTGTTCACCTCGGATGATCGATCCAGAGTCGAGGAAAGAGTCTAAGGCAGTATGCTGGATGACGTCCTAATGTTTTGATATCAGCATCATGCTCTGGCCCAAATCGCCAGCCTGGCTCCACTGTTAGACACAACACTGAGCTGAGAGGGGTGTGGGAGATTCTTGGCCTAATCAGGGTGGCACTTCTTATCTAGTGATAACCTACCACGGAACAAGGAATAGAAATTGCATGGGTCTTTAAAGATCAGCATGTCCTAGGCTCAGGATGGTTGCTCTTAGTGTTTGGATATCTATAGAACTATTCCAAAAAGGTTTTATGAAATCCAGTACAAGAAACTCATCAAATATTTCTTTTGTCAACTCTATTTTAGCTTGCTAAGAGCACACAGCATAATAGGAGAAACAGACATTTATAAATAACTCTGATACTGGGCAGACAGATGAGTGTTAGCATAGATACATGATATACAAATACAATGGCTTGAGAGATTATTTCAAACTGGAAGATCTTAAAAGAAGTTTCAAGGGATATGAGATTAGAACCAGGCCTTAAAGAATAACAGATCTTCAACAGAAGACCCTGGGAGAAGGCAAGGGAGGCTGCACAGAGAAAGGAGAGTGGGTAGAGGGCCCAGCATGAGTCAATTGGAAGTCAAAAGGACCATGCTGGAAAGGAGACTGTGGTGTAATCATGGAGGACTTTGAAAGGCAGGCTTAGGAGTTTGGACTTTACTCCATAAGGATACATTGAGGGAGCTGAAGGAGGGAGTGCTGGGATAGGCCAGGTTGTTTCAGGAAGATCACGACAGCATCAGCGTGGAGAACAGACTCGTATTGGGTGATGGAAGGTGGATGCCAGGAATAAGTTTGAGCGAAAGCCTAGGTAGAATGTTTGGGGCATTTAAACTTAGGGGCAGTGAAGTCCAGGCTTCCCACAGTGACCTTCAAGGGCCATTAACTGGATCCTTCATGGCTTCCTCTCCACTGTCATCTGCAAATGCTAACACTATGACCATTTAGTTCCATTATGGTCACATCAAACTGCTCACAGTCTCTGGCCCTGCCTGGGTTCCTAGCCCAGAGGCCCCCTCTCTTCTCAGCTGAGGCCAACCCAACCCCCCGTCTCCACCTATACTCACACTTACAGGCCTGAATGCTGAGTTTGGCTCAGCTCCCCTGGTGCAGTACTGACATGAGCTAGGAAGACCTGCCCCATGTATAATTTATTCCCAGGTCCTGGCCCTGCTCAGTGTGTCCTAGCCTGCTGGGCCTCGCACTGCTCTGCCCTCAACAGTGACAAAAGGGATTCTGATAGCTCATCCAGGCCCACAGAAGGGAGGGACAGAGATGGAACAAACTGGCTGAGGCTCTGCTACCCACCTTTCCCTGTCTCACAATTCAATCAGGACTGTTCAATCAGCATTGGCCAGTTCTATGCATGAGCTTATAGGAGATCGTATTTGAGGAGTTTCCCTATTACAAAAGGGCTTTAAATGCACTGACCTAGACCAACTTCTTTTCGATGCAAAAATGGAAAACAAGGTTGGAAAGATTTGTTCTTTCTATTTGCTTTCTGGTCAGGCGCCCTCAGGGGCCCAGGGGCAGGAGCTTAAGTGTGAGGGAATAGGAACCTTGTCCCAAGGCTTTGGAATTTCCATTCATTCTGTTTCTGGGTATCACAGTTGTTCAGTACAACTTATTTTGAGAAACTCTATAATCCTTGGCTCAGAAGGTGGTGGCTTTGTGAATCTATATTGAGCAGGAGGTGGCAAAGCAACCCGGTAGAGCCAAGACAGGACTGTGGTATGTGGTGGTGTTAGGGATGAGGGTGGGATGAAGGTTTGGCCAGCTTCCTTCAAGGGACCTGAATAGCAAAACAACCTTCATGGCTGCCACCAGGTACCCAGTCTCCCCTTGCAAAAGTCCTGTGAGATACTCTCTATTTTTGGAAGTCAAGCTATACTCTCCTAAAGCACCTGCTCCTGACAAACAATGTCTGTTTCAGGATTTATTTTTAGCCAATTTTAGCTGCCACCCAACCCTGCTCCACCCTTGGCAAAGATGTTAAAAAGCTACGGATTAAAGCTTACGGGATTAAACCCCTACGGGATCAGGCTCCAGGGTTTATCTTATCAGAGGGAAACACCTAGAACTGCCATATTCCCTTTTCTCCCATCTCTACAGGGATAGCCAGCCTTCCCCTTGCTTGGCCAAAACAAAGTGTGGCTACTTACACAGAGGAGTGGTAGCTGCTTACGGAGTTCCCTCTCCCTACTGATTGTCAGTGGTGGAGCTGCCCCAATCTGATTGCACCAAGTAAACAAGCCCTCCTTTACCTCATTTCCCCCTATTGTGTGTCTTCTGCTTCTCCTAGTCCTAGGCATACACCGTGTTTATTCATTCAGTGAGCATTGGGTATGAGCCAGCCAGGCAGTTTTCCAAAGTGCCAACCGATGATAGTTGCTAAAACATTACTGTGCTCTAAAACATCACTGGATATGGTGAAATGAAGAAGGACAGCCTTACCAGAACATCTGTCAAGGAGGACACTAAACTCATGTCATCCATTCACTAGATAAAAGTCTACTTGTGCCTATTCCATTCACTCATTCAATATAATTGTTTAGCACCTTAAATTATTATGTGCTAGGCACTGGTCTGGTCTAGGCATTGGGATAGAGTAATAAACAAGATAGATAAAGTCTTTGCCATGTTAAAATTTGCATCCTAATAGGGAGAGAGTCAATATACAAGGATCTCGGGTCAAGTTTCTCACAAACAGACACTGAGATGATTTGAGTTTAGTAACCTGTTATGAAATGTAAATTAAAGGTTATCAAGGCAGTAAAGAAATATGGGACCTTGTGGGACTGGAAAAGTTGGAACTTCTGGACATCAAATAATGGAAGTTAAGGTGCAAAGTATATTTGGGCAACAAAAGTTCATTAAGATTTCACAGTTATACAGGAGGACTCAGGCTATGATAAAGATCAGCTTCAAGTTATTACCTCCATACTGAAGCCTGTGGCCAGATGGTCATTAGGTAGCCTCAGATGAGCTGAGAGAGGCATGAGGGTGAGAAAACAAAGAAATAGGAGAGTACTGAGACTTGCGTCTAGGACTACTAGCACATGCAATTACTAGCACATTTTGGGCTACTAGCACATGCAATTGGCTGGAAGCAAACAGATTAGAAGCCTACCGTCTTTGAGAGAATTGTACTGGCAGATAAATCATGACCCTGGCCTAAAACAAACAAACAAACAAATACCCTGAAATATAAAACCACTCTCAGGGGCCCAAATTTGCACTAGCAGGAAGCAGGCTGTGAATGCTCTATAGTTCCAAGGAAGGCCAACTCGATGCTCATTTCAGATGATGCCACAGAGGAAAATGGACATGAAAGAATTTTCCAAAGGTAGAGCCAGGTACCAGGGAGAACAATGGACGAGTAAATTCCACAAGAGATCAGAATTAAGATATAATCAAGAAATTTCCCCTCACATTGGAGCAGGCCATTTTTACTGTGTCTATCGAGGCAAGATTTCATCATTGTGATGGATGATGGATAAGCGACTGCTCTGTAGCTCCCATTCTTCCCTTTCTAAAAGGGATTCTAGAACGTCCTGTCCTGACCCTATGTTTCTGCCTTCATGTTGTATTTTGGGTGGTGATTAGTGGAGCACAGATAGTTGTTTTGAGTTTCTAAGTCTCCAGACCACAAGGAGGTACATCTGGACTTGCCAGAAAGAACTGCACATCTCCCAGAGATCCTGGACTTTGAGCTGGATGTGGTGGCTGAGTGGGATTTTTTATTTCTTGGTGTGTTTTTATGTTCTAAGTGTTTAAGTATGGGAATAAAGGTATCCACTGATATGTGGTGACCAATTTTGTGTGTGTGTGTGTGTGTGTGTGTATATATATATATATATATATTTATTTATTTATTTATTTTTTGTAGAGATGGGGTTTTGCCATGTTGCCCAAGTTGATCTCTAACTCCTAGGCTCAAGCCATCTACCTGTCTTGTCCTCTCAAAGTCCTGGGATTACAGGTGTGAGCCACCATGCCTAGCCTGTCATGGAGTCTTACATGTAATTGTTTCTAGGATCACCATAATGCTAAACCAAATGCATAATTACCATAATGCATTTGCCTGGCACACAGATAACATCAGACCTAGATGACTAGCTGTTCACCAAATATTCATATAGAATTGACATTGGGATTGACTATTTCCCAGCATCCCTTGTGTTTGTGTAACTAGCTATCCCCGGTGGAATATGAGTAGAAGTAACGTGTATCACTTCCAGGCTTGGATTTTTAAGAAGGTGGTGGGGATTATCCACATTCTCTTTTCCTGTCTGTCATCTGAATGCTGAGAATGCTGAGATTCTAAGGAATACTAGAACCAAAAGATGGCCTCTAAATATCACATGAAGGAAGGCTGCAAATCAGAAACATACACTTTGGACAATTACATGAACGAGAAATATTTTCACTTTGTTAAACCACTGAATTGCATTGTTGTTGTTACAGCATTATGGTAATTACACATTTGGTGTTGCATTATGGTGATGCTAGAAACAATTACATGTAAGACTCCATGACAGGCTGGGCATTGTGGCTCACATCTGTAATCCCAGCACTTTGAGAGGCCAAGGTAGGTGGATGGCTTGAGCCTAGAAGTTAGAGATCAGCAACATGGCAAAATCCCATCTCTACAAAACAAAAACAAAACAAGAAATAGCTGGGCATGGTGGTGCACACCTATAGTCCCAGCTACTAGGGAAGCTGAGGTGGGAGGACTGACTGAGCCCAGGAGGTCAAGGCTGCAGTGAGCTGTGATGGTGCCACTCTGTACTCCATCCTGGGTGATAGAGTGAGAATCTATCTCAAAAAAAAAAAAAAAAAAAAAAGATTCCATGACAGTGAATCAAGCATTTGTTAAGCCCATAAGCGATGTTCCTGACAGAAGCATCGTGGACAGAGAAAGCAAATCCACATCCAGATAAATATCTGCTCCGATGAGAACCAAGTTGTTGCCTGCTCCATAAAAAGAAATCTAATGTAATCAACCTTCCAGGCAAGTGCTAGACTGAGATCTCTAGGCCATCGTACTAGACTAAGGGTTCAAGGTTAGTTACTACCTCTGAGAAATTGAATACTCATCTGTGGTGTGGTCAGGTCATCCTCCGTAAAGGAAAGTACCTGTTGTTGAGCTTATCTGTGATCTTAATCCTACCACCACGGTGATGATTGTAAACTCACTGAGAAAAATACCGGGGTGAGTGGGAAAGAGGCTGACTGACATTCATAAGGCACAAAATCTTATACACTATTTGAGTATGTGGACGCTTTTGGGAGGACATTCTCATGAAATAAATATATTTTCACCCATTATGGTTAGTCTGTTCACATTCATTTTCCCCAAAACTCCTTGTCACAAATCCATGAAGTTTATTCCTTCCAGGTTCCTGACTGCTTGACCAAACCATTAGCCCTCGTCCATGAATTGGCTGAGATCTGGATCTCAGGTCATTTGTCCTTGCACACAAAGTGCACCACTGACAAACCACTCAAAGCTCTGCATAACGGAAGGATTTCTCTTCTCTACCGTCCTGCAGGGTCACCCCTAAAGTAGAGCTGTAACAGCAGTCCACTTGCTCCTGGTGCCAGCATATTATACAAATCCATCTGTAAACCAGATTATTTTAGGCTGGGACTGAAGGTAGGAGATGATACAATTGAAATGAGCTCCCTGATTTCATAGGAGCTGATTGGATCCTGGAGTGGAAGAGGCAACACTTAGCCACCAGAGGCAGGGTTGGCATGGTTACCATAAAAAGCATCAGGGCCAGAGCAGAATCAGCAGGTTTGACCCACAGGAATCCCTGGAAGTATTAAAGCTGATTATGGGTCCCTAAGAGCAACATAGAACGGCAGCTCAGTAAACTCCTCCTTTGCCTGGGTAACCAAAGAAACTGAAGATCTGGCAAACATAAGCCTGACTCAAACCACCACAATAGAGAAACTAGATCAGAATCAACTCAAAGACCCAGAGCTGCTTCAGTAAAAGAAAGGCCAAGAACACTAGGGAAAGAACTCTTGAGATAGTGTCACAAGTATGTACTACAAATCTCTCTATCCTTCCCCATGGAGGCCCTCCTACAGCCTTTTCCCAAATAACTGTGTACTGGAGGAAGGGAAATACACAGACCTTTTCAGAGATTATTGAACACTAGCTCTAAGCTAAATCCTAAGGACCCAGAACATCACTGTAACACACCCATCAGGGTTGGGGGCTTTGGGGAAGGGGTGTCATGACTAGAGACCTTCATGTTTTTACTCTCTCAAGGGTATCAGGGTAGGTGGTTTTAGCTCAGGTTTCCTGCCTGAGCAAGATAGTGATTAGGAAGTACATGGAATTTAGGTCTAAGTCCATATCACAGTAGTCCCAGTAGGTCCACAAACACATCCTGTAGTTTTTTTCCCCAAGTTTCTGAGTGTATATTGGTAATAAAGATACTAAAAAACTGAAATAGGAACACTTTTACACTGTTGGTGGGAGTGTAAATTAGTTCAACCATTGTGGAAGACAGTGTGGCAACTCCTCAAGGACCTAGAAATAGAAATTCCATTTGACCCAGCAATCCCATTACTGGGTATATATCAAAAGGATTATAAATTGTTCTACTATAAGGACACATGCACACGAATGTTCATTGTGGCACTGTTTACAATAGCAAAGACCTGGAACCAACCCAAATGCCCATCAATGATAGACTAGACAGGGAAAATGTGGCACATATACACCATGGAATATTATGCAGCCATCAAAAATGATGAGTTTGCGTCCTTTGTAGGGACATGGATGAACCTGGAAACCATCATTCTCAGCAAACTGACACAAGAACAGAAAATCAAACACCGCATGCTCTCACACATAGGCGGGTGTTGAACAATGAGAACACATGGACACAGGGAGGGGAGCACTACACACTGGGATCTGTTGTGGGGAAATAGGGGAGGGACAGCGGGGGGTGGGGAGTTGGGTAGAGATAGCATGGGGAGAAATGCCAGATATAGGTAAAGGGGAGGAAGGTAGCAAATCACACTGCCACGTGTGTACCTATGTAACAATCTTGCATGTTCTTCACATGTACCCCAAAACCTAAAATGCAATAAAAAAACAACAAACAAACAAAGATACTAAAAAACTAACAGAATCTTCATGTCTAACCGTAGCACATGTATAATGTGGAATGGAAGTGTGAGGTTCAGCCTGTGCTCAGTCCACCCCGTGCCATAGACTTGGTAAATGCCCTTTTAAACAATCTTCCCGCTGTCCCCTCAGGTGCTTAGCTTACTCATCTTGTCCTTGACTCCTCAGGATGCTTCCACGGGCATACTCCATACTTTGAGCCATCATCCCTACAGAATAGGCTCTCTGGAAGCAAAATGTGTTTGACGTTTTGATGCAATTTTCTCTAAAGAACTGAAGAACCAGTCTTATGTCTCCAGTATACTTACAGGCGTGGACTATTCCTGCCCTTTAACCCTGCTCCTATAGCATGGGAAAGTATGTGCAGGGGATCTCATAGCAGGCTGCTGTCTATCTTCATCTACACATGCTTCTCTCTGGCCTGCTAAGATAGAAGAACATAGAGAATCTCATTAAAGTTGCACCTGTAGTGGGACAGAACATCAAACTAGGAAGTAGACATGGGACTGTAACTGATTCTATCACTAACTAGCTCTGAGGCCTTGGGAAAACCACTTTGTTGTCTCAGCTTCTAAAATGGAAATAATGGTAACAGTAGTTTATTACGGCAAATTGCTGTCCTTTTCATTCATGCAGCAAGGATTTCAGAGACAGCCTGCCCTGTGGAATAAACTGGGTTCTGATCCCATCTCTGTCACCAACTCTAACTCACTGGGTGACTTTGGGCAACTCATACAAGATGGAAACTCTAGAAGCAAAGATTTCAACTAAAACAAAACTAATACTTTTTTTTTTTTGAGATGGAATTTTGCTCTTGTTGCCCAGGCTAGAGTGCAATGGTGCAATCTCAGCTCACCACAACTTCTGCCTCCCAGGTGCAAGCAATTCTCCTGCCTCAGCCTCCCAAGTAGCTAGGATTACAGGCATGTGCTGCCATGCACTGCTAATTTTGTATTTTTAGTAGAGACATGGTTTCTCCATGTTGGTCAGACTGGTCTGAAATTCCCGACCTCAGGTGATCCACCCGCATTGGCCTCCTGAAGTGCTGGAATTACAGGCATGAGCCACTGCACCCAGCCTAAACTAATACATTTCTAACATAGCTACCTAATGATAGGCTGGACTGTACCGGGAGATGGGATAAGCATAGCTAATATTTATTCAGCAATCACTTTACTAAGCTATTATACTAAATGCTTTACATGCATTGCTTTATTTAATCTTCACGGTAATCCTATGTGTTAGATACTTTTACAGATGAGGACACAAGCTCAAAGAGGTTAAGTACCAAGGCTAAGATGTGACCCCAAGATCCATGAAACCAGGCCAAGTACACTTAACCACTCTGCTGCTTTGCCAATGGAAATGCTCAGAAGAAGCTGGGAGACCACTGGCAGGCAGTGGAGAGATCCCAGCAGCAATTAGGAGGTCAGACTAGATGATGGCTGCTCAGCCCTGAGGTTCCAGGACTCTTGCTCCTTCCAGACTCAGTTTCCTGGAAAATAAAGAGTTAAATGTGATTGCTAGGGGCTCCTCACCATTCTAAAATCCTATGACTTATGTGCTACGGACAGAGGGCAACAGAAAAGTAATGTCAGATGTACTCTCTGACTTCCCAGAGTTTAGTCAGGAGGACGAGTCATAGGTATACAACCCAGCTGCCCATGACCCAGTGCTCTGTTGTGTGGGAGGGGAAAGTCAGCGGGGTGGATGGAAAGTGTCAGAAGGAATGAGCATGGGGGCTTGGAATGGCAGGGTCTAAGTAGGTGCCAGGGAAAGGAAGCAGAAAGTGCATGTTTGAAAAGCCAGAGGTGTTTCCCTTTGAAAGCTTAGCTGCCACACAGAGCAGCTCTATCCATGCCTTGACAGCTCCCAGACCCAGCTGTCAGAGGGCACCTTTCACTCTCTCTAACCAGCTGAAGTGCCCTGGCTGTCCTGAACTCAACACCTCCACACTCTGAGCTCTTCTGCCTGAGCCCAACATGGGAGGCAGAGCTAAAGGCCACCATCATTTTAGCTGCCTCCTCCCACTCCCAGAGAACACACTGGGTTAAGGGCTGCTGTACATGTTAAAATAGGGACCCCACCATGTGTGAGTATGTGTGTAGTAATTTTTTATTTTCCTAAAATCTTGAGGCCATTTTAGGGGGTAGGGAAGAAGACAGACAAGTTAGTGACAGGGAAGTCCTTGATTAATTCTTTCTTTCCACATTTTAATTTCCTTTCAAATTGAAAATTCAAATAAAACTGGGGGCTGTCACAGTTTGTCAGTGGTGGTGGGGAGATGGGAGGCAGGATGTCTTGGAAACACAGGGGAACACAGGGACATGATAGTGGCAAGAAGCTTGGACATTTCCCAAGCAGGGCCTTCAGAGCCACTGTCGGCGGGAGGAGAGCTCTTTGGCTAAACCACTGTGTCCGTTGAAAAGTGGTCATACTTTCATGCTCAGTATAACTTTTCATTGGTGCTATAATATTTCACAATGCACAGGCAGCACAAGGAGAGGAAGAAATGCCCTTTTGGAAACTAGTTTGTAGATAAAGTGAATAAGCAAAAGACAAGGTGGAATTCAGAAAAATAAGAAAGAACAACTTCCGTTCAACATGGCATGTTTCCAGCATCTCCTGCCTGCCCAACGTTGTCCTAATGTTACAAGGCACAAGGTCTTGGAAGTAAGATCTATCCAAGTAGTAGACAAGACTCACACACAAGAAACTACAGGAATTTCTTGTTGTTAAAAATCTACATCTAAAAATCCCTACAAGGCTGGGCATGGTGGCTCATGACTGTAATTCCAGAACTTTGGGAGGCAGAGGCAGGCAGATCAGAAGATCAGGAGTTCGAGGCCAGCCTGGCCGAGATGGTGAAACCCCATCTCTACTAAAAAAATACAAAAATTAGACAGGCATGCTAGCATGTGCTTGTAATCCCAACTACTTGGTAGGCTGAGGCAAGATAATTGCTTGAACCCAGGAGGCGGAGGTTGCAGTGAGCTGAGATCTCGCCAGTGCGCTCCAACCTAGGCAACGGAACAAGACTCCGTCTCAAAAAAAAAAAAAAAAAAAACAGCCCTATAAATGCTGGAAATAATACTATCAAATGTCAGAATGCTTTTGCCTACACACATATACTTGTTCTAGCAGTGAAGGGTAGCTACTAACCTTGATGCTCCAGGCTTGCTCTGAATGTCATACTATTATAGAATGAGGAAAGCTACCTTTAAAATAGGAATCATTGGCTTAGTCTGGATTCTCCAGGAAGCAGAGCCTGAGGCAAAGGCTGATGTGCTAACATATCATTAGGGTGTATAGTTTTAGGGGCAACAATAAAGAATGACGTGAGAAAGACAGGGAAGGAGGCAAAGTCAATAGGAAGATGTGTCATCAAGCAGGGCACTGCTAAGTGGCACTGGCTGCTCAACCCACAGGACCGCTTCTTGAGGCCTTTCACTCAGGTCTCAGAATCACCAGGGTAGTAAAACAGGGGTGGAGACAAGGCTTCTGCCTCCTACTGAGCAGAGGTTTGCCATGCTTTGCATTGATTATCCCACACTTCTAGATTGCCCATGTGTTGGGGAAAGTCCTAAGCAGGGTTCTACCACTGCTTCCTCAGGGAAATCCTGGGGGAGGTCAGATGCAGTCAGCTGCACCCGGATGAAATTGATCCACACGGTTTCCAGACAGCTGGAAGGAGAGGCAGAGAGGATCTGTAGTAAAGCATAGAAGGGTCTACCACACCTGTGATCCCTCTACTGCATAATAATTGTCTCACCACAGCTTTCCTATCTGAATCCCCAGGGTGCCACCATGCCTGGCTAATTTTTTTTTTTTTTTCAGTACAGATGAGATTTCACCGGGTTAGCCAGGATGGTCTTGATCTTCTGACCTCGTGATCCACCCACCCCAGCCTCCCAGAGTGCTAGGATTACAGGCGTGAGCCACCACGCTCAGCCTATGTTTTTAAATTGACTTTTCCCCAGCCCGCTACACCCTACACAAGTTTTTACAATGGTTTCGAAAGTGCAGTTTTACCTCAAACCTTTGTAAACATAAACCCCTCCAGGTTATATTTTAACACATTTAAAGACAAGTCCCAGGAACTTTCTACCCTGCCCTAAATACCCCTGTTGGCTGAACAGCAGCTGCTGCCAGAGTGGATTTAGCCCTGGCCAGGCTGCAGAGCCCAGGGCAATGAACACTCCTGAAAGGTTCCTGCGTGGAGCCATAAAAAACCATGAGTTCGTGTCCTTCATAGGGACATGGATGAATGTGGAAACCATCATTCTCAGCAAACTGACGCGAGAACAGAAAATCAAACACCGCGTGGTATCACTCATAGGCAGGTGTTGAACAATTAGAACACGTGGACACAGGGAGGGGAGCATCACACACTGCAGTCAGCTGGGGGGGGGCTAGGGGAGGGACAGTGGGGGGTGGGGAGGGACAGTGGGGGGTGGGGAGGAAGGGGAGGAATAACATGGGGAGAAATACCAGATATAGGTGATGGGGGGAGGAAGGCAGCAAACCAACTTGCCATGTATGTACCTATGCAACAATCCTGCATGCACATGTACCCCAGAACCTAAAGTACCATTAAGTAAATAAATAAATAAATAAATAAATAAGGTTCCTGCATGGTTCTCACTGTGAGAAATCCTTCATTAGCAAGTACATGTGCCCAGTCCCGTAAGGGCCTTGAATCGGGGTAATGGAAAATTCATTCAGGTTGAAGGGACTGAAGAGCTTGAGTCTTGTTTCCAAGCCATGGCCTCCCCAGGGCTGCGCTGCCCTTACCTGTAGGTGGACATAAATGCCAAGGAAAAGCTGTGAAGATGGCGGGGTGCAGCGAACCACTGTGAACTGGCCTCTGGGCCGGGGACGGGCCAGCCCAGGCAGCCCCAGAGTGCATCTGTTGGATCCAAGCAAAAAAGAGATCGGCCAGAGGAAGGGAACTAAAGGAACATTCTTCCTCCCTACCTTACAGAGGCAAGCGGTCATCTACACTAAAGCAATGGTCTAAAGTAGGGGTCCATAAACTACTGGAAATTTTATGCACAATTGCACATTTTTGTGGGAAGCAGAAGGTCCATAAGCATCAGATTCTCAGAGAGGACAGTGTTCCAGAAAAACTTCAGAATCACTGCTCCAAGACTTGACATCTTTTTAAAATTAATGCCAGGAAGAACATTTTCCTTGACCTTTAGGTGCTTTTATATTCACCTCAAAAACAAAATTCCGAACTCAGGACTTGGCAAATTGAACACAGAAGAGTTCCTGGGGGATTCCAGTTATCCTGCCAACTTCTCCAGGAAGAAAGAAGCAACTCTCATTGGTCTTCTGCTGTTTGCTTAATTATAAAGACATCATTTTGCAAACTGAACACTGAGTTTCATTTGAAAGAGTCTTGTTCTGTTGCCAGGCTAGAGTGCACTGGTGCAATCTTGGCTCACTGCGATCTCCGCCGCCCAGGTTCAAGCATTCTCCTGCCTCAGGCTCCCCAGTAGCTGGGATTACAGGCGCCCACTACCATGTCCAGCCTGATTCCTTACTCTAGATATTAGGTGTAGTGTTAGGTTGAAAAGGTGGGGACTCAGGTACTTTTCCGGGTTGGGACTGAACTTTCTCATCAGAGAATGGGCCTCAGAAGCAATATTCCAAACTTGTAGTTGGGTGTCATAGATTCAGGGTATGGAAAAGAAACCTCAAACAAGAAAAATAATTACAATAAGAAATGGATTTTATTTTTTTCCCATAACAGTTATACTTTACAAAGAACAGACTCTCATAGAAAACTGTCCTTGCTTCCAAATCAGCAGAAGACCATTGTATGTATTGTCAGGTCTTTACATAAGACTGCAACCTTTATTTATGCTTCTTTCTGAGTAGAGAATAAATCAAAACTAATTAAATGAAATTTAAAAAAAAAAAAAGAAAGAAGAAAAGCATTAGCCTCCATTCCCCAAGTTATCTCCCCACCTACTGGCTTGATGAGACTTGGAAGTCTCACTGTTGTCATTCCTTTGGTTTAAGGCTTTGAAGGTACCATATCTATAAACATCATATATATTGCCAGCAATAGCTTGGCTCAGCTTATTCATCCGCACCTCTGAAATTCTGATAATGGGCCCCACAAAAGTACAAGAGACTGCTTATACCCTATCCAAGACTCTGTCCTAGTGCCTTGCTTAGTAACCCAGCTACTAGGATGAAGCTCTGCTCTGCTCCTGTCAGACTCTCTTCCCTGAGTCTGGAAGTCTAGCTCCAAATCCAGATCAGGAACTGGGGCCCCACTACCAGCTGAGACATGTCCCTGACAGTGCCTGCCTGCCTAGTGTCTTATGCAACTTCCCACAGCCTGGCTTCCCTGCTGTGTGCTCCTCCACCTCCCCCCTTCCCCACTTCTCCCTCTCTGTATACTTGATGTTTTGATGCTTTCACTTCCCTGATGTTAAGGCTACTCTGGACCATGCCCTGCTGACTCTCTCCTAGCCCCTTTGGATATAGTGTTCTTCCAACACACCTGGACTGGACTCCCTTCTGTCCTGGAGCACCCCTGCCGCCCCTCTCCAGCCCTACCCCACAGAATAGGCCTAGTTTAGAAGGCCCCAAGTGTGTTATCAGCATTGATACTGGTGGATTCTGACAGTCTTCCTGATGATGGGAAAAAAAAAATAGGGCTTTTAGAACTTAACATATATTTACTTGTTTTAATTCAGATCTTTTACATATGCTCCTTCTGCTTCCTTAAGTGAAAAGATTTCTGTCCTTTGAAATTTTTGCAGAAAGAGGTATGTGCGTTTTGCTACAGTTGATGCCAAACCGTGCTGTTTTAGTTCTGTTTGAATTCTATGTCTTTCAAAAATGTTGGACCAAATTGTATTCTGTATTCTGGAATTTTCTGGAAGGAATTTAGATTCGCTCACCTGGGTTCTTCCCCTACGCAGCAGTGCCTGGCTTCTAAGCTGTCATATATCAGCTTTCAGTGTTACTTCCTCAGAAAGGACTTTCTGCTGCCCTATCTGAATACCAGAATCTCTCAGCTCACCTTTGTTAACCCCTTATTTGTTTCCTTCATGACACTTGTCGCAATTTAAATGATTTTATTTAGCTGGGTGCAGTGAATCACACCTGTAATCCCAGCACTTTGGGAGGCTGAGGCAGGTGGATCACTTGAGGCCAGGAGTTTGAGACCAGCGTTGCCAACATGACAAAACTCTCTCTCTACTAAAAATGGTGGCACGCACCTGTAATCCCAGCTACTTGGGAGGCTGAGGCACAAGAATTACTCAAATCCAGGAGGCGGAGTTTGTGGTGCGCTCAGACGGTGCCACTGCACTCCAGCATGGGCAACATAGTGAGGCCCTATCACAAACACATACACACATACACACAATTATTTTATTTGTTTGTTTGTGTTAAGAGTGCCTTTCCCACCAGACTATAAGATCCAAATGGCAGGAACCATGTCCTAAAGCCTAACATAATGCCTAGCTGTTCAAGAATTCTTTGCTGAGTGACAGCATTTTCCAGTTGAAATGACAATAAAAAACTATAGACCCTACCTATCTCTGATGACCGTCAAGTGACCAAGGAGAGGAAAAATCCCTAATCCTATTCTATTTACAAATCTAGGATTTAAAAACATCTGTTTATTATCAAGGACCAACTGCAGGGGCTTCCAGAACCTCCTGAGGATTGGGACGTAGGCAGCTCCCTGCAGCCTCGCTATTTTCCTGATTTCCACATCATGACAGCAATCCCTCAAGATGCCTGCAAGGTGCCTACTGTCCTTGCTCTTTTGTTTTTCTCTCTGGTATCGCAATTTGCTATTAGGGAAAAAATCTGAAACCCATTCATACTATGATTTTACATAGGAGTATTATTAGCATTTAACCACTTACATACTAGAGCCGTTGGAATGAAACCTTCTGGTAGACATTCTGGTCTTATCTGGCACTGGAGGAAACAATTTAAGGAAATGGGCCTAAAGGGGCCTGCAACTCGGAGTGTGTTCACTCTATTACCAACCAGCTTATGCTCTTTAGTGATGATGCTTTAGAAGGGAGGGGGAAGAAAGAAAATGAGAGTAGAATTACATAAGGTTGAAATCTTACTGTAAGTTCCTTAGCTTTTGCAGTCTGGCATAATATGAACTGTTCAATGTTAATGGCTATGTTTATAAAAATATGAGATGGACTGTTGTTTTTTTTTTCCTAGGAGAAAAAATTGAGTTCCAGATGTTTTTCTCTAGTTGGACAACTCCGGTGTCTCTGGGCTAAGCACCTCATCCTCAGACAGAGGCCAGGTGTACTCCTAAGTCTCCACGTTGGTGTCGTAATACGCGTTCTATGATCTCTCTGCAAGACCTTTTTTGAAAAGCTTTCCCGCCCTGATAAATAAGACTGATTGGTAGTTAAGATAACACTTCTGTTTGCCTTTCCGAATCTTCTCGCAGAAATGATGCCCATTTGTTGGTGAAAGGCTAGGTGGTCGGTCCCTTGATCCTTTGTTTGGAGCAACAGTTATTTATCTTCCTCCAACTAGATGAAATCTCAGTCAGGGAAGCCAGTGAGAAGCAGCTCCACTCTCAGGGAGCTTTCCTGAGCATCAGCTTACATATCCGTAAAATGTGATACAAAGACCTATTTCACAGACTCATCCTTGGGGCCTATACTTCTGTAAAGCCTTCTCATTTTTTAGGTCCAGGTCAGGTCTCCCCTTTTCTCTGTGTAGTTTGTGTTTTTGTTGTTGTTGTTGTTTTATTTTGTTTTTATGTATCACCTCCTGGAGCCTACGGTTCCTAGAATTGATATAAATGAATTCCTGTTTAATTTTATTCTAATTGTTAGAAGAGAATAATGTGAGTTAATCTGACCACACTAGGCAGATTGTAGGCTTGATAAACGGAAGTTCTGGAATCATCCCTCAACATTCCATTTCCAAATACTGTGTATTCAAAATAATAACAAAGACAATCAGATAATAACAATTACCATGTAATGACTGTTATTTCCCAAGCACTCTGCTGAACGCTTTATGGTCAACTCAGTTAACAGCCCTGTGAGGTAGTTAACAGCTCAGTTAACAGCACCATGAGGTAGATATTAATAGGACCCAATTTACAGATGAGAAAACCAAGCCTCAGAAATTGTCTTGCTGGATGGAGTCCAGATGTAAGTTAGCAACTGGAGTTTTAACCCTTGCATGCCCGACTTCAAAGCTCTTTGCATTACTGGCTTACTGGTGGGTATAGTCCAAGGGCTCCCCTCCCCACCAAGTCCGCCATCCTTCTCTTACAGTCACAGCATGAAGCAGACAACAAAAGAGAGAGAGAGAGAGAGAGAGAGAGAGATCGATTTTATTAAGACAAATTACACATTTTATTTTCTTTTTCCTTTCTAAAAGCCTCACCGTGGAAGATTGATCCCACAGAATTTCTAATTCAAGAACACTCATTTCATAAAACATTTCAGAGATAGAAGGAGAGAGAATATGAATGCTAGAAAATAGATTAAAAGGTGTCCCCTCCAGGGACCTGGAATGATCAGACATTCCTTCCTGAATGGCATCCTGGTCACTTTCCTGCACTTCTCTATTCTCGTTTTCCTTTCACCCAACCACAGCATCCAAATAGCAGCAGAGGGCTGGTGAGTCAGAGGTTCAACCTCCTTCTGAGCCTTTACCCTCCTCCGTCCCAGCCTCCCATGCCTATCTGTTTAGGTTAATAACGCTTCTCTGTGGTTTCCTTTCCTTATCTCAGGACTTCCCTCCCCTTTACCCATCCTATCAGCGCACACACACACACACACACACACACACACACACGCGCATGCATGTGCATTTTAATAATGTAATACTCTTTCTATAAGTTCAGTATCTAATTCCAAGCATCCTTCACCTTAATCCAAAACAACAGCAACCCATTATAGATCCAGTGAATACAGAAACCAGACCAGTCCTTGGGGAAGGCAAGGCTTTTCTGCAGCCCCCACGTGGCAGTCTCATTACGGGCACTAGGGAGGCATAGGAATCTCTGTGCTCTTTAAATAAAGCCCCTGCCAAGTGAGCTGGAGATTCCCCTACTATTTCCATGCCCCTGCTAAAGCCTCCAGGGAGAGAGAGCTCTGGGGGCCTCCATAGCTGTCATCACACCTCCTCTTGGCACTAACTTGGCAGCGAAGGAAGTAAATAGGAGGAGAAAATAGTTTTCCAGTGTTTTCTCTCCTTTTTTATTTTCATCTTCACAGCAGAATTTTGTTTTCCACAAGGGGAATCTGAGAAGCACAATGCTTGCTTTGTTTTAACAAGACCTGGGGAAATTCCATTGGCCTCAGTGGCTGGTGATCTGGTCGGGGTTCGAGAGAGGACAACGGCTTCCTGGGTATTCCTGTCGATAAGGCCTTTAGGGAATGGCTGGGTGAACAGCCAAGGGAGAAAGGGAAGGGATGGTTTCTGTCATTGGATTGAACTGTAAAGGAGCTGCAGGATGACAGGTGGTGCCAGGAATTCCAGTGGAGTTTGCGTGTACAGTAACTCCACAGCAGAGCTGACACCTTCACAGGCTGGGTATACACTCTGGCAGAAGGAAAGGTTGCGACATCACTAGGGTGGGATATCTGCCAGAGGTACATACCAAGGCACTTGTAAAGTTGAGGCTGCCGGTGAAGTTCCAAGAAGCCCTTTTAAAGATGGAGTAGAGGGAAGAGAAGCCAAGGGCAGCCCAAGGCCATCTCACCACTACTGCAAGGAATGGTCTGTGGAGACAACAGATTCAAGAACATGTCTATTGCGAGTTCCTTGATACATGCTCTCTATCGGCCAGGAACTTTGAGCTCTTCCTTGGAGGAGCGAGGGTGATCAGGTCAAGGGGGAAGGGTAGGAACTTAGAGAACTCATCTGGTATGTGGCTGGTATGTAGAGAGAGAGTCATTCTATCCCTCTGGCTATCCCTTCCAGGCTAGCTTCTGCCACGCTTCCCTTCCCTTCCTCTGCCCTGTTTCATGAGTAATCTGAAAGGCTTCATTGATTATACTGGGTAGAGGGTGGAGAGGGAACTGCAGTCTGGGTGGGTAGTCACATCTCTTATTATCCCAGAGCCCTGGTTATAGTTTCTAGAATTGATGAGCAATGTCATTGAGACCCGGGGCCCAAAGGAGCCAAGCAATGATAACAGTGAGAAAACATCAGAAGGGACACATCTTTCCTCTCTGAGCCTCCTTTGTTCCCACCTGGTCCTGGTCCTCCCATGGAGGAGGGTCACACTGATAGGTCATCTGACCTGGCCTTGCTGCTGGCCTTACTAAGACGTCGCTTGTCGCTATGGTAGCCATGGGGGAGGCGGTGACCCGGTGAGATTCCATTGGGCACCTCAGGCTTCTGGTCATAAGGAACCTGGATGAAACCTTTCCCAGGAGTCTGCTCCTGGACTCGCACTTGCTCAGTGGCCAGGTTATCTGTGTTTTGTTGGGAGGCCATATTATGGCTGAAGGAATTGAAGAATTTCCCCCCAGGGCCGCTCTGCAGGCACTGGTTAAAGTCAGGGGGTGGTGTGCAGCTCTGGACTATGCTCGCAGAGGGACCAGAAAGCTGGCACTTAGCCACGTCCTGCCGTGACCTGCCGCATCGCTGTCTGATCTTCTTCCAGCCCAGGTGGTAGAGTTCAGCCAGGCTAAGGAAGAGGGACAGCGCAGCCACAGCCAGCATAAAGACGATGAAGACATTCTTCTCCGTGGGTCGGGATACGTAACAGTTGACCGGGTGGGGACAGGGACTCCTGCGGCAGACGTGCAGGGTGGTCAGGAAGACTCCGTAGATGAGGTACTGGCCCACGATGAAGCCCACCTCCATGGTGGTGCGGATCAGGATGCTGCACACGTAGGTGTGGAGCAGAGTGCCCTGGAGCACAATCCTCCCATTCCCTTCCTCCCAGCAAGACGGCTCCGCCTTCTCGGCCACCTGGTACTCGTAAGAGCGGGAGCCACTGCCCTCTCTGGCCTTCTGGGCCTCCCGCAGCCTGCGCTTCTCCTGCATGCGCACGGTGTGCATGGCGTGGCCCATGTACACCAGGGAGGGCGTGGAGACGAAGATGATCTGCAGCACCCAGAAGCGAATGTGGGAGATGGGGAAAGCCTGGTCGTAGCACACGTTCTGGCAGCCAGGCTGAATCGTATCACACCGGAAATCAGCCTGCTCGTCCCCCCAGGAAGACTCAGCAGCTGTGCCCAGCACGAGCATGCGGAATATGAAGAGGACAGTGAGCCAGACCTTGCCTACCACGGTGGAGTGCTTGTGTACTTCCTCCAGGAACTCTCCCAGGAAGCTCCAGTCGCCCATCTTGGCTCAGCTAGGGGACAGACGCCAAAACTTCTGCACATGGGGAAGAGAGAAAGAGAGAAAAGGAGAAGGATGTTCTGTGAAGGTCTGGAAGGTGTGTCACGTTCTGAGAGTCCACTGATCCATACCAATGCGTTCTTGAAGAAAATGCAACTTAGAAGGCAAAGCACCCAAAGAAAAGCTCTCTTTCATTTCCCAGCAAAAATAAAAAGAAAGAGAAGATTCAAAGTAGTGATATTAGCAAGATGAGAGCATGGCTCCCGCACTTTAACAGATCTAGAAATACACATGCACACAGAGGTGTGTGTTACGATATAGATTCTGCTCTTGCCCCGCTAATTCTACTTCAGGAGGTCTTGGATGGCCCCCAGGAATCTGGATTTACAACAAGCAGCCCAAGTGATTCTGATGCAGGCAGTTAGGGACTGCACCTGGAGAAACATGAGTATTAAAAAGAACACAGGATTGGGGCCCGCAAATGTGACTCCGGGCATTTACCTCACTGAATCGGTTTCTTCATCTATCAGATGGGGTTGGGAATAGCTACACCAGAGAATTCTGAGGACTAAATGAGATGAGGTGTGTGATATTCTGAAAATCATTCCACAACTGTTCCAAATGTTTAAATGGCTGTTGGATGGAAAGGATTTTTTTTATGGCTCCAGAGGGCAGAACTTGGCGAAGGAGGAAGGAGTGAGGGTGGGATTGGCAAATCTGTCCCCGCAGGAAGCACTTGCAAAAATCAGAACCGTCCGGCATGGGCCAGAGGTGTTGGGTGGTAGAAAACAAACAGGGTGCTCTGGTCCTAGCAGCTAACGGTATCGCAGATGGGTGCTGACTTTCCCTGGCTGGTAAGGCAATGTTGACCTCCTATGCCTCAGTACAACACACCATTCCAGCCACGCAGCTCAGCTCACCCTGCTGCTGAGTTTGTGTGTCTCATTTAAATAAGGTTCCCACACACAGATCTGATCACTCTTACATCCAGAATAAATGTCCCAAAACTTTGTGTCCCATACAAAATCCTCCCTCATCTGGCCCTGGTCTGCTTTTCCAGCCTCTTGCGCCCGTCCACATGAGTTCCTTCTGTCCAGCCATGCCAAGTCTTCCCACGTGCCCTCCTCCTGTACCCCTACGTGTCCCCTCATCCCTAGATGAATCCCATTTACCTTTCAAAACGTAACTAGTCATTGCTTCCTCTAGCCCTCCCTCCTCCCTCGAGCTGAGCCTCTTCAGCTCCTGCAACGGCCTCCAGGACACTTACTGGTCTTCCAGTGTTTGCCGCCTTGTGTTGTAATCCTCGGCCTGTCTGTGTTCTCCCAGTAGGGACTGTTTGAAAATGGAGACTGTCTTTTCTTCTGTATCACCAGAGCCTGGCCCAGAGTAGGTGTTTAGAACATCTTACTTGAGTGAAGGAAGGAGGGGCTGACAGGCGCTGTGGTTTCCTACCCAATAGCAAACCAATTCCCTGTTTCTTGCCTGCCTCCCATTGGCAGGGTGAAAAAGCCAAGTATCACTTTCTCAATCTCCTCTGCAGTTAGTTCTGGTAGGTGAGGTATGGGGAGAATCTAAAGTAGAGGGAATGCTCCAGAAAAGGTTTTTCTACCCTCTAATAAATGGAGTGCTCCCATCCCCTTGTGCTCCCATCCCCTGTGAACAAGAGGGAACCTCACTCACAGTGCTCCCATCCCCTGGGGAACAGGAGGGAGCCTACTCAGAGTGCTCCAATCCCCCAGTGAGTAGGAGTGAGCTTGCTCACCCCTATTGCTTCCTGCCCGTGGATGGAGTTGCATGAACCAAGATGTGTGAAACTGTCCAGAGAATCTCAAAAATGTCAGCCAGTGCCCTGAGGCCTCTGAATCAACTCTTGAGGCACCTACCTCCAGAATTCTTACTTAGTTAATAATAAATGCCCTTATGGTTTGGCCGGGTGTGGTGGCTCATGCCTGTAATCCTAGCACTTTGGGAGGCTGAGGCGGGGGGGATCACAAGGTCAGGAGTTCAACACCAGCCTGACCAACATGATGAAACCCCATCTCTATAAAAAAACAAAAAAAAAAAGATAAATAAATATCCTTATGGTTTAAGTCTCTAATCATTCCTAACCAACAGCATGACAAAGATCTCAGAGAGAATGGAATGTAAATATTCCCTTCGTAGAATCGTAAAATCTCAGATTTGGGTGGGACCTTAGAGGTTGTCAAGTTTGAACTTTGACCTTCATATCTTTGCTGCCAACATGCTCCTGGCTTCTGTCTGAACGTTCTTTACACTTATGGGGAAAGATGGGTCAGGGTGGTGCATTTCAGAGTCCGGGCTTCCTCAGCTCCTGAGTTGATTGTTGCCTTGACAGGGACCAACCCCCTTGCCCTGTCTTCCTCAGACCCCAGGTCCCAAACCTTGAGAGCATACAGAGTCCCTGGGAATGAGGGAGTTTCTGAGTGAGCAGAAAGGGTTTTATCTCTGCTCCTCTCTATATCAAAGACCCATCCAGGGCTTGAGGCCTTTCACGTCATTTGTGATCAGACACGTGCCCCATTTCCTTAGGTGGTGAAGCGCCCCCTGTTTCAGCCTCCAAATGTGGAAAATTGTGGGGCATGTGCTCAAAAGGAAAATGGCTGATTAGATAAGAGTTTGAATGGTCTGTCATCTCTTCTGGGCACATGTACCGTGTTCAGCACCTTCAGGGCAGCCACACACGTGCAGTGACTGGACTGTGGTGAGTGTCTGAGAAAAAAAGAGGCAGGGAGAAAGGGGAGGACTGAAAAGAACAGAAGAAAAGGGAATGACAAGAGGGAGTTGGAAATGGAGAAAAAGACCGTGTAAGGCTTAGGAAAAGACAGACGTGGAAGTTAGATTTACTGAGGTTCAACAAATCCCCATTGCCATCTGCTGGGCTCGGATAAATGATTCAATCTGTGTTTCACTTTCCTCACCTGCACAATGGACATACTGTTAACTCATAGAGTGCTATGAGATGATGTGTGCAAAGCACTTAGCACGGTGTTCCGCAAATAAGAACTGAATAAAAGGCAGCCATTACCAGCAATGAGAGTGATGGGGAAGGATGACAGCAGAAGAAGGAGGGAGAAAAAGTAGAAGGTAGAGAAAGGTGCATTACAAAGGAGAAAAGAAACGGGAGCAAGAGTAGAAGGGGAGGGAATGAGAAGAAAATGGAAATAGAAAGGAAACAGAAAGAAATAAATGTCATATTCTTCCAGGATTTGGGGCAAGTTTTCCACACTCAGTCCCTGAAGACTTTTCCCTTGATCTTCTCACTCTGTCATTCATTCCTTGCGAGTCCCCAAGGAAGTATAAAAATAGTTCCAGGCAAAGAATGTGACTCTTTGGTCTGGTCTGCCAAGAGGCTCGACTGCTGATCCCTTCACTGCGGTCCAAGGAATTCTACTCGGAAGAGGTAAGGCACAGGTACAAGAAAGGAGCGCCTTGGAAAACCAGAAAGACAGTGTCAGGAAGGATGTCTTATTGGGAGGAATCAAGAGAAACTAGCTGAGGAGGTATGGGAGGAAGGCAGACCTCCTGGGCCCACCAGAGGAAATAGAGTGAAAGACTTTTCATTTATGACTTCCTGCTGACACTCGGGCAAGGTCAGAGAAACTTAAAATTGCTACCATGTACCAGACACTCAGTTTATAATGTGAAAGGTCGCTGGCTGAAGTTAGTTTTCCAGCCACCTTGGCTCCCTTTGGATACCCCTATCTCAGCCAGAGAAATGTGTAGATTAGATACTCAATGAGTTTACTGGGCGTATAGCACATAAAATGCTTTCTAGATTATTATCTGCTTCTTGGCAGGAAGCGTGTTAGGAGGGGCGAAGGAAGTTGCCCATGCCATGAATAAATTCTATCAAACACAATGGCAGTTTACCTCACGGCTTTAGCGGTTACCCTCACGGGCTTCCTTCCACTTATAAAGTCCAGACTTCTTAACTTGCCATTTGAAACCCTGTACGGTCTCATGTTATCTTTTTTCCACTATTCTACTCACACACTCAGTACTTAAGCTCCACAATTCCCCATATATATATATATATATATATATATATATATATATGTATACACACACACACATTTCCGCATTTCTCACCCATTTATCTTGGCTTCTTATGTTCCCTCTGCCTAGACTGCCTGTCCCTTTTATTCATTCACTTATTAAGTTTATTGAGTGGCTACGGGGCGCCAGCCGTCATTCTAGACAATGAGGATACACCAGGAAGGGGGGGAAACAAGCAAGGATTCCCTGCCTTCACTGCATGTAACTGCCTTGATACCCCTTCATTAAGAGGAGACATTAAACACATGATCTCAATAAAACATGACGTGTGTTAACATTAAGGAAGTATAAGGTGTTATGGGAATGTGGGGCAGAAGCCTGAATCTGGTTTATGGGTTTAGGGAGGGTCTTAGAGAATTGCGTTCTAAAGCCCTCTGCCACTGCTACAGATTCTGAAATTAGCAAGGCAAAAAGAGATGGTCCCTAGAACCTGGAAGAGAACCGTCCCATCTCTAAAGGTTCTTCACTCCAAAACCTTCAACATCCTGTTTCAACATGTCCTGTCCTGAGATAAAGCAAATTTTGGAGGGGCCATTAGGGAACTTTTTTGGCAATAGTAGCATCGGTGCTTAGGTAAGAGGAAGAGGGCCAGAGGAAGGATTTTGTGTATAGTGAGCATAAATCATTTTATGCCTTTATTTCATGTACTATATGGCCAAAGGGCTGGAAATAAAGCTCAGGCACCTACATTCCTAATCCTGTGCTGCTGCGGCCTTTTTGTTTGTTTATTTTGTTTTTGTTTTTGTTTTTGAGACAGAGCCTCACTTTGTCACCCAGGCTGGAATGCAGTGGTGCCATCTCGGCTCACTGCAACCTCCGCCTCCCAGGCTCAAGCAATTCTCCCTGTCTCACCCCCTGAGTAGCTGGAATTACAGGCACACGCCACCACGCCCGGTTAATTTTTATATATTTTTAGTAGAGATGGGGTTTCACCATGTTGGCCAGGCTGGTCTCAAACTCCTGACCTCAGGTGATCCACCCTCCTCGGCCTCCCAAAGTGCTTGGATTGCAGGTGTGAGCCACCACACCCAGCCCCGTGCTCCTCCTTATGGTGACATTATGGTCCCCCTACATGGTCAATGTTTTTCAAAGAAAATCATTTCAGAGCAACCCAGGATAATCATAAACTTATAGCCAGACCTCTTCCCCTGACTCCACAGATCTACAGCGAAATGGAGAAGTCTTCTAAAATTGACCTCAGCCCTCTTTGGTGTTTCCTGAACTCCAGAAGACTCTAAATTACCATCCAGCATGTAGGATACATTCTCACACTTGGTTATATATTTCCTTAGACTTGTTTTCCAAAAATTTATCTGTCAGCTGACCTGCAGATACTTTGCTAAGTCCTCACTGAGAACATTACCAAAGAGATACAAGGCCTGGCACTCACTGGGCACTCAATGACGTCTATTAAATTAATGAAATCAGCCGGGCATGGTAACTCACACCCGTGATCCCAGCACTTTGGGAGGCTGAGGTGGGTGGATCACCTGAGGTCAGGAGTTCAAGACCAGCCTGGCCAACATGGTGAAAACCTGTCTGTACTAAAAATATAAAAATTAGCCCAGGGTGGTGGTGGGTGCCTGTAATCCCAGCTACTCAGAGGCTGAGGCAGGGAATCAATTGAATCTGGGCGGCAGAGGTTGCAATGAGCCGAGATCATGCCAGTGCACTCCAGCCTGGGCAACAGAGTGAGACTCCGTCTGAAAAAAAAAAATTAATAAAATCAGCCATGATTCCTTCCTCAAGTATTTAACAGCTTTTTCTCTCAAATGGGGAGTACACTTCTCAAAATCAAAAGCCCTGTCTTCTACTTTGTATTCTTACTGCATTACGTTCTCTCATTTGGTACGTAATAAATGCTTTCTTAATGATGGAAGAAAATATTTGGCTAGCAGTAAGATTGCAAAGTGGTCCTGAGGAGACTCAAATCCTTCTTCTTAAGGTCAGCAATAAACACAAAACCTTACGATAAGTAAGTAAAAATAAAAGCTTACATAGTGCAAAAAGTACTGCTACATTCTCTTGTTGGTTCCAAGAGAGCAGGATCATATTTGTTCTGTTTAAGACTGAAAACCTTCAGAATGTTAGACATTCCATTTTTATTGTTGAGTGAATGATTCCTCATAACCACTCTGTGGGATGATTGTTACTGCCTGCGTTTTGCAGAGGAGGAAACATACAAAGGTGATTTGTTCAAATAAACAATTAATGGCGGCAGAATCAGGGCTTCATTCCAGAGTTTCTGTTCAAAGACTTGCATGCCAGAAAGTTTCATTCCATGTCTCCTCCGAGGGTGGAGCTCATCAATTCTTAGGCCTTCGAGAGAACTTCCCAGTGGAGATAACTCTTGTGTAGGAGTTAGGTGTCCGTGATGTTTGTAGGGGTGTGTAGTGGATGGAGGAGTTGCAGAAGAGATGAGGGGATTTCAGATAAAGGCTAGACTGTATGAACAAATTCATTGAAATGAAAACCAGCATGGTTTTAGAGTACGATGAGCAGAGCATGGAGGGAGAGACTGCAGAGCATACAGGAGCAGGTTGTAGAGGGCTTTAACAGCCGCGCCTAGGAGTTTGGAGTCGTTCTCAACCCACGTGCTAGGCCATGCTTAGTCCACGATTTGCTCCCGAGGGCCTAATCTGAAGCCTCCAAATGTGGTTGGGAACTAAAGGACTACACAATTAGTAATGTCCATGCTTGTAGCAGTCTTTTAGAAGGTATATTGCTAGTGAGTGAGGTGCTACCATGGGGATGCCTTGAAAATTCTCTTCTTTCTACTGATTCCAGTCCTGTCCCTTCTAATGTAGTATTTTACAATAATTTGTGTGTCCTCCAAGTCAGCAGCCGGGCCTTGGGCTGAACTGTAAAGCTTTCGGGGTCTCACACACCTGAGAATTATTTTCTCTACAAGCTGTGAATTCTCTCTCCCACTCAACCCTGAGCTCCTTGAAGCCAAACTGCTTTTCTGTTCCTCATTGTATTCCCCTCCTGAAATTCCCCCACCCCAAACCCCTTGGTGCTCAATGGCACACCCTGCATGGGGCAGTATGTACTTTATAAAAACAACAGTGGATGAATCGATAGCATTTAGGCCTCTCAAAACACCTAATGCCAAATTGATCAAGGCAATCCTTTCCCAATTGCTGAAGAAAAGGATGAGAATGCACACGGAGGCCAAGCAACACGTTGGAGGCAATGCTGCATGTCAGTGGAGGGGCCTCCCTGGGAAGCTGGCATAGAGGCACCTGCCCAGTGACGATGGTGATCAGAACACCAGGGAGATGGAAGCCACTGAGTCTTTCTTCTGCCTGTGAGAGAGCCCTTCCCTTGGCTTAGCAGGACTGAACGTGTCTCAAGCAGAAATTCCATCACTGTGGACTACTCCCTCACTGCCTCCTCCCCTCATAGTACTGAGGAACTTATCCGAGCTTGTCAAAATTAGATGACAAAACCACTCCACAGTCTGAGTCTAATTCTGGACAACACATGTTCTGGACAGTATCAAACAGATCTCTGGTTCTCAATAAAGATCGTTATTCATAGTAATGATAACAATCCCCTGGGCCCATGCTCTAATTCCACTCGCCATACAGTGGAATGTGGTGCAGGACGGAGTTCACTTGCTTCCCAATTAAGAGTATTCTGTCGTAAAAGGACCCAAAGGTCCTCACTTAAAGGCTGCCTGAGAAATAGTATCATGTCAGTGCAGTTTAGTTCAGAAAGTGTTTATCAGGCTCCTCTGCCATGCCAGACGTCAAGGTAGCTTTATAAAGCAAAGCACCAAGCATAACCTTCATGTCAGAATTTTTTTGTGCCTTATTCATTTGTGTATATTTTTCTGATTTCCTCTCTCCCCAGTGATTTCCCTCTAAAATGGATATGTAGGGAGAATTACATGAGAAAGTGGTCTCGATCGTCAGTTGCTTCAGTAATCTTCATTATCCTTCGATATTCCCAACTATATCTTCTAGTTTACCCAGTTACACACAAAAAAGAATTTGGATCTAGGTGATAATAAAAATAATAGAAATAAAATAATACTCACTGTTATGTGCCTTTCTATGTACCATACACTCTGTAAGTGTCTTTATATATCTGTTTTCATTTGATTCTCACAACAACCTGAGGAAGTGGGGACTATTTTTTTTTTTTTTTTTTTTTTTTTGAGACAGGGTCTCACTTTGTCACCCAGGCTGGAGTGCAGTGACACAATCACAGTTCACTGGAGCCTTGACCTCCTGGGCTCAGGTGATCCTCCCACCTCAATCTCCCAAGTAGCCAGGACCACACGCATGCACCACCATACCCAGCTAATTTTTTTATATTTTTTTTTTTTAGAGATGGGGTTTTGCTCTCTTACCCAGGCTGGTCTCAAACTCTTGGGCTCAGGTGATCCGCCCACCTCAGCCTCCCAAAGTGCTGGGATTACAGGCATGAGCCACGGTGCCTGACCTCTCATTATTTTACCCTCAGGGCTCAGAGAGGGTAACTTGAGCAAGATCACACAGCTAGTAAGAGGTGGAGGTGGAGTGAAACCCAGCCCCTAGCTCATATGACAGCAGTGTCGCTGCCTTAACAACTGTGCTAAACTCTGTCTAAATCACCTAAAGTTCCTTCTTTGGAAAATCCTCACCAGTCAAAGGCTGGCCACTTTTATATAAGATGATTGAAGCGGGAATGTTTATTGAGATCATTGATTGGATAGGGAGTCGATTGTAAGCGATTGGTGGTAATTCTTACATTTGGGATTTTCATTCTTTTCCTCATTTAGGTTTGGGGTAACTACTTCGGCCTCGGGAGAAATCATCAGGCATATGATGATCTAGCTGTAGCTACGGATTTGGGCAGTGTGAGCACCTTCCACAGAATTAGAAGTTCACTGAGGGCCAGCATCCCTGAGCCTAGCTCACTGTAGAGGGGAAAGGGAGATAGAGATAAGAGAGGAGAAGAGACGGGCAAGATGAATACTCACTTCAGTCTTCCTCCTACGCTCGCCAATGGCACCTAGATAATTAACTCCTTTTGAAATTTAATTATTTTATTCTGGCAAGAATAGACTGGTCCACTCAGAGACACCCTGCTGGCAGAGAGTTGTTTCAAAGCCAAGGAAGTAGAAGGGAGTAAAGTGGAGAAAGAGATTTATGCTAGGATAAACAATTTTCTTCTTAAACTGTTGGGAGAAAAAATATTTGTAAGGAGTGAATGAAAAGGAGTAGTACGTGGAGATACTAAATTAAAACAAAATATTGGGAGGTCCTTGTTAATTACGCCAAGGGGGTTACTTAGTCCCATGTAATTGATTATTAATGAAAATTCTATTATAATGCCCACATTTCTTTATTATTTCCCCCATTTGTCATAGATTTGTAGTGCAATAGAGTTGAAAGGAATGTAGAGATCAATCAAACTTGACTCCTTATTTTTAAACAAGGTGTTAGAGGTCTGGGAAAGTTAAGTCATAGTGATAACAACACTATGTTGTATTTCCCATGTGTGAAGTCCTTTATAACTAAACTTTCTAACCCTCCCATTAACCCTGCAAGGAAAGTAGTATTGCCCCATTTTACAGATGAGAAAACTGAGGTTCAGAGACTAAGTACTTGTACTAAGTACCACAGCTGGCAAATGCTGCGTAAAGGATTTGAACACAACTAGCCTAACTCTAAAGCCCACATCCTCTCTATGTCTCCGACAAGGGAAAGAAAATCGAGGACTAGGACTGATAGATGATGACAAACTTGTGCCCAGAACTCCAGTCTCTTAACTGTGAGAGCAGGACTTTTCCCCCTTTACCTTGCCTCATGAAAGACCCTTTTAGCGTCTGGTTTACTGGCTGGCCATCTCTGTTCCTATGCTGTTCCTAGAATTAAGTATTATTACATTGGGGCCCTCAGCCCACAGTGGTCAGGATTCCCAGACTCTTCGGCCTCTGCCATGATTTGGCCAGAATTCACATATAGAAAGTTATTTCCTTTTTTAGCCAGCAAGTGTTCTTGGCTGCAGCAGCGTCTACTGCCCACTTCTAAGCTGGCCAAACAGCAGGCTCTGGTGTTCCATTGATGTGAAATCATAACAAGAACAACAGAACAGCAGTCGTTGGGCGGAGGGACTTCCGGTCTCTGAGGAATAGTGGGGCTAGGACCCTGCTTGTGTCACTGTCTAGTGGTGTTACCCTAGGCAAGTCACTTATCCTCCCAGTTTCTAAGTCAACTGAAAAATGGGAATGTTTACTCATGGGGATAATATAATGTGTGGATACGCGGAAGCATCTAGGACAGTATCTGGCATATAGGCACTCAGTAATATTAGTTCCTAGTTTTCTTTTCTGATATTTCCAGTAAAAACTCCTCTCGACATGATCCAACCAGACAACTTGATGCAGAATCTGATATTGCCTCGGGCTGGTTAGCAGCACAGCAAGGACCCTCATGTGGCATCGGTACAAGAGGGTAATTGTCGGAGCTAGGAAAAATCCAGACAACGGAAATCAGTTATTTCACTAGGCATCCAGACCTCCTGAATCAGAGCTGGAGAATCATGGAGGTGCAGGGCGCACTCAAATCAGGCCACTCTCATTCCTGTGTTAGGTCCAGCCTGCCTCCTAATGTGTCTTTAACTCAAGCTTTTGGGCCTGGAGTTAGACTCCACGTGGCTCCATATCATGCTGCCTTTCTTCTGAGGAGCTGCAGCACTTTTGAATCTGATCACCAAGCTGAAGGTACACTCGTAACAAGAGGTTTGAAGCAGACTGAATTCTACCTGGATGAGATAGAGGGGATGCCTACTCTGTGATCTGAGGGTGAGGGACATCTTTCACCCCTGGCCACCTCCGTCGTCTCCTGAGGTTCTGAACCATGGAGTTGCCAGGTTGGAGTAAGATTCTGGAAATCTCCTGTGAAATGCAGTGTTACCATTTCATGAAGAGAGGCTGTTTTCTGGTTCCAGCTGTTTCTTTGTGACCCTAGGGTTTCCCCCTCCCTGAGCCTCACTTTGCACACTTGTGAAACAAAAGAGTTGAGGCTCTTCCATCTTTAAGTTAGAACATCTGGGGAGTCTGACTTGCTCAGTTGTGAAGTATGGCAAGTTAGTGGCAGAGTCAAGAGGCAAGTCCAGAGTTTCTGACTTCCTGCTTAGAGGCTAACACAAGCAGTCCTAGAAAAAAAAAACCCGTGGTCATAAAAAACCAGCAATACCTCCTCGGAATTGTATTTCATGAGAAGCCTTTCTACGTGATAGCCATTTAAAATACTTATTTAATCTTCAAAAAACCTTATGAGGAAGATATTTATTAGCATCTTTGGCAGATAAAGAAATTGAGTGTCAGAGACATTAAATAATTTTCCCAAGGTCACACAGCTAAAATCCTAGCCAAATGTGACTCCAAATGCCCAAGCCCTTCCTTCTGTCCTACACCTGAATTAGATAAACTCTAAGGTCCCTCTGTGCCTTTTCAATACCTCTGATTCTGCGACCTCCTGACTCTCAGTGGGCTACTGAATACTAAACTGTATTTGCCCATTATTTGCTAATGTATCAGAAACAATTGATTCTCAAAGTGGCATCAAGCTGGTATCACCGGGAGCCAGCAGCTTCCAACAACAGGAAGGAAGTCAGCTTCCTTTCCAGGAACCCTAAAGCTTTCCAGAAAAATGGTCATCTCTCCCCTTTGTCCAGCCCAACGCTTGAGCCCAGGTTGGCACTTTTAAGAGTTTGTTCACACAGAGAGCTACTGGAATCCCCAGGAAGTGAGTCCTTCCCTAGGACGTGGGATAGAGATTTGGCCTTGGGTCTCCCCAGCCCCGAAGACGGTAGGACATCTAGTTCCTGTCCTGATCGATCCACATAGACAGGCCTCTTGTCCTAAGAAGTGGGGACAACCAGTACCCAAGAGACCAGGCAGCACTGTGGCAGCACCCCCCACTGCCTGCACCCCACTGACAGCCAGTGCAGATGATGAAGAGCAGGTGGGCAGGTGAGAGTCAGTCCCACGAAACAGAATTGTAGAGATGCTCAAGCGGAAGAATCAGGGAGAGACGGCGGCTGGGAAAATGCGGCCAGGGAAGGAGGTTAGAAGGGGCCCAGGTATGAGTGCGCAGGGCAGCGTGTTCTCAATCAGCCCTGACTCACTGTGTCGTCTCCTGCAAGTCATGCCCTTCTCTGGGCTTCTTTCGCCTTATTTGTCGAAGAAGGAGGCTGGTAATGGAAAAGACCTCTTTCAGTTCTAATGTTCTCAGACCTTAGGTGGTACTAGGAGAGGAGACAGGAGTGAGGTGGTTATGATCTAAGAACAGTGAGCAGCTTCAGGAGCCCAGCAAGCAGACCTCTGAGGTTCTAAGGCAGAGACAAAGCAGGGCAGCCTGATTCTGTGACTGCTGCAGCTCTGAGAGCGTCACATGTGTGGGTGAGGGATGCTTAGAGAGTGTTGCGTTGGGAGCCACAGAATCCCCTCCTGGTACTCCCTGCTCTGCAGGCTGTCATTGGGACTCCTCACTCGCAGGTGCTGAGTGAGAAAAAGGCTTGGAGGGACAGCCAGGGGAGCAAGCTCCAAACAACTCTGCCAACCCCGGAACCTGGCAGGAAGGTGGCAAGTTCACAGCTCTCCCTCGGGAGCAGTGAATCAAGGGCTGGGCTGGGCTGTGACTCTGGGGACAGTGGGTGGAGGGGATGGAGACCATTTGGCCTGCGGATGTGAAAGTCAGGCTGGAAGGCCTCTAAATACCAGCCGGTGTCCCCAACCCTGAGCCACAGCACCAGGCGGGCAGAGGCGCTGCACTGCCACACGCTCCCCTTGGTGTCTCTTCTCCTTCAATTTGCTGGTTTCAGGTCCCTGACTCCCTGTTCAGTGCTCTCTGCACTGCCCTGCCTTCCCTCCAGCCAGTTGGACCGCTTTGTGCCAAAGCTTTGTTCCGGAAACACCCGCCCCGGTGACTTGCTGGGGAGTGAGATCCAGGAACCCCTGTATTATAATGGAATACTGCGAGAGCGAACAAGGGGAAAACTGAGCAACAGAGCAAGATGGGAAATCCTTGTCCTGAACCTCACTTTTTCAGTGGTTCTGAGTTGCAGGTGAGCCTATGGAATCACAGCCTTACACAGCGTAACTGCTGAATGGAACCAGAGGCAACCTTCTAGTTCAAATCCCCCGTTTTATAGATGAGGAAACTGAGGCCCAGCAGGGGGACGTGTCTGTTACAAGGCCTCCCAGCCCCTGAGTTTGAGCTCTTTCGCTACATGCTCACAAGAAGGGTCCAGGAAGGAACTAACAGAATCTTTCTGCCCCACGGTCTCCTACATTGCACTACGAGTGAAAAGGAGACCTTCAGAGGTGCTTTCCGGGGCTCCTTCTCTGGTTTCACACGCCTCTTTCCACTGGTTGCAAGTGGCAGCCTGGATTTCTCACACGTGGCCACTGCAGAGCGGGGACGTGATACTCTGCAGGAAACTAAGCAGGGAATATTTTTAAACCATCCAACATGCCTTAGGGAGAAAAAAAAAATCAAAGCACTCCCCTAGATGTTGCAAAAAGCATTTCAAAAAAGATTCCATGCCTAGAAGAAGCATGGTAAAACAGTGTTGGTTTTATTCTTAAAGGGCCAATTCCCTGTAACAGAAGTTCTTGGGAATTGACGGGTGACCCACTTCTAAGAGGCACCCAGAGGACTGAACTCCACAGGAGTAGGCTGGAGCCCCAAGGTCCCCCCACTTGCAATTCTCCAGCTCCCTCTAAATCAAGGAAGTCATTTATCTGCTGCTTCACTAAACCTTCCTTTTTAATATATCCACACCTCACTATCAAGGGAAATAGTGGGAGGGATAGAGAATAAACTCACAGGTAGAGAGAAAGAGCTTTGTTTCTGTCCAGCCCAGAAGCCACGTTCCCCTCTTCTGGCTGCTTCCTACCCACTTGTAGTTTATTCAGATTCGAGCCCATTCTTACCTGCTGCTTTTCCTGCTCCCCGGACTTCCCCTCCGTTGGCTTCTTCACAGGCTGGCTGCCTCTTCTCCAACTGCCCACCCTCTTTGCTTCTGAGCCTGTCAGTTGCTCCTCTTCCACCCTCTTTTTAATCGTATCTGTCGCCTTCCCTCCTCCCACTTCTTCCTACTTTTGCTCTCTCCACCCCTTTCCCCCTCTGAATCCCTCCCTCCCCCCTCTCTCTTCTGCGCTCTTAGACTCTTTGCTCTAAAAGTCTTCCTCCCTCCTCCTCCCTGTGGCCCTCCTGCTGTCTGCCTGTCATCCTAGTCCTCCCAGCAGTCCTCCACGTTGCCTCTCCCCCGGGCTGCTGGTGCACCACCTCCCTAGGTTTCTTCCTGCCCACCCATCTGCTGCGTGGACTCAGACTTCCCAGGCCGTGGCTCTCCTGGGGCATCAGCAGGAAGATTGGCACTGCCCAAGAGATCCCTCATCCCATTCTTTTCCCCTCGTGAGAAAAAAAGAGGGTGTTCACTCACATAACAAGCCTTTTTTGAGACTTCTACTATGCCCACACTAATGAACTGAGCATCGGCCGGCACAGGAAAACATGATCTCACAAGTCACGGCCTTCCAGCACTCAGTATAGGCACCAGGACTAACCTGAAAGGAAAGAAATGCTGACCTCTCAGCTCCAAAAGTCTAGGGCATTCCTCAGTCCCAGAATCATACTCTCTTGACTCTTCTCCTTTAAAGAGAGGCGAGCATCTTCTATGTGTCAGGCACTGGGCTAGAGACTTCATGTATATTGCCTATTTTTATCTTAATCATTCTAATTTTTAATTCAATAAGGTAGACCTTTTCTGCATTTTACATTTGAGGAAACTGAGGTTCAGAGAAATCAAGTAACATGATTATGGTGACCCAGTGTGTAAAGTAAGCGATAGAATCAGGATTGGAAGTTTTCGCCAATGCCAACATTTATCTTTTTGCTCCTTCCATGAAAGCAAACGGGTCTCCCAACTGGAGTTGAACTGATGAAAGTGAGCTTGGCTCTTGTTACATCACATGCACAGGTGACCAAATTCAGAAACTGTGGGGTATCTCTCTCCTCAGACCCTCCCATTCTCCAACTTCTCCCCCAGATTCCTCAACTTAAACACTTAAGCTGTGGACCCAGGTGGAATCAGGTAAGTGTCAACAACAGAGATTACTATGAGTGGACTGAAATCAGACAAACCAGGGACTAAGCCCACATATTATGAGAGCTAAAGAAAATCTCAGTGATCATCTGGGACATCCAGGGAAACTGAGGCCCAGAGAAACAGCCACTTGTCAATGTCATATACAGTAGTAGGTGGCAGAGGCAGGGCAGGAAGCCAGAACAACCCCTTTGCTCCATATCATCACCTGAAACATGCCTTTTCCACAAAGCACTGGCCACAAGCGTTTCAAGACTTGCGAAGACGTTTCCGTAATGGGCTATATTTTTCTTGGGTGAATGAGCTTAGGATCAGCAAGAGAGGAAAGAGCAAGGGGCTGAATTTCCAGTTTCGAGGAAGGCAACAGCCCTGGTGAAAGCAAATGCAGGATTCTTGATTCCTTAGCCATAGTTTACCCCATTTTTATGCAGCATCAGAGCAGATTCTGGGGCCAGCCTGACTGGGTTTGAATCCTGGCTCTGCCACTTACTGCCTGTGTGACAGTGGGCAAGTCAACCTCTATGCAGCTCATTTTCCTCAACTGTAAATTGGGACTGTTATCTACTTCATAGGGCTCTCATGAGGACTAATGAATATGTGAAAAGCACATAGAATGGTGTTGGGAACATGGAGGTACTGTAGATGTGGCTGCAAAATAACACAATACAATACAACACAACACCATACAATACAACAAACACAATACAATACAACACAATACAGTACAACACAACACGATGCAACACAACACAACAAACACAATACAATACAACACAATATAATACAATATAACACAATACAATACAACACAACAAACAACACAACACAACACAATACAGTACAACACAACACAACAAACACAATACAACACAACACAATATAATATAATACAACACAACATAATACAATATAATACAACACAACACAATAAACACAATACAACACAACACAACAAACACAATACAATACAACACAACACAATACAATACAGCACAACACAATACAATTCAATACAACACAACACAGCACAATACAACACAACACAACAAACACAATACAACACAATACAATACAACACAATGCAATACAACACAACACAATACAATACAACAACACAATACAACACAACACAACACAACACAAACACAACACAGTACAATACAATACAACACAACACAACAAACACAATACACTACAAATCTCCTCCCTGCCTGTACTTGCCATGGCTGGACCAAAATCCCGTGATAGAATTCAGCATGTGAAACCAATAGCAAGCCCTGCTTCTCCAAAACAGAGATTATTTTCACATGGCGACTTTGTCCCTACATCCCAGCCTCTCTACAAGAGCAGGGGACACCTAGGAACAACTTATTATATTCATCCAGGAGGTAGCCAGTTAAAGAGCCCATGAAGTATCGGCTGGGAGGTGGTCTGAAAGTGGGGAAGGTTTAGTGGAATGCACACTCCTAGTTCAGTGGGCTGCTGGAGGAGAGGTGATCTCCGCTTTTCTCTGAATGTGCAGAAGGGAAGAACTGCCCGGATACACCCACGACCCTGGAGGGAGAGCGGGGTATACAAGGTGAATTCTCCCTTTGCGTTTGGCTGATAGAGAAATAAAGCAGTGAAGAAACTGGATGGGTTGCTAGAGGAAGTCCAAGAAGTGTGCCTCAGGGCTGGGAGGAGGCTGAGGTCTCTGGCTGGGATCATCCCAAGTCAACAAGGTCAAACAGCTCTCCAGCCGGGGACCGTTCAGCATGGCATCCAGGACAGCTTGGCCGCTCAGAAGGCCTTCGGAAATGCGCTTTATTCCTCACCTGGCTCAGGTGATGACTAACAGAAGTAAACACAACAACAACAAAAACTTCATTTGGGCTGTGGATGCGAGGTGATTCTCCAAAGGAGCTGAGTCTGGCGATCGCCACATGGCTAGGAGGAAGCCCCTAAGCAGATGTTCAATGCACAGAGAAAAGGAGGACGGGCCAAGGGCCAAGGGTGGGAGCTGAGCTTCCGCCACGCCCTCCCTTTCTTCCTCACATTTTGCACAAGGAAGGGTCTTAAAAAGAGGTATCAAAGTCTGTGTTTCACACATTACAAAATAGGGAGGACTCAGAGGGGATTTAGAGAGGAAGCCAAAATCCAGTCAAAGAATTAGTACGTCATACCGGGAAGGAAAGGCTGTAGAGGTGGAATTGCAGAATAAACTTTATTCAACATTTACTACGTGCCAGGCATCGCAAGAGGCACATTTCACATTCCTTTACTTTGAGATAAAAAGACAGAAAATGACCTTATAAAGACCTTCTCAACTATAATCAGGGTCTTATCTCAACAGGAATCCTTGGCTATTCCTATGGGCCCAACCTATTCTATGTGGGAAACAAGGGCCCTCCCTGTCACAAGGAGCTGACATTCTAGTTGCAGAAAAGAGCAGCCGAGACAAAACAGTTAGTATAAACGGTAGGATTCTGTATGTATTGTGTCAGTGATGCTGTAATAAAGTGCTAAATTACGTGAGAAAAAAATCATTTGGGAAACAGCTTCATACAGAGTAACCTCTTTGCTGTGCTGTAATGAAGGGGAAGAAAAAGAAATATTTATTTTTTATATTTAAATTAAATTATTTATTATTTTAATTTTAATTTCAACTTTTATTTTTGATTCAGGGGGTACCTGTGCAGTTTTGTTATCGGGGTATATTGCAGATGCTGAGGTTTGGAGTACGACTGATCCTGTCACCTAGGTACTGAGCATAGCACCCCACAGTTGGTCAACCTTTGCCTCTCTGCTTCCCTCCTCCTTTTATACAATAGACACTATTACCCGCTAGTGTCTATTGTTGCCATCTTTATGTCCATGAGTACCTAATGTTTAACTCCCATTTATAAGTGAGAACATGCAGTATTTGGTTTTCTGTTCCTGTATTAATTTGCTTAGGACAATGGCCTCCAGCTGCATCCATGTTGCTGCAATATACATGTTTTTTTTTTTTTTTTGAGACGGAGTTTTGATCTTGGTGCCCGGGCTGGAGTGTAATGGCTTGATCTCGGCTCACCGCAACTTCCGCCTCCTGGGTTCAGGCAATTCTCCTGCCTCAGCCTTCTGAGTAGCTGGGATTACAGGCATGCGTCACCATGCCCAGCTAATTTTGTATTTTTAGTAGAGACGGGGTTTCTCCATGTTTGTCAGGCTGATCTTGAACTGTTGACCTCAGGTGATCTGCCCACCTCAACCTCCCAAAGTGCTGGGATTATAGGCAGGAGCCATCACAGCCAGCCCGGCTGATTTTTTTTTTTTTTTTTATGGTTGTGAGGAACATTTACTGAAGGCCTTCTATATACCAGGTATTTTCACCTTACAACACTGCAGGATAGACAGTGTGTTACTATTTCCATTTCACAGAAAAGAAAATTCAGACTCAGAGAAGTTAAGTAATTTGTCCAAGATTACTCACTAAGTACAGAAAAGGTCCACCTGCTGCAAAAGATCAGGCACTTTCCCCCCATGGCTGCAGAAGAAATTGTCATGAAACCTACTGACCTGGTAAGATAGGTGGGCACAGGGCCTTCCAGGTAGAGGCAAACAGATCTGCAGATGGCACCAGAAGAATGGACTCCAACCCTAGCGGGAGAAATTGCATTCAGCCCTGATTATGAAGGCGGTTCAGCCTGTCACAGATTTCCTGGAAGAGGCACCATCACCTTCTTTACACGTCTTTTAAAACAGGCATACTAAAAATTGCTTCTTTTTTTCTTCTCTCTAGAGGCAAGGGGCAAATGAGGAGACCTTCCAATATCTTCTCTACCCAATGGATCTCTGACTCTCTGAGTTTCCTTCCCAAGACACCGTGGTCCAGATGTTTTAAGGGCTGCCCCTCTTGCAGGCTACACGATAACACATGCAAATTATTTGTCAGCATCTAATTGCAAGAACAGTGAGTCCCCCGTGCCTCGTTGGAAGGCATAAATGGGTAATTGGAGCCATGGTTAGTGGGCTGAGGTCATACTTTTCTGCTGGTTGAGATGCAGACAGCACAGGCATAAGCCGTCCCCTTTAAGACTTTTACTGGCTAAAACGGGCAAGAACACTCTGTTCCAAGAAGCAGAAAGCAAAAGAAACACAGACTTCCTTGCTCCTGGTGTTTTGATCTATGAGCCTACTCTCATTATATCTCAAGTTTTAATCCCAAAGACAAGGTCGAGATCATGTCCATACTTCTTAGGCTTAAGGCAGATGGGATCCCAGGCTTAAGAGCTCTTGTGGTGGGCTTGGAACAGTAGCCTCCATGGACGTGAGAAGAGGAGAGGGAATCCAGTGCCAGCTCTGCCTGATTTTCTCCCACTGAAGTCAGGGCATGAAGGCAACAGCTGGGTGCAGCTTCACTTGAGCTCCGAGAGTCCCGGGACTGGGATTTCATTCTACAACAAAGAGTAGGATCTTGACCTGGGAGATTTGGGGATGATGTTTGCCCTCTAGATCCAGAGGGAAATCTCTGAAAGCAAGAAGACTGAGTCTCATATTTTGGTCTGATTCTAAGCAAGGTCTAGAGTTTGTAGTGCATCCTGGTGCACATTCCTGCCTCCTCTTAACAACTTACGCATCTCTGATCCACCCCGCCTACCTACCGCACAAGACTCAAAAGGACTTGCTTCCTCTCTATTTTGAAAGGTGTTTCAGTCATGTCCAAGGTATAGTATTAGGTAGTCTATTGAAAAAAAACTCATAAGACACAAGATCAAGAAACTTTTTGCCAAGTATGCTGTTAATTCAGACACCCTCAGACAAGTCACTCTGAAATAGAGTCATTTCCTTGTGTGTAACAATGAGGTGTAATATCCTGTACCTGTCCTGATAAGCTAGCTGTCGATGTTCAAAGCCTAATTCCGGCTGGGCTCTGTGTCCCCACCCAAGTCTCATCTTGAGTTGTAATCCCCGTAATCCCCACAGGTGAAGGGAGATACCAGGTGGAGGTCACTGAATCCTAGGGGCAATTTCCCCCATGCTGTGCTTGTGATAGCGAGCGAGTTCTCATGAAATCTGAGGGTTTTATAAGGGGCTCTTCCCCATTCGCTCAGCACTTCTTGCCACTGTGTGAAGAAGGTGCTTTACTTAACCTTTGCTTCCGCCATGCTTGTAAGTTCCTGAGGCCTCCCCAGCCATGTTGAACTGTGAGTCAATTAAACCTCTTGCCTTTATAAATTTTTACTCAGTCTCAGGCAGTTCTTCATAGCAGTATGAAAACGTACTAATACAAATAACAAAGGTTTTACATGTCCTCCCAAATTCGTGTCTAGAGTCAATGTGAGCTCCTAAAGTCAAGCTATTATACGGAATCAGAGGCATTTAGGAGGTTACAACTTTTCCCTGGTTTTTCAAAGGTTAGTCGTGTGTTCACTCGACTGAACACTCAAGGTAGAATGGATAGGACTTGAGGCAAATAACCTTGTGGTTAAGAGTACTCAGGTTCAGATTTTGGCTCCACCACTTGGCAACAATGTGACCTATTTCTATCTCCTTCTCACTTTTAAAATGAGGATAATAATAGTAGTTTTGGGTTGTCTATCTATGAAGATTGAGTGAGATATGTATCTTGGCATGTAGTGAGTGCTAAATATTCTCTCTCGTATATATGATATATGATATATAATATATACCTATAGATACATACATAATAGCTAAATATACAGAGAGATAGATATATAGATACAATGAATTGTGCCATTTATTCTGAAGATGAAAATTGGATTATAAATGGGAGAGTACTCTGAAAGGAGATAGGGTTTTACAGTGGAAACGTGGGTTATGACGATTATAGCTGTCACTATTATGCCCACCTTCATTGTCTCCTTTGAGCAAGGCCACCAGATACAGCCAAGCAGGTTGGGCACGACACACATCCCAAGGCGCCACTCACATATAAGCTTCCCTCTGTACCTGAGAGCACATTGCAACCACTCTTCCAGGTAAGCCTGTATGTCCCTCACAGCTGTTCCTCCTAGAGGCTGTGGAACGGCACCTGCTCCATAGAGCCATTCGCTCATGAGTCCTTAATTCAGTGAAGGCATACTGAGAACAGACTACGTGCAAGAACTGGGCATATAAAGACAAATGAAACACAAGTTCTGTCCTGAAGCTCCTCATGTCTGGGGAGAGAGCCCCAAGAAGTAGAATGAGGTGTAGTGAGTGCTAAAGTGTGTCTGTGTACAAGAGATTAGCGTATTGCCAGCTGACTTTTTATGAGGCAGTGATTGTGGATAGGGGTAGTGTGGGGATTCACAGCAGCAAAAATGAGAAGAGTCTAACTCTCTTTTTTTAAAAAAAAAAAAGTTCTCATAAACACCACTTTTAAAAGTCAAGAAAAAGTCTACGGGGCACAGTCTACCTCGGAGAAATCCAGCGGGCATCTTTTGCTGCAGCAGGAAGAGACTACTGAGAACCTCCAGCACGGAGGTTGGTAGAAGGAAGGTGCAAAAACAGCTCCCCAAAACCAGCCCAGACCAGGAGAAAGGACAGGAGATTTATCACTCATACAGTAAATTTCAAATGTAGACACTTTTTTTTTTCTTGAGATAGAGTCTTGCTCTGTCGCCCAGGTGCGATTTCAGTTCACTGCTACCTCCACCTCCCAGTGCAAACGATGGGGTTACAGGCTGGGGTTACAGGCGTGAGCCACCACCGTTCCTGGCCCAAATGTAGATTCTTATCTAACATGAAGATTCCCTTGCCGGCTTTAGACAGATGGCTTCTCTTTGCATCTTCAGAGCCTCTTCGAGAGAGGCGAACTTGGAGTCGGGACACCTGAGATGGAATTTTAACTTTGTCCATTTGTTGTTTTGTGATCTCAGGCAAGTCAATGAGCATCAACTTCTTTGTCGTAAATGGTAATAATAAGATCGTTTTCACAAATTTGTTCTGTGGACACCATACACCTTAGTTATTGGCACATGCTCTGGGATAGAGGCGAGATCTTAGGAGGGAGGCAGAGGCAGCACAGAAGTCCCTCCATTCACAAACAGGGTCTGCCCACCATCCTTTAAGGAGCCTCTGCAACTTGTGAATAAAGGAGATCTTGCCCTCAAAGCATTAGCTCCTGAGCTGGCCAGCTCAGCCCTCCCCTGGCTCCAGCCCCTTCATTTGTAAAGAAGGAATTCTGAGGCTATCAAAAAGGAAGTCAAATTGTTTTCGGAAAACAATAGCAAAGTAACTACAAGTCATTAACTTCCTCTCTGGGGCCTGAAATCAAGTTTGCCTGGGTAGCTGAAAGGACTGGTAGCACTGTTTACTTAAAGACCTCTGGACAGGACCCATAAATTAATTCCTGTCAGTGACTTTCTGGAATGAGGGGAGGTGAGTCATGGAAGTGGGAGAATGCCTAAGAGTAGAGATTTCTGTTTCTTTAGGACACAGCTAAATCTCTCACGCTGGCTTTGCCTTTTCTGGTCCTCTGGGTGAAAGTTTCATTTGGATATATATGTGCATCTAGCAGGCATCTGCTCTCTGAGATGGCTCTTAATGAGTTTTCTTCCTAGAGCAAAAAACCAAAAAATCTGTTTCCTGCGGGTCTCCTAAACTCCTCCAGGAAGCCAAATGCTTCTGAGATAGTTGCTCTAGAAATTGTCTTTTGAACAGGCATTTCCTCAGTGACAGGAGCAAACCAACGTTGGGAATTGCAAAATTCATGACTCCTTAGAGGACTGTCTCAGTGCCACGCAGCTATCAAGGAATCACAGATACCAGAACACTGGAGCTTGAAGAGAAACTGAAGATCCACTGGACCAGATGAGAACACTGAGGCCCAGAGTAGGAAAGCAATTTGTCTAATGTCAGGAGCAGAAGCCAGATCTCTCAAAGAAGCAGGAAACCTGGGGACTTCCCTGAGGGTGGAATGGGCCAATTATTGATCATAGAGCCTCCTATGAGGCTGTTTCGGCACTTAGCTGAAAGTCCCTGGAGCTTAACTCACTAAAAACTAGAGAAAAGGCATGGTTTCTTGACCTCTCTAGGTCCTGAAACAACTTCTACAGATGATTCTAGACCCTAAAGTTTTCTGCAAAGAGATGCAACACTTCTGCTCTTGAATGTTTTTAAACATCTTTGGCAAAATCATGAGGATCTGTTGAGCTTAATGACTTGGAATTTAATCCAAAGATGGTCAGTATTACCTGCGTGGACCCCTCGAAGATTTTTTGGTGGGCTTCATGGAACATAGAAACCCCTGTGATCATCTCAAAGCTTTAGGGGAAGAGGGACCATAGTCTTGATCTATTCACAAAGCACACTTGACCGAAAAAAGGTCAAAGGTCACTGTTCTAGGTCTAGGAGGTCAAAAAAGGTTATTTTACCTCCAAAGTAATGGAAACCTCCAAAGTAATTGAAACCACCACCAAAAAGGCCAATATGTTCTATCCCTTCCCCAATCTAGAAGCCTCTTACCAAACAAGTTAAAATCTGTTCCATAGGCATAAGGCCATTTCTCAGTGCAGTCTTTACCTGTCAAATGTGGAAACATCTTCTGAAACAAGCATGCTTATTCCTTCCTTTCGTAACTTTTCCAGACTCATACAGCTAGCCAAGACTGGCACCTCTGGCTAGTCCAGTATTCTTTCTACCACCTCATCCGGTTTTTAAGGATTTATTAAGGACCATTTCTAGATGGTCCTAAAACTGTCCCAAATGCTGGAGGAGCTATAAGATTACAGGAACTGTCCCTGACCTCAAATGTGGTAGGCAAATGAGTTCATGCCCCTGAAACTAAGAATTATTTCCTTAATGTCTTTTCCAACAGTGTGGAAAAGGAAGTGAGACTGGAGCAGTGCTGGGGAAGACACGAATCCTGGCATAACACTCCATCCCTGGGCAACTTGACAATCACTGAGCAGTAATATTCATTCGGTAATTAGGCGCCAATTTCTAAGATCCCTCCAATCTTGAAACCCCTTAGACTGTGTGCTGGGTTAACAAATAAAGCATAAGCCAAAAGACTTGTTCTCCAGTTTGTAATCTATTACAAAATAATAGAGATTTTTAAAATTATTAGTGAATAAAGGGGAGGGGGCAGGTAAGCAGGTTTCCAAACTGAAAATAGTTGCATCTTAAAAGCTTCCATGTAAATTGGTGGTGTGGAATTTGGAGCGTGTTTTCCCATAGAAATAATGTCATAAAGGGTAGTTAGCTTACCAGGCTAGCCTATAAAAGCTTACTGAAGGTATAATGTTGCTTAACTACGGCGTTGAGAGTACTAGAGATGCCACAACCTAGTTAACTTGGTCTCTGGATGGGAGAGAATGACGCCGAGTCCTGGCTGGGGACTCCAGGAATACATCTGCTTCTGAAGAGTTTCAGATGCAAGAGTCTCCTCCTCACACCTGCACTGAGGATAGCGTCTTCCTACCTCCCTTTCTTCCTGGGGAAGGGAAATAATATTTATTGATCACCTGACTTTATTAATGCAAGGACTAACCCACTCGGCATTATCCCTTCCATAAACAAATATCTGGGACCAAACACAGAAAGGAAGCTTTCTATTTTTCAAACGGTTCCAGCATATTCCTAATTAGAAAAAGTGATAGGCCGGGCGCGGTGGCTCATGCCTGTAATCCCAGCACTTAGGGAGGTCGAGGCGGGTGGATCACGAGGTCAAGAGATCGAGACCATCCTGGTCAACATGGTGAAACCCCGTCTCTACTAAAAATACAAAAAAATAGCTGAGCATGGTAGTGCGTGCCTGTAATCCCAGATACTCAGGAGGCTGAGACAGGAGAATTGCCTGAACCCAGGAGGCGGAGGTTGTGGTGAGCCGAGATCGCGCCATTGCACTCCAGCCTGGGTAACAAGAGTGAAACTCTGTCTCAAAAAAAAAAAAAAAGAAAAAGAAAAAGTGATAGTGTATTATTGTAAAAATGTTGGTAATATAGAAGAGTCTAAACATGAGATAAAATCACCTATAAGTATTATTAAAATACTGATAGCTTTCTACCCCATTTTTGTACTTAAAAAACTTTTTTACAAAATTGGAATTGTATTATGAACACTGGTTGGTAATCTGCTTTTTTTCTCTTAACAATATGTCAGGGACGTTTTCTATGTGAATAGATGCGAATCTGCTTCACTTTTTTAATGATTATCGAGAGCGTAGTCAGAGAAAATGGCACCCAAAGGCAATGTAATGTGCTTGTATCTTTTCTTTCCACAAGGATGTTACCAGTGCACTAGAATTATCCAAGCCTAGCATCTGTGCAGTACTCTTTTTTTTTTTGTAATTTTATTTTTATTGTATTTTAGGTTTTGGGGTAAGAACATGCAAGAACATGCAAGATTGTTGCATAGGTACACACATGGCAGTGTGATTTGCTGCCTTCCTCCCCTCCACCTATATCTGGCATTTCTCCCCATGATATCTCTCCCCAACTCCCCACCCCCCGCTGTCCCCTCCCCTATTTCCCCACAACAGACCCCAATGTGTAGTGCTCCCCTCCCTGTGTCCATGTGTTCTCATTGTTCAACACCCGCCTATGAGTGAGAACATGCGGTGTTTGATTTTCTGTTCTTGTGTCAGTTTGCTGAGAATTTTGATTTCCAGGTTCATCCATGTCCCTACAAAGGACGCGAACTCATCGTTTTTGATGGCTGCATAATATTCCATGGTGTATATGTGTCACATTTTCCCTGTCCAGTCTATCATCGATGGGCATTTAGGTTGGTTCCAGGTCTTTGCTATTGTAAACTGTGCTGCAGTGAACATTCGTGTTGTGCAGTACTCTTTAGACCAACGTCAGGGTATATATATCACCTCCACCCTTGGCTAAGTCCCTGGGTTACATCGTTTCCTACTCTTGGATTTACCAAAATTCATCTAATGCCCTATGATTGAGCACTTCAATTTTGGTTGGATGTAAATATCACCATATTGAATGTAAGTGGTGCCCTTTTAATTTCTAAGACAATGCAACTTGGTGTTAACACATTTCTTTCTCTGCCCCAAATAACGTTACTCCATGTAATTCTGAGCTCTCCTTTCAAAGCCTTACAAACAGCTCATGGGAAAAAGCAGAATTTCTGAACAAAACTATTTAAAACAAAAAATATTAGCTTCCTCCATTCAACCAACCCCTTCTCTGCCATACACATGAGATGCAAAAGGAAGTGTGCTGAGTGAGTGGTGAAATGCTGGGGCAGATAAGAATGATCTTGACAGGTTCAGAGAAAACTCCTCACGAATCTTGGGAGAAGAGATTTCTATGGATAAATGGGATAAAGATTTAAATCCTGAAGGGCTAAACCAAACTTTGCAAAAGCTCACCACCGCTATGAGCCTGCTGCCCCAGAACAGCCACCCCTGTGCCTCATGCCTCCAGTCCTGCTCTGGTTTCTTTGAGCTCACACACAACCCTGGGACTGAAGTGCCGGCTCTGCCTGTGGTGGGAAGGATGTGTGTAACTGACAAAAGCTGATGAGGCAGAGAGGGACCAGGGAAATGCAGGAATCAGGGTCTCGGGACACATGAGCTCAGGTCCTAACTCTAACCCTTAAAGAATTGAGTGCCCTTGGGTTAAGTTACATCAACTGTGCCTTCTACTTTTAAATTTTAATATCTCTATGATTCTAAGTAATCGGTTATCTCCATTCCAAACCAAAGTTTGGAAGAAATACAAGTTTATCTTAAGCACTCAGCTATAATTCCCCTTGTAGTCCTCCCTTTCTTTACCTGTACAGCACTCTGGGGAGCACGAGAGATGTTCTTAGGCCATTTTTTATTCCAGCTGTCGCCACTGTATTGAAAACTTAAGGGTATTCTAGATAAGGAAAATATAAATGAGCAACACCTGGAGGTGTGTTTCAATTAGGATGCTTCCAGCTATCAGTAACAGAAAACCCAGCTGGAGTCAACCACACTAACCACTACACAGGGGGTGTCAAACTTAATGGATGGCCCACTGATAGCTGATTCATTTATTTATTCATTCATCTATCCACTGATTTTAAAAACCCACGGAGTTTGGTACTGTGCTAGGAACTAGATATGCTAGTGAGTCAGACATGGCATCTGAATTAAGAAACCAAAACCCAGGGCTGTTCTAAGTATCAGTGCTCCCAGACCCCTCTGAGAGCCAAGGGCTGTCATCAACTTAGAATCCCACAAGACTAGCTGGAGACCTAGTTCAAATAAAAATGGTGCCTTGTTTTAGACCATCAAGTCTATGATAACACTGTGATTTCCAAGAAGTCTGTCTGGAATGAGAGGGCTGAGCGATGCTTGCTGACACGGCCTGTAAAAGGGATGGAGGTGGAGCTCAGATCTCAGGAGAGTATAGAGTGGAAACCAGAAAGTAGGAACCATGAACATCTGCTTCTATTCACCGTCCACACAAGGGGGTGTAGGGAGTTTCCATTTACCCCCAGGTCTGGTTTGTGAACTGCGGGCCTGCAAGCAGCCTAATCATGATGGCTGATTCTCCACTGGACCTGAATAGGCAGGGACCATGACAGGTGACTGCAAACAGATAATAGAGAGCTAACAGTGAATGCCAGGCAGTGGTCTAAGCGCTTAGCAGAGTTCGCTCATTTAACCCTTACAAAACTCTTAGAGATAAGTATTAGTATCCACATTTAACATAGAAAAAAACAAGAATAGAAACCTTATCCAAGCTGGTCGGAGGTAGAGCTGGGATTTGAATCCAGGCAGTCTGGCTTCAACGTCTGTGCACTTAACCACAAAATAAATTCTGGGACTATGTGAGAAGTGCTACAATAGAGCTATGATCAGAATGCTGTGAGAAAGGAATGAAAATGCCAGGAAAGGCTCTGCAGAGGAGACGACATTTGTGATATGTCTTGAAAAACAAGTAAAAGTTTCAGAGAACTGGAGATGGAAAAACTACATCCCAGGCGCCATGGGACAGATGGGCAATGGCGTTTTGGAAGACTACAGGGTAGTTCTGTGCAGGGCAAGTAAACCCCAAATCTGGGGCCTTAGCCCAGGAGGGTTTTTGGTTTTGCTCAAGAAAGAATTCAAGAGTGAATCGCTGGTGGAAGAAAATAGCTTTATGGAGATGGCAGTCTTACAGCTCTGTGACGGCTCCTACAGAGCAGGGCTCCCCACAGGCAGTGCGCTGAGAGTAGCAGTTGAGGGCAGTTCCACAGTCACATTTCTACCCACTTTTAATTACATGCAAATTAAGGGGCGGGTTATTTAAAAGATTTTTAGAAAGGGGGTGATAACTTCCGGGTCATTGCCACAGAAAGGGGCAGTAACTTCCGGGTTTTGCCATGGCAATGGTAAACTATCGTGGCACTGGCGGACGTGTCTTAGGGAGCAGTGCGTTCCGCGCCTCTTCCCTGTTTCAGCCGGTCTTTGATCTGGTCCAGAGTCCAATTCTGCCTCCTAACTCAATTCTACACTGCTGGACCAAAAGGTACGTGGGAGCTTGGTTTGCAAAGAAACCTGAGTTTGGGGCCAGATTGTTAAGAGCTCTGTAAAACACGTTAATTTCAGCCGGGCGCAGTGGCTCACGCCTGTAATCCCAGCAGTTTGGGAGGCCGAGGCGGGTGGATCACGAGGTCAAGAGATCGAGACCATCCTGATCAACATGGTGAAACCCCGTCTCTACTTAAAATACAAAAAATTAGCTGGGCATGGTGGCGTGCACCTGTAATCCCAGCTACTCAGGAGGCTGAGGCAGGAGAATTGCCTGAAACCAGGAGGCGAAGGTTGCGGTGAGCCGAGATCGTGCCATTGCACTCCAGCCTGGGTAATAAGAGTGAAACTCCGTCTCAAAAAAAAAAACTCCGATTTTCAGGGAATCCCAAGATGGTTCCTCAGTCTGCCTATCCTGGATCACACCCAATGTTGAGTAAAATCACTTCTCTGGCCACTTGTTTCTTGCTTTTAGTCTCTTCGGCATTGCAGGTAGAGCCCAGGACTGGGTAACTTTACTCCTATTGACTCGGAAAGTGCAGGATGCATAGTTGCTCAAAGCAGAGCTGGGCAGAAGCTCTACCAGTGTTCCACCTCAGAATCCTGGACTATTCTTTCACCTAGGAGCCCTGAACTTAGGAAAATCCAAATGGAGACCAGCAAAAAAAGGGGGTGCTGTTTTATGGAGATATTTAAACCATAGCTGAGGGGACATTTTCAAGGGACGCTGACTCAGTAAAATGTTCCTTGGCAGCACATCAGAAACCAACTGTAACTACTTTAAGCTGAAAAATAAAAAGAAGAGGAAGAAGAGAAGAGGGGAATGAGGAGGACAGGAATGAAAAGAAGAAAGGTGAAGAGATTTCCTTAAAATCTCTGCAAGAATCTGTAAGAATAAGTCCCTCAGTTAGAAGCTCCCTTGGGCTTCAAAACCATTGGGCTGAATAGATGGAACTTGACTCTCCCTAAGACACGACTCTTGCAATTCATCAGCCCATTATCTTTCTCTCCAGGACACATCTGCAGCCTTACCAAAGAATGAGTCTTTCATTAAGCTGCGGCTCTTCAGCCAAAAGTTTCCCTACTTATAAGCAGAAAGTCTACAGGTTGAAGGGCTCTCAAGCCACCTGCTTCTTGGTGTCTGTGGTGACCATCGATAAGGGGGGCACTGGAGGCCCTGCAGGCTCAAGGGCTGGACGTGGCTTACAGAATAAGACAGCCATAGGAATAATCAAACAGCAACAGAAGCTTTCAGAACGAGCACATTATAAAAAACTCCGAACTCAACTCAAATGCAAGTTGCATCACTTGGCGGCTGTGTGATTCTGGGCAAGTCCCTTTGTTGTAACTGAGCGGACACCTTAATCTCTGCAAGCCTTAATGTTCTCATTTATAAAAAGACTTTCTGACTGTGACAAATCCTTTACAATACTGTGATGAACAAACGTGTTCCAAACTGCAGTGTGCCAGGTAAGTGATGTTATTATCAACCAGATGCTTGCTCTCCATGCAGTGAAGCCTCTTCCTATGAGTGGAAATTATTCAGGCTTGCGGTTGGCATGTCAAGAAGCAGACACAGCTCAGCGCAGAGCCATACCATGGGTATGGGGCAGGAAAAGTCATGTGTGGGAAGTGTGTCTGGGCAGCTTCTGCACAACCCCGGGTGGGATGGGCCAGGGGAAGGGGAAATGGTTTTCCCCCTGTGTTCGGCCTGTGCGGTCCTCCGGACCCCAGGCTCTACCCTCAGGCCTGGGCAGTGGGATAGGCCCCAAAACTCTGGAAGGTCTAAGGCTGGGTGAGGTGGGTAAACTTTAACACCAAGCCTTAAAAAATGTTTGTGTTTCATTTTGGGTAAACTAAAGAGGCAGGAAACTTGAAGACACGTTTGGATCTTTCAAGAAGGGCTTGGCCTCACAGGCACAGGGAAAAGATCTCCAGATGGGTCAGGGGGAAGCAGGATAAAGTGAGCCTGGAGGAAAGAGGGACATGAATATGGCATCTTGGTTTTCAAAATGTTGGCATGAAAAGGAAGATTTGGTTACTCTGTTGTTTTTTTTTTTTTTTTGAGAATGAGTCTTGCTGTACCGCCCAGGCTGGAGTACAATGGCACCATCTCAGCTCACTACAACCTCTGCCTCCCAGGTTCAAGCAATTCTCCTGCCTCAGCCTCCCTAGTAGCTGGGATTACAGGCACGTGCCATCACGCCCGGCTAACTTTTGCATTTTTAGTAGAGACGGGGTTTCACTTTGTTGGCCAGGCTGGTCTTGAACCCCTGACCTCAAGTGATCCACCTGCCTCGGCCTCCCAAAGTGCTGGATTACAGGCTTGAGCCACCACGCCTGGCCGAAAAGGAAGATTTGACTTTTTCTGGGCAGCTCAAAAAAATGGAGCTGGGATGTGAATGAGGATGAGGAGGAAGAGGGCTCACATTAACTTACTCTTGTCAATCGCTGTTCTTTACAAATATTATGACATGTAATCCTCACAACAATACCACGAAGTGGTTACTATTATTATCCTCTGTTTTACAGATGAGTAAACCAAGGCACGGAGGTTTAACAGCGTGTCCAAGCCACACAGCAAGTTAACAACTGAGCCAGACTCCAAACCCAAACATTCTGGCATCAGAGTCCTATAAAGATTTTTTTTTTTGGCTTAATGTGAGGAAGTATTTTCTAAGAATCAGAGTTTACCAATTAAAAAGCAGATGCTGGCTGGGCGCAGTGGCTCACGCCTGTAATCCCAGCACTTTGGGAGGCCGAGGCAGGTGGATCACAAGGTCAAGAGATCAAGACCATCTGGTCAACATGGTGAAACCTCGTCTCTACTAAAAATACAAAAATTAGCTGGGCGTGGTAGCGTGCACCTGTAATCCCAGCTACTCGGCGGCTGCAGGAGAACTGCTTGAACCCCGGAGGCGGAGACTGCAGTGAGCCGAGATGGCGCCATTGCACTCCAGCCTGGCAGGCTAAGGAGCCATTTTCAAGGGATGCTGACTCGGTAAATGTTCCTTGGCAGCAAGCATCAGAAACCAACTGTAACTACTTTAAGCTGAAAAAGAAAGAGAAGGAAGAGGAAGAAGAGAAGAGGGGGATGAGAGAGGAGGACAGGAAGAAAAAGGTGAAGAGGAAAGTGAGGAGGAGGAAGAGGCGAAGGAGGGGGCGTTTGTTGGAAGCAGGTGCAGGAAAAAAGAAACAGCTGAAGATTCAAATCCAAGAAGGACCAGAAACAAGGACTGTCCTAGGATCCAGGGAGCAGGAACTGATTAACCATTTCTTTAGGGCACAATTACCCAAATAAATCAACTGTATTGGATTTCTGTCTTTTTGCCATTCTGCTTAAGATTCAAGTTCCAGAGAGAAAACATTCCCTTGGCCTAGCCTTGGTAAAGACTGACAGTAAAGGCCGGGCTCGGTGGCTCACGCCTGTAATCCCAGCACTTTGGGAGGCTGAGGTGGGTGGATCACCTGAGGTCAGGAGTTCAAGACCAGCCTGGCCATCATGGTGAAACCCCATCTGTATAAAAAAAAATAAAAAGGCCGGGTACGGTGGCTCACTCCTGTAATCCCAGCACTTTGGGAGGCCGAGGCAGATGGATCACGAGGTCAAGAGATCGAGACCATCTTGGTCAACAAGGTGAAACCCCGACTTTACTAAAAATACAAAAAATTAGCTGGGCACGGTGTCACGCGCCTGTAGTCCCAGCTACTCGGGAGGCTGAGGCAGGAGAATTGCTTGAATCCAGGAGGCGGGGGTTGCGGTGAGCTGAGATCGCGCCATTGCACCACTCCAGCCTGGGTAACGAGCGAAACTCCGTCTCAAAAAAAAAAAGGAAAAAAAAAGATTGACAGTAAAAATTGCTAATATTTATAGCGTTTATTCTCTACCAGCCACTGTTCTAAGCACCACATCTGCATGTATTTTCTTCTCACAGACACTCCATGAGATAGCTACTATTATAGGTAAGAAACAGAGAGAGTTTGAGCTGTCGTCATTCGGGGCGAGGCATTTTGCTTCCCACATGTTTGCTCTAATATCAAAAGGGAAAGGATAGGCCCCCTAAGGCAAAGTTTTGAGGCTGATGAAGAAGGGGAATGGATGCTGAGAGGTAAAACCCACAGATGCTCTCTGAGGGGTTGCTCTTGCTAGAGGTGAAAGAGAGGACGCTGTCTTTGGACCCGAATTCCTAGTTTCCATCCTAACCCTTTTGGTTACTGCAAGGACAAGATCAAACAAAGCAAGGAGGCTGGGCGTGGTGGCTCACACCTGTAATCCCAGCACTTTGGGAGGCTGAGACGGGAAGATTGCTTGAGTCCAGGAGTTCGAAACTAGCCTGGGCAAGATGGCAAAACCCCATCTCTACCAAAAGTAAAATTAAAAATAAAAATAAGGCCGGGCGCGGTGGCTCAAGCCTGTAATCCCAGCACTTTGGGAGGCCGAGGCGGGTGGATCACGAGGTCGAGAGATCGAGACCATCCTGGTCAACATTGTGAAACCCCGTCTCTACTAATACAAAAAAATTAGCTGGGCACAGTGGCGCGTGCCTGTAATCCCAGCTACTCAGGAGGCTGAGGCAGGAGAATTGCCTGAACCCAGGAGGCGGAGGTTGCGGTGAGCCGAGGTCGCGCCATTGCACTCCAGCCTGGGTAACAAGAGCGAAACTCCGTCTCAAAAATAAATAAATAAATAAATAAATAAATAAAAAATAAAAAAAAAAGCACATGATGGCATGTGCTTATGGTCCCGGCTACTCATGAGGCTGAGCTGAGAGGATTGCTTGAGCCTGGGATGTGGAGGTTGCAGTGAGCCGAGATTGCACCAGTGCATTCCAGCCTGGGCAAGAGTGAGACCCGGTCTCAAAAAGAAAAAGAAAAAAGAAAAAAAGCAGGGATCAAAAAGACGACAGGAAAGATATAACAAAGGACTGGCCGCAATATAAACATAGGAGAAGAAATAGTTCCTGAGCAGGATACAGCCAAATCGCAAAATTCCAAGAGAAAAAAAAAAGTCTATAAAAGTATAACTTGAAAGACAACAAAAGATTTCAAGTCCTATAAAACTTTGAGGGTGAAATAAATTGAAGAAAAGCAGATCAATTTCTCACAAATGGTGAAAAGTTGATGTGAAACTCTGCTACAAGAGGCTGCACGCCATCACGGTTCACGGCGAAAGTTTGGAGTCAGGCTGCCAGAATTAAATCCTGCCTCCAGCACCTCCAGCTGTGTCACTTTGAAAGCGTTATGTGACCTCTTTGAGCCTTGATGTCCTTGTCTGTAAGATTTTAATAGTGCCCAATTATTAATAACAATTTAACAGTTAATAATTGTTAATAGTGTCAGAGGAGTGTTGAAAGGATAAAAGTTATGTGAGAAGTCTTTTTTTTTTTTTTTTGAGACAGAGCCTTGCGCTATTGCCCAGGCTGGAGTGCAATGGCACTGTCTCCGTTCACTGCATCCTCTGCCTCCCGGCTGGGTTCAAATAATTCTGCTGCCTCAGCCTCCCAAGTAGCTGGGATTACAGGCGCCCACCACCATGTCTGGCTAATTTTTGTGTTTTTAGTAGAGATGGGGTTTCACCATGTTGGCCAGGCTGGTCTCGAACTCCTGACCTCGTGATCCACCCACCCTGACCTCCCAAAGTGCTGGGATTACAAGCGTGAGCCACCGCGCCTGGCCTGTGTGAGAAGTCTTAAGCACAGTGCCTGGCACATAGCAAGTGCTTACTAAACGTTAGCTACATGGCCGCTGTACGTGAGCTCCTACAAGACCAACATGGTCTTGGGACAAGCCCACAGGTTGAGTGCCTGGAAGAAGCCCCTTTTGGGGAATCATAAGCAGAGACCCTGGAACAGCCGAGACCTGATTTCTGCATGGGACGTCAGCAAAGCAGGACCACCAACAGATGCGGGCCCTCAGCAGACAGATGAGCAGGTGAGGAGAGGAAAAGCTTCCCAGGAGTCGAGAGTCTGGGTAGTGGAATGTTGGAAATGCAGCTCTAGGAAAACATTCCACCTAAAATATTATTGTAAGAACTCCTCTGTATAGGGCTCTTGGAAAAACCCTTTGAAATCTCCAAGGAGTTAGAGAACAGGGCCCTGGGGTTGCAATCAAGAGCCCTGGGTTCTGGCTTGTGCTGATGCCAGTAGGCTCTGGGTCCTTTCAGGGTCTCAATTTCCTTGTATGAAAAAGTGGGCATAATAATATCTACCTCAAATCGTTGAAATGAAGATTAAATGAGGAATGTCTGTAAAGCATCTGGGACATAGGAGGCACTGAATAAATGCTCATTTTCCTCATGCTCCCACTCACTCTTACAAAACAACAATACAGAGAACAGGGTGTCCCGGGAGTCAGAAGAATAAAGTGAGTGCATGCTTGTTGAATTTGTCAATTTCCAGAATACCCTGTGTGTTTTAGTGAATCTGTATCGGATATAATTTGGATGTTTGGCCCCTCTAAATCTCATGTTGAAATGTAATTCCCAATGTCAGAGGTGGGGCCTGCTTGGGAGGTGTTTAAATCATGGGGTTGAATCCCTCTGGAATGGCTTCGTGCCGTCCTTGCGGTAACAAGTGAGTTCTCACTTGATGCGTTCAAATGAGATCTGGGTCTGTAAAAGAGCCTGGAACTTCCTCCTCTCTCTTTCACTCTTTCTCTCTTTCCATGTGACAAGTTGGTTCCCCTTTGCCTTCCACCACGGTTGTCAGTTGCCTGAGGCTCTGGCCAGAAGTAGATGCCAGCACTATGCTTCATGCTCAACCTGCAGAACTCTAAGCCCAATAAACCTCTTTTCTGTACACATTCACCAGCATCACATATTCCTTTATAGCAACGCAGACAGACTAACCAAGTGTCCTTAGCCATTCTCACAATCTGGAATGATCTCTCCAATCCATTCCATCCTCCCTTGATCTATTCCCTGTCTAGCAAACATCTTTTATCCTTCAAGGCCGAGCTCAAATATCATGTCCTCAACGAAATGAGGAACTTCCTCAGCATGTGACTTGTTCTTCAGTTTTACACTGATTCCCCTGTACTTCGTGTTGTAATTAGTTCTTGAAGGCAGAGAAAATATGTTTCTCACCTTGGTGTGGGTCTAGGCTGTGTTGCACATTCCTTTGTGGCACTTTACTTTTGTGGGGCTATGGGGAGCCTGAATTTCTATCTCCATCTAGATTAACACTAAATCCCTCCATTCGGGCCTCACTCAATATTCCCCAAGAAAGAAGGAGGAGATTATCTAGTTTGGAAACCTGGGTAGAAGGACTAAGCATGCAGGGCCGACTTACCGTGACGCACAGAGGCTAGAGTCCACAATACTTTTTTTTTTTTGAGATGGAGTTTCGCTCTTGTTACCCAGGCTGGAGTGCAGTGGCGCAATCTCGGCTCACCGCAACCTCCGCCTCCTGGATTCAAGCAATTCTCCTGCCTCAGCCTCCCGAGTAGCTGGGACTACAGGCGTGCGCCACCATGCCCAGCTAATTTTTTGTATGTTTAGTAGAGACGGGGTTTCACCATGTTGACCAGGATGGTCTCGATCTCTTGACCTCGTGATCCACCTGCCTCGGCCTCCCAAAGTGCTGGGATTATAGGCATAAGCCACCGCGCCCGGCGATGTCCACAATACTTTTAAAGGCATACACACACACACACACAAAGTTTCAATTTCTTTTGAAATCAGTGGGAAAAAATAAAACTTTTAGGTCCAACAAAATGTTTTAACATATAATATTAACATGTTTATCTTTATACCACTGCACATACAATTTTTAATATTTTTCACGGAAGAAGGGTCCCATGAAGCAATAGTGCCTATGACCCACGAAAGTCACACAACTCTGTGGGCATAAGTAGCTCATCCTTTTCTTCCCTTCCTCCTAAGGAGCTGCCTGCCTACAGGAAACAAGAAGCATTCCGCTTGTTCCTCCACACTCAGCATTCGACAGAGGCATGGCCATGTCCAGCACTGCTGAGTGAGTGGGAAGAGAAGCTCACTTTGCCGCACACCCTACGCCAAGCTTTCAAACAGTCCTATCAGTAATCAAGGTGATGCACTGACTTCTTCCTGACTGGCTCCTGTGTCTCTCGCTCTCATTTTTCCTAACTGAGGCAGAGAATGGGAATGCCACTTAGCAGCCCCCTGAAATCATGTTGTTAATCCTCTAAATGACCTTTTCAAGTACATACAATCTTTATTTGACAGATGAAGACGCTGAGGAACAGAAAGATCAAAGAATTTACTCAAAGTCGACCATCCAACAAGTGAGGTTAGAACCCAAACTTTGGGACCCCAAGTTAAAGCTCCTTTATTACACTACACTATAAAGTAGGGCTCAATAAACATGAGGGGTTGGCCAGGCGCGGTGGCTCACGCCTGTAATCCCAGCACTTTGGGAGGCCGAGGCGGGCGGATCACGAGGTCAAGAGATCGAGACCATCCTGGCCAACATGGTGAAACCCCGTCTCTATTTAAAAAAAAAAAAAAAAAAAAATTAGCCGAGCATGGTGGCACGTGCCTGTGGTCCCAGCTACTCAGGAGGCTGAGGCGGAAGCATCACTTGAACCCGGGAGGCGGAGTTGCAGTGAGCCGAGATTGCGCCACTGCACTCCAGCCTGGCGACAGAGCAAGACTCCATCGCAGAAAAACAAAAAAAAGTGTGGAAATGAATCAAAACGGTGAGAAAATATTGCCAGGCAGCACAAAGCTTGGATAGAATTTTCCAAAATTTTTGCTGGGGATTTTAAGCTTCAGATGAAATCTTTGACATTTACCATTCTCTTAATAAACACTTTATAAAGCTCCAAATCCATTTTTCTGCCTTGAAGAATCACCATCAGTCGGAATATATTTTTACACCATCCTCTGCCATCTTTGAAAGAGGAACAGATTAGGGAAAAAAATGCTTTATTTACCAGTGTACTTAGAATGAAAACATAATGTTTAACTTTCATGGAGACAGACTGAAATATGAATAATCATGTAGTTTTTTGAAATTAAATTTCTATTCCAGGAGGCCAACACTCAACATTAGCCCTTTCTACTGTCTCTGGCTTTCAAATTTCCACATTAAAACTTGGAAAGTAAAAATGCTTAGGGAATGAAACTGGATGAATGAACATGTTTGTGCTAGAATTCTGGGGGGACTCTTTTTCCTCTCAAAAGCCCAGGAGATCACTGGTCACGTTTCAAATATTTGCCAGAAGAAATGTTTTGGGGAGAAAACAATCGCCCACTCTCCTTGCCGAGACGGAATTCCAAAATTCTGGGGCAAGATAAAGTGAATGCTTTGCAGGAGGATCACTGTTTTCCACATTTAATCGGCATGCGTTTCTGCCTCACCGGGATCCGATACAGCAACCCCAACTAATGTTAAGCCTTGAATCACTGCAATGCCTGCTGCACCATAGCAGCAAAGATTCAGACAAGATATTGAGTAAGCAAGTTTATGATTTTTTTTTTAAAGAGAATGATTTCTCAGCTAGACTTCTGTTCACAAAATATTCTAGCATGTGGTTTCACAAATACAGGTAAAGCATCTTCCGGCCAGCCTAGGTTAGCTCTCTGCTGTCAGTGCTGTGAATCTTCCTTTCTTTCACTCAGGTTTCACGCATGGAATTAACTCTTCTTTGCCTCCTGTCCTGCTATACTATAGGAGTTCCTCGTCTTATTCACAACTTTGAGTCTAGTGTGTGGCTGTGTAGAACAGAGATTAAGAACATAAATTCAGGCCGGGCGCGGTGGCTCACGCCTGTAATCCCAGCACTTTGGGAGGCCGAGGCGGGTGGATCACGAGGTCAAGAGATCGAGACCATCCTGGTCAACATGGTGAAACCCCGTATCTACTAAAAAAAATGCAAAAAAATTAGCTGGGCATGGTGGCGTGTGCCTGTAATCCCAGCTACTCAGAAGGCTGAGGCAGGAGAATTACCTGAACCCAGGAGGCTGAGGTTGCGGTGAGCCGAGATCGCGCCATTGCACTCCAGCCTGGGTAACAAGAGCAAAACTCCGTCTCAAAAAAAAAAAAAGAAAAGAAAAAAAAAAGAACATAGGTTCAAGGGTACAATGGATCTGGATTTGAATTCAACCAAGCAACTTTTTGTGTGACTTAGAGGTAGTGACACCATATCACGCAGTTTTCTCATCTGTAAACTGGGGGAGATAGTAGTTCTTACCTCGCAGAACTATGTGAAAATTAAATTAGCTCACATATGTAAAGCAATTCGCTTCCCCCGGCAGCAAATATTCACTAAAAGAGTATTTCAAATAGAATTTTTAAAGTAAGAATCAGCCTAGGCACGGGGAATGCATCAAGCTGGCCTCATTAAGGAGAATTCTTCAGCCAACTGGGGTATTGCTTGACTGGGTTCTAGGAGGTCCTCACCTGAGACCACAAGGGGCGAATGAGCAGCTCATAAGCAGTCCTGGAGGCACCAGCTCTTAAGATGGTAGCCCGAATCTCCCCGGAGCGGTGGGAACTGAGTTATGCTGAGACTGTTCCCAAGGAGAAACTGGTTCACAGCAAAGAAGACAAGCTCCACGTGTGTCCCCTGTGGAGGAAGTGTGCCCAGGTCCCTCACCTGCCCCGGACATGCCGTCTGGGAGGCTATCAGCTCAGAGCCTGCACCAGCTTCCTCTGCTATTGTTCAGCACTCACCATTCTCCTGATAACCAGGCTGTGGGAACCCCTGCCCAGACGCTGGGCCAACACAGAGGCACGACTACGGCTGGGAACGGTCTCTCCTTCACATGTGGACTGAGCTCTGTAGGAGGTTGTGTTGGAGAAGGCTGAGAAGGGGCAGTCTAAGGCCTAAACGCGGCCCAGTGTTAAGCATACTGAAATACCCAGTGCCAATCTGGTGAATAGAATAGTTTTGCAAGACTAAGGAAAATTAATAGTCTCTACAAAGAAGTGTTTATCCAATTGTTAAAGTACTTAATTGTTCTCAGAAAAGCAATTGTCCCCTTTCTGAACATTTTCTGGACTTTCCTCATTGGAGTTAGTCTTTGGAGACATTAAAGAAGGCCTAAAACTCAATCATGGAACAAAAATATCTAAACATTGTATTTAAAAACGTGTTAGAGGTTTATTATCTTAGGAGATTTTTAAATATTATTTATCTGTTAAATTTAATTGCTGCATCAGACATTTTGCTGTTTCCCTTTAATAATTAAATCTTTTACCACTATCTGAATTTGTGTCTTTACTCTTTTTTTCACCATGAAAAGGGCTTTTTTCTTTTGATTATATAAATAACAGATACTCAGTGTAAAAAAAAAAGTTCAACCATAAAAAAAACATGAAGTTAAAAAATAAGCTAAATTGCCACTACCCTGAAATAATCACCATTTGCATTCAGTCATTGTATCTATGATATCTGCGTTCCTTTAGACATTTAGACACATATGACTTTTTATAGAAGCTGTGCATTTTTTAAATTATGAACCTTCTTTTTCAGTGTAGTGTTCTAGATATTTCTGACACAAGGATCCAGGAAATAGGTTGGTATTTCATCTGTATCTTAGATTATCTACCTATATATAACTAGATACAGAGTATAATAAAAGATCTATAAGTAGATGGATATTTATATGGCCAGCTATATACAACTACCTAAATAGAGATCAGCTTATATGATGTGTGTATTTTTATTTGACATTCTACTATGAATTCTTAAATTATCAACCAATCATTATGTGCATATGATAAAGAATATGACACATTTTTTTCCTTCCAAAGTTTAATATATTATTAGTGATTTGTTATTTTGAAGGTTAACCCGGCATATGTCACAGGGCTTGTGGTGGCCATGGCATCTGTCAGAACCTGAGATCGGGAGGCCTTACGATGATCAGGTTCTAAACCTATGAGGGTGTTTGAAATTCAGAATCCTGAGACTGCCCACAGATAAAGTAAATCAGAACCCAAGACACACTCAAAAAAATGTCAGCTCTGCAAGGAACTTGGTGACCGCCTGCTCCAAATCGGTCATTTTAGAGATGATGACAGTGGGATCCAGTGAGACGGACGATGTGTCTAGAGTCAAAGAGCAATCAGTGACTGAGTGTCCACTAAAAGCTGCTTTCCCAAATCATCATGTCACCTCTTTCCATCAGATTTTGTTTCCTAATTACGTGTTACCTAAGCCAGAGCCACCTTTCCGTTTTCCAAGTCACAGTTGCTCAGAGACAACTGGCATCTGTCTAAATCAGACATTTTCAGAAATTGAGTCAAATGTAGAAATAGGGAAAGCGGCCAGGCGCGGTGGCTCAAGCCTGTAATCCCAGCACTTTGGGAGGCCGAGGCGGGTGGATCACGAGGTCAAGAGATCGAGACCACCCTGGTCAACATGGTGAAACCCCCTCTCTACTAAAAATACAAAAAATTAGCTGGGCATGGTGGCGCGTGCCTGTAATCCCAGCTACTCAGGAGGCTGAGGCAGGAGAATTGCCTGAACCCAGGAGGCGGAGGTTGTGGTGAGCCGAGATCGTGCCATTGCACTCCAGCCTGGGTAACAAGAGCGAAACTCCGTCTCAAAAAAAAAAAAAATCCCGCACTTTGGGAGGCCGAGGCGGGTGGATCACGAGGTCAAGAGATCCAGACCATCCTGGTCAACATTGTGAAACCCCGTCTCTACTAATACAAAAAAAAATTAGCTGGGCATGGTGGCGCGTGCCTGTAATCCCAGCTACTCAGGAGGCTGAGGCAGGAGAATTGCCTGAACCCAGGAGGCGGAGGTTGCGGTGAGCCGAGATCGCGCCATTGCACTCCAGCCTGGGTAACGAGAGCGAAACTCCGTCTCAAAAAAAAAAAAAAAAAAAAAAAATCCCAAACATGAAAAAGTAGAAAGAATAATAAAATAATCCCCACATACTCAGCTATCTATCTTCAATAATTATCAACAAATGTTAGCGTCTGTGTTTTTTTCAAAAATCACTTATTCAATTTCTTCAGCTTTCTAAAACAGGTTTTAATATGTTGTATAATATACTTAATGTAGTAACATCATCATATATTTTATAATTTACAGGTAAGTAAACATACGCATACTAGAAGGCATGCTCAAACGTGACACTTAAAAAAGGCGTGGCTGTGGCCGGGCGTGGTGGCTCACACCTCTAATCCAAGCACTTTGGAGGCCAAGGCAGGTGGATCACCTGAGTTCGGGAGTTCAAGACCAGCCTGACCAACATAGTGAAACCCCGTCTTTAAAAAAAAAAAAAAAGCATGGCTGTTAGTGATTGTTGGGTGTAGCCAGTGTGTCACTACAGAAATACAGCCAGAATGCCTGGATTCAGGCCCCTGGCTCCTCTGCTTACTAGCTCAGTGACATGTAGAAGTCACCTCACTTCCCTGAGCCTTGCCGTTCTCATCTGTGCAGTAGGAATAGTAATGCTACCCACCTCTCAGGGTTGGTGTGCCGATCAAATGAAATCAGGGATGTGAGACTTTACAAACAGCAAAGAGACACATAAAGGTGAGCCGGAAATCAGACTGACACAGGTGGAGTGGCTACGGCACTGGTGTTTAAAGCTGAAATCCAAAGTCAGGCAGGTCGATCAGAGGATCACACCAAGAGTGAGAGGAGAGGCACCAGGTGGAGAATCAATTGCTAACTGAAGTAACCCAGGCAGGCTTTTGTGTCCTCTTTGTCCCTCCTGGGTATTTGAGGCGGCTGCAGTCACAGCTGGGGCCAGGACCCCTCTAAAGGGGTTCTCTCCTGAGAACTGAAGGCTGAACCTTATTTTATTTTCTTAGCCTCCCTCTTTTTTTTCCTTTTTTTGCAGCTTCTTTGGATGTCTTCTTTGATTGACATTCCCCAGAAATCTCAGGTGCGGAATTCCCTCCTCCGGCTCTGGCCTACCAGCTGGGCTATCCCCGGGTCACCTTGCCAGCCAAAGGGGATTCAGAGACAGCCCTTCCATTCTAGACACTGTGGGTTCTAGTGTTTAAATCATATTTATAATGTTTGCCAACTACCCTCTGAGCACTGTGCGTTATTAGACTAGTGACTCCGTGGCTAAGGACGTGGCAAAGGCACTACTGCCACCTATAGTAAGTGGAATCAAGATGGTACCAGGGCTGGTTTCTGTGGCCAGTGGGAAGAACACCAGCACACCGCCCTCCCTTGGTGGCCACATTGCCACCCAGCCCTGCCACTGCTGCCCGTCCCCTCCCCCTGCTTCCCCAGGAGGATCAGTACTGCCTGATCTCTACCCCCAGAGTACGAGTCCCCAGCCAAGCCCACCATTAACTTGGGGTTGCTAACCTCTGTTCTAAGGGGTCCTTGTCCCTCATGGAGGAGAAAGAATGAGACATGCAGGCTCTCTGAATAATCACAAGTAAGAGGAACAAATAAACACAGACAGGCCAGCTGCCACAGCACATGGAAACCGAGAGTAACTGAACTCGTACACATTTTATAAACCACTCGGAGAATATTTTTAAATTGGGATATTTCTGCCCCATAGTCACCCTCGGGACTTTGCTCATCAACGCGCCTGACGCCTGAGAATGGCAACTTTCCAAGACTTATGCGTTGGGGGTCACAAAAGCCACATACTCTGTACGTTTCCCCAGTGATCAAGGCTGCAACCAGAGCCCAGGGTGCTGCCCTGTTACACGGGCTCAGGGCTTCAGGTGGCCCATTCTTGCCATATGGGGGTATGGGATTTCTCTGCAACCCCAAACTGGGATGAGCATATCCTTCAAGTATGAGGATGATCGCTGGGGCTATTTAATCCCTGTCCCTGTAATTGCAGGTATTATTCTGATCTGCATGTGTACCCATTTGATGCGTATTTATATCTCAGTTCCTGAGAAATCATCAGGCTCAGTGCAGACATGACAGATGGAAAAAACAGTCTTTAGGACTTAAAGGATTAGAAGCGGCTCGTAGCATGTGTCGCAGTTTAAAACTCTATAATTTTAAAGTGCCATTTCCTTTATTCTCGCCAGAAAATACTTAGTAATTACACTTGAGAAGCAATGCTCAGAGTTACATTTATTGAGCAAGTACGATATTAAAGAGGGTTTAGCAGCGTTACTAAGACACAGCCCAGCCTTCGGGGAGTTTATAGTCTAGTGGTATAAATGGGTGAACCTGACATTTCAATACAGAAAGGAAAAAGACCAACTAAAATACTATTATAAAGTGTCGTAAGCACCGGGATAGAGTGACCCAGTGTGTGTAGAGCAGGATTTGAGCATCAGGGAAGACTTCGCACAGCAACTGATGATGAAGGGCAGACACGGTGGGGCAGGAGGGGAGTGGACATGAGGACGCTCCCGGCAACAGGCACTTCTTGAATGAATGCATCCTGATGATCTGGTACCTCGAGTAGCTGGGACACCGATTCAGTGTAAGGGTGACAAGAAACGAGGTGACGGATGCTGGCAGAGACCAGATCGACAAGGAACGCTCTGCAGTGATGGGGCCAAGGGATAGTTTGGAGTACTTTACTGCTTCCCATCTCCAGCAGCTACCCCCGTAAACCAAAGAAATGCTGCATACACGGCCTCACGGTGTTTCTCCTTGGTTCCCTCATCCTTCCCATCAGATTGCCACCCTTAAACCTCTTCCACATAGAAATTCTGGAACTGCCTCTGCTTCTATGCATCACTGGGGAGTTTTCTCCAGTGTGTGGTGGGAGCCACATTTTTAGCAAAGAAGGGATATGATATACCCAATAAATCTATCCCCAACAAACCACGTGTGGAAGATATTGGAAATCTGGAGCTTCAGGGCAGCCACTGGTTCCCAGGTACCTTAATGAGAGTTAAAAAAAAAAATGTGCCCCTCCTTCAAGATGCTTTATTCCTGGGTGTCAGAAAACTACCATAATATACTTTAATTAGAAAGATATTTTTCTGCCACCTATCAGAAAAGCATCCTAAATATACACATCTAGCATGTCTAAAATGTGAATGGAACCCCCTTACACGTGGCATTCTGTGCAGTGTACAACCTGCACAACTATACAGAGCAATTCTACTTCAGAGAAAGGGTTCTCTGCTTTCCTAAAAATGAGGCTGTGGGAGCTGGCTGAGATGCAGTGCGGTGGAGGCCTGGAGAAAGGGACCCTGCCACTGGTCCTATAAAAACAAAATGATGCTGGGCGCGGTGGCTCACGCCTATAATCCCAGCACTTTGGGAGGCCGAGGCGGGTGGATCACGAGGTCAAGAAATCGGAACCATGCTGGTCAACATGGTGAAACCCCGTCTCTACTAAAAATACAAAAATTAGCTGGGCATGGTGGTGTGCGCCTGTAGTCCCAGCTACTCGGGAGGCTGAGGCAGGAGAATTGCTTGAACCTGGGAGGCGGAAGTTGCGGTGAGCTGAGATTGCACCATTGCACTCTAGCCTGTGTAACAAGAGTGAAACTCCGTCTCAAAAAAAAAAAAAAATGAACGCAGACTGCTCTTTGTTCTCGCTGACATCACCAGGTACTGAGTAGAGCTGAGGCTGGGGCCTGATAACAAGTCTTCCCTAGAAACTGCTAGGCCCTGCCTGCCCTCACCTCCACCCCGACCCAGGCTGCCTATGACCTCTAGAAGACAACTTCTTCCCCTACGGTTTTTGCTCAAATGTCACCTTCTTAGGGAGGCATGCTCCAGCACCTTGATTAAAATTTCAAACCCCAGCAACCCTCCTCCCAACTTCCCCTGCTTTATACACTTTTTGACACACCATAGATTTAGTTTGTTTCTTATACTTATTACCTGGCTGTCTCCACTAGAATGTAAGCTCCATGACGGTAAGGGTTTGTTTTAATTCACTGCTGGGCCTGCAGCCCTAAAAACAGTGCCTGGCATATGAGACACTCAAATATTAGCTGAATGAATGAATCATCTTCCTTTTAGCCACTTCCTTCCCTGTTTCTGAGGCCCACCCTCTTAGTTCTGTTGATGATGGAAGGTCTCCATTCCCCAGCTCTTACCTGTCTTTATCAGAATTAACTCTTAGGGGATAAGACTAATATGAAAAACGCCGGGCGCGGTGGCTCACGCCTGTAATCCCAGCACTTTGGGAGGCCGAGGCGGGTGGATCACGAGGTCAGGAGATTGAGATCATACTGGTCAACATGGTGAAACCCTGTCTTTACTAAAAATACAAAAATTAGCTGGGCGTGGTGCCGCGTGCCTGTAGTCCCAGCTACTCAGGAGGCTGAGGCAGGAGAATTGCCTGAACCCAGGAGGTGGAGGTTGTGGTGAGCTGAGATCGCGCCATTGCACTCCAGCCTGGGTAACAAGAGCGAAACTCCGTCTCAAAAAAAAATAAAAATAAAAAAAAAAAAGTCCAGTGTCAATTTGTGTGAACTGATGGATGAGATTCCTTCTCATCATAATATGACTTCACAATAGCTATTTAGCGAGTAAGAATCATAATTCCCTATTTTACAGATAAGAAAATGTTCAGAAACATTAAGGAACAAGCCCAAGGTCCACAAATGCAAAGTATTCAAGTCAAGACTCAAACGCAGAACCATGTAAGCCCAAGGCCTAGAGTCAGCTGGCTGTGTAGCCATTCTCCACACTGGTGCGGCCAACTGAATAGTTACTATGCTTGGCTCACAGCAGAAATTTATAGTCAACGTTAACCAACGGGACTCCATTTCTCTCTTGCTACTAGACACAATTCCAGTGAAAAATCCTTTTCATCAAGGCAGATGGTTTCCTACCTGGGGAATTGCAAGCAGAGAAACCAAAACAGAATCTGTCACTGTTTAACTGGAACGTAAGAAAAAGATGGGACAGAATAAATTTCAGTCATTCAGATACTCCTTTGAGTAGATTTGTTTTTCTCTCTTCCGTGAAGTGACAAAGTAGACAGTTGTACTATGAATCGTACCTGGTTCCCTAATACTTAGTCATTTCTTAAGTGTTTTTAAAAATTAGAGGCAGGTAGATCAGAATAAGGCACACCAGCCTTGAAGAAATGGTCCAGAGTGGGCACTGTGGATGGCTGTGTAAGGGACAGCACCAGGCGCCTGAGCCAAGCTCATTTATTCACCTAACAATGGTAGAGGACCTACTAGATGTTCTGGTTTAACCAGAGCATACACATACAAAAATATGCCTTGTTCAAAACCAAGTCGTGCTCAAACTGAACTACAGAATCAGGATTGAAATCGTTGCAGGACCCACGGGGCCAGACCCAACACCTAGAAAGTTATGCAAACATGAAAAGAATTGATTTTATCCTTGCTAGAGGATAAGAACTGTGTATGGTTTACTGTGTGGTAAATGGCAAACATATACAGGTGCAAACATCTTACAGTAAGCCCTTCATGGTGATTCACAAACCCTCCTTGGTAAGAAATTGATGACGGCTCTTAACCCGCGGTGCCCCAACGACCATCTCTGGTTTGGCGGATCCAGATTTCTTTTCCCTTTTTCTTCCTCAGATGCTGCTGATCCTTTCCTGCATCCTACACTGTCTTTGTCTCAAGCACTACCCAGGGGAGAGGTCACTTCCTCGTGTCATGGATTCATTACTATTTTCAGCAAAGTACAGCATCTTCACCTACAGCTTGGTCTGACAGCGCCCTGAGTACAGAAAATGTATCCTCACCACCAGTAGGGTTTTCATCTCTTCCAATACACAGGTGAACTATTCGCCAGCATCCCTTAATCATTTCCGTGTCTCTCCCTCAGCTGCCTGCCTTCTGCCCACAGATTCTGCATCATCCTACCTGGCAGTGGGGACAGGGCTTGTAGGGCTATTCTTTTTGGCAAAAAGAACAACCAGTAGGTTTATTGGAGCTGGAAATGGATCCCATAAATTGAACTTAAACTCTCTGTAATCACCGTCCCCCTTTGGCTGAGGCCACATGAGGTTTTATTTCTCTTTTTTTTTTCTTTTTTTTTGAGACAGAGTCTTGCTCCGTTGCCAGGAGCCAGACTGGAGTAGTGGCGCAATCTCGGCTCACTGCAGCCTCTGCAATTCTCCTGCCTCAGCCTCCCGAGTAGCTGGGATTACAGGCACGCGCCACCACGCCCAGCTAATTCTTGTATTTTTAGTAGAGACGGGGTTTCACCATGTTGGCCAGGATGGTCTCTATCTCTTGACCTCGTGAGCCACCCGCCTCGGCCTCCCAAAGTGCTGGGATTACAGGCATGAGACACTGCGCCGGGCCGGTTTTATTTCTTTTACCTTTTCATGCCTGATACTGTGTGGCCGAAGCAGACTATGCACTAAGCCCTGGAAATGCAAAGACAAATAAGACTCATCCCTATGCGCAAGGAGCCCAGCATTTAGCTGGGGAGACACGGAGTAAACGGGTGGTAATCAAACATGATGACGGTTATCACAGAGCCAAGCACGGAGGATTCACTGCCTAAAGGAGTTGAAGGAAATGTCTGAACAAGGGATAACAATGAAAAAAACTTTGAAATGGAAGAGCTTTTTTTGTTTTGAGTCAGAGTATTGTTCTGTCGCCAGGCGCCAGGCTGGAGTGCAATGGCGCGATCTCAGCTCTCTGCAACCTCCGCCTCCTGGGTTCAGACAATTCTCCTGCCTCAGCCTCCCGAGTAGCTGGGATTACAGGCACGCACCACCATGCCCAGCTAATTTTTTGTATTTTTAGTAGAGACGGGGTTTCACCATGTTGACCAGGATGGTCTCGATCTCTTCACCTCGTGATCCACCTGCCTCGGCCTCCCAAAGTGCTGGGATTACAGGCGTGAGCCACCGCACCCGGCCTACAGGCACTCTCTTATCTCCCTTAGCATTGCAACCTATTGTGTTAATACCAGGCCCTCCGGCATCGCATCTGCTCTCTCTAGGCCGCCTCCAGCCACTGCCTTCTACCTCTCCACACTCCGCCTTACACTTTAGCTTACAATTCAGCTAAACTCAACTACTTGTGTCTTTGCTCATGCTGTTTCCTTCCTGCCTCTTCCTCAAGTGGCTCCCACTTGTCATTCAAGACTCAGCGCATGTGTCTGAAAACGTTTTTAATCATTTCTCCCAAGCTAAGCATTGAACCCTCCTCTGTGTGACTGCAAGCCTATACTTGCTTATTGTGTAGAGCTTAGCACTTTTAATATTAGTTAGTGCAAAAATAATTGTGGTTTTAGACTGTGAAATTTTTTTTTTTTTTTGAGACGGAGTCTCACTCTGTCACCCAGGCTGAAGTGCAATGGCACGATCTCGGCTCACTGCAACCTCCACCTCCCAGGTTCAAGCGATTCTCCTGCCTCCACCTCCTGAGTAGCTGGGATTACAGGTGTGTGCCACTGCGCCCAGCTAATTTTTGTATTTTTAGTAGAAACGGGGTTTCACCATCTTGGCCAGGCTGGTCTCGAACTCCTGACCTTGTGATCCATCCTCCTCGGCCTCACAAAGTGCTGGGATTACAAGCATGAGGCTCAAACACATCTTTATTAATTAAAATAGGAACCATTACAATCAACACATTTTTGCCAAATGAGAGATAAGTTTATTCCTGTAGCATAAAAAAAAAAAAAAAAATCTGTGCTTTGGGATTCAACAGACTCTTAAAAAGCGTTTTCTGCAACCTGCTGATTGTGGAAGCATTTCCCCTGCAAAAAGTTGTCAAAATGTTTGAAGTGGTAGTCAGTTGGCGAGAGGTCAGGTGAATACGGAGGATGAGGCAAAACTTCAAAGCCCAATTCGTTCAACTTTTGAAGCATTGGTTGCGCAACCTGTGGTCGGGCGTTGCCGTGGAGAGAAATCTGGCCCTTTCTGCTGACCGACGCCAGCTGCAGGCATCGCAGCTTTCAGTGCATGTCATCGATTTGCTGAGAATATTTTTCAGATGTGATGGTTTCCGGGGTTCAGAAAGCTGGAGTGGATGAGACCAGCAGCAGACCACCAGACAGTGACCAGGACCTTTCTTTGGTGCAAGTTTGGCTTTGGAAGGTGCTTCAGAGCTTCTCCATCCAATTACTGAGCTGTCATTGCCAATTGTCATATAAAATCCCCTTTTCAAAGCACATCACAATCTGATTGAGAAATGGATTGTTGTTTTTGCATACAATAAGCGAAAACAACACTTTACAATTACGATTTTTTAAATTTTTCACTCAGCTTATGAGGCACCCACTTATCGAGATTTTTCACCTTTCCAATTTGCTTCAAATCCTGAATGACCATAGAATGGTTCACGCTGAGTTCTTCAGCAACTTCTCGTGTAGTTTTAAGAGGATCGGCTTCGATGATTGCTCTCAATTGGTCGTTGTCACCTTCCCGTGGCCGGCCACTATGCTCCTCGTCTTCAAGGCTCTCATCTCCTTTCCAAAACTTCTTGAACACTGCTCTGCATGTTCGTTAGCAGTTCCTGGGCTAAATGTGTCGTTGATGTTGCAAGTCGTCTCCACGGTTTTACGATCCGTTTTGAACTAGAATAAGAAAGTCATTTGAATTTGCTTTTTGTCTAACATCATTTCCATAGTCTAAAACAAATATAAAATAAAAAGCAAGTAATATCATTAGCAAAAAACATAAAGCAAGAAATGTACATTAAAATGATGTATAGCATAACCACATTATTTAAGAATGTATTCCAATATCAAATGACCAATTTCAGCAATGCAAAAACCACAATTACGTTTGCACCAAGCTAATAACCTGCCATCTCCCACTAGGTTCTATGGTCCTCCGCCAATGTATCTGACCCCTCTCACTCCGTACAGTGTACAGTCCCTGTACAGTGGCTGGCACACAGTAGGTGCTCACTAAATATGGCAGTATACATATGTACAGAGTTAGGCAAAATTGGTGTATTTTTGAATAAATAATGCAGAGGAAAAAGCCAATCAATGTTCATGTATGTTTAGAAATAATCAGATAAGAGACCAAATTTTTATTTTATCTTTCTGGAAAGATTTCACAGAAAAAGGTCACTTTTAATAGCTACTTGGAAGAAAATGAAAGACAAAATCAGCAGTGGAATGGAGTGGAGCAGAGTGGGGTTGGAAGGAGGGAAGAGAGAGAAATGAAGTCTCCTGGGCTCGTGGGGCCGCAGCAGGAAAAAGAGGTCCAATTACATTCAGGGAATTTGAAGTTAGCATAAGGATTTCCTTTTCTATTCCTCCTCTGTTGGATCATGTTTAAAAAACTAAGTGGCACATGGCATAATGGTTGGGGAGTCAGATAGACAGATCTACATTTGAATTTTGTCTGTTTTCAGTTTTTTTTTTTTTTTTTTTTTTTTTTTGGAGATGGAGTTTCGCTCTTGTTACCCAGGCTGGAGCGCAATGGCGCGATCTCGGCTCACCGCAACCTCCGCCTCCTGGGTTCAGGCAATTCTCCCGCCTCAGCCTCCCGAGTAGCTGGGATTACAGGCGTGCACCACCATGCCCAGCTAATTTTTTGTATTTTTAGTAGAGACGGGGTTTCACCTTGTTGACCAGGATGGTCTCCATCTCTTGACCTCGTGATCCACCCGCCTCGGCCTCCCAAAGTGCTGGGATTACAGGCGTGAGCCACCGCGCCCGGCCAGAATTGATTTTTTTATAGGGGTTCATGATAACAGCTCCTTTATCTCTTACTTGATTTTTCCTGCTCACTTCTCACCAAGCAATCTGGCCTCCTTGACATTTTTTGAAACACTAAGCATGCTGCCAGCTCAGGGCCTTTGCACATACACTTCCCCTGCTTGAGTACGCTGTCCCTACATCTGCACGACCCCATCTCTTACTTCAGCAGGCCTCTGCTCAAGTGTTACCTTGTCCAAAAGACCATCTCTGACCCATCTATATAAAACAACCAAGCCCTGCCCCAACCACCCCTTATTACCCTTAACCTGATTTACTTTTCTCCATAGTCTGGCATGTTATATATGTACTTATTTTTTGTAGTTATTTATTATCTATCTCCCTCATTTAGAATATAAGGCTCTACAAGAACAAGAAATTATTCACCACTGTATCACCAGCACCTAGAATGGTGAATGATACATAATAGTCATTAAATATTTGTGGAATTCATTAATTGAGCAAATACGCACCGTTACTTTCTAGAAATGAATCTCATTTTAGTCTTCACAGTCACTGTACAAATCTACATACATGTGGTATTGCCAAGCCCCATTGAATGCGTATGAATACTTAAGCGAAAGAATTAAAATAATTCACCCAAGATCATACGGCACAGGACTGCTCACACTGCCAGCACCATAACGAGGGGTAGGCGGGGCAAAGGCTCTCCCTCCAGGTTGTAGCTGAGACAAAGCATTTCAGCTTCTGCTTCCCAAGACGGAGGCAGCATGGAAGATCCCCTGTACTCTGCAGGACCAGCAGAGCCCCGTGTCCTGGCCACCACCCTGCCCCCTCCCTAGGAAGGTGCCAGGCAGAGAACAGACTATCCTCCACCTAGAGGTAGGGAGGTTGGGACTGGGGAGAGGGAGGAAGGGAGACAGTGGTCTGCTTTTTGTGACCGTGACCAGAGAAAAGAGGGCTCTCCCGGAGCATATCAGCAGCACCTTCTTGACTTTTAACGCTTCCTCACCACCTCTTCTTCTGTGTGGCATCTCTGATAACATGCCACAGCCAGTATAATCTCTTTGGGGTGTCCTCCAGCCCTCCTGCCCTGAGACAGCCTTTCCTCTGCCCAGCTCCAAGCATGCTGTCTGCAGACAAAGGCCTTGAAGAGGCTGCATGTGTCCTTGGCCCTCACTGACAGTACTTGCTTCTGGGAATGTCCCAGCCACCTTCTGCCTGTTTCAAGGCTTTACCATCCAAGGTCACTGGCAGTAAGAATTTGTTTGTCCCCTCTTAGCTTCCCATCATACCCCCATCCCCAGTGCATTTTCCTTGTCGGTAGCCACCAACAGAAAAGTACAGAAACACAAGATCATCACTCTTCAATTACTCATTCAGTGCGTGTGTGCAAAACGCCACCATGATACTGACCTACGTGTCTGCAGAGCTGACAGTGTCCAGACCCCAACCTCACGCCCTTCCTCAGATGTCGCTTTACAGCGAGCTGCTCACCCAGCCCCTACACAGAGACTAGCGAGATGACCCGGAGGTAAACTCCAGATCAGGGTGTCTCTCATGCTGATTTTTAACTCCAGATGAACTTGCAGGACCAAGGGAACCTGAGGAGGAATGGTCACCAAGAACCACCACCCCTCCCCGGAGCCACCATTTAAGGGCTTGAGAATGGCCCTCTCTTCCCCTGCCTACTGTCCTTTGATCTTCTAGAACAGTGTTTTTTAAACACAGCAAATCACAGCTCATTAGTGAGACGTGAAGTCAATTTAGTGAATGGAAATCACCATTTTTTATTTTAAAAGAGAAAAAATAGTTTGCACTGCACAAAGTAGAGGTGAGTATTGTTTTATAAAACTTCTGTTTCAGTTGTATGTGTGTACGCATATGTGTGTGTGTGTGTGTGTGTTCTGGGTGGAGTATTGAGTGCATTTGTTGCTGTGGTTATGACACAGAATTTACCCATCGAAGAACAGCACCTATCATAAGCTGTGGCAGACGGCCTTTCCCTCTGCCAGTTGTCCTACCCACTCAACAAGGACAAGCTTGGGGTTCACGAATCCTGGGATGTGAATTGTGAGGAGCTGACAGTCATCTTAGCTTGTGGGTATCAGTGCATCTGCAGAGAAGCTTGATTTAAGAGGGGGACTGATCAGAGGATTTAACAGTCCTAAAAGAAAAAGATTCTTAGCAGATTTACAAGAAAAAAACAAACAAGCCCATTCAAAAGTGGGCAAAGGATATGAACAGACACTTTACAAAAGAAGACATACATGAGGCCAACAAACATATGAAAAAATGCTCATCATCACTGGTCATTAGAGAAATGCAAATCAAAACTACATTGAGATACCATCTCACGCCAGTTAGAATGGCGATCATTAAAAAATCTGGAGACAACAGATGCTGGAGAGGATGTGGAGAAATAGGAACACTTTTACACTGTTGGTGGGAGTGTAAATTAGTTCAACCACTGTGGAAGACAGTGTGGCGATTCCTCAAGGACCTAGAAATAGAAATTCCACTTGACCCAGCAATCCCAATACTGGGTATATATCCAAAGGATTATAAATCGTTCTATTATAAGGACACATGCACACGAATGTTCATTGCAGCACAGTTTACAATAGCAAAGACCTGGAACCAACCCAAATGCCCATTGATGATAGACTGAATAGGGAAAATGTGGCACATATACACCATGGAATATTATGCAGCCATCAAAAATGATGAGTTCACATCCTTTGTAGGGACATGGATGAACCTGGAAACCATCATTCTCAGCAAACTGACACAAGAACAGAAAGCCAAACACTGCATGTTCTCACTCATAGGTGGGTGCTGAACAATGAGAACACATGGACACAGGGAGGGGAGCATCCCACACTGGGGTCTGTTGGGGGGAAATAGGGGAGGGGACAGCAGGGGGTGGGGAGTTGGGGAGGGATAGCATGGGGAGAAATGCCAGATATAGGTGAAGGGGAGGAAGGCAGCAAATCACACTGCCATGTGTGTACCTATGCAACGATCTTGCATGTTCTTCACATGTACCCCAAAACCTAAAATACAATGAAAAAGAAAAAAAGAAAAAGATTCTCGCTGCTAACAGTAGGGACCAAACTGAGAGACTAAAGGTAGCAGAACAAACAAAGCGTTTGGCGTAAGAGGAAGGTGAAAGTAGGCCATCAGCATTTCATATTAATACAAAGCACCTAGCTAGGTGCTATGGAGTTCAAAGGAACAAAATACATCCTGGCCTTAATGAGCCCACATCATAGTAAGGTTGAAAACCAAGCAGATCGGAACCAGTGATGGGCACACGTGTGCAAAACAGCATGTTAATCAAGAGGAGTACCCAATCATGGGTATCGACTATAGGAGCAGTAAGCAGCCAAAAGCAGGGAGTATGAGCAAATTCACAGAGGGAACCTGAGTAAGGCGCTAAGGGACGAATCTGAATAGTGGGGTGAGAAGGGCGTTTAAGATCCAATATCCAGAGAAACTGAGTCAAGGTGGGATTCCCCAAGCCAACATGATGTGTTCTTGAGCCTACGTCAACATCAGCCTAGCTGGAGCACAGGGATTCTGTCTGGAGCCTTGCTTCATAGAGTGAAGCAGGATTATGAAGGGTCAAGGAAATGAATGCGATATTATAAATAAGATAAAACTCTAACATAACCCTATGTCAGTTTCAGGCATCCTGCCACTTGAGATCCAGATAAGATTGACTGGAGTCTCCATTCCACATCCTGTGGAAAGTTCACTGCCCTCACCAAGATGTCTGCATTCTCTCAGAGCAGTTACATTTGTGTGGTGTCCCCTGGTTCTGGAATTAGTTCTATTGTTAGTGCCTTCCAGTACATGTGGCCCCTCTTCTTGCCCAGTCCCTTGAGTAAGAGTCCCTTGAAACTCAGTCCCTTTCCTTGATTTACTTATACACAGACACAGACACACACACACACCACAAATTTTCAAGGTCTTTGCTGACATTTTAGGAAAAACGAAGAAGGGTAGATTTAACCAGAAGCAAATTAAATTAAATTAAAAATTGTTTTATTATTATACTTTAAGTTCTGGGGAACATATGCAGATCGTGCAGGATTGTTATATAGGTATACACTTGCCATGGTGGTTTGCTGCCTCCATCCCACTGTCATCTACATTAGGTATTTCTCCTAATGTTATCCCTCCTTAATCCCCCTAGTCCCTGCTATCCCTCCCCTAGCCCCACTAACCCCCAGCAGGGCCCAATGTGTGATGCTCCCCTCCCTGTGTCTATGTGTTCTCATTGTTCAACATTCTCTTATGAGTGAGAACATGCGGTGTTTGGTTTTCTGTTCTTGTGTCAGTTTGCTGAGAATGATGGTTTCCAGCTTCATCCATGTCCCTGCAAAGGACATGAACTCATCCTTTTTTATGCCTGCATGGTATTCCATGGTGTATATGTGCCACATTTTCTTTATCCAGTCTATCATTAATGGGCATTTGGGTTGGTTCCAAATCTTTGCTATTGTAAACAATGCCACAATGAATATACATGTGCATATATGTCTTTATAATAGAATGATTTATAATCCTTTGGGCATATACCCAGTAATGGGATTGCTGGGTCAAGTGGAATTTCTATTTCTAGATCCTTGAGGAATTGCCACATTGTCTTCCACAATGGTTGAACTAATTTACACTCCCACCAACAGTGTAAAAGTGTTCCTATTTCTCCACATCCTCTCCAGCATCTGTTGTCTCCAGATTTTTTAATGATCGCCATTCTAACTGGCATGAGATGGTATCTCAATGTAGTTTTGATTTGCATTTCTCTAATGACCAGTGATGATGAGCTTTTTTTCATATGTTTGTTGGCTGCATAAATGTCGTCTTTAGAGAAGTGTCTGTTCATATCCTTTGCCCACTTTTTGATGGAGTTGTTTTTTTTTTCTTGTAAATTTGTTTAAGTCCTTTGTACATTCTGCCCTTCGTCAGATGGGTAGATTGCAACAATTTTTTCCCATTATGTTGGTTGCTGGTTCACTCTAATGATAGTTTCTTTTGCTGTACAGAAGCTGTGGAATTTAATTAGATCCCATTTGTCTATTTTGGCTTCTGTTGCCAATGCTTTAGGTGTTTTAGTCATGAAGTCCTTGCCTATGCCTATGTCCTGAATGGTATTGCCTAGGTTTTCTTCTTGGGTTTTTATGGTGTTAGGTCTTATGTTTAAATCTTTAATTTATCTGGAGTTAATTTTTGTTTAAAGTGTAAGGAAGGAGTCCAGTTTCAGCTTTCTGCACATGGCTAGCCAGTTTCCCCAACACCGTTTATTAAATAGGGAATCCTTTTCCTATTGCTTGTTTTTGTCAGGTTTGTCAAAGATTAGATGGTTGTAGATATGTGGCATTATTTCCAAGGCCTCTGTTCTGTTCCATAACAAATTAAAATTTAATATTAAAAAGTCTGTGTTCTTAACAGATAGTTTCTTCCCTAACAGGAATTCTGATGTCAGCTATTAAGATAATAGTTGGGTTTTTAAAATTATTGTTATTATGCTTCACCAAGAAATGTTGCAGAAGAATAGCAGCAGCTGTAAATAACAGAGTAGGAGGTGAGGGACTAAGTGCAGAGGAGGAATGAACGAAAGGAAACAAAACAGAGGTTTAAAACATTGTCAAAGGAAGGAAGAAAAACAGAGGTTAAGGAAATTCAACCAAGTCACATTGTACTGACTTCTATTTACTAAACCGATGCTCTGAAATTCAGGCCTAAGGCTGGTAGGAGGAAGGAGCTTGGGGAAGGGGGCCACATGGAATGACTCATGGAGGTTAGACCTCCAGCCAGAGAGGGAATGTGAAGCACCTGAATTCTAACCTGAATTCTGCTCCTAACTTGCAGTATAATCTTATTTAACCCACTTCCTTTCCTGGGGCTCAGTTTCTTATCTACATAGCAAGAAAGTCAGATTAGTGACCGTTTCTCATAAACTCCATCATCAGGCCTTAAATTATGTTTACAGTCTGTTTGTTTTTATTGTCTTTGCAAACTTATTATTAATAGCTGAAGGATCCACTGGAAAGAGTTCAATAATTGTGAGTGGAGGGCAAGAGAGAGATCAAAACTTCTGAAACATGAGTAGGATTGGAGATCTTAGACTAGTTGACTAGGACATTACCTAAAATGATGTACAGTTACTCTAACAGAGTTGTATTTTAATAGAGAAAGATTATCTTTAGCAGAAACACATACTAACTGTTCTGAGACTCAGCCCTCCAAGAAAGTCCGGTAGGTGGGCCCACACCGACATGAACGGTCCTCTCTGTTATTCTAGCGTCTCCTATCCCAACTTTAGACATAGAACCTAGAAAAGAAAAATACAGCACTAAATTCTGTCTTGATAAACCTACCTTCCATAGACGTGTTTCTCAAAGCGTGTGCACTTGGTCCTAAAGACGCTCTGAAAAGTAAATGAAAAACAAAGAGAAACCCTTGTGGGAGACCAGCATATACCACCCCAACATATGACTGTAGGAGACCAGAATATGTCACCCCAAAATATGACTATGGAGAACATAACACGTACGCCAAAATATGACTGGGGCAGAAAAGAATATCTACCCCAAAATATGCCTTGTCGGCATAAAGATTATTTTGAGCTATTGTGAGAAATTTCAGACACAGGAGAAGTTCTGAGAACAGAGTAGAAGTTACCCTTTTGTAAGGGAAATTTATACCTATAAGCCTCCATTGGTAAGAGTATCTTCCTCTCAATATGAGGAAAAGAAGGCTGACTAAATCACAGGAGATTTCTCAATGGAGAAGATACTGACTTAAATCTGCATAACCAATCTTACCCTTGTTTCCCATGCTTTTCCTGGCATCTCCTCAAAACTAGCCTCTCCCACACCCCTTTTTCTTTGTTTTAACAGATAATGGTATTTAAGTCTGAATTCAAAGCCACCTCCTTGAGATTTACTCCTTTCTCTGGGTATCTCCCAGAAATATACATGAGGTATACATGTTACTAAACTGCTATTTCTTTTTCTCTTATTATTGTGTCTTTTTTTTTTAAGAGGAGTCTTTCTTGTCTAAAAATCATGAAGGATAGAGAGAAAAACATTTCCCCCCAAAATGTGCCCTTGCTGAACCTCCCACACGTTCTGTGCTCATGGGATGTTGTAGATTCTATATGCAAATAGGGTAACAGAAGGGCAGAGACACATATTCCCTCTGCTCATGGACCTGCTCCATTTTCCCATCAGATTCCACTTACCAAACAAAAGTTCAAAGATAGAATTATCAATAATTTCAAGATGGTGAGAGCAGCGTAGTAAGCCAAGTAAAGGGTTCTTCTGAGCACAGGGTCCTATGTGACTGCACGTGTCTCTGCCCATGAAAGCAGCCCTGAAAAAGGGTTCACCAATCACATAAATGTCTCTCCCTCTGCTGGACATTATTGTGGCTGTATTTGGAAGATATGGCAGCCATCTTCCAATAATGAGGGGAGCTAGCCTGAGGACAAATCTGACATAAGGAAAGAAAGAAAAAATGGTGTCTCTGTTCATTTTGTGCCGCTATAACAGAATATCAATTCCCGGGTAATTTATAAGGAACAGAAATTTATTTCTCACAGTTCCGAGGCTGAGAAGTCCAAGCTCAAGAGACCAGCATCAGGCATGGACCTTCTTGCTGTGTTATCCCATGGCAGAAGGGCAAGAGAGGGTGAGGGACAGCGAAAGAGGGATAAATCACTTTTATTATAGCAACCCATGCTCTCCATAACAAACCCACTCTCACAATAATGACACAAATTCATGTGTAAGGGCAGAGCCCTCACGACTTGATCACCTTTTCAAAGTCCTACCTCTCAAAAGTCCCACCTCTCAACACCGTTGCATTGAGGATTAAGTTTCTAACATATGAACTCTGGGAGATACATTTGAACCATAGCATTCTTCCCCGACCCCCAAAATTCATGTTCTTCTCACATGCAAAATACATTTATTTCATCCCAATATCCCCAAAGTCTTAACTCATTCCAGCATCAGCTCAAAAGTCCAAAGTCCAGAGTCTCACCTAAACCAAAAGTCAGTGAGACTCAAGGGACAATTCATCCCAAAGCAAATTCTTCCAGCTGTGAGCCTGTGAAATTAAATGTATTATCTACTTCCAATATACAATGGTGAGACAAGCATATGATAGACATTCCCATTCCAAAAAGGAGGAATAGGCAAGAAGAAAGCAGTAACTGGTCCTAACTAATTCTAAAACCCAACAGGGAAAACAACAGTGAGTCTGAAAGCTGGAGAATAATCTCCTTTGACTCCAAATCCTGAATCCCGGGCACACTGCAGTAAAGGTTAAGCCCCATGACCCCAGGCAGCCCTGGCCCCCACAACTTTGCTGGGCTCAGCGAAGGCTCCATCTCTCTCAAGTTGGAGTTTGGTGCCTGCAGCATTCCCAGGCTAGCGTTAGTACCCAGGAAATGATATTCTGTTATAGCAGCGCAAAATGAATTGAGATGCCAATTTTGGAGTCTTGGTGGCGGTCTTGTTCCCTCAGTTCCAGTGGGTATTTCCATAGTGTGGATTTTCTGTGGTGGCCCCATTCTCGTGGCTTCACTAGTCATTCCTCAGGTTGGGATTCTCTGTGGCAGCTTCTCTCCTGCAGCAGGTTTCTGCCTGAGCCCCCAGGCTGTCCACAAGATGCTCTGAAATCTCAGTGGAGGCTGCCATGGCCCCATATGCTCTTTGTGTCTGCAGAATTAGCACCACGTGAACACCACCGAGGCTTACAGCTTGCGCTCTCTGGAGCTGGGGCACGAGCCACATCTGGGCCTTCACTGACACGGCTAGCGTGGCTGAGGAGCACTGTGTCAGAATGTGGGGAGCAGAATCCCAAGGCAATCCTGAGCAGAGAGCTCATCGAGGGCACTCAAGGCTCATCCCCGCAAACCATTCTGCCCTCTTAGAGTTTTGGGCCTGTGATGGAAGAGGCAGCCTTGAAGATCTCTGAAATACCTTTGAGGTCATTCTCCCATTGACTCAATGAATATCATCTGGATTCCTTCCATCCGCAATCATCTCCTTATCAAATAGTTGCTCGTCTACTTCCTTGGTGTCCTCTCCTAAACATGCTTCTTTATTCCTTACATGGACAGAATAAAAAGTTTCTAAATTTTTATATTCTGCCGCCTTTCTGATCATAAATTCCATCTTTAAACTATTTGTCTCATTTTCATTTTACTGCAAGGGGCCAAGAGAAGCTAGGCAGCGCCATTGCTGCTTTGGTGCTTACATCGATCTTCTGTGAGATATCCTAGTTTCTTGCTCTTAAATTCTGCCTTTCATAAAGCCCTTGGGCACCGTCACAATTCAGGCAAATTCTTTGTCATTCTGTAACAACAATGACCTTTACTCCACTTTCCAATAACTTGTCTCTCATTTCTGCCTGAGACCTCATCGGAATGGCCTCTACTGTCCAGATTTCTACCAACATTCAGATCATGACCACTTAAGTAATCCCTAAGGAGGCAGCCTCTCCCTACAGCTCTTGTCTTCTGCATAGCTCCCTCCAGAATCACCCTTAATGCTCAATTTATGATAATATAGGCTTTTTCTAGCCTGTTCCTTCAAATTCTTCCAGCCTCTACCCATTACTCAGATCCCAAGTCACTTTGACATTTTCAGGCATTTGTTATGGCCACAGCCCCACTGCTCGGTACTGATTTTGTGTCTTAGTTGATTTTGTGCTGCTGTAACAGAATCCTACAGTCTGGGTAACTTATCATGCACAGAAATTTATTTCTCACAGTTCTGGAGACTGAGAACTCTAAGATCAAGGGGCCAGCACCTGGCAAGGCAAGACAGAGCAAGAGAAGGCTGAACTTGCTTTTATAACAACACACTGTCTATAACAAACCTACTCCCACAATAATGACAAAAATCCATTCATGAGGGCAGAGCCCTCATGACCTCATCACCTCTTAAAGGTCCCACCTCTAAGCATTGCGGCATTGGGGAATAAGTTACCAACATATGAACTTCGTGGGACACGTTGAAATCATAGCAGAGGCATCTTTGAAGAGGTTACTGAGTCTCTGAATTAATCAGTTCTTGTAGCCACTTTGAGTTTTCTCTTATTTGTAGCTGAAAGCATCCAAATTTGGCCCCAAAATCCAGAAATCTATTTTTTTTTTTTTTGAGACGGAGTCTCACTCTGTCACCCAGGCTGGAGTGCAATGGCACGATCTCAGCTCACTGCAACTTCCACCGCCCAGGTTCAAGCGATTCTCTTGCCTCAGCCTCCTGAGTAGCTGGGATTACAGGCGTGGGCCATCGCGCCCAGCTAATTTTTGTATTTTTAGTCGATATGGGGTTTCAACATCTTGGCAAGGCTGGTCTCGAACTCCTGACCTCGTGATCCACCCACCTCGGTCTCCCAAGGTGCTGGGATTACCGGCGTGAGCCACCACACCCAGCCAGAAATCTATGTTTTTTAACTAGCTCCCTAGATGATTCTGATGCAGGTAGTCTAGAAACCATATTTTGAGAAACTCGGCTCTAAAGTGATGGCAAAGATCTCAGCTGAATCAGAAAAACCGTGTTTCCATGAGATGGGTCACCTGGACTGATTCAAAGTGGATGCCTCAAATGCATAGTTCTTCCTTGTTCTGATGATCAATACTGCCTTTGTACGAAGTTCAACATACCCTCTACACTTAAGAATTTCTTTTTTAGCCGGGCGCGGTGGCTCACGCCTGTAATTCCAGCACTTTGGGAGGCCGAGGCGGGTGGATCACGAGGTCGAGAGATCGAGACCATCCTGGTCAACATGGTGAAACCCCGTCTCTAATAAAAATACAAAAAATTAGCTGGGCATGGTGGCACGTGCCTGTAGTCCCAGCTACTCAGGAGGCTGAGGCAGGAGAATTGCCTGAACTCAGGAGGCGGAGGTTGTGGTGAGCCGAGATCGCGCCATTGCACTCCAGCCTGGGTAACAAGAGCGAAACTCCGTTCCAAAAAAAAAAAAAGAATTTCTTTTTTTAAAGTTATCTGTGATTGCTTAACATCCTGGGAACTAAATAACTGGAAATCTTGGTTTTATATATATTTTCTTCACGTTATCCCTCCAGGGTCATATGGGAGGATTTATTGACTTCCTTAGTACCTCACGGAGAAACTGCATGGTGTAAAATGTTTTTAGAATCTCAGGACTCTCCAGGGTCTCACCCAGTCACTCAATACCCATGTGTTGATCTAAATAAAGAATAGCAGTGGCTGCTGCTGTTCTTGCAAAGTAGGGTCACAACGCCTAACTTCCCCTCCTGAGAAAACAGGGGCCCAGCTCTGACCCGCGCCGTCCTCATAGAGCTTAGATTGGGCAAGAGAACAGAAGCAGCTGCAGCAGGGAGTATGGAGCAACTGGGGAAGAGAAGTCATTCAGGGAGAAAACAGTGTCTGAAACTCAGGGACAGTCCGATTAAAGTGCCCAATACACAGAGATCTGAAAATCGAGACCAGGCCAGGGAAAAGAACAAGCTGCAACCTGGGTCAGTAAGACAGAGAGAGAGAAAGAGACAGAGGGAGAGAGAGAGAGAGAGAGAGAGAGAGAAACAGAACTGGAAGCTGAGAGGGATACAACCAGTTTCCCTTTAGGGATGCCTATGGCTTTCCATGGAAAAGAAAGAACTATTGACAACATTAAGTTGGTTTGTTATGGAGAAAGAAACACCACAAATTTCCTAGTACAGATTGATTATCCCTAATCCAAAACTGAAATTGGAAATGTTCCAAAATCTAAAACTTTTTGAGTGTCAACAGGGTGCTTCAAGGAAATGCTTGCCGGAGCGTTTCAGACTTTGAATTTTGAATTTTCAGATTAGGTAAGTATAATGCAAACATTCCAAAATTCAAAAAGATCTGAAATCCAAAGCACTTTTGGTCACATGCACTTTAGGGATACTTAACCTGTAAATGCATTTGTGTCTCAGCAAATTGGTACCAAGTAGAGGCTCAAATCTCCTATATAGAATATTAGAGATGGCAATTTTGCTGCAAGGGACAGAGGGAATGGATAAAAATTTATTTTAAAGCTGTACATAGTCCCCCATAAGGCACTGTCTTACATTATTATCTTACTGCATCATGGAGAAGAATCGTCTGCATCTCTCAGGGGGATTATAACTCCCCAAAGGCAAGGAACGTGTTTTATATTTGTATCACCACTTTATGGTGATTTATATCTCTACAAGTTGAACTGAATTGATTTGAGCTATGCCATTTCCCAAAGGAGTCATTTGATTTAGAAAGCAATAAATGAAACAAGGGCCGTCCCTCTGTTGTGGAAAGCCAACAGGCCCTTCCATAGACATGGTATCAGGAAGTGGGAGAACTGATTTCATCCTACCCGAGTGCTGTATGTTAGGCCATTATCCTTTTACAATGAAAATGGGTGAGAAGATATTACTATTTCTCCTCTTTATCCTCTTCCGCTTAGTCTCTTCTCAAAAAGTCTCTCTTGAATGGGCTTGTTTGCTTTTTCTTGTAAATTTGTTTTAGTTCTTTGTAGATTCTGGATATCAGCCCTTTGTCAGATGGGTAGATTGCAAAAATTTTTTCCCATTCTGTTGGTTGCCGATTCACTCTAATGACTGTTCCTTTTGCTGTGCAGAAGCTGTGGAGTTTGATTAGGTCCCAGATATGCACAGACGCTTTATAAAAGAAGACATACATGAGGCCAACAAATATACGGAAAAATGCTCATCATCACTGGTTATTAGAGAAATGCAAATCAAAACTACATTGAGATACCATCTCACGCCAGTTAGAATGGCGATCATTAAAAAATCTGGAGACAACAGATGCTGGAGAGGATGTGGAGAAATAGGAACACTTTTACACTGTTGGTGGGAGTGTAAATTAGTTCAACCATTGTGGAACACAGTGTGGCAATTCCTCAAGGACCTAGGAATAGAAATTCCATTTGACCCAGCAATCCCATTACTGGGTATATATCCAAAGGATTATAAATCGTTCTACTATAAGGACACATGCACACGAATGTTCACTGCAGCACTGTTTACAATAGCAAAGACCTGGAACCAACCCAAATGCCCATTGATGATAGACTGGACAGGGAAAATGTGGCACATATACACCATGGAATACTATGCAGCCATCAAAAACGATGAGTTTGTGTCCTTTGTAGGAACATGGATTAACCTGGAAACCATCACTCTCAGCAAACTGACACAAGAACAGAAAATCAAACACCGCATGTTCTCACTCATAGGTGGGTGTTGAACAGTGAGAACACATGGACACAGAGAGGGGAGCATCACACACTGGGGTCTGTCGGGGGGAAATAAGGGAGGGACAGCAGGGGGTGAGTTGGGGAGAGATAGCATGGGGAGAAATGCCAGATATAGGTGAAGTGGAGGAAGGCAGCAAATCACACTGCCATGTGTGTACCTATGCAACAATCTTGCTTGTTCTTCACATGTACCCCAAAACCTAAAATGCAATTCAAAAAAAAAAAGTCTCTCTTGAAACCCCTCCTTCCATAAGGCCTGAGTTTTTGCCACTGGAGACTTGTTCCTTTGAATTAAGTATAGCCCTCTTGAGGCCAAAGTTTTAAAATGTAAATACCTCTGGGGAAATTAACACATTACATCTCTATCACTTTTATATAAATGTGTTTAACCCGGGCTTTTCTCCTTGTGGAAAGGACTAGTCTCCTCCAGGGGCTGAGAATAATGAAAAGGGAGGGAAGAAATGATGCCCAGAGAATAATAGATGTATGGAGAGCAGGGAAGAAGGGTGTTCAGGTAAAAGTCGGCCTCTATCCCAATCTCACTGAGGTCTGGCCCTGAATAAAACCAATAGTAATAATCATAGTAGCTTTTATTGCTCGTTATGTGAGACTCATTTCTTCATGGTAAAACTCCTTTACAAAGCTCGTTACAAATAGCTCCTTACAAAGGGCTATTATCCCTTTGTAATTAAAACAATACATTGCATCCTTCACTTGGGATTCCTCTGAAACAGTGTGGATAATACACAGTGGCACTCTGAAAGCTTTTATTTAGTTCCTCGTGAGTCAAAGCAGAAGCTTCCAGGAAAGATTTATCATGCTAAGTCCAGAGAGTTATCTCAAATAACTCACATGCAAGATATGGGAACCATGGGGAGATTCAAAGCTCCCTTTATGGTGTGAAGAGGGTGCAAATGTAAGATCATCTCCAAAGCTCTCATGAAGCCAAATGACGTATCACCTGTGGGTTTACTGGGGAAAGAGTGAGAGCTGTGGCATGAGCAGAGAATGAGGTCTTATCTCTTCTAAGCAAGTTAACCTTTCCCTGACTTCTTTTCTTTTGCTGGAAAAAATGTATTTTTTATAGGTATGCTTTGTATAAAAGAAATTTTGAACTCATGAAATCCACTGATTGTTCTTTTCAAAGGGCACTAATAATGGGCCTCAGTGCCCTTATCTATAATTCAGATTAATAATGCCCACCTCCTCTAGCCTGGCGACAGAACAAGACTCCGTCTCAAAAAAATAAATAAATAGGCCGGGCGCGGTGACTCACGCCTGTAATCCCAGCACTTTGGGAGGCCAAGGTGGGTGGATCACGAGGTCAAGACATCGAGACCATCCTGGTCAACATGGTGAAACCCCATCTCTACTAAAAATACAAAAAATTAGCTGGGCATGGTGGCGCATGCCTGTAATCCCAGCTACTCAGGAGGCTGAGGCAGGAGAATTGCCTGAACCCAGGAGGCGGAGGTTGTGGTGAGCCGAGATCGCGCCATTGCACTCCAGCCTGGGTAACAAGAGCGAAACTCCGTCTCAAAATAAATAAAAAAAATAAATAAAATAATGCCCACCTCAGAGGGCTGAGGTGAGGATCAAATGAAGTTGCATGTGAAGCACTTGGCTAGAGCCCGGCACAAGGAGGAACCTCCATGGATATTAGTTATTTCCCTTTCCAATTTCTCCCAAACTCACTGTAACCCCAGAACTTACTCTGGGAACCCGCTGTGTCACGACTCCTAGATCCCATTTTTCACTCCTCCTACCCTGCCCTAAACTACGTTGCTGACAAGGAGCTGCCTCTTCTAGGTGCAACAGAAAAGGATTTTGATTTCCTAATAGTTCCGTAACCAAATTTTCCAAAACCAAAGAAAGATTGGCATGCCTGGTCTCACCATATGGATGGGTTTTCTTCTTTTCAGATATGTTAATTTATTTATGTGACAAGTCTTTCAAAGGCAAAATAATGAAGATACATTCAGTTACGTATTTAAAGAACTATCTTTTTAAAGAACGAAATTACATCAAAAGAAAGAAAATTCAGCAAAAAGTCCTTGATTATTTGATGTTGGGACTGTTGGAAACAGCATAGTCATCACAGACACCTTCTCCGTTTGCTGGTCACTGAGCGTTTTTAGAGTTGTTGCCAACAATGTTATGTCCCAATCCGTCATAGGTTGAACTTTCTCTGCCAAGTAGCCCGGGACGTTTTAGTCCTTTGTTGTGTGCATTGCCATTTCCTCTGACCCACACATCTTATGACATACACTCTGGGTGTTACTGAGCTGAGATGCCTGGAAAGTGGTCAGTACGTTCAAGTGATGCGAATGGAAAGAGAACCTCCAAAAATGGAAACATGAACATATGTAAGGTTGAGAAATAAGTCAAATTGCTATATTATTCTCTTGATTGGGGTAGTTTAATGCTGTGGCTCATTTTTATCTCATTTCTTACATTCTTTAGCCAAAGCTACCATTCCTACCATCTCAGAGACACGCTGCTTGAGGACAAGGACTGTGCCTTCCAATAAACAATTCAACTAGAACATGCTCATTGAGTGACGGTCATAGTTAATTACTTAATACATCTGACATTGAAGTCCAGACTGTGTGACCTGCACAATCGTTTCCCTTCAATTAACACCATTCTTCATAGAGCTAATGCCCAAATCCACTGAGAATTCCCTACAGCTGCCCTTTCTTCCACAAATGGAATGGCTCCAGCTTGACCAGGCTAAGAAGCACAGTGATATCCGTCTCAGCTGGCTCAATTCTCAAATTCTCAATTGCTAGGTAAGTCTTAGCTATAGCCAAGGCCAGCCCTTGACAAATTATAAGTCTAGCAAAATTGTGTGCCTCAAACACATATGCGCTTTTTTTTCTCCTGCATCTTCTCACCATCACTGTCTTTCCTCTTCCCCCACTTTCATTTTCATTGCTACATTCCCCAGCTCTTACCTGTCTTTATCAGAATTAACTCTTAGGGGGATAAGAATAATATGAAAAACGCGGGGCGCAGTGGCTCGCACCTGTAATCCCAGCACTTTGGGAGGCTGAGGCGGGTGAATCACGAGGTCAAGAGATCGAGACCATCCTGGTCAACATGGTGAAACCCTGTCTCTACTAAAAATACAAAAAATTAGCTGGGCATGGTGGCACATGCCTGTAATCCCAGCTACTCAGGAGGCTGAGGCAGGAGAATTGCCTGAAACCAGGAGGCAGAGGTTGCAGTGAGCCGAGATCGCGCCATTGCACTCCAGCCTGGGTAACAAGAGCGAAACTCCGCCTCAAAAAAAAAAAAGAATAATATGAAAAACATATATCGGTTAGCATCAGTTAAAGAGGCCAGTAAACTTCTGCCTGTGAATACTATACTCCAGCTCTTCAATTAACCATTTCCCTCCATTTTTAGCCCTGCTCCATTTCTCAGATCCATCCTGAGAGGCTGGGAGTGTGTTTGCATATGCACAAGCTTTGGAGTCTAGCTATGCGACCTTGAACCAGTCACATCATCTTTCAGTAAAATGGGAACAATAAATACCTAACCTACCTCTTGGAGTTATTGAGTGAAATATCATATGTATAAAGAGCTTAGTACTGTACCTGAAACATAGTAAGTACTCAGTACATGGTGGCTGAGTACTTAGTACTTAGTACTGTACCTGAAACATAGTAAGTACTCAGTACATGGTGGCTGTTATTACTCTTCCCACCCCAATCTGGTACTTAATTTTGATCACTCTCTTCACATACCTGCAGTACTTTGAGGTCAGTATCTTGACTAATCTATCTCTGACCCCTTGTACAGTACCCCAAGTCTAGCAAAACACAGATGCTTAATAAATGCTGAGTGAAGAACAGGACCAACATTCTGCTTTAGATAGAGTGGGGCTGACTGCAGGGCTCCTGAATCGTTCCCTGAGTTGTAGCTCCTCTTGAATCGGGCTTCTGATTAAGCTTTATTCTAGTTCCCCAGTTCTCCAGAGAGGACTAAACATTTTCTCCACCAAGAACACTGGATTCCTGTCCCTGAGTCACATTTCAGGCTGGGACTAAAGCCCAGGAATGATCCCAGGCATCAGTTCTCTGCCCCAGGGTCCACATGGTCCGACTGCTGAGGGACAGCGTAACTTTCAATACTCCTAATCTCCATCAGCACTTCTCCCATCGATGTGGACAACTGCCATTTTCTAAATCTTACATAAAATGTGAATAAAAGTTTTTTTGTTTTTGGGGGGTTTTTTTGACATGGAGTCTCACTCTGTCACCAGGCTGGAGTGCAGTGTCACGATCTCAGCTCACTGCAACCTCTGCCCACCGGGTTCAAGCGATTCTCCTGCCTCAGCCTCCCGCTGGCACTACAGGTGTGTGCCACCATGCCCGGCTAATTTTTGTATTTTTTAGTAGAGACAAGGTTTCACCATGTTGGCCAGGCTTGTCTCAAACTCCTGACCTCAGGTGATCCACCCGCCTTGGCCTTCCAAAGTGATGGGATTTTAGGCATGAGCCACCACGCCCGGCCTAAAGTGTATTTTTAAAGTACTGCTTTGTTTATTGATCTCTGCCAGACAATCTAAGTAAAAACCGAGTGCTTGCTATGCAAAAGCAGCGTCAAGACAAGAATCCTAACACCCCCTCTGTCTTAGTCTTTTCAGGCTGTTTCCAGGCAGTTGGGTGAGCCGGGCTTGAGAAATTGCCCCAGGCTACCCATCTCCTGGCGGCAAGAGAAAAGGGCTTGGTTCTTCCCTGACCTGTGGAGTCTGCACACTGGATTCGCCCCCGCCCCTGAGTTGAGGCCAGGAAGCTTCTTGCCCTATTCACACTGTTACAAAGTTCAGCTGGAGATTTCCTTCTCCCTGTGGAATCCCTCCCCCGCCCCCACCACCACTCCTCTGGCCACCCACCCGATGGCTCTCTGTGGTGCCAGGCAATGGCCTGCCTGGGGACCCAGCAAGCTCCCAGTGCCTTTCTGCAGCTTCCTCTACCCCTATATTTCACTTGGCTCTCTAAACTGACTCAGCTCCAGGTAAGGTCAGAAACTTCCGCCGCAAACAGACCTTCAGTTTCTCCAGTCGGGGGGTGTGTTCGGGAGAGGAGACTCTCCCTGTCCCCCTTCTGCAGTTGGGGCACTCACACTATTTGGGGTGTCTCCCAGGTCCTGCAATAGCAGTCCGCTTCCTTCAGCGGGTCTGAGGGTCCTCTCGGAATGGCTGGTTTGTTCTTGCAGTCAGCCTGGAGCTAAAATTGACAATGCAAGCCTCTGCACACTGCTCTGTTCGCGCTGGAGCTGCAATCTAGTCCTGCCTCCTGTCCCCCATGAGGGTCTCAAATCTGCCTGCATCTCTGGACACGTTTCACATCATTCCTGTCGCTCTTCAAGGGCAATGCCCAAAATGAACCACACTCTCCAGGTATGGCCAGGGTAACAGAGAGCCAGGCAGAGCTCTTGCTCACGCAGACATATCATGCCCCTGCTTCAGGGTAAGTCTTCCTCAGTTGTCTTTGTGTTACACCACGCCAACCACAGCTTCTGCACATACAGAGTTTACATTTTTAGGACCAAGTGTAAGACTTGACATTTATACCTAGCAAACCATCTTGTTCTATCTGGGACATCGCTTCAGTCTGCTGAAATCTTTCTAAATCCTGACGTTGTCAGTCAACATAGTCACTAACCCTCTCAGCAAATTTGATCAGTATGTTCTGCGAATCCATCCATGTCATTAATAAAAACATTGACTGTGACCCTACAGCAAATGACTAGAGACCTCCCTGAAAGCTGACACAGATTCATTAATCACATGTGACTGTTCAACCAGTTACAAATCTGCTTAACTGTTCTGAGCTCACAGGTCTATGTCCTGCTGAAACCCACCAGCCCAGTAACCCCATGAACCAAGGAAATGGGTTTAGTCTGGCATAACTTGTTTTGAGTGAGTTCCTGTTATTTTACAAAGATAAGTCTGGCAGGGTAGATCCTAAACCCACATTGCTTCTGCTGATGGTACCTAAGCTGGGAGTTGCAGTAACATAATAAATCATCCGTAATCACTTGCAGAACCCTGAGAAGCCAGGATTCCCAATTATCCACCCAGTACAAAACAAAAAATCAGCCTAAAGTAAAACAGCAAATTTTTCTTTGGCTCTCTGACACATTGCTCTCAGCCTTCCTCTATTGCACGGTATCCTTTCTTCCCTACCCCATATGAATCCTGTGACCTTATGAGACCCTCTGACTTCCCAACGCTCCCCACCTTGGTACTTTATTTCATTCCTGCCCTCCTAAAATGCTCCAAGCTCCAGAATGAACTCTTCCCTCCATTCTATTTTCTTAATGTACTGGTTTCAGATAGATAAGAAAAAAACAACTGGATTGTAAGAATTCACACTGAAGTCTGAATGAATTGCAGGTATTTGTTAAATAGCAGCATAGTTAATGCCAAATAAGCTCTACTTAGTGGAATTACACGCCCTGTGATAAAATCTGTGTGGAAAATTGCAAACAGAATTTGACATGTCTTTTGCTGTGGGGCTTTTGTGGTAGTCAAGGTTCTTGGATATAAGTAACAGAAAGTTTCCCTGATTATCTTAATCAGAAATGAGATTGTAAAAGGATCAGGTAGGTATCCTCAGAACTGAGGAGGAGGCTTGGAGGTCAGACAGAACCCAAGAAAGACTGGGCAGCTGAAATGTCGTTTAGATCACACAACAAAAACATGCTACCTAGAAAGCTATGGCAGGTTCCATTTTTAATAGACCTTGACGCGTACTGGACTCTAAATATTGAATCCCTAGGCACCTGAATCTCTCCGCTTTAAACATTTTCAACTGTTCCTAAAATTCAAAGACCATTCCTAAAGTGTCCATTGGTCAAGCTGGGCTGCATAGCCACGCCTCTGTGCCAGGAAATAAGAGAAGAGTATTTCCCTTCTTTGGCTTTCCTAATGGGAGAGTAGTCATCCTCACTCTTCCTCCTTCTTTTAGGATTCAGAAGGAGATGATCCAAGAACATGAGAAGTGTCTAGTATAACTCCTAGAACTCCTTAAGTTTTACCTGTACTTTTACTGAGAGTCTGACCCTGCATCCGCCCCTTCTACAGCCATTTTTTGGGGTTGTGAGGAGCTTGCCACCTTTCAGAGTCATTGTGGTAGACAGCTGAGTACTGTATCTGTTTCTGGATGGGCAGGTCTAGGCAAACCTGTTCCCAAAGTTCGAGGAAGCCTCTCAGCTGCCGAAGAAAGAGGCTAACAAATCCAGTTTCTTAGAAAGAACTTTTTTTTTTTGAGACAGAGTTTCGCTCTTATTGCCCAGGCTGGAGTGTGAAGGTGCTATCTTGCTTCACCGCAAGCTCCACTTCCTGGGTTCAAGCAATTCTCCTGCCTCCGCCTCCCGAGTAGCTGGGATTACAGGCATGCACCACCACACCCAGCTAATTTTGTATTTTTAGTAGAGACAAGTTTTCTCCATGTTGGTCAGGCTGGTCTCGAACTCCTGATTTCAGGTGATCCGCCCACCTCAACCTCCCAAAGTGGTGGGATTACAGGCATGAGCCACCATGCCCGGCCTGAAAGAACATTTATTTAATAGGGCCCTTAACAAACAGAAGCCATGTCCATGTCTCAGGCAGTGGTGCGACAGGATGGATGGTCCTGCGCCATTACCCCCCAGACTAGGTGTTTATGTACTGTAAATGAGGGGTACACGTGCTTCCAAAGGAATGGGTAGGAATTTACCCTATGGGCAGAATTTACAGTAAGTAAAAACTTACCTGTAAGGAACAAACTAAAAATCTTAGAGGCCTTTCCAGAAGAAGGGTCAATCAGAAGCCACATGGTGAGTTAGCATCTAAGATAGAATTGCTTTGGCCTCAGTAGTATCACCTCACACCTATCCCAAGCTCAACAGCCAGAATTTTGACAAACTGCTTTTTTAAAAGACTGTTGGAATAAGCCACACATACAGAAAAGTGCACAGACCACAAGTACACTTTCATAAAGCAAAGTGAAATTTCACAAAGCAAACATATCTTCTGAAGAAATATTGCCGGCACCCCAGGTGCCCCCCATCTGTGTCAGTTACTACCTTGCCAAGGTGACACTACGCTGGCATCTGGCACAATTGATTCTTTCTTTTCAAATTCTGAAAAATTGAATCGTGTGGTATTTTCTCCTTTAGGGCTGGATTCTTTCACTCGACATTTTGTTTGTGAGAGTCACCCATATTGTATGTGGTTGTATTTGACCAACCACTTTCAACAGATTGCTGTTGCACTGGCTGGCTGTCCCCAGGGGGCCTGGGATTTACTGACAATCATATACCGAGGTCAGCTCAGAAAGAAAACTCTGGACATTTGTTACAGTCACAAGAAATTTGGCCAACCGTGTCTAGTTCTAGTGAACTTGATAATCGCTCTTTTGTTATCCTGTGTTAAAACCAGGGTGATCTGAGTAATAATAGTAGTGATACAGATATAAGGAATCCCTTAGATTTTTTTTTTTTTTAGATGGAGTCTCTCTCCTGTTGCTCAGGCTAGGAGTGCAATGGCACGATCTCGGCTCACTGCAACCTCCACCTCCTGAATTCAAGCAATTTTTCTGCCTCAGCCTCCTAAGTAGCTAGGATTACAGGCACCTGCCACCACACCCAGCTAATTTTCCTTGAATTTTAGTAGAGATGGGGTTTCACAATGCTGCCAGGCTGGTCTTAAACTCCTGACCTTAGGTGATCCACCCGCCTCGGCCTCCCAAAGTTCTGGAATTCCAGGCATGAGCCACTGCGCCTGGCCGGAATCCCTTAGATTTACAAATGTGTTTCACATGAGGTTAAAATGCTCTAAAAAGTGTCCTCTTGGTTTCTAAAAATGCTTGCACCAGAAACGGATTAATAACTTCCCAGCAATTAAAGGACTTCATATTTGGAGTGCAGGGAGTTCTGGCCTTGTGACAGACAAGAACTCACCATTCACCCGGACATGCCCAAGTGAGTCATCGCTGTGTCCAGTGCAGTGGTCTCTAAACACAGGGGATACTTGGGAGAAACCGGTAGTGGAGGAATCACGGTAATGAGGGGAAAGTTACTGATACAGCTAGAGATAGAGAATCAGGTTTAATAAGAGACTGCTGATGGAGACAAGCGCATGCATTAAGGGAGGGACAGGCAGGACGAGGAATGCCACATGATCAGACTAAATCATTTAAGCTCTTCCAAAAATGTGCTCCGGAAAAGCAATCTCCTTGGAGAAACAGGTTGAAGATTAAATTGCACTTCCCCAGGGGCGCCCGCAGTCATACGATAGTGTGTTTGTGGGGTAGAGGGATCTGGAGGTGAGGAGCCAGAGGGAGGAAGACCCGGCTAGCAGGGCTCTATGAGGAGGCAGCATTCCTGGTTCTCAGCTGTTCGTTCTGTAAATGGAAGAAGAAAGTACTCTGCATTCCACAGGTGTCTGCAGATAAAGCCATCATTTTGAAAACCTCTGTTCTTAACTCAAACCAGTAGGCAAAGAGCGGCTGCTGCATATATGCAAGCTGAGTAGTTTGAAGTTAGCGAGGGAGGCAGTGAGGTGACAGTAGTCAGAGAGGAGGCAGAAGTCCGATACTGCTGGGGACCGAAAAAGCCATGGGGGTCACGCTTTGGCCCAGTGGGCTAGCCTTTCTCCAGGCGACTGTATCTGTTTGTCTCTGCTTCTCATCTTCAGCCGAGTCCCACACTCAACATCCTTTATGGCTCGAGATGGTGATAGGGAAGGTGAGGCAAAAAGGAAAAGCAGGAAAAGCAGAAGAAGAAGCAGAGAGAGAGAAAGTGTCTGAGCCAAAAAGAAAAAGTAGAAAGATGGCCAAGATTAAGGAGAGAGAGGCTGTGGGAAGGGAGCAGGGCGGGACGTCTCAGTCGTGTGTTGACACCTCCCCCAAAACCCACGAATTCCCCACCGTACCGGTGGTGGATGAGGTGAAGCCATGAAAAGACACGGAGGGGTCGGCAGGGAGAGGCTCTAGTGGGCTGAGAACTAAAGCCCTGCTTCACACTTCACTGGAGCAATCGCTCACATTTGCCTTGTCACTCACTCTTAGCCTATTGAGAATTTTTGAAAACGAAATTTGATATTCAAAGTTAAGCACTCTTCAAGTCAGGTCGAGAGTTTCAACAATTATGTGCATCTGCATATATGAGGCACTGTTAGAAGTTGCAGGAGATATGAAAATGAGGCAGAAGAACGTTCCACCAAGGAGCGTGAGACAGATGATGTGAAGGCCACAGGAAGGGTAGATATTAAACAAGGTGCTGAGAGTCAGCAAGGGGGGAGAATGCACCCAGTTGAAGGAGGCAGAGAAGCCTACCAAGAGGAAGCCTTACTTAAGAAGAGCACTGAGAGATAAGGAATGGAATAAGGTATTCCAGGTAGAAGGAAACACCTCAGCTGGGCACAGGGGCTCATGCCTGTCATCCCAGTACTTTGGGAGGCTGAGGCAAGAGGACTGCTTGAGCCCAGGAGTTTGAGGCTGCAGTGAGCTATGATCACATCATGACACTCCAGCCTGTGCGACAGAGCAAAACCCTATCTCTAAACAATGAAAATAAAGAAGGAAACACCTTAAGCCAAGACCCACAAATAAAAAAGTACTGGGTATGTTTTAAACACAACTGATGCTTTTGTGTAGTCAAAGGTACAAGGAAATGAAGCTAGAGGGAAAAGAAGCCGGGTTATAAAGGCATTTGAATGGCAGAGTTTGGATTTTACCTTGTAGGTAAACAGAAGGCCTTGAAGATTTTTCCGCAGGGAAGTTCTATGACCAAGTAACATTTTAAGAAGAAGAATCTGGCAGCAATATGTACAAGTAATCATCATGACAAAGACTGGAGTCAAGGAATCCCATTAGAAGGCTACTAGAACAGGGGGAGTAATAGCCTAAACTAGGCTTGAGGCAATGGAAATGGAAGAAAAGGATATAGATATAGATATAGATTAGATTAGATATAGATGAGATAGGGTCTTGCTCTGTTGCTCAGGCTGGAGCACAGTGGCATGATCATAGCCCCATAACCTTGGACTGATGAACTCAAGCGATTCTCCCACCTCAGCCTCCCACAGTGCTAGGATTGCAAGCATGAGCCATTGTGGTCTACCTAGATATGTATTATTTTTATGTTTCATTGACAAAACCTACAGAACTTAGTTAATTGCTTGGATGTAGTTGATACAGGAAAGGAAGTCTTGACCCCAAGGTTTGTGTCCAGAGCTGATAGAAGTGTAACCGTGCCATTAACATAAATTGAAAAATCAGAAAGAATCTCAGAAGTGTGGAGGGAGGGGATGTCTTAGTTTTGGGATGTATTGAAATGTCGGTAAAATATCTAGATAAAATGTCTAGCCAGTAGTTGAAATACAGAAAGTAAATGCGTTTTGGCTGAATATATAGACATAATGACTAGCTTCATAGTAATAGGAGTAGTAGAAATCACAAAAAAAAAAATTGTAATGCCAACACATAGTTGAGACCAGGAATTAGGCTAAGGTAATATGTGCACTAATTTATTTAATCCTAAAAACTAAAAACTTAAAAAAAAAAAAGCCCTATAAGGTAGATGCTTTATCTGTTTTATATTGCTATAACAGAGTATCTCAGGCTGGATAGAAAGAAAAGAGGCTTATTTGGCTCACAATTCTGGTGTCTGGGAGGTCCAAGTTCAGGCAGCTGCATCTGCTCAGGCTGCTTCTACTCATGGCTGTAAGTGAAAGGGGAGCAGGCATCTGCAAAAATGTCACATGGCAAGAGAGGAAGCAAGAGAGATAAACCGAGGAAGCCTGACTCTAAAAGCCCACTCTCCCCAGAACTAATCCATCCCCACAAGAGGAAGAACTGACTCACCCCACAGAGGGCATTTATCTGTTTATGAGAGAGCTGCCCCTACAACCCAAACCTCCCAACAGATCCCACCTCCCAACACTGCCATGCTGGGAATCAAATTCCAATGTGAGTTTGGGTGAGGACAAACCACATCGAAACTATAGCATCCACGCTTAGAGAGGAACAGAACTAGGTTAGAGAGATTAGGTAAACGAAGATTTGAAGCCAGATATTCTGACCCCCAAAGACTGCTCTCTTGGCCACCATGCTTTACTGCATCCATAAGGGCTGTTTTGACAGAGCTAGTGTGCAGAAAACATGTAAGTGGTGGGAAAGTGGACGCAGTAGGCAGTGGAATGAAAAAGAGCAAGAGAACAGAAGGCAGCAATGGCAGGACCCAGGGCAACAGATAGAAAAACCTAAGCAAATGTGTTAAGTCTGGGAGATCCTGAAGAGGAGCCCAAAGAAAAAAAGGCTAATTGGCACAGAAGGACCCAGGAGGAAGTTGGAATGGATGGAATTAGGAGGCCTAGGAAGGAGTTGGCCTGGTCAAAGAAAAGAGAGACTTCTCTGGAACAAAGAAGGAGCAAGGCGAAAGTACCAAGTAATCTGAGAAGCTGAGAGCTCAGGTAGGTAGCTGTCATGGTCAGATTTTATCCTCAAAACGACACAGCTTGGCTCACTCATGTCCAGAGAGAGAAAGAGTTAAGCTGCTGACCCTAAAGGCAAAGGAGAGCTGGCCACACAGCTGTGTGTGGGAGCCGCCGGACTGAGCAGTGGAGACAGGGCGGACAGTGTGAGAAAGTTGTTGAGAGCTGCTGCTGAATAAAATCATCTTCGCCTGTCTATGGCCCCCAACTGTCCTTTCTGCTCATTCAGCCACTCCCTTCAGACCGAGACATGACATTTGGCGTAGTCATGAACCTGACACAAGTGTAACTGAGGCAGGCAGATGTAAGGCCTGTGTGTGCAAAGGGCCTCTCTGGGGTGGAATTCACACCTATGACCAGGGCACTAGGACTCCAGGGTGAGCATATCCCACTTGGCATTTGAGGTTACATTACATCCCTTGAGGTACTGTCGTGAGGCTGGCTTTTTTTTCCTTTGAGGAGAAGAAGGAGGAATTCATTTTTATTTCCACAAGCTCTCCAGAAGCCTGGGGTTGGTGCAGATGGGAATATGCAGCTGACACTGAAGCCTGTGGGAGGGTGGGGAGCCCCACTGGGGATAGCACACCCCCACCCCCTACTTAGCTTTTACTCCTGTCTTGGTGGTCTATGAGTCTTTTGTCCCCAGAAGCCCTACTGGACAGGGACTGTGTCTCATTTTTTTTGATAGCCCCACAGTGCCTAACCTAGCACCTGACCCATAATCACTTCCCAATGAATATAGAGCAGTGACTCGAGAACTTCTTTACTGTTAGAACAATAATCAATGTTTCCATGTTTCTCATTCCAAATGCAGATTTAGAACACTGACACTCATCTAGAAGCAGGATCAAAGGCCACAGCGTAAGGGCGATTCTGACACTACTGAGACCATCTATTCCAGCACACTATCTTTCAAGGTCATGAGCGACTGCTCCGCACAATTAGCCAGGTACACGCAGCTGTCCTGCCCGGGAAAAAAAGGATTGTGACAGAACAGGAAGTAGTAGGTAGGAGAACACTAGAACTTAGAGTTGTAAAATGTAGTAACACACTAGAAGCCTGAAGACTACTGAAGCAGGCCTGAAGGAAAGCTGAGAAGGAGGAGGGACAATTGTGAAAGAGACCAGAACGCCAGGTGCTTAAAAACCTTTGGTTCCCTGACTAATCAGTAGAATCAAATGGAAAGACAGCCCAAGAGAGAAGCACATTGCAGATAAAGCGGAAACCAGGTCATTAAAAATATACGAAGAAGAGCCTTGCAAGGAACTCCTTAATCAATTACAAAGACACATGCCCCTGAACCTGAAATAAAAGTTTGAAGAAAAGAAAAAAGAACACGTGAAAGAGAGAAAGCCGGCTAAGCGCTCACTAACAGCAGTGACAGCTCAGGTGCAGAGAGCACTTTATAAGATGCTTTCATGTATAACAATGTAGAGAATGATGTAGAAGTTTGTATTCCCACTTTATAGAGTGTGGAGCTGAAGTTCAGAGAGGGTATATAATTTATCTACAGTCATACAGCTGGTTACTGGCAAAGCCTGTTCTCTAGCACTCAGAATGGAAAAGGGTTCAGTGAACAGGCTGAAAGAATTCTTTATCTTCGTCTCACCAAAGGAGGTGATACATTTGCCACTAAAATAGACAAATAAATGTGTTCTCCCTACCATGTCACAGCAGCACAGCGTAGCTAAGGCACGGTGTTTTGGAGTCCAACAGACATAGGCTCCAGCTGTAGCTCTTCTACTTACTAACGGGAGACCATGAACAAGCTGTTTTAGCTCTTGGAACTTAATTTCCATAACTGAAAGATAGGAATAATGCTAGAGGCTGGGTAGAGTGACTCACGCCTGTAATCCCAGCATTTTGAGAGGCTGAGGCAGGCGGATCACAAGGTCAAGAGATTGAGACCATCCCGGCCAACATGGCGAAACCCTATCTCTACTAAAAGTACAAAAATTAGCTGGGCATGGTGACGCGTGCCTGTGGTCCCAGCTGCTCGAGAGGCTGAGGCAGGAGAATTGCTTGAACCCAGGAGGCAGAGGTTGCGGTGAGCCAAGATGGCACCACTGCACTCCAGCCTGGCAACACAGCGAGACTGAATCTCAAAAATAATAATAATAATTTATAAAGTGCTTAGTTTTGTGAATAATAACATATTTCCTACTGAAAACTTAAAGTAAGTGTTAAACTTTTCAGAAAGAAAATCATAACTCACTGAAGAGTGTGCTCATTTTGCCCCCAGGACACCTAAGGAAAGGCTGTATCAGGCAGTTCCACCATCAAAATACCACTGTGGTCTCCAGACATTAAAAGCAGAATTACTGGGGGTGGGCTGAAACTAACCACCTGACCTAGTACCTATGCACCATTTCCTGCAATCCTCACGTTACCACGTGAAGTCACGACTAGCATTTGTTCCACAGATGAGGAAACTGAGGCCAATAGAGATTGAGTAACTTCCCCAAGATTCGGGCAAATGTGAATCTAGGTTGACCTGACTCCTAATCCTACGTTCTAAATCTATGGATTTCATGAATCGGTACATTTTTTTAAATTTTGGAGCTTACAGAGAGGTGCCAATATTTGTGACGGGTAAGAATATAATTCCTAACTTTCTAAAAGTCATCTCCTATTATTCATATACACATCATTCAATAACTGTTCGTTGGTGTCTACTATGTTCCAGGAACTGTCTTGGGGGTTGAGGGTACAGCAGTCAACCAAGCCAATTCTCTTCCACATGCCATTATCAATGATTGTGTTTAATACCAAAAAGATCTTTAAATGATGCATTACTATAAAAACATGGGAAGTCATATTAATAGATAATAATAATTCCAAACATAGAAACAGTAACCCGAAACAAGAAAAAGGATAAGAAATGATAATACCAAACATAGGAAAAATATCGAATGTAGAAAATACGCCAAACACAGGAAAGAAAGATGTTTTACAAGATAGGAAAGAATCTCAGGAAAAAGAAAGTTCTTCCCATGAAACGATACTTAGAACCTTATACTGACAAGACACAAAAAAAATACAAGATCCAGGCCTGGCGCGGTGGCTCACGCCTGTAATCCCAGCACTTTGGGAGGCCGAGGTGGGCGGATCACGAGGTCAAGAGATCGAGACCATCTTGGTCAACACGGTGAAACCCCGTCTCTACTAAAAATACAAAAATTAGCTGGGCATGGTGGCGCATGCCTGTAATCCCAGCTACTAAGGAGGCTGAGGCAGGAGAATTGCCTGAACCCAGGAGGCGGAGGTTGCAGTGAGCCGAGATCGCGCCATTGCACTCCAGCCTGGGTAACAAGAGTGAAACTCCGTCTCAAAAAAAAAAAAAAAAGTACAAGATCCATTTTTATTTTATGATAATCAATGTATGTAGTCTAATGTTTGCCAGTTTGGAGATTAATATTCAACAGTACAATATGTGGCGTTTAATAGTCCAACTTGTTTTAGTGGTTCATTTCAAATCAGTCTCTAGAAACTTGTTTCTTATATGCCTACATGACAAAAAAAAAAAAAAAGGAAATAAAATTCTAACCATGTCTCCCAATTTTGGGTGAAACAAGCGCAGCTTCCCTTCCCCTCCCACACTCACCATTCTTTTCACCATCTCCTGGAAAGACCAAGAAGGAAGGGGATGAGGGAGGTGGTTAGGTGTCCAGGCCAGGTGAAAAGCTCTGACCATTCATCTAGCAGCAGTTGAGCATTTATCTCAAAGGGGTGCTGCAGATGGATGGAGAATCCTTCAGCAAAGACTAGCACAGTCTGAGAAGACACCAGGGAATTCTGTCCCAGGTTTCAGTTTCCCAGAGCCATCCCACCAGGCTACTGCTTTCTTTGAGGCCCAAAGAGCTTCTCTCTCCTCAAAAGGCCCCTACTAAAATGCAAGTATTTCCGTGGGTGTTAAGCATATCAGCTAACACTTCTCTTATCAGCCACAGCACCTTTGTTATCAGCAAACACCTTGGCTTAAATTACCTGACAACCTTCGGAGTGTGTGTGCAAATTTGTCCCCGGTAGAGAAAGGTGAAGGGTGGCGATAAGGGTTTAGGGAATGCAAAGTGACCACGGAGAATGGTTAGAGGAGACCCAAGATAAGTCTCCACTAACCTGACCACTTGCTTTGCTTGCCCTGCACTCACGAGAGACGGGACAGGGAGAGACGAGAAGTGTGTTCATGTGTGTGCGTTTGTGTGTGTTAGATAATCTGTGTAAGGACTCCTGGGAAGCAGACGGCAAGTTCTGAGAAGAGGATTGCAGAGAAGTTCGCATGGCCTGAATGGAGGAGAGAATAGACTTTCAAGGGATGGCTGAATCTGTTGTTTTAAAATGTTTTAAATCCATCATTTAAAAAGTTTGTTTAACAACTAGCCTCTCTCCTAATACCAAATTTGTACTTGTTTCACTTACAAAAAGTCATTTGAAAATTTATCTTCCAAATCAGATCATTCTGAGCATCCAGTCAGTCGTTAAACTATGAAAAACGCTCACACCTGTAATCCCAGCACTTTGGGAGGCCGAGGCGGGTGGATCACAAGGTCAAGAGATCGAGACCATCCTGGTCAACATGGTGAAACCCCGTCTCTACTAATACAAAAAAAAATTAGCTGGGCGTGGTGGCGCGTGCCTGTAATCCCAGCTACTCAGGAGGCTGAGGCAGGAGAACTGCCTGAACCCAGGAGGCGGAGGTTGCGGTGAGCCGAGATCACGCCATTGCACTCCAGCCTGGGTAACAAGAGCAAAACTCCGTCTCAAAAAAAAAAAAAAAAAAAAAAAAAAAAATTATATATATATATATATATATATATACTGTTATATATGTATGTATATGCAAAAGGAAAACAAATAAAATACATGAAAATATTAACCAGGTTAATATTAACATTAACAATGGATATCTCTGGGCACTGAGATTGAGGGTGACTTCGGTTACCTTTCTTCCAATCCATTCATTTCTCTCCAGGTTCTTTGGCATCACGTAGTCACGTCACCATCATTTCTCCCGAACTTCTACAGTAATCTCCTAAATCATCTTCCTGCAGCTGGTCTTGCCAATTCGCTCCCCACATAGAATCAAGAGTGAACTTCTTCAAATGCAAATCTGGTGACCATGGAGACAGCATGACAAACTGGCACCAGCTGCTGGCTCCTTCCATGAAACCCAACCCCAGAGATGTCCAAGAAGCAAACGTGAGCTTAGTACATTCAATGCTTCTTGCAAAAACACTTTTTTTGGTTTGTATGCTTCTTTGTTGATTGGTAAGGAGTCAAAGGTTGGTTAGATTTTAAAGGCATCACAAGGAAACAGAATGACAGCCTACAGCAGACAAGGGCTAGAAACTGGACAGTATATTCACTTCCTATTGCTGTGTAACAAATTATTGCAAATTTAGCACCTTAAAACAAGATATATTTAGCATCTCTCAGTTCCTGTCAATCAGGCATTTAGGCATGGCTCAGCTGGGCCCTTTGTTCAGGGTCTCACAAGTCGGTGATCAAAGTGTCAGCTGGAATGCATTTCTTTCTAGAGCTCCAAGTTCTCCTTGTAAGTGCATATAATTGTTGGCAGAGTTAGTTCCTTGCGTTTGTATGACAGAGATCCGTGCTTTCTGGCTGGCTGTCAGTAAGGACCACTGTCAGCTCCTAGAGGCCCCCACACAGAGTTCCGTGTCATATGGCCTTCTCACAACCTGGCCACTTACTTCTTCAAAGCCAGCTCACTCTCTCTCCAGGTTGCTAAGATGGAATCTTATATAATCACAGTGTGACTATTCCACCATATTCACAGGTCCTACCCACGTTCAAAGGGAGGGGACTATAGAGGGTGTATATACCAGGAGACGGGAATCTTGGGACCCATCTCAGAATTCTGCCTACCACAATTTAACCTCTGGCCTCCAGTAATTCATATTCCTCCCACATGAAAAATACATTCACTCCATCTCTTATGGGCTAAATTGTGTCCCCACAAAATTCATATGTGAAAGTCCTAACTCCCAGTATGTGACTGTATTTGGAAATAGGTTGCATTAGTATGGGCCCTAATGCAACATGACTGATATTTTCATGCAGAGTAAAACTTTGGGCATAGATGTATACAAAAAGAAGACTGTGTAAAGACACAGAAAGACAGCCATCTACAAGCCAAAGAGAGGGGCCCTCTAGAGAAACCAACCCTGCCAATACCGTGATTTCAGACTTCTAGCTTCCAGAATTATGAGAAAATTCATTTCTGTGGTCATGAGAGCCAGTTTGTGATACTTTGATTTGGCAGCCCTAGCAGACTAATTACGCCATCCCAGAATCTTCATCCCATGACATCATCAGCAAAATCTCTTCAGCGAATATCATCTCATCAGCTCAAAATCCAAAATCTCATTATCTAAATTATACAACTCAGGTACAGACAGGGATGCTGGGTATAGTCTATTAAGTACAATTCCTGGGGCACAATTTCTCTCCATTTAAGAACCTGTAAAACTTAAGAGACAAGTTATCTACCGACAAGGCACCCAACATACAATGTTCGGACAGACAGGATAATAGCTATAGACATTCTGGTTCAAAAATGGGACAGATGAGAGATATAAAAGGAGTCCCTGGTCCGTCACATTCCTGAAATTCAGCCAAGCAAATATTATGTCTCCTTAAGTTTCAAGGCATGGGAATAGAGACTCTATAGCTCTCTACCCTTTGAACTCTGCATTCTGAACTCTGCATTCTGGTCTCCGAGTCATCTTTCCTTTTTGACAAAAGGTAGCTCCCGTTTGCAGCTGAGTCATTTTCATCAGTCCACTTCCTTCCCCTAGCTCAGAGTCCTCTTTCAAGCCTGGTGCAGAAAGCTCGAACTAGCATATAGAGTGAGGAGGGCACGTTTGCAGGTGAGGAGCTCGCAACAAAGACAGGAGATGGGTCTTATACAGGAGCACTGACCACGAAATTAAATATATTAAAGATATTGAGAGCCAGGTTTCTTACCATCAGAAAATGGATGAACAAATATGAAAAATGAGAAAATTAGAATAAACTCTGTGGTTCTGGATTGGAATTGGAGGTATCCATTGCAATAGAGAGAGAGAAATATAAAAAGTATATAGATATAAATGTGCATGTATACCTATATGTATTTCTTAGCTATGTCCACCAAGAAGTCCTGGGAATTGAAACAACCCAAAAGCAAGAACCATACCTGCTGCCCAGATGCTGGCTTCTCAATGTCATTCTCTACTTGAAGGAACCAGGGCTCCTCAAGGAAATGTCTTGAGTTTAAGGCTTGGTCAGGGAAAGTATAAGGTGAGCCCACAACATTGTTTCCCCTAGAAGACAAGAAAGTACTCAAAGAATGATAGGACTCTATCAAAAGCACACAAACACCAGTTTGAAGAGGCTTCCAGTGACCAAACTGGGGACAATCTGAGTATCAAAATAAAGAATGATAGTAACAGATCAAAATTCGTTGAATAAAATAGGAAACCATGGGCCCATGGAGGTATAAAACAATAAATTAATTAATTAAAAGTTTGTTCAGCACTTGCTCACCTTTTCAGTTTCCACTTCTGGTTCTGGTTCTTCTTCTTACACCTGCCTTTCTACCAACGGGACAGGCATGTGGACCCGTTTTCCTTACTCCCAAAATTCAGTTTGCTAACAGAGATGAAAGCTCTCTGTTCCCCTTGTGGTCCTGACATGACACAAGCGGGTCATTCCATTGATCCCCTTACTTGTAGGGTTAGGATTACTACTGCACAGGCATAGCAGGCCTTGCCACTTCAGTCATCAACTTCTGTAGCCTCTCTAATGACTTTTCTGCTAGCATTGCAGAATTAACTCAACCACTATCCCTTCTTCAAGCGCAAGTGAATTCCCTAGCTGCAGTTGTCCTCCAAAACCATGGAGGTCTGGATTTACTGACTGCTGAAAAAGGAGGTCTTTGCCTATTCCTAGATGAAGAATGTTGTTTTTATGTAAACCAGTTTAGCCTCATATATGATGCCATCAATAGATTAAAAGACAGCGCCCAAAAGCTCACTAATCAGGCAAATAATTATGCTGGACCCAGCTGACCACTCTCTAACTGGGCATCATGGCTCCTTCCAATAGCAGGCCCCTTATACCCATTTTTCTTCTCTTATTCAGACTTTGCCTTTTCCAACTAATCTCTCAATTCCTACAAAATCGTATCCAAGCTGTAACCAATCAGTCAATATGATAAATGCTCCTTTTAACAACCCCACAATATCAACCTTTGCCCCAAAAGCTCTCAGCAGTCTAAATTCTTTCCCATTTTTAGGTTTCTGCACTGCCCCCAATCCCACTCAAAGAAGCCCTGAGAAACATCACCCCATCAGCCCTCTGTGCCAGCCTTCCTAATAGTCCACTGCCCTCCACTCTTCATTTCTTTTTCCTTTGTATTACTAATATAAAAAGACGGAAATGTAAGCTCTTTTAGGCTGACTGAGAGCACCACGGACCATGCCATCATAACCTCTGTGACCTGCACGTACACTCCAGATGAGTTCCTGGAACTAAAAAGTCCGAAGTAACTGGAAAACCACAAAAGGGAAGAATGACTAACCCCTGTGGCACCTAATTAACCTGAGACATTCTTCTATTGTTCCTTATTCCCGCCTCAACTGATAAGACAATTGGACTTTGTAACCGACCTTGGTCAACCTCACAACTCCAGACCCTACAATCCTCTCCCAGCTTGCAAAAACCACCCTAAACTGTAACTTCTGTCACTTTCTACTGCCTACCCCAAACCTATAAAACCAACTCCTATCCCACCACCCTCCGCTGACTCTATTTTTGGATTCAGCTCACCTGCACCCGGGTGAATAAACAGCCATTTTGCTCACACACACACACACACAAAAAAAAAAGTTTGTTCAGGAATAGGATAGTTACATAGCTTCAACATTTTTCACACAAAATGTTCATTAATTACAAAAAGAAGTAACTTGAAACTGGAGATTAGTGGACATCATCTTAATAAAGCAACCCTTGGCCAGGCATGGTGGCTCATGCCTGTAATCTCAGCACTTTGGGAGGCCAAGGTGGGTAGATCATCTGAGGTCAGGAGTTCAAGACCAGACTGGCCAACATGGCAAAACCCCATCTCTCCTAAAAATACAAAAATATACACCTTAACTGGGTGTGGTGGTGCGTGCCTGTAATCCCAGCTACTCAGGAGGATGAGGCAAGAGAATCACTTGAACCCAGGAGGCAGAGGTTTCAGTGAGCTCATATCATACCACTGCACTCCAGTCCGGGTGAAAAGAGCAAAACTTTGTCTCAAATAAATAAATAAAGTAACCAAAGTTGACATCATCGATAATAAAAAAAATAGAAATTTTACACTACCTGGCATGATGTACTGAAAACACAGTATCACTTCTATGTTATTCTTTCTGAAGATCATAAACCAAGTCTATTCTGAGGAAACAGCAGATGGGTCTGAACTGAGTGGCATTCTACAAAATAACTGGCCTATAATCTTCAAAAATGGCAAGGATATGACAGTCAAGGAAGGATGAGGAGCCATTTCAAATTGCAGTTAGCCAAAGATGTGATACATGCAGCATTGTGAACTGGATCCTTCTGCTATAAAGAATATTATTGAAACACTGGGCAAAACTTGGAATGGGATCTGATAGCAGTGATTCATCTAGGTTAATTTTTTTTCCTTTTTTTTTTTTTTTTTTTAAAGAGATGGGATTTCACTCTGTCACCCATGCTGAAGTGCAGTGGTGCAATCACAGCTCACTGCAGCCTCAACCTCCCCGGCTCTAGTGATCCTCCCGCCTTAGCCCCCTGAGTAACTAAGACTTAAATTGTATATACTATATCTGTAGTCTATATAAACATATGGAAGAATGTCTTTGTAGGATATAAACACTGAAGTTTTTGGACAATAGGGAATCAGATTAGCAATCTATTCTCAAAGGGTTAAGGAAAAATAATTACTTCTACCATACTTATAGGTTTTTAGTGTGACTGTAATCCTTTCAAAAATACTTAATGTAAAAGTATACTCCTAAACAGGCCATGGTTTGACTACTTTTGGGCAGGCCGTCCTTCCACTCCAGCCTGCAGGCCATTTCAGGGGCTATGGCGATGGAGACCGAGAGTTTGTTACCAGTCGCAGGCAGGAAAAGGGAACTGATTTTGTCCATGCAGCAGCAGCTGCCTAAGCATGGCTCAAGCTTTCCTGCCTGGCCACATTTCTGGTTTAACTTCACTGACAAATCATCCTCACTGTTCTCAAAATATTTGCCCCATGTGTAACAGAGTCACCAAATCAGAGACCTGAGTCTGGCTCTAAAATCTCTCACATTCTTTAGACTACAGCTCTCTGTCTGTCCCTGAATATTCCTAAACCAAACAGGCACCCGGGGCTCCTCAGGAATAGATTTGCTTGCTATTATATTATGGGGAATGTGGCTGACTTTTGCAAGAGATTTCCTGCCTTCTCTCAGCAAGTGACTAAACTGGTTACAGCTAATTCTGCTGGGAGGTAACCAGCTGTTTTTCCACAATGCTGCAGCCATTTCCATGAATTAATTTGAGAGTATTGTAGACCCTAGAAGCAGCATAAGGCTCTGGTGCCTGATAGCTGTAGTAGAATTTAGCATCCTCAGCAATGGACTGAATATAAAGAAACATAAAATAATCTATTAACAGCTGCTCTTGAAAATGCCTATGCAGTCTTGGGTGAGATAAAGAATCTCTCTATTCTTATGAGTGATATAATGATAGCACCACTAAACCATACCTATTGTCAAGGTGTGTGTGAGGATAAACAGACTGTAATTGGAAAGTCTTCAATTCTATATTAAGAGAACATAGCATAGCATATTGCCATATTTATTCAGTGTCTAATAGCAGGAAGCAATTTAAAAGCCTAGTCCTGTTAAATTAAATTATTATTACTAACACCTACATGTAGATGATAGTTTGTGTTCAGTCACTTATTTATATACTCAGCACCCATATACTCAGCACCCATATACTGAGCACACATATTATTCAGCACCCATATACTCAGCACACATATACTCAGCACCCATTCACTGAGCACATACACTGTGCTGGTCACTCTATAGGCACAAAGGATGTAACTGTGAACAGGGCAATGCAGTCCTTGCCCTCATGGTGCATAGAGCCAAATTGGGAACTATGCAACTAGCCACTTCTTGCAAGTTTGAGAAGTAATAAAAAGAAAACTTAACTTTCAATGAAAACAACTATTATTATTAGGCAAGTAATAAAAAAATCACAAGTCTGGAGTCAGAAAAGGATGTGAGACCCTGATCTCCTGCTTACTGCTAATGTCAGCCTCAAAAAGTTACTGAAATTCCAGTCACCTGGGCAAGATGACCACCAACTAGGAACAGCTCCAGTCTGCAGCTCTCAGCAAGATCAATGCAGGTGGGTAATTTCTGCATTTCCAACTGAGGCACCCACGTCATCTCATTGGGACTGGTAAGACAGTGGGTGCAGCCCACTGAGGGCAAGCAGAAGAAGGATGGGGCGCTGCCTCACCCAGGAAGTGCAAGGGGTCAGGGAACTCCCCTTCCCTAGCCAAGGGAAACCATGAGGGACTGTGCCACGAGGAACAGTGCATTCTGGCCCAGATACCATGCTCTTCCCATGGTCTTCGCAACCCGCAGACAAGGAGATTCTATCGGGTCCCTATACCATAAGGGCCCTGGATTTCAAGCACAAAACTGGGCAGCCATTTGGGCAAACACTGAGCCAGCTGCAGGAGTTTTTTTTCACCCCAGTGGTGCCTGGAATGCCAGCAATACAGAACCATTCACTTCCCTGGAAAGGAGTCTGAAGCCAGGGAGCCAGGTGGTGTAGCTCAGCGGATCTCAACCCGCCAGAGCCCAGCAAGCTAAGATCCACTGGCTTGAAATTCTCACTGCCAGCACAGCAGTCTGAAGTCAAACTGGGATGCTCAGGCTTGGTGGCGGGAGGGGCCTCTACCATCACTGAGGCTTGAGTAGGCAGTTTTTCCCTCACGGTGTAAACAAAGCTGCTAGGAAGCTCAAACTGGGTGGAGCCCATCACAGCTCAACAAAGCTGAGTGCCTCTCTAGATTCTTCCTCTCTGGGCATCTCTGAGAGAAAGGCAGCAGCCCCAGTCAGGTGCTTATAGTTAAAACTCCCATCTCCCAGGAACAGAGCACCTGGAGGAAGGGGCAGACGTGGGTGCAGCTTCAGCAGACTTAAATGTTCCTGCCTGCTGGCTCTGAAGAGAGCAGCGCATCTCCCAGCACAGCACTCAAACTCTGATAAGGTACAGACTGCCTCCTCAAGTGGGTCCTTGACACCCATGCCTCCTGACTGGGAGACACCTCCCAGAAGGGGCCAATAGACACCTCATACAGGAGAGCTCTGGCTGGCATCTGGCAGGTGTCCCTCTGGGATGAAGCTTCCAGAGGAAGAACTAGGCAGCAATCTTTGCTGTTCTGCAGCCTCCACTGGTAATCCCCAGGCAAACAGGGTCTGAGTGGACCTCCAGCAAACTGCAGAAGACCTGCAGCTGAGGGGCCTGACTGGTAGAAACACAACAAACAGAAAGGAATAGCGTCACCATCAACGAAAGGGATGTCCACACAAAACACCCATCCGAAGGTCACCATCAAAGACCAAAGGTAGATAAATCCATGAAGATGAAGAAAAACCAGTGCAAAAAGGCTGAAAATTCCAAAAAACCAGAAGGAGTTCCCTTCCCTTTTGATTTCTAGCTCTTTAACTTTACTGAGGTCATGAGGAGAGTTTCCTTACATGGAATAGTAAGATTAAGGTACCTTGACTCTAGCCTTCCCAGGCTCCTATACAGAGATCAGATGTCCACCGCTTCTGGTCCCTGCAGACTCTCCCAGCCCGTCAAATCCCTGGAGTCACAGCAAGGCAGCTGTGCGGCTTTAAGTCCACCATGCAGCGCTATTTGGGAAGCACGGGGCCTCTTTTCTCCACTACGGCCCTTAACACATCTCATCTGCACAGAACCTGGGCTCTTAGACCTCACAATTATTTTCAATTCAACAAATGCTGCACTATTGACTGTGGTCCAGGAACTGTGTTAGGGCCAAAAGAGGGCGAAACGTTGACTAAGGCATAATTCTACTGAGGGAATGTGTTCTCTTTCCGGGTCCATGATGGGGCGTAGCTTTAAGGGCAAGAATTTCCCAGCGCCATGCTCCCCTCCCATCTCTCTCCATCCGGGAGATTCACCAGTTCATGTTTGAGTTTCTCAGGTGCGGGAAGAAACTAAGTCAATCACACCAGCGGAAGTTCTAAGGAACTCCTTTCAGTGGCCCAGGGTTTGGAGAAAGTGGGGATTTCTCCCAGGATAAAAGTCCATGCGCCCTCACCTGCGCCAGATTTTCCAGCTTTCTGGAATCCCCTCCCACATGGTGGGATCTCCCTCTGGAATTTTCCCCTCTGGAATCTCCTTCCACACTCTTCGTGGAAGCCTTTCTCGTCTCCTTTCCTTCTCTTTTCTCTACCTAAATAAAATCACCTTTCTGCAACACCGTTTTGGGTCTGATATTCACTTTAAGAGCATACGGCCCACCTGCAGTATCCCCACCACTTATTCCTTAAAAGGTTGGAGGCCAAGAACCCACAACGATCACCGACATCCAAGGAAAAAAAACCCGGTTACACTACCTTTAAGGAACTCAGTCTGCTGACAGTAGAGGAGTAACACTTACACAAATAATCTCCCACACACTTTGGGAGGCCTAGGTGGGTGGATCACGAGGTCAAGAGATCGAGACCATCCTGGTCAACATGGTGAAACCCTGTTGTAAGGTCTGTTCTCGCCGAGTTTAAAGTGAAGAAACTGAGGCCAGCACAAGAAGATCCGATGCGAAGGAATTTATTCAGGCTCCCAGACAAGGTTCTACGGTCCGACAGGAGGGGACGGAGAAGTCGCATGGACTCCTCTCAGACAGGTGGTTTTATAGGGAGTGAAACAGCTCGATTGGTTGTGGGAGAGCAGGACTGCTTTTGGGTAAGTTGTTACAAGCCTTTACCTAGGACTTGGCTTGTTGTTGGTTGGAGTTACTCGGCTGCTATTGGTTGTTAGGACTTGGCTGCTATTGGTTGTTAAGACTAGGCTGCTATTGGTTATTCAGACTTGGCTGCTATTGGTTGTTAAGACGCTAGGGTTACCACACCTTGTTTGCATACTGGGCTCTTTTAAGGGAGGGTCAGGCTGTGTGAGCATGGGAGAAGGGAAAAAGCCTGAGCATGTCTGAGCTTACCTGAGCTCGTCTGGGCTTGTCCGAGCTTTTGAAAAGAAGCGGGTGGGGGTCTGCGTCCGTGCTCCCAGCAAGGCAACCGGCCTTACACCTGTCTCTACTAAAAATACAAAAATTAGCTGGGCATGGTGGCGCACGCCTGTAGTCCCAGCTACTCGGGAGGCTGAGGCAGGAGAATTGCTTGAACCCAGGAGGCGGAGGTTGCGGTGAGCCAAGATCACGCCATTGCACTCCAGCCTGGGTAACAAGAGTGAAACTCCTTCTCAAAATAATAATAATAATAATAATAATAATAATCTCCCACAGAGCAGAATGGAATAGCAGCCAGTAAAGAGACAAGCCCCTGGGAACTCCACAGTGGGAGATCAACTCCAGATCTGGTCAGAAAAGCCTCTGCAGGAACAGTGGTATTTGAGTTGTGCTTATGGATGCATATAGACAGCTGTGCAGGTGAAGAAGGCTAAATGGAGGAAGGAATCGCCTAAGTAAAGGCATACAGGTGGAAAAGAATCAGAGGTATTCAAGTCACAGCCAGCACACAATTTGGGCCAGAGCCTTGGTACAAACAACGGAGTAGCAGACAAGAAGCCTAATAATGGTAGGCAGCTTCTGAACTGTCTCCCAGCGATTGCCTCCTGACATTCACACCCTATTAGCATACTCGCCTCCCTAGAAGACTGGACTGACTTCCATCTTGGTCTCTCTCTCTCCTCTCATTCACTTTGATGGAACCAGCTGCCACGTTATGATCTACCCTATGGAGATGCCCAATTGGCAAGAGACTGAGGGCAGCCTCCAAGGAAAAGCTAGTGAGAAACTGGGCGCCTCATCCAATGACCCACAGGGAGCTGAATCCCGCCAGCAACCACTGGCTGATCTTGGAAACAGATCCCACCCCAATCAAACCTTGCATTGACTGTGGCCCTAGCTAGCATCCTGATTACACTCTTTTGAGAACCCTGAGCAGGAGGACCCAGTCAAGCCATACCCAGATTCCTGTCACGCAAAAACTATTAGAGAGTAAATGTGTACTGTTTTAAACCAGTAAATTTTGATTATGCCGCGATAGACAATGAATATACATGGAAAGGATTAGAGACAAATTTTGGAAAACACTCAGTACCAGAGTGATGTATCTGACCCGTGAGAGATGTGTCTTGCCTGGACCTGAAGGTTATTGTGAGATATTAAAGGTTGTGTGCAATGATGTCAGCGGAGACAGGTTTTTTGTACACTCATCTGGCAGAGGTGCACAAGATGAGTTGGAGCAAAAGAGAGCGAGCGATTCCCAAGAAATTAAACAACACTCTTGAGAAGCTCACGATTCCCTGATGAGAGGCGAAGATGTCTTCAGCAATAGTGACAATGGAGTGAAGAGAGAAGACGGGAGAGATATCAATTAGACTCACTTGGTCTTGGCTGTAGATGGAACATCAGGGAGAAGGAGAAAGAGAAAATCAAAGGAAGGTTCCAGAGAATAAGGAAGAGGAAGCTGGAAATAGGGAAACATCATTTACAGAGTGAAGATCACCGAACTAAGGGCAGGTTTTGAGGGAAAGATGCTGAGCTCAGGTTAGCACCTGTTGAATTTAAAGTGCCAATGAAACATCTAGATAAATTCAATATTCGAGACTGAAGCTTAAGCCAGAAGTTTGGGAGTTACTTACATAAACCTAGAATCTGAACCTAATAGGGACCAGGGTTACAAGTCAGGGCTCAAGTAACCCAGCAACTACCTTAACACACAGCATGAAAAGGTGAGGCTGCAGCTCAGGGACCGCAGTGCCACACTTTTCATCTTGAAATCATGAAACTCGGGGGGAATCGAGACCATCCTGGTCAACATGGTGAAACCCTGTCTCTACTAAAAATACAAAAATTAGCTGGGCATGGTGGCGCACGCTTGTAGTCCCAGCTACTCGGGAGGCTGAGGCAGGAGAATTGCTTGAACCCAGGAGGCGGAGGTTCCATGATGCCATGGAAGGACACAGGGCTCTGCCCATGATTCAGTTAGGTCCTGACAAAGGTGTATGTATTTTCTTGCATTAACATACCAAATACTGCCCCAGGGAGTGAATTTAGGGAAACACTTTACTTTTGTTTACTGGTTTGTTATGAAGGACGTAACTCAGGAACAACCAGATGGCTGATCCTCTCAGAGGGCACCCCTTTCCGGCACCTTCAGGAGTTCAGCAGCCTGGAAGTTCATCAAATCTTGTTCTTGAAGAGTTTTTATGGAGCTTAATCTCCAGTCTCCTCCCCTCTGCCAAGAAGTCAGTGTGTGGGACTGAAAGTGCCAACCTTCTAATCAGTTTGTCCTTCTGATTAGCAGCCCCATCCTGACGCTATCTAGAGGTCTCTAACCCTAAATCACACCATTAGCATAAACTCTGGTGTGACTGAAAGGGGCCATATGCATAACAAAGGACATTCCTCTAACTCTGGAACTTCCAAGGGATTTAGGAGCTCTGTGCCAGGAATGAGGGAAAAAAAACAAATGTACTTCTTATTGTACCACAGGTAGGTACTCAAGAAATATTTGCTGAACAAGTGAATAAATGAGTGAATGAAAGAAAGAATGTTAAAAAGGGATGAGGATATAAAAAGAGAGGAAGGTGAGAAAGAGAACAAAGTCTTCCATTTCCATGTCCCAAGATTCCCAAGGTAACAGTGCATAAATATAGCAGTTTGAGAACAGGAAAAAAATTAGTGCTAGTGTTACTGCTTAGCTGATGGCTGGGAGTCAAATCGTTCCCTTGTTGGAGATCTGGCCCACAGGGCTGATTGATAGACCCTGTACAATGTCCCTACTTCCACATCAGGAAGAGAGGACTTCAGGTCCAGGGTTCCCAAGTTCAATAGCCTTTTCTTTTTCGCCTTAAAAAAAAATTGCTAAAGCATGAGATACTTCCGTTCTCCATTGGCATCTTTGCGCTGTGCCCAGAGAAACAATCATATCATGTTCCGGAAGGTCAGGGCCTGCAATGGCAGGGAAACAGGAACCATCCCACAGAAGTCCTCCCCGCCGGGGAAAACAGCTAGGGGCCGGGAGAAAAATGCTGTGTGAAAAGGAAAGCTCGACTTCACCAGAGGCTCCAGGGTGAGGGTCTGGCACTTCCAGCATCCAGCACCACCCTCAACCGCAAAGTCCAGGAACAGCACGTTATTCTTAAACATACACACTTTTCCTTCCATATACCCATTTTCTTACACGCGCGCGCGCGCGCACACACACACACACACACACACACACACACACACAATATTCCTGGGTGAAATTGGACCAGGAGGCTTTGTGCTGCCGAACATATTCCAACTCCTTAGCCCAGAGGCCAGGCCCGCACAAGAAGAGTGTCCATCTCCCTCTGGAATACATCTCCATACCCCAAATCCAGCCTGACTTCCCGACCACTGTCCCCAAACATACGTCAAACCCAGTCTCACTCCAATCCATTCTTCTCTTCCCCTTCCACACACTTCCTTCCCTCCTCACTGATTAGCAAGGTCTTTGCCAACATTTGGTGTTGTCTTGTTAATTTTACCCATTCTGGTGGGTATGGTATATAGTGAAATTTTATTGCAGCTTTAATCTCTGTTGTTCTAGTGACTGGTGATGTTGAGTACATCTTTATGTGTTTATTAACCATTCATGTAGCTTCTTTGGTGAAGTCTCTATTCAGATCTTTTGCCCATTATATTTGTTGGATAATCTTTTTATGATTGACACGTAAGAGTTCTTTATATATGTGAAAGAAATTCTTTGCCAGATCTGTATTTTGCAAATATTTTTTCCTAGAATGTGACTGGCTTCTTCATTTTAATGGTGACATCTTTTGATGAGCAGAAGTTTTGAACTTTAATAAATCTAGTTTATCAACTTTTTTTCTTTTTGGTTAGTGTAATTTTTTTTTTTTTTTTTTTTTTGAGACGGCGTTTCGCTCTTGTTACCCAGGCTGGAGTGCAATGGTGCGATCTCGGCTCACCGCAACCTCCGCCTCCTGGGTTCAGGCAATTCTCCTGCCTCAGCCTCCTGAGTAGCAGGGATTACAGGCACGCGCCACCGTGCCCAGCTAATTTTTTGTATTTTTAGTAGAGACGGGGTTTCACCATGTTGACCAGGATGGTCTCGATCTCTTGACCTCGTGATCCACCCGCCTCGGCCTCCCAAAGTGCTGTGATTACAGGCGTGAGCCACCGCGCCCGGCCTCTTCTTTTTCAAACTTCATACGGCATTTATTTGGCTTGCCATATTGTACTGGCTATAGCCTTCAACACAATGCTGAGTAGAAGTGGTGAGACAGTTTTTTCTGATGTTACGGAAGCATTTGATATTTTATTCTTAAGTATGGTATTAGCCGTAGAATTTTTCATAGATGCCATTTTTCAGATTAAGGAGGTTATATCTGAAAGCGTAGCATTTTAATCATGAAGGAGTATTAAATTTTTTCAGTTTTTTTCTGCATTTATCGAAGTGATCAAATGGCTTTTCATTTTTATGTTGCAAATATGATAAATTGTACTAACTGATATTCGGACACTAAATCATCCTTGTACTTTTGGGGGGAACCCATTTGGTCTTATTATATCCTTTTTAATTTTTTAATTATCTCCTTTATATTGCTCAATTCTGTGTGCTAATATTTTGTTAAGGATTTTGTATCTATGTCCTTGAAAGATAATGGTCTTCATTTTATTTTATTGTGAAGTCTTTTTTCTGGTTTTGTTTTATTCAAGTAAAAATATTTTTCAATTCTTTTTGTGACTTCTTCTTTGAGACATGGATTACTTATAAATGTTTAATTTCTAAATAATTGAAGACATATACTTTATTATTATGAATTTCTAATTTAATTGATTTTTTTTTTTTTTTTGAGACGGAGTTTCGCTCTTGTTACCCAGGCTGGAGGGCAATGGCGCGATCTCGGCTCACCGCAACCTCCGCCTCCTGGGTTCAGGCAATTCTCCTGCCTCAGCCTCCTGAGTAGCTGGGATTACAGGCACGCGCCACCATGCCCAGCTAATTTTTTGTATTTTTAGTAGAGACGGGGTTTCACCATGTTGACCAGGATGGTCTCGATCTCTTGACCTCGTGATCCACCCACCTCGGCCTCCCAAAGTGCTGGGATTACAGGCGTGAGCCATCGCGCCCGGCCTAATTGATTTCTAATTTAACTTTATTGTAGAGAATATATTATGTATAATATTAACCTTTTTAAAGTATTGAGTTATTTTATGACTCAGCATATGAGTCACTTTGGTGACTGTTTCCTAGGCACTTAAAAAGAATGTTTTTTCTATCGTATAGATTGTTCTATAAATGTCAATTAGGTCAAGTTGTTGATTGTATTGCTCAAGGCTTTTTATCCTCTCTGCTTTTTTACTTACTTTCTCTAAAAATTACTTAAAGAAGATTATGTTGTTAAAATATTTCACTATAATTAGATATTTGTTTGGTTTTCTTCTTCTCAGTTATCACACGTTTTGCTTGTTATTAGATATGTTTATATTTAGGGTAGTTATGTCATCCTGATGCATTGACCTTTTTATCATGTGAAATGTCCCTCTTTATCTCTGGAAATACTCCTTGACTTAAAGCCTTCTGATGTTAATGCAGCTACAGCAGTTGCTTATATCTACAATTTAATTGCATATCCTCTTTCATCCTTTGTCTATGGACCTATATGTGCATTATTTGCATTTCAACTGTGTCTCCTCTGGTATCATGGACTGGATTTGACTTTTTTCACCCTGCCTGAAAATCTCTCTATCCATTAAATAAAGTGTTTAGTCCATATTCATTTAATGTAATTATTTGAGATGATTGGATTTGTCTTTTCTCTGATTTGGGGGGATTTGGAATAATAATTATACTGACTTGAAAAATGATTTGGGAAGTATTCTCAGTATTCTCTCCTCCTCTATTTTCAGAAAGAGTTTCTTTGTTGATAATTGTATATTAGAAGATTATTTTTATTTTTTTTATTTATTTATTTTTAAGATGGGATTTCACCATGTTGGTCAGGCTGGTCTTGAACTCCCGACCTCAGGTGATCCGCCCACCTTGACCTCCAGAGTAAAAGATTATCTTTTTACCAGTTCTACAGGAAACCACTGACATGGTTAGACTTATAACACTCTTCAAAATATCCTGGAAGACATATTCTCTAATAGAAGGCAGGAGTGGAAACTTCTCAGAAGTTAGATATTTAAGTACTGCTTTATCCCTCTCAAAGCTCACTCTAATCCAGGCTCTGTTCTGTTATGGCACTTAATTGTATGCGAGCTTATAATATAGTTAGTATTGTATGCTTCCCACTGACTTTACTGAAGTGCAAATCCTGATGAAGCAGCCTTTGGAGATGGGTAGACCTGGATTTAAGCCTAGACTCTAACACTAACTAGCTCTATTCGGAATTAGGCAAGTTGCTGAATTTATCTGAATCTCAGTTTCTTCATATTAAAACTGAGTTAATAATAGCTACCCTTAGAGGGTAATTCTTAGGATTTATTTAAAGAGATGATGTGTATAAAAAACACCTGACAGGTGATAGGCACCCAGTCCAGGTTACTTAGCCTCAAAAGAACAGGAACCATATTCGCGTCATCTTTGTACCCCTCCAAGTGCCTAAATTATGATTTTGAACTTGCAAGATATTCTATCACTGTTTGATGAATGAGGAAAATGCTCTGGACTTGGAGTCAAAAGAGCTGGGTATAAAATCAGACTCAGCCATGCACTGGCCACATAGCCATGGGCCAGACATTTCCCCTTGGTGGACTTCAGTCTCCTTACTTGAAAGATAGAGTTGGTAATACTTACCTCACTTGTTGTAAAGATGCAGGTAAGCAACACTGAGCCAAGCACAGCAGTTCTCAACCCTAATTATACATGAGAGTTAGAACGTGAGGACTTTTGAAAAATACAAATCCTAAGTTCTACTCAGAATATGTTTAAAACTCTCTGGGGGGTTGGAGTTTGAACAGTTTTTAAAATTCCACAGGAGTTTCTGGTAGACAAAGAAGATTGAGAACCACTAGTCTAGCATAGAGCCCAACACACAATAATTACCCAATAAGAATTCTTCCTTTCTGGTATGAGTGGTGAAAATGATGATGATGGAAGCAAATTCCTAGGGGAAAGACTCCTTATTCCAAAATCATTCCACACATATCCTATCACTTAGAAATTAATTTTAAGAATTATTTTTAAAATAGAAATAATGCTGGGATGTTGTAGTTATAAATACTTGCAATGTAAGCTAGAACTCTAAAACAGCATCTAGCCCAAACTTCTCATTTTGTAGATAAGGAAACTGAGACCCAGAGAATGATTTTTCCTACGTTACCTGGCGGCAGGAACACAAGCCGCTATTGTGGCATGAGATCGTGGCATCTTCCCCAAGTTACTAAGTATCAGAAAGTAATGGCAAGGCAAGATTCAGTCATTTAACACATGCACAAACTATATGCAAGATACTATGATAAAGTCTGTGTTGTCAAGGATAAATGAAGAAAGGATTCCACCCTGATGAACAGGTTCTAGAATTCCTAAGAAGAAGATATTAAAGGGAAGTGGTAGGATTCCAACTTTCCTTGCACTATTGCCTTGAGCCTGCGGGGACAGATTGCTCACTGTGTCATGAACAACCATACTCCTGCTGCCCTAGGTACTCAACCTGAAGTAGGTTCTTATTGTTGTCATTGTCATTTATTATTCTTAACGTGAGCATTATGAGCCAAGTACAGTACAACCTTTTATAAACTGACTACATCAGAGGTATCTGGAAAATTTGTTTGACGCTTCAGACTTTCAGCTGTGGCAGACCCATTTGTACAGACCAATTCTTCCAAGGACAGCTAGAAAATCTGGATTATATATTTGAAAGAAAAATATTAATTCCAGAGTTCAAAGAGCTACCAAGCCAGCAAGGGCTAGAGGACAAAGATTTTTGATGAGGAAGAGGTGAGTCTAACATTCATCTTCATTCTCCTAGAGACATTTGTTGATTTTTTTTTTTTTTTTTTTTTTTGAGGCAAAGTCTTGCTCTGTCACCCAGCCTGGAGTGCAATGGCATGATCTCGGCTCACTGCAGCCTCCACCTCCCAGGTTCAAGCGACTCTCCTGCCTCTGCCTCCTGAGTAGCTAGGATTACAGGCACGTGCCACCACACCTGGCTAATTAATTGTATTTTTAGCAGAGACAGGGTTTCACCATGTTGGTCAGGCTGGTCTCAAACTCCTAACCTCATGATCTGCCCGCCTGGGCCTCCTAAAGTGCTGGGATTACAGGCGTGAGCCACTGTTCCCAGCCGACATTTCTTGATTCTTAAGTGGTATCTGTGAGTCTGGGAAGCCAAGCAGAGCTGTTGACAGCCTCAGACACTGGAGAAGCAATAATTGGTGTCAGAGTCCACCAAGGAGAAGAAACTGGCTAGGCTTTCAGTTAGAACCTATGAAAGGCTACACTTAGGAGTAAACATGGACCAGAAATAGACTAGCCCTCAAAAAGAATAAATCTCAGCTCCCAATAAACTCAATTATCGATTGGATTTAGATGATTTGCCAGCACCGATTATCTAAACCTCAATCACAACCACAGCTACCTCCAGTTTCACCCAAATGCACGCCTTCTTGTAGGCTAGAATTAGGCAGAGTTTTGACTATGAAGTTCAGGGTAATCCGGTGTGCGGCTATCCCATGAAGCTCCTTTGGTTTTTAAAATCTAGACTTGCTAGTATGTTATTGGTATGTTATTAGCTAGCCTATTCTCTAGATACCCAGGATTTAGTGGTGCCAAATGTTGTTGATTCCTTGTAGTGGTTTATTTATACATTTTGTCGTCTGACTCTTTAAGAAGTTCAAGTCATTGTTTGGTAATGCTAAGTGAGACAAATTGTATTTATTCATTCATTCAACAAATACTTTTTGAGTACCTAATACAGTAAAACTCCTGCAATAACAATGCGTTAGAATATCAGACCCTGATATTGGCTTCCTTCTTCCACTCAGCCCCCATTCTCAAATTATCGGAATAAATTTCTTCTTATTTGAGGAAAAAAAGAAAATATGGAAAGAAGAAGAGATCAGGATGGAAACAATAGGGGAAATGGTGGTAAATTTGTCTTTGGAAGCAGGGAAGTGGAGGCTAAGTCCCAGCATCCCTAATGTTTTTCTGGACCTATCTAATTGAATTGGGCCAACAAGTGGGTACCACTAACCAGGAGATGTTCGGAATCACTGCTCTTTCCCTGGAAATCCCAACAACAGGACCTAGAAGCATCCCCATCAATACTTAAGCTAGAGCAGGTAACTCCCATCAGGAGTTGCCAAAACATAGCCAGGTGGTAATGAATTTAGATGGGAGTTTCCTGCTTGCTAGTTGTGCTGGCCAGCCCCAGTTATTTCATTAACCTAATTAATTTGACCCCTCATTTTTTTTTTTTTCATTTTTTTTTTTGAGACAGAGTCTCACTCTGTTGCCAGGCACCAGGCTGGAGTGCAGTGGTGTGATCTCGGCTCACTGCAACCTCCGCCTCCTGGATTCAAGCAATTCTCCTTCCTCAGCCTCCGAAGTAGCTGGGACTACAGGAGCGTGCCACCATGCCCAGCTAATTTTTTGTATTTTTTAGTAGAGATGGGGTTTCACCATGTTGGCCAGGATGGTCTTGATCTGCTGACCTTGTGATCCGCCCACCTCGGCCTCCCAAAGTGCTGGGATTAAGGCATGAGCCACCGCGCCCGGCCAACCCCTCATTCTTTGTTATGAATTTTTGGATACTATGCAATCAAAGATCATCAAATTTTTATTAATATTCATTTTAATTAATATGCCATCAAGGAACTTGCTTTTTATTGGAGAAGCCAGCTAGGTTAACTAATAATAATCATGCAATTTGATCAAGTCCATCATAGACGGACCAAATGGCACCATCCCAACCAAACGAGGATCATTAATTGTTTTCCTTTTTTCATGTTTTTCGAGAGGCTATGGTGATCATCTTCATTGTAAACACGTTTAGGTGTTGTACAAGTTGTCAAGAATGATGGGTTTTATATCTCTGTTGGAGCAACAAATGAATGTGTTAAAACAAATACTACAAACGCATCAACCACCATCCCCTACTGCAGTACAGTTTTCTTTCATTGATTCTATTCAGGGTTACTTTTATTGTGGTTATTATTTCGGCCATTCTTGAGTTAAAGCTAGAGCCACATAAAGTCGATTCTTAAACTAAACTAACTGACTCTTAAGCAGATATAAACATGAACTCCATTTGACTATGCCAAAGGAAAGAAGATCAGTTAGTTTAGGGACATTATGAAAATCATTAAACTTAAAACTAACATGGTGTGGGGCGGGAGAGAACAATCCCTTTGAGACCAGTGCTTTTTAAATTTCCAAGAACAGAAGAAATGATAACAAGAAAAATGACACAGTTGGAAGCTTAGCATTGCATAAGCCAGCTAGAGAGGACCCGGAGGAGAAGTCTACCCAAGATTGATCTCTGTGACTGTTAATTTTATATGTCAACTTGATTGTGCAAAGGGATGCCCATTTAACTTATGAAACATTATTTTCAGGTGTATCTATTAGGCTGTTGTAGGGAAAAATCAGCATTTAAATCAATACACTGAGTAAAGAAGATTCATTTTCCCCAGTATAGGGGCACATCTTCTAATCCATTAAGGGCCCAAAAAGAACGCAAAGTGGGAGAAAGGGTAAATTCTCTCTCTCTCTTCTTGAGCTGGGATACCCATCTTCTCCTGCTCTCAGAAATTGGAGCTCCTGGTTCTCAGGCCTACAGACTCCGGGATTGACCCCAGTGCCTCCCCCACCAACTCCCCACCCCACCCGCTCTCAGGCCTTCAGCTCTGAATGTGGAGTTACACCATCAGTTTCTCTGGTTCTCAGGCTTTCAGACTTGAACTGAATTGCACCACCAGCTTTCCTGGTTCTCCAGTTTGCGGGCGGCATATTGTGAGACTTCTTGGCCTCTATAATCATGTGAGCCAATTTCCATAACAAATCTCTTATATGCCTATATAAATCAGATTGTTCTGTTTCTCTGGAGAACCCTCACTAATACAATCTCATGTGGACAATACAAAATAAAGGAAGATGGGAGACCAAAATCCCTGGGCATGCATCTTCTCAACGTCCTTACCTTGCTCTCACCGCCCAGTTCTTCCACTACCGCTTCTTCCAATCTACCTGAACAGTTAACCAAACAGCAGCTAACTGGTCTGGTCAGCTGGCCGTGATCATTCCAACCCCAGGAATGACTGCAATAGGGTCTCGAAAATGCAGTGTTCAGGCATAAATTTACAGCAGGAAGAACGAAAGGAACTGGATGATGCATAAACCACGAAACATACCTGCCAGGTCCTCTTCCTTAAAAAGGATGGATCTAATTATACAGGGAATCTTAAAGGGGGCAGAATTTGTAGAAATGGCCCCCCAGAGTTTCACATTACCAAGACTAAGGGAGAAGTTTCGGGGAGAACTTTGGTGTCTCTAGACAGAAATAACTCCAGCTTGGCAATGAGCTATGCGTCCCTTTTCTCTATGATCTTCTGGGTCTTGGTCCCTTTCATGTACTTTCAGATTTGCCAGCTACAGGTCTCAGTTTCTTTTATCCAAGCCCTCCCCAACCTGATTACATTTCATCTCTAATTTTAACGGGCATGTGAAAGCAGACATCTTATTTCCTAGACTTTCACTTCAAGGCCAACCCAATAAAAGACGCTAAACTTAAAATGATCGAAAATCTGCTTCCACTAATCCCCAGTTTAAAGCCCAGTTGTAGACTCTTTACTCCTCCCCGCCCAACCCCTTGTTTCTTTAATAAGAGAAAGTAAGTGACGTTACCAAACCCTTGAGGTCTGGCTGCTGTCTCTAACTCTAAGCAAAAGACATGTAATGCAAAAACGCGTTTTAAAGTTCAAATTTGGGCCTGAATATAAATCTTGATTCTGCCACTTCTTAGCACTATGAACTTGGGCAAGTGAATAATACATGTGACTACATTCCCGCATCTGTAAAATGGGAACAAAAGAGTTATTTTATAGGGCTTTCATGATGATTAAATGAAACGGTGTACATAAAGGTGACAGCCTTGTAATGTCCATTTAATAAGTGCTGACTGTTTTAAAAGAGACTCTTCAATGTTGGTAATAATAATGATAACCCACATGTGCCTAATTCTTAGGACAGAACTGGTGAATGAAAAATGCGTTGCGTCACTTCCTGGAAGTCCGAGGGATGGACAGTAGCAGACCTTTCTGCTTATAATTTTGGTCAAGAAGTTGTGCTTTCTTATTTTTTTGTGAGATTTCCAACCAAAATAAATGATGAATTCGTACATTTGAACTGGTCCCTCTGCTCCAGCAACTGATAGAAGCATTTTTCAACTTATTCCCACCCACTCCTGGGACCACTCAACAGGTAGTTTTGAGAAGGAAACTGGCCTCTTTCAAGAAAAGTTGAGGTAGAAACAGCACCCCAGGCATTACACAGGCGCCATCTTGTTCCCATGCAGAGACTAACCGCAATCCAGACGAATCCAGACAAATCCTTAGTTAACACTTCACAGTTTTCAAATAACTTTCATATTTCTCACCCCCTGGGCAAGGCCAACTTTTCATCATACCCGTATTTAGCACACTGTATGTGTCTTGAGACGGAGTCTCACTCTGTTGCCCAGGCTAGAGTGCAATGGCGCGATCTCAGCTCACTACAACCTCTGCTTCCCAGGTTCAAGCCACTCTCCCGCCTCAGCCTCCCAAATAGCTGGGATTGCAGGCACCCGCCGTCATGCCCAGCTAATTTTTGTATTTTGTAAAGAAGGGGTTTCACCATGTCAGCCAGCTGATCTCGAACTCCTGACCTCAGGTGATCCACCCGCCTCAGTCTCCCAAAGTGCTGGGATTACAGGCATGAGCCACCACACCCAGCCCATTGTGATGATTATTAATTAGATGATAATGATTGCTCATGTATGTTATTTCTTCAGTGTCTATCACCAGGAGGACAAGGACCCCGTCTAACTAGTTCAGCATTATATTTCCAGCTCCTAGCCCAGTGCCTGGCACATAGCAGGTACTCAATACATATTTGTTGAATGAAAAGAAGTTATAGCATTCATATGCCCATCACTCTCTAGTGAAATATTTATAACTGAGCTAACAGGTCTAGTTCGAAATTGAATCTACTGTCAAAACAAATATCTTGACATTTTTCAGAGTCAAAAGCAAATCTCTTTTTGGCTAATCCAGACTACTACTTCATAGATAATCAGAAAAGGATACAGACACCCCTAACCCTCACTGCTAATGAATCATCTTCCTGTTTAAGAAGCCAGCAGAGTATTTTCTTCCCAGTCTCATGTCATCAGTTTTACTTAAACAGTTGTCAACCCTAATGGGTTGTTTCTCCAAATTAATTCTTCTCGCTTTTTTAGAAAGATTGATAGCACATCACCCTAATTGTGATCTTTTTATTCTCCAAGATTCTCCTCCTAAAAGATAATGATATGATTGGCTTAAATGGCCCAGGCCTAGAATTCATAATACATGCTTTTTAATTGTAGGAAAATTTCAGATTTTTCCTGACTACTCTCTCCTGATTCCTACCCACAATGATTTCTTTATTCTTTTCCTAAAATTTTCTTGTTGGAGACTCTAAAAATAAATAAATTATCAGAGAGGTGCTCTATTCCTGGTGTTACCCCAGATTCACTGCAGCTGTGCCTAAGGCTGCCAACACTGTCTAATGACCCATCAAATACACTGTCTATGACTTGTCCTGTCAGGCAGAGCCAAAAGCTGCTTTGATTAATTTTTATTTTTAAATGCAATTGGCATGTGAGTAGAGTATAGACCCTGCCTTTGCGACCTTTGGGCAAGGCACGTAATCTATCTCTTTCACCTATTCCTCTACCTGCAAAATCGGTGTGACAATAAAATCTTTCTTTCTAAATTGATAAGTTGTAAAAAATAAACTATACAGGAGCACTAGTGAAAAGATGCCATGCAAGTGCCTCAAAGCGATCTGTTTTCTGGACTCTCTGCAGCACATCTTGCATCTCTATCAGTCTCCCTCCACCATGTTCTCAGCCCCAGCCCCAGCATGAACCAGTTGTAACAAATACAGATTCGCCTTAGTGCAAACTAAGTCTAATGAGAAAATAATTCTCCTGTTCACTAAAACACGCATCTTAGCATCGTACAGTCAAATGCAGGTAACTTTTGGATAATCCAAACCACAGCTTTTCAGGCAGTGATGACTAGCCTTCTTTGAGTACTTAGTATACGCCAAGAACTGTTTTCAGCGCACTGTATACGTCACCTATTCAGTCCTAAGTACCCTGCGACATAGGGGTGATGATTAAGCTGCATTTTGGGCCAGGCCTGGTGGCTCATGCCTATAATCCTGGTGCTTTGGGAGGCTGAGGTAGGAGGATCACTTGAGGCCAGGAGTCTGAGACCAACCTGGGCAACACAGCAAGGCCTTGTCTTTACAGACTTTTTTTTTAATTAGCTGGGCATGGTGGCACCTGTCTGTAGTCCTAGCTACTCAGAAGGCTGAGGCAGGAGGATCACCTCAGCCCAGGACGTCAAGGTTACGGTGAGCTATGATTATGCCACTGCACTCCAGCCTGGGTAACAGAGAGAGGCCCTGTCTCAAATAAATAAATTACATTTTACATCTGAGAAAATGAAGCATATAAAAATCAAATGGTTTTCCCGAGATCACACTAAGTAGGAGAGTTCAGATTTGAGTCAGCTGGCTTAGCCATTAGACTCCACTGCATTTCAAGATAATGATAGCAACCATTTATGTGCCGGCAGTTGGGCCAAGTACTTTACATAGATTATCTCATTAAGTTCTCATCATAATCATCTCCAGCTACAGATGATAAAACTGAGACTTAAAAGGGTTAATTTCCCAACTATCACAGAGCTACTAAGTGATAGATTCTGAGCCAGGCTGTCTGATTATACAGACTGACAACAAAAAGACTAAATCATGCTGTGGCAGCCAGTGATGGGCTCTTCCTACAGTCTTCCATGCAAGACTCCCTCATCGTTTACAAGGACATGAAAATGCACTTGCTGGACCTAGTGCGGAGAGAAATTCCTCTAGAGTCTCCACTCTAATGGGTTTACAGTAGGCCAAGGGGCAAACCAACTCCTGAGTAGGAGCCTGGAGTCTCTGTTGATGCAAGCTATCCCACTGGATTTCAATTAGCCAGGTGGCTTTTGGAGGGCAAGCCCAGGGCATGAACAACTCACAGCAGAGGAGGCCCGAAAAGCTCCCCAATTCTGCCCCTAGCAACAGAGGCTTCCGGTAGCCTAGTCTGTCTCTGATTTGCAGGTGGGTGAGTTAAATTCACACAACCTCAAACCTAAGTCTTAGAATGGATTCTCCATTGCCCTAACCAGAAAGGCCCCAGAATGTTTGTCTCCTATGCCTCTAATTCAGCGATCAGGGTTTGCCATCTGCTGAAGCTTTACCCTTTGCTTTGCCATCACATGAACCTACATGCTCTACAATTTACCCTGCCCTTTCGTGATCAGATATTGCCCCTGGTACAATCAGGGTTACAGTAGAATTGTGCAGGACCAAAGGAAATAAGGGCAGGTCTGGGAGAAGGGAGGGGAATAGAGCAAAGAATCTCGAAACCCTCAGGTTTGCAATTCGGGGCTTGCAGTGCTGTGGGAGACAGGACAAATATTTCCGTGACCAAAGGGACTTCTGAACAGGAAGAAAAGGAGGAGAATATGAGGGATACCCTCTGCGGCATCCAGTGCCACCAGTATAATGATCACTAAATAGGGTGAAAGGAAGGGCGTTGGGAAACCGGCCCAGGAAGTGTGGTTGTCCAATAAAATTAAAGCCCAAGTCGTCCCCCGCTGCATTTCCTTCCCTCCCGGCCCCTCCCATTTGGACCATGCCCACCTTTTCCGGTGTGAAAAAAAAGAGTTCACCTGACTCTCCTTTGCAGACTAGGAGTCGGCCTCTTTGCCGACAGGCTCTGAAGGCGTCTACAACAGTGCGTGGAGCAAAAGAGAGACGGCATCGCCCCCTAGTGGCGCGGGGCCGATCTCTGCGGTACTGCGGACGCTTTCCGGGGCTGCCCAGGCAGGGGCACCCCCTGGGAGCGAAAATGCTGTCCTCAGAACCTCTGGCTGTGGAATGACTTGTGTCTTGTCAGAATGGTGACATCCGGATGCCATCGTCCTGCTTCTTCTACCCTCCCAGCCACTGTTCACACAGGTCAGCTGAGCTACACCTCTCTGCAGTGTGTTTTGGAAACAGGTTGCCCCTGCAAGGAAACTCCTGGTTTAGCAAATCAGCAGATCAGGCTGGAGAATAAACGAGTTCTGTCTTTGTCTCCATTTCAGTCCATTCTGCCAAGTTGAAGCAGATTGATTTCCACTTATCTTAAACCCCCTCCCCCAAATTTTTAAAAAATAAACCTCTCAAACCAAACACCATCACGTATGTACCCCTGAGGAATAATGAGTCACCTTTTCAGGCAATGGAAGAAAGGACCAGAGAATTGCTGTCACGCCTAGGGTGGGTGGAGGAGGCGGGGAATGAATTGTGTTGAGTGGATAAAGGTCTGGGCCTCAATTCCCAAAGCCCGGATGGGAGCACCGGGCCTCCAGTGCCCTGTCAGTGCTGTCCCCACTGAACTTCACCCCTGCTGTCCCTGGAGCCTGGGCAGGCAAACAGCCATCCTTCTGCACTGTCTCTCTGGGACAGCCGGAGCCTTTGCCCCCATCCCAAGCTCACCCTCTCCCAGCACCTCCTCTGCCTCTGATAGAAGGAGGTAAAAGGAAGGTGGACACAGGAGAGCTGTCAGGGCATGGCTGAAGCTGCCCCCACCTCAGAGTGCAGAGCCTGGAGTCTAGCCCCATCCTGGCCAACAAAGAGGCAGGGAGTGAAAGAGGCAAAAACGAGGAGCCAGCCTGTTTCCATAGATACGGATTTCAGTTGCATTTTATGACAGCCGTGCCAGACTGCCTGGAGAGGCATTGTTTGGATACCTAGGGACCTGCTCGAAGGAAAATGAAGAAGCAATTTTTAAAAAAAATTCAAGTAGTTTCCCTCCCAGCTTCAGGTTGAGATCCACCCTCTGCCCTCTGGCCTTCTGGCAGAGGTCATCCCAGGCAGGACACTTGCCTTTAGTACAGCCTGGACATCTCTAGACCCTCCAACTCGAGGCCTTGAAGATCACAGTCAAAATGATTCTTAGAAGCAAGCCTGCTTTCCCCGGAGCCTGGGCAGGCAAACAGTCATCCTCCTGCACTGTCTCTCTGGGACAGCCTGAGCCTTTGCCCACATCCCGAGGTCACCCTCTCCCAGCATTGCTGGTGCTTTTCTTACAGCTGCTCTATGGCTGAAGTGGTTCCATAAGTCCTCTTGTGAGGGCTGCCACTGGGGCTTGAGAGGAGAAGGCTCACCCGGGCTCCTGCCAGGGGCTCAGCCTGCAGCTTGGGAAGGAGTCCCCCACTCCTAGATTCAAAACTCATTTTCCTTTCCCATGCCTACATCTTCATCTCCTACCACCTCATCAAGCCAATGCCCTTCCCTCTACTCGTCACTCATTCATTTATCAAAACCCTTTGAGTTCTTTTATTTGCCAGGCCTTTATAAAATAGACGTGAGTAAGAGACTTTCCCTGCACTCGGAAATCTCACAGACTGGTAGGGGATGCAGACACATAAGTGAACGACTAGAAAACAACTTAGACAGGGTCAAATAAGAAGTCCTGGGGAAGTTAAAGCCCAAACTGAGCCTCAACGGATGAGTCAATTAGAGGGAGAGGAGATTTGGAATAGAGGGGACTGGATAGGCAAGAAACAGGGTGATTTGCATAAAGAACTCAGTAGATCGTAGGTGCCGAGAGTCCAGTGCAATGCTATGATTGGCAAGAGATGGGCTGGAGTCATTGGCAGTCTATATGCCATGCTAAAGGCCCCGAAGTCATCCTGCAGTGGTTCTTCAGTGTGGCTCATGGAGCTCCAGGGCTCCACTGTGGTGCCTCAGGGGCAGGACTAGGGGCCTCTCACTCTCGACCTGATATTGATCTACATATCAATTTTAGACAGAGTCTTGCTCTAACCTAAGTGATCCGCCCGCCTCGGCCTCCCAGAGTGCTAGGATTACAGGCATGAGCCACCGCACCCAGCCCTGAGTGACTTATTTTATATATATTTTCATAGATGACAGCAAGCCACTGAGAGATTTAAGTCTGGGAAGGACGTGATCAAAGAGGCAGGTATGGGAAGGGCATGATCAAACGTTTCAGAGACCACTCCTGTCTCCAGGCCTCACTTCCAACCATTCCTCAGGGCAGTCTACCGCCTAAGAAAATCTCCGATGGTAATAAATGATTTACAGCCACAATAAAGACTTCTTCAGCGTATCTGTGATAATTATTTCCAAACTTACTTCATCCTGAGAGAAGAAAATAAAGTAGGATCCCTTTCCCCACCTAGACTTCGGAGCCGTTTTCGCCAGCGGGCTGTGCTGATGTTGCCATCTAGTGGCAGGAGGGCAGCGTGACTCCGAAAGGAAACAAGCTTGCTTCTGAAGGATGACCTTTATGTCGCATTTCTTTCTAAAAATCTGTATTACCTCACTTAATCCTCAAAACACCTTGGCAAGGTATGTCTCATTATTATACTGACGTTACGGCCGTAAAACCGAGGGATGGGCAGAAAACGATTTGTTTTCAGTCTCCTGTGTGTTAGGAACCATGTCAGCTGATGTACGTGAATCTGGCATTGTGTCCACTTACAAGATGGACAAACTGAAGACCTTGGTGGCTGAGAGACCAACTAGATTAAGCTACAGACACTGAGATTTTCCTGCTTCCAGTCTAGATTCGTCCCAAAGACTCTGGTCAGATTCAAACCTCTAACTTGAGTTGAAAAGAAACCAAATAGCCAGACGCGGTGGCTCACGCCTGTAATCCCAGCACTTTGGGAGGCCGAGGCGGGTGGATCACGAGGTCAAGAGATCGAGACCATCCTGGTCAACATGGTGAAACCCCGTCTCTACTAAAAATACAAAAAATTAGCTGGGCATAGTGGCGCGTGCCTGTAATCCCAGCTACTCAGGAGGCTGAGGCAGGAGAATTGCCTGAACCCAGGAGGCGGAGGTTCCGGTGAGCTGAGATCGCGCCATTGCACTCCAGCCTGGGTAACAAGAGCAAAACTCCGTCTCAAAAAAAAAAGAAAAAGAAAAAGAAAAGAAACCAAATAGTAAAGAATTAGCAAAGAGGAAAGCCTTTGTGAAATTCAAGAGTAACTGGCAGAGACAGCCTACAGCTATTCCTTTGTCATGAATGGCAACCAAAACGCAGTTGCAGATTCGATTCTAGAATAATTATAGGAAGAATAATTACCACCAGAATATGCAAATTATAGGAATCTGTGAGCCTAAAGCCAATCAGATGCCCAGCAAGCGTGTTTCTAAAGAGTGAGTGGCTGCTTTCTGTAGAACAGAGCATCGCTTAGAGTCAAGGAAAACAGAATCGTGGTTTGAGTGGAGCCTTAAATCCACATCTGAAACCTTAATTCCTCTTTGCCATGCAACAGTATATTCCCAGGTTCCGGGGATTACAGTGCTGACCTCTTTGCGGGCCATTATTCTGTCTTTCACGTACGTTGAGACTTAAGAGACCAAGTACCTATAAGAGGACCAACCCAGACGGGCTGTGGCAATTACAGTGTTGCTTCTGAGGGAGAAGTTACAGGCCTAAGAAAGGGGTAATGACAGCCTGAGCAATGCATAAAAGAGACGGGCAATTTCCAAATAAAAGCAAAGGTTCTCTCTCCATAAAATGGTAGAAAACATGCCTATAAAGAAAAAAAACAGGGCTGGTTGCAGCGGCTCACGCCTGTAATCCCAGCACTATGAGAGGCTGAGGCGGGCAGATCACCTGAGGTCACGAGTTCAAGACCAAGCCAGCAAATATGGCAAAACCCCGCCTCTACTAAAAACACAAAAATTAGCCGGCTGTGGTGGCGCACGTCTGTAATCCCAGCTACTCAAGAGACTGAGGCGCAAGAATTTCTTGAACCCAGGAGGTTGCAGTGAGCCAAGATTGCACCACTGCACTCCAGCCTGGGTGATGGGTGAGACTCCACCCCGCCAAAAAAAAGTTCAAATTTAAAAAATAATAATAATAACATTCTTGCACTCTCTCACCTACCTCACCCACCAGCGATATCTGAATATAGTACAAATCAGACATCCAGAAACATAAAAAGCAAAACAAACACACATAAGAGAAGCAACACGTCACAGATAATCCCCAGGTTTTACTTTCTGATTTGCAAATCAGAAGAGGCCCTTGCAAATGGTGATGATAAAATCTGGTTTCAAAGGCACCAAGATGGTGAAATTAAATATATACGTATATATAGCTGACCCTTGAACAAAACGGGTTTGAACTGTGCGGGTCCACTTATACGTGGATGTTGCTCAATCAATGCAATCTGCCTTCTGCATCTGCAACCAAACGGATATAGGGATTTTGGAAATCTGCATTACAGTAGAGCCCACTTTTCATATCCGTGGGTTTCTCAGGGCAGACTACAGGATTTTGGTATCTGCAGGTGGTCCTGGAGCCAATCCCCCACAGATACTTCAGGATGACTGTACCGTTTTATTATTGTTATGTTTAATGCCAGCAGAGAAAAAGGACTAAAAACTAGGAGGAGAATCGGCAATATTCATATTGCTCTCACAATCCAGTGTTTTAAGCGTCCAGGCTTAAATACTGAACTGAAACAGAAGCAGATCTGGCAAATTTTTTTCTAACTGGTTTCTTGAATGTTAATGAAATGTGGAGGACTTTCTAAGCCAGGCACAAAGTCAAGAAACCATACATTTTTAAATGACAGATTTGATTAGATAAAAATATAAATTCCCTGTACAGCAAAACACACTAAAAGTAAACCTGCAAGACACGTGATGATTTGGAAAAAGTTTTACAACATATGTGGCAGAGGAATAATAACCATAGCCTATAAAAAGAGCTTATACATCAATAAGGAAAAAACCACTGCTCCCCCTACCCAAATGGACAAAGGATATGAGTAGGCAATTCAGAAAAAAGGAAAGGCAAATAACTTGTAAACATGAAGAGTCACCATCTCTCTAGTAATCAGAAAAACACAAATCAAGCCAGGCGCGATGGCTCAAGCCTGTAATCCCAGCACTTTGGGAGGCCGAGGTGGGTGGATCACGAGGTCAAGAGATCGAGACCATCCTGGTCAACATGGTGAAACCCTATCTCTACTAAAAATACAAAAAATAGCTGGGCATAGTGGCGCGTGCCTGTAATCCCAGCTACTCAGGAGGCTGAGGCAGGAGAATTGCCTGAACCCAGGAGGCGGAGGTTGCGGTGAGCCGAGATCGCACCATTGCACTGCAGCCTGGGTAACAAGAGCGAAACTCTGTCTCAAAAAAAAAAAAAAAAAACACACACACACACACAAATCAAAATAGCAAGATACTTTCTGCCCATCCCATTGTAAAAAACGGGAAGATGGACAATAGCCAGTGATGGTAAGAATACATGATGAAATGCTTCCTTGACAGCTATATGAGTGTAGTATGGTACAGTGTGTTTGGGAGCAATTAGTGGTACCTATCAACTTTTAAATGTTACTTCTTTCGAACAAGCATTTCTGCCTCTAGAAATACACTCTCCTGAAATATTCCTACAGGTGCTCAAAATATATTCATAAGGTTGTTATTAAGTAAAAAAATATTGTGATAGGAAAACAAGAAAACAAGACAATCTAAGTGTCCTTCAGTAGAGAACAGACCAAATAAATGGACAGGATAGGCTTACTATGGAATACTATTATAGACATTAAAAGGATGACGTTGATCTATATGCACTGCGAAGATCACTAAGATATATTAACGGAAAAAAGCAAGTCAGTGATAATATGCAACACATTGATCTCATTGACATTTACATACATATATGCATAAAAAAAGCAACTAGAAAGACACATTCCGGGCAGGCGCAGCGGCTCACACCTGTAATCCCAGCACTTTGGGAGGCCGAGGCAGTGGATCACCTGAGATGAGGAGTTCGAGACCAGCCTGGCCAACATGGCGAAACCTCATCTCTACTAAAAATATAAAAATTAGCCAGGTGCGGTGGCAGGCACCTGTAATCCCAGCTACTCAGGAGGCTGAGGCAGGAGAATCGCTTGAACCTAGGAAGCAGAGGTTGCAGTGAGGCAAGATCGCAGTATTGCACTCTAGCCTGGGAGGCAAGAGGTAAACTCCCTCTCAAAAAAAAAAAAAGAAAGAAAAAAGAAAGACACATATGAAACTGTTAAGCCTGGTCACAGTGATGGTAGGACGGGAATGGGTAAGAGAGGGCTTTACTTTTTGACCTGCATGCCCGTATATTGTTAGATTTTTTTTTTCAATGTGCAGATATTCATGCCATACATTTGTAGTTTCCTCAAAAATATGGATATTTGCAAAGTGAATTAGTCTATTTGGAAAGTATCTGTAGCTATGTTGGTTTTTCAGAACAAAAAGTTTTCTTAACATGCTAAATGTTAACTAATTAGCACAAAAACCAGAGACCCCAGATGCTCTGAAAAGCCAGCCCTGTAGAACAGAATCTTATAATTAAAGGAGGCAGCACTGGCAGCCCACAGCAAACACGGGCTCTGAAGTCAAGCAGATCTGGTCCCAGTTCTGGCCCTGCCCCTTTCTTTCTGCAACTGTGAGCTAATTACTTAAGCTCACTGCATCTCCATGAAATAAAGATATAAGTGCCTACCCCTCAGTTTTGATGCATGCAGCGCGTGTATACAAAATTTTTTTCTCTCTTCCTCATTTACGATATTGTATACGTAGGTTGGGCTCATATGGCAGCTAGGAGACTGTAGTGAACACTTTACAAGGATTTTTTTTTCTAGGTGGACCCAAAGAAATCCAAGGAAATGTTTTTAGGGCCCTATCTCGGTGGCAGAGTGTCAAGAAGTATTGTTGTCGGGGAGAGTTGTGTTACAAAAGCTCTGGGCATCGGGGCCAGACGAACAGTTCCAGTAGCTCCAGCTACCCAGATCAGTAGTTCTAAAATTTTATCGTGCATTAGAATCACTTGGGGAACTCGTTAAACCAGCTTGCTGGTCTTGCCCTCAGAGTTTCCGATTCAGCAGGTGTGGGGTAGGGCTTGGGAGTACACAGTCCTAACAAGTTCCCAGGTGATGCCAATCCTGCTGGTGTGGGGAAACACTTTGAGATCCTCAGACTTAAAGCATCAGCCATTGCTCCCACCCCGGTGAATTTTAGGCTGCGGCAGACTCTTTCCCCACCCCTAGTTGGAGATGCTTCCCCTGGCTTTCTCTCTGCACCTTCCCAGACATCAAGAATTCCAGGACACTCCCTGGTCTTACCCATGGCCAGTTGCCAGTTCCGCAGCCTGTGCTAACTCCGTCCAGGGTGATGGGGCAGCTGAGCGAACCCAAGACTTTTAGTTAAGGGAGGGGAGAAACTGGGGAGAATGCGAAGAGCCAGACCTGGCCCCTGACCTGGGTCCTGCCCGCTCTGTGTGCTCAGCACAAGGACAGGAAGTGTATCCCCCTTCTGCCTAAGCAGATTGGGAAAGATAACTTTGTTAGCAGGAGAAGCCTGGGCCGAGGGGTCGTGCTCTATAGAATTGGCACAATCTGCTCTCATGCATGAGCTGCTCCCATCAATAGAGAACCCTGCCTTGCCCTGACAACTCGTCTGTGCTGGAAATCCTCTCTCGAGTGAAAATCCCCCCCAATTCCCCCCTCCAACACACCCTTTGCCCCTCAGGGCACGGGAGCCCTTGAACCTCAGCCAAATGGTTGTGATGAAGAAGAATTTCTGGCTCCCAACCAAATTGGCCAGGGAGGAGGAAGAGAGAGGGCCATGTCCTGCCTCCTGACCCTCTCCAGGTGGCACAAACAGATCAAAAAAGCAAGTATTGATCCCTTGGTCGCTGTCTCTGGTGGTATCCAAACTTTCGTCCTAATAATGGTGATAGCATTTACTATCTACCAAGTGCTTACTATGCCAAGTATTGGACTCCGTTTCACACACACTACTTTATTTAATCACTGCAGCTCTTTGAGGCAGACACTTCAGCATTTTTTACAAGAGAAAACTGAGGCCGAGACCGGGAAAGTCACTTAGGCAAGGTCAGGCGAGTTAGCAGTGAAGCTGAGACATCTAACCCCAGAGCCCAGCATTCACCTCTTCGCTGTTCAGTTTCCCACAAGATGGAGGCGCCCAGTCCAGGGTTAGGCCCAGGATTCAGCGTGAGGGGTGGACCAGGTTCTTCCCTCACCCCCTCTCTTAGAGCAGCATACATGAGGCGCCTCTGCACACTCCATGTGCTAAGCTTCACATAGGGGACCGTGCTTCATTCACCTTTGTGCTCCCAGCACGGTGCCAAGCACATGGTGGCTGCTAAACAAAGCCTGCGGTAGAAAGGAAGGATAAAGTTGTACATTGGGCCCTGGGTAGTGACTGGTTTCTTGCTGGTGTTAGGGTTTTGAAGACACGCAGGTGAACAAACAATACATAGATGAACAACCAACAGATGAAAATTTCATTTCCCAATTACATCTGTCCTTGCCCACTCTATGCAGCCCCTCTGGCCTCCTTGCTTCTCCAAGCCTTCACCCCCATTCCCTCGCATTTTCCTCTCTCACTCTCTTGGAAGTTTGCTCAAATCTCACCTCAGTGAGGTCTCTCTGACCACCCCCTCCCTCCACCAGCAATCCCAATCCCCCTCACTCGGCCGTATGTTCTCATTTCTGGTGGGACTTACCACCTTCGAATGTTCCGTATAATTCACTCATTCATTGCGTTTAATGCCCATTCTCCACCTCCCCACTAGGAATCTCTGTCTTACCAATGTGTCCCACATACCTCAAAGGGTGGGAGCTCAACAGATACTTGTTGAATGGATCTCTAAACACTGCCCACTAAGTCAGAGCTGGGCTTGAAGTAATCAGAGAAGTGACCCAATTCTCCCACAGCCCCAGTCCTGTGTTTTTTTCAGAGACTCATTCCCCCGGCACTTCCCAGTAACTGGAAGGGAGAGAGTCTACATCTCCCAATTCCAGTGACCACAGGGATTGACTGAAGACGGTCCTCTCGGGCCCCATAAATCTTTCTGCCCTTCTCCTTCGGCCAGAGCTCACTTGGTTCTCCCTAAAGAGCCTCTCTGCATATAGAGTCCACACCCCATGCCTGGAGGCACCGAGAGCAGGGAAAGCACGTGGGCTTGAGAGCTACGCCACAACCTTAGGGTGTTATTTCCACTTGAGCCTTAGTTTCCTCGTCTATAAAATAAGGACTAGTACCATGATCTCCTCCAGTCCTTCCCAGTGACGACATTTTCCCTGTGGAAGTGGGGGAGCGTGTAAACTTGGTCAAACTGTACTTAGAAATGAACCAACCCATGACCCTGGGGCACAGAACACAGCCATACTTAGATCACCGCAAATATAACCAACAGGGGAACAGGCATCACATAGGTTAGATTGGCAGCCATCATCTGTTCTCAGAAAGCAAGAAAGGCAGTGATTATTATCTCTATTTCACGTATGAGAAAACTGAGGCTCAGAGAGGCTGAACAAACTGCCCACACATAGGAAGCAGAAGAGCCACACTCAAAGCCAGGTCTTCCAATGGCAAATTCCACTGGCTTCTCGCACAGAACTGCCTCATTGCTTAATGCACCCTGGGCCAGGTGCAGTGGCTCATGCCCATAGTCCCAGCACTTTGGGAGGCTTAGACGGGCAGATGGCTTGAGCTCAGGAATTTGAGACCGGCCTGGTCAATATGGCAAAACCCCATCTCTACAAAAAATACAAAAATTAGCTGGGCATGGTGGCATGCGCCTGTAGTCCCAGCTACTCGGGGAGCTGAGGCGGGAGGATTGCTTGAACCCAGAGGTAGACGTTGCAGTGAGCCAATATCGGGTCACTGCACTCCAGTCTGGGTGATAAAGCAAGACTTTGTCTCAAAAAAGAAAGAAAAAGAGAGAAAGAGAGAAAGAAAGAAAGAAAGAGAAAGAAAAGAAAGAGAAAGAAAGAAAGGAAGAAAGAAAAAAGAAAGAAAGGAAGAAAGAAGAAAGAAAAAACAAAGAAAGAAAGAAAAAAGGAAGAAAGGAAGAAAGAAAGAAGGGGACAGAAAGAAGGGGAGAAAGGAAGGAAAGAACCCCGGTAGGCGAATGCTACCATTAGATTATCCAAAATGTCAATAATCTAATAATCTATATGATTACAGAATATAAAATTATAATTTACATTTGAATGTGGTTATGTCTCCTGCTCTAGACATTTATTTATTTACATCAAATAATGTAATATGGACACCTGGGAAGAAATCCCTCTGAAAGACCTGAGAAAGTGATTCCTGGTAGAAATAGACAACTCTTCTGTCAATGGTGGCTAAGATGAGCCTCTTTCCCCATATCTTTCAAAACTTTCCCCAAGATATACATGATTGAGTGTTTATATTTTCAATAACTTTCCAGCTGCAAGCAGAAGAACCGACAACAAAGATAACCCAATCACTTGGGTACTGCGAGTAGAGGAGCATCTTCTACGTTTACATAGTGAGTAAACAAAGAAAGTGCTAAATTGAAAAGCTGGATTTGTCTAAATGCGAGAGACTATAACTGGTTTAGAGCCTTGTTGACAGCCCCATTTTTCTGGATTCAAACGCATCCTCTACTGCCATCTCTCACGAAATAATGATGAGCGATGACACCACCCACCACATTAGCCAACTTGGACTGGGAAGCCTTGGATAAGGAGAACTTCATTTGGAAGAGAAGCTTTGCAGATTCTCTTCTCTTCACAGGAGTATCTCGGGGAGAGCGCAAGATTCAAGAATCGACATGCACTAAATATTTTCAAAGAAAGAATGATTGGATCTCTTCCCTTCATCCTCTGACTCCTTGCCTCATTAATATTGCAGGGATCAGCCTTGACCATCTGTTTTTAAGTGAAGGATTTGCTAGAAAGCACTGTCCAGTCAGTGTGGGCCCTCAAACTTGGGAGTTCAAAAGAAATCAGACATCTGAAGTAAATGAGATTGTGGGCTAGTGACCATTTTATTTAAAATGGAACTGGGGACTCACACAACATTGTTACCATCCTCCCTCCAAACTGCCCTCATTAAATACAATATGTCCATGACACCAGAAAGGACAGGAGAGAGGGGTGGGCGTGAATTAAGTGCTCAGATTGTTTTTATCTAGTTTACCTTCAAAGTTATCTTCAATTTAGTAATCATACATTGCAGACTTCATAAAACTCAGTTTCAACTATTTTTGCTCCATTGTTTTCACAAATAAACTTGTAGGATAAAATCCCTCATTTTTGATTTGGAAAATGTAGTTAAAAATCATCATTTTTTCTTTTTCTTTTCTTTCTTTTTTTTTTTTTTTTTTTTTTTTTTGAGATGGTGTTTCACTCTTGTTACCCAGGCTGGAGTGCAATGGCACGATCTCGGCTCACCGCAACCTCTGCCTCCTGGGTTCAGGCAATTCTCCTGCCTCAGCCTCCTGAGTAGCTGGGATTACAGGTACATGCCGCCATGCCCAGCTAATTTTTTGTATTTTTAGTAGAGACGGGGTTTCACCATGTTGACCAGGATGGTCTCCATCTCTTGACCTCGTGATCCACCCGCCTCGGCCTCCCAAAGTGCTGGGATTACAGGCGTGAGCCACCGCGCCCGGCAAAAATAACCATTTTTTATACTAACGATAGTCAGTCCTAGACGATGGGAAGGGAGTGGGCCTCAGAGTTCATGTGTCCGTGTCCTCCAAGCTGGCTTCTCAAGCATCATTCCTCATTAAGCCACATTAGAATTTAATCCAAGAGCCTCTTCGTGAGCAAAAACATCATATTCCCATTTAACAGATGAAGGCACTAAAATCTAAAAATGTTAGCTGACATTGATGATTCAACTTCCGCCGCTTGAAAGCATTTGTAATTATGAGTGAAACATGGTGAGAAATGCTATTACTTTGACAAATGGCACCAGAATTCTTTGGAGTGTTAAGGCTCCTTTCAAAGAACGAGACAACCCTGCTGAAGATTTGTTTTTCTTTTTTATTGTTTTGATCTTTTTAGAAATCTTTTTTCCTTTATTTTTAGTTGACATGTAATAATTGTACATGTTTATGTGATACAGAGTGATAGTTACATACGTGGATACAATGTGTCATGATCAAATCAGGATAGTTAGCATATACAGCATCTCAAATATTTATCACTTGTGTTGGGAACAATCAAAATCCTCTCCTCTAGCTTTTTGAGAATATATAATAAAATAGTTAATGGCCGGGTACAGTGGCTCACGTCTGTAATCCCAGCACTTTGGGAGGCCAAGGCCTGATCACCTGAGGTCAGGAGTTCGAGCCCAGCCTGGCCAGCACGGTGACATCCCGTCTCTACTAAAAATACAAAAAAAATTAGCTGGGCATGGTGGTGGGTGCCTATAATCCCAGCTACTTGGTAGGCTGAGGCAGGAGAATCACTTGAACCTGGGAGGTGGAGGTTGCAGTGAGCTGAGGTTGTGCCTTTGCACTCCAGCCTGGGCAACAAGAGCAAAACTCCGTCTCAAAAAATAAATAAATTATAGCTAACCATATTCACCCTACAGCACTGCAGACCACCAGAACCCACTCTCCCATCTAGCTGTGCTGTTTCATCTATTAACAACACGCTCCCCATCCTTCCTTCCCCCACTACCCTTCCCAGCCTCTAATATCCACAATTCTACTGCTGAAAGCTTTGAGAGACAAGAGCGAACCACCAATAGAGGATGAAATATGGTCCTTTGAAAAGGACCAACCACTCTCCTTCCGTCTGACTCAGGGCAGAGGGATGCACGCAGGTGACTACTCACTGTCCCTACGTCACTAAGATCCTCCAAGCTGATGGTAAGGCCTTGGGAAAATGCTCCTAGGCTCATGCCCTCTGGAGGGAAGCCAAAGGTTTCCTGGTGTACAGGCCCAGTCTGCTTCTAAAAGAAACTTTTGGAGGCTCAGAAGCCCCATCTAAGCTTTCACCCATCAGCTTTTCCCATCCTCCTCCCCTCAGCGCCCAACACAGCTCTCCCATTCTCTCACTCCCATTGTTTCCCAAACATCCCTCCCTTCATAAAAGCTGTCTGGCTGGGAGCTTAAAATATTGCTGGACAGTAAAACCTACCCATCAGGGCCAATCCAGTCATATCTGCTCAGTCGTGCAGCACAGTAGGGGCGGGGTAGAGAAGTGGGAGGTGGGCTTTTAGGTGGCAAAGGAAAGAGACGAAAGTTGCCATTTTGCTGCTGAGCGCCAAGAGAGAAAGACAGCACATATTTCTCCGTGGGACGCTCCTCGTATTGGCAAGTTTTCCTTGGGTCATATTAGTTTGTAACATTCCCCCCAATTCTTCTTTCTCAGCCTAATCTAAGGACCATATAGAGGCTTCTTCAAAAGGGAAAAGTTTGCCAGTAAGATTCAGTCTTGGGCTGGGATGGCTGGACTTACACAGTTCAACTCTGAAAACCCTTTACAAGTTGATCTAACAGTTGGCAAAGGTTTGGAAGGGAGAGGAATGCTGGAATAATTGGAGGATGGGGAAACAGGGATCTCCAAACTCAAACTACAATTTGACTTCTTAAGCTCTTTTCATTTTTCAGAATGAATTAACATGTGTACAGGAATCCGGAGGGAGCTAAACCAAGTATTTGATATTTATGATATTTGCACTCAAATTCTGCAATAGGAATCATAGTCATAATTATTGAATGCTGTGGGGGTAGCGGAGGTTTCGTGCTCAGCATTTTCCATGTTGGAGCATTTAATGGAGCACGGGAATGGATCTGGCTAAGGACCCTGAAACTCTTCCTAGGAGCAGGTTCTGTTGTCTATGAGAACCGCTGGCTAGTGGCTGTTCTAGAAACAGGAAGAGAGGCACATTTGCACTTGGTTACCAACCGGAGTTGTAAGCGGCCATTGAATGCTTTGGAGAACTTATTAATGGGTGTATATGTGTCATTCTGCCTCTCGAAAGCCAGAGGAGGGCTATGTTATAATGGACTTACAGCGGGCAGATCAGGACTCACATCCCAGCTCTGCCCTCACTAGCTAAGCCCCACCTTGGGAGACTCATTTAACCCCCCAGCCTGTCTTTCTGTCTGGTAATGGGGATTGATAATGCCAAGTTCACTGGTTCTCAAACATCCATCTGGACGTCTGTCAGTTCTAGCCCAAGATGAAGTTTTCCACAGCCTGTGACCAAAATGTGACAATGAAGAAATTAATAATGTAGTAAATGTTTCGCCAAGTTAAGTGTGTTCAATTTGAAGGCTTGTCTTTTATTCTGAAATTATGTCCTCTCTAGTTTTATAGTGTTATAATCCCCTTTTATGAAATGATGATGAAACAGACTGTAATTACAGTTAGAGATTTAATAAATTTTTTTTTTTGAGACAGAGTCTTGCCATATCGCCCAGGCTGGAGTGCAGTGGTGCAATCTCAGCTCACTGCAACCTCCGCCTCCCTGGTTCAAGCAATTCTCCTGCCTCAGCTTCCCAAGTGGCTGGGATTACAGGTGCCTGCCACCACACCCAGCTAATTTTTATATTTTTAGTAGAGACAGGGTTTTACCATGTTGGCCAGGCTGGTATTGAACTCCTGACCTTAAGTGATCCGCCTGCCTCAGCCTCCCATAGTGCTGGAATTACAGGCATGAGCCACCACACCCAGCCAATAATTCTTACTTTTCTGTCCTTGCTTGGCAAAATAAGGAGCTGGTATCCTTATGCTGGTCCCACTAGTTCGTTGTTATTATACTAGTCTATGAAATCTAAGTCTGAGAACCACTGGCCTAGTTCACAACTTGTTATGAGGACTGAAATAAAACATGTGAAACTGTATCACTTATAAATACATTAAGGATACCCAAACATAAGGTGTTACTTTAATCATTACCTCTAGCTATAATTTTCAGGCGGGATGTTCCTGGCCATATATGGACACCCTGGGATTGGAGGCTTGAATTCCATTTATTTTCCATCTGTAACAGGTCTGTTCACTAAATTTTCACAAGCAAAATAAAACAGAGAATTATCCCTGAAAAAGAGAAGAGAAATATTCTTCCTTTGGGTCAGATGTCTCCCTACTCCTATAGAACACTTTGCTTCTCTGATCTGACTTGCTTTAAATTTTTATTGTTAGAAGTCAGGAAACCAAGGCATTTCTCTGCGCGCCTCTAATGTATCTCCTTAACAGCACAGTAGGTCTGTTTAAACATCGTGGGACTGGAAAGATTATGTCCTAAATTACAGTTTCTCTCCTTCAGTTATAACAAGAAACTTTGTACCTAGACATTTTTGAAAAATGCAATCTTAGCATGGCGGCTTAGAGTATAGAAAGACACCAGCTTATTTGGCTTTGGTTTCAAAATTACTAATAGGTGGTCAGGAGCGGCTTTTTACATCTTGAACATGTATCATGACACTGGTGTCAAGAATTGTTGGCCTTCCAGTTTATATCTTTGATCTTACATAAAATAAGCAGTTTTGTGTCTCAAAACAGCTGGTTGGGATCAATTTACTATGCTTTTTGTTATTTACCCTTTTTTTTGCATTTGCTTAATCTCCCTGCTGTTAGCTGCAGCAAGAGGACTAAAGTTCCCTGGTCTCTAGCACTCATATTACGTGAAGTCAGGGATTGAGAATTTCAGATTTCAGAGGATTACTATCAGTCCCAGGCACTGATGTCTACGGAGTTCCCACTCTGTGGAGGGCTTTGTTCTGTGCTGTGATGGTTCACAAAAACGAAGCCAAAATGGTTCCTGCCCTCCAAAAGCTTTTGATACTAAAGGGGGGGAAACAAGATTGGTTAACATATAGGGCTGAGAGCATGTGCTCATCACACACATTCATGTGGGTATGTGAGTGAAATACACATAGAAACCCAAAATGACTAATATGGTACAATACAAGTAAGGCTGTTGAAACTGAACTGATATATCAATGAGGGTAAGTATTAGCTAGATAGTTACAATTAAGTAAGATACTAGTAAGATGGTAAGATATATTAGGTTTAGAGCACATTAAAGCCAGATTCGATCTTTTAGAAGTAAAGTTATTCAAATTGTGGTTTTAACATAAATTTTAGAATAAACTATTTGATTAAAAAAATGACTTTTTCCTGGCTCTGCCACCAGGGTGAGCTTTATGCCTGGGCTGCTAACCTGACCGTCATGTTTTCCACCTATTTTCCAAAAGGCAGTGGGAATGGCTGCCACTCTTACCAGGGCAAGTACTAGACTTAACTAGAGTCTGAAGACTTAAAAACAAATACATGTGGCTGGGATTGTGAGTCGCTGGTTCTGATTCCGAGCTGCTGGTTCCCTCCCACTCTCCATTATCCATTTCTACAAGGAACTCTTCCCAGTGCCAGACTCATGACTGGGGATGCCACAGCTGCTGTCACCTTTTCAGAAGAGGAGAAGCTGCTGTCGGATACCCTGCTTGATTGGGAGTTTATGGGGCCCCAAGAGGAGGAGCACTCTCTGCTCTCCCACAAGAAGCAGCTATTGTGCGTGCCCTGACAGCACAGCCTGCTGGACATTGCAGATGCCCGCAATTAGCATCCTGCCACCAGGTTTTGTCTGGCCAGACTCCAAATCACAGGTTGGATATAGGCTTTTGTGCTTAACAAATATCACTGTGATTAAAAAATAGTAGGCATAACCTTTTAGCCCCATGGGCTCCTGGTCCTATAGCGTGGTGCATGGCTAGAAGCATCCCAGAGCAGGATCTTCTAACATGGGCTTTTGTCTGACATGGGCTCTTCTAACTTGGTCTGAAGGCAGTGATGGTAAACTTTACAACTCTAGAGATGTTCAAGCTGGAGGAACAACCGTTCTCCAATGAGGTGGAAGTTTTGCTCATCATCCTTCCTAGGTTACAGGTTTGCACTGGATGAATGACCCAGTTGCAAGCAGCCCCTTGTCAGTTCAATGCTATTTCCATTAGCCATTGCTGTGCTAGAGGCATCATATATTATCATGTTTAATGATATTTTTTCTATAGACCAAATTTTTAACTCTATTAAAACAGCCATATGTTACAGACCCTGAAACATTTTCATTCTGTAGGACACTAAAAGTGTCTTAGAAGACCTTCCTCATCCTGTCACATGATTCCTTCCCAAAGCATTCTCTCTGTTCTTTGGATTTAAAAGAGTAATAATAAAAATATACTGCCCTCAATGTGTAAAGCTATTAATAAAGGTTTCCAGATTTCAACTTAGAGAAGAGGAAACATAAATTGAGAGCACAGAAGTCAAAGAATTGTGCAGCTCTGATTGCAAGCAGTTTATCTCAGTGCTGTAGTGGGAAGAACCCAGCCTTTGTGATCAAGCAAACAGAAATGCTGCTATTTAGCTGTCTAACCTTGGACAATATATTTAGCCTCTCTGAGCCTCAGATTTCTGTTTTCTTTTTTTTTTTTCCTTGAGAGAGGGTCTTGCTCTGTCTCCCAGGATGGAGCATAGTGGCACAAATAGGGCTCACTGCAACCTTGACCTCCCATGCTCAAGCAATCCTCCTGCCTCAGCCTCCCTGGGAACACAGGCATGCACCACCAAGCCCAGCTGATTTTTTAAAGTTTTTTTGTAGAGATGGGGTCTCACTGTGTGGCCCAGCTAGTCTTGAATTCCTGGGCTCAAGTGATTCTCCCGCCTCGGCCTCCCAAAGTTCTAGGATTACAGGCATGCGCCACCATGCCTAGCCTTCAGTTTTCTTATTTGTTGGAATTAAGTTAGTTAACAAATACTTATCAAGTTCTCACTGTGTGCTGGGCTGTGTGTCAGGCATTGAGTAAATAGCAGTAAATAGGATAGGCATGCCTCCCACCCTCATGGAAATTACAGTTTAGCAGGATCCAGTTAAATGAAATAATATAATGTCAAAGTTCTATCTCAAAGTTGGTATTCAATAAATGTGACTCCCCTTCCACTTCCCTTCAAACATCTGATCATTATATATTCTGACACAGTCAAACATAAGATGGCCACAGACAATTTCTTACATATAAGAATTTTGTTGGGAGCCCAGACAACCAGAATATAAGGTAATTTTTCAGTATTGTGTCTCGTGAAACTTACAGCAGTATGCGGTCTTGATTTAAATCCATGTAACCAAGGGTTTCTATTTATGGTCAACAATGAACCCTTATTTTTGGTGGAGTTTAAGAAGTTATACAGATATTGCCTCATCGATGCTTTCAGACCATTTGTGAAGTGAATGAGAATAATATTATTATTAAGCCCATTTTACAGATGAGGAAGCGATTGGAAGCAGATTCTTTGGGGCCTCCTTTGTTCCCTAGTCGTAGTCTGCACCGAGGAAGCGCTGAATAGACGCTGTTTACACGTGTTGAGGGTTCCGCAACTTGGAAAGGTGGGGTACCGAGTTAGCAAAAAGAGACGCTGACTCGGGGTTGCATGGGCGGCCGCTCAGCTTCTGTCTTCTCCCTCATTTCTTCAGGTGGGTGAGAAATGGGCGACTGGAGTTTCCTGGGGAACATCTTGGAGGAGGTGAATGAGCACTCCACGGTCATCGGCAGAGTCTGGCTCACTGTGCTGTTCATCTTCCGGATCCTCATCCTTGGCACGGCCGCAGAGTTCGTGTGGGGGGACGAGCAATCTGACTTCGTGTGCAACACCCAGCAGCCTGGCTGCGAGAACGTCTGCTACGACGAGGCCTTCCCCATCTCCCACATCCGCCTGTGGGTGCTGCAGATCATCTTCGTGTCCACCCCGTCCCTGATGTACGTGGGCCACGCGGTGCACTACGTCCGCATGGAGGAGAAGCGCAAAAGCCGCGAGGCAGAGCAGCTGGGCCAGCAGGCGGGGACCGACGGCGAGCGGGGGCCCCTCGGCGGGGACCAGGGCGGCGGCAAGAAGGGCGGCGGCAGCAAAGGCGCCAAGAAGTTCCGGCTGGAGGGGACCCTGCTGAGGACCTACATCTGCCACATCATCTTCAAGACCCTCTTCGAAGTGGGCTTCATCGTGGGCCACTACTTCCTGTACGGGTTCCGGATCCTGCCTCTGTATCGCTGCAGCCGCTGGCCCTGCCCCAACGTGGTGGACTGCTTCGTGTCCCGGCCCACGGAGAAAACCATCTTCATCCTGTTCATGTTGTCTGTGGCCTCCGTGTCCCTCTTCCTCAATGTGATGGAGTTGGGCCACCTGGGCCTGAAGGGGATCCGGGCTGCCTTCAAGAGGCCCGTAGAGCAGCCCCTGGGAGAGATTCCTGAGAAATCCCTCCACTCCATTGCTGTCTCCTCCATCCAGAAAGCCAAGGGCTATCAGCTCCTAGAAGAAGAGAAAATCGTTTCCCACTATTTCCCCCTGACCGAGGTTGGGATGGTGGAGACCAGCCCAGTCTCTGCCAAGCCTTTCAATCAGTTCGAGGAGAAGATCAGCACGGGACCCCTAGGTGACTTGTCCCGGGGCTACCAAGAGACACTGCCTTCCTATGCTCAGGTGGGGGTGCAGGAAGTGGAGGGCGAGGGGCCGCCTGCAGAGGAGGGAGCCGAACCCGAGGTGGGAGAGAAGCAGGAAGCAGAGAGGGTGACCACAGACGGGCAGGAGAAGGTGGCAGTGCCAGAGGGGGAGAAAGAAGAGATCCCTGGAGGGGGGAAGGAGGGTGAAAAAGAAGAGCTGCAGTCGGAGGTGGCAAAGCAAGGGCTGCCAGCTGAGAAGACGCCTTCACTCTGTCCGGAGCTGACAACAGATGATGCCAGACCCCTGAGCAGGCTGAGCAAAACCAGCAGCCGAGCCAGGTCAGACGATCTAACCGTATGAAGTGACGCCAAAGAAAAAAAAAAAAAACCACCCAACCTTACATAAGGCAAGATGAAAGGAAAAGGTGCCAACACGATCTGAGTCTTCTTTCTCCTGCCCTCGCCCCAGCCCCTGGTTGGACAGGCACTGCAGCAGGCAGTGTATGCCACGCAACTAGGAAACGGCCTTTCCCACATCCAGCATAAGGGCTACCAAGATAAACCCATCGACCACTAGAGTTCCCAGTCTCATATGACTGCCCCCTTCCTCCAACCCCGACAGCTGTGGGGAACTCTTCTTTCATGCCCATTTCTCCATAGAAACCCTTAAATCAGAATTGGGGTTGCCTCATAGCCTTTTACCAGTCTTGTCTCAAGCTCACTAACTCAGCCAGAATCTATCATGCCAGCATTTCTGAAGCAGATACCATATGACCATATTTTGGGGATCCCAGCTCAAAAGTCTGCAGAATACAGACGGTAACGAACGTAAGTTACAAGGCAGCCCTGTTCTAATGCAAGGGAGAGAACGGGGCTGTGAAAGCTGGAGAGCAGGAGAAGTTGCTGCTCACTTCCAGGTAATAAGTACCATGAAGTGTTACCTGGTCTTTCCGATTTCTCAAGGGACGCCAGAAATCCAACATTTTTTATTTTATTTATTTATTTTTTTATTTTTTATGCTCTCTGTTGCCCAGGCTGGAGTGCAGTGGCACAATCTCAGCTCACTGCAGTCTCAACCTCGCAGGCTCATGTGAGCCTCTCACCTTAGCCTCCCAAGTAGCTGGGACTATAGGTGCACACCACCACACCTGGCTAATTTTCATAGAGATGGGGTTTCACCATGTTGCCTAGGGTGGTCTTAAACTCCTGGGCTCAGCCTCCCATAATGCTGGATTACAGGTGTACACCACCCTGCCTGGCCCGTGAAATCTAAATTTTAATTGAAATTTTTGAAACTGTTAATAGTTGGCAACTAAATTTTATATATAACATGTGGACCAAATGAAATATGTGCAGGCCAAATTTAACCTGTGAGGCACCAATTTGCAATATCAGCTTATGCTAATTAGCCCAGCTTTCTTATGGAATCAGTCTTATTATTTATGGTCTCAAATTGTTTCTGTGGCTCCCAAACCTTATTTCACTACTTTGGAGTGTTTGGTTTAAATCATCAGTCCAGGAGATAGCCAGAGTTCTCACTGACCATTATTTTGGGTCATTGTATCCCCTGGGTTCTGAAGCAATGATATGCTTTGTATTGGTGGGAATTCTGCCCTGGGTACCATCAGAGAAAGAGAGCAAGATGCCAAAACTCTCCCCATGAAATCAAAGGCTTTGAGGACTGGTTGCAGTTTTTTCCTTGAAGCAAAGACGATCCTTTCTTTACTCCCCTCTTGCAGCATCAGTGCTCAGCCTAAATTCTATACCTCTTTTCATCAGGCACTAGAGGCAAACCCAGTTTCAAGCAGAAAGACACCTGCTCACAGGTCTGTCCTAAGAAGAGGCAGCTCTCAGGCCTTGTGCAGGCGCAAGACATGCACCAAAAGGGCCATGAGAGTGGCATCAGAGGGAGCCTCACACAAAGTGAGTGCTCGCACGGCCAGGATCCCAAAGTGAAGTCCCAGGCCAAGCCTCATCCCTAGAAAGGACACAGAGGCTAAAGGAAACAAGAAAAATCTTGAAGGGCTCCCGTCCTCATATTCCCACAACTCACCCTCCTCAAACACAGAGTCTAGTCAGGGGAAATCCTCACGTACAAGTATATATTTCATACCAGGAGCAATTTTACCCTCAGCCAATCAATTGCCAGAGCAGGAAGAGAAAACTAAGATGGTTCATCTAAACTCACACTATGCTTCATGGACTGCAGTGCCAAAGACAGTGTAGGAGTTATGGAAACCAAGTTGACGTGGCAGGGACCTGGACAGGCGGCCAGCAAGTGACCCAAAACAGGTGCTTTGAAAAACTGCCTTTGTTGTATCTTCCCAACCCCGATCAGCACCATCTCAAAGCATACCAATCCCCTTTGCTGCTCTCTGGTTAATACCTTACTTTTAAGATATTCATTGAAAATACACCTTTCCAAAGCAGGTTTTCTCCAAAACTATTCCTCCCCCTTGACAAAATTTCCATTTCTTGGTGATCCATTCTAAAGCAAAGTAGTCTAAAAATTAAACTCATTTTCAGGTTTGATTGTTTGGTAACTCCCAGGAAAAACTGCATTTAAAAGAGAAAGACTAAACTATATATTTTACCTGGGTAACCCAAAGTGACAAATCTTCAGTGGAGGAATGTTGAATAGAAGAGGTATGTTTATCTTGTAGACACGTGGCTTTCTAGCTACTCCTTGATCGTACCCGCTGAAGGCAACGTTATTCCACACAGACCTTCTCCTCTATGGTGAGAGAATTAACAAGATCCCAGGCCTGAGAACCAGAGAGAGCATCCTTGACCGTAATGGCTGCACTACTGTTCCTATAGTTTTGTTCCTGAAGACCCAGTTAAAAAGAGCCTTATGAATAGCTTGATCATTACCAGCATAAAGTGTCTATCTCAACTAGAGCCTAATACAAAAGAGAAAAGAAAAAGAAAACTGATATCCTGTTCTAAGTAAAACTGCCGTTTGGTACCAGTTGTAGAAATGAGGGCTGCTGGCCTCCTTATCTCAGCTGGGGCATAAGCGTGTGTGTGAGTGTCTTTCCTCAGTTGAAGCAGCATCCCGCTTCAATTCACGTACCCACCCTGTCCCCAGTTTCCCTCTTGGTCTTCCCAATAAAAGGAGAAGCCTATTTAGGAAGAAACAGACACGGGCATCAAGGGGCTGAGATTTTGTTTCTATTTCTGCCATTTAGTAGGCTGTATCATTATTGTGCCTTGAGCTCTCTGTACTTCAGTTTTCTGCCTACAAACTAGAGCTGGCATTTGTCACCTTCCTACGTCCACGGGTGTCATAAAGGTTGAGTTGGCTGCCAAGCATGAAGCCTGCTGAGAGGTGCCACTCCCTGAGAGATCTAACAGCAGTGAGACTGGGAAGAAGGGGAGGTGGATGGTTTCCATCTGTGCCCCCAACCCGCCTCGCAGTTACCTGGTGAGAGTTTTTCAGTGTGAAGCAGACACTCCAGAGATCAGTTTTCTCAGAAGAGATTCAAAACAGAATCTTAACCCCGTATGTTTAGTAGGAACCTGAGGCTCATTGACCTTAAGAAATGACTGGAGACAGATTGCCAATTACTTTCATCCGCTGAGAAAGATGCCCCAGCTGAAGCTGCCACACAACTGCAGCCAGTTTCCATTCAGAAGCAGGTGCATGTCTGTGGTGGTCTTTACTCTAGGCAGCTGCACCCCTCAGCATCTGTTTTGAGGCAAATAATTATGACTGACTCAGGATTATAATCCCCATGGGCTTCATTATGTCCAGATTTAGTTTCTACTCCTGGTTGGTCCCTTATTAGATAAAAACCCTAGGGCACATGGACCTACCAATAAAAAGATGCATTAGACAGCGGGACATCAGGAGTACAGCTCCCTCCAGAGGAAAGGGATTAATCACTTGATAGCAGTTCTAACACTGCCATCAGGGGAGATCTGTGACCAGGAAGGTTCGAGGTGCTCAAAGTTCAGTTAGAAAGTTTAGAGCCTGGCTGTGTAAACCCTGGCCTCGTGTTTTGGGTGTTGTAAAAAAGCCTGTCTGCTTTCCGTCATGTCTTTGTCCCCTGCCACACAGGGGAAGCAGCCAGTACAGCATTGGACAGATATTCCTGAAGTTCTGTGTGACCTGGGGACGGTGCCGACTGCCCTTCCTGACTCTGGGTATGCCAAGATGCCGCTTACCTGCTCTACGTGACAGTTTTCTCTACATTAATTGAGGATGATAAGTTCTGCCCCTCCTTCACAAGATGTTATAGATCTTTTTAAAAACTCACTAATTTGGAAATAAACGGAAAAAAAAAAGAAGGCGTCATCAAAATTTGTAAGTCCATATTGTAAAATGTATACTGAAGTAGTGACAGTCATACCTGCAACTACTGCATACATTGTTAACTAAGATACCGATAAAAAGTGAGCCAATAACTAAAATAAAGGAAATAAATTTGGAGGGACGACAGGTAATCTTGAATTCCTAAGAATTATAGTACAAAAGAAAAAAGAATCTCTTTAATCACACGAGAATTGGTTGCTGAAAGAGATGTTGAAGGTACTCGGCTTACTAGAGCTCACCTATGGAGAAGATGACATATGAAGAAGTGGAGAAGTATCAACCACTGGGACAGTCTCTGACTCATGGCACAAGGGACTCCATGGATACTGACAGAGCTGCATGCTGGAACTCTTCAGTCCAGGCCATGCGGAAGGCCTGTAGCGAGACTGGTACCAACCACTGCTCCTCCCCGGTTCCTGAGGAGGGTCGTTGGGCATACGCTAAGTAAGAATGAGAACACCACCCCAACTACATGTCCCATTCCATTCCCCAGCCTCCTCTTCGCTCCTTTCCCTCACCATGAGTTACCCTCTACGCATATCATGTGCAAATGATTGCACAACCCAACTTAGCAAAGTTTAGATGAGAAAGGTTTGCCTGGTTGGAAGAAAAACTCTTCTGAGTGTAAATACAATCTGTAAAACTAGTAAGTGGGTACCTACAAGTGATAGCGAAATAGGCAGGGAGACTTTCCCTTTTTGCGATTATTGTATTATAACTAAATATGTGCTTGGGGAAGGGAGGAGAAAAAGGAAACAAAGTTCTAGGTTCAGCAGTTGGGTAAGAGGAAAGAAAAACTTTTATGAAAGACAGTTCACCTAGACATTGCAGCTCCCAGAACCAGGAAAAAGGTGGTATTCAGCTCTGGCAGTAGCCACCATGATGCAGAGGGACATCCCAGTCTCCAGCGCCACTGCTTTCTGGAAGTTCGCCCGAACGAAGAAGATTCTAAAAGAATGCATAAGGTTTCCCGAAGGGAAAAGTAGATGGCCCCATGGCCTTTTTCTGCAATTTTTTCATCTATGAAAAAAGTGTAAAGACTCAGTTTGTTATGAAACACATTCATAACAAACTTCCTGAGGAAATCTCTCCAAAAGAGAGACGCATAATTGGGATGGTGGTCCTGTATTCTCCAACCTTCCACATCCTTGTGTCAGAGCCAGTAGTCATGTGCTAGACTGTTATAAAACAAATAAAATTAACTTGACTTTTCACCATCTTTGTTTTTTCTTTTTATATGTCAGCTGAACTAGACTGTGAAGAGACTGCCTCAGTTTCTAGTTATTTTTCCCTTGGAGTTGAGGGCCTAGAAAACAAGGGGGGTGGGGTAAAGGGGGTGAGGGTGGTATATTAGTAAATGTTTAACCACCAGCCCCCTCCAGGGTAAAGAGGCTGACTTTGTAGTGTTTGCCAACTTCCTTGGTATAAATTCTCCCACTCCCACCAATTTCAAGCTACCAACATAATGTCACTGAATGCAGAGTTGGGAAGATGTGCAATACCGTAACGTTATAAAGTTTTCCACAATACAATGGATGTGTATCATTCAGTAGGTATAACTAACCTCAAGAACACAGACGATAGTACAATATTTAGGAAGTGGTCAGCTTTCAATATTTATTACCTTTGTGTTTCATATCTTTTTTGTTTAAATTTATATAACTTAATTGTTAATAATGACTATCCTTAACAAATGACTCACAGAATTCCTGAAAATTTAGCAAACAACTCTCGCCAGCCAGTACAAACCAGCTCTAGCACATCACTGTGTGGGAGGGAAGAGAATCTGATTTAGAAAGAACATGAAAACTTTCTTGATCAATGGAGATTTGGTCCATTTCTCCTCCTCCACACCCGTTCACTACACAAATCTCAGGAAAAAATAAAAGGTGTATTTGTTTGGACTATGGAAAGGAATGGTAGAATGATATTTGTTCTCTTCCATGTCAATAAGAACTATAGAAAGAGTTAAATTTGTTCATTACAGATAAAAATAAACTGATAACAAAACCAAATTAGCCGAAAGCTTCTGTCTGGGATTTATCATGTTACTTCTCTGCTCAAATTCCTTCTATGGCTCTTCATTGCCTACCGAATAAATTCTAGATTTTTTTAACATGACTTACGAAGCCTTTCGTTACTGACTCCGACCCACCTAGAGACGACAACTGTTTTTACCTGAGCAGAATGTATTCTCCTTCTTTTATAATCTGCATTTCATCTGTGGGAAACATCCTTCCTCAGTTAGATGTAGTCTTGATGAACCCCTAGCATCTCATGGTCAAGGGTCAGGTTTTTTCACCCAAATGAGCCAATCAGACACTCTCTCCCTGGAATGTGAATCCTGAATAGGAGTAACAACGAAACTGAAAATTGGTTGGAATTCATTTATCTTGGCTCCTGAAGAAAAATTCACAATTAGTTTCTTCCTACCTAGATTTCCAGATGTTTGGCTCCACATCTTTCAGATCATGGTTCTTCAGCCTGCCCTCAATTTGCTTAGCTATCCCAGAGTTCGTTTTTATTTTTTTAAATGTAACATAGCCAAAATCATCTCTTGCTAACACAGCCCGACTAGTACACCACCTTTCTAGCCTCACCTCTCACATCTGTCTACACATACCTGAGCCCCAGCCTTACAGAACCATTGGCCAGTCCCCAATATGGACAGTCCTGGCAGATACTGATGAATGTCATGTTGTTTCAGGGCTCTGTGCTCTGTTCAGCCTTTTTCCTGTGGTCATCTTCTTCTCATCCTATAAGAGTAAGCTCAGTTGTCTTCCTCTTCATGCAATTTTATAAACTTCCCAAGAAAAGTCAGTTGCTCCCACTTTTGTGGTCTCTCAGTACTTTTGTGCCCATTCTATCATAGCACTTACCAAATCATTATATTTACTTGCTTTTCTCTCATCTGACTGCAAGCAACTTTAGGACAGAGATTTTATCCTATATCACTGAATACTCAGTACTTGGCACAGTGCCTGGAACGTTGTAATGTTTGCTGAATGAATGAATGATTCCTGAAACATCTCCCAGGGCAGGAAGAAGATAATCAGTCAAGCACTCCCCAGCAGTAGAGAAAGCTGACACTACAGAGGCATGTATCTGTCATGTATCTGACAGTTACCTGAAGGTCCCAGGAGGTTCCAGCTTGAAAGAAAGCAAACTTTCTTTGTCACAAATAAAGGAAGAAAAAGATATTTTCATATGAATTACTGGATGTTGTCACCTAGCACAACCCCTGAAGCCACATATTAAAGACACTGTCACTCAGAGCAACTTTGGAAGCCTTGTGATGAAGACGTCAGTCAGTTTTTGGATGGTTATAGATCAGAGGACTTCCTACCCTGCCAATTTCCATTAATTGGACTTTTAGACCTTACATGAAATGAAAAATAAATGTTTATTGTGTTAATCCACTCAGATGTCAAGATTTATCTGTTCTGGTATCTAGCATTATCTATTACACACCTAACCGAAGGGTACATTGAGGTTAGGTGTGATTATAACAAAAACCTAAAATATGTGGCTTAACAGTCAGTGAGTGGTAAAGAAACAAAAATAAAAGCCTACAAAGATGGAGACCCAGGTTTGTAACATGCAATTATGGAATAAAAATATTACCTGTGATGACCTGTGTATTCGTTGTATATTGCTGTGTAGCAAATCCCTCCAAAATGTACTGGCTTAAAACAACAAACATATATTATCCCTCACAGTTTCTGTAGGTCAGGAATTCTAGAGCAGCTTGGGGGTCTCTCAGAAGACTGCAGTCAAATATAGGCGGGGCCTTCGGTTATCAAAGGTTTGACCAGGATGGTAGGATCCACTCATTCACACAGCTGCATGACTACCACGTTAATGCTGGCAAGTAGTTTCTCTCCACTTGGGCCCCTCTGTGGGGCTGCTTGAGTGTCCTTATGACCCAGTAGCTGGTTTCCCCCAGAGAAAGTGATTCAAGAGGCCAAAGCAGAAACTTCGGTGTCTTTTATGACCTAATCTTGGAAGAAGTCACGTACCATCAATTCCATCGTATTCTGTTGGTCATTTTCTCTCAGACTGCCCAACCACTGTGGAGAGAATAAACTAGAAAGAAGCAAGATTTAAGGCAAAGACATCAATTTTGGCTCTTTTTTCTGTTTCAGTGATTTCATTGTACGTATAATATGCATTGTAATCTGCTCTAAATGCTTCTGTTCAATTGTCACCATAAAGGAAGCCCTCATCCGAGGATAATGTGTGGTCATGACCCCTTTGGCCAGGACAGTTTTTGTGTCCTCTTTTTTTTCTTTTCCTACAGCATCTGTTTTTCTCTGACACTCAGCTTTCCTGAAAACTGTTTAGTGTTTCTAATTCATCCACGTTTTCCAGTTGTATTTTTCTTTCTCATCTGCTGCAGTTTTCATCTTTAAACTAGCTAGATCTGTAGATGGAAGAAACAATGAGGTACCTCCAAAATTGAGTTAGGTCAGTACAACCCAGAGAAAATGATGAGATTAGATAAACACAAGTGATCTGAGCCAATGGAATATAACTTAACAATAAAAAAAAATCTCCATCATATCTCTAAGGCAGACATCATGACAAGGAATGTCCTTATGATATTACAAAAATAGTTCATCTCTCTAAGATCTCTCAGATCAGAAGGTCAACTTTCTCCAGTTTTTTTCATAATTGTATTAGAGTGAGGCACTAAATTCTAGGACAACTCTATATTTTTCTTGAATTATAGGTTACTTGTCTTCCTTTAAATATTTTTTAGAAATTTACTTATCTAACAGTTGAGGATTCTTCTTTACATTTTTATTAATTCTGTTGACCTAACTGTACTGTGTCTACTCAGGTCCTATACCTATTCTGGGATGGATGAGACTCTCAGTTTTATAGATAAGTAATAGATAGGGAACACAACAACAACTAGACAGAGAATAACCTGGAATCTGTGGGAAGTTTCAGAGACATGAGAAGAAAACAATAAACACCAAAAGAATGGCATAATTTCAAAAGTTCTTTGCTTAAAAAATAAAAATTTATTTATTTAAAATCTGTTTTGTACTCTCAAAAAAAGGTTAAAGAATACATGGACTCTATAAAATAATACATGAAACACAAGATAATAAGGTGCTAGATTGAGTTGTAAAAGGAACTGGCAGAGTTAGCAAACAATGCCACAGCAGAATTTAAGAATGAAGAACAGAATTAGCAATACATAACACCAAATCAATTCTGTAAAGATTCAATATCAGAAATTCTCCCAAATGCCAAAAGAACGAACAAAGAGAGAAAAATTATCAAACAAGAAATAATAGATATGGAGAAAAGACAATAAAAATCCAACACATAGATATCGATGCTCCTGAAGAAAAGTCAGCACAAGTGAACCAACCATAAGCTCTAAAGATATAAGGAAATTTCCTTGAGCTGATAAAAGACCTGAAATTGCAAATTGGAAGGGACTCATCATGCACCAGGGAAAAAAATCTAGATAAATTTTGATTTGCAAGTATAAATAAATAATTCCATAATTTAGAAATGTAGGCCGGGCGCGGTGGCTCATGCCTGTAATCCTAGCACTTTGGGAGGCCGAGGCGGGTGGATCATGAGGTCAAGAGATCGAGACCATCCTGGTCAGCATGGTGAAACCCCGTCTCTACTAAAAATACAAAAAATTAGCTGGGCACAGTGACGCATGCCTGTAATCCCAGCTACTCAGGAGGCTGAGGCAGGAGAATTGCCTGAACCCAGGAGGTGGAGGTTGAGGTGAGCCGAGATCACGCCATTGCACTCCAGCCTGGGTAACAAGAGCGAAACTCCGTCTCAAAAAAAAAAAAAAGAAAGAAAGAAATGTAAAGAAATAACCCCTGCAGTGGTTTTTGTACCATTGAACAGCTATGCTTTACATTCTTGTCCGCTTGTGAACACAGAGTAGGGTCATATCTCTCTCAATAGGGAGGTGAGGCTTCCTTGAAGATAATAGATATTTCAACTGCTGAAAAGAGAAAGATTTTAAGATGAGAAAAGAGAATTTGGAAACTGGGCCTTAAACAGGAACAAGAGGGAATTCCTTTCTCTGAGCCTTATTCTCTTGCGCGTGCAATCCAAAGAGTCACAATATGCTCACTAGTGCTTCCAAAATAATAAGGGAAAACGGTATCTGCCATAGGGAGGCAAGCTAGGAACTAAGTTGGCGAGTTAATAAGTTAATGGATGTCAAGAACTTAAAACAGTACCTGGCACAAAGTAAGCACTCCACAAATATTAGCTATCATCACCTTCATAATTATCAATCTATGTGACGGGATTACTGTAATTTAGCATATTATTATTATTATTATTTGAGACAGAGTCTTGCGCTGTTGCCCAGGCTGGAGTGCAGTGACACAATCTCAGCTCACTACAGCCTCCACCTCTCAAGTTCAAGCAATTCTCCTGCCTCAGCCTCCCGAGTAGCTGGGACTACAAGCACATCCCACCACACCCAGCTAATTTTTATATATTTAGTAGAGATGGGGTTTCACCATGTTGGCCAGGCTGGTCTTGAACTCCTGACCTCGTGATCCACCTGCCTCAGCCTCCCAAAGTGCTGGGGTTATAGGCGTGAGCCACAACGCCTGGCCTAGTCTTATTATTAAATGAGGCACCTTAGACTCAGCTTTGATAGAGATTTAAGAGAAGAGTTTATGTGGTCTGGAGGGGTAAAGGAGAGAGATACCTCCTCTCCCTCATACACCACTGTTGGGCATGGGGATGAGTAATAGCTCAAAAGGAAAAGGGAAGCTCGAGTGAGCACAGGGAACCAAACCCTCATGGCTCTCAGTTTCAGCCAATCCTCTCAATGTGGCGCTAGTCCTTCTGGTGCCAACTGTGGATGAACAGAGTGTTTATCAAATACTTACAAAGGGAAAAAAAAAATATCAGGCTGGCATCATACTTCTCCATAACACATTAAATCTCAGAAAAGAAGAGAATATCCCAGAATATTGAGGATGAAAAACTTAAGCTGAAAACTCCACAATAAGCCAAATTTCATTCATGTGTGAAGCCAATTGAAAGGAACTCTCAATTATGCAAAAGCTCAAAATACCTGCAAACCCTTCTTTAAAGAAAATTTTCTTTCATAACCCACTCAAGCCAAAAGAAAGATATTTTTTGTTTTTTGGTTTTGTTCTTGTCACCAGGCTGGAGTGCAGTGGCGCAATCTCAGCTCACTGCAACCTCCACCTCCCAGGTTCAAGTGATTCTCCTGCCTCAGCCTCACAAGTAGCTGGGATTAGAGGTGTGCACCATCACACCTGGCTAATTTTTGTATTATTAGTAGAAACGGGGTTTCACCATATTGGCCAGGCTGCTCTCAAACTCCTGATCTCAGGTGATCCACCTGCCTTAGCCTCCCAAAGTGCTGGGACTACAGGCATAAGCCACTGTGCCTGGTCAAGAGAAATATTTTTTAAAAGAATTCAAGGCCGAGCACAGTGGCTTATACCTGTAATCCCAACATTTTGGGAGGCAGAGGCAGGAGGACCGCTTGAGCCTAGGAGTTTGAGACTAGCCTGGGCACATTGTGAGACCCTGTCTCTACAAAAACTTTAAAATTAGCCAGGCATGGTGGTACATGCCTATACTCCCAGAATGAATTAAATGCAACTATGTATAGTTACAAAACAGAATGAAAATATCATAAATAATGCTTAACACAAATATATATTTTAAGTAAGATTTAAAAGTTAGGGGGATGTTGGTCAAAGGATACAAAATTTCAGTTAGATAAGAGGAGTGAGTTCAAGAGATCTATTATACAATATGATGACTATAGTTAACAAGAATGTACTGCATTTTTGAAAATCTCTGAGAGTAGATATTAAATATTCTCACCACCAAAATAAGTATCTGAAATACTACATAATGCTAATTAGCTCAATCTAGCCATTCCACAATGTGTACATATTTTAAGACATTTTGTACATAATAAATGTATATAATTTTTATTTATTAATTAATTGGCTCCCAGATTCCTCCTGGGAGTCACTTTCCGAAATCCCAAGTCCACTGGTCTACATTAGAGTTTATGAATCTACATTTTAAATAAGTTTCCAGAGGCGTTAGAGAATCACACTTTGAAAAAACTGCACCTCTTCATTTTCTAGTTGTCAAGTATAGATACTGTCCATGGGACCACAGGAAAATAAACACTTTTCCTTTGAGTACTTGTGGTTTCCTGTCCAACTTACACTGGTGACTTAGTGGGATACACAGGGGAGTTCAGAGACTCAGTGAACCTGGCACAGTGGAGCAAGCTATAAGATAGGATGTCTATCCATGAAGGAAGAGAGCTGGAGTAGGATGCCATGTAAGTGGTGATGTCATATGTCTCAAAAGATACCAGACTTACAACCGCATGTGAATCTACAGCTATATCACAATAAGTAAAAAGTTTCAAAAGAAAATCCCTAACAGAGATCATCCAACCACTGGCATGGGCAGGTGCTATGTATGTGCATGGAGAAGAGGTACTAGGGTGTTTCCCAGGGATCTAGTGTTAGTGTCAACTCCTGGACCCAATCCTTTGCATTAATTTGGAGGAAGGAGGTGAAAGAGCTGTCAGGATGTGGATGGTGCTGGGAAGTGTGAGATTACAGTTATGCACACTGCAGTTGCCATGAAAAAGGGTGGTAAAGTGGTGTGAGCAAACACTCGTCCAAAGGACACAGACTGATCATCTCGTCAATCGACTCTTTATAGCACATCTATGGGACTGGCTGTCAATCTCTGGATGAGTGGTAAACAATGGCTAGTAGTTATGAACATGACATATTTTGAAAACCTCCCTTGGAAAAATAGCACAAACTGGGGACCCAGGGCCCAAATGGTTTGACAGTCCATGAAGGCAGAACCAAAAAAATCTCACTATTCTAAGAGGATAGCAGCAGCTAGAGGGATCAGAATATTACCAGCAGTAGAGATGGGAGGACAAGTCATTTTAGTGTCAGAGTCCACCATCACCAGTAAAGACTTGCTTTGAGAAGAGAGTCAATTGGATACTAAATGCAGTGTGTAGGTTTCTAGAGACATTCCTCAATCAAAATCAGTCAAAAGCAGTCCCTTGAATCACCCAGGTCTGTCCTTTACCTGGACACAAGTGGTACAGTAGGGAGAATTCTGAACGGTATCACCCAACGCTTTGCACAGGCCTTAGACCCGTAGGCACTGCACACCTTTCTATGCTATTCCAGGTTACTAAGACTCTGATCCCCACTGTGCACCCCAGTAAGCCACCAAGGCAAACTGCTTGCCCTGATAGGCTCTCTCAGCATTCTGCACTATCACATAGTCTTGAATGTCAGGTGCTGCTATGTGGACATCTACCTGCTTCCCTAATAGATATAGCCAGGACACGAAGTTCTCTGGTTTATGACACTCCCATAGCAGAGCTGCCTCCACAGCTCCTTGAAATTCTGGATCAGGGATTGACATCTCACAGGTAGTTGGTATAACAGAGTTCAATCCAATGAAAGGAAGACATGTTCCCTTGTGTGTAATGAATCTGCAGGTCACTTATTCAAACTGTAATAGTCGGAACTCAGAAGCTGGATGTCAGGTCCCCTCAGGATTGTCTTTCTGGGTCTTAACTGTAGCCACTCCTACATAGGGTGATTTCCTGGACTGGAGCCAGTTTGCAGAACTATGAGACTACAGGAACTACAAAGACTAGCTGGCCACACGTCGGCGGCAGAATAAGCACCACAGCAATGCATTAAGCCTACATGAAATGAGAGTTGAGTGAATGAGGTAGTGATTCAGTGTATATTTGATCCACTGCAACACGGTGGGAAGGGGGAAGAGGGAGTTACTTCCTAAAATAATCCTTCTTCAGACTCTAAAAGAACTGATCCTTGTTTTGCGTTAAAATCTATCTTCATTTAACTTTCAGTCCTTTGCCCTACAGATAACTCTCGGGGCCACATCAGTTCTACCGATTCTTTCACATGAAGACAGATGTCATGTTCTGAGTCATCTTTCTTCGCCTCCTTCCACCAGCCCTAATCTGGCGGCTCACCTTTGAGCGAGCTCCAATATTCTACGTATAATCTCTTAAAAGTGTGGTACACGGACCACAGTACTCCACGTGTGGCCTGACTAGTATGCAGTACAATATTATCCCTCCATTGCTACAGACGGTGTGCTTTTCGCTGTTGTCACAGAAACGTATTTGGTTAGCTGTATTTGTTAATGTCTCATCTGCCTTTCCAGCCTTCCCTTACTTTGTGCAGTCATATTTGCCGAGTCAAGTAAAAGTTATATCATTTAGGACACAATGTCTGACTTACCATAATTATCATTATTATCTTATTAGCTATGATCATTACAAAACAGAATTAGCACTTAGCTCTCAGGCCCTACCTCCTTGAGCCTCAGAAATGTTGATGCTACATTGCGCTGCATCTGCTTCCCGTTTCGCCACTAATTAAGCCCCACCCCTAATTAAGCGCTGGCTCTGAGACCTAGGCGTCCGCCCCACCCACCACGTCGAGCCCGAGGCGGGAAGCTCTGGAGGTAGCCGCTGATTGGCTGGCTGGGGCGCAGCTTGATGGCGTCGAGCTTGCGAGCCGTTGTCCTGGCTGCGGCACCTGGGCGAAGGCCGCCTGAGTGAGGGGGCCGGTGGCCCCAGCGTGCCGTGGCCTCGGGGAATGGGAAGTGGAGGCAGGAGCCCTCCCTACACTTCGAGATGAGTTTCCTGATAGACTCTAGCATCATGATTACCTCCCAGGTGAGTCACCGCGTCCCGCCCCGACACCCGTCAGCCTCCCTTTGCCGAATCGCCCCCTCGGGTCCTCCTTGGTGCGAGCTGGTCCGGGGTCTCGCTCCCCTCACGCGGCCTGCGCCCGTCACTCCGGGACCCAGAGCGCGAAGAGGGTGTGAGGTTTGCTGCGTCCGGTTCCCTCAGCCCCGGCTGTTAGGAGGCTGGCCTGCGGCCGTCCGCGGCCCCACCCGGCATCCATCCCCGGAATTTCGGTCCACTTTTGGAAGGGACCCGGGTCCGCCGGCCTCCGTGCTAAGAGCCGGCGCCGCCCGCTGAGGCGGCGGCCCTCGGAGCTGCTCGAAGCTTCCGGGCTGCGCCGCGGACCCTGGACCGTGAAAGCGTGTGTGGTTCCGGGCGCGGGGCGTGCGGCGCGCCAATCAGGGCTGGATACTGGGGGCGCGTCAGTGCGGGCTTTGCTGTTAGATGTCACATCCTGAATCCTGGTATGGAGACATTTCCTGCTTCAAAATACCAATACAAGGCTATACCTATACTTAAAAGTATTAGGTTTTGTTTTTGCGCTGACACCTCATCCTTTATCCTCTGCTTAATTACCCACCCTTTTCGGATGTTTTTCTGACCCTCATTTCTTCTCCATTGGCCACCTTCATTTATTTGTACATTTATCGACCATTATATAAAGCTCTGAGCGTACAAACATGTAAGACATTGCTCAGTAGAAGCTACGTCTAGTGAGCCTCTTGCTTTTACCGTGTCATCCATTGTTAATCTATTTTTCCTTCCTAGCATTTAGCATGGCGCTGACATCATTTATGTATGCGTTTATGATTTTATTTTTTGAGATCCTGCCTTGTTCATAGCTGTATCCCCACTTCCAAGTGCAGGCATTCAATAAATAATTGTGGCCAACTTAACATTTGTGAAGCTCAGACTACCTATTGACCTTTTTCCCTTCTTTCTAATAATTTAAAGATGGTTTTTTTTGTTGTTGTTTTTACATGTTCTTCTCTCAAATGGCAAATGACGAAATAGTTACCTTTTGAGGCTTAAAGTGAACTAAATTTTTCTTCTTTGATTCCGTTTTTGTATTGCTTCATCCTAATACTCAGGTCCGTAGAGCGGAGCATTGTCCTTTTCAAAAACATTTAAAATACTTAAAATATGAAAGAAGAAAAAGCCATCCATAATCCTACCACCCTAATGCAATGTTTTTTTTTTTCTTTTTTTAATTACCACCTTTTCTATAGTTTTCGTAATTACTGTTTTTATTGGCTCCGTAGTATTCAAATGTATTAATGTAAAATAACCCGGACATGTAACTCTTCTGCTTAAAATCTTTCTAAGACTACCCAGTGCCCTTAGTGACAACTCAGGGTTGTTTTTAGCCCTAGTACCAATTTAAGAAAAAAAAAATACTTAATTAGCTTTTTTTCACTCGAATAAAGAATGTCAGTAGAAAATTGGCTTTGCTTCTTCATAGAATTAAAAAAACAATTAAAAAACAAAAAAGAACATCGGCTTCGCATTGCAGCCTCTGAGATTTTTAGCATGGATATAATCGATACATTGAACCAAGGAAGTGGCTTTCTAATCTTGTATGCCTTATAATCATAGACTTTTACTTCACTCATGCATCCATATGCAGTAATTGTTAAACCTGCTCTTTACAAACGTGGAAGAAAGACCCAAAGACTCCTTTGCATGGAATGTTCTCTGTTCAAATATTTATGCGGCTACTTTATCATCATTTCGGTATTAGTAAGAATGTCACTTTAGGAAGGTTTTGCCTGGCACCCTGCCCACAGCCAAAGTAACTTTCCATTTCGGGTGCCTTCTTCCTCATTTCCATATTTTATTTTCTTTTTGGCATCTATTACTATTGTTCATGTGTTTTTTATCTGTCCATGAAGATACTGTCTTTCTTGTTCTCTCCCATGTTCTCCAGCATCTAGATCAGTTGCAGGCACATAGTAGAATTGTAGTGAATATTTATTTAATAAAAAGCACCTGTCTAGAGAGGTGTAGTTAGTTACCTTGGAAATACCACCACTGCCCCTGTGCACCACCCGCCCCCCGCCCCCGCATTTTTACTGTTTTGTATTAACTGAAAGGTTTATTTCAAATGAAATCTGAAATCAGAGGTCACATATTGAAGCTTGCCCACAATGCCACAGGACAAAGTTCAAACTCCTTTACGTGGCTTTTCAGATCCCTTATTGATAGGACCCCAGCTCTTATCAGGTCCCTTATTGATGGGACCCTGGCTCTTCCCTCTTCAGCTGTGGCTCTCACCATTTTATTCTTCAGACTTCCTCAACTTCTTTTAGTTTCTTAACCTGGCCATGCATGCTATGGTGCCTCCAGATTTCCACACCATCTGTGTTCTCTTTTTGGGCCTTTTCCTCATGTACCTCCCCAAGTTGAACATCCAAGAAGCTTCCTCTAGATGGACTAGATGTCCCTATTTACTGTCATAGTACCCTTCACCCACTTCCCCTGTCACAACACTACCTACCACGTTGTTTTGGTAGATTGTTTGTCTCCTCCATAGATTATAAACTCCTTGAGAACAGCGTTCATGCCCTCTTGTTTGCCATTCTATCCCTTGGACCTGGCACGTATTAGGCACTAATAAATATTTGTTAAATGATTAAAAGACTGAATAAATGATCCAAGAAAGGTGTCTTTTATAGTTAGTTCTTTAATAATTATCTTGCTGATGGCCATCTTTTTTTTTTTTTTTAACTGTAGCTAATTTTCAACCCAGAGGTCATTTTTATAAAAGTAACTGTTACCTAACTCATGTTTTGAGCTCTCTATACAGTGCTAAGACTTATCAGTTCCAAAGTACACTCTTAAGTCCTAAGGTTGAGACTCGACTCTCTACAATTCTGAAAATATTGAGGCTTTTTTTTTTGAGACGGAGTTTCACTCTTGTTACCCAGGCTGGAGTGCAATGGCGCGATCTTGGCTCACCGCAACCTCCGCCTCCTGGGTTCAGGCAATTCTCCTGCCTCAGCCTCCTGAGTAGCTGAGATTACAGGCACGCGCCACCATGCCCAGCTAATTTTTTGTATTTTTAGTAGAGACGGGGTTTCACCATGTTGACCAGGATGGTCTCGATCTCTTGACCTCGTGATCCACCCGCCTTGGCCTCCCAAAGTGCTGGGATTATAGGCGTGAGCCACCGCGCCCAGCCCGAGGCTCGTTTTTAATAAGCTGTGCGCCTCCCATTTTATTTGCAAAGCTATTTGAAATTGCATTTTGCTTCTGCATCCTTTTTGGATCCTCTATAATCTTGCCAGAATTTGTGTTTATCTTGCATGTAATGAATTCTCCAGCTACATTTGTGTGTGTAGTTTAAAAGTCTTTGTTTTTTTTTTTTTCAACTTTTATTTTACTTTATTTTATTTTAGATTTGGTACATATGCTGGGTATATTATATACATAAGCTGAGGTTTGGGGTACAAATGATCCAGTCACCCAGGTACTGAGCATAGTACTTAATAATCATAGTACTCAAAAACTGAGTAATTAGTTTTTCAACCCTTATCCCTTCTCCCTGCCCCAAGTAGTCTCCAGTCTCTATTTTTGCCATCTTTATGTTGGTGAGTACTCAATATTTAGCTCCCACTTAAAAGTGAGAACATGCGATATTTGGTTTTCTGTTGTTGAGTTAATTTGCTTAGGATGATGACCTCTAACTATCTAGAGACCTCTATCTATGTTGCTGCAAAGGACATAATTTTGCTCTGAAAGTCTTTTTAAGCTTTCTTTGTCAATGTGAAAGGAGGCCACAATGAAATATTAAAGGTATATGTCTGTTTCTGTTTTCTTCCATTCCCATCACCATCATATAAACTTATAATTTTTGCTTGTTTTCCTTGTCTAAAGTCCCATTTTACAGCGATTTTGGTGATTTTTTTTTTTTTAATCATCCATTTCCACTATACATATCACTCTCAGTCCTAACTGCCCACTTCTCTATCTTCAGTCATGGCTTCATAAGTTATATAAATATGGTCTCTAAACTCTGAATTTTCATCTGTCTCCATGGTAATTATTTATAATAGCCAAAGGATATCCTGGAGATTTTCTCCTAATCTGTTTGACCCTTTCCTTTTCTGCTTGATCTAGATGCTTGGATTCAACTTTCTTTCTTTCTTTTTTTTTTTTTTTTTTTTTTGAGACAGAGTTTCACTCTTATGGAGCAAAACTCCCAGGCTGGAGTGCAGTGTCGCTATCTCGGCTCACCACAACCTCCGCCTCCTGGGTTCAATCGATTTTCTTGCCTCAGCTTCCTGAGTAGCTGGGATTACAGGCACCTGCCACCACGCCCAGCTAATTTTTGTACTTTTAGTAGAGATGGAGTTTTGCCATGTTGGCCAGGCTGGTTTTGAACTCCTGACCTCAGGTGATCCGCCCGCCTTGGCCTCCCAAAGTGCTGGTATTACAGGTATGAGCCATCACATCCGGCCCCAACTTACACCTCTTGTTTGTTTACCTTCATATATAAGTCCACGCTTGGATCACTACTATAGTTTGTCTATTACTAATACAGAGGCCTGAAGTCTACCGTAGAAAATCACACAGCTCTGTAGCTTGCCAACGCCATGAGTTTAACCCTCAGCTCACTGAATTATTCTTTTTCTTGACTTTAATCAGCTACTTGTTTCATTCCCCTTAAAGTTTCTCAGAATCTTTGTCACTCTCCTCAAAGCCCCCTTTTCCATACTCACCTCTCTTACTCTTAGCAGATGACCTTGCCTCATACTTAACAACAGTGAAGTCAAAAGATGATCTCCTACTATTAATACTTCCTGCATTTTAATCTAAAAGATTATCTGTGTTCACAACCATTCTTACCTCCTTTCCTCCCATTTCAGAAAACGTGGTTCCTCTACTCTGGTTTAAGGCCATTCTACCTACCTTTGATCTTAGAGTAGCCTGTTTTGAAGTGGTTAAAAGCCCAGATTTTCTAGATAGACTCAATAAGAGCTGAAAAAAATACTAAGAAAACAAAAACAAAAAAGCACCGATTTTGGAGTCGAACAGGCTTCAGTTCAATCTTGATTCTGACACTTACTGTAAATTGATTAACTCCTTAAACCTCATCTATCTGTGAAAATAGGACAATCAAACCTACCTTACTGGGTTTTTGATAATTTTTGTAAGATTATAATGCTAAGTACTAACTAGAGAGCCTGGAATATAGTAAATGCTCAATAAAAGCTGATGATAATAATAATAAATTAATAGTATTGTCAGTTCATCCTCTAGAATTCCATCATCCTTCTCATCTTTTTCTCCTTCCTTTACTGCTTTCTTCCCCCTTAGCCAATAAACTTTCCCTTTAAGTCCACATTCTTCTCTAGCCTATTACCTGGTGTTTTCTTTTTTCTCATTCTTTGCTCTCCCTAGAGTAATTTGCATTTACTATCCCCACTGCTCCCATTCATTCTGACCTGTTAACACTGGTTCCTGCCTCTACCTCCCCATTCAAACTGTTTGCCTTATCCTCTAATGTTTTCCTCTTGGCACATTGCTCTCCTCACTCTAGATACTATTCCCAGGTGATCTCAGGTACTTTGGTGGTTTCAGCTCATAGGTATATCTTAGATGCCTTCACAATCTTTCTTTTATTCAGATGCTTGCTGGATATCTTGACCCATCTTGCTGGCTGTCCCTCAGGCCCTTAGTGTGTTCAAAACTGAGCTCATTGTTTTCCCGTCCTCTGCCCGCTTTCCTAAATCTCTTCTTCCTCCAATATTCTTTATATAAATTGGGTAGCTTCACTCTTCAACTCATATTCCAAACTAGTCATCCCTGACTTCTCTCTGCTGATTTTACCTTCTAAACAATTCTCAAATCTGTTGTCTCCTCTCCTGTCACCAAATGTCTTAATTCAGGGCTTTATCATCTTTCTTCTGAACTCCCATAACACATTTCCATAATGTTTCTCTTCCTACAATGTTGTTTCCTTCAAATGTGTCTTCCACACAGCCACCATACTGCTCTATATAAGACATATCAGACAACCCTCACCACCTTAGACTATAATCTAAGCTCCTTAGGGTGGCCTTCAGAGCTTTTAATGACTGGACATCCACTCCTCCTGTCTAGCCTCATTTTTAACCTCTTCCTTCTTTGAATTTCGTCTTCTAGCAGCACCAGACCATGTGTAGTTCCCGGCATATACCATGCTATTCACTCTGTGCCTTTACTCATGCCCTTTGCTAACTGCAAAGCCCTGTCCTCTTACCCCACCACCGGTCTTTTCTCCACCTGATTTGTTTTTTTTTGTTCATTTGTTTTGTTTTGAGACATGGTTTTGCTCTATCACCCAGGCTGGATTGCAGTGACGTGCTTACGGCTCACTGTAGCCTCCACCTGCCAGGCTCAAGTGGCCCTTCCACCTCAGCCTCCCTATCAGCTGGAACTACAGGCATGCACTACCATGCTTAGCTAATTTTTGTTATTTTTTGTAGAGATGGGGTTTCATCATTTTGCCCAAGCTGGTCTCGAACTCCTAGGCTCAAGCAATCCACCCACCTTGGCCTCACAAAGTGCTGGAATTACAGGCATGAGCCACCATGTCCAGCCTCCCTACCTGATTCTTTCTCATCCTTTGAGAGGGTGGTTTTTAATATGTTAGGGGTGGTGGAAACCTTTGAGTGTGTGACGAACACCTTGGAACCACTCTAGAAAAATGTACATAATCCCAAAATTTGCATACAATATCAGGTTTTAACCCCAAATTAAAACTTCCTTCAACTCAGGCATTACCTTCTCCAGAAAATCGTCCCTAGCCCCCTACAGATTGCTTTGGTCTCCCTCTTTCATATTGTTTTACAATATCACGTATGTATCTCTATCATTGCACATCCATGTTATGTTATAATTATTTATGTAGTGTCTTCACTGTATTTTGAGCTTCTGGAGGGTAGCAGCCGTCTTACTCACCTTTATATCTCCAGCACCTAACATAGCACATGGGAATTATTACAGAAAATTAAAGATTGAACGCTGAAGAATAAACCATCTTTTATGTAAGCACTTAGCCATTCAGCAAGCACTTATGGAGAGCCTGCTATGTGCCAGGCTTTGTGCTGGATGCTAAGGATACAAAAATTACAAGGCAAACATGGTTTTTGTCCTCATAGAGCTTATAATTAATGTCAAAAAATATTAAAATCAAGCTTTACAAAACTGTATGGGAAGCACTTTGATGAGGGAAGTACAATGTAGAATAGGATTATATAAAAAGAGCAATTTATCTGTATTTGGGAGGGCAGAGAAGGCCTTCCAGAGGGAGTAAATAGGATAACTGGGAGAGGGCTAGAGAGAAGTTCCTGTCAGAGGACATCTACAGAGGTCACGACGTGAAAGAATATGGGTCTAAAGAACCAAAGGAAGTTCCAGGAGGCTGAACACATGAGTTTGGTAGGCAGGAGGGGGCATAATAACAAACTAGTCTGTGCTGAGCTACTGAGTTGACACTTGCTTAGTAAAATAGTCCCTAGGAAGGCCTAAAATCATTTTATTCATAAAGGTCCTAGCCAGTATAAGAAGAAAAAAGTAGTTGTGTCAGTGTGTGTATATGTATAGAAGGTTCTATTTACTACACACCAGCTTTGTCAGCTGTCATGTGGCTATGGTCTCTGCCAGTTTGAAACAAAACTGACAAGAGAGGGATCCTGCAATCTCTTGGCTTTACACCCAGATGAAAACCACTTTACGTGGATTAGGCAGGATGGTGGGGAAGTTAAGAAAACTCTGAAGGAAATACGTATAAAAAATATTAGGCTTTCTACTACTCTTCTGATTTTGGTCTCACCTCCTCACCCCTGAAGTTTTTATTCTTTTAATTAATTTATTTTTATTTATTTTTTGAGACAGATTCTCATTCTGTTGCCTAGGCTGAAGTGCAGTAGTGCAGTCATGGCTCACTGCAGCCTCAACTTCCTAGGCTCAGGTGATCCTCCCACCTCAGCCTCCCAGGGGGCTGGGACTACAGGCACCCCCCACCATGCCCAGCTAATTTTTATGTGTGTGTATATTTTTTGTAGAGACAGGGTTTCGCCATGTTGGCCAGTATGTTGTTTTTAAAATACTTGCAATCAGGGATCTTCCATAAGAAGCAAATCTCACTCTGACTCCTTTTTTTTTTTTTTTTTTTTGAGACGGAGTCTCACTCAGTGTCCCAGGCTGGAGTGCAGTGGCGCAATACCGGCTCTCTGCAACCTCCACTACCTCCCAGATTCAAGCAATTCTCACGCCTCAGCCTCTGGAGTAGCTGGGATTACAGGTGCCCACCACCACGCCCGACTAATTTTTGTATTTTCAGTAGAGACGGGGCTTTGCCAGATTGGCCAGGCTGGTCTCAAACTCCTGGCCTCAGGTGATCTGCCCGCCTTGTCCTCCCAAAGTGCTGGGATTACAAGTGTGAGCCACTGTGCCTGGCCACTGACTCCTTTTCTATTTGCGAACTTCTCTGGCTCATATAATAATTATCATAATGTAACTGGGTTTTGGGGTACCGGGGAGGCAGAGCTCCTCCGAGAGAATATTGTAGGTTCTTGGTCTCTCTCCCTCTCAAGAATGAGAGAGGGGACCACGGCAGGTGCGCGGTAAGCTCGTAAAGTAAATACCAGACCCAGGAAGTGTTGCAGAAAAGTTATTTATTTAGGTAAACAAAGAGGAAAAAAAGGAGAAGAGAGAGAACTTCCACGAAGAGTGTGCAAGGGGACTCCAGGGGGAAAATTCCAGAAGAGAGAAAGACAGCTTCCAGGAGGGTGGAAGGGGATCCAAACATGGAGTCCAAAGGGGTGCGGAAGAAGGGGACTTTTAACCTGGGAGAAACCCCCACCTTCTCCTAGACCTCTGGCCAATGAAAGGAGTTCCTTAGAACTTCCGCTGGAGTCATTGGCTTTTTGATTATTCCCTCGCCCGCGAAAATTAGAACAGAGACCGTTAAATCTCCCGGATGGAGAGAGATGGTGGGAGGGGGGAGGGCATGGTCGTGGTGCTGGAACACCCTTAAAACTACGCCCCTTTGTGGACCCGGAAAGAGAACACATTTCCTCAATAAGATTGTGGGAAAATATGTACTATTTTTTTCTTACTTAAAGCACACTCTGTAACATGGATAAGTTCAAAAATGTCATGAGCTGTAATAAGGAGGTCTTATAAGAGTGGATCTTATCTTCAATCCCTGAAATAAGTTAGCTGTCTAGTTAGCAGACCTTTTATCATAAAAGAGTTTTTATAAAACATTTCTCAAAAGAAAATATATATTGACATTCTCTCTTTCTCCTCCAGATACTGTTTTTTGGATTTGGGTGGCTTTTCTTCATGCGCCAATTGTTTAAGGACTATGAGGTGAGACGAAATATTATTTTGTTATACTTACACTATATGAATTTAGATTGTTTTAAATTGGGGCAAGAAAAATGCCTCCATTAAAGAAACATTATGTTCATTTCCAAGATAGGAAGCTTTTGACAAATAAGTACTATATAACTATTAGATTGGAGAATATAATTAGGCTTAATTGATTTAAAAGCGGGGAAAAGGCAAGTCACATTTAGCCGAGAAGCTAGGAGCAAGGAATATCATGCCTTAGTCATGTCAGGATATGCACCAGTAGCAAATAGTTATTCTATAGGAAAGAATTTAATTCATAATGTCTCACAGATGTTCCCTTTCATTTGTCTATCTGGCCCTGAATTGCCAGTCTTACATTCTAAGTTAATACCAAAATCCTAAGGCTGGTCTTGTTCTTATCTTAAGCTTTGGATTCAAAAGATCACCACCCTAGACTGGACATTTCCTAGTTATAAAAAGATCAGTGGTTATAGTATACCTTTGGGTGTTATATTATTTCTCAGATGTTATATTTCTCGTATGTTCTCCATTAAACTTTCCCAGGGAGTTTATTGTCTGAAAGAGCCCAGGATTCTGGAGATTTTCTTCTGCCCAGTACTTTAAGGACTTCCAGGGAGGTTCCAGAACTGATCCAGGATCTGCAGAGTGTTGAAGAACCCCTCTGAAGATTAACCCTTATATACAAATCTGTCATTTTTTTGTCAGTGTGCATCAGGAATTTTAAGTGCTACTTCTGACCCTGTCACTTCATCTTCTTGTGCTCAAAATTCTCCATCCACAAGAGGATGCTGGTAATAGTGACTCAAGGTTCAGAAGTGCCACCTACTTTGATCTTTTTCTTTAGCTCCAGGCAAATTGCTGTTGTGGCCCTATTTCTGATGACTTGAGAACTTCGTCAAAATAAGCTTTCTGACGTGTAGGTTAACCTCTGAAGGAGGTTATCAGTTCAGTTTTTAAACAAGGAAATAACTTCTAGTCTCTATCTGGCTTTTAACAGGTACGTCAGTACGTTGTACAGGTGATCTTCTCCGTGACGTTTGCATTTTCTTGCACCATGTTTGAGCTCATTATCTTTGAAATCTTAGGAGTATTGAACAGCAGGTGAGTAAGAGTACTGAATAACTCCTCTTGAAGAGTTCTGTGCTACATTCTTTATGGCGGAAAAGCTACCTGGATCTCATAACTGAAAAAAAACCACAGTGTGAATAGTTTAGTCTTAGTAACTATAATGATCACAGCAAATATGGGTCACAGCCACCTAATAACTGGTTTGACAAAGATTATGAGGTACCAGGAAAAAAAGGTCTGACCATTAACTCTGAAGAACTTGTTGGAGTGAGGCTGTGAAGCCTCAGTCCTAGACTTCACTCTTAGAAGCTTTATTTTTCCCATACTGCTCATGACTGAATCCCAGTAACCCCTTCACATTGTTCTGCTGATTGAAAAGCTCTACCTGAAAAGATCAGAATTCCTCAGAGCTGCTTAGTGATCTCTCTGAAGACTGAACTCCAGTTCTTACTTAGTTACTTTTTTTAAGACACTTTTTAAAGGTAACTCTTTACTCCCCTTCAGATAACAGACCTGTTAGTTTATTAGACAAGTCTGTCCAAAATATTTCTTGCTTGTTCTGCAAGCTTCGATATTTTTTTAGCCCAGCATTTATATGTAGGGTTCATCATCTATGCTATGCAGACTTTTGTTGTACTGTTTTATCACCATCTGGAAAAATATTTTAAGAATAAAGTAGTCTTTCCCTCTAAAGTTAGGACTCAGCACCAAGGTAAGTTCATTATAGACCCCTGACACTTGAGACTTGTAGAGACTGTACTCTCAAATCCTTCTTTGATAATCAGAGTTGAAAACAAAATTTAAATTAAAAACTTACTATGCAGATGATTAATCACAAAACATTAAAAGGTTAAAAAAGAGAGAGAGAGTAGGGGGGGCAGACACAGTGGCTCACGCCTATAATCCAAGCACTTTGGAAGGCTGAGGCAGGAGGATCACTTGAGCGCAGGAGTTCGAGAGCAGTCTGGACAACACAGTGAGACCCTGTCTCTACAAAAAAATGAAAAAATTATCAGAGTATGGTAGCACACACCTGTAGTCCCAGCTACTTTAGAGGCTGAAGCAGAAGGATCCCTTGAGCCCAGGAGCTTGAGGATCTTCATTGAGCTGTGATCACTGGACAAACTGACAGTGAGACCCCATCTATTAAAAGGGCCGGGAGGGGATCAGAGTTGATAATAATGGTCTCTTGATAAAACAATAAATAACATGTATTATGGTAAAACAGAAATATGTTCTGATTCTTGTGCTTTTAAACTTTAATAATCCAGGCTGTTTTTGGATAAGCTAGATATAGATCCTTTGACTATAGAGAATAGACAAGTATTATTTTACATAATGGTTATTAAATTTTATTATCACAACCTGCATCTTTTACTACTGTTTAAGCAGAGGTTGGCAAACTTTTTTCTGTAAAGGGCCAGATAGTACATATTTTAGTCTCTCTGGACCAGAAGGTTTCTATCACAACTACTCAGCTCTGCTGTTGTAGAGCAAAAGCAGTCATAGGCAGTATATAAACAAATGAGCATGGCTGTGCTCCAATAAAACTTAATTTGTTAAAACAGGTGGCTGCCAGGCCACAGTTTGCCAACTACTTATCTAAATATTGATACAGAGGATTCAGATATTCTAAAGCTATGGTTACTGTGTTTGGTAGATGATGTCCCCCAACTTTTAACTCATAGTTAATAACCTGTATAGTAAGAAGCATCAGTCATACTTTGGTGTATATTTCTTAAGTTTCTTAAATAGTTAAAGAGGATAAGAAGTAACATTGCTAAAATCTGGTTCTTCTTTGTGTGCTTTTATAGAGGATTGGGTTTGTTCAGTGTGAGACATGTCTTCAGTTACACCTGTTTTTTCATGCTAATGTTTCACCCAGTTATGACACAGAAATGTGAGCCCTGATGATGTAGTATAACTGTGCATTGACTGGATTCAGAATCGTTTTGAAAAAAGAATCTTGGGCCAGGCGCGGTGGCTCACGCCTGTAATCCCAGCACTTTGGGAGGCCGAGGCGGGTGGATCACGAGGTCAAGAGATCGAGACCATCCTGGTCAACATGGTGAAACCCCGTCTCTACTAAAAATACAAAAAATTAGCTGGACATGCTGGCGTGTGCCTGTAATCCCAGCTACTCAGGAGGCTGAGGCAGGAGAATTGCCTGAACCCAGGAGGTGGAGGCTGCGGTGAGCCAAGATTGCGCCATTGCACTCCAGCCAGGGTAACAAGAGCAAAACTCCGTCTAAAAATAAAAAAAGAAAAAAGAATCTTAGCCAAAATATTCCTTTGACTCACCTCTGAGCAGAGATTGAATGAATTCCTATTCAAATATGTAATCTTGTTGGGATCCTTAATTCTTTCAAGAGAGTATCACTTTACTCTCAGCTCAAAAGACTAGTTAAAACATGTGGTTCACTTTTAATTGGCAGTCCATATGCCAATTAAAGTTGTACTTGTTATTTCAAACCCACTGCCTCCCAAAATCTTTCAGAAGCTTAGCTGAAATACTATGTAGGATTGCCTGGAGGGTGTCCAGCTTGTTTCCCTCACTACATGCTCTAAAGTAGGTTAATCTAGAGGAGCAAAAAGCTGTCAATATATCTAGTCTAAATGATATTTACTCCCTGTAGGGTAGCTTTTACTGAATGGCTCTTTGTTTCGTGATGCCTGCCATCCATACTAAGGAAGGAACAGTAAGAAATAGCTTTCTGAGCCGGGCGCGGTGGCTCACACCTGTAATCCCAGCACTTTGGGAGGCCGAGATGGGCAGATCACGAGGTCAGAAGTTCGAGACTGGCCGGGCGCGGTGGCTCATGCCCGTAATCTCAGCACTTTGGGAGGCCAAGGTGGGCGGATCACCTGAGGTTGGGAGTTCAAGACCAGCCTGACCAACATGTTGAAACCCTGTCTTAAAAAAAAAAAAGAAATAGCCTGAAACTCATTAATATTTCTCTGGAAAGGATGTTGTTGATGCCACTGTTAATTGCCTTTGCATTTTCTTTTTATGAACTCTTTGAAGAACTTTTATTGTAATCTTGGTAGTAATTCAGTAACAATAAATTGATAATAATTCTTCCTTTGAGCAATTAATTTATTTTCTTATAGACACTATGATTTTGTCTGACTGATCAAAGTTTTTATTTCACATTGACCATTAGAAAACTTAAAGCTCAATTTATGACCTACCCATAGCAAGTTTCTAGAATTCTGTTTTATAGTAGCCATCAGATTTGGCCAAATATTTTACCTATCTGTTACCATTGTTGTTTCTTTCTTTCATGTTTTCTTATAGTTCATTTCATCGTCCTGTATTTTATTTGTCTTTATAAGCCATTTAACCACTTTTGCCTTTTTTGAAACAAGGCCTAAATAAGTTTAAAATCAGTAAATACAAAGGACACCATCAAGAAAGTGAAGAAACATTTTAAGAACAAGGGAAAATTTTTACAAATTACCTGTCTGATAATGGACTGGGACTCTTATCTAGAATATATAAAGAATCCCTACAGTTCAATAATATAATACAATTAAAAAATGACTAAAAGATCTGAATAGGCATTTCTCCAAAGATGATATACAAATGGCGAGTAAGCACATATGAATAGATGCCCAGTACCATTAGCCATCAAGGAAATGCAAATCAAAACCACAGTGAGATACCACTTTACACCCATCAAGATGGCTATAACCAAAGAAACAGACAATAGCAAGTGTTGGCAAGGCTGAGGAGAAACTGGAACTCTCATACACTGCTGAGGAAAATGTAAAGTGATGCGGCCACATTGGGAAACAGTAGGAGTGCCTCAAAAGATTAAATATAGATTTATCACGTGACCCAATAATTCCACTCCATTTCTACCTAAAGAGAAAGGAAAACATACATCCACACCAAAATTTATACACACACATTCATAACATCTCTATTTATAATAGCTGAAAACAACCCAAATGTCTTCAACTAATGAATACATAAGCAAAATATAGCCAAAAGTAATGGAATGAATATTTTTCAACCATCAAAGGAATTATTGGTAGATACTACAACACGGATGAACCTTGCAAACATTATGGTGAGTAAAAGAAGCCAGTCACAAAAGATCACATATTGGTGGCTTCCTAGAAATAGAAAGTACATTGGTGGTTTCCTAGAGCCGAGGAGGTTGGGGAGAAACGGAGTGACTCCTAATGGCTACAGGGTTTCTTTATGGAGTAATGAAAATGTTCTAAAATTGATTAAGGTGATGGTTTCACAACTCTGAGTATACAAAATCCATTGTATATGGAAACTTTAAATGGGTAAACTATGTCTCATTAAAACTTATTTAAAAAAGTGCTAAAAGTTTTAATAAAATACATCTTATAAAATGTAATAAAAGTAATTCATGTAAATCAGGTGTTTATATTAAGAGTACAAAAGAAATAATTTTGAGTCTTAATAGCATATATTATTGTTAGCATTTATTTTCCTTAAATTCTTACATTGGACACTAAGTTCGGCATCAACATGGTGACCTCCCGGGAACGGAGGACCACCAGGTTGCCTAAGGCGGGGTGAACTGGCCCAGGTTGGAAACAGAGCAGGTCAAAACTCCCATGCTGATCAGTAGTGGGAATAGCCACTGCACTCCAGCCTGGGCAACAGAGCGAGAGACCCCGTCTCTATAAAAAAAAAAGAAAAAGAAAAAAACAAAAAAAAAATTCTTACATTGGAATAAGATTCCTAGTGGTGAGTAAAACAATTATCATTCTACCAGCAATGGCGTATGTTGATATATGTTAATGGTATATGTTGCCTATGAATATATCAAAAATGTAAACATTTTAATATATGAAATTCTTGGGTTAAGATGGTCATATGTACCTTTCAAAATTTTGTATTTTTTAATCTCTACGAATGAGTAGATTATATGAGCCTGGTAGGTTTATTAGATAGGATATGTTCAATATGGAGTCCAAAGAGCGAAAGACCCTTTGGAATACTAAAGAGAAAGAAAGTTGCTGCCCTCTCTCGCTCCCAGTGACAGTCTTTGACATTTATTTCAGCTCTCGTTATTTTCACTGGAAAATGAACCTGTGTGTAATTCTGCTGATCCTGGTTTTCATGGTGCCTTTTTACATTGGCTATTTTATTGTGAGCAACATCCAGCTACGTAAGTATTTTACCCTCTCAGTCAGCACATTGACTGAGATGAGTATTTGAGGGAACTGAGATTGTGGATCGTTTCATTTCTACATTAACTTTCAGTACTTACTGCTGTTTGAGGACACCTCACACACAGCATCTTAAAAATAAATATAAAATAAATATTGAATGAAGGGCACAGGGTGAATATTGAGTGAATGGTTAGGTTATTTTTTCTGCCACAGCTTTATTTTTCTACTTAATCGTGTCTCCTTTAATTCATCCCACATGTTAAATTCAGCTAAATTTTTCTTACAGTGGTAAGGATGCTTTCACTAAAAATTATACTGTTCATCACTCATTTGCCAAATGAATTAGCAGCCAAATATTAATTAGCATTATCTTATATTTTTAAATAGAGCAAGCTGTTTAACCTATATCTGTTTTTCCTAACAGTTTTGTCTCCTCTGTCTCAGTGCATAAACAACGACTGCTTTTTTCCTGTCTCTTATGGCTGACCTTTATGTATTTCTTCTGGAAACTAGGAGATCCCTTTCCCATTCTCAGCCCAAAACATGGTGAGTATGAGAGGGCAGAGATGAGGGGAAGAAGGTTTGTTTAATTTTCTAATGTGAAAAAATTAAATTTCTTGGGAAAAAAATAATAAACTCACAGGTTCTTGGGATTTGGAAAAAAAATTTTCTGATTTTGAAGAGGATAGCAAGTTATTTCTCTGAAAAATGTCTGATTTTGAATCACATTTTCTTCTTCATTCTAAGAGATAATGCTGGTTTTGGAACTCACTTCTGTTATTCTAGAGTAGAAATTTTTGACCTTCATTTACTGAATATACTTACTTCAAGGGTAAAAGGAAAAATAACAGTGTCTAACTTACAGTGTATATGGAACTACAGCAATATATTTGTATGTGTATTTGGTGGTCAGGTATCAATAAACTTTTGTCAGATTTCCAAAGAAGTCTGTGACCCAAAAGGTAAATGGCTACTGCCTAAGTGATGATAAAGATTGTCTTTAGGGAAGCGTATGTATTTGGGGAAAGGTGACATAAAATGCTCACAATTAGTAGATAAAGAAAAGCTTTCCAAAAATCAGTGTCTCCCTTCTAACAAAAAAAGTTCATTTTAAAACAAGAAATTGGGTGTAGCCCTAATTTTTAAGCTAAAAACAATGAACAGAAATACCTCAGCTAACAAGTCCTTCCAGAACTATTTCAGAAGTATGTATGAATCTATCTAAAAAGATTAGAGAGCCCATCTGTAATAAATATACTAAAGCTTTCATACTGGAACTTTTTTTTTTAATATACATCTCTTTATTCACCATCCTGCCATAGCTATTATCAGGGTTCTTATTGCAGAAAACAGAATCTACTGTAACTAATTTAAAGCAGAAAGTGATTAATTATACAGTATCAGGCAATTTATAGACTTTCTAGGAAAGCAGGATACAAAGCTTAAATGCTATATATAGTAAAGAGAAATACCCAACTATGCCACAGTACAAACTGGAAAACCTCACTGAAGTCATCACTTGCCACTCAGGGTCTGTGACATCAGGGACCTCTGTCCCAGCTGTTTGAGTTCCTAAGTGCTATCACCCCCCCTGCATTGTTCACTGCTGCATTTGAGGCCTCCCGTAGGCCTGGTTTTTTGGTGAAACCTAGGTAACGTTTAGAACCCTATCCTCAAGGAAGTCTGAGAAAGAACTTCTGGCTTTCTAGACTCTGCAGTACCAAAAGAAATGCTAGAATAGGGTTGGAATTAATGTTGAATGAGCCAGTGTCTATTAGAGAATCTGCCATCCCTCCCACACACCCTTCCCTTTATATTCATTGCCTATAACAGGAATTTCAGGAGAGAAAGGTTGTAAGACACGCCAGCAGTGGGGTCAGAGAAGATGTGTAGTTTTGAAAAGCATATGCAGTACCATAAATAGTTGTGTATTTTTAAATAAGAATAACTGTTTCAAAAATTTCAAATAATGTTAAAGGCCGGAAAACTTAACACCAGCCTACCAAAAACATTCAGACTCTCAGGTTTGAAACTCTTTCACTACCTTTCATGACCTGGCTGCTGCTCTCTATACGTGTTCCGTCTCCAGTCCTGTGAAATCATTTCAAGTTTCTCTTTTTTTCTTTTTCTTTTTGGTACAGGATCTCACTGTCACCCAGGCTGGAGTGCAGTGGCACGATCTCAGCTCACTGCAACCTCCAGAACCGTCTCCCAGGCTCAAGTGATCCTCCCACCTCAGCCTCCTGAGTAACTGGGACTACAGGCGCATGCTACCACACCCGGCTAATATTGTATTTTTTCATAGAGACAGGGTTTCTCCATGTTGCTCAGGATGGGCTCGAACTCCTGAGCTCGAGGGATTGACCCACCTCGGCCTCGCAAAGTGCCGGGATTACAAGTGTGAGCCACCATACCCAGCCTCAGTTTCTAGAGCTGTTCTATCAGCCTGGACAATCCTTCACCCCCAGTCTACCTAGAAAATGCCTATTTATACTTTATAGATTCAACTCTTGTCAATTCCTCTAAGAAGATTTTCCTGGCCATCATTAGGAGATATTAATTGCTCCCACCTCAGGGTATTTATATCATCTATAAAAGTCATAATTTAATGTTTTCTTTTCCAACTTCCTCATCAACCTAGGAGCTCCCTGAGTTCAGAAAACTACCTGTTACCTGTCTTTGTATCCCTAGTGCCCCATGTGGAACCTAACACATTACAGGTGTTTAATACACGTTCTTTGAATCAGTGAATGGAAAAAATTGAGTCTCTCCAAAGTGTTAGATGAGTTTAGTAATTTAACACTCCGGATAGGAATTTAGGAAATGCTAATGTGATCAGCATGCCTATGCCAATGGTCGAAAAAGACTTGGACTAAAGAGCCCTGCTAGCGTAGTTCTCATATAAACCTATTTCACATAAACCCACAGACAGACAAATTTATTTGTGATGGTAGAAGTCAGAGAGAAGAGTTACAAAAGGCCCCTAGGGCTGCTGACCGGGCAAACACAGGGTCACATGCAGTACAAAGACCTGACTCTGACACCTTTCTCCAGCTTTCTCCTGTGTGCATTCAGCTCACATGACCAGTGCGGTCAGCCCATGCCAGAGGGAAGATGAAGGCCGTAGTATCCATTGTCCTTTCATCAACCCCTTTTTCTAAATTCTATGGGATTATCCTGAAAAGGACACTGAGGGAGAAAGCTAGGGAGATAGTTTCAGTTTTATTCTTTCCATTGTACTCCAATAGTCATTACAGTTTTAGGCCTGAATATTCAGGTATCTTAATTTATTTAACCCTCTAAGAGAAATAAGGAGTTAGAAGTTTAGCTGGTAGCTGAGAAGCAGCCAACCTTACACTGCCTTCTCAGAGCTTTCCCAGGACTGTCCCAACAACCAGTGTGGTTGTTTATTGCTCTGGAGACTGCAAAAAAATGGGCTGGGCACACTGGCTCACATCTGTAATCCCAGCACTTTGGGAGGCTGAGACAGGGAGATCACTTGAGGCCAGGAGTTAGAGACCAGCCTGGGTAACATGGCAAAACCCCATCTCTACTAAAAATACTAAAATTAGCCAGGTATGGTGGCGCGTGCCTGTAATCCCAGCTACTCAGAGGCTGAGACACAAGAATTGCTTGAACCCGGGAGGCTGAGGTTGCAGTAAGACGAGATCATGCCACTGCCCACCAGCCCCCAGACAGAGCAAGACTCTGTCTCAGAAAAAAAAAAAAAAAAAAAGGCTGGGCGCAGTGGCTCAAGCCTGTAATCCCAGCACTCTGGGAGGCTGAGGCAGGCGGATCACGAGGTCAAGAGATCGAGACCATGGTGAAACCCCGTCTCTACTAAAAAATAGAAATATTAGCTGGGCATGGTGGCGCGCGCCTGTGGTCCCAGCTACTCGGGAGGCTGAGGCGGGAGAATTGCTTGAACCTGGGAATTGGAGGTTGCAGTGAGCCAAGATTGCGCCACTGCACTCCAGCCTGGCGCCTGGCAACAGAGCAAGGCTCTGTCTCAAAAAAAAAAACAATTCTTATAATTTAAAAAAATCTATAAAAGTACTTCTTGTGCAGTCCCTGACCCTTGGAATGTCCTTAGTGGGAAAGAGTAAGAGAGATTACAAAAGACTGTAAGGAATCGAATCTGTGTGAGCAGATGTCAAAGGCGAGATGGTCTTCTGCATGTATTAACTGGTAAATGAAGATAATGATGACTGACTCTTACTTCATAGAAATGCTGAGGTTAAGTAAATAGTATCTACAAAGTACTTTAAACCAGAAAAAGATGTGTAATAAAAGGACAAAGACACCACCACGTTAAAAGGAATAAAGGTAGAGGGGGAATCTTTTTCAGTTTTTCGTATTTAATAACCCATGTTAGTCCCTTGGATTTTTCTATGTTATTGAGTGATACTATAGTCAACAAACATTTGTTGAACACCGTCTATGTGCCAGGCAGTAAGGAAAATAAAGATCAGTAAGACATGATTTCTTCTTGTAAAAGAGTTACAAATTCAAAAGATATATAGAAAGTAGAATCAACAGAATTTAGGTGAGGATTTATTCATTCATTTAGCATTACACAAATATTTATTGAGCATCTACTTTATATTAAGCACTGGAAACAAATCACAAAACAAAACAAACTTGGTTTATGCCCTCCTGAAATTTACAGTCTTGTGGGTGGAACTAGACAAAAAAGAGGTAAATATATAAATAAAGAATTGCCAGTTGTGATCATTGTCATCAAAGAACAAACAGGTTGCTGTGATAGAGAAAAATGCAGATAAATTAGTGCAAGGAGTTAGATCCATCCTTTCTGACACAGTGATATTTAAGCTGAGATTTAAAGGACAAGACCAAAGGAAGACCCAGTAAGAAGGCACAAAAGACATCACGTAGGCCAGGCGCAGTGGCTCATGCCTGTAATCCCAGCACTTTGGGAGGCCAAGGCGGGTGGATCACGAGGTCAAGAGATCGAGACCATCCTGGCCATCAGGGTGAAACCCCGTCTCTACTAAAAATACAAAAAATTAGTTGGGTGTGGTGGCACACGCCTGTAGTCCCAGCTACTCGGGAGGCTGAGGCAGGAGAATTGCTTGAACCCAGGAGGCAGAGTTTGCAGTGAGCTGAGATCACGCCACTGCACTCCAGCCTGGCTCCTGGTGACAGAGCAAGACTGTCTCAAAAAAAAAAAAAAAAAGACATCACGTAAAGCCCTGAGGTAGAAAGACCTTGATGTATTCAAGGAAAGGCAAGAGATAGAATGGGGAGTAATTGTATAGTGTATAGATTTTATTGTTATGGTGACTCAATAATTGATTATGTCATTTTCTAAGACAGGTGAGAGGAAAGATAATTTTCATTTGGTATATGCTGAATTAAAGTTACCTATGCATATCTAGGTGATGTTAAATAAGCAATTGGATGTACAAATCAGGAGCTTAGGGAAAAGGTATAAATGTATCAGTCCTCATAGAGATGACTCCAGGAATCTAAGCAACTAGAAATCATCAACTAAATGCCATTAGTAAAGCTGAGGAAATTAGTGAGATTACCCAAGCAAAAAATGTGTATACTGAAATGAAAGAGAACTCTGATCTATACAGAGCAAGAAGTAACCGAGAAAAAGCAATTAGAGAAGTAAAAGGGAAAACCTAGGGAAATGGTGTTGTGGAAGCCAAGAAGATAAAATAATTTTAAACAAAAATGATCCAATGTCATACAAGCGCCAGTAAAACAAGGCTTGGAAAATGGTGAATTTTGCAACCAGTAGAAAATTCACGACCATAGTGTAGAGTGAAGGTAGTTTGTAGTAGAGTGAAGGTAATTTTTATCTAATAGCTTATGTTTTTTGTAGTAAAGGCATTGGCAAAGGAGAAGGGCAGAGGTAGGAAAAATAAAGAGTTACTGCTGAGGAAAATGGAAAGAGATGGCTGACCAAAGGCAAGATAAGGATTAGTCAGTAGTGTGAGAGCTCTCTTAGGACTGGAGATCATAAATCTGTAATGGCTCCAAAATCAGTATGAATTCTAGCAATTTTTGGCAGCAAGACATGGGCACAGGGAAGGCAGAGTGTTAGACTGATCCAGAGTTAGGAGTTTGTAGGATTAGCGCTTCAGAAGGAAGATAGTAGGAGATTGAGGGTCCTGGTAAGAGAATTTGAAGCCAGCAAGCCTGGAGTCCAAGCTAGGTGAAGAATGGGGAAGCAAAAGACCAGAGGTCGCACTGACCTCTACAACTAGTGTAGCGCAAATAAAGGAGAAAGGGAACTTGAAGGCTAGGAAGGGAGGCAGTAGTCAGAAAAGGAATATTGGAATTTTCAGTTTTGAAGCTGACAGAATTCCCGAATTATAACTCTGGCATTTGACCATAGGAGTGAATGGCTGAAGTGAATTCTATTCTAGAAATAGGAAGTGAAAACCTGAATTAAAACTATTTTTTTTCTGCAATGAGTGCTTTCTCTCATTTATCCCAAATACATCAACCAGCAGTATTTAACTGCTAAGTTGATTTTCAGCATTCTGAAGTGATAGGAAACAATTAATAATTAGGATACAATCTATAATCTACAACTGATGTATTTGCCTTTGAATTTCTCATTCATCTATAACATTAGCCCATTTATTAGATGAATTCTATGTTTATTGGATGCAAAAAAGACAAAAGCAAAAGAGCATGACCTTAGGGGAAGTACATATATATCAAAGATAACTAGCACAAAGTATTTCCAGAAGATTTACTTTCCTCATTTTTTTGCTGATGTTTTTACCGAAAGTACTTTGCTTTGTTAGCATTCATGTTTCCAAGAGTAAACAGTGACCGTTATTTATAATTATTGTTGTTATTATTTTACTGTCATCACCCAATAAAAGAGATCACTGTGAAGCATATGGGACAAGAGGAAAATCAGTAAACTTTTAGTATATTTATTATAGATAATCTACACATTGGCCGGGTGTAGTGGCTCACACCTGTAATCCCAGCACTTTGGGAGGCCGAGGCGGGCGGATCACAAGGTCAGGAGTTCAAGACCAGCATGACCAACCCCATCTCTACTAAAAATACAAAAAAATTAGCTGGGCATGGTGGCATGCGCCTGTAGTCCCAGCTACTCGGGAAGCTGAGGCAGGAGAATCGCTTGAACCCAGGAGGCAGAGGTTGCAGTGAGCCAAGATCGCGCCACCGCACTCCAGCCTGGGCAACAGTGCGAGACTCTGTCAAAAAAAAAAAAAAGATAATGTACACATTAATAATTAAAAGTTGGCTTGTATGAGTTAGTTATGTGTACTGGTTGATGTTTTCAGTCATGCTTCCTTTTGCAGTACAGATGAGAGCCATTTTATCTACATTACCTGGCGTTAATGTACCCTGATGTTTTTAGGGATTTTATCCATAGAACAGCTCATCAGCCGGGTTGGTGTGATTGGAGTGACTCTCATGGCTCTTCTCTCTGGATTTGGTGCTGTCAACTGCCCATACACTTACATGTCTTACTTCCTCAGGTAACAGAGCGCTTTGCAGCTTTTCTTTTTTGCCCCATTACTTCTTGAATATATATGTCTTTAAGATTATATATTAGATCTATGACCCTGTCTTTTTATTCTTCTCTTCCTCTGTCCCTATGGGCATTGACCTGGAAATCTTTCTAAATAAGTCTTATCACTTGTGTTGCTTTCCTTGATTATTTGTGCTAAATTCATTCATTTTCTAAATGGCAAATTTCAATCTGATGCTCCCCTCCCGCTTTTTAAAGGCACATTTCTAGTGACCAGCAGTATAAACTAACCCCAACTTCAGCAGTTCAGTTCCTCCTAGAAGTTTTAATAGAACAGTAGAAGACAATGCCACCTTAAAAGTGTGCTTAAACGTACATCCTAAATGTCACTGAGCCAAGATCATGCCACTCTACTCCAGCCTGGGTGACAGAGCAAGACTCTTTCATAGAAAAATATGACAAGTTGGGCTGGACATGGTGGCTCACGCCTGTAATCCCAGCACTTTGGGAGGCCAAGGTGGGCGGATCACCTGAGGTCAGGAGTTTGAGACCAGCCTGACCAACATGGAGAAACCACATCACTACTAAAAATACAAAATTAGCCAGGCGTGGTGGCGCATGCCTATATTCCCAGCTACTCAGGAGGCTGAGGCAGGAGAATCCCTTGAACCTGGGAGGTGGAGGTTGCAGTGAGCCAAGGTTGTGCCATTGTACTCCAGCCTGGGCAACAAGAGCGAAACTCCGTCTCAAAACAAAAACAAAAAAGATGAATATGATGGGTTGATGGGTGTGGCAAACCACCATGGCACATGTATACCTGTGTAACAAACCTGCACGTTCTGCACATGTATCCCAAAACTTAAAGTATAATTTTAAAAAAAGATATTTTTAAAAATAAAAATAAATACATATATGTATATAAATGTCACTGGATCAAAGCCAAGAAAAACTGTAAAACAGCTGGGTAAATTCCATTTCCCTGAGATCCCAGAGGATTAGCTATAAGAAATGAGAGCAAAAGCATTTTAGTTTATTATGGTCATTTTATTATTTTCTGGAAAAAAGTAGTGGGTAACAGTTGAAGTGTATGTGTCTCTCCAGGTAACCTGTATCATGCCCAAGAGTGGGACCCCAAAACATTTTACTAACAGTTTGTGCTTCTTGTAGGAATGTGACTGACACAGATATTCTAGCCCTGGAACGGCGACTGCTCCAAACCATGGATATGATCATAAGCAAAAAGAAAAGGTAAGATGTCAATACTGTCAAACATTTGGACTCTGTTACAATTGCTCAACAAGAAAATTTGACTATGAATTGGTGCTGGCAGGGCATTTTATCCTATTCATTTTTATTATAAGGTGAAGTACTATCAAAGATAGTCCAGCCACGCTATTGGCTGAACACCGTAGCTCACACCTGTGATCCCAGCACTTTGGGAGGCCAAGGCGGGAGGATCACTTTAGCCCAGAAGTTCAAAACTAACCTGGGTAACATAGCGAGACCCCATTTCTTTAAAATAACAATAATAATTTTTAAAAAGTTAAAAATATAAAAAATTGTTTAAAAAAGATTTAGTGTTTTGTGTGAAGGAAAATTCTCAAATTCAATCTCATTTCTTGAATTTAGATCATTCTCCTTAGATAAATTATTAGAATAACTTTTTTGTTTAATTTTTTAGATTACAAATTGACAAGTTGTAATTGTGTATATTTATGGCATACAAAGTGGAATAATTAAATCAAGCTAATTAACATACCCATCTTACATGCTTGTATATTTTTCTGTGGTGAACATTTGAAATTTGCTCTCAGTGATTTTGAAATATACAATACATTATTATATTCATCATGCTATACAGTATGTCACAAAGAAAAACCTTATTCCTTCTGTCTAATTGAAGCTTTGTACCCTTTGACCATCGTCCCACCTACGCAGCTTCTGATAACTATCATTCTACTCTCTGCTTCTATTGAATTCATTGTTTTAGATTCCATATGTAAGTAAGAACATGCAGTATTTGTCTTCCTGTGTCCAACTCATTTTGCTTAGCATAGTGTTCTCCAGTTACATTCATGTTGTCACAAATGAATTTCCTTCCTTAAGGCTTTATAGTATCCATTGTGTATATATGCCATATCTTCTTTATCCGTTTTTCTGTTGATGGACATATAAATTGGTACCATAACTTGGCTATCCTAAATACTATTGCAGTGAACATGGGAGTACAGGTATCTCTTTGACATACTGATTTCAGATCTTTTGAGTAGATACTCAGAAGTGGGATTGCTGGATCATATAGCAATTCCCTTTTCAGTTTTTTTAGGAACCTCCACACCGTTTTCCATAGTGGTTGTGCTAATTTACATTCCCTCCAACAGTGTAATAGGGTTCTCTTTTCTCTGCATTCACACCAGCATTCTGTATCTTTTGCCCCTTTGATGATAGCCATTCTGACAGGTATGAGGGGATATCTCATTGTGGTTGTAGTTTGCAATTCCTTAATGGTTAATATGTTGAACATTATTTTATATATCTGTTGACCATGTGTATGGCTTCTTTTGAGAAATATCTATTCAGTTTCCTTGCCCATTTAAAAATCAGATTATTTGTTTTCTTTCTGTGAAGTTATTTGAGGTCCTTATGTATTTTGTATACTAACCCCTTATTAGACATATGACTTGCAGATACTTTCTCCTAGTCCATAAGTTGTCTCTTTACTCTGTTAATTGTTTTCTTTGTTGTGCAGAAGCTTTTTATTTCAATGTAATCCCATTTGGTTTTTCCCATTTTCTTCTAATAGTTTTATAGTTTCCAATCTTAAGTCTTTTGAGTTTTTTGGGGTTTTTTTTTTGTTTTTTGTTTTTTGTTTTGAGACAGAGTCTCGCTCTGTTGCCCAGGCTGGAGTGCAGTGGAGCAATCTTGGCTTGCTGCAACCTCTGACTCCCTGATTCAAGCAATTCTCCTGCTTCAGCCTCTCGAGTAGCTGGGATTACAGGCACGTGCCACCATGCCCAGCTAATTTTTTTGTATGTTTAGTAGAGACGTGGTTTCACCATGTTGGCCAAGTTGGTCTCAAACTCCAGACCTCAGGTGATCCGCCAGCCTTGGCCTCCGAAAGTGCTGGGATTACAGGCGTGAGCCACCGCACCCAGCCGAGTTAATTTTTATTATGTTGAGTGAGATAAGGGTCCAGTTTCATTCTTCTGCAGATGGATATTCAGTTTTCCCAACAGCATTTATTGAAAAGACTGTCCTTTTCCTAGTGTATATATGTGGCACCCTTGTCAAAAATCAATTGACCGTACATGTGTGAGTTTATTTCTGGGCTCTCTATTCTCTTCCCTTGGTCAATGAATGAGTCTTTGTTTATGCTCGTATCATGCTGTTTTAATTACTATTGCTTTGTAGTATAATTTAAAATAAGATAGTATGATGCCCCCAACTTTGTTCTTTCATTCATGATTGCCTTGGCAATTCCAGTTTTTTTTTATTCCATATGAATTTTATGATTATTTTTTCTATTTCTATGAAAAATGACATTGGAATTTTGATTGGGATTACATTAAATCTATAGATTGCTTTAGGTAGTATGGACTTTTAACAATACTAATGTTCAGTGAACATTCCAAAAATGAAATTAAGAAACCATCTTACTTAAAATAGCTACAAGAAAAAAATACTTAGGAGTAAATTTAACCAAGGAGGAAGAAAGACCTGGACACTGAAAACTATACAATATTAATGGAAGAAATTGAAGAAGACACAAATAAATGGAAAGATATCCCATGCTCATGGACTGGTGGATAACTTTTATATTCCAAGAACGGAATATTGTCTATTGTCCTGGATTTTTAAAAAGTCTATTGTCCTGTCTGGGCTCAGTGACTCATGCCTGTAATCCCAGCACTTTGGGAGGCTGAGGCAGGCAGATCACTTGAGGTCGGGAGTTCAAGACCAGCCTGAACAAACATGAAGAAACTCCGTCTCTACTAAAAATACAAAATTAGCCTGGCGTGGTGGCGCATGCCTGTAATCCCAGCCACTTGAGAGGCTGAGGCAGGAGAATGGCTTGAATCCAGGAGGTGGAGGTTGCAGTGAGCCGAGATTACACCATTGAACTCCAGCCTGGGCAAAAAGGGCAAAACTCCGTCTCAAAAAAAAAAAAGTCTGTTTTCCTAAATTTTTACAATCTTTTACATATCTGATTTAGAACTCAACTTAAGTACTTTTAAAATATATATTTTCAAGTGGCATTTCATAGAAATCTATATCACAGTGGATAAAAGCATAGGCTTTGAAATCAGACCGTGTCTGAATTTGAATCCTTGATCTACATCTTAATGGTGTGACCTTGAACTAGTTACTCTATGTTTTTCTGCCTCATTTGTAAAAATAGAGGTAATAATAATGAGTTAAGACTTAGAACAATGAGTTAGACCCCTTAGAACAATGACCCACATGTAGCTAACGACAACTACTGAACTTATTAATAATCTCTACAGTATAATCATTTGCTTTTCATGCTTTGCCTTCATTTATTCATTTATAGATTCATTCACTTAATAATTTATAGAAAACCTAGTTCATGCTAGGCACTGTACTAGATACTAGGGATAGAGTGATGAACAAGTTAATCATTTCTTACCTTCATGAAGCTTATTAGTCTACTCTGTTTATTATAGTTATTATCCAATATAAATGGAAACAGGTTTTGAATTGCATGAGTATTTTCACATTTCATATTTCCTTCTTCAACACTTTTCTATAGTAAGACCCATAGTCAAGTCAAAGAAGCCTTAATGTAAGAGATAACATTAGAAATTAGAATGATAGGCCGGGTGCGGTGGCTCACGCCTATAATCCCAGCACTTTGGGAGGCCGAGGCGGGTGGATCACGAGGTCAAGAGATCGAGACCATCCTGGTCAACAGGGTGAAACCCTGTCTCTACTAAAAATACAAAAAAAAAAAAAAAATTAGCTGGGCATGGTGGCGCGTGCCTGTAATCCCAGCTACTCAGGAGGCTAAGGCAGGAGAACTGCCTGAACCCAGGAGGCAGAGGTTGCAGCGAGCCGAGATCGTGCCATTGCACTCCAGCCTGGGTAACAAGAGCGAAACTCTGTCTCCAAAAAGAAAAAAAAAGAAATTAGAATGATAAAGAAGGCTCAGGTTCACCAACTAATTATTTGTCTCTATCTCTGCATGTCTTTACTAGGATATTGAAGGTAGATACGTGTATAATTTATTTTATTTACATTTATTATTTTACACGAATGTATATAAATGCATATTTTTTAAAATGTAACAATAAGAGCAAGGTTATTCAAAAGTGAAAGATTGATATGTGAACAATATCATTTTGATTCCCAAGGCTATTCTCCTTCTCACTGTATTTGTTTTATTCCTATAAAGAGATGAATATATAAAAGTGAAGTCATGGCCAGGTACTCATGCCTGTAATTCCAGCACTTTGAGAGGCTGAGGTCAGGAGTTCGAGAACAGCCTGGCCAACGTGGCAAAGCCTAATCTCTAGTAAAAGTGCAAAAATTAGCCTGGCACAGTGGTACATGCCTGTAATCCCAGCTACTTTGGAGGCTGAGGCAGGAAAACCACTTGAACCGGGGAGGCATAGGTTGCAGTGAGCTGAGATTGCACCAGTACACTCCAGCCTGGGAGACAGAACGAGACTCTGTCTCAAAAAAAAAGAGAAGTTGTGACCCATGTCAAGTGTGGATGTATACTTTTAAGCCATTTCATACTAGTAGTGCTTAGGAATTGACTCTGATCTATATACAGTATATCCCATTTCCCCTATAATGCATTGTTTGGTCAGGATCAGGATTGGTTTGTGGTCCAGCAGTAGGTTTTATTAATTTGAGTGGCTCACAGAAGAATCAGCCTCCCAACATGACCCCATTAGCACAGTCCTTTGCCCAATGGAACTAACAGGGCAGATAGACAGCTAACATGACAACACAGGGGCCCTTGGGATTCATACAGTGCCCTTGCCGTTTACCACAATATGGAAAAACTGTTTTTGTTGTTTGCAAGTGGTTTTATACAATAAAAAATTTTCTAATAAAAAGGAAAAACTGTTTTTGCAAACACTCATAGTTGGGAAGTAGTAGTGACCAGAAAGCCATCTTTCACCTTAACAGTAGAGGGCCATAGTGAGATGACATACAAGAAAAGTAACATTTGTTATGTACAGAAAAGTTAATAGTTGAAAATGGGAGGAGGAAAGAGGCCACATCTTCCTATTTGGAACAGTGGAGGAAAAAAATGTTAATCTCTACTTTAAATTCGTTTTTTTAGGATCTGTTTGAAATTTTGTAGGGACTGGGGAAGAAATGTATTCACTAGTGAAACTTCAACACCAGCCACAGCCACTCTCAAATGATAATAGAGGAAACTTGCAGAAATGACAGTGGAAAGAGGTTAAGTAATTCCTTCTATAGAAAATCATAAAAACTGGGGAAAGTATTAAAAGCAAGTATTTGAAGTCACTGGAAAATAAACAAAGGCAGGTGGAAATTTGAGAAGAGCATCAGGCAACTGTTAGAAGTTTATGGCTTTCTTGCCTGGACGTGCTCCTCAACCTCCACCCACCCTCCCAGCACCCACTCAAGTGTACAGATTGATAAGAGTTTAAATCAGCTGAGTAACTGAAAATTTAAAGGGGAAATTTTGGAAGTGAGGGAAATACAGGACTAAGATCCAAAATCTCAGTATAAACCCTTCCCAAATCCCTGTATCATCATTAAATAACGTATTTCCATGGTAAACAACAAAAAGCCTGAGAAAAAATAGGCAAAAACTAGAAGAGAGTCTATCCTTGATATACTGAACTGCTTCTTGGTGTGATTTGCAAGGTTGCTGTGCCTTTGACTGAGTGCATTTTCTGAGCTATATGCAGGTTGTTGTTGAACACACAGCTTGGATGATAGAAAGTGAAAGCCTTACTGGCTTGAGGTGTCAGAGGGTGGAACTCAGAGCTGGCAAAGCAACTGAAAATTTACGGGATCCCTAGAGGCATAAGATCCACAGAGAGATTATGTCCTAAAATATGACTATAGAATCTGTCCAGACTACCATTACCCTACACAAGATCAAGCTCAGTGGAGACTTTCAGGGAGTTAGGCTAAAAAAGGAGAAGCTAGAAACCAGAAAACTGAGCAGAAACATTAGCTGCTGCATGTATGACATATTTCACAGTTTGAGTCTAAGTAAATTATCTGCTTATTAGTGCCAAAAAAAATAACAATTCTCAGAAAAACAAACCAGATTCCAAAGTCACTACAACACATTACCTTCAACCAAAATTTGCTAGGCATGTAAAGAAACGACCATATGACCAATGTTCAAGATAAAAAGCAGTTAATAGATACTCCAAGTGGATCCAGAACAAAGATTTAACAAAGACTTGAAAGTAACCATTACAAATATATTCAAAGGAAAACATGATAGGATAGTGGAGGAAAGTGTGATACAAGTGAAAAGAGGGATCCCAGCAGAGAAATGGAAACTTTTACAAAACAACAAAACAGAAATCCGAAGACTGAAAACTGCAATAACTGAAATAAAAATTTTACCAGGTAGGCTGAACTGGAGAATTGAGATGACAGAAGAATCAGATCAATAAAAATTCAGGCTGGGCACGGTGGCTCACGCCTGTAATCCCAGCACTTTGGGAAGCCAACGTGGGTGGATCACCTGAGGTCAGGAGTTTGAGACCAGCCTGGCCAACATAGTGAAACCCTGTCTCTACTAAAAATACAAAATTAGCTGAGGCGGGAGAATCACTTGAACCCAGGCGGCAGAAGTTGTAGTAAGCTGAGATCGTGCCACTGCACTCCAGCTTGGGCGACAGAGTGAGACTTTGTCTCAAAACATAAAAATAAAAATTGAGATAGATCAATAGAAATCATGTAATCTTAAGAAAAGAGAGAGAGAAGATTGAAGAAAAATGGCCAGGTACTCATACCTATATTATTAGCACTTTGGGAGGCCAAGGTAGGCAGATCACATGAGGCCTGGCCAACATGGTGAAACCCCGTCTCTACCAAAAATACTAAAAAAAAATTAGCTGGGTGTGGTGGTGGGTGCCTATAATCCCAGCTACTCAGGAAGCAGAGGCTGGAGAATGGCTTGAACTTGGGAGGCGGAAGTTGCAGTGAGCTGCAGTTGTGCCACTGCACTCCAGCCCAGGTGACAGAGCAAGACTCTATCTCAAAAGAATGAAAAAGAAAAAATATTTTTTTAAATGAAAAATGAACAAAAGTCTCAGTAAGAGACAATATGAAGCAGTCCAACATTCTTTTGGTTGGAGTCCTGAAGAAAAGGAAAGGCAAAAAAAGAAATACCAGCCCAAAACATAAGAAAACTACACTTATGTGTACATGCAGTTAAACTGCTAAAAGTCAAAGAGGAAATCTTTAAAGCAGGAAGAGGAAAATGATACATATAGGGCAACAATGGAAAAAAGTAATGGTTATTCAACAACATTATAGAATACAAAATAAACAGACAAAAATCAATTGTCGCCAGGAGCAGTGTGCATGCGCCTGACCAGCTACTCAGGAGGCTAAAGCCAGAGGATTGTTTGGGCCCAGGAATTTGAATGCAGCCTGAGAGCTGACCCCATAACAAGACCCCATCTCTAAAATCAAATTTTTAAAAAATCAATTGTATTTCTATAAACTAGTAATGGACATATGGACATCAAATGTTTAAATATATTATTTACAGTCACTCGAAAAAATGAAATACTTAGGTGGAAGTCTAATAAAACATGTATAGGACTGGTAACTGAAAATTATAAAGCTAATAAAGAAAAAGAAGATACAAATAAATAGACATACCATATTTATGGATTGGAAGACTCAACATAGTAATGATATTTATTCATTTCAAAATCCCAGTAAGATTTATTTGTAGATATACACAAAATGATTCTAAAATTTGTACAGAAAGGCAAAATAACTAGAATAGCTTATATAATTTTGAAAAAGAACAATATGAGAAGAATTCGTCTACCTGATCTTAAAATGTATTACATAGCTACAGTAATCAAGACTATGGTACTGGCAGACATAGATCAGTGAAACAGAAAAAAGAACCCAGAAATACTAACACATGGCCAGGCACGGTGGCTCACGCCTGTAATCTCAGCACTTTGGGAGGCTGAGGTGAGTGGATCACCTGAGGTCAGGAGTTTGAGACCAGCCTGACCAACATGGCAAAACCTCATCTCTACTAAAAATACAAAAATTAGCTGGACATGGTGGTGTGTTCCTATAGTCCCAGCTACTTGGGAGGCTGAGATAGGAGAATTGCTTGAACCAAGGAGGCGGAGGTTACAGTAAACCGAGATGACACCACTGCATTCCCCACTGGGCAACAGAGCAAGATGCAGTCTCAAAAAAAAAATCACAAAAATAAAAATACACAAATACACCCAGCTAATTTTTGACAAAGATATAAAAGCAGTTCAGTAGAGGAAAGATAGCCTTTCACCAAATGGTGCTAGAGCAATTAGGTATCCATAGGTTAAAAAAATGAACTTAAATCTAAGTTTTACTTACACCTTACATAAAAGTAAAACATAATAGACTAAAATGTAAAACTATAAATGTAGTTTATAGTTTTAAAATGTAAAACTATAAAACTTTTAGAAAAAAAAAAACAGGAAAGAATCTTTGGAATCAAGGGCTAGGCAAAAAGTTCTTAATACCAAAAGTGCAATCCATAAAAGGAAGAACTGATAAATTGGGCTCCATGAGAATTTAACCCTTTTGCTCTGTAAGACTGTTAAGAGGATCAAAAGACAAGCTACCAACTGGGAGGAAATATTTGCAAACCACTTATTTGAGAAAGCACTAGTATCTAGAATAAAAAATGTTCAAAGCTTATATTTAAAAAGAAAAAGTGCAGTCAGAAAATAGGCAAAAAAGGATGAACATTTTTATCGTAGAGGATATAAAAATGGCACATAAGCACATGTCAGTGGTGTTAGCCATTATGTACATGCCATTAAAACCACATGAGATATCACTACACACCTATCAGAATAGCTGAAATGAAAATTAGTGACAACACCAAATACTAGTAAGGATGCTGAGCAACTGGATCACTCGTACAGTGCTGGCATCCAGGTAGAATGGTACAGTCCCTCGGGAGCACAGTTTAGGTATTTCTTTAAAAACTAAACATGCAGTTACCACACCCCAACAATTGCACTTCTGGGCGTTTATCCAAAAAAAATGAAGATTTATGTTCACACAAAAAAACCGTACTTGAATATTTATAGCAGCTTTATTCTTAGTAGCCCAAAACTAGAAATAAGTGAGATATCCTTCAGTGGGTGAATGGTTAAACAAACTGTGGTACACTCATGCCATGGAATACTACTTAGCAGGAAAAATGAACAAGCTGTTGATACACACAACGACCCAGATGAATCTCTAGAAAATTATGCTGAGTGAAAAAATAATTCCCAAAGAGTATATACTGTATTATTCAAGTTATATACACATTTTTTTTTGCCACCCCCGCCCTCCGCCAAGTTATATATACATTTTTGAAATGACACAATTATAGAAATGGAGAACAGATTCGTGGTTGCCAGAGTTAAGGAGTTGGAGGTGGGAGGGAGGTAAACTGCACAGGTGCAGTCTGAAGGATCCTTGTAGTGATAGAAATGTCCTGTTTTGTGACTCTGTCAATGCCAGTATCCTGGTTGTACTATAGTTTTGCAAGATGTTTCAGTTGGGGAAATCTGGGTAAAGAGTACATGGAATCTCTGTATTTTTTCTCAAAACTACATATGAATCTACAATTATTTTGAAAAGTTTAAAAAAAAGTACTGGCTGACTTCCTACTAGAAACGGCAGAGACCAGAAAACAGTAGACTGACATTTAAACCACAGTGACATTTTTTAGCTGCTTCTCTTGTATACTACCACCAAACCTCAGCCAAATGTATATGTTTTTCCTTATTAGGAACTTCTAAATGACATTGGGCTAATAGCAAATAGAAAATTTCTTGTTGAGCTACCCTTGTTATAAAGAGACAATAGTGATGATGATAGTAAAGTTGAAGATGGAAGGTGATCTAGTTCTATAGTACCTCATCTTGTTGGGGGTTTTTTAAATTCCTTTTCACATTTCAGAAGGTTTAATATTGTTACCTTCTTAAATATATGATCATTTCTTTTTCATCTACAACTTATTTGATAAAGCAAAATTGGTTTAGAATTAATAGATTCTTCATACAATTGAAAGTAAAAGTGAATTGTTTACAACAAGGCCATGCTTATCTATGTGCAGCCAACTTTCACTTCTAGTGATTTCACTTCTTCGCCTGTCATGAGACCACAGCACAGTGTCAATCACCTTTACATATTCAATCGATTCCACTCCACAGCCAGTCATAGTGTTTGTTGTATTGTAGACACTGAAAATAAGGACAATAGAACGGAGCTCTGTACTTCATCTCTCCCAACTGCCTCCTTTAATCCAGCATGTTAAGCTGAAATGAACTATTAAATGAGTGGAATAGAACCCTTGCCTTCTTTGTGTATGTGTTCTAGCTTTTTCAACTATGAAAATATAAAAACCTAGAATTACTAAGCCTTAATCTTACAAGTCAGAATCTCCCTAGGTCTGAGCCTCCTCTTGGTTATTACATCTTCCCAAAATGGTGAGTGATAGTAAATATATAGTTAGGAGAATGGCAGAAAGAGCTAAAAGAGCTGTTTCATTCACTCACTATCCAGGCAAAGGTCATTTTCAAAAGGAAACAGTAAAGTCAACATGGCTGACATTTTTTCTTGTTAATATCATTTTAGCTAGTGGCTCAAAGAATTTCACCCATAGAAATATCATTTGGTCTTTGGTATCATTGATACTATTTGTATTAGTCCCAGGCATAAATACCAGTGCTGCTTCTTGCTCATCACCATTTTTGTCTCTTGCCTCCCAAAAATATCCACCTTGAGTTATATTTCTCTTTGGTCCTGCTACTATATTTTTATTAGACTCATCCTACTTTGGGAAGCCGAGGCGGGTGGATCACGAGGTCAGGAGATCGAGACCATCCTGGCCAACATGGTGAAACCCCATCTCTGGGGAAAAAAAAAAAAAACGCTCAGTGAGTTGGCAAATAGAATAAAAATAAAAAATAAAGACTCATCCTAGTTTTCATTTTATGCCTGAAGGCCTTGGCGCATTAAGCCCTTTAAGTAATAATTTATGTACAAATGATCTTTTTTTTAACCTCACAGGGACCCTGTTAATACCTTTGTGGTGGGCTGGGACATGCCAGCAGGCACCACTGTGCTAGTCAGTCCTCCACAGACTGAGAGGACAAGAGGAAGGAGTGATAGGTTTCCTGTTGATTTATTCAGTCGTAGGACAGATTACAGATGGTGAGGTATTGGACTTAGAGACTAATATTTTAGAAGGGGACAAGTTTATGCAATTTTGCTATTTTTTTTCCTTTTATCTGCCTTTGAAAAAGAAGGAAGAAAACACATATTGAGTTCCTAACTGTGTAACTGGTCCCTTAGGTATGTTAGCTGTTTTGTCTTTCAACGGTGACTGTAGTAATTAAAATATGCATAGCACTTTGTAGTTGACAACATGAATTCATATTTATTATTTTATTTATCTTTACAACCGTCCAGAGATGAGGAGATGAAAACTCTAAGACCTCCCAGCTTCCAAGTGGCAGAACCAGTCCTCAAATTTATTGCCTAGCCCAAATTCTATGCTTCTTCACCCAGGCCACATTGCTTCTAGTTGTAAGTAGTGGAAAAGTAGGACTCCAGGCCGGGCGCAGTGGCTCACGCCTGTAATCCCAGCGCTTTGGGAGGCCCAGGCGGGTAGATCACCTGAGGTCAGGCGTTCAAGACCAGCCTGGCCCACATGGTGAAACCCCGTCTCTACTAAAAATACAAAAAATTAGCTGGGCGTGGTGGCAGCTCCCTGTAATCCCAGCTACTCAGGAGGCTGAAGCAGGAGAATTGTTTGAACCAGGGAGGCAGAGGTTGCAGTGAGCCAAGATCAACTGCACCATCACATTCCAGCCTGGGCAACAAGAGCGAAACTCCCTCTCAAAAAAAAACAAAAAGTAGGACTCCAGAATCAGTATCCTTCCATAAACAGCTCAGTACATGAGAGAGGCAGTTGTGAGACTGGAAAGTGGATGGGACTTGACTGTGAGGGTCCATGCTTCCTTGCTGAGGTTTTATATTTTCTTTCATTTCAGGATGGCAATGGCACGGAGAACAATGTTCCAGAAGGGGGAGGTGCATAACAAACCATCAGGTTTCTGGGGAATGATAAAAAGTGTTGCCACTTCAGCACCAGGAAGTGAAAGTATCCTTTGTTCCTCTGCTTGATTCTTTTTTCAACTCTGGACCAAGAGCAAACGAAAAAAGTAGTATTGGGATAGTCCCTTCTAAGGTACCTGACCATCGGAGTCCAGACTCCTAAGAGCCAGGCTTAGGAAGTACCATGTGTACAGTCATCTCTCCAACACCTGCACAAGATCATAAAATTATGTCTTTGAGCTGAAGCGGTCCTAAAACGTCAGTGTCTCCATTTTACAGATGAGAAAATAGACCCCGAGAGATTTAAGTCACACAGTGGTTTGTGGCAAAACTAGGAACATAACTGTGGTCTTCTCTTCATAGTTCTTTCCACTGCACTATTACATTTCTCAACTCTGAAAAACCACCATAAAGCATAATGGCTACCTAAAATAAATGGCTTGTATATGGGATGGTAAAGGCCCATTATCTGTCTATTTATATGGAGTTTTGCTCTTGTTGCCCAGGCTGGAGTGCAATGGCGCAATCTCAGCTCACCGCAGCCTTCGCCTCCTGGGTCCAAGCGATTCTCCTGCCTCCAAGCGATTCTCCTGCCTCAACCTGCAGAGTGGCTGGGATTACAGGCATGCACCACCACACCCAGCTAATTTTGTATTTTTGGTAGACAGGGTTTCTCCATGTTGATCAGGCTGGTCTCAAGCTCCTGACCTCAGGTGATCTGCCCGCTTCACCCTCCCAAAGTGCTAGGATTATAGGCATGAGATTATAGGCATGAGCCATAGTGCAGGCCCAGTAAAGACCAATTGCTAAAGTAATTAGCATTCCTAAACAAATTTTAATTAGCTCTCCTTCTCCAGTGACTCTTTGGTTTCAAGAATCAAGGAGAGGCTGGGTGCAGTGGCTCATCCCTGTAATCCCAGCACTTTGCAAGGCCAAGGTTGGCAGATCACTTGAGCCCAGGACTTCGAGATCAGCTTGGGCAACGTGGCAAAACCCCATCTCTACAAAAAGTACAAAAATTAGCCAGGCCTACTGGCATGTGCCTGCAGTCCCAACTACTCGGGAGGCAGAGGTGAGAGGATTGCTTCAACTTGGGAGGCTAAGTTTGCAGTGGGCCCAGATAACACCACCTCTGTTTCCTGGGCAACAGAGCTAGACCCTGTCTCAAAAAAAAAAATTGAGATTTGATTAAGAGACTAATAAATTGTTCTTTCCTGACTGGTTGTGATGTTGAACTACTTGACAAATTAGGTAACCACATTTCTGTGTAGCTCTGACCCTGTTAGGTCAAAACTCTGGGGAACTAAGCATAAGGTAGCATACTCCTATTTGCTTCTCTGGCCCAGGGAAATACAAATTCCTTTTTGCCTCAATTAGAGAACGATGTCTATTCTTGCTATAAATTATGATTTATGTCCTGCTGTCAAATGAAAATAAGAATAAGATCAAAGAAAGGCAAGATGATTATGGAAGAGAAAGAAAAGGGATTGATTTAGATTTACTTAATCAAGAAACATTTATTTAGTACCTCCTATTTCCAGGCTGAGTGCTAAGGAATAAAATGATAGTATAGCCTTTCTCCCCAAGGAGCTTACCCTCTAATCACGGGAGAGACAGGCACATAACTAAACCATATTGTTTGGTGGCCTGAACCATGCCAATAGTAGCCACTAAAGGAGCTGAAGGGTATTTACTGACTGGGTAATAGTGGGAAAAATCACAGAAAGGAGGAAGGGTTTTGATTGAATTATATGCTTTTATTTTAGAAAGGGCTATATTTACTGTTTTTATTACTTAAAAGTCCATAAAAGCCAATAATACGGGTTTGAGCTGTGTTTGTGATGAGTCAAGAAATATATTAGGATTATTTAACCTCCCTGAGCCCCTGTTTTCCAAACAGGAAAGTATTAACTCTACCTGATTGAGTTCTTGGAAAATAACATAGTGTAATGGAAACAGCAGGCTTCGGAGGAAAAAAGGATCTGACTTTGCATCTCCACTAATTAACTGTGTGACTTTGAGCAAGTTATTTAACTCTCTGAGCTTCACTTTCCTTATATGCAAAATGGATAACACCTCTTTCACGGGATTGTTTTGAGAAGATAATGTTTGAAAAGAAAATGTCTGTAAATCCTAGCCTGTATTAGAACACAGTATAAAGTATTCGTTCCCTTTTATAGCATGTAAACGTTATAGTTATTCAGATAATGTAGGAGAAAGCTATGCTTTATTATAGATGTTACTATTATGTAACCATTTACAATCTTGAATGTAACATTTGACTTAATCTAACTAGATAAATCAAAAAACAAATGAAACCATCTGTTTGAGCCGCCTGACTTTAGAGAAACTGAGTGGTAATTGTTTGGTGGTGATGCTCTTGATGGAGAAGCTTTTACACACCTGTGTCAGAGGTTGGGCAAGTTGCTCTGAAGTAGCGCTGCTGACTGTGAAACAGGAAATTGAGAATACAGGCAATTCCTGGAATCCACTATAGGAGAAACCGGAAGTATATGTTTTCTTATTGCCATTTCTTGAAATTCCTATGTGATTTAAACCTTGATGCCCATTTTGTGCCAGATCTTACTCTTATTCAACAGGAAGTGGATGCTTTGGAAGAACTAAGCAGGCAGCTTTTTCTGGAAACAGCTGATCTGTATGCTACCAAGGTACAGAGCAAGGAAACTGAAGTGTGGTTTTTACCAATATGATTAAAGAGAGAACAAAACTAAATGGCTTTTTAGGGTTCTCTGTGGCCAAGCAAGAGATACCTGACAGCCCTAATATCAGCCATGAAGCATTAGGGATGAGGGATCTTCACTCTTCATGAAATTGCTCCTATCACTAGCAAAATCCTTAATGGAACACTCTCAGTAGTAGCAATTGTAGGGATAGTCAGAAGAAGCTTTTCAACATTTGGGAAGGTGACACATACCACCTCCTACTGACCTTGTATGAAGATGGTAGCTACTTTTATTCCTTTATAAGTGAGTGATATTATAAGAGCAATAGACACCTATCTGCCATGGGTGGCCTAGCCCTATTTTAAAAGATCCAGATCAGTAAGTGTCAAAACTGCAAGAAGTAACTTTCCTATGTACACCTAAAATAAAATATAATTTAAATATGTAAAATCTGTTAGTAAAGATTGCAAACTGTTTTAATTCTTTTTGAGGACAACTTTACAGGAGTAGCCATATAGGACAGAGGTTAACATGGGCTTTGGAAACCGACCTGAGCCTGCTCACCAGCTGTGTGAATTTCAGCAAGCTATTAACCTCTGAAAGCCTCAATTTTTCTCATCTATAAAATTAAAATAATAGAACATATCTCATAAGAGTCTTTATGAAGATTAAGTGGATAATGCATGTAAGATGTTTATCCCAGTCCCTGGCTGAAAGTAAGCATCCGTAAATGTTGGTCGCAACTACTATTATTATTACAGTTATGGTTTTTTTACTTAGCCTGAACAGTGATTCATAGAGGGAAGAATACTTGTGTTGAATATAAATTTATGTTTTGCTGAGAACCATGTTTTGTGTTTGTTTTCCCCCAGGAGAGAATAGAATACTCCAAAACCTTCAAAGGGAAATATTTTAATTTTCTTGGTTACTTTTTCTCTATTTACTGTGTTTGGAAAATTTTCATGGTAAGTGTATTATTTTTAATTGTCAGAGTTTAGGTGTTTTTCCCTAGTAATGGCAGGGTGATAAGAGTGGATTTGACTGATACATTGAAATAAATTCCAAATGTGATTGAGTCAACAGAGAGCATGATCGTTCACATCTCTTGGCTTCATTCTTTTTCCTCTCCCCTTTTTTAGATCATGTAGAAAAGGGAGGTTGCATTTTTCTTCTGTCAGAAATTGTTAATAAGGCCTTAGTTTATGAAATATCTAAATTGAAGTCAGAGCAGTGGCTCATGCCTATAATCCCAGCACTTTGGGAGGTCAAGGCAGGCAGATCATCTTAGGTCAGGAGTTCAAGACCACCCAGGCCAACATGGTGAAACCCCATCTCTACTAAAAATAGAAAAATTAGCCAGGTGTGGTGGTGGGCACCTGGAACCCCAGCTATTCGGGAGGCTGAGGCAGGAGAATTACTTGAACCCAAGAGGTGGAGGTTGCAGTGAGCCAAGATCATGCCACTGCACTGCAGCCTGGGGGACAGAGCGAGACTCCATCTCAACAAAAATAACCAATTATTTACTTAATTGAATGTGAACATTTCTTATTTTACATTCTGCTTTCTGTATTACTCATGAGTACATGACTGTATATAACCTCAACTTCTACCTTCAGCTCAGAAGTTACTTGTCCTTTTTAGTGTATACCTATTAAGTTCACAGTAAATTCTAAAATGTATTTCCATGGATAAATTCATTTGCTGTACATATAGCTCTAATTCTTTTGTGGTTTTCTTTTATATCTTTTATGTACAGTATTTGTTGTTACCTCTGATTCAGGTATTAATGGATTTCATTGTGATTACGGAAAAGGCTGATTTGGCTCTCTAGTTTGATGACTTTCCTACTAGGGTTGTATTTGTGCAAAGAGGAGCTTTGTCAGCTTGTTAGTTAATTTTGATCAATGTAGATGAATGAGGATTTTGAATATAAAGTATCTAGTGTTACAATAAATTTATGTCAGTACTACTCAGATGACATTTTAAAATCTCCATTCAGAGGGAGAGAATGAATGGAGATAGTATGTTCAGTTAAGCTACTAAAAGGTAAAAGGTATTTTCCTAAGATACAGCCTTTAGGGAAGCATGTCTTTTTTTTTTTTTTTTTTTTTTTAAGATGGAGTCTCTGTCGCCCAAGCTAGAGGGCAGTGGCACAATCTTGGCTCACTGCAACCTCTGCCTCCCAGGCTCAAGCAGTTTCCTGCCTCAGCCTCCCAAGTAGCTGGGATTACAAGTGTGCGCCACCACACCAGGCTAATTTTTTTGTATTTTAGTAGAGACGGGGTTTCACCATGTTGCCCAGGGTGACTTCGAATTCCTGAGCTCAGGCAATCCACCCGTCTCAGCCTCCTAAAGTGCTGGGATTGGGATTATAGGCATGAACCACCACACCCGGCCTAGGGAAGCATGTCATTTTTTAACAGCTTTATTGGGGTATAACTGACAGGTAAACTGAACATATTTATGTACAACTGGGTACATTTTAACATATGTATATCCCTGTGCAATAACCATCACCACAGTCAAGAGAACATGTCCATCCATCACTGCCATAATTTTCCTTGTGTCCTTCATAATGCCTTTCTCCCACACCTCTAGTCTCCAGACAACTGCCAATCTGCTTTCTCTCATTATGTATTAGTTTGTGTTTTCTAGTATGTTATGTAAGTAGAATCCTACAATATGTATCCTTTTTCTGTCTGGCATATTTTACTCAGCATGATTATTTTACATTTTATCCATGTTATGATATGTATCAGTAGTTTATTCCTTTTTATTGCTGAGTAGTGTTTCCATGGTTTGGATGTGCCACAATTTTGTTCGTCCTTTCATCTGATGATGGATATTTGGTTGTTTCCAGTTTGAGGATAAAGTTGCTGTGAACATTTGTGTACAATTTTGTGTAGAGACACAGGCTGTCTTTCTCTTGAGTAGGCACTAAGGAGTGAAATGTCTGGATCATATGGCAGGTGTAATGTTTAACTTTTGAAGAAACATCCAACTCTTTTCCAAAAATGTTGTGTGATTAACATTTCTTTTTTTTTTTTTTTTTTTTTTTTGAGACGGAGTTTTGCTCTTGTTACCCAGGCTGGAGTGCAATGGCACAATCTTGGCTCGCCGCAACCTCCGCCCCCTGGGTTCAGGCAATTCTCCTGCCTCAGCCCCCTGAGTAGCTGGGATTACAGGCACGCGCTACCATGCCCAGCTAATTTTTTGTATTTTTAGTAGAGATGGGGTTTCACCATGTTGACCAGGATGGTCTCGATCTCTTGACCTCGTGATCCACCCACCTCGGCCTCCCAAAGTGCTGGGATTACAGGCGTGAGCCACCGCGCCCGGTGCGTGATTAACATTTCTACCTGCACTGTATGAGTTTCAGTTCTTCCACATCCTCACAAACACACTATATGGCCAGTCTTAATAATTTTAGACGTTCTGATAGATATGAGGTGGTATTGCATTGTGGTTTTAATTATATTTCTTTAATGTCTAATAATATTGAGCATCTTGTCATGTGTTTATTTTCCGCCCTTTTTTTTTTGATGAATTATCTGTTTGAATCTTTTGCCAATTTTTTTTTTTTTAATTTTTAGTTCTGAGGTACATGTGCAGGATGTGCAGGTTTGTTGCATAGGTTAAGAATGTGCCATGGTGATTTGCTGCATCTGTCAACCCGTCACCTAGGTATTAAGCCTAGCATCCATTAGCTATTTTTCCTGATTCTCTTCCCCTGCCCTACCTCAAAAGGTCCCAGTTTGTGGTGTTCCCTTCCCTGTGTCTGTGTGTTCACATTGTTCACCTCCCACTTATAAGTGAGAACATGTGGTATTTGGTTTTCTGTTCCTGCATTAGTTTGATGAGGATGATGGCTTCCAGCTCCATCCATGTCCCTGCAAAGGACATGATCTCATTCCTTTTTATGACTTTATAGTATTCCATGGTGTATATGTACCACATTTTCTTTTTTTTTTTTTTTTTTTTGAGATGGAGTTTCGCTCTTGTTACCCAGGCTGGAGTGCAATGGCGCGATCTCGGCTCACTGCAACCTCCGCCTCCTGGGTTCAGGCAATTCTCCTGCCTCAGCCTCCTGAGTAGCTGGGATTACAGGCACGCGCTACCATGCCCAGCTAATTTTTTTTTTTTGTATTTTTAGTAGAGACGGGGTTTCACCATGTTGACCGGGATGGTCTCGATCTCTTGACCTCGTGATCCACCCGCCTCAGCCTCCCAAAGTGCTGGGATTATAGGCGTGAGCCACCGCGCCCGGCCATGTACCACATTTTCTTTATCCAGTCAGTCTATCATTGATGCACATTTGGGTTGATTCCTTGTCTTTGCTATTGTAAATAGTGCTGCAGTGGACGTACATGTGTATGTATCTTTATAATGGAATAGTTTATATTCCTTTGGGTGTATATCCAGTAATGGGATTGCTGGGTCAAATGGCATTTCTGGTGCTAGGTCTTTGAGGAATCACCATACTGTCTTCCACAATGGTTGAGTTAATGTACATTCCCACCATCAATGTCAAAGCTTTCCTATTTCTCTGTAGCCTTGCCAGCATCTGTTGTTTCTTGACTTTTTGATAATTGCCATTCTGACTAGTGTGAGATGGTATCTCACTGTGGTTTTGATTTGCATTTCTCTAATGATCAGTGATATTGAGCTTTTTTTCATATGTTTGTTGTCCACATAAATGTCTTCTTTTGCGAATTATCTGTTCATGTCCTTTGCCCACTGTTTAATGGGGTTTGATTTTTTTCTTGTAAATTTGTTTAAGTTCCTTGTAGATTCTCGATATTAGGCCTTTGTCAGATGGATAGATTGTGAAAATATCTCCCATTCTGTAGGTTGCCTGTTCACCCTGATGATAGTTTGTTTTGCTGTACAGAAGCTCTTTAGTTTAATTAGATACCATTTGTCAATTTTTGCTTTTGTGGAAATTGCTTTTGACATTTTTGTCATGAAACCTTTGCCTGCGCCGTGTCCTGAATGGTGTAGCCTAGATTTTCTTCTAGGGTTTTTATAGTTTTGGGTTTTACATTTAGTCTTTTTTTTTTTTTTTTTTTTTTTTGAGGACCACAAACATTTTTACTTTTATTGTATGTACTTCATGTTACACTCTACATTGTTCACTAGTCTAAGTGAGATGATACACGACATATAGAGGAATGTTATTTATAAAATACCCAAAACCTTTCAAGTTTTTGCTCATTAATTTCACCATGTGCTCAGAAATAATTTGCATCCCTGGGCACAAATTTCATTTCTTCCTTCATAATGTCCACAATATGGAACAATTATTAGTAACAAAGTATTGCAAAAGACGCAAAACAAGAACACAAAAATGGAATGCAAGAGGAAAACAACCCATTTACATGGTAGTTTATAAACAAGCTAAGGCCGGGGAAATGAATTTTAGAGGTAAATTCAGTTTTTTCCATAATCCAAAGTTATATTACCTTACCTACAAATCAGGTACAAATGCTTGTGAAATAGGCTTTCTTAGAATAAACCCATTTTGAATCACTCAGCACAGTTCAAAGACAAAAAATAAAGATCTTCCGTAGAGAAAAGGCTTTTTTTTTAATTTTTTATTTTTTGCAGGGCTACCCATAGGCTGTGCGCCCAGAGTAGCTGAGAAAAGCCTTTTAAAAACCCAAGAGATGTACTTCACACAAACTAAACCCTGATTTTGCATGTAATGGGCTGTTGATTTGGCTTAATTTTATCACACACAAGACTTGCCACAATAGTGAAGGGAAGACAAAGTCAGGCTAACAGCAAAAGAAATCACAAATACAACAATACATTTCAGTTGAGAGCAGGTACTGTTTATTAACTGACCAGCTTAGAAAAATAATCGTGGTAAACACCTTAGTTCATTCTTCTAATAAACCTGTTGATCTGATCCTCCCTGTTGCCAGCATCTCCACCTTCTACAAAATGGGTGGTCTTTTTCTTCATTCCGCCTCGTACAGAAGATAATTTGAAGGGCCACAGGAAGTTATTTGCTTCTTTGAAGCGTTTTCCAACAGTATAGATCTCATGAATCAGATCCTCCATGCAGATGATGCCATATTTTCCAATAGATAGAGCAATCAGAGCATCATCTGTCAAAGCAATTTGATTCTTTTTGATTTTGCCATAACCACGTTTGTAGATTAGTTCATTTACTGACTTCAGATTTGGGTACCCCCAATGCAATATATGGCTCTACAATCCTCAGCATGTTAATTGAAGCCTTGTTGAGCTTCACAAAGGTTCCATTGAAGATTTGACAAAGACAAAGAAGCTGCAACACCTTTCGGACCTTTGGTCTCACACCATTGATACCTCTGATCCTGATGACAAACGCCAGTTTGGGTTCTGCAGGTACACAGAAGTTGCCAGCTTTCCTTGCCATCCTCACCATTCGAATTTCAGTTCTGTACATCTGCCTATATTCCTTGTGATAGTGCTTCGCTTTTTCGTAGATAAGCTTCCTCCTTACCTTTTGAAGCATCTTTTGGGCAAACTTCTTTCTCAGGCGCTTGATCTTCAGCTCTGTGAAATTCCTTCTCTTTTTCTTAAGGGTTTCTGGCACAGCAGGAACCTTTTTCTTCTTCTTCTCTTCTACACCCTCCATGGTTCCAGCCGGAAAAAGAGCTACATTTAGTCTTTAATCCATCTTGAGTTAATTTTTGTGTAAGATGTAAAGAAGGGTTCCAATTTCAGTTTTCTGCATATGGTTAGCCAGTTTTCCCAGCACCGTTTATTAAATAGGGAGTCCTTTCCCCATTGCTTGTTTTTGTCAGCTTTGTCAAGGTTCAGATGGCTGTAGATGTGCAGTCGTATTTCTGAGTTCTCTGTTCTGTTCCATTGGTCTATGTATCTGTTTTTGTACGAGCAACGTGCTATTTTGGTTACTGTAACCTTGTAGTATAGTTTGAAGTCAGGTAGCATGATGCTTCCAGCTCTGTTCTTTTAGCTTATGATTATCTTGACTGTACAGGTTCTTTCTTGCTTCCATATGAATTTTAAAATCATTTTTTCTAATTCTGTGAAGAATGTCAATGGTAGTTTAATGGGAGTAGCATTGAATCTGTAAATTACTTTGGGCGGTATGGCCATTTTCATGGTATGATTCTTCCCATCCAGGAGCATGGAATGTTTTTTCATTTGTTTGTGTCCTGTCTGATTCCCTTGAGCAATGGTTTGTAGTTCTCCTAGAAGAGGTCCTTCTCTTCTATTATTAGCTGTGTTCCTAGGTATTTTATTCTCTTTGTAGCAATTGTAAATGGGAGGTCATTCATGATTTGGCTCTCTGCTTGTCTGTTGTTAGTGTATAGGAATGCTTGTGATTTTTGCACATTGATTTTTGTATCCTCAGACTTTGCTGAAGTTGCTTATCAATTTAAGTACCTTTTGGGCTGAGACAATGGGGTTTTCTAGAAATAGGATTATGTCATCTGCAAACAAAGACAATTTGACTTCCTCTCTTCCTATATGAATACTCTTTATTTATTTCTCTTGCCCGATTGCGCTGGCCAGAACTTCCAATAGTATGTTGGGTAGAAGTGGTGAGAGAGGGCACCCTGTCTTGTGCTGATTTTCAAAGGGAATGCTTCCAGCTTTTGCCCATTCAGTATGATATTGGCTGTGGGTTTGTTATAAATGGCTCTTATTATTTTGAGGTATGTTCCTTTAATACCTAGTTTATTGAGAGTTTGTAGCATGAAGGGATGTTGAATTTTATGAAAGGCCTTTTCTGTGTCTATTGAGATAATCGTGTGATTTTTGTCATTGGTTCTATTTATGTGATGGATTATGTTTATTGATTCACGTATGTTGAACCAGCCTTGCATCCTGGGGATGAAACTGACTTGATCATGGTAGATACGTTTTTTGATGTGCTGCTGGATTTGGTTTGCCAGGATTGTCGCATCGGTGTTCTTCAGGGATGTTGGCCTGAAGTTTTCTTTTTTGTTGTTGTTGTATCTCTGCCAGGTTTTGGTATCAGGATGATGCTGGCCTCATAAAATGAGTTAGGGAGGAGTCCCTCCTTTCCCATTGTTTGGAATCATTTCAGAAGAAATGGTACCAGCTCCTCTTTGTACCTCTGAATTCAGCTGTAAATCCATCTGGTCCTGGGCTTTTTTTGGTGATAGGCTACTTATTACTGCCTCAATTTCAGAACTCATTATGGGTCTATTCAGGGATTCAAATTCTCCCTGGTTCAGTCTTGGGAGGCTGTATGCATCCAGGAATTTATCCATTTCTTCTAGATTTTTTAGTTTATTTGCATAGAGGTGTTATAGTATTCTCTGATGGTTATTTGTATTTCTGTGGTGTCAGTGGTGATATCCCTCCCCTTTATCATTTTTATTGTGTCTGTTTGATTCGTCTCTCTTTTTTCTTTATTAGTCTAGTAGCAATCTATATTTTATTAATTTTTTCAAAAAACTGGCTCCTGGATTCGTTGACTTTTTGAAGGGTTTGTTGTGTCTCTGTCTCCTTCAGTTCTGCTCTCACCTTGATGTTTTCTTGTCTTCTGCTAGCTTTGGAGTTTATTTGCTCTTGGTTCTCTAGTCTTTTAGTTGTGATGTTAGGCTGTTGATTTGAGATCTTTCTGGCTTTTTGATGTGGGCATTTAGTGCTATCCATTTCCCTCTTAACACTGCTTTAGCTGTGTCCCAGAGATTCGGGTATGTTGTCTCTTTGTTCTCATTAGTGTCAAAGAACTTCTTGATTTCTGCCTTAATTTCATTATTTACTAAGGAGTCATTCAGGAGCAGGTTGTTCAATTTTCATATAGTTGTGTGGTTTTGAGTTAGTTTCTTAGTCTTGAGTTCTAATTTGATTGTGCTATGGTCTGAGAGACTATTTGTTATGATTTCAGTTCTTTTGTATTTGCTGAGGAGTGTTTTACTTCCAATTATGTGATCAATTTTAGAGTAAGTGCCATGTGGCACCAAGAAGAATGTATATTCTGTTGTTTTTGGGTAGAGAGTTCTGTAGATGTCTATCAGATTTATTTGATCCAGAGCCGAGTTCCAGTCCTGAATATATTTGTTAATTTTCTGTCTCAGTGATCTGTCTAATATTGACAGTGGGGTGTTAAAATCTCCCATTATTATTATGTGGGAGTATAAGTCTTTTTGTAGGTCTCTAAGAACTTGCTTTATACATCTGGGTTCTCCTGTATTGGGTATATATATATTTAGGATAGTTAGTTCTTCTTGTTGAATTGAATCCTTTACCATTGTGATGTAATGCCTTTCTTTGTCTTTTTTTTTTTAATCTTTGTTGGTTTGAAATCTGTTTTGTCAGAAACTAGGACTGCAACCTCTGCTTTTTTTTTTTTTTTTTTTTTTTTTTGCTTTTCATTTGCTTGGTAAATTTTCTTCCATCCTTTTATTTTGAGACTATGTGTTTCTTTGCATGTGAGATGGGTCTCTTGAATGCAGCACACCAATGGATCTTGATTCTTTATCCAGCTTGCCATTCTGTGTCTTTTAATTGGGGCATTTAGCCCATTTACATTTAAGGTTAATATTGTTATGTGTGATTTGATCCCGTCATCATGATGCTAACTGGTTATTATGCAGACTTGTGATTGTAGTTGCTTCATAGTGTCATTACACTGTGTACTTCAGTGTGTTTTTGTACTGGCTGGTAATAGTTTTTCTTTTCCATATTTAGTGCTTCCTTCAGGAGCTCTTGCAAGGTGGTGATGAGTTCTCTCAGTATTTGCTTGTCTGAAAAGGAATTTATTTTATTATGAAAAGGATTTTATTTCTCCTTTGCATATGAAGCTTAGTTTGGCCAGATAAGAAATTCTGGGTTGGAAATTCTTTTCTTTAATAATGTTGAATATTGGCTCCCAGTCCCTTCTGGCTTGTCTGAGAGGTCTGTGTTAATCTGATGGATTTCCCTTTGTAGGTGACCTGGGCTTTCTCTCTGGCTGCCCTTAACATTTTTTCCCCATCTCTTTAAGATACCCCAATCAGCTGCAGGTTCAGTCTTTCTACATAATCCCATAGTTCTTAGAGGTTTTGTTTATTCCTTTTAATTCATTTTTTTCTAACCTTGTCTGGCTGTCTTATTTCAGCAAGATAGTCTTCAGGTTCTGAGATCCTTTCCTCTGCTTGGTCTCTTCAACTACTGATATTTGTGGTTGCACTGCGAAGTTCACGTCATGCGTTTTTCAGCTCCATCAGGTTGTTTATGTTCCTCTTTAAACTCAGCTCCTGTAATGTTTTATCATGGTTCTTAGCTTCTTTGCATTGAGTTAGAACATTACTCCTTATGCTCAACCAAGTTTGCTATTGCCCACCTTCTAAAGCCTACTTCTGTCAGTTCATCCATCTCACCCTCGGCCTCAGCCCAGTTCTGTGCCCTTGCTGGAGAGGTGTTATGATCATCTGGAAGAGAAGAGGCACTCTGGCTTTTTGAGTTTTCAGCATTTTTGTGTTGATTCTTTCTCATAATCCTCAGTTTATCTACTTTCAATTTTTGAGGCTGCTGACCTTTGTAGGTTTTTTTTCGTTTTTTTTTTTTTTTTTTTGAGACAGTCTTGCTCAGGCGCCAGGCTGGAGTGCAGTGGCACGATCTCGGCTCACTGCAACCTCCGCCTCCCGGGTTCAAGCAATTCTGCCTAAGCCTCCCCAGTAGCTGGGACTACAGGCACACGCCACCATGCCCAGCTAATTTTTGTATTTTTTTAGTAGAGATGGGGTTTCACCATGTTGGCCAGGATGGTCTCGATCTCTTGACCTCGTGATCTGCCCACCTCAGCCTCCCAAAGTGCTGGGATTACAGGCATGAGCCACCACGCCCGGCCATGACCTTTGGATGGGGTTTTTTGGGGGGTCTTTATTTGTTGATGCTGTTGTTAATTTCTGTTTGTTTTTCTTTTAACAGTCAGGCCTCTCTTCTGTAGGGCTGCTGCCATTTGCTGGGGGTCCAATCCATACCCTACTTGCCTGGGTCCCTCCCACACCTGGAGGTATCACCAGTGGAGGCTGCAGAACAGCAAAGATGGCAGCCTGCTCCTTCCTCTGGGAGCTCTGTCCCAGAGGGGCACTGACCTTATGCCAGCGACAGGAACACTCCTATATAAGGTGCCTGGCAATCCCTGGTGAGGGGTTTCACCTAGTCAGGATGCACTGGATCAGGGACCTGCTTAAGGAAGCACTCTGACTGCCCCTTGGCAGAGCAAGTGTGCTGCACCAAAGGGAATCCCCCTCCCCTGGACTGCCCAGACTCTTCAAAGCCAGCAGGCAGGAAAGACTAAGTCCGCTGAACCGGGGAGACCACAGCCACCCCTACCCCCAGGGGCTCCTTTCCTGGGAGATCAGAGTTCTCTCCATAAACCCCTACGTGAAGTTGAAATTTCTGCAGGGAGGCCCCGCCTGGTGAGGAGGAATGGATCCAGGACCCATCTAAAGAAGCAGTCTGGTCACTGTCTGCCACAGCCACTGTGCTGCACTGTGGGGAATTCCTCCTGGTCCAAACCACCTATTCTCCCCAGCACTGGCAGGGGTAAATGGCAGACTGGACCCCCAGTGATGGCGGCTGCCCCAGGAACTTGGTCATCTTAGGCAGTCTGCAGCCTGCGGCTGCTGGCTGCAACCCCAGTGGCCAGCGAGCATCTGGGCAGCTCTCTGCTTGGGACCCAAGGCCCTGTTGGCATGGGCACACGAGGGGATCTCCTGATTCACAGGTTACACAGATCTGTGGAACCAGCATGGTTTCCTGGGCAGGGTGCTACAATCACTCACCACCTCCTTGGTTGGGGATGGGAACTCCCTTTGCTCTGTGTGGCTCCCGGGTGGGGCCATTGCACCACCCTGCTTTTCCTCGCTCTCTGTGGGTTGTGCCAACCGCCTAGTCAGTCTCAATGAGAGAACCTGGTTACCTAAGCCCAAAGGTGCAGTATTCACTCGCTGTTTTCATTCTTAATGGGAGCTGCCAACAGCAGCTACTTCTAGTTGGCCATCTTGGCCCCCCCCCGACCTTGCCAGTATTTTAATTAAGTTGTTCCTTTCCCCTGTCCTTCCTTCCTGTCTTTCTTCTTCTTATCCTTTTTCTCCTGCTCCTCCTGCAATTTTATTGCACTGGCTAAAACTACTTCAGTACAACGTTGACTAGAAGTGGTAGGAATAGTCATCCTACCCTTATTCCTGATCTTAGGGAATTAGCATCCAATCTCACCATTCAGTATGACATTAGGTTTTCCCTGGATGCCCTTTATCAGGTTTTTTTCAAAAACCTGGCTCCTGGATTCGTTGACTTTTTTTGAAGGGTTTTTTTATGTCTCTAACTCCTTCAGTTCTACTCTGACCTTGGTTATTTCTTGTCTTCTGCTAGTCTAGCTAATTTTCGTATTTGTAGTAGAGACAGGGTTTCACCATGTTGACCAGGCTGGTCTTGAACTCCTAACCTCAGGTAATCCACCCACCTCAGCTTCCCAAAGTGCTGGGATTACAGATGTGAGCTGCGGCACCCAGCCTCATGTATAAGTTTTTATGTGAACATATGTATTAATTTCTCTTACATGTATATGTAGGGGTAGAATTGCTGTGTCATATGCTAAGTATATGTTTAACCTTTTAAAGAACTACTAGACTTTTCCAAAACGGCAGCACCAGTTTACATTCCTGTCAGCAGAGGACGAGGGTTCTAATTTCTCCACATCTTCACCAACACTTGTTATTGTCTTTTTTATTATAGCCATCCTCATGAGTATGACAGTGATGTCTCTCTTGTTGTTAATATTGGTAACCTGTGACTTCCCTCTTTTGTTTTTATCAGTCTAGTAGCAGTTTATTGATTTTATTGAACTTTTTAAAGAACCAACTTTTGGGTTAACTAGTTTTCACTCTTGCCTTGGTCTTTATTATTTCCTTTCTTCTGCTTATTTTGAGTCTTCTTTTTCTAATTTCTTAAGATAGAAACTAAGATCACTGATTCGGATATAGGTGTTTTAATGCTATACATTTCTTGCTATGTACTGCTATAGTAGATCTCACAAATTTTAATGAATTGTAGTTCTCATTCAATTCAAAATGCTAATTTCCCTTTGCTTCCCTCTTTGATTCATGGGTGATTTAGAAATGTGTTATAAAATATTTGAGGATCTTCCAAATATTATTCTCTAATTGATTTCTAATTTCATGTGGTCTAAAAACATACTGTGTATGATATGAATCTTTTAAAATGTATTGACTTGTTTCCTGTCCCAGACAGAATATAGTCAGTTGAGCTCAGTGTGGTGAAAGTTTTACAAAAATGTATGTGAGTAGGATATGTATTCTGCTCTTGTTGGCAGGAGCGTTAAATAAATGTCAGTTATGTCAAATTGATTGATAGTATTATTACTTTCTGACTAATTTTATCAATTATTGAGAGAGGGGGATCCAGCTATTATTGTGGATTTGTCCATTTCTCTTTTATTTCTATCAGTTTTGCTTTATGTATTTTGGAGCTCTGTCATTAAGTACATAAACATTTAGAATCAGGCCGGGCGCAGTGGCTCAAGCCTGTAATCCCAGCACTTTGGGAGGCCGAGGCGGGTGGATCACGAGGTCAAGATATCGAGACCATCCTGGTCAACATGGTGAAACCCCGTCTCTACTAATACAAAAAAAAAAATTAGCTGGGCACGGTGGCGCGTGCCTGTAATCCCAGCTACTCAGGAGGCTGAGGCAGGAGAATTGCCTGAACCCAGGAGGCGGAGGTTGCGGTGAGCCGAGATCGCGCCATTGCACTCCAACCTGGGTATCAAGAGCGAAACTCCGTCTCAAAAAAAAAAAAAAAAAAAAAAAAGAATCAGTGTGTACCCCTTGTTGAAATGATCCTTTTATCATTCTGAAATGTTCCTTTTAATACCTGGCAATATTTTTGCTATGAAATCTACTTCTTCTGACATTAATATAAACATTCTAGCTTTTCTTTTTTGAGACAGAGTCTTGCTCTCTTGCCAGGCTGGTGTGCAGTGGCACCATCCAGGCTCACTGCAACCTCCACCACCCAGGTTCAAGCAATTCTCCTGCCTCAGCTTCCCGAGTAGCTCGGGAAGCTAAGTATATGCTACCATGTCCAGCTAATTTTTGTATTTTTAGTAGAGACAGGGTTTCACCATGTTGGCCAGGATGGTCTTGATCTCTTGACCTTGTAATCCACCCTCCCAAAGTGCTGGGATTACAGGCATGAGCCACTACGCCCAGCCCCTGACATTCTAGCTTTCTTTTGATTAGTGTTAGCATAATATATTTTTTCTATCCTTTTACTTTGTATCTTTATATTTATTACAGTGGATTTCTCGTAAGCAATGTATAGTTGAGTCTTGCTTTTTTATTCGATCTAACCATTTCATTGGCATAGTTAGACCAGGGATCAGCAATCTATAGCCCACAGGCCAAACCTAACCACTGCCTGCTTTTGGAAATAAAGTTTTATTGGAACACAGCCAAGTCCATTCATTTGTGTCTGTCTGTGGCTGCTGTCGCACTCCAGTGGCAGAGCTTGCTCACCTATTGTGCAGACCATTTACATTTAATGTGATTATTGATGTGGTTCGATTTTATTTTTGATGTGGTTGGATTTTAAACTACTGTGTTGCTATTTCTTTTCATTGGTCCCATCTGTTCTTTTTTCTCTTTTTCCTTTTTTCAAACTGCCATCTTGGAGACTGAGTATTTTTCATGATTCCATTTGATATCATTGACTTATTAGCTATAACTCCTTTTTTGTTATTTTAGTATTTGCTGTTAGAGCATTCAAAAAATAACCACAAGGTATGACCCTGGGATTTCTTGATTCTCTTAATCTTACTTCATCTACCAGAATGTTACCTTTCTGGCTCCTGATAAATGAAGGCATATATGCCATAGCTTTATTCCCCTTGACTCTTTACCGAACAGAAAGATGGAGTAAATAGGGACTTTTGTTTGCCTGTATATGAGTAGCCGAAAGAGATTTCCTATATATGGTTTGGATTGAGAGTAGAATTGCCTTTTTAGGAACATTGACCTGTAAGATATGTTATAGTGATTAATTCATTAGTTTGAGTCACTTTTTGGAACAGTAAGTGATTGTTAAGATGCTCTAATGTAAAAGTCTACATCTTTCAGGCCACCATCAATATTGTTTTTGATCGAGTTGGGAAAACAGATCCTGTCACAAGAGGCATCGAGATCACTGTGAATTATCTGGGAATCCAATTTGATGTAAGCGTTCTATCGAGATCCTGGTTTGTCAAGTTTCTTTCTGTTTTATCTGCTATAACTTCCCATTGTTAAGATAGATGGTCATTTGCATGCTTTAGGTACTGGCTTCTGCTTTTGTTCTTCCCACTCTCCTGTGTATATTTTGACAGATTCACATGGAAAAATTTTTTTTAAGTTAAATACATTTGAATTTTATTTTTTTAATTATACTTTAAGTTTTGGGGTACATGTGCAGATCGTGCAGGATTGTTACATAGGTATACATATGCCATGGTGGTTTGCTGCATCCATCCCCCCGTCACCTACATTAGGTATTTCTCCTAATGTTATCCCACCCCAGTCCCCCCACACCCTGCTAGAAAACTTTTATATTTTGATGTATTCACATGGAAAATTTGTAAAAGGCCAAGATTCTCTTAGCATAAAGCCAGAAGTAATGACTGATACTTAATATTGCCATGGATGCTGATTATTTCTATAGTTGCTCCTTTGCTTCTCTGTACCCAGCTACCAGTTTACCATTTTCTCCCCACCAAAGTGTTCAGATACTTCTCTCTCTGATTCTTGATGAGCTCTTCAAACACACAACTCACCTTTGATGCCCCACGGGAAAATTAACTACTAATTAGTGTTCTGTGCTAGAACTGAAATGATTTCTGCTGTAAGAAATGATCTTTATCAGTTAATGTGGACCTTGGGCTAAAGATGGCAACTGTCACCTAGGCACAAAGTTGTTTTTTATTGTCTTTTTACCCGTTTCATAATACCACTGTCATAAACACACCCTTGTCCTAATTGAAGTTCAATGTCTTTATTCATAAACCAGAGCCAATGACTCTGACTGAATAGCACTTTAACAATAAGACCAATGTCACACTCTTAGTTTCAGTATAGACCATTTCGCTGTGCTGTCAGCCTAAACACAGTCTGCATGCTACCCCCAGTCAGACATGCCCCGATCTCAAAAGAACTTGGATAAAATTAAAATGAACCAGAGCAAACTGAGCCCAATCCTTGAGAAACATCTCAACTACATGTTTCTTGATGCTAGATCAATAGTGTATCTTCTTTGAGTGTAAAGGAACATAGTATCTTTTCTTTGAGTAGTATACAAATAAGTATGCTTTACAGGCAAGGCACTGTGCCTTATGCCTGTAGTCCCAGCACTTTGAGAGGCTGAGACAGATCACTTGAGTCCAGGAGTTCCAGACCAGCCTGGGCAACAAGGTGAAACCCCATCTCTACAAAAAATATAAAGATTAGCTGGACATGGTAGCATGTACATGTAGTCCCAGCTACGCAGGGGGCTGAAGCAGGAGGATCACTCGATCTGGGGGAGGCAGAAGTTGCAGTGAGCTGATACAGTGCCACTGCACTCCAGTCTAGGCGATAGAGTGAGACCCCCTTCTCAAAAACCAACAAAAAGTATGCTTTGCTCTTGTTGCATTTGTGTTTTCTTCATTTAAGTGTTTTACTGGGCTGAATTTTTAGCAATGCTTTTCCTTTTCTGTACTTTTTGAGGATACTTAATGGCCATGTATATATACAATCTATAATTCATCTGTTTACTCCATATTTTGTTATTCTGAATAACAAATCTTTTAGATGTTAGTAATAGCAGCTCCCTTTCAGATACTTTTTAGAACTGAATCAAACACAGGGTCCCAAAACTCCTTCTCACTATGAAGCAATGCAGGAGGAGAAAAAGTATCATGTGGTTCCAGTGAAGTGCAACTATTTCCTAGAATTTAGCTGAGAATGTCTACATACTCTCATTAAAAAGAGAAAGATTCCTTGAAGTCTTGGTGGTTAGGGAACTGTTATTCATAGAGATTGAAAATAATCAAGCTATTATTTAGTTTCCTTTTCATTCCTGCTTTTCGTTCATCACAGTAAAACTGTACCATTACTTCCATGTTTTTTCTGATTTATTATTCTTATCACTTCTCTGTACTTGATGCCAGCCATAGTGACTTGTGCCTGTAATACCAACACTCTGGGAGGCTGATCTGGGAGTACTGCCTGAGCCCAGAAGTTTGAGACCAGTCTGGACCACATAGCAAGACCCTGGCTCTACAAAAAATAAAAAATGTTAAGGTTTCAGTCTGCTAATTAAGATATCCACTGCAGTCTTTCTGTAGGTGTTTTTGCCATTTACTTGCTTTCCTCTCTCCCTGAAGAAAAAAAGAATCAGGTAGAGTCTAATGAAGTTCCCTCTCACAGTCATGTAAATGATCAGAATGTAGTTTAGCCTTTACATCTCTCTGAACAGATTTAGCAGATATATTTTCTTCCTGTTATGGTGGCAGGTGAAGTTTTGGTCCCAACACATTTCCTTCATTCTTGTTGGAATAATCATTGTCACATCCATCAGAGGATTGCTGATCACGCTTACCAAGGTATGTTTTATCACAGTGTTAAAAAGTACTGCTTATCATTTGTTTAATTAAATATGGTACCATGAGATAGTTTTACCTAATTAAGAATTCTGCCTCCTGAGACTTTAAACAACAGTCCCAAGTATTTAAGAGACATACAACAGAATTTTTAAAAAATTAAATACTACATAAATTGATGATGATATATTTACATCATATACTAATTATAGATAAGTACATTTACCAAAGGTAATAGAGTAAGATATGCATCTATTTCGTTCACTGATGATGCCATGAACCTAGCACATGGTAGGCAGGTATTCAGATATTTGAGACTAGAAGAATAATTGTGAGAATCACTTATAGAGAAGATATGGAAGTAGGGGAGCAGAATATAGTAAGTCCTCAATGTCATCAATAGGTTCTTGGAAACAGCGGCTTTAAGCAGAACTATATACACCAAGTCCTCAAAAAAAGTTTCATTCAACATTTCATTATAATGTTGATGAGAAAAATGTGGTTTTGTTATACATCATTTCACTTAAAAAATCTCAGTTTCCAAGACCCTATAAATGGCACTAAGTAAGGACCTACCGAATTCAGCTGTTTTCTAATCAATGTAGGAAGACTTCATGGAGGTGAAAAGTGAGTCCTCTCTGATAGGAAAGGTAGGGATTTAGAATCCAGGAGCTGTTTAAATGGAAGAGAAGGGGTTGGGACAGGAAGGGGTCTGTAGTCACCTAGCACAATTTCAGAAAGAGCGCAGGAGCCTAGTAACAATTACAAATGCTTGGAGTGGGCTGGAGTGATCCGACTTAATGTTTTATAGTGATGTTAAGTCATACGTATCACATAGTTTCTGAAGTCTGACAGCAATAGGAATCCTTTCATATGTTATGTAATTAAATTGCCTCGGGGAAAACTATACCTTTTTCAGCAGTCTAAATTAAGTCTCTTGTTTATAGCCTTAATCATATTATTCTATACAGGATTGTGGCATGGAAGAGCCACTTTTAGTCAGATGCTAACCATATTTCTTATTGTTCATGACACAGGAATCTAACAGTGTGGCACACATTTATCTCCCTCTTTCTTGACAGTTCTTTTATGCCATCTCTAGCAGTAAGTCCTCCAATGTCATTGTCCTGCTGTTAGCACAGATAATGGTAAGTTCAATGAGTTAGCTTTATGTTTACAACTGCAAAATATCAGAAATGTGCTTGATACTTTTGAGAATTTTAATAATTTCTTCTGTCCTCCTCCTCACTACATTTAGAGTCACTTCTGGATTAATTCATTTGACTTACAGGGCATGTACTTTGTCTCCTCTGTGCTGCTGATTCGAATGAGTATGCCTCTAGAATACCGCACCATAATCACCGAAGTCCTTGGAGAGCTGCAGTTCAACTTCTATCACCGTTGGTTTGATGTGATCTTCCTGGTCAGCGCTCTCTCTAGCATACTGTTCCTCTATTTGGCTCACAAACAGGCACCAGAGAAGCATATGGCACCTTGAACTTAGGCCTACTACAGACTGTTAGAGGCCAGTGGTCTCAAAGTTTAGATAGATATAAGAGGGGAAGAAAATGGAGGGAACCAGGGCCTGACATTTTACAAACACACACACACAATGCTGTGGTGGCATTTTTTACCGCTAGCATACTGCTTCCCCACCGGGTGATGCTGTGATCACGAGTAGCATCAGCCAAACATGAGGGAGAGAAGTAACTCAAGACAATACTCAGCAGAGAGTGTCCCGTGTGGACTTGAGGCTGGTGCAAAAACGAAGAGGAGCCAAGAAACTAAAAGGGAAAAATACAGTGGAACTCTGGGGCAAGAGATGTCTGTGGTAGCTGGGCCAAACACATAGGATTTCCGTTTTAAGATTCACATGGAGAAGGTTACAGCTTTCGCTTGAGATTGACTGACTGTCATTAAAATCAGAGATTGTAACACTTTGGCCTTAAGTTCATTTTATCAAGCATAGCTTGGTATTATGTAACATAAGTTAGCACCCCATCCGTCCTCATCTGATCCTGCCGCATTAAAATAACCAAGAGGTTTCTGTTCTTTTCCGGGAAAGGGACGGTGTATACCTGAAATAGATTCTACCGAAAGAGAGACTTCAGGTATGTCGTTTTTTCTTGATTTCCTGTTAACTTGGTATTATACCCTACATTTAATTCGGTAGTGATGTTTTCTTTTTTTTCTATCTGCCCCTCATGCTGTGGGGTGAAACCATAAATAACTTGACTGGGGGAATAAGTCACTTGTGAAAGAAAAATGTTGGAAAATTTTTAGAACACTCAGACATGCAATTTTTTTTTCAGACATGCAATTTAAGAAAATTCTGAATTTTATTACTAAGGTCTTATTCTCTATTGTATTTTGGGTTTCTAGAGGCAAATGAAGGTTAAAGTATAAAAAGTGAATCCGAAACAAAAACACTATCATGGGTACTCAAAAGGCAGTTGTTAATGGTATTTACTCTAGCAACCACAACATTGTTACAAAAGCACAATTTTAACAGGCTTATCTGCCAAGATGCTTTAATAAGCAGCTGTCAGCTATACAGAGTTAGGAATCATCTTCAGTGCTCAAGGAGCCTGTAGAAGTAAGAGACATCATACAGAGAAATGTAGTTAAGTTGAAGCTTGGAAGAGATCACATGAAAAGAGTCTAGCTCCTGCCTTATCTCTTCCTAAGTTAACCATAAATTAGCCAACAGCAACAGCCACCAGTAAGACAAATAATATAACAGGAGACAGTCACACCTGATGAATGGCTTCCAGTGAAGGTTTTCTTCTAGAGACAGTGAACAGGTGGCACCTCACTCCTTGAGAACGGATTCCTATTAAATACCCAGAAACAACTCGCAGATAAACAGCCACAGCTATTATTTGTTTTCATCACATCTCCGTATCTTCAGAATTGGAAGAAGAATGTGAGGCTGTACTGTGGGCCTGTGTAAAAGAAAAATAATTTACAAATGGTAGAGTAATGAAAGGGATGATCTAGCCTAGGGCTGCATGACTTAAGTCAGGGAGCAGAGTCGCTCACTAGAAGTTAGGAGACCTGAATTCTACACTTGACTGTTTTCAACATGTTGTTTGACACGTTAACAAATTCCTTAACATCTGTTTATATTTTTTTTTGTAAGACTAGAATAGTAGTCCTGGCACAGTGGCTCATGCCTGTAATCCCAGCACTTTGGGAGACCAAGGCAGGTGGATTACCTGAGGTCAGGAGTTCGAGACCAGTCTGACCAACAGGGTGAAACCCCATCTCAAAAAAAAAAAAAAGACTAGAGTGGTACTATAATTGACTTCCTAAAGAGAAAGTACAAAATTTTTAAAAGACAACTAGAATAGTCTTTATATAAGCATTCTAGAATACAAATCAGTGGGCGTTGTGTGTGTTCATTAAACTGAGTTTATTCAAGTTAGTATTCTACCAATTAGAATTAAATTAATGGAAAGAAGAAGAACATTGAGTTAAACCTTTTAGAGTCTTGGCTTTGCTATAAATTTCCTTTATGAACTTGAGTAAGTAAGTCCGTTTACTTTTGGACCTTGAGTTCATCTATGAAAAATTGGGCAAAAATATAAAACTGAAACTTACCAAGAAATTTAATCCAAATATATATAGAATGCTTAATCTTTCCTAGTAATAACACTGGACTACCTGTCAATTATTTTAAACAATATTGTCTATAACTGTCACCATTTACATGCCCGCTATGAGCCAGGAACAATTCAAAGCACTTTAATATAGTTGAGAATAATCTTAGTTAACATGATCCTAATAACAATCCTACAAATTATCCCTGTTTTATGGGTGGGAAAACTGAGGAACAGAACAAATAAATGTTTTCCCACAGCTGACAAATGACAGAACCAGAATTCATACCGAGATCATCTGATTCAGGCTTTTCTGGGGGTTCCCGTTACAATACTGATAAACTTTTTATTTGTTATCAGCTCTAGACAATTGCTGTCAACTGCATGCTGTGAAAGAAATCTGCTGTCCTTATACTGCCTCTTGTCCTCTACAATAACGATTTGTTAGTTATCTTTACATTGTCATTTTCTAGTTTTTAAAGAAATCTGTAGCAAACAGACATCGAATATACTCATTAGGGACTGTACCCACACTCTAGTGAATTAGATCACGAAAAGAAACAGACCACCACTCACCCGTTCTTTTGCCATGTGCGAGTCAGGCTCCGACTCCACCACTGTTCCTTCTTTAGAATCTTGAGAGCTGTCAAGTGGATCAGCCAGGGAGGAAACAATAGGGATTTTCTTAGCTTGGAAATAATCGTAGGCTTGCCTTCCACAGACTAAAAGTGTGACATTCTTCCCACTGCTCTGGATTCTATCCACCACCTTCTCATAGGGTTCCTCCAGCACATTCACCCCATTCACTTCGATGATGATATCCTCATCCTCCAGCCCAGCCAAGTCAGCAGGGCCACCCTTCTGTACCTGTGAACAGAAGTCCTGAGTTACCAATTTCAAATACAGAGAAGGGCACGTCAGACTAGCTTTCCTTCAGGGGAGGGATGAGGAGTTCAAGAATCTATTCTTAATCATGTTGTTATTTCTCCTTGAGGTATAAAGTTGAGAAAGGTGTTCTGATGCTTTCCTATCTATGAAAGCTGTAACTTCCATACTCACATGATTAGTAGTATTATAAATCGTGGTTCAGTGTCATATTATATGTCTTCTGGGATGAAGCGGGATGAATAGGTCCCCCTTCTTCACTCCCAACTTCAGAGCTACAGGGAGTCTTCTCACTATCAGTCCCTACAGGGTAAGGGGTGTTATGCCAGATGCACAGAAGCACACAAGTATGACTGACTGACAGGGTTGATAGTGACTGTCAACTAGAGTTCAGTCAGCTCACACTGTTTGGAACAGATGGCTGAGGAGCAAAAAAATGTGAGCTTATGACATACTGGTAGCTAAGCTGAAGGGTATGGGACCATGACAACATTTATCTGAACCCAAGTGAGACCCTCAGTGTATGCCTTCAACGTAGTCTCTCTACTAAGCCATCAATGGGTGGGAGAAGCTGAGACTATCCTAACTGTGGCTGTGTTTGTTGGGCTGCTGGAACCAGATTACCATACCTCTTTGATGAATGAGCCTGGCAGACCCCGAATCGAATTTAAGTGAAAGCCATAGCCATTTTCACCTTTAGCCAGCCTGCAGAGTTTAGGCTTATGATCTCCTACTTCCTCTGTAGTATCTGACGGACTTGAGACTTTCAGAGAAGCAGAAGTAGGAGCTGGAGCCTCCTTGACAGAGCCATTGGGCAGTTCTTCACTTTGATGGTAGAGAAATGGAGAAAAACGAGCCTTTTGAAAAATAAAGGGAAAAAACATCAACTTAATTGTAACTGAATAGTTATACTTTGTTAATGTGCTAATTTTTAAGGTATCATATATATCATACACTCTTCTTCCAGATATGTCTGATTGTAGGCTGTAAAATTTCTCTACTGCCCCAACCAGGAAAGGTATGAGATTGCACTTTGTTATGGAATAATGTGTGTACATGTACACAAATGTACATATGAACATAAAACCAGTATAGGATACTGTACAAGGATCTAAAAAGATGTCTAAAAAATTGCTAGTTTCTTCTGAGTCCATCATAGTGATCAATTCACTCAGCAATCTATACATAATCCCCCGCTGGAAACGACTCGTGACTGACTAGCCCAGTACCTCATGCAAAGTACATTCTTCCTGTCTTTCCTTTCAGAAAGATGGTCTTCAGAGCTCCTTAGACACATTAGAAAAAGTAAAACACAAGACACTTGTGATGGTTAACGTTAGGTACCAACTTGACTGGATTAAGGAATACCTAGAAACCCAGTGAGGCATTATTTGGGTGTGTGTCTGAGGGTGGTTCCAGAGGGGATTAGCAGGCGAGTCCAGATGAACTCAGAAAAGGCAACGGTGTCAGTCTACCTGCTGGAGCTTGGATACACTCTTCCTCTCCTGTGTTTGGACATCAGAATTCCAGGTTCTCAGGCCTTTGGACTCCAAGATTTACACTGGCAGCCCCCCAGGTAGATTCTCAGGCCAAATGACAGAAGCAAGCAAGTATAACTGCCAATCAGGGTTGATGCCGGTAGTGTGGCTCAGTCAGATTTGGACTGGCATCCCAGGGTCTCAGGCTTGAAGACAGCCTGTCGTGGGGCTTCTCAGCCTCCACAATCACACAAGCCAATTCCCCGAATCAGTCTCCTCTCATACCTGTATCTATATATCCTATTAAATCTGTCTCTCTGGAGAATGCTAATGTAACACTATTTTTATCACTATCTGAAGACTCAAAGCTACCAGAAGAGACCAACCCATATACACTGTAGTAATTGGTGAGAGGGTGACAGCTACTATATGGTCACGTATTGTAACAAAAGTTAATTCCAAGTCTTTGCTGCTTGCCAACACCCTCCCCTCTTCCAGTCCTGGGAGCTTCTGTACTTACTTCACTACGTATTGTTGTAACCATTAGCTGTCACTTACACCTAACTCTCAAACATCTTTAAGCACTTCTAATTCATATCACCTCTCAGACCATCCATGTGAAAAAATGATGGTCTTGAATACCGAAGAGGCATAGAACAGGAAACATTATTGATTTTTTTAATACAATTAAGAGCCTAACTGGCCGTCTTCGTTGAGAAAATTAGAAGGGTGGACCTGGGTATGGTATGGTCCTGGATCAGCAGCTAAATAGCTGCCCACAAGTGTCTAGAACATTTGTTGGCGATGAATAGGAAATTGAGCAATGGAAGGTGAGCGCAGTGTGGGCTCTACTTCAAATCGCACTGTTTAGCAGCCTGGCTAAAATTAGATTTTGAGTCCTCTGGTTATCATCTGTCTTACCACAAGACCACACCGCCTTCCTTTCTAAGTGAGAATACCACCAGCATAGAACCTCCTACTTACCCAGTTCAACTAACTTCAGACCTTTCAGTGATATGCTTGCAACAGTTCCACAATGGAGTCTTTCTCTTTAAAATATGGAAAATTATCAGGTGACTCATTACATACACAAATACCTCTGATAACACTACCTGAACAAGCAAATCAACTATCTGACAGTCACAGCTCATCTTGAGGCAAAGTGCAGTAACATTAAAACAATGAGATTGTGGCCAGGCTTGGTGGCTCATGCTTGAAATCCCAATACTTTGGGAGGCCAGGGTGGGCAGATCACTTGAGGTCAGGAGTTCAAGACCAGCCTGGTCGACATGGTGAAACCTCATCTCTACTAAAAATACAAAAATTAGGCCAGGTGTGGTGGCTCACGCCTGTAATCCAAGCACTTTCGAGGCCAAGGTGGGCAGATCACCTGAGGTCTGGAGTTCAAGACCAGCCTGACCAACATGGTGAAACCCCATCTTTATTTAAAAAAAAAAAAAATATATATATATATATATATATATATATATATATATATAAATTAGCCAGGTATAGTAGCAGGTGCCTGTAGTCCCAGCTACTCAAGAGGCTGAGGCAGGAGAATCACTTGAACCCGGGAGGCAGAGGAAAGCCAAGAACACACCACTGCACTCCAGCCTGTGCAACAGAGGGAGACTCAAAAAAAAACACATAATGAGATTTTATTTATTTATTTATTTTTTTTTTTTGAGACAGAGTCCTGCTTTGTCACCAGGCACCAGGCTGGAGTGCAGTGGCGTGATCTCGACTCACTGCAACCTCTGCCTCCTGAGTTCAAGCAATTCTCCTGCCTCAGCCTCCCAAGTAGCTGGGACAACAGGCGCATGCCACCACGCCCAGCTAATTTTTGTATTTTGTTAGTAGAGACGGGGTTTCACCATGTTGGCCAGGCCTCGGCCTCCCAAAGTGCTGGGATTATAGGCATGAGCCACTGTGCCTGGCCGAGATTTTATTTATGCTTCATTCAGATATTTGGGTGTCTAGTTTGTGCCAGGGACTGCTAGAGGGGTTTGTTTTATTCACTAATGTATCTCAAAGATCCACCCTCCACCCCAACCTACAGGGCTTACTTTGGAGAAGGGGGAAGGAGAGGATGAGGGCAGGCCTCTTTTTAAATCAAAGTTCTCTATTAACCAAAACAAACAGAAAAATTACAGTTAAATCATTCTATAAGATCAGGAGGGGGTCAGAATCCCCTTTACAACAAACAACTTCAGCAGCCACCTCCAATTCCTGCTTGACTTTTTCTGCCAAATGTGAAATGACTCATCATTCATGGCAGCTGCAGTTGGTTCTTTTTTTTTTTTTTTTTTTAAAGACAGGGTTTCACCATGTTGGTCAGGCTGGTCTTGAACTCCCAACCTCAGGTGATCGGCCCACCTTGGCCTCCAAAGTGCTTGGATTACAGGCATGAGCCACCACACCCGGCCTCTGCAGTTGGTTCTTCAGCCAAAAGCTAGCTCCCTGTGGCTTCTCTGGTCCTGCTGTGCCCCACAGGACACCTTTAAAAAATGTGTGCTCCTCCTTACATGTAATAGCCTTTCAGATTCTTGAAGATGCTCTCTTCTCCAAAGCCCTGCTCAAGCTAAATGCTCACATGGTGGCTTCTGAAACCTCTTCCCTAGTTACCCTTTTCATTGGCCTTCCTAAAGCAGGTTCTCAAAACCAGGCACAATATTAACGAGTAGAACATTTAGACAGGTGAGGCATTATTCTACAGCTCTAAATATTCCAATTTAACCCTCATAGCCACCCTTCAGTGTAGCTACAAAAATCTACCCTCCACCCCATTGTACAACTAAGGAAATTAAGGCACACAGAGAGAGAGTAACTACATTACCAGGAATTCCAGGTATGGTCTGGCCAAATAAGTACCACAAGATGGTCATCTCCCAAAGCCAAGTGTCAGTCAATTTTAAAATTGCCATTTTTGGACAGGGCAGCTACGTAGAGTATCCAGTTTCTAGTCTTTTTCTATAGTCCTCAAATCGGATCTCACCATTTGGTATTCATACACTTTTAGTGTATTAGCATACTTTTCAAGTATAGTACTTGAAATTTATTCTTATTTCTTTAGTTTTTATTCTATCCTAAATATTTTGAATATTAATTACACCCTCCAGCAAATGAATTATCTGGTACCACTTTATGTTTTTTTTTTTTTTTTTTAAGACAGAGTTTCACCATGTTGGTCAGGCTGGTCCTGAACTCCCGACCTCAGGTGATCCACCCGCCTTGGCCTCCAAAGTGCCTGGATTACAGGTGTGAGCCACCGCGCCTGGCCTGAGCCACCGCACCCAGCCAAGTATGTTAATATATTTTCCATATCTCCTTTCAACTTTAATTAGCTGGTTAGGAGGCCAGGAGTGGTGGCTCACTCCTGTAATCCAAGCACTTTGGAGGCCAAGGCGGGCGGATCACCTGAGAGCTGGAGTTCAAGACCAGCCTGACCAACATGGTAAAACCCTATCTTAAAAAAAAAAAAAAAAAAATTAGCTGGTTAGGAACAAGTAGCATGCCATTAAAGACTTCTATTCAGGTTGATGTCAAGTATTTTCTGGGTATGATTGTTGAAGTAACTAAAAAAGCCATTAAAACAATTCATTGTTTAATCCTGCTTACAAGATTACCTTGAAATATCTCATGAAAATGTGCTGAGGAGGAGTATGGTATAATGAATTACGGGTCCAAGAATTTGGGTTCAAATACTAGCTTCAGTTTTTACTAAGCTGCGTGACTTTAGCAAAGTACTTAATCTCTCTAAGCTCCAGCTTCCTAATCTATGAGGAGGGCCAAATGTATCACCACCCATCATATTCCTCCCTCTGTATCATTTATTTTGGAATCCGCTATTATTGTATTTTACAGAGAACATTTATCTTGTTCCTTTTTTTTTTTTAGAGCACAAATCCACATTTATTTATTGACTTTTCATTAGTTTAGTATCTTGTTCCTCTTTACAATCAACACTTAGCAAGACAAATGGTACTTAGAAGGCCCCCAGATCTGTTAAACTAGACTGAACCTCAATTCTTGTGTTAAAAGTGTTTAAAAAAAAAAAAAAAAAAAACTTAAAACATGCAGTAGTAGGTGTTATGATAAAGAGCTGTTAAGAGAAAATAAAGTTAGTTTCATTCAGCTTGGTCTTGGTCTGTTTCTCTTTTATTTGCTAAGAGTTTACAAGCTGTTTAATAATCCTTTCTAGGCTTTTACATGCCATTGATAGAACTTAACTGACCTAAAGCTTAAAATCTAATTGTTCCCTATTTTGGGAACAATTTTATTTCCAGACTTAACGTTCTCCATAGATTTTCTCAGGTCACCAAGAGTAAGTCTGTAGTTACATTCACAAATTCTTTCAAAATCTTAAGAACCAAGCACTTAAAAGTCATTTTATCAGTCATTTGGCATTCTCTTGTCACGACCAATTTGAGCTTCAGTTCAGCCTTAATGACGATTGTTACACCTCTTCCAGTTTGAGAAGCAAAGTCCTAACTTCAGTGCAAAGTTTGAGGGCATGAGTGAATGGACCCGGCCTTACTGCATGAATATATGGTTATTATTCATATTACTTACCAGTCTGTACATGTTGTCCGTCTCTTTGTCTACCACCAACAGTGAAGTCTGATCTCCACCCTTTCTAATCATTTCCACCACACTGTCATGATCCAGGGTTTCCACAGACTCGCCGTTGACAGCAACTACCAGGTCATTGTTCTTCAAGCCGGCCTCTTCTGCTGGACTTCCGGAGTCTATGTCCTTGACGATTTGACCTACCCTCCCCCCACCCCCAAAAATAAAATTATCAGTAAGTCCCCTAGAAAAAAAACAGATTTTCTGCTGGACCCCAAAGCCCTGATGAAATAGATATAAAAGGCATGCTGAGTGCAACTACCATCCCTTCCGCCGGCATCCCAGAAAGCTTATCAGCACATTATCTGGGTTGGTTTCCTGCTCAGAACTCGCTCCAGGAAGTAACCCAGCCATTGACAATGAAGGAGTCTTAATGGAAATAATCATGTTACCAAAAGTGTGTGACATTCAGTTTTGGCAAAATACCGTACTAAAGGTCTGCAAGTTCCCAGGAAGTCAGTGGGCATACTTGTAGCCACATGTCTTATGTAAAAGCAGTCATAAAAGACGCGGAAGAATAAAGAACAAAACCCAAAACTCTGGACCTTAAGAAACCCATTCTGGCATTTTAGTAGCAACTGGACGTGTTCAGTTGTGAATGTATTTGTATGTACACTCCTCAAGGATGTGCCTTCGGCCTTCTGACGACTTCAACTATCTTTACTGGATGCTGCCAGAGCTCTCACTTTTTTTTTTAACAAGCTCCTGTTTCACTTTTCCAGCTAGCTGCTGGGTATCTCCAACAAAATATCTCACATGTCTCTCAACTGTAATGTGTTCAAACCAAAAATCAGCTCCGCCCATTCTCCATCCCAAGGCCCCTCCTCTTGGTTACCTGTTAGTGGAGCGACATCCTCCTAGTCACCAACACTAAGCAACTGATTCTTCCCCAGCATCCGGTCCCCGTATCTAGATGATGGCCAAGTCCTCTGATGCTACCACCATGTCTTACACATTCCACTTCCTCTACCCTGAATGCAGTTTGTATTAATTCCTGCCTAGAATTCTACCTAAACTATCACAGCACCTTTCCTACTGCTCTCCCTTCCCCAGTCCTCTTAGATACAGATCTGCCTTCAGATCCATCTTAATACACATTCCTGACCAAGTCACTCTCTGGTGCAACAGAATGAGCACGGATTTTGGAACTAAACAACTATTTCACCTTACATAATTACTGTATCTTCTCCAAGTCCTGCATTTCAGCAATTCTTGCATAATTGTCAGGAGTAATTGAGACGTGCAAAACCCCCAAGATATTATAGGCTTTTTTTTTCTTCTCCCTTATACTGCTCAAATACTCCCCATCGTCTAATGAGCAAAGTCCAAACTGGTCAATCTTGCATCCAGGTCCACTTACCACCTCTCTCCAACCTGCCCTTCCAATGAATTCTTACACTACACATCATATGCCAATCAAACTGTGCCCGTCTCCTGGCTGTGTTCACATGACTCCTACCTTCCTGGAATGATCTTCCTTGCCCCAGCTCTGTCTGCTTTCTCAAATCTATTCATGTTAAAAGCATGAACTCAAGTGCGACCCCTACCATGAGGGCTTCTGGTAGGTACCTTTTTAGTGAGAAAAGCTTACTCTAACCTTGAATTATCACAGTGCTTGATCTGCCCCTGTGTGAAGTTATTTATCTCCCTTCATTATGCACAAAAGTCTCTTATCTACTAAGTGTGGTAGGCTCCTTGACTAAAGAATTCCTGCCTGATTCATGTGATATTCTTTCTCCAAGGCACTGAGGATGTTTTTACAAAATAAACCAAATTAATATTTGATGAATTAATGTAAGCAGAGTGAAAATAGCAACTTATGAGTGACTAACAGTTTATACGGCCTGAACTCATGTTCTTTTATGTATTTACCTTCCCTGAAAGAACCTAGTGCTCTTCCTATTGAGCTGCAAGGAAAGAGGACTCCTGGTTCTGAGCCCCAGGTCCTCACCCACACCTCGGCCTCAGGTCCAGCAGCATGCTATAGCTGCTCACACCGGCTCACAAAAGCCGATTCTATGCAGTACTTCTTTGTGTTCAGTGACATGTATTAGTAAGTTGATATTGGACATGGGGGAGTATTTACATCACAAAAAACAAATGCTACCAATTTGGACTTTTTCCCCTCCCGCCAAGAGCCATTTTACCAGGATACAAATTCTGCCTCATCATTCAGCTATGGAAACTTTAGGATGCCCAATATCAGACCCTCATGTGACACAGAATCTGACCCAGCTGTGCCTCCTAGCTTCTTGCTGTGCCCCTCATGCATCTGGTTGGGAGCTGAGACTCTAACGGAACTCTGGAGTCAAACCGGGATGAGGAATTCGTTGGTTACACCGCGAAGTTTCCTGCTCTTGTGCCTTACCTTTCTGTTCGGGGCCTGCCCTCAGATAGAAACCGTAGCCATCCCTTCCTTTCCTCATCTCCACAATTCGGGGCTGGCGGGGTAACAGTTTCAAACTGGCTGTTTCTCTTTTGAATGGTATCTTCTGCTCACGGTGATGCTTGTCAGTTTCTTTGTCCACCAGCAGGAACATGACACGGCTTCCTGACTTCTTCACCTGCAACAACACACAGAGGTGAGCAACCACATCAACCCCCGAGAACAATGTAGGCAATAAAAAAGTTTCTGTATAAAGGCAGTCTCTAGGTACCACAAAAGATGGGGGATAGAAGGCCTGCGTTTAAGCTGTAATACTACGTCCTACCAGCTAACTGATAGGTATCTACCTCCACTTCCATAGTTGTTTTTCCCTTACTTATGACCTACCCACATAGGTACTAAGCCCAAGAAGGAGCTGGAGGCCGGGTGCGGTGGCTCACACCTGTAATCCCAGCACTGTGGGAGGTCAAGGTGGGCAGATAACCTGAGGTTGGGAGTTCGAGACCAGCCTGACCAACATGGAGAAACCCCGTCTCTACTAAAAATACAAAATTAGTCAGACATGGTGGCGAATGTCTGTAATCCCAGCTACTTGGAGGGCTGAGGCAGGAGAATCGCTTGAACCTGGGAGGCGGAGGTTGTGTGAGCAGAGATCGTGCCACTGCACTCCAGCCTGGGCAACAAGAGTGAAACTCTGGCTCAAAAAAAAAAGAAAAATTTCAGTATTATCAGCTCAACAGTAATTTTATTGACTGATTAAGACGGAGTTTCACTCTTTTTGCCCAGGCTGGAGTGCAGTGGCACAATCTTGGCTCACCGCAACCTCTGCATCCCAGGTTCAAGCGATTCTCCTGCCTCAGCCTCCCGAGTGGCTGGAATTACAGATATTTGCCACCACGCCCGGCTAATTATTTGTATTCTTAGTGGAGATGGTGTTTCTCCATGTTGGTCAGGCTGGCCTCGAACTCCCGACCCCAGGTGATCTGTCCGCCTCGGCCTCCCAGAGTGCTGGGATTACAGGTGTGAGCCACCACGCCCGGCCCTCAACAGTGAATTTATTATAAATTCACTGTGTGGTGGCTGTAATCCCAGTACTTTGGAAGGCCAAGGCGTGCAGATCACTTGAGCCTAGTTGTTCAATACCAGCCTGGCCAACATAGTGAGACCCTGTCTCTACCAAAAATATAAAAATTAGCCAGGCGTGGTGGTGCACACCCGTAGTCCCAGCTACTCAGGAAGCTGAGGTGGAAGAATCATCTGAGCCCCAGAGGCTGAGACTAAAATGAGCCAAGATTGTCCCACGACACTCCAGCCTGGGTGACAGAATGAGACCCTGTCTCAATCCAGCAGTTCAGAGGGGGCTCCCAATCAGATACAAACAAGATCCAAAAGGTAAACGTAATAGTTTTATAGACCTCATGTGAAATTAGGGAAGGCTTTATTCCAAACCTCTATATTAACACTGCTTCTACCAGTAGTGTGGTCTGTTCACTTTTAACATGAACTCAACTGGATATTTTTCCATCACAAACTCATGCTGTCCCTACCACCCACCTTCCCGTCACCTCCAATGAGAATAGAGAGGGAGACAGGGTAAGAAAGGCACCCTTTGGGGCATACCTTTTCAACCACTTCCTCGTGGCTGGCATCCTCTACATTCTCTCCATTCACTTCAATCAAGTGATCATCAGCCAGAACTCCAGCTTTCATAGCCACACCTTGAGGTGTAATATCAGTCATGTACACCCCCTTTTTACCTGGAAGAGAGTAGAGGTAAACTCCATGGGGAGACAAAAGTGACTCCCTCCTGCATGCTAATCTGCCATGTTGACTTCTGATGAGCCCCAGTCCTGTGAATGCCTCCTGACTCCTACTTCATTTACCGTCCCGAGTGTAAGTGTAAGGGTTCTTGGGTTTCTGCTGAGTTTAAAATGAAGAAACTGAGGCCAGCACAAGAAGATCCAATGCGAATTTATTCAGCTCCCGGGCGAGATTCTGCAGTCCAACAGGAGGGGCCAGAGAAGTCGCACGGACTCCTCTCAGACGTGGGGTTTTATAGGGAGTGGAGGTGTTTGATTGGTTGTGGGAGAGCAGGGTGTAGGCAAGGCAAGCTTGCTATTGGCAGGCAGGCAGGGTTCGAGTGCCATTGGGTAGTTTTACAAGACTCGACTGCTATTGGGTAGATTTACAAGACTTCGTTTGCATACAAGACAACTGCTATTGGGTAGAGTTACAAGACTTCGTTTGCATACAAGACTCAACTGCTATTGGGTAGAGCTACAAGACTTTGTTTGCATACAAGACTCGACTGCTATTGGGCAGAGCTACAAGACTTCGTTTGCATATAAGACTTGACTGCTATTGGGTAGAGCTACAAGACTTCGTTTGCATTTTGGCAGGCTTCTTTAAAGGAGGGGTAGGCTGTGCGAGGGGGGTAGACGTGTCCAAGCTCCCGGAGTCGGGGGGTGTCCGAGCTCCCGGCGAGGCGACCGGCCTTACAGTAAGAACATGTCAACCTTGATGTTATCACTCTAATTACAGGCCATGATGTATAGCATTCTTGCCAATTGCAGAGGACTACCTTCAGTTGTCTTACTGGAGCACACATACGCCTTTTCCCTGTGATAGAGCAGCCATGGGTCTGGAAAGTAACACTGCAGAGATTGTGTTTTCTGGCTGCCCAAGAAAGTTCGTAAGTTCCCCTACAATATTCTAATATACCCACAAACTGGATTTGCCTGCCTTGTCCCTTGGTTCTTCAGCTCCTTCAGCATTTGAGGACTGCTTTGCATACACCACCCTTTCACAGAACACTCCATTGCACAGAGAAACCAGAAGTCCGATGGTAAAAACTTTTCTCGCCAGGCACGGTGGCTCACGCCTGTAATCCCAGCACTTTGGGAGGCCGAGGCGGGTGGATCACGAGGTCAAGAGATCGAGACCATCCTGGTCAACAAGGTGAAATTCCATCTCTACTAAAAATACAAAAAATTATCTGGGCATGGTGGCACACGCCTATAATCCCAGCTACTCAGGAGGCTGAGGCAGGAGAATTGCCTGAACCCAGGAGGTGGAGGTTGCGGTGAGCCGAGATCACGCCATTGCACTCCAGCCTGGGTAACAAGAGCAAAACTCCGTCTCAAAAAAAAAAAAGACTTTTCTCCCAATAATGTAAAAATAGAACTTCCAATTTTAGAACTAACCCAAACAGCTTTGGCTTCTGATCTAAAATCACAGTTATAGCTCCTAGCACAGAACTTGACACAGCCTTCACTCAGTGGGTAATCATTGAATAGAATTTCTGAGGTCAGCTAAATACAAAGATAGAATCTCAGGTGGCCCTGGCCTCTTGAACCAGGGGTGTGTCATATGCCCTTTCTTTATGTTTGTAGAATCAGAAAGCGTCTTTCTCATTCCTTCTCTTTAGTTTGTACTATATTAGCTATCACATGCCAGTGAGGTCATCTCACCAATATAGGTGAGCAAGGACAGCGGCACAGGAGGGAGGGAAGAACACGAACACATTTAGGTGGTTAGATTGTGGTGCTACTTAAAGAAATGCCGTCGATTCTTCAGATATTAATAGAGCAGTTCCCCTTTAACCACGGAAGAGACATTCCGAGACACCCGGTGGAGCCTGAAACGTTAGACAGTACCCCTAGCCCTACGTGTTTTTTCCTGTGCTTACATGCCTATTACAGTTTAACGTCTAAATTACGAACAGTAAGATTAACTGAGCTAATCTTAGCAACCTCAGCATACAATATTTTTAGTATTTTTTTCTTCCCTGAGAACTTTTCACTTAATAGAAGCACTTTACAGCCTTTTTTTTCTTGGAGACAGTCTCGCTGTGTCACCAGGCTGGAGTGCAGTGGCACGATCTCGGCTCACTGGAACCTCCGTCTCCCGGGTTCAAGCAATTCTCCTGCCTCAGCCTCCCAAGTAGCTGGGACTACAGGCACACATCATCATTCCCAGCTAATTTTTGTGTTTTTAGTAGAGACGGGGTTTCACCATGTTGGCCAGGATAGTCTCAATCTCTTGACCTCATGATCTGCCTTCCTCAGCCTCCCAAAGTGCTGGGATTACAGGCGTGAGCCACCATGCCCAGCCTTTTTTTTTCCTCTTTTTTTCTCTGGAGATAGAGTCTCACTCTGTCACCCAGGCTAGAGTGCAGAGGCGCAATCTTGGCTCACTGTAACCTCTGCCTCCTGGGTTCAAGCAATTCTGCCTCAGCATCCTAAGCCTGTAGTCCTAACCTGAGACTACAGGCAACTGCCACCATGCCTGGCTAATTTTTGTATCTTTAGTAGGGATGGGGTTTCGCTATGTTGGCGAGGCTGGTCTCGAACTCCTGACCTCAGGGGATCTGCCCGCCTCAGCCTCTCAGAGTGCTGGGATTACAGGGGTGAGCCACCGCACCCACCACTTTACAGCTTGTCATATCTGAACTGCCAGCATCACTACCGTTGCATTTTGGGCTATTACTTTTTATCGATACATAACATTTGTACATATTTACAGGGTGTGTGTCATATTTTGATACAAAAAGCATATAATGAACAAATGAGAGTATACGATTTAGGACATCCGTCCTTGAACATTAGTCATTTCTTTCTGTTGAGTATATTTTGAATCTTCTTACAGCTATTTTGAAATGTACAATACGTTGTTAACTATAGTCACCCCTCTGTGCTGTCAAACATTAGAATGTATTCCTTCTCGGCCGGGCGCGGTGACTCACGCCTGTAATCCCAGCACTTTGGGAAGCTGAGGCGGGTGGATCACGAGGTCAAGAGATCGAGACCATCCTGGTCAACATGGTGAAACCCCGTCTCTACTAAAAATACAAAAAAATTAGCTGGGCACGGTGGCGCGTGCCTGTAATCCCAGCTACCCAGGAGGCCGAGGCAGGAGAATTGCCTGAACCCAGGAGGCAGAGGTTGCGGTGAGCCGAAATCACGCCATTGCACTCCAGCCTGGGTAACAAGAGCGAAACTCCGTCTCAAAAAAAAAAAAAAAAAAAGAATGTATTCCTTCTCTCTGTGTGTTTACACCCATCAACCTTCCTTTCTTCAGCCCCACCCTCCCCCACACCTTCCCAGCCTCTGGTATCTCTCATTCTACTCTCTACCTCCATGAGATCCACTTTTGTCTTTTTTAGCTCCCACATAGAAGAACGTGATATTTTTCTTTCTGTGCTGGGCCATTATGAAGTAAATTAAGGGTTATTTGAACACAGTACTCTAATACCGCGACAGTTGACCTGATAACTGAGTGGTAAGTGACTAACAGGCAGGTAAGCACATAGCGCACGGAGATGCCGGACAGACGGACGATTCCCGGCCAGGACGGAGCCGGACAGCGCGAGATTTCATCACGCTATTCATAACGGCTGACAATGCAAAACTTATTATTCATCGAATTTTCCATTTACTATTTCCAGACCACAGTTGTCTGCAGGTAAGGTAACTGAAACTACGGGAAGCAAAACAGGATAACGGGGGACTCCTGTATTTCAGCCTAGGCAAGGGATCGCTTGGTAATGACTACATAAATCACTCGTAAGGAATAACAGTACCTTAAACTCTGCTTCCTTAAACACTCAACATTTCTCCAGCTACCTCGTTATGTATCTGTCAGGAAGAAACCACTTTCCTCATAAAGCTAACCTAGACCATTCACCATGTGCATTAGCACATGAGCCGCATGGGTAGAATCTGAACTATGCTTTCTCTCTCTTTTTTTTTTTTAACCACTTTTCTGATAATAGGCTTCTAAGACATGTCAAGCTTCCTTTGACTACCCACACCACTGCGTTTAACAACTGACAAAACTGAGAAATGCCCCTTATCATGAGTTTACGTCTCTTGGTACAAGTTAAATAAGCCTTAGAAACTATTTTGAATTTACCGTGGGCCTGCTGCTGTATCACTTGCCAAACCATGACCTCCACCAGTGATTCTCCAGCCCCAGAAAGAACGTGGGCAGAGGCAAAGTTCAAGATGGAACCGGCCCGCTAACACAGCTCCTCTGGTTCCAGCCAACATCCCGGACTACGGTCAACTGAACACAGGTTAGTCTGCACCTCTGAAATTCTAGAAACAGAACTTCGAGTGCTTCCTGATGGTCAGGATTTCTCAAATCACTATGTACCCCTCAGCCAGAGCTCAGAGATGCACCTCAGAACAGGTGGGGCTGAGCCACAGCTGAGGATACTATCAAAATGTTACAGGAGGGTGGAGATTTTTGCAGAATTCTCGGCAAAGGTGACGGTGCCCGGCACACAGTAGGTGCTCAAGGATTTGTTGAATAAATGAATGACTATCTGGGCACTCAGATAGAAAAAGGTGCCAATCTTACTCAAAAGTAGTTATTAAGAAGAATCTTGGTGGGTGACGAGTGGTGGCCAAAAAATAAAAAAAAAAAAAAGAAGCAGCTCATTTTTCTTGCCTCTCATTCCGTATTCTCCCCTTCATTCTCACCGTAAGAAAGCCAGAAAGGAATAACAAGCAACCCTCTGACCCCCTGACCTCAAAGCATCCTCAGTCTTTGAGGTCAGGTCCCTGACAAACATGTAGGGGCATGAGTGCCTCATGTCCCCCATCCCCACGGCTGTCCAATGTCCCTCCCCCATTGTACAACTTACAAGGAGAGAGAGAGGGAGAGGGTGGGCAAGGGAGGGAGGGAGGGAGGGAGGAAAGCTGTTGTGAGCTATCTACAGCAACTGAAAAGTCAGTCAAAGAAAAGCATTAACCAATAGCATCTTTTTTCTGGAAGCCTGTCCGTGCCCGGCACCCCCCACCACCCAACCCCGCAAACTCACCTTGGACAGTTTTCAGAGAGAAGCCGTAGCTGCCACCCTCCTTCATGAGGTAGCAGAGCCGGGGCTGGGTCCGAGTCTGCACGCCTCCATTCATTACAGGGGAGAGTGTGTTATCACTCAGACTTTGCTCATTCCGACTCTGACCCAACTCTTTCAAGTCTACCAATGTATTCACTGCTTTCTCATAGGAATCTCCATCTAAAACTAGCAAAGTCACTGAATTGCCACTCTTCCTGACCAGATCCACAACCTAGGAGGGAAGAAGAAGATAACTTTAATAACCGTCTATCAGCTGCCAGAGGGAAATGCTGACCATCTGACTCAGCATCTGGCCTTGAAGACCCTGCTAGTTGGCCCCCGACACCCAAGAAGCAGCAGGCGGTTCCGCAGCCGCCTCCATCCCTGCCCTCCCGAGAGCCAGGTGCAGATTAGGCTGAGCTCCTGGCACTGCTGGAATCTACAGTGTGGCCCAACCCCAGCCCAGCGGGTTCTTACAAGGACTGGTTCTTTCTCTTTTTTTTTTGAGACTGAGTTTCGCTCTCGTTACCCAGGCTGGAGTGCAATGGCGCGATCTCGGCTCACCGCAACCTCCGCCTCCTGGGTTCAGGCAATTCTCCTGCCTCAGCCTCCTGAGTAGCTGGGATTACAGGCACGCGCCACCGTGCCCAGCTAATTTTTTGTATTTTTAGTAGAGACGGGGTTTCACCACGTTGACCAGGATGGTCTCGATCTCTTGACCTCGTGATCCACCCGCCTCAGCTTCCCAAAGTGCTGGGATTACAGGCTTGAGCCACCGCGCCCGGCCAAGGACTGGTTCTTTCTAGAGAGGAGCGCTGCCCTAGATTGTGACCATTCCTCCCGAGTCTGTGGGAGGAACAGCACAGTGGGGACAGCACAGTGTCAGGAAAAGAGGACACTTTCGGGGGCAGGCAGGATAGGGTAAGGCCAGCCTCTCTCATATATTCATGGCATGAACACGTCAGCAAGCTAAGTTACCCGTACTTAGCTTCCTAATCTGTGAGACTGTAACATCTACCACACGGGGTCACGATGGGGACTTGAGATAATGAATATAAAATTGCCTGGCACCATTTTTGGTGTATAGTGACCACGCAATTCATGTTAGACCTGATGCTATCCAAACCCAAGAATAACGTTTACAGTTCTGGGTTCCTCGCAGAGGACTTGACTGGTCAACATGAGGTACAGCAAGAAAGGTGTCCTGCCTTGCCAGTGGCAGCCAGGAAAGAATCAAACTCTACCAACCCCCAAAATTATCATCAGCAGAGATGTGGGGTTCCAAGAGGTCCTGGGAGAGGAGCAGAGCATCTCATTCACCTGCATATGTTCTTCTTCGTCCACAAAGACACCATTGACCCTAAGAACTCTGTCCCCGTCCCGGAGGCCAGCCTTCTCTGCCGGGCTGTCCTTCTCAACCACCCGGACCAGGTGGCCCTTGGTGTCCTTCTCAATGCGCAGGAAGAAGCCGTAGTTTTGCCCTTCTTTCTTGGACAGTTTACATTCTCGGGGGTTGAAGGTGGAGGTCATCTCTGTGATGAAAAAAATTAATAAATCCATAGAAAAGGAAATCTAATTGGAGTGAGAACCCTTCTTTATCAGTTATTTATTTTTTTCCCATACAATCTTGCTCTTTTGCCCAGGCAGGAGTGAGGTGGTAAGATCTCGGCTCATTGCAACCTCCACCTCCCAGTTTAAAGCAATTCTCCTGCCTCAGCCTCCAAGTAGTTGGGACTACAAGCATGCTCCGCCACACCTGGCTAACTTTTGTATTTTTAGTAGAGATGGGGTTTTGCCATGTTGGCCAGGCTGGTCTCGAACTCCTGACCTCATGATCTGCCCACCTCAGCCTCCCAAAGTGCTGGGATTACAGGCATGAGCCACCGTGCCCGGCCCATGGAGTAAGAACCCTATCTTTCATCTCCAATAATTCTACTCTTCCAATCACCAAATCTAGACTGTTTGGGTGGTAACGCTGGGGACACAAGAGGCCGCCTTCCAGAATTTGTTAATGATTTCCAAATCTGTTTCCCCAAAGACAACCTTTTTACTAAAGTGTCAGACCCACATATTTAACTGAGTACTGGACACAGATGCTTCCATTTCAGTATCTCCAACCAAACTCCTCTTTGTCCTCTGACCTAAAGAAATTAAGTCCAGGCCGGGTGCAGTGGCTCATACCTGTAATCCCAGCACTTTGGGAGGCCGAGGCGGGTGGATCACCTGAGGTCAGGAGTTCAAGACCAGCCTGACCAACATGGTGAAACCCCATCTCAACTAAAAATATAAAAATTAGCCGGACATGGTGACAGGTGCCTGGAATCCCAGCTACTCAGGAGGCTGAGGCAGGAGAATTGCTTGAACCGGGGAGGTGGAAGTTGCAGTGAGCTGAGATCGAGCCACTGCACTCCAGGCTGGGCAACAGAGTGAGACCCTGTCTCAAAAAAATTAATTAAGTCCAAGTACATGACCCAAAAAATTTATGACAAGCCTGCTCTTATTCACACATTTGAAGAGCTTTTCAAGTTCTAGGAATCGAGGCTAAACCTGTAGACGAGACAGACCCATACCTTGCCTCTCCTATTGGGAAATATAATTACATTCCTATAACCACATGTGGGGAGTGTTATGCTGGAGAAGAATGCAGTGATAAGGGGGAAAATAATAAAGGGTTTTGGGAATAGGGAGCAGGATGGGAAGAATTAAAAACTCTTCCTGGCCGGGTGCGGTGGCTCACGCCTGTAATCCTAACACTTTGGGAGGCCAAGGTGGGTGGATCACCTGAGGTCAGGAGTTCAAGACCAGCCTGGCCATCATGGTGAAACCTCATATTTAAAAAAAAAAAGAACACTTCCTGAAGCAATGACACTTCCAAGAACTGGAGGATTAGTAGAAGTCTGGTGAGGTAGGACAGGACAAGGAAGAGCTTAAACCATTAAAAAAAAAGGCCGGTTCGAGACCAGCCTGGCCAATATGGTGAAACCCCATCTCTACTAAAAATATAAAAATTAGCCAGGTGTAGTGGTGGGCGCCTATAGTCCCAGCTACTCGGGAGGCTGAGACAGGAGAATCACTTGAACCCAGGGGGCGGAGGTTGCAGTGAGCTGAGATCACACCACTGCACTCCAGCGTAGGTGACAGAGCGAGACTCCATCTCAAAACAAAAAATAAAAGCAGAGAAACCAGGCCTTAGAGCTGGTCCAGCATGTTGGAGATGCACTAGGAAAGGTGACTGTTCCGGCCCCTGAAGTCTCTAGCCAGAGCAGAGCAGAGATGCCCGATAGAGAAGGGATTCCTGTGGCTAGGTCAGCGCTCTCCCTCCTGGACGCTTTGTCACCCAGGCTGGAGTGCAGTGGCACAATCGCATTCACTGCAGCCTCCAACTCCTGGGCTTAGGCGATCCTCCCACCTCAGCCTCCTGAATAGCTGGGGCTATAGGCACATACCACTATGCCCTGCTAATTAATTTTTTTTTAGAGACTGTGTCTCGCTTCGTTGCCCAGGCTGGTCTCAAACTCCTGGGCTCAAGTGATCCTCGTGCGTCAGGCTCCCAAAATGCTGGAATTACAGATAGGAGCCACCATGCCTGGCCTGAAGCAGCTTCTGTTTCCATTCGTCCTGCCCCTCCTGTTGCCACACCGCAGGAAGACGGGACAAGTGTGAAACCAGCAGCGGGGGCGCCGGCACCCAGTTGTTATTAAGGAAAAGATTCCTGCCAGTGCCCCCGACACCTGCTGGCTGAAAGCTTTTCTGTTACAAGAGAATAAGAACGGGGGCCAGAACAGCAGGAGGCTGACACAGAAGGCAGCAGGCCATAACAGAGAGCTGGAGTCTGCTCCTCACACCACCTGCAGACCAGCCCTGAAGTTCCCCTCCTCACAGGTCCCTACCTACAAATCAGAATAAATCACCTGTCCCTTCCCTCCTGGGGGACAAGAACGGATGACCATACAGGATACGGGAGAGGGTGGAAAACAGGCCACAAAGTGCTCCCTGCACCCTGAAAGCCATGCCATGGTGATTCCAGAGCCATCCGTGACCTTCATGCCCACAGAGACGTACAGTACACATCGGACAGAAAGCCCCCCGCTGCTCACTGCCCACCATCTCATGCGATCTCAGCAAAGTCTAAAGTCCATGCTGCCAGGGGCAGGAGCAGCTCAGTAGCCAAGAAAGGAAGAAACAGACTCCCCATCGCGCACCAAGGCAGGAAAACAGCAAAGCCACACCCGCCGGTGGTCAACAACAGCAGCTCGGGAGAGCTCAGCAGCTCTGCCTCAACAACTGTGACCAGCTGCCGGGAAAACACCACCCCGGGATGAAAGGAGAAAACGTGGCGCCACCAGAGCTGAGTCACAGGCAGGCACCTGAATGTGGCCCATTCCGGCTCCCTCACCTTTCACTCCTTTCTGCTGATTCCGACCTGTGGGCATCAGTTCAGTTTCATCTTGAGTTCACATCTACGTCCAAGCTCACCTGTAGATCCCTTACACGTTTCAATTTCATAGAGCCAAAAGACCCCAAAAGAAAAAAAAACTCGAAAAAGATGAGGCCTCAATGTATTTTACTGGGAGGACTAGACAATAATTATATCAATGTGGCCGGGCGCGGTGGCTCACGCCTGTAATCCCAGCACTTTGGGAGGCCGAGGCGGGTGGATCACGAGGCCAAGAGATCGAGACCATCCTGGTCAACATGGTGAAACCCCGTCTCTACTAAAAATACAAAAAATTAGCTGGGCGTGGTGGCACACGCCTGTAGTCTCAGCTACTTGGGAGGCTGAGGCAGGAGAATTGCCTGAACCCAGGAGGTGGAGGTTGCAGTGAGCCGAGATCGTGCCATTGCACTCCAGCCTGGGTAACAAGAGCGAAACTCTGTCTCAAAAAAAAAAAAAAAGAAAAAAAAAGCTTGTCTCACATGGGATCCTGAAACTATCTGTTTCCTTTGCCATCTTGCAGAAAGATGATTCATCTTGTAGCCAAGGAGCTGGGCTGTGGTCCACCTCCAGGCCTGGTCTGTCTAGTGCACATTCTGGTGTTACTCTGGCCCCTAATTCAGAGCTAGGGTCAGACTCTTTTACAAGACTCTGTCTTGCTCCAAGATAAGGATGCCTGAGGCTCTGGAACACGGGGCCTAATTAACTCCATCTCATCTTCTGCCCATTGACAAAACCTGGAGATCAGACCCCTACGGTGGATAGATGCAGAAGAAGTGAAGGCCTATGGATTTCTAGAATATCATTAGCAGCAATTATCTGAAGCTGGAGTCCATTAAATCCAGCAGGCCGTATTCCCCAGTTCAAACAGCCAGAATACATGGTGGCATATACCTGGAGCCCGAGCTACTCAAGAGGCTTAGCGGGGAGAATTTCTTGAACCTAGAAGCAGAGGTTGCTGTCAGCCAAGATCGTGCCACTACACTCCAACCTGGGCAACAGAGTGAGACCCTGTCTCAAAAAATAAAAAATTGGCCGGGTGCGGTGGCTCAAGCCTGTAATCCCAGCACTTTGGGAGGCCGAGGCGGGCGGATCATGAGGTCAAGAGATCGAGACCATCCTGGCCAACATGGTGAAACCCTGTCTTGGAAAAAAAAAAAAGAAAAGAAAAATAAAATAAAAACTGGAGATGAGAGAAAGCTATAACCATTCCTGAGCTCCGGAGGGGGAAATCAATAGTTGACCACAAAGTTGTTTATCTGCGGCAAAGAGAACAAAGTGTTGGCTGGCGGACAGGAACCGCTCCGGGGTAAGAGCCAGTGAGGTTTTCTCTTTCACCAATCTTATTGATGAAAAAGCTAATTATCCCTTTAAACTTGGCTTTCTTCCAAAATGATTAGATTATTGCTGCCAGGAAAGAGAATACCGTGGCCATGGTGAAGAAGAAAAGTTAGATACCTTTTAGAAGTTAGGAAGGCTTGGCAATGACCGTGAGAAGGAGGGTGCTGTGACCTCTGCATGTGGCCAGAGTAGCAGGAACTAAAAGCCACTGGTCTATTTTCCATAGGAAAGAAATAGCTGGTGGAACCTAGGGGACTTCTTCCAAGCCACAGGCAGGCCAAGGGCACTCAGCCCCCAGACATCCTCAGCAGGATTGATACACGAGCTCCGTCCTTAGCACCACACTCACCAAGTCCTCTGAACAGAAAGCTGGGAGCTGTTCCTGTGAGACCCAAACAACCAGAAGAGTTCAGCTTTGTTGGCTGAGGATAAGAAGAGGTCTCGCCGGGCGCGGTGGCTCGTGCCTGTAATCCCAACACTTTGGGAGGCTGAGGCGGGCGGATCATGAGGTCAGGTGATCGAGACCATCCTGGCCATGGTGAAACCCCATCTCTGCTAAAATACAAAAAAATTAGCCGGGTGTGGTGGCGCATGCCTGTAGTTCCAGCTACTCAGGAGTCTGAGGCAGGGGAATCGCTTGAATCCGGGAGATGGAGGTTGCAGTGAGCCGAGATCGTGCCACTGCACTCCAGGCTGGTGACAGAGCAAGACTCCGTCTCAAAAAAAAAAAAAAAAAAAGAGGAGTTCTCATTTTCCCCCTCAGTTTGTGTGACTGAGGCTAAACACTACAGGACAATCCTCAGCAATGCTAGTTGGAGAGAGTAAGACCCCATTTCGATTGATCCCAACATCAGTGGGGCTTTAGGGAAGCCAGCCTGCCCTGTCAACCTGCATGTCAAAACCACTGCTGTTCTAAGATAACTGTTACATGTATCCTATTTTAAAATATCATGCAGGCCAGGCGCAGTGGCTCACACCTGTAATCCCAGCACTTTGGGAGGCCAAGGCAGGCAGATGGAGATCAGGAATTCAAGACAAGCCTGGGCAACATGGTGAAACCCTGTTTCCACTAAAAATACAAAAATCAGCCAGGCGCAGTGGCACATGCCTGGAGTCCCAGCTACTCAGAAGGCAGAGGTAGGAGAATCGTTTGAAGCCGGGAGGCAGAGGTTGCAGTGAGCCGAGATTGCACCACTGCATTCCAGCCTGGGCTACAGAGTGAGACTGTCTCAAAAAAATAATAAACGGATAAATATAAATAAATAAAAATAAAAAATATTATGCATCTGGGTATGGTGACTTACTCCTGTAATCCCAGCACTTTAAAAGATAGAGGCAGGAAGATTGTTTGAGCCCGGAGTCTGAGACCCAACAAAATTGGACCCTGTCTCTACAAATGTAAACATTTTAAAACAATTTAGCCGGGCATGTTGACACATGCCTATCGTCCCTGCTACTCTGGAAGTTAAAGCAGGAAGACTGAGTACAGAACCTCAAGGCTGCAGTGAGCCCAGATTGCACCAGTGCACTCCAGCCTGGGCAACGGAGCAAGACCCTGTCTCTAAAAAATAAAATAAAATAAAATAAATATCATGGCTTAGACAGGGAAGGGGACAAAGGTGGGGTGAAAGGATCTTGTTTTGGTTTGGTTTGAGATGAAGTTTCACTCTTGTTGCCCAGGCTGGAGTGCAATGGCACAATCTTGGCTCACTGCAACCTCCGCCTCCCGGGTTCAAGCAATTCTCCTTCCTCAGCCTCCCAAGTAGCTGGAATTACAGGCACGCGCCACCACACCCGGCTAATTTTTGTATTTTAGTAGAGGCAGGGTTTTGCCATGTTGACCAGGCTGGTCTTGAACTCCCGACCACAAGGGATCCACCCACCTCGGCCTCCCAAAGTGCTGGGATTACAGGCGTGAGCCACCGTGCCCGGCCCTCTCATGGGCTCTTTATGCTACGAATTAAGTTTAGGGGACTGCTCCCTACCTCCCACACCTAAACACCTTGAAAGCTGAGGCCAGTCCTCATCCTCCTCCAACCCTATGGGCAGAATTCACTCAGGACTGAGGCCCCAGGACAAGCAATGAGGAAGAGCGATGGTTGCCAGCTTGACTTCACAGTTCTCCGCTCCCTACCAATCTCTTCCCTTTCCCAATTAGCTTCTCAATTAGCATGCTGGGGCAGGTGAAATCTGTTTAGGATCATGAACATAGTTTCTTCTATTTTCCACTTCAGCATCAAGAGGACATATTACCTAAGCCCGATCTCATTTCTTCATGCCACAGCCATCCGCCCCTCGCTTATATGCAAAACACTGTCAGGTGATTGATAGGATAAAGTTAGACAGCCACCCTATTCTCAAGAGACTTTATAGTTGAATATAGTTAAGAAAATGTTTTAGAACAAAATAACTGGCCAGGCGCGGTGGCTCATGCCTGTAATCCCAACACTTCGGGAGGCTGAGGCAGGCGGATCACGAGGTCAACAGATCAGACCATCCTGACCAACATAGTGAAACCCCATCTCTACTAAAAATTAGCCGGGCGTGGTGGCACACGCCTGTAGTCCCAGCTACTCAGGAGGCTGAGGCAGGAGTATCGCCTGAACCCGGGAGGCAGAGGTTGCAGTGAGCAGAGATTGTGCCACTGCACTCCAGCCTGGTGACACAGCAAGACTCTGTCTCAAAAAACAAAAATTAAAATTAAAAAAAAACAAAAAACAACTATCATTGTGAGCAGAGTATAAGTGAGGTAAGACCCACAATATGAAACAAATTAAGGAAACCTTCAAGAATTAGGCAGGATTCAATTTAAGCCTACAGATGGATGGCACTTCAACAAGCGCAGAAGTAGGACAAGACCATCTGAGACACAGAACAGTGCAGACAGCAGGTTTTCAAAGTGGGAAAGTTGGCCAGGCGCGGTGGCTCACACCTGTAATCGCAGCACTTTGGGAGGCAGAAGCAGGCAAATCACTTGAAGTCAGGAGTTCAAGATCAGCCTAGCCAACATGGCGAAATACCGTCTACTAAAAAAATACAAAAATTAAAGCTGGGCACGGTGGCTCACGTCTGTAATCCCAGCACTTTGGGAGGCTGAGGCAGGCGGATCACAAGGTCAGCAGTTCGAGACCAGCCTGACCAACATGGTGAAACCTGGTCTCTACTTAAAAATACAAAAATTAGCCAAGCATGGTGGCGTGCATCTGTAATCCCAGCTACTTGGGAGGCTGAGGCAGGAGAACTGCTCGAACCTGGGAGGCGGAGGTTGCGGTGAGCCGAGAGCATGCCATTGCACTCCAGCCTGGGTGACAGAGCGAGACTCCGTCTAAAAAAAAAAAAAAAAAAAAATCAAAAATTAGCCAGGTGTGGTGGTGGGTACCTGTAATCCTAGCTACTGGGGAGGCTAAGGCAGGAGAATCACTTCAACCCAGGAAGCAGAGGTTATAGTGAGCTGAGATAGTGCCACCGCACTCCAGCCTGGGCAACAAAGTGAGATGCTGTCTCTAAAACAAATAATTAAAGTGGGAAACCTTAGGGGTGTGGTCAAGGAAGAGCTAAAACCCAATGTGGTTGAAGGACAGCCAACAGAAGGGAAATCATGGGTGACAAATTAGACTATAAAGGCCTTGAGGCCGGGCGCGGTGGCTCACGCCTGTAATCCCAGCACTTTGGGAGGCCGAGGCGGGTGGATCACGAGGTCAAGAGATCGAGACCATCCTGGTCAAAATGGTGAAACCCCGTCTCTACTAAAAATACAAAAAAATTAGCTGGGCATGGTGGCGCGTGCCTGTAATCCCAGCTACTCAGGAGGCTGAGGCAGGAAAATTGCCTGAACCCAGGAGGCAGAGGTTGCGGTGAGCCGAGATCACGCCATTGCACTCCAGCCTGGGTAACAAGAGCAAAACTCCGTCTCAAAAAAAAAAAAAAAAAGGCCTTGAATATCAGCCCAAGGGATCTGGCCTTTGCTTGGTGGCTTGGTGGCTTGGTGGAAAGGGGCATCATTCCAGGCTTTTAAGCAGAGGAAGGACAGGATCAGTGTTGGGTTCCAAGAATGGCAGGTAGGCTGGACTCAAGCAAAGACACACTGCAGAGAGACCAGGTGAGAGGCTGTTGTCAAAATCCTACTCACACACGATAAAGGGCCTGACCCGCAAGGCAGCTGTCAGAATGGAATGAAGGCGACAGAGGTGGAGGAACTACAGAGGGCACTAAGGGACATTATAGTAACTCTTCAACCTTGTTCCCTCAGATTTCTCCATGCAGATGACTCAGACAGAACGGCTGTGACAACACAGATGTCCAAAACGCCTTTTTTTTTTTTGAGACAGAGTTTCGCTCTTGTTACCCAGGCTGGAGTGCAATGGCACGATCTTGGCTCACCACAACCTTCGCCTCCTGGGTTCAGGCAATTCTCCTGCCTCAGTCTCCAGAGTAGCTGGGATTACAGGCGAGCCACCATGCCCAGCTAATTTTTGTATTTTTAGTAGAAACGGGGTTTCACCATGTTGACCAGGATGGTCTCGATCTCTTGACCTCGTGATCCACCCGCCTCGGCTTCCCTGGAGTTAGCCTTGATGAGATGGAACAGCTCTTCTCCAGGGGCAGGAGAGAAGTGGAAAAAAATGGTAGAAGGAAGAAACCAAGGTCACTTACCTCAGCATCAATCTCTCCTACGAAGTAGTTGACAAAATTCAGGAACTTGGAGAATATGGAGCACAAGCACCACAGAAAAATACTCTCTAGGGTCAAACGGGTAGAGCAGCAAAGGTGGCCAGGAGGGGCCGGTGAAGTAGCTGCTGCTTTTCATGAAAAGGTAACTCCATGGCCGGGCGTGGTGGCTCACGCCTGTAATCCCAGCACTTTGGGAGGCTGAGGTGGGTGGATCACCTGAGGTCAGGAGTTCAAGACCAGCCTGGCCATCATGGTGAAACCCCATCTTAAAAAAATTAAAAATTAAAAAATAAAATTAAAGAAAAGATAACTCCATGAGGAAGAGGAGGCCAGCATGCCACCTTTCCATTTTCAAGAGACTCTAGAAATCTAGATTTACATAAAATGTCCCCATTTTAAAAAACGGACAGCTATTTCAGACTTAAAAGAAACTCTATGTAAACCAAAACAGAATGGAGCCCCTGAGCTGGCGCTAAACTAAGGCCACAGAGTTCACTACAAAGAGTCGGTGAATTGAGCTAAAATGCCCAAGAAACAACTTAGGTTAAAAAAAAAATATATAATAAGCTTACAGCAGCAGAGGTTCTCATGGATTTTTCTCACAGTCATATACATCAAGCATAGAAAAGGAAAGTGGGGCCGGGCGTGGTGGCTCACGCCTGTAATCCCAGCACTTTGGGAGGCCAAGACAGGTGGATCACTTGAGGTCAGGAGTTCGAGACCAGCCTGGCCAACATGGTAAAACTCCATCTCTACTAAAAATACAAGAAAAAAAAAATTAGCTGGGCATGGTGGTGGGTGCCTGTAGTCCCAACTACTCAGGAGGCTGAGGCAGGAGAATTGCTTGAACCCAGGAGGCAGAGGTTGCAGTGAGCCAAGATTGTACCATTGCACTCCAGCCTGGGTGAAAGAGTGAGACTTCATCTCAAAAAAAAAAAAAAAAGAAAAAGAAAAGAAAAAATGAAAAAATCAGCCAGGTGTGGTGGTGGGCACTTGTAATCCCAGCTACTCGGGAGGCTGAGGCAGGAGAATCACTTGAACCCAGGAGGCGGAGGTTGCAGTGAGCTGAGATCATGTCCTTGTACTCTAGCCTGGGTGACAAGTGAAACTCTGTCTCAAATAAAAAATAAAAAAATTATCTTGGTGTGGTGATGGTGCATGCGTGTAATCCCAGCTACTCAGGAGGCTGAGGCACAGGAATTACTTGAACCCGGGAGACAGAGGTTGCAGTGAGCCAAGATCACACCACTAACTCCAGCCTGGGCAACAGAGCAAGACTCCATCTCAAACCAACCAACCCAGAAAGGTAGGACTGTGAGGATTTCTACATTTACAAGGAACACAGAGCTGGAACGTTAGACTGTGGGGCCAACAAGAATTGGCAGATAAGAGGATCTAGGCGTTTGGGACTGGGAAGATGAAATGTTTCAGGGACTAGCTCAGCAGCATGAGCGGGGAGGAAAGAAGGGACTTAGGAAGCACTTTCAAAAATTAATGGGTTGGCCGGGCGCGGTGGCTCACGCCTGTAATCCCAGCACTTTAGGAGACCGAGGAAGGTGGATCACGAGGTCAAGAGATCCAGACCATCCTGGTCAACATGGTGAAACCCCGTCTCTACTAAAAACACAAAAATTAGCTGGACATGGTGGCGCACGCCTGTAGTCCCAGCTACTCAGGTGGCTGAGGCAGGAGAATTGCCTGAACCAGGAAGCGGAGGTTGCGGTGAGCCGAGATCGCGCCATTGCACTCCAGCCTGGGTAACAAGAGCGAAACTCTGTCTCAAAAAAAAAAAAAAAAAAAAAAGGAAAAGAAAAGTCATCTTAAAAGATCTTCAGAGCAGGATAGTTCCCCGTGCTGCAATTCTAAAGGAGCCATGTGTGTATACAAAAGGGAACCTGTATTTTTGTTTCCATCTTTCCCTAGGATCTATTCTGAGTAACGTCAAGTAGAAACAGCAAGGTTTTAGAGCCAAACCTAGTTTTGAATCCTGGTTTCACTGCTTGTTCCCGGTGAGAACATGGGTGAGTTTCTTAATTTTGAGCTGAAGATGGAAGAGCCCCTAGAACAGGAAGCGCATGTGGGTGCAGCGAAGCTGACTTACAGGAGGACACGTGCGTCCTCTCGGCACAGATTCCGGAGCGTCGAAGTCCCCTCCGTGCAAATCACTCTTTCCTGTCCTCTGGTGGAAACCCTAGTGTAATGGGAATCCCATTTTCTGTGAGAACATTTGAAATTTGTTCCTGATTTTCTTTTTGCAGCAGACAAGATGCAATTATAGACTAGGAATAGGCAGGCAAAGAATTCTCTATCCGCTCAGCCCAGACCACTTCTGCAAAGCGAATTTCAGCTGCTGAAAAGTCAGGGCTGGAGATTTTGTTCCCCATGAAAGAAAGGTCAAATAATAAACTCTGGACTCAAAAGTATCCTGTATGTCTGACAGCCAGGGAATAACAAAACAGAACCAGATGCTGTGTATCAAGGAGGTATAAGAGTTCAGGGCGCCTTGACAGAATTTCAAAGACTAAGCCGGCCAGAGAGTTCCACCACCCGGAGTGGATGAGTGCTAACAGAAGTGAACATAAGGGACCCAAGGAACAGACATCAGAGGAGAAGATGGAGTGAGTGAAGCATTACCTTAGCTACAGCTACCTGGCGCAGCTAGGGACCGTCACAGCCAAGGAGTAACTAGTGAGCAGGCTCACTCAGCAGACAGCATCACTCAAATGCCCAAAGATCAGAGAAAGGGTGTGGGATAAACAGCATTCCGCTCAGAGGGAGAAAAATAGAAGGGCGCCGTCACCAGCAACGGCCAGATGCAATGAACTACGATCAGGAACGAAAGAGCCCAGGTACTGTCATCTCTGCTAATCTTCCAAGGTACTTGGAAATGGTAGGATTATTCCATAAATATAGTAATCTACACCTGAACCCACCATCACCCTACCTAATAGTAATTAGGAATCAATTATACAGTCAGTATCACACCACAAAGAAAACAGAGCCTCTCCCCACAAGGCACTTATGTAACCAACACCCAATCCATGAAAAAACTAAACAGTAAAAACTTAGCAGGACTGCTGGTGAGTAATGTTTAAACCCTAGTTACTTTGACTGCGGAAGGGTATCTGATTGTATAACCTAGGATGGAACCACACAGTAAATTATTTCTGTCTCATTGAGGCATAAGGAGAAGAAAGGGCAGGGTCTCTCTGGCAACATTCAACCTAGACATTATTTGCTTTCTACTGAAGTCCATGCTTGCCTGTAAAACACTCTGAACTTCAGCAAGAAAAAAGCAACATTCGCCGGGCGCGGTGGCTCAAGCCTGTAATCCCAGCACTTTGGGAGGCCGAGGCAGGTGGATCACGAGGTCAAGAGATCGAGACCATCCTGGTCAACATGGTGAAACCCCGTCTCTACTAAAAATACAAAAAATTAGCTGGGCATGGTGGCGCGTGCCTGTAATCCCAGCTACTCAGGAGGCTGAGGCAGGAGAATTGCCTGAACCCAGGAGGCGGAGATTGCGGTGAGCCGAGATCACGCCATTGCACTCCAGCCTGGGTAACAAGAGCGAAACTCCATCTCAAAAAAAAAAAAAAAGAAAAAGAAAAAAGCAACATTCTCAGGACGCTTGACCAGGTGTATCCGCATAGTGTGGACTTTGAGGAATGCTGTTCCCACAGCACTTGGTGTATCTGTTTAACAAGAAAGAAAAAAAACAAACCCACTAGACTTTTGTTAGGAAAATACACTTGGTGGAGACTGCGCGATGTTAAGTCAGCAACTAGAGAGAGGCTGAGAATTCGCTACAGGCATCAGCCCTGACTCCAGGGCTTCACGCCTCACATCAGCCATGTCTTCAGAGCCTGCCACGGAGCCTTAGCACGTGCTGTCTCTTCCAACAGCATAAGCAAAAACTAAATCCTACTATATCTGAGCTGGTACTGACAGATGTCTCTAGCAAGGAAGAGATAAAGGAAATTGAGTTTAAAGATAAACTCGGCCGGGCGTGGTGGCTCACACCTGTAATCCGAGCACTTTGGAGGCCAAGGCGGGCAGATCATCTAAGGTCAGGAGTTCAAGACCAGCCTGACCAACATGGTGAAACCCCGTCTTTAAAAAAATAAATAAATAAAGATAAACTCAATTTCACCCTTCTTCAAATATATTTTACCTAGAATGCAGATCATATTTAAGGCTCGCCAAATTTCTCCTTTGAAAAGCAAGGCATGGGCCAGGCACGGTGGCTTATGCCTGTAATCCCTGCACTTTGGGAGGCCGAGGCAGGTGGATCGCCTGAGGTCAGGAGTTCAAGACTAACCTAACCAACATAGTGAAATCCCATCTCTACTAAAAATACAAAAAGTAGCTGGGCATGGTGGCAGGCACCTGTAATCCCAGAGGCTGAGGCAGGAGAATCACTTCAACCCTGGAGGCAGAGGTTGCAGTGAGCTGAGATTGCGCCATTGCACTCTAGCCTGGGCAACAAGAATGAGACTCTGTCTCAAAAAAAAAAAGAAAAGAAAAAGAAAAGCAAGGCATGTGGAAATTCAAATACTCAAGTATATTTACTTTAAATAATTAATATTAAAAAATAGAAGGAGAAGCAGGGCTCTAATATATGTATTTGCTGAGTGTACTTTCCCGTTGTAATAGTTAACTGGTCTTAGCCAGGGATACACTTCCAATGTGAGAAATTAATGAACTGCATTCCGTTGAGAATTATCTAGAGAAGAGTGATCACAGACACACTGTCATGTAAATGAGATAATTTTTATCTCTCATTTGTGATAAAGAATGGTATCTACTGGCCGGGTGCGGTGGCTCACGCCTGTAATCCCAGCACATTGGGAGGCTGAGGCGGGTGGATCACGAGGTCAAGAGATAGAGACCATCCTGGTCAACATGGTGAAACCCCGTCTCTACTAAAAATACAAAAATTAGCTGGGCACGGTGGCGCGTGCCTGTAGTCCCAGCTACTCGGGAGGCTGAGGCAGGAGAATTGCCTGAACCCAGGAGGCGGAGGTTGCGGTGAGCCAAGATCGTGCCATTGCACTCCAGCCTGGGTAACAAGAGCGAAACTCCATCTCAAAAAAAAAAAAAGAATGGTATCTACTTATCTCAAAGTTCACTTGACCTGCTGATACTAAGTAACTTCCCTACCCCCAGCCACCATAAACAATACTTTGTCCTATATGGGAAGACTCTGGGCTGGAGTTCAAGGCCTTTCACAATTTGATTGCTTATCTAAGAGTTCCAGCAGTTGGGAGAGGGATTGTGGAGCCAATATTGTGTGGAAAGAGAAGCACCCACAGAGAGAGGTCACCCTCATGCTGCTGATAGAACTGCTACCTGAAAACAGCTCAGCCAACCTGAGGGTCAGCTGAGACAAGGGTGTTCCCCAAATCGGCATTTTGCGTTCCATGATTTTTGTATTTCTACTCCCCTCACTTTTGTTGGTATGTCTAGACTACACGAGTCCTGCCTCAAGACAAACTTTCTGACCTTGATTTTATTAGACTACCGTCTCAAAAAAAAATCATTCAAGAAAAGGAAGTTCAATCTTGCTCAGGCACTGAGGCTTAGCATAATCCAGCCCTACCTCGGGCCCCCAGCTCCTCGGCAAGCGCCAACTGGTCTCTGCATGGCCACCCACATGAGCCTGCCCTTTGCTCATGCCCTGTGCTCTGCCTGGAATCTCTCCCCTCCTTGTGACTACTTATTCATAGTAAGTGCTAAGTAAACATTTTTTCCAGGTAAACAAATTTAAGACCTACCATTTTCAAGGCTCAGTTCAAATTCTAGATTATATGTGAATGTTTCCATGACCACCACAGTCTGAAGGTATCATTTCATCATCCGAATTTCAGTTCTCACTCATATACTTAACGAGTTATATGTAATACCTACTGCAAGGCAGGTATCAGGATTCAACCCAGAAGAGCTACCGTCTGCCCTGAAAGAGCCCAGAGTCCAGAGGGGAGAGTCATGAAGCATAACTGCTGAACAATATTTAATATGTTGTTTTTTTTTTAAGACAGGGTTTCACCATGTGGGTCAGGCTGGTCTTGAACTCCCGACCTCAGGTGATCCACCCGCCTTGGCCTCCAAAGTGCTTGGATTACAGGCATGAGCCACAACGCCTGGCCTATATTTAACATTTAACAATATTTAAATACAAAGGCTTTCTTATCGTTCTGTATATTTCCTGAGCTCCTACTAGGAATTGGAACCAGCCTGGGTACTTTTTACGGGTTCTGATTCAATCCTGATGGCCATTTTACGAGGAAAAAGAAAAGAGAGTCTGAAAAGTTAATGTGATTTCCCCTGGCTATTTGGATAAGCAGAGCCTGGATTCAAACCCCGTTGAGTCTGGCTTCCTTCCACCCTCTACCCTGCCTCCCACGCCTGAGGTATAGGCTGTATTCTGGAAATAAAAGTAGTCAGACTGGGAAGAGGAAATCATCACAGACAGAAGGAACGCATGAGCTGCATTCCCAGAATGGTGAATGGTGCGGAAAAATCAGAGCACAGTTAGATGTTGAAAGAAGGAAGTAGGCTGTGAAGCACCCCAGACTCAGTCCAGTAGACTATAAAGGAGCTTCAGTGTCCATGTCCTGTGTCCCCAGCAAGATAAGCTTGCCTTTTTTTTGGGGGGGAGCGGAGAACGAAATCTTGTTCTTGTCGCCCAGGCTAGAGTACAGTGGCACGATCTTGACTCACTGCAACATCTGCCTCTCAGGTTCAAGCGATTCTCTTGCCTCAGCCTCCCAAGTAGCTGGGATTACAGGCACCCATTACCACACCTGGCTAATTTTTGTATTTTTAATAGAGATGGGGTTTCACCATGTTGGCCAGGCTGTTCTTGAACTCCTGACCTCAAGTGATCCACCTGCCTCAGCCTCCCAAAATGCTTGGATTATAGGCATGAGCCATTGCACCCAGCCAAGATAAGCTTTTCTTTTTTTGTTTTTTTTTTGAGATGGAGTCTCACTCTGTCACCCAGGCTGGAGTGCAGTGGCATGATCTCTGCTCACTACAACCTCTACCTTCCAGGTTCAAGCAATTCTCCTGCCTCAGCCTCCCAAGTAACTGGGACTACAGGCACACACCACCACGCCCAGCTAATTTTTGTATTTTTAGTAGAGACAGGATTTCACCATGTAGGCCAGTATGGTTTCGATCTCTTGACCTCCTGATCCACCCGCCTCGGCCTCCCAAAGTGCTGGGATTACAGGCGTGAGCCACCACGCCCAACCCAAGGTAAGCTTTCTTAAGAGCAGGTACCATAGCTCCTTTCTGTATTCTCACATCATCAAGTATGTACTCAATACAACTGGTGAAAAACCCACGGGCTTTTCTGGATCATTTAGCTTTGTGTCCGGAACTAGGTTCCAATATGCCCATTTGACTGATGAGGAAACAGAAGCTTCGAGAGTAAACGTCAGTCTGATCTGGAGAGCAGGTTTCCAATCCCCATGTTCATTTCCTTCATCACTTAGCCATGATACCCACCGGGAAAAGTGATTAAGGAAATCTGGGCAGTCCCTCATGAAGGACCAAAGAAAGAAGTTGCTGAGAGCTTAAGGAAAACACGTCTAGCTCCAGCTTGCTACTCTCATCACATTCCTGTGCAATGAAAGAGAGAATCATTTAACTAAGATGTGGCTAGATAAACCCTTTCCCACATGATCAGACCCTGGACTTTGGATGTCCTGAGAGAGTATTGGGAGTCCTTCAACCTCCTTTCCTGAGGAACACCTTATCAAAGCCATCACTATCTGCATCTGTTCTTCCAGCTCCTTCCATGCCACACTAATTGCATTTATGCAAATCTGCTCCATGCCAGGTAGTGCTCAAGGGACTGGTAATACAGCAAGTAACACAAAAGACAAGATCCCTGCACTCTTTTTTTTTTTTTTTGAGACAGAGTTTCGCTCTTGTTACCCAGGCTGGAGTGCAATGGCGCAATCTCGGCTCACCGCAACCTCCACCTCCTGGGTTCAGGCAATTCTCCTGCCTCAGCCTCCTGAGTAGCAGGGATTACAGGCACGCGCCACCATGCCCAGCTAATTTTTTGTATTAGTAGAGACGGGGTTTCACCATGTTGACCAGGATGGTCTCAATCTCTTGACCTCGTGATCCACCCGCCTCGGCCTCCCAAAGTGCTGGGATTACAGGCTTGAGCCACCACACCCAGCTGATCCCTGCACTCTTGAAGCTTAACATCTGGCAAAGGTGACAAGTAAAAAGTAAAATGAGATGACTTTTTTTTCCCCTCAAAACGGAGTCTCGCTCTGTCACCCAGGCTGGAGTGCAATGGCACAATCTTGGCTCACTACAACCTCAGCCTCCCAAGTACAAGCGATTCTCCTGCCTCGGCCTCCCAAGTAGCTAGGATTATAGACGTGCGCCACCATACCCAGCTAATTTTTGTATTTTTAGTAGAGACAGGGTTTTACCATGCTGACCAGGCTGGTCTCAAACTCCTGACCTCAGGTGACCCACCCACCTCAGCCTCCCAAAGTGCTGGGATTACAGACATGAGCCACTGCAACTGGCCAAAATGAGATGACTTCTGTTGGTAAGCCTATGAATTATAGAGATACTAGTGGCATGGAGATGCGAGGCTGATTTAGAAAGTTCTTCCTGGGGAGGTGCCATTTGAATTCATACCTGAACAAGGAGCTCACCTTCAAGGCTCCAGGATCTACACTTTGCCAACTCCTCAGTCGTAAGTGAGCAAACAGAGCCTCAAGAAGATTAAAAGACAGGGACAAGGTCTCCCAACTGACTGCAGTTTGTCTCTTCCCACTATTCTACAGAGACTTTGGATATACACATTTGAAATCTAGGCAGCTTAGGCTTTTTTTTTTTTTGAGATAGAGTCTCGCTCTTGTTGCTCAGGCTGCAGTGCAATGGTACGATCTCAACTCACCATAACCTCTGCCTCCAGGGTTCAAGCGATTCTCCTGCCTCAGCCTCCCAAGTAGCTGGAATTACAGGCATGCGCCACCACACCTGGCTAATTTTTGGGGTTTTTAGTAGAGATGGGGTTTCTCCATGTTGGTCAGGCTGGTTTTGAACTCCTGATCTCAGGTGATCCACCTACCTCAGCCTCCCAAAGTGCTGGGATTACAGGCGTGAGCCACCGTGCCCGGCCACGCTGTGTTTTTAAAAGCTGATGTATTTAACAGGGATGTGTGTTCTGAATTCAAGTGACCTCTGTCCTGCTTTCTGCCAGCTGGTTGAGCCCTGAGCTGGAAAACATTCACGGTTGGTTGTTTTCTTGAGACACGGTCTCACTCCATCTCCTAGGCTGGGGTGCAGTGGTGCGATCGTGGTTCACTGTAGCCTCACCACAGGCACATACCATCACATGGGCTTAATTCATTATTATTTTTTGTAGAGACAGGGTCTCACTTCATTGCCCAGGCTGGTCTCAAACTCCTGGGCTCAAGTGATCCTCTCGCTTCGGCCTCCCAAAGTGCTGGGATTAGAGGCACGAGCCACCATGCCTGACACACATTTGTACTTCTAATTTTATTTTCAGTACACCCTTGGAGAAAAGATGACAGGCCTTCACTTGATAGATAATGAAATTGAGGCTCCAGATGGCTGAGTATTTTATCTAATGGCCTGTCACTAGCAACGGAATCAAATGATGATTTGTATTCCAGTCCTGTTTTCTTTCTGCTGGATGAGGAGTAGCTGCCTAGCAAGTGGTCTATGAGTCTAAGACATCACTACCAGCAACTTCACACCCTGTGGTGCAGAGAACGTACAAAAGTCAAAGATAAGCACAATTTCCTATCAGAACAGAAATTCAAAGACCGTGAGAGATTTGCTGCAGACCTCAGGTGACTGGACAATTCTTCCCTGAGGCAGTCCCCGCTCCCCGCTCTTGGCTTCTGGATACAAGACTGAAAGCTGCTATGGCAACACATTGCAGAGATTTTAGTAAATAAAGAAGAATGTGTTCCTCAGAGCCAATCCCCAAATCTTCATAGCCAGATCCAACCCAGACCAGCAGTCTTGATAGCTACTGAAGTCTTAGGTAAGTATGTATGTAAGTCTCATGACTCTTCTGCTTAGGAAATAAACAGCTAGTGGTTTCCAAACCTACCTGCACTGATCAGAATCACCTGGGAGAGTTTTCAGATAAAGATCTCTCATTCACACAAGACCTGGAGACTTAGAAATCCCAAAAGCCAGAACCTGGGGAATCTATGTTTTAAAATTCAGCCAGCCTGGAAATCCCCTGGTTTTTCTCATGTCTTAGCGCTCCAGTGTGATACAGAGAGGAAAGATGCCTGCTTTTGCTATCTAGTGGGCAAGCTAAGTTAGGCTGCATCATTTAAGAGCTGCTTCCAGAAGTCTTCCCTGCTACCCAAGGCCCCTGCACCAGTAGGAAGATCCCAGGCGTATCCACCCGGTTCCCCGTGAAGTCTGTTGTCTCACTCCCTTTGGCTGCACATCAAACCCCTGTCCAACCCAGGGAAAGCTTTTTCTGAGATCAGTTTGCCAATTTCTTTGTGAAGCAGATCCTAGCCTGCAAGGGTGAGGGGAATCTCCAGCAGGAAGAATCTCAGAATGTGGATAATCCCTCACCCCCAACCACCATCAAAGGGGCCTGGCTCCCTCCCCATGGGACTCTACTCTGCCCTCGAGAGCCAGCTACTGGCTCGGAAAAAGAAAAAAGAAAGAAGGTAGTTCAGGCCCGGTGGCCAGCATCCTCAAGGAGGACAGGAGCAGTTCTTACCTGGAGCTGGAAGGAAGAGGAGCCGCACTGTTTGTTCGCTCGGGAATTCTGTCTCTGTGGGTGAGCACTCGGCTTGCAACTCACTGGACTTTGAACAAAGATTGATTTAAAAGCTGATGTATTTAACAGGGATGTGTGGTCTGAATTCAAGTGACCTCTGTCCTGCTTCCTGCCAGCTGACTGGGCCCTGAGCTGGAAAACCTGATAAACCTCAGCAAACTGAACGCGCTGGCCCACCTGCCTGGCCCTGCAGGGATGCCACTCCCCGCCAGCCACTCCCAGAGAACGAGGAGGGCAGAGGGGGCGAAGGACAGCCAGGGAGGGGCACCTCAGCTTTCCTTGGTACTCTCCCTTGGGCAGATGCCTTGGTCATACCCAACCAACCCCCAGTCCTGTTAAGATCCTCCAGTCCCCCATCCTAGGGTCAGGGCTGAGGCTCATGCAGGAGCATCCTCAATCCCTGAGGCGTCCCCAAGGAGCAGCAGTAAAACCTGTAAAACTCCCACCCAGGAGGCCAATAAGCCCCAGGAAATGGGGCCAAGCGCTCAGGCCACCTATCCAGCTTCCCTCTTCACTGGATTCTTACTTGCATGCTCCCTAGGAGTTCAGCAAGCAAAGCCCTCTCTCTTTTGTCCCAGGCTTCCTCCTCCTTATCCACTCTCTCCCCTCGCTTTTTTTTAAATCTTTCTCACCTGACGGTGCTCTTTCTGTTCTCCAGCCTAGCGATAATTGTCTTCCCCTTCACACACTCAGAGCCTCTAGGGCAAGCCCAGCGGGGTAGGTGGAAGTCATTCTTACAAACTCCTCCATCCTGCTGCCTGAGCAGTGGGCTGCAGCCGGCGTGCTCAGCCCCAGCCACGATCGGCAGCTGATCCCTATCAATCAGCAGCACCCACACAGACAATTCTAGCACCGGGCTTCTCACTGACCTGGATCCTCAGCCAACACTGCAAACCAGGGCAAGAGATTGCTCCCGGCACTGAAGCAAAGCGAACTACAGGCTGAGGACTGGGTGACCTCACCCCTCTTCCACCCACACTGGAAGGGCCATTTGTCTTTGCTGGGCCTTGGCTTTGCCCCCAACAAAGGCATGACCTGAGTCAGTGGGTAAACGGTTTAAAATGACAAACACCGGCCTGGCGCAGTGGCTCACGCCTATAATCCCAGCACTTTGGGAGGCTGAGGCTGGCGGATCACGAGGTCAAGAGATCGAGACCATCCTGGTCAACAAGGTGAAACCCCGTCTCTACTAAAAAATACAAAAAATTAGCTGGGCATGGTGGCGCGTGCCTGTAATCCCAGCTACTCGGGAGGCTGAGGCAGGAGAATTGCTTGAACCCAGGAGGCAGAGGTTGCGGTGAGCCGAGATCGCGCCATTGCACCCCAGCCTGGGTAACAAGAGCGAAACTCCGTCTCAAAAAAAAAAAAAAAAAAATGACAAACACCAAGCAGCTTCCTCATACCAGCTCATCGTCCTCCACCTTAAGGCTAAGCCCTCCTGGCCTCCTCTATATCTTTCAGAGCAGAAGGTAGAATGGGAAAATCTGGATTTAGGATCAGAACACCTGAGTTCACTGTAATCCCAGCACTTTGGGAGGCTGAAGCAGGTGAATTGCTTGAGCTCACGAGTTCGAGACTAGCCTGGGCCACATGGTGAAACTCCACCTCTACAAAACGTTCAAAAATTAACCAGGTATGGTGGAACATGCCGGTAGTCTCAGCTATCTGGAGGCTGAGGTGGGAGGATTGCTTGAACCTGAGAGACAAAGGTTGCAGTGAGCCGTGATCATGCCACTGCACTCCAGCCTCGTGACAGAGCAAGACCCTGTCTCCAGGGAAAAAAAAAAAAAGAAAGAGAGAACACCTGAGTCCAATTCTGATTCTGCCATTTCCCAGGTGTTTGATCTAGAGTAACTCATTTTTTTTTTTTTAGACAGGGTTTCGCCATGTTGGTCAGGCTGGTTTTGAACTCCCGACCTCACGTGATCCGCCCGCCTTGGCCTCCAAAGTGCTTGGATTACAGGCGTGAGCCACCACGCCCGGCTAGAGTAACTCATTTTTAACTCTCTGGGTTTCACTTAGCTTCATCATGTATCAATAGTTGTTATTGTATGGTTTTTAGAAATTCAGAAATTTTCTTTTTTTTTTTAAGTTTTTAAAGATGGATTCACACTCTTTTGCCCAGGCTGGAGTGCAATGGCATGATTGCAGTTACTGCAACATCTGCTCAAGCGATTCTCCTGCCTCAGCCTCCCGAGTAGCTGGGATTACAGGCATCCACCACCTCGCTTGGCTAATTTTTGTATTTTTAGTAGAGACGGAGTTTCACCATGTTGGTCAGTCTGGTTCTTGAATTCCTGACCTCATGATCCACCTGCCTCAGCCTCCCGAAGTGCTTGTATTACAGGCGTGAGCCACTGCGCCTGGCCTCGCCTGGCTAATTTTTGTACTTTTAGTAGAGACGGGGTTTCGCCATGTCAGCCAGGCTGGTCTCAACTCCTGACCTCGTGATCCACCTGCCTCAGCCTCCCAAAGTACTGGGATTACAGGCATGAGCCACCGTGCCCAGCCTCCACTTCAATTTTTAAAAATTGGCTGGGCCCGGGTGGCTCAGGCCTATAATCTCAGCACTTTAGGAGTCCGAGGCAGGAGTGTTTGAGTCCAGGAGTTTGAGACCAGCCTGGGCAACATGCCAAAACCCCATCTCTACAAAACATACAGAAATTAGCCGGGTGCGGTGGCTCAAGCCTGTAATCCCAGCACTTTGGGAGCCGAGGCGGGTGGATCACGAGGTCAAGAGATCGAGACCATCCTAGTCAACATGGTGAAACCCCGTCTCTACTAAAAATACAAAAAATTAGCTGGGCATAGTGGCATGTGCCCATAATCCCAGCTACTCAGGAGGCTGAGGCAGGAGAATTGCCTGAACCCAGGAGGCAGAGGTTGCAGTGAGCCAAGATCGCACCATTGCACTCCAGCCTGGGTAACAAGAGCGAAACTCTGTCTCAAAAAAAAAAAAAAAACATACAGAAATTAGCTGGGTGTGGTGGTGCGTACCTGTAGTCCCAGCTACTCAGGAGGCTGAAGCAGGAGGAGGGATTGAGCCTGGGAGGTGGAGGCTGCAGTGAGCCGTGATCATGCCACCGCACTCCAGCCTGGACGACAGAGTGAGACCTTGTTTCAAAAAATATACGTATATTGTAGTAAAATATTCATAACAAAAAATTTACCACTTTAATCATTTTGAGTATATAATTCAATGGCATTAAGTACTTTCACACCGTCAGGCAGCCCTCACCATCATCCAGCTCCAGAACTTTTTCATCTTCTCAAAAGAAACTGTGTAGCTAATGAACAATGATTTTCCATTCCTTCCTCCCCAGTCCCTGGCAACCATCTTTCTACTTTGTTTCTACAGATTTGACTACTCCAAGCACCTTCTATCTGTGGAATCATATACTATCTGTCCTTTTATGACTGGCTTATTTCGCTTTGCAAATATCTTCAATGTTCATTCAAGCTGTAGCACATGACCAAATTTCCTTTCTTTTGAAGAGTGAATAATATTCCACTGTGGACATAAACCACATTTATTCATCCATCCAGGAATGGGTCACTACCGCCTTTTGGTAGTAGTCAATAACACTGCTATGAAAATGCATGGACAAATATTTGTTCAAGTCTCTGTTTTCAAATCATTTGGGTATTTGCCCAGAACTTGAATTACTGGATCATAGGTTTAATTTTTTTTTTTTTTTTTTTTTTTTTTTTTTTTTTTTGAGACAGAGTCTCTCGCTCTGTTGCCAGGCTGGAGTGCAGTGGCACGATCTCGGCTCACTGCAACCTCTGCCTTCCGGGTTCAAGCAATTCTCCTGCCTCAGCCTCCCGAGTAGCTGGGATTACAGGCACGCGCCACCATGCCCAGCTAATTTTTGTATTTTTTAATAGAGACGGGGTTTCACCATGTTGGCCAGGATGGTCTCGATCTCTTTACCTCGTGATCCGCCAGCCTCAGCCTCCCAAAGTGCTGGGATTACAGGCATGTGTTTAATTTTTTAAGGAAACACCATACTGTTTTCCATAGTGGCTGCACCACTTTGCTTTCCTACCAGTAACACAGAAAGCTTCCCATTTCGCCACATTCCCATCAACCCTTGTTATTTTCTGTTTTGTTTTCATAATGGCCATTTTAATGGGTTTGAGGCGACATCTCATTGTGGTTTTGATTTGTATTTCCTTAATGAGTAATGATGCTGGCTACCTTTTCGTGTGCTTACTGGTCATCTGTATATCTTCTCTAGATAAATGTCTCTTCAACTTATTTGCCCATTTTTATTTTATTTTTATTTTTTTTTTTAATTTATTTTTATTTTTTATTTTTTGGAGACGGAGTTTCACTCTTGTTACCCAGGCTGGAGCGCAATGGCACGATCTCGGCTCACCGCTACCTCCGCCTCCTGGGTTCAGGCAATTCTCCCACCTCAGCCTCCGGGGTTTCACCGTGTTGACCAGGATGGTCTCGATCTCTTGACCTCGTGATCCACCCGCCTCGGCCTCCCAAAGTGCCGAGATTACAGGCATGAGCCACCGCACCCGGCCGCCCATTTTTAAAATCAAGTTGTTTTTGTTATTGAATTGTATCATCTCAAGTTTTCTTTATTATAAAACAAAGACTCAGAGAGGTGAAGTGACTTAGCCAAAGCCACCTCAGGCAAACACGTGACTAAAAACCCTGTGCTTTTGCTTTTAAGGCCAATGCTCTTCCCACTATACAGTCTGCCTGGCTGAGTGGGTATCCTCAAATTCTTCCTCCAACTTCAGGTCTGACTGTCCTAGTATTACCTTGTCCTTTCAGTAGCTCATTAACTTTCTCTGAGCCTGGAATTTTAAGCTCCAGTGGTCTTCTGTCCCTGTCTAGAGTCAATATTTATGACAGGCTCCCTTTCCACTCTCTCTGTTACTGTGGCCTCATGTCACCTGAAGAGGCAGCCCGTGTAGTCTGCATACCTTTGGAGGAATTTATTAGGCCAGGGTCCAGATGCAAGACTGAGCTAAATATTTTACAGCAGTGTGGGGTGACAGGCTGGAGACAGGGCAATGCCACTTGGCTGCAGCACACATTATGGCCCCACATGACTGCTGATTGGAACTTTCACGTTCTACTCAGTAACAGTTGTCAGGACAGGGGAGGCTGAGGGTCCTTGGAGAGCTGTGAATTCTTAACACTTGGGAGTAGGAATTCCTTCCTTTTCCCAGCTGAGGAGTCAGAATACGCAATCCTTTTCACCATAAGAAAAACTCACACGGGCCGGGCGCGGTTGGCTCACGCCTATAATCCCAGCACTTTGGGAGGCCAAGGCGGGCAGATCATGAGGTCAAGAGATCGAGACCATCCTGGTCAACATGGTGAAACCCCGTCTCTACTAAAAATACGAAAATTAGCTGGGCATGGTGGTGCGCACCTGTAGTCCCAGCTACTCAGGAGGCTGAGGCAGGAGAATTCCTTGAACCCAGGAGGTGGAGGTTGCGATGAGCCGAGATCGTGCCATTGCACTCCAGCCTGGGTAACAAGAGTGAAACTCCGTCTCAAAAAAAAAAAAAAAAAGAAAAAGAAAAACTCTCAGAACAAGAACATGCCACGTTCTGGTTCTGGTACCATCCCACCCAGCGGTAAAGGGTCAGTGAGAAAGAACCAGGAACTACGAACAGCCTAGTGGCCCAAGTCTGTAGCTTGATTTAAAAGACATCCCTGCTGGACCCAGTAGCTCGTACCTGTAGTCCCAGCAACTCAGGAGGCTGAGATGAGAGGATCACTTGAGCCTAGGAGTTCAAAGCTGCACTGAACTATCATCATACCACTGCACTCCAGCCTGGACTCCCAAGAACCATGAGACCTCCTCCCAGGTGGCACTGAAGGAACTGAGAGGCAGACACCCAGACAGAACAGCAAAGTGGGTCTATCTGGGGGGCCAGCAGCCTGTCAAACTGAGAGCCTCAGAGGCTGACAGCATTCCAAGCTGGAGGCCTGGAGCGGACTCTGACCCACACCCTTATTCTCTCTGAACAGATGATCGTTATCAACAAACAGATGTTCAGTATTTTCTCATAACACATAATATGCCGAGTAGGCAGCTGGTGCCGGCTTACCACTTATCATAGACAAACTAAAAAGTATTCTCCATGAGGGAGCCACAGGGGCAGGGTCAGATATCTTAAAGAATCGTCGTAACCGGTGTATGATATTTATACATTGTCCTGCCACTTTGAAATGCCCCAAGTAGTTTTCTACTTGGTGGGGGAAGGGAGAGGGTAGGTTTTCCTTGCCATCGTTCTTCCTAGGAAGCAATATATTCTGTCACACACTCAGCATTTCTCAATATTCACAAACGTAACATTTCTCAACACTGGGCAAAAGAGAAAGATCTATCTCTAAATAAATAAATAACTAATTAATTAAAAGACATTCCAGGGGAGTGGAAGGTGGAGGTTGCAGTGAACCGAGATTGTGCCATTGCACTCCAGCCTGGGCAAGAGAGAGAGACTGTCTCAGAAAAAAAAAAAAGACATTCCATCTCAAAGTATTACCTCCCCCAGAATGGTTCCAGTGCCCCCTGGAACCATTCTAGCTTAGAGAGCAAACTAATTGTGCCCATCCTGTTTTCTCTGGTGCTTAGAATTCTTGTCAGGAGGCTGAGCCTGGCAAGGCAGCTCACGCCTGTAATCCCTGCACTTTGGAGGCCAAGGCAAGTCGATCACTTGAGGTCAGGAGTTCGAGACCAGCCTGGCCAACATGGTGAAACTCCGTCTCTACTAAAAATACAAAAAATTAGCTGGGCGTGGTGGTGGGCACCTGGAGTCCCAGCGACTTAGGAGGCTGAGGTAGGAGAATCACTTGAACCGGAGAGACGGAGGTTGCAGTGAGCGGAGGTCACGCCACTGCAGCCTAGCCTAGACAACAGAGCAAGACTCCATCTCAAAAAAAAAAAGAAAGAAAGAAAAATTCTTGCCAGAAAAAAAAGCAATGCTTGTCTTTTTAAAAAAAAAAAAAATGTGGACTTGCTCTGTCACCCAAGCTAGAGTGCCATGGCACGATCTCAGCTCACTGCAACCTCTGCCTCCCGGGTTCAAGTGATCCTCCTGCCTCAGCCTCCCAAGTAGCTAGAATTACAAACGTGCTCTACCACACCTAGCTAATTTTTGTATTTTTTGTAGAGACAGGGTTTCACCATGTTGGCCAGGTTGATCTTGAACTCCTGACCTCAAGTGATCCACCTGCCTCAACTTCCCAAAGTACTAGAATTACAGGTGTGAGCCACCGCACCTGACCAAGGCTTGTCTTCATTATCCACTGAAGAAACTACATTTTCTCCTTTGAAGCCCAGGTCAGCATGAGGATGGCCCCATCCGGTTTGCCTTAGAGTAGAAGGCAGCGTCTGTGCCTCCAAGGGTAAATGTTAAATCCCTGATGCATCAAGGCCTGGGACACCTCATGCCTGAGGGAAGGTTGAGAAAGAATGGCCATTGCCAAGTGTGGGAGACCAGTTTCCCCACCTTCTTCAGCCAAAGACGGCTTGGCAGGTGCTTTCAGAGGAACCTTGCACTGGGATTCACATGGCGTGGCTTGCAGGCAGCTCTCGTGGGTGATGAGCCAAGGAGGATGGGGGACCTGCAGCTGCAGGCCACACCCTGTCACTGTGGCGTCCAGCAGGCAGTGGGGCCTGCGATGGGGAAAGGCACATTCCCCTAGGCATTCACACAGCAGAGTGTGTGGATGGGTGAGCGGGGACCCAGACCACCGTACAGACAGAGCTGGGACTGCAGCCATTTCTGCCACGAGGCTGGTGTGTCCTGGAGAAACTCAGGTTCTCCCTGTAGAAATCGGTGTGCAGCGCCTATGGCAGTGTTTGAGCCAGCAGCCCCATGGGCCGGGTCTCCCTCAGGAGGAGGCCTGACCGCAAATTAACTTGGTGTCTTCTTTTTTTTTTTTTTTTGAGATGGAGTTTCGCTCTTGTTACCCAGGCTGGAGTGCAATGGCGCCATCTCGGCTCACCGCAACCTCCGCCTCCTGGGTTCAGGCAATTCTCCTGCCTCAGCCTCCTGAGTAGCTGGGATTATGGGCACATGCCACTATGCCCAGCTAATTTTTTGTATTTTTAGTAGAGACGGGGTTTCACCATGTTGACCAGGATGGTCTCGATCTCTTGAACTCGTGATCCACCCACCTCGGCCTCCCAAAGTGCTGGGACTACAGGCGTGAGCCACCGCGCCCGGCCCCTTGGTGTCTTCTATCACCAGAGAGGGATAAGACAGGCTCTCCAGGACATCAGAGTGATTTGCGCAGATTTTTCCTTGCCTTCTGTTTTAATTTTTTTTTTTTTAAGACGAGGTTTCACCACGTTGGTCAGGCTGGTCTTGAACTCCCAACCTCAGGTGATCTGCTCGCCTTGGCCTCCAAAGTGCTTGGATTACAGGCGTGAGCCACCATGCCCGGCCGCCTTCTGTTTTAAAAGACAGAACGTGAGGATACCCGGTGAGCCATTCACTGCAGGATGGAAATTAGAAGAGAGGCTGAGAGAGACATTTTTTCCAGGGCCTGCCCTGTCATCTTGATACACAAATCCCTGAAGCTGCCATCCCTGTCTCCACAACAACACAGCCCTGAGGTCAGGTGTGCGGTGGCTCACACCTGTAATCCCAGCACTTTGGGAGGCCGAGGCAGGTGGATCACGAGGTCAAGAGATCAAGACCATCCTGGTCAATATGGTGAAACCCTGTCTCTACTAAAAATACGAAAAATTAGCTGGGCATAGTGGTACGTGCCTGTAGTCCCAGCTACTCAGGTGGCTGAGGCAGGAGAATTGCCTGAACCTGGGAGGCGGAGGTTGCGGTGAGCCAAGATCGCGCCATTGCACTCCAGCCTGGGTAACAAGAGTGAAACTTCGTCTCAAAAAAAAAAAAAAAAAAAAAAAAGACTAGCCTGGCTAACATGGCAAAATCCCATCTCTACTAAAAATACAAAAATTAGCCAGGCGTGGTGGTGCGTGCCTATAGTCCCAGCTACTCGGGAGACTGAGGCAGGAGAATCGCTAGAACCCGGGAGGTGGAGGTTGCAGTGAGCTGAGATTGTGCCATTGCACTCTAACCTGGGCAACACAGTGAGACGCCATATCAAACAAACAAAAAAACACAACCAAAAACCAGCCCTGACTCTCCCTCTCCATATTCTATCATAATCTATTATCAATTACTCTGGGCAAAAGGCCTGCAGGGACACTGGCTGGGGTAGGGGCTGAAACGCCTGCACAGCTTTGCTGTCTGTGCCTCCAGCTCTGAGGCTTGGTTTCCTTCAAGAAAACTGTTGGCTGTGCCAAGTGCCAGTTCACCCTTCTCGGGGGGAGAAGCTGAGCCTCCCACCAGGCCCCTGGAGCCTCAGATGTGCTTCCCTACAGCCACTGGGACCGCCCACCAACCGTCACAGCAGGCCCTGAACTGGCCAAGGTCAGAGTCACTCTCCCCGACTGACGCTCCCCAAACTCGCACGTGCTAAGCAACAAACGGAAGTGTGACAGGAGAATGAGTGCTACTTTCTGCACGCAGTTGCAATCTCTGGCACCTTTATGGCCTGGAACTCTGAAATAGTCCAGTGAAATGTGGAAACAGCTACAACGCTAAAGTGACCTTTGGCTGCAGTGAACAGACGAGACCCAGACGAAGCCGAGGCAGGTGGCAGGTCTGAGCCATGCACCTGACAAGGGAGACTGACAAACCGGACTCTATTCAGAGAAAGGTGGAAAGGACAAACAAAATGCTGAAACCACGAAAGCTTTGAAGTAATTACAAGAAATAATTGCAGGAGCTGGAGATATTTAGCCCAGAAAGGAGAAACATTAGGATGATTAACTTTCTTCAGAGATTTGATAGACTCCTGAGTAGGAAGGAAAACTAAGTAATGACAGCCAGGCGTGATGGCTCACGCCTGTAATCCCAGCAGTTTGGGAGGCTGAGGCAGGCAGATCGCCTAAGGTCAGACGTTCGAGACCAGCCTGACCAACGTGGTGAAACCCCATCTCTACTAAAAAATACAAAAACTTAGCCAGGCGTGGTGGTGTGTGGCTATAATCCTAGCTACTCGGGAGGCTGAGGCACGAGAATCACTTGAACCCAGGAGACGGCGGAGATTGCAGGGAGCCAAGATTGTGCCACTGCACTCCAGCCTGGGCAACAGAGGGAGACTCTGTCAGAAAGAGAGGAAGAGAGAAAGAAAGAGAAGGAAAGAAAGGAAGAAGGAGGGAAGGAGGAAGGAAGGAGAGAGAGAGAAAGAAACGAGAGGGAAGGAAGGAAGGAAAAGAAAAGAAAATCAGGTAATGACACTAGCCCACACCTGAGTACTTATTCTATGCCAAGCACCATGTCAAGTGTTTTGCACATTTTTCTCATTTACTCTAAACAGCAGTTCTGTGATAGAAGTGCAATTATTATCCCCATTCCACGGTTGAGGAAAACTGAATGACTTATCCAAGGTCGCACGGTAAATGGTGGAGTCAGGATGTAAACCCAGGCGGTCTCCTCCTGTGCCTGAGACTTGCCTGCCATCCATAGACATGGCCAGTGTGGGGCCTTCAGCAGAATTAGCTGAAAGTTAAAGGAAGGCAGGACTGACAGCAACACGAGGAAGAATTTTTAAGTAACTTGAAGTGTGGCCGGGCACGGTGGCTCGTGCCTGTAATCCCAGCACTTTGGGAGGCCAAGGCAGGCGGATCATGAGGTCAGGAGATCGAGACCATCCTGGCTAACGTGGTGAAACCCTGTCTCTACTAAAAATACAAAAAAAAAAACAAAAACAAAAAATTACCTGGGCAGGGTGGCGCTGGCCTGTAGTCCCAGCTACTTGGGAAGCTGAGGCAGGAGAATCGCTTAAACCTGGGAGGCAGAGGTTGCAGTGAGCCGAGATGCCACAGTGCTCTCCAGCCTGGCGACAGAATGAGACTCTGTCTCAAAAACAAAAACAAACAAACAAAAAAACTGGAAGTATTCCACAGGGATACTGGGTAGATACTTTGGGTGGTAGTGAGCTGCAGAATAGCAGAGCGATTTTTTTTTTTCTTTTTTTTGAGATGGAGTTTCACTCTTGTTACCCAGGCTGGAGTGCAATGGCGCGATCTCGGCTCACCGCAACCTTTGCCTCCTGGGTTCAGGCAATTCTCCTGCCTCAGCCTCCTGAGTAGCTGGGATTACAGGCACGCGCCACCATGCCCAGCTAATTTTTTGTATTTTTAGTAGAGACAGGGTTTCACCTTGTTGACCAGGATGGTCTCGATCTCTTGACCTCGTGATCCACCCGCCTCGGCCTCCCAAAGTGCTGGGATTACAGGCGTGAGCCACCGCGCCTGGCAGTAGAGCTATTTAAGGAGGGGATGCAAAGGTATTACCCAGAACACTTTGCAAGGAGTGTTATAGCGGCAATAGCACCAGGGAACTTGTCAGGAATGCAATGTCTTGGACCACCCCCACCCCTGCTCTGAGACTACTGAATCAGAAACTCTGCAGCTGGGCCCAGCCATCCGAATTGCTCAAACAAGCCCTCCTGGTAATTCTGATTAACTCTCAAATTTGAGAACCACTGGCATGAGAGTGTCTGCACACCTCCAGGGACTAGAGACTGCCGCAGTCTCTTGTGCTTCCAAAACCCAAAGCCTCATCTTTTTTTTTTTTTTTTTTTTTTAGGTGGAGTCGCGCTCTGTCGCCCAGGCTGGAGTGCAGTGGAGTGATCTCGGCTCCGCCTCCCGGGTTCAAGCAATTCCCCTGCCTAAGCCTCCAGAGTAACTGGGACTACAGGTGTGTACCACCATGCTCGCTATTTTTTGTATTTTTAGTAGAGACGGGGTTTCACTGTGTTAGCCAGGCTGGTCTCGATCTCCTGACCTCATGATCCGACTGCCAAAATTACATGCGTGAACCACTGCGCCCTGCCAAAACCCCATAGCTCTATAGCTCTGTAGAAATACGATTCCACATCCACCCAGTTTTTCATTTTTTTAACGTCAAGTGCTTACTATTAGTATCTTGAATACCATCATCTCTCAGTTGCTAAATTGTGTAACTGGACATTCAAAGGCCCACAGGATACATATTTGGGAGGCCGTGGATGAGGGGGAGCAGCCTAGATTTCAGCCACCTCGTTGCTTCATGGACTTCCAAGCTACACCCGTATGTCCCTGCTCCTTGCCGGTTCAAGCTGTTCCTCCACCCCTGCCTTTTGAAGTTCTGCCTTCTTTCTTTTTTTTTTTTTTTTGAGATGGAGTTTCACTCTTGTTACCCAGGCTGGAGTGCAATGGCGCCATCTCGGCTCACCGCAACCTCCGCCTCCTGGGTTCAGGCAATTCTCCTGCCTCAGCCTCCTGAATAGCTGGGATTACAGGCACGCGCCACCATGCCCAGCTAATTTTTTGTATTTTTTTTTTTTTTTTTTTTTTTAGTAGAGACAGGGTTTCACCATGTTGACCAGGATGGTCTCGATCTCTTGACCTCGTGATCCACCCGCCTCAGCCTCCCAAAGTGCTAGGATTACAGACGTGAGCCACCGCGCCGGGCCCAGTCCTGACTTCTTTCAAAGCTCAATTCAAATGTCTCGCTGTCCACACAGAGCGCCTCACGGTCCGCCCCACAGGGCAGTCTCCTTTCTTCCTCCCAACCTCCCCTGCCTCCTGGGTTCTCTCTCACTTCTGGGGTACTTATAGCTCTCGGTGCGCTCTGCTTCGTCTCCTGGGGATGCAAGCCTCTCTCAACAGCGTGCTCACCTTGAGAGCAGGCCCCATTCAGTCATCCTCAACCCCACAGGGCCCAGCACACACAACAGTGTGAGGAGTGACCAAAGCAACGTACAGAAAACTGTGCACGCAGCCGTTTGCAGGCTGGACAGACACTGCACGGCTGGTGAAAAGGAAGTGCACTGTGATTCAGTTTTGAGCCTGAGGTCTCTGTAGAACTTTGAGGTTTTCTTGCAATAACCATGTGTGTCTGCAAGTACCTAAGGGGCCCCAACCCCACTCATCCACAACGCTGGTTATCTTTCACTTCTTTTCATGTTGCTAATAATCACAGGTTTTTTTTTTTTTTTTGGTTTGTTTTCTGTTTTTGTGACAGAGTCTTGCTCTGTCACCAGGCGCCAGGCTGGAGTGCAGTGGCACGATCTCGGCTCACTGCAACCTCCGCCTCCCGGGTTCAAGCAGTTCTCCTGCCTCAGCCACCCGAGTAGCTGGGACTACAGGCGCGCGCCACCATGCCCAGCTAATTTTTGTATTTTTAAATAGAGACAGGGTTTCACCATGTTGGCCAGATGGTCTCGATCTCTTGACCTCGTGATCCGCCCGCCTCGGCCTCCCAAAGTGCTGGGATTACAGGCATGAGCCACCGCACCCAGCCTATAATCACAGTTTTATAGTCCCTGGATGATAAGGAATGCTGAATGTCCTCAGGGCCAGCCTTTGGAAGGTGTCCCATAGAGCCAAATAAGGACAAGTCTCCATTTTAGAGAGCAGAGAGGTCACTTGTTTGAACACTATCATACAGACAGCACATAAGGAAACTGGGATAGCAGAGACCAGGCCGGTTGAGCAGTTTATGTCTGTGGGACCTGGTGTCTTGTGGGCTGTGGTGGACTGGTTCTGTGATTGGGATGGTGGTGAGACACTCCCCTTCCCAACCTGGGTTCCCAACCACCAGGCTCACTCTTTTTTTTTTTTTTTGAGGCAGAGTCTCCGTTGCCAGGCGACAGGCTGGAGTGCAGTGGTGAGATCTCGGTTCACTGCAACCTCCGCCTCCTGGGTTCAAGTAATTCTCCTGCCTCAGCCTCCCGAGTAGCTGGGACTACAGGCACGCACACCACACCCAGCTAATTTTTGTATTTTTAGTAGAGACGGGGTTTCACCATGTTGGCCAGGTTGGTCTCGATCTCTTGACCTCGTGATCCACCCGCCTCGGCCTCCCAAAGTGCTGGGATTACAGGCGTGAGCCACCACGCCCGGCCCATACAAATAATTTTTAAAAGTTATTGGCCAGACGCGGTGGTTCATGCCTGTAATTTCAGCACTTTGGGAGGCCAAGGTGGGCAGATCACTTGTAGTCAGGAGTTCAAGACCAGTCAGGCCAACATGGTGAAACCCCGTCTCTACTAAAAATACAAAAATTAGCTGGACATGGTGGCGCATGCCTGTAATCCCAGCTACTCAGGAGGCTGAGGCAGGAGCATTGCTTGAGCCCAGGAAGCAGAGGTTGCAATGAGCCAAGATCACACCACTGCACTCCAGCCTGGATGACAGAGCAAGACTCTATCTCAAAAAAAAAAAAAAAGTTATCCAGGTGTGGTGGCGAACACCTGTGGTCTTAGCTGCTTGGGAGACTGATGGGGGAAAACTGCTTGAGCCCAGGAGGTTGAGGGTGCAGTGAGCCATGATTGTCCCACTGCACTCCAGCCTTCGTGACAGAGCAAGGCCCTGTGGAAAGAAGAAAGAAAAGAAAAGAAAGAGAAAGAGAAAGAAAAGGGAGAAAAAGAAAAGAGAGAGAGAAGGCAGGAAGGGAGGAAGGGAGGGAGGGAGGGAGGGAGGGAGGGAGGGAGGAAAAAAAATGGGCAGGAAGCTAAGGTCAGTCATTCATCTCTCCCCCACTCCTTGTCTCCCCTGCTCGCGACACCCTCACTCAAGCTTTCTTGACAGCTTCCTGCTCTTCTTCTCCTTCAGCCTGGAGCTGTGTTCTCTGTCCTATTTCTAATCAAAACCTACTCTCAAGAGAAGACTTAGTACCTTTCTTTATTTCTATTTTTTCTTCTATTTTATCTTCTATTCTATCATCAGTCCCTTCCTTTTTTTTTTTTTCTTTTATTCTATCATCAGTCCCTTCCTTTTTTTTTTTTCAAGATGGGGTTTCACCATGATGGCCAGGCTGGTCTTGAACTCCTGACCTCAGGTGATCCACCCACCTCGGCCTCCCAAAGTGCTAGGATTACAGGCGTGAGCCACCGGGCCCGGCCCAGTCTCTTCCTTATTATGAATTAGCAAATACAAAAGCTTTGTTCCCCAGGGTAAAGGAAAGAATTTTAAGGGGCCATTTTTTTCTCAGCCCTCTCAGCACCCTAGTCTATTTCTAACAGCAAAAAGACAAAACAAGGAACTGAGAAGGAGAAAGGAAATGGAGGACGAGTTGCAGGAGAGAAAGGAGAAAAAAAATCCACAGTGGGGGTGGAGGAAGAACTCTGAGTGCTAACAACCCATCCTGTGGTTTTCAAAGACCACGTATAACAGCCGTGAAAGTGTGAGCCATGACGAAACTGGAGAGACGGGGCTTTAACAAGTTACCAGAACAATCTGCGAACTGAGAGCTCATTTCAACGTGAGACCCCAGTCTGAGAGCAAGAAAGAAGAACTTCTGTCTTGAGGTAAAAATGCCTGTTGGGGACCTGGGGTCCAGGAGGAGGGACGAGACGGTTGACAGGACAGGCTTCTCATGAGGTCCCTGAGAAACCTGCTTTTTGGAGGGAAATGTCCTCTGCCCTCTGGAACCTGAGGAGAATGAAACTTTTTTTTTTTTTTTTTTTTTTTTTGAGATGAAGTCTCACTCTGTTGCCCAGGCTGGAGTGCAGTGGCGCGATCTCAGCTCACTGCAACCTCTGCCTCCCAGGTTCAAGCAATTCTCTTGCCTCAGCCTCCCGGAAACTTTTAAAACTAAATTAAACTTTTAATAATCGTTGTAATCTCCCAAGCCATCACTGACCAAGGAAAAACAGAGCAAAACAGAAATGGGCGGGGAGCTGGGGGTGGTGGTTCAGGCCTGTAATCCCAGCACTTTGAGAGGCCAAGGCTGGAGGATTGCTTGAGCCCAGGAGTTCAAGACGAGGCGGGGCAGCATAGGGAGACCCCATACAAATAATTTTTATTTTATTTATTTATTTATTTTTTAAAGATGGGGTTTCACCATGTTGATCAGGCTGGTCTTGAACTCCCGACCTCAGGTGATCCGCCCGCTTTGGCCTCCAAAGTCCTTGGATTACAGGCATGAGCCACCACGCCCGGCCTAATAATTTTTAAAAGTTATCGGCCAGGCAGGTAGCTCACACCTGTAATTCCAGCACTTTGGGAGGTCCAGACAGGTGGATCACTTGAGGTGACGAGTTCGAGAGGTTACTTCTGCCTGCTGGACCAGCACGCTCCTTCCATGGGCATTCGGGGGTCCTGGTCCCATTCTGACACTGCTCAAATAGAGGAATTCCGCTAATTACCAGAGGAAAGTCACCAAAGTTAGATCAACGTTCTGCCGGAGCCCTGCAAGGCCTGGGCTGAGACAACCCGGGAGGCTCCACAGGGCTGGCAGCTGGCCCTGTGAGGCACGTCTGGGGGAAGTTCATGTCCTAGGCGGTGTGCTGTGGGGGCGACAGAAACAACAGAAGCTTCTAGCCACTGGCATGTTTTTGTCAAAGTAAACCTGGAAATTTCAGGATTAAAAAAATGATTTAGAAATCATTTTCCCCAAGTTCCATTATTACACACTTCAGTGGAAAGACCTTTAACCAAAGAACCAGGAGATCTGGTTGCCTCAGTTTCCCTACTTGTAAAACGAGGAGCCTGGTCAGCAGGAGTTCTTACTGTAGGCCCACGGATCCCCAAGAGGCTCATGAATAGATTCATTCATGGGATTTGTGAATTTTGGGGGAAAATATATCTGTATTTTCACTAATCTTATTTTTATTTTTATTTATTTATTTATTTATTTATTTTTGAGACGGAGTTTCGCTCTTGTTACCCAGGCTGGAGTGCAGTGGCGCGATCTCGGCTCACCGCAACCTCCGCCTCCTGGGTTCAAACAATTCTCCTGCCTCAGCCTCCCGAGTAGCTGGGACTACAGGCGTGCGCCACCATGCCCAGCTAATTTTTGTATTTTTAGTAGAGACGGGGTTTCACCAAGTTGACCAGGATGGTGGTCTCGATCTCTTGACCTCGTGATCCACCCGTCTCAGCCTCCCAAAGTGCTGGGATTATAGGCGTGAGCCACCGCGCCCGGCTAATCTTATTTTATTTTATTTTATTTTATTTTTTGAGACAGTCTCACTCTGTCGCCAGGCGCCAGGCTGGAGTGCAGTGGCGCTACCTCGGCTCACTGCAATCTCCACCTCCTGAGTTCAAGAAATTCTCCTGCCTCAGCCTCCTAAGTAGCTGGGATTACAGGCACGCACCACCACGCCCAGCTAATTTTTGTATTTTTTAGTAGAGATGGGATTTCACCATGTTGGTCAGGATGGTCTTGATCTCTTGACCTCGTGATCCACCCGCCTCGGCCTCCCAAAATGCTGGGATTACAGGTGTGAGCCACCACGTCCGGCTTTTCACTAATCTTTAATTGAAAGTTAGCAATTGTTTCAGTTATGAATGTAGACAACGAACCACAATAGACTTTGCCATCCGTAGAAAAGGCAAATACTTTCAAATCTCATTACAGTTGTTACAGATTTCTCCAAATGTCCTTAACGCTCAGCACTACTAACAAAATCGCGACAGTTACTAGGCTGATGCCAGATCTAAAGAAGCACGTGTACTGCCCTATCACACATTCTTCTAGGGTTTTGACAACGGTCTTGTTATAATTTGTTTCCTTTGTTAGCCCATGTATCTTATTAATTTTTAAATGTTATTCTGAGAAGGGGCTCCACGTGCCTTCCCAGACCACCAAAGGGGTCCACAGCGCCTTTACGTCAGGCGCCTGCTTGGGTGTGTTGAGCAGGAAGCCTGGGATCTGACATGTGCCTCCAGCGCCCCCTACCCCCCAGCCCAAACCTGTTTACTAACAAGTCAGGTTCTACTCAGGCAGTTGGGGTTGTGGAGATTGAAAAAGCAGCTTTCACAGCTGCAAATGAGATCTTTCTGGGCATCTTTGTATACAGCGGTATTTGTGGAGCTCAGAGCTGACCTTCCAGCTCCTCTGAGGGGTTAGATCCGGGCTGTGGCAAGGCTTTCTGTGTCATCTAACCGTCACCACATTTCCACGAGGGAGCTTTAAACACAAGAAGAACGTGAGGCTGAGCGAGGTCCAGGCATGTGCCACAGGTCACACAACGCTTGGATTTGAATCCAGACGCCCGGGAGACGCCAGGACCCCCACCGAGGCGCCTCCCACCTGAAGGTGCAGGAAGGAGGGGAGCGTTTCCCGCTATCTGCGGGCGCTCGTCTGGGAGGCCCCGGGCCCCGGGGAACATCAAAGGTGAGGATGCCAACTCCACGGGCACCCTCCTCCCTGCCGGCGCCGGGGCTTGCGACGTTTTAAGAGGGGAGACCCGCCCCTGGCATGTGTGGCCTGGAAAGTTCCCAGACTTCTCACGACCACCTCCTCCCCGCATTGAGGGCCAGGTGCCGTCCCCAGGACCCACCAGGCCCAATTTTTCACCCCCTCGTCTCCTCTGCTAGTTTAGCTTTTCCTGGGTAGCCCCTATGCCCGCGGGACGGTCCAAGGCGGGAGTGACGAACGCGGGGCGGGCGGGGGTCACCCCGGCTTCGGCTGGAACACAGCGCCCTCTAGCGGCCACGGTGCGGAATCGGCGCCGCCGGCCACCGTCACCCCAGGGTGCCCCCTCCCGGGCACCAAGGTCACTTCCCACAGCATCCCTGCCCCGTGACCCCGCCGGCCCCCAGCGCGGCTGAGGGCTCCACGACAGACTTACACGCTCCTCTTCAACTCGGGCCTAGGCACCGCAAAGTCTGGCCACTCCAGCGGACTGACCGCTGCATCCGCGCTCCGAGCCGGGCCGCCTGGCCGCCGCAATCTCCTTGGAAGCGGTGCCTACCCCGCGCCCCTCCCATCCCCCTGCACCAGTTCCGTAGGAAACACGCCTAGAGGAGGAACACGACCTTCTCAGCGTTCCATAGCTACCTAGTGCGGAGCCAGGACTGGAACCCCGATCTCCTCAGCCCACTCCCCGCCTTAATGCACCACCGGATTATTGAGGCACCAGCTCCCCATAGCCCACTAACTTCTGTGAAGGCCTAACTCCATTGCTATCCTGCAGCCTTTCCGCATCCTTCATCCAGAATTTCTCCTTTCCTCTTTTGACACTTTATGACCTTCTTACCGTTCTTCGTACAGTCGTTCTTGTGTTGCAGCTGATCGTGGATGGATCAGTGGCTGTGAGGAGAGGGCCAAGGGGACTCCAGGAGAAAGACTTATAAGTTGGGTTAGAATTCTGCTCCCCAACTTAGGAGCTGTGCCACAAGGCCTCTGCAAGCCTCTATATACTTCGTACAAATAATAAACTTTAAAAAATAATAATGGCTTAGTGTTTAATAAGGACTAAACACAGTCTCTTGTATGTGGATGTGCCTGGAACACTGTCCGTGGATTCCAATATAAGAAAGCATAAAAATAATCATAGCTAGCCGGGCGCGGTGGCTCACGCCTGTACTCCTAGCACTTTGGGAGGCCGAGGCAGGTACATCACAAGGTCAAGAGATCGAGAACAACCTGGCCAACATGGTGAAACCCCGTCTCTACTAAAAATACAAAAATTAGCCGGGCGTTTGGCACGCACCTGTAGTCCCAGCTACTCGGGAGGCTGAGGCGGAAGAATCGCTTGAACCCAGGAGGTGGAGGTTGCAGTGAGCCGAGAGTGGGCCACTGCGCTCCAGCCTGGCAACAGAGCAAGACTCTGTCTCAAAAAACACAAAAAACACAATCATAGCTAGCGTTTATTGAGCCCTTACTCTCAGACAGGCACTACGCTAAGTAGTTTACGTAGGTTAATTTGATCCTCACAACCCTAGAAGACAATATTTTGTCACCATTTTATAGGTAAACTCATTTTCAGAGAGGTTAAGAAACGTGCCCGGTATTACACAGATAGTAAATGTTAAAGCCAGATCTCAAACATGCAGGTCTGACGCTAGAGACGATTAGACCACTAAAACATCTGCCTCTGCTCTGTTAGTGAGCTCTCCGTGCCTCACGGTGCCTGACACGTTACAGATGCTCCGTGTTTGTGAAATAGGACTATTGATTAAGGACTGAAGCGCCTGGCCCAGGAACCTAAGAAACTTGACCTTGTCATGCAACTATTAAGTTTTAGGACCAGGATTTGAACACACTCTGGCTCTAGAGTCTGTGCTTTTTAACCATAATCCTGGACTGAATGAGTCATTGCAATCCTTCTTTATCTTCCTCTTTGAATCAAATGATGCTTTGTCACTAAGTATTCCATGTTTCATCTCAAGAGTCACCAGGACATTCCGGTGTAGCATGAAGGTATAACGCGAGAGAGGGGACAAGAAGAGGTCAAGGCTAGGAAAGGACATTGGGGCCACACCACGGGCTGCTGTGGGGCTGTTTTATCAGGACTGTGACCAATGTATAGATAAGTACAGACAAAATTAACAATCGTCTCTACTTAGGTTTTCTTTTATATCTTTAGTAGTACTTTATAGTTTTTTTCCTATGGGTCCTATTTGGAATCATGTTACATTTTTCTGGACATTTTATGGGTTTTTTTGGTTGCTACAATGAATGGGACTTTTTTTCTATTATATTTTCTGACTCATAATTATATTTAGGAAAATTAATATCTTATGTATTCATAAGTACCTTATTAAATTGTATTTATTTATATACACTATTTTAGCTTATTGTTTTATACAAATTATAATTACATAACATTCTATTCTGTGGATATGCAATAATTTATTCAGCCATTCTTCTACCAATTGGGTCTTCACCTGTTTCTTTTTTTTGGTGGGAGCTGGAGGGGGACAAAGCTTTGCTCTGCTGCCCAGGCTGGAGTGCAGTGGTATGATCTTGGCTCACTACAATCTCCATCTTTCAGGTTCAAGCAATTCTCTTGCCTCAGCCTCCTGAGTAGCTGGAATTACAAGCATCTGCCACCATGCCCGGCTAATATTTGCATTTTTAATAGAGCCCAGGTTTCAATCATGTTGGCCAGCTGGTCTGAAACTCCTGACCTCAGGTGATCCGAGCACCTCAGCCTCCCAAAGTGCTGGAATTACAGGTGTGAGCCACCACGCCTGGACTTCACCTGTTTCTAATTTTTTGGTATTATCAACAATGCTGCAGTGAATATTCTTGTACATATATACTAGCACACTCATGCTTTTATTTCGGTAAGCTATAGCCAAAGGGACAGGGTATGTGCATTTTAAATGTTAATATATAATGAGTATTCCTCCAAAGTTCCATAACAATGTATAGTTCTACCTAGAGCGAATGATTTACCCTGTTTCTTCTTATCCTTACCAAAATTGGATTAATCAAATTTTTTTTTTTTTTTGGAGATGGAGTTTTGCTCTTGTTACCCAGGCTGGAGTGCAATGGCGCGATCTCGGCTCACCGCAACCTCCGCCTCCTGGGTTCAGGCAATTCTCCTGCCTCAGCCTCCTGAGTAGCTGGGATTACAGGTACGCGCCACCATGCCCAGCTACTTTTTTGTATTTTTAGTAGAGACGGGGTTTCACCATTTTGACCAGGATGGTCTTGATCTCTTGACCTCGTGATCCACCCGCCTCGGCCTCCCAAAGTGCTGGGATTACAGGTGTGAACCACCGCGCCCAGCCGGATTTATCAATCTTTTAAATTTTTGTTCATTTAACAGGTGGTAATTCTGAAATTCTGAACTCTGAATTTTTAATTTGTACTTCCCTGAATACTTGTAAGACTGAAAAACTTTTTATTCCATTTCCTCTTTTGTGAACTGCCTATTCAGATACTCTATCTTTTACTGTTTCTAATAATTCTTAAGTTTCTTGGGTTTTCCAGATGTAAGTTATATCACATAAAAATAGTAATAATTTTGCCTTAAGATTTCCAATATTTATACCCTTTGCTTTATTTTCTTTTTTCTTTATTATTATTATTATTTTTAAAGACAGGGTTTCACCATGTTGGTCAGGCTAGTCTTGAACTCCTGACCTCAGGTGATCCACCTGCCTTGGCCTCCAAAGTGCTTGGATTACAGGTATGAGCCACCACGCCCGCACGCCCAGCCTTCTTTTTTTTTCTTTTTCTTTTTTCTTTCTTTTCTTTTTTTTTTTTTTTAAAGATGGGGTTTCACCATGTTGGTCAGGCTGGTCTTGAACTCCCAACCTCAGGTGATCCGCCCGCCTTGGCCTCCAAAGTGCTTGGATTACAGGCATGAGCCACCACACCCGGCCTATTTTCTTGCTTAAATGTAATGTCAGACACTTCGAGAACAATGTAAAATAACAGAAATAATCGGAAGCATCTCTGCCTTGCTCCTAATATTAATAGAAATTATCCTATATTTGACCTTTAAATATGATGCTGAAATTTTATCTGAGATATACATTTCTCCACTATATTGAATAGTATTCATCCATTACCATTTTACTTAGGATTTTAGTGGGAATTAATGTAAGATTTTATCAAAAGGTAATATTGACTTTCTTTTTTGATCCAGTTGTATGTTAATTAATAGAATCCTAATATTAAATCATCCAAGAATTTCTAAAAATGAAACCTCATTCCATTTGTCATGGTGCATTATATTTTTAACATCTTGCTGGATTGGTTAGTTAGTTTTTGTATGTTTGTAATTTTTGTTTGTTTTTTTGAGACAGACGGGTTCTCAGTGTCAACCAGGCAGAGTGCAGTGGAGGTCATAGCTCTCTGCAGCCTTGAACTCCTGCGCTTCTCCGACCTAAGCCTCTTGAGTAGCTGGGACTACAGGTATGCACAACTACACCTGGCTAATTTTTTTAGTTGTATTTTTTGTAAAGACAGGGTCTCACTTCATTGCCTAGGCTGGTCTCAAACTCCTGGGCTCAAGTGATCCTCCCATCTTGGCCTCCCAAAGTGCTGGGATTATAGGCGCGAGCTGCTGCAATTTTTAAAAGTTTAAATAAAATATGAAACAGCATACGGCAGCATGTGAAAGGAATAATATACTATGACCAAATGGTTTCCGTTTTTGTTTGTTTAGGACTGCAAAGATGTATCAATTTTAGGAAATCTATTAATTAGATCACTATCTTAATATATCTATAAAGAAAAATAATATGATAATTTCAGTTGATATTTAAAGGCAACTAATAAGACATTCACATCCATCCCTGACATTTTAAAACTTTTTTTCTTTCTTTCTTTTTTGACACAGAGTTTCACTCTTATTACCCAGGCTGGAATGCAGTGGCGCGATCTTGGCTCACTGCTACCTCCACCTCCCGGGTTCAAGTGATACTCCTGCCTCAGCCTCCTGAGTAGCTGGGATTAGAGGCATGCATCACCATGCCCAGCTAAGTTTGTTATATTTAGTAGAGACAGAGTTTCTTCATGTTGGTCAGGCTGGTCTCGAACTCCCGATCTCAGGTGATCTGCCCGCCTTGGCCTCCCAAAGTGCTGGGATTACAGGCATAAGCCACTATGCCTAGCCTAAAACTCTTAATAAAATAGAAATAAATATATATTCCTTAACGTAATAAAATACATCTCATTCTCAAAACTACTACAATACTTAATAAGGAAATATTTAAGCATCCCCCATTAAACTTAGAAAAAACACAGAGATTCATTATTACCATTATTATTTAATATTTTTTATGGAGATATTAACCAATACAATTAGAAGAAAGAAATCAGAGGTATAAAATAGAAGAGGAAGCAATTGTTATTTACACATAATGTGATTGCATGACTGGAAAATCCAAGAGAATCAACTGAAAATCGATAGAATTAAGAGAGGGTAGCTGGATATGAAATTAATACCTGGTAAAAAAAAAACAAAACCTTTCATATACAAACAACAAAGAAGAATGGAAAGATATAATGAATGATATAAAGAGACTGAAAAAACAAGTTAAAAGATACAATGGGTAAAAGATGACATTTTCAATAGTGACAAAGAATATGAATTACTCAAGAAACAAACTTAGCTAAGAAATGGACAAAGACGGCCAGGCGCGGTGGCTCATGCCTATAATCCCAGCACTTTGGGAGGCCGAGGCGGGTGGATCACGAGGTCAAGAGATCGAGACCATCCTGGTCAACATGGTGAAACCCCGTCTCTACTAAAAATACAAAAATTAGCTGGGCACGGTGGCGCGCGCCTGTAATCCCAGCTACTCAGGAGGCTGAGGCAGGAGAATTGCCTAAACCCAGGAGGCGGAGGTTGCGGTGAGCCGAGATCGCGCCATTGCACTCCAGCCTGGGTAACAAGAGCGAAACTCTGTCTCAAAAAAAAAAAAGAAAAAGAAAAAGAAAGAAAAAAAAAAAGATACAATTATAAAAAGTAAAACAAAAAAATGCTGAATGAAAAGTATAGCCTCAATCAGAGCGAAACTTTCCTAAACAATGCAGGAAACCCAGACAACTTAGAGGAAAAGATATGTTGAATTTAATTACATACGATGTAAATTTTCCTTGTGGAAAAAAAAAGCATCATAAACGAAGTGAAGAGATAAACAACAAATTGGGAGAAAGTATTTGCCTAAAAAATGACAGCTGGGTTAATATCTCTAGTATAGAGAAAGTTCCTGAAAGTTGAGGTTTTTTTTTTTTTTTGAGACGGAGTTTTGCTCTTGTTACCCAGGCTGGAGTGCAATGGCGTGATCTCGGCTCACCGCAACCTCCGCCTCCTGGGTTCAGGCAATTCTCCTGCCTCAGCCTCCTGAACTGGGATTACAGGTATGCGCCACCATGCCCAGCTAATTTGTTTGTATTTTTAGTAGAGACGGGGTTTCACCATGTTGACCGGGATGGTCTCGATCTCTTGACCTCGTGATCCACCCGCCTCGGCCTCCCAAAGTGCTGGGATTACAGGCGTGAGGAAAGTTGAGTTTTTAAGAAATATAAACACACAAGTCATAGACAAGGGAATACCAATGACCAAGAAGCATATGAAAAGATTCTCAACCTCACTAATCATGGAAAGGCAAAATAAAACAGATCTCTAACAGAACATCTGATTCTCAACAGCCTTTTTGGAGAGCAATCTGATTATAGTAGCAAAAAAGTATTAATGCTCATAGTCGTTAACCCAGCAATCTAATTTAATTTAAAAAAAAAAAGTAAGAAAATAGGCTTTGGTGTCTCCCTACGTCTCTCCCTTCTCCCCACCCCCACCCTAGTATATCTCACTTGGCTTACCACCTCACTTCCCAGCCAGCTGAACATTCATGCCCAGACCTTCCTCTACCTCCATCACACTCTAGCCAATCAAAGCTATTGCCTGGGGTGGGGAGATGGTCTTGGAGCCCTGGAAAGCTTTGTCTAGTGGGTCCCCCTGTGCTTTCAGGAGACTGAAGCCAAGGATACCAGCAGAGCCAACATTTGCTTCAAGTTCCTGAGCCTGCTGACAGCGTGCAGAATGCTGATGGAACCTGGCAGAGGCTGCTGTGCCCTGGCCATCCTGCTGGCAGTTGTGGGCATCCAGTCTGGTGGTAAGGATAGGCCCTAGAGCAGAGACAGTCGTGGCGAGGACCCTGGGCTTGTGGGAAGTTGGATCCCGTGATTTTCTCTGGTGGGGAAGCAAAGGACTCACTCTTCTTTTTCTTCTTTTCTTGTGGGGGTGGGGACAAAGTCTCGCTCTGTCACCCAGGCTGGAGTGCAGTGGTGCGATTTCGGCTCACTGCAACCTCCACCTCCCAGGCTTAAACAATTCTCAGCCTCCCGAGTAGCCAGGACTACAGGCGCATGCCACCATGCCTGGCTAATTTTTGTATTTTTAGTAGAGAAGGGGTTTCACCATATTGGTCAGGCTGGTCTCGAACTCCTGACCTCAGGTGATTCTTAGGCGCCCGGCCAACTCACTCTTCTTGACATTAAGTAAGAATAAAAAATATGGCGTCTTTTTATTTTTTGTTAGAACTGGTACTACTGCCTCTCTACCATTCTGCCTCTGCTACGGGTGTCAAGGACCCTGGTAATCTGTGCCTCAACCTAAGATTCCTTTAGGCTCTCATTTATTATTATTATTATAATTATGGTTCTTTTTTTTTTTTTTTTTTTTTTTTTTTGAGACGGAGTTTCGCTCTTGTTACCCAGGCTGGAGTGCAATGGCGCGATCTCGGCTCACCGCAACCTCTGCCTCCTGGGTTCAGGCAATTCTCCTGCCTCAGCCTCCTGAGTAGCTGGGATTACAGGCACGCGCCACCATGCCCAACTAATTTTTTGTATTTTTAGTAGAGACGGGGTTTCACCATGTTGACCAGGATGGTCTCGATCTCTTGACCTCGTGATCCACCCGCCTCGGCCTCCCAAAGTGCTGGGATTACAGGAGTGAGCCACCGTACCCGGCCGCCTCTCATATATTATAAATGTATAAAAGCCAGGCTTGAGATCTAAATACTACAATCTTTCTTTCTTTTTTTTTTTTAAGATGGAGTTTCGCTCTTGTTACCCGGGCTGGAGTGCAATGGCACGATCTCGGCTCACCGCAACCTCCGCCTCCCGGGTTCAGGCAATTCTCCTGCCTCAACCTCCTGAGTAGCTGGGATTACAGGCACGCGCCACCATGCCCAGCTAATTTTTTGTATTTTTAGTAGAGACAGGGTTTCACCATGTTGACCAGGATGGTCTCGATCTCTTGACCTCGTGATCCACCCGCCTCGGCCTCCCAAAGTGCTGGGATTACAGGCGTGAGCCACCGCGCCCGGCCTGCTAATCTGTTTTTATATTAGGCTTTAAACTCTGAGAGTGGCTAGGCATGGTGGTTCATGAATCCCAGCACTTTGGGAGGCAGAGGCAGGAGGGTTGCTTGATGCCTGGAGTTCAAGACCAGCCTGGACCACATAGTGAGAACCTGTCTCTGCAAAATAATAAAAAACTAGCCAGGCATAGTGGTGCATACCTGTAGTGTTAGCTATTCAAGAGGCAGAGGTGAGAGGATTGCTTGAGCCCAGGAGTTCAAGGGTACAGTGAGTCACAATTGTGCCACTGCACTCCAGCCTGGGTGACAGAGCAAGACTTCTTAAACAAAAAAAACTTAGCGGGGCATGGGTGGCTCACGCCTGTAATCCTAGCACTTTGGGAGGCCGAGGTGGGTGGATCATCTGAGGTCAGGAGTTCAAGACCAGCCTGGCCAACATGGTGAAACCCCCATCTTTAAAAAAAAAAAAAATTAAATTTTTTTAAAAAAAATCCTCAGTCATCTAGTGGTTAGGAAGAAAAAAAAAAAGGTCTGACAGTGGGGGTCATGTCCTAGTCATCACAGCCCCAGCCAGGTTTGGCAGAGTGAATGCCTAAACATATTTGTTAACTGGAGGAACAAATAAACCTATGGATTAATGGACACTTTGAGCTTATTATTTAGACCCTCAATTTTCATTTTCCAGATGAATAAACTACTGCCCAAGGAGTTAGGTAACTTGCTTACAGTCACACGGCCATCGATAGAGCTGTAATTTGTATTTCCTGTCTGCAGCGCTGCTGCCAGCTTCTGCTCCATTCCTTCCTTGAAGATTTCTAGCGATAAGGAGCAGTTACGGTGAAACTCAAAGAACGTGACCTGACCCCCGGGTAATTCTTCCCTTTCCATTCCAGGATGCATGAACATCACCAGCTCAGCTTCCCAGGAGGGAACGAGACTAAATTTAATCTGTACTGTGTGGCATAAGAAAGAAGAGGCTGAGGGGTTTATAGTGTTTCTGTGCAAGGACAGGTCTGGAAACTGTTCTCCTGAGACCAGTCTGAAACAGCTGAGACTTAAAAGGGATCCTGGGATAGATGGTGTTGGTGAAGTATCATCTCAGCTGGTGTTCACCATAAGCCAAGTCACACCGTCGGACAGTGGGACCTACCAGTGTTGTGCCAGAAGCCAGAAGTCAGATATCCGCCTTCAGGGCCATTTTTTCTCCATTCTAGTCACAGGTGAGTCTCCAATACTCCTAATGCCACCAGGCGGGACAGTGACCAGGGCTGACAGCTGGAGATATAGCCAGATGGATCAGGTCCTGGATAGGCAGTTTCCTTCTTCCTCAGTCCTTTCCATCACTCCCATCGGCAGATGCTGCCTTTCTTCAAAGTCCACATATAAACATCATCTCATTTTGCCTTTAATTTTAAAACTCTTACTGGGGTGGCCATTCCATTTTTATTGACAGGGAGATGGAGTCACAGGGGTTGAAGAGACTTGTCCAGTGCTACTCATTGACCAGCGCCAGTAAAAGAAGATAGAAATTAGGCCTTCTGGCCGGGCGCGGTGGCTCACGCCTATAATCCCAGCACTTTGGGAGGCCGAGGTGGGTGGATCACGAGGTCAAGAGATTGAGACCATCCTGGTCAACATGGTGAAACCCCGTCTCTACTAAAAATACAAAAATTAGCTGGGCATGGTGGCGCACGCCTGTAGTCCCAGCTACTCAGGAGGCTGAGGCAGGAGAATTGCCTGAACCCAGGAGGCGGAAGGTTGTGGTGAGCCGAGATCGCGCCATTGCACTCCAGCCTGGGTAACAAGAGCGAAACTCCGTCTCAAAAAAAAAATTAGGCCTTCTGATTCCCAATTCAGAGGTCTCCCAGAAATGTGGCTGTATTTCTAAATTCAGACAAAGAGATCAGGTGTGAGATAAAATGGGTATCTGTCTTAAGGAGCATTTATTTGGAAGAAACAGAAACTCATTCAAAGTGCCATAAATTAAAGGAGGATAAAACAAAGCAAGAAGTACAGCTGGCCCTCATGAGTTCCAGTTCCTGGAATCAGAAACCAGAAAGGGGACAGGACCTAAAACGGTTACTGTCGCAAACTCTGCGGCAGGGAAGCCTCCGGCTTCTGCAGCTGTTTCAACCCAGTGTCCACTCCCCGGCTCCATTACTACTTTGGCATATCTTAAATATGGCCGCTCCAGCCCCAGCTTTATATGACTTCCTTAAGTCAAATTGTGCCCTACAGAAAGCATCTCTCTCTGTGTTCCTATATTCCCAGACAATAGAGCAAGCTTTCAAAATGCTGTGGAAAAAAAAAAAAAACTTTACCCAAAATTATATATTCAGCCAAACTATAAACCAAATGTGAGGAAAGAAAAAAGACACTATCGGGCCGGGAGCGGTGGCTCACGCCTGTAATCCCAGCACTTTGGGAGGCCGAGGCGGGTAGATCACAAGGTCAAGAGATCGAGACCATCCTGGTCAACATGATGAAACCCCGTCTCTACTAAAAATACAAAAAATTAGCTGGGCACGGTGGCGCGTGCCTGTAATCCCAGCTACTCGGGAGGCTGAGGCAGGAGAATTGCCTGAACCCAGGAGGCAGAGGTTGCGGTGAGCCGAGATCGCGCCATTGCACTCTAGCCTAGCCTAGGTAACAAGAGCGAAACTCCGTCTCCAAAAAAAAAAAAAAAAAAGAAAGAAAGAAAAAAGACACTATCACAAGATGCTATGAGTCAAAAAAAAAATTGCTTTCCGTGTGATTTTTTTTTTTTTTTTAGATGGAGTCTCCGTGTGTTGCCAGGCTGGAGTGTAGTGGCACGATCTCGGCTCACTGCAACTTCTGCCTCCCGGGTTCAAGCAATTCCTCTGCTTCAGCCTCCCATGTAGCCACCAAACCCAGCTAATTTTTTGTATTTTAGTAAAGACGGGGTTTCACCATATTGGCCAGGATGGGTGGATCACGAGGTCAGGATTCCAGGCACCTGCCACCATGTCCGGCTAATTTATATATATATATGCGTGTATATATATATATATATATATACACGCATATATATATGCACACACACACATATATACACACACACACATATATATACACACACACACACACACACACACACACACACACATATATATATATATATATTTTTTTTTTTTGGAGACGGAGTTTTGCTCTTATTACCCAGGCTGGAGTGCAATGGCGCGATCTCGGCTCACCGCAACCTCCGCCTCCTGGGTTCGAGCGATTCTTCCGTCTGAGCCTCCCAAGTAGCTGGGACCACAGGCGCATGCCACCATGCCCGGTTATATCTTACTTTTTTTAAAAAAATAAGTATCGATTACGCACACACCGCCCTCTCCCATGAAAAACTGGCCCAGAGCCTTTGAACAAACGTTTTTAATCACCTTCTATGGTTCCTAGTTAATTCAAATTTTCTACTTGTCTAGTTTGATTGACTTCGTTCCTTGCTTCCTCCTTCATCAAACTGTCATCGCGAGTGGCTTCTGTGACTGTGCTCCCTGGTTCTCTACCTGCTTGGCTGTCTTTTGCCTTCTCTATTTCCTCCTCCCACCTCTCAAACATAAGTATTTCCCAAGACTCACTCCTCACCCCTTCAACCTTTTCTCTTTACTCTCTCTTCCAAGTTCTCATCTACCCATGATTTAAACCAGCATCTCTCTGCAATTGACTAGCAAATCAACTTCTCCAGCTCGAACGTCTTTCGTAAGTTTTAATTGAATGTTTAAACTAACAACTGTACTCTTAGCTCCTGGATGCCCTATCATTTCCTCAAACTCAGTATCAAACCTATCCTCCTGTGTGTGATCCTATTTCTGTTCATGACTTAGAGTCAACTTTGGTTCCTCCTTTTTTCTTAACCCCCAATTCACAGAGTTACTAAGCACTGCTATTCTTCCCCACAGCAGTAGTTACTGGGGAGAAACAGCAGTATTTTGTTATTCCTTTCCTTCCAAAGGTGTTTTTCAGGTGTTCATCACCTCACACTTAACATATTCCAGTAGTCTCCTAACTAGTGAGTCCCTTGAGTTCAGCAGCTGTGCCCTATTCATCTATCTCCCACACCTACCACAGGGCCTGGCTCTGAGTGTTCCCTAATAATGGTCCAGCAACTCTCAATCCATTCTGCATACTACGATCAGCTCGTCTTTCTAAAATGCTAATTTGTACATGCCATACCACTCAGAGTTTTAATGGCATCTCACTGTCTATGGGATAAAGTCTAAATTACTTTAGCCTGGCACTAGAGACTCTATACAATTTCATTCTATTTATGTGAATACATTGCTTCAGTTAAATTGCACTAGTGGATACTCCTCTCTCATTCATCTAACAAGTATGTATTATGCATCCCAGGTCCAGCGCTAAGCCTTGGAGCAAGAATGAGGTACAACACAGTCCTTGCTCCTTATAATCTAAAATTCCTGTTCTCCTAATACATTTTTTAGTTGTGAAGATTGTCCCTAAGAAAGAATGCTTTCCTCATCTTCTCAGCATATTTACATATTAAAGTCAGCACATCTAGATGATTCCCCAAATATGGAAATTAGATGCATTTTGGAAGGTAAAACTAGTTAAGAAGAGACAGGTGGCCAGGTGTGGTGGCTCATGCCTGTAATCCCAGCACTTTGGGAGCCCGAGGTGGGCAGATCACGAGGTAAGGAGATCGAGACCAGCCTGGCCAACATGGCAAAACCCCATCTCTACTAAAAATACAAAAATTGGCCGGGCGCGGTGGCATGCGTCTGTGGTCTCAGCTATTTGGGAGGCTGAGGCAAGAGAATCACTTGAAACCAGGAGGCAATGGTTGCAGTGAGCCGAGATTGCGCCACCGCACCCACACTCCAGCCTGGGTGACAGAGACTGTATCTCAAAAAAAAAAAAAAGAGAGAGACAGGTAACATAATAAACAATGTTGGCTGGGTGTGGTGGTTCACACCTGGAATCCCAGCACTTTGGGAAGACAAGGTGGGCAGATCACTTGAGATCAGGAGTTCGAGACCAGCCTGGCCAATATGGTGAAACCCAGTCTCTATTAAAACTACAAAAATCAGCCAGGTGTGGTGGCACATGCCTGTAATCCCAGCTACTCGGGAGGCTGAGGCATCCAGCCTGGGAGAAAGAGCCAGAGTCTGTCAAACAAACAAATAGAGCCAGACTCTGTCAAATAAAATAAAAATTTCTGCCATTTACTGAGTTCTTACTGTGAGCCAGGCATTGTGCTAAGTGATATTATATTATTTAATCTCCATGGTCTTTTGAGCTATTGTTCTATGATGACTCCAGCTTGAGAATAATTTATGTTCATCCAACTAGTAACTGCTGGATAAAAATCCAGATCTAGGCTGGGTGTGGTGTCTCATGCCTGCAACTCCAGCGCTTTGGGAGGCCAAGGCAGGTGCATCAGTTGAGCCCAGGAATTCAAGACCAGCCTGGCCAACATAGTGAAAATCTCTCTACAAAAAAACCCCAAAAAACAAAAATTAGCTGGGTGTGGTGGCACATGCCTGTAGTCCCAGCTACTAGGAAGGCTGAGGTGGGAGTATCGATTGAGCCCAGGGGGTTGAGGCTGCAGTGAGCCATGATCACACCACTGCACTCTAGCCTGGATGACAGAGCAAGACCCTGTCTCAAAAAACAAAAAACCCAGATCATTCCAAAGAGCAAGATTTTAACTTATGCTAAATTGCTTGACCCACTCTAGAAAATGGAGATATTTGGGGATACCCAAGTCCAAGGTGACTAAGCTGTTTCAGCTATCTCTGTGGCAAAACTTTAGAATTACTTTAAGGTCTATTTGCATCCCCAGCATCTAACACACAGGAGATTCTATACTTACTTACGGCTGCTTAAGGACATCATCATTACCCGCAATGTTAAAAATACTTATTTGGGTAATGAATTATGGCGGGAAGTATCCTTGGAGATCACAGAGATGTCTTGAGATGATGCAAAGGGAGGTATTGATGATTTCTGAAACCCTCCCCTGATCCATGATTCTCTTTTGAACCAGAGACAGGGAACTACACGGTGACCGGATTCAAACGACGCCACCATCTTGAGTTCGGCCATAGCGAAGGCACTCTCAGTTCAGGCTTCCTACAAGAAAAGGTCTTCTGGGTGATGCTGGTCACTAGCCTGGTGGCCCTTCAAGGTATGTCCAGAAGAGCCATAAGCACCGCAAGCTGTAAGTGTACTATTATATTTCTGCCGCCTTGGTTATTCTCCAGGAGGAGAAGGTTGGAAAGGAAGTCCAGAGGGAGGGAAAAATGTTCAAGCCCTGGCTATCCACAGCAAAGTTCAAACCAGTCTCCCTGATCCAAAGGCACTAAAGACTTCACATATCTAGAGGAAGACAAATGAATCCGATTTTTCAATGGGTAGGAGGTCAGACTCATTAGGAAAGAAGGCCTGGGAGAGAGGCAAGTTAGTACAACTGCCTCTACTCACTGCACGGACAGAGGGCTACAAGTTGAAGCAACAGATTTTTGGCTTTTTACGGGAAGAACAAGGCAAGAGATACTTGGTTTGGAGGTGGGTTTTGAACAATGCAGCTCCTCAGCAAAGGCTGATGGCCAGATTGAGTATATTAAACACACGCAGCTGAGTTCTCTGAGCACCATTTATCCATATGGTTTACCGTTTTCCCTATAACAAAAAGTGAAACTTCCAATAATTTGTCATTATGTTTCTGCATAACAAGCAACTGATAGAGGTTTTTGCCTGTCCTTGGCATTCTTAACTCCATTTTATTTAGGTTCTCCTCAAATCAGTAACTATCACTGTTTTGAGTGGCATCAGAATGTAAGCTCTATGTATGTAAAGACTTTGTCTAGTTTACCCCAAGTCTCAGACATACCGCAGGCTTTTCATAAATTTGTTAAAGAACGTGTATGATGAATCAGATGCTTTACACATGATGATTCCAACTTTATACAACCCTTGCAAGCAAACATCCCCTTGTTACCCATCAGGAAACAGACATAAAGAAGTTGAATGGGGCCTGGTGCAGTGGCTCAAGCCTGTAATCCCAACACTTTGGGAGGCCGAGGTGGGCAGATCCCTTGAGCATAGGAGTCTGAGGCCAGTGTGGGCGAAACCCATCTCTACAAACAAGTACAAAAATTAGGTACGGTGGCATGCGCCTATAGTCCCAGCTACTCAGGAGGCTAAGGCAGGAGGATCACCTGAGCCCAGGCTGGTTGAGGTTGAGTGAGCTATGATCATGCCATTGTACTCCAGCCTGGGTAAGAGAGAGACCCCTTCTCAAAAAAACGTTGTATGTTGCCCTTCATGGCAATTAATACAGATCCTTCTCACTCTAAAACCTTACACTCAGTAATGACCTACTATATGCAAAGAACCTCTTACCTCCGCCACCTCCCTCATTCTGAGATTGCCTCCCCCTCTTTCCAGAAACAGGACCCCCAAAACATTCCCTATTCCAGTCCCTTATGTGCAAGTCATCAAAAGAAAACAGAGATTTCAAAAAGAAAACAGAGACCTTATCTGTAATCCTTGGTGAGGATCTTCCAAGTTTAAGCCTATGCCAGTTTTCAGGAGGAAACACGAATAAGAAACAGTCTGACCCTTTAGACACAATTTTTTTTACTGACTCTAACTTCCCTTGGTTAGGCTACTGTAACCAATAAAATACATTTTATTGGGCCGGGCGTGGTGGCTCACGCCTGTAATCCCAGCACTTTGGGAGGCCGAGGCGGGTGGATCATGAGGTCAAGAGATCGAGACCATCCTGGTCAACATGGTGAAACCCCGTCTCTACTAAAAATACAAAAAATTAGCTGGGCACGGTGGCGCGTGCCTGTAATCCCAGCTACTCAGGAGGCTGAGGCAGGAGAATTGCCTGAACCCAGGAGGCGGAGGTTGCGGGGAGCTAAGATCGCACAATTGCACTCCAGCCTGGGTAACAAGAGCGAAACTCCGTCTCAAAAAAAAAAAAAATTTATTTTAGAATAAAAATTCTAAAGGGGAAATTGAGTCTAGACATACAACCTACTACCAGTTACTATCTTTGATTCCCAAGTCATCCTAGAGGAAAAAAAATAAAAATATTTAAAAAAATGTCTGGGCTTCTTTCCCTTTTCCACTCAAGTGAAGAAAATGAACTTCTGAATCCAATCTTTTGTTTTCTCCTATCTTCAATTCAAGTAGCTTTAAAGTTAACAAAAGGAAAAAACTAAAGCTCAATATTTGATTAAACAAGAAAATATACACTACTTACAAGCTTTGTTTATCCTTCTCCCCCAACTCAAGGCTTGGTAGAATTATAGAAAGAGGCAGTATTCAGAATAGTACACGTGCTTTCTCAGGGCTAGAAACATCATAGATCAAGTTATCATGCTTACACAGGGGGAAAAGGAGGAGGGAGTTTTCCTGGATCCCTGTGCCCCTCTCAGCTCATGAAGCTAATTTCAGTGAATATCCTTTTCTTATCATTGTGCCAACAATTCAGAGCTATATGTGGAAAACCTACCTTGAACTTTTTGAGTGGCATCTATTGCTTCTTTGAATGTCCCACCTTCCAGCAAGGAGCGATCAAAGGCTAGCCCCCTCCCCACTCCCACCAGAATGAGATTTGCTCAAGATCACAGCCCCAACTTTAGTAAAAAGACACAACACATAAAATAGTTCCTACTTTCCTTTTCCAGTCCCTTTACAGTCATGAGGGCCTATCAAACACACATCTTAGGACAGGTCAGACTTCATTTTATCAGGTATTTTGTTGCTATTCTAAGTTATAAGGCAGTAATACAAACTTTCTTTTTCTTTCCACAGCTTTGTAAGCCTTGTGCCAAAAGAAACTTTTTAAAAAGCTACAGCAAGATAAGTCTGACTCTGGCTTAGTATCTTTCTCATTACAATAGGCACAGAGAAGAAAGCAATGGAGCACGGGGGAGAGATGATAATATACCAAGAATCTGTAGAAACACAAGCTGGGTCAAACCAGTGTGCGCCTTGACTTTCCCTCCTCACTGTCAGAGCAAACCTGCCTTCTGCCCTCCTAAGCTCCAGTAAATAAAACAGCTTTCACAAAGTGGCTGTTATACTGTTCTCAAATATTGGATAAATATGTGCTTTTTTGTACCCCAGAACAACTTTTCCTCCCTCCTTATCAACACAGTAAAATAAGTCATGTCAAACAAAATAAGAACACCAGAATTGGGGGGAAGAAATTTTTATTTAACACTGTAAAGGAAAAAGAGAGAAAACAAGCAAAGATAGGTAGGATGGAAAGGAAGACAGCCAGATCCAGTGACTGACTTGGTATGAAAATAAGGAAATGCAGACAGATCTTGACGTTTAACAGCATCCACACAGCACTGCTGGAGGAAGAGGATTTGTGCAGACCAGGAGCACCACAGACTACAACTGTCCAGCTTCATCTAAATACGTGTTAACCTCTTTGGTCATTTCTCTTTTTATTTATTTATTTATTTATTTATTTATTTATTTTTGAGGCGGAGTTTCGCTGTTGTTACCCAGGCTGGAGTGCAATGGCGCGATCTCGGCTCACCGCAACCTCCGCCCCTTGGGTTCAGGCAATTCTCCTGCCTCAGCCTCCTGAGTAGCTGGGATTACAGGCATGCGCCACCATGCCCAGCTAATTTTTTTGTATTTTTAGTAGAGACGGGGTTTCACCTTGTTGACCGGGATGGTCTCGATCCTTTGACCTTGTGATCCACCTGCCTCAGCCTCCCAAAGTGCTGGGATTATAGGCGTGAGCCACCGCGCCTGGCCATTTCTCTTTTTAAATAAATGCCCATCACAGTATTTGCAGTCTTTTCTCCTAAATTCACAAACTCTCTTCTTTCTCTTTGGACAGATGGCCTCTTGTCATAGTTAAGCAGACAGTAGGCAGGATATTCCTGATAGGAGGAACTACATGAATAAAAGGGTAAGAGCACAGAAATTTAGCTACAGCTCCATGGTGAGCCATTAAAAGGAAAGAGACACTTTACCTGTGATCCTTGGCAAGGACCTGCCAAACATGGGAGCTAAGGATCATGGGAATGGAGACAGATATGGCTAAGGGAGATAAGACCCCCTTACTAGTAGTAATCTTGAACCTCAAACTAAGGATTTTAGACTTTGTATCCTATGGAGATAAAAGGTCTAGACATGGAGTCAAAGACCTGGATTCAAATTCCGACTCTGCAACATACCAGTTACTTGTCATTGGGCAAATGAAGTTTTGAGATGCTATTTCTGCTTACCTGTCTGTAAAAAGTGATACTGCCTACTCCATCTTCTGTTTCCACAGGATTGTTCTGAGAATCAATGACAGTCTGTATTTGGAACCTAGAACCATTTGAATTCTGACTCCAGTCTCTAAAGCTTTCTCCACTACATCATATTCATTTTAATCCTTCCTCTACCTGTTTTATATGTTAGTTCTGTGTTTCTAACTAAATAATAAGCTCACATGGGTAGACATGTCATTTGTTTTTAGTATTCGAAGAATCTCCTAGAACTACTCAACATTATATAATCACCAGAAGTCTCAGTAAGAAGATATATCCAACTAGAGGAAAAATTCCAGTCGTTGTACTATACTTAATTATACTCCATATATAACAATCTGTGACACACAATCACAGAAAGGATACACTGCCCAAGTTTATCAAGACATTTGAGAGCATGAGACTACTAGCTCTGACTCGAACTAAGCAAAATATATATACAAAGCAAATATACTTTGTACATACCAACTGAGTCTTGCTTCTAAAGAATTTATTTACCCTGCTTATCTCAGGACTTGGTTAAACAGCAATTTAAGATATTTGTGTCTTGGTTTTCAAAATGTATTGATACAACTGACTTCAAATAAGCCTACAAATTTCCATGCATGAATAGGTAGTTTTCTGGACACACATCTTAGCCCCAATCTATATGAGTGATTCACAACCATGGGTTTTGAACCTCTGTGAGGCCATGAGGTTATTACAAGGAATCGACGTACCATAATCTTCAGCCTGAATAAATATCTTTCAAATATTTGTATATACTATATTTCAACTGGATACAGATTCTGGTGTGACTAATAAAGATAAATTGACTTAAAAGCATTACTGAAATCATAGCAGCTTTTTGTTATGTATTTTACCAAAAATATTAGTAATATGGCTATCATGTTGTTGGAAGGAAATAATTTTGGAGTTTTTTTGTTTTTGTTTTGAGACAGGGTCTCTCTGCTGCCCAGGCTGGAGTGCACTGGCACAATCTCGGGTCACTGCAGTCTCTGCTTCCTGGGTTCAAGTGAATCTCCCTCCTCAGCCTCCCGAGTAGCTGGGAATCCAGGTGCATGCCGCCACATCCACCTAATTTTTGTATTTCTAGTAGAGATGGGCTTTCACTGTGTTGCCCAGGCTGGTCTTGAACTCCTGACCTCAAGTGATCTGCTGCCTCAGTCTCCCAAAGTGCTGAGATTACAGGCGTGAGCCACCACGCCCAGCCAATAATCTAGTGATTTTTGGAAAAGTTAAAGAACCACAAGCCTACATCCTATGATTCACAGATCTAAGTGTCCTGATTGAAAGATGGAAAAAGGGCAACATACAAACTACACTTCCGTGGACACCAAGTGTAGTTTGGCAGGAAAACATAAAGTTTGTATGTATAAAACCTTAAAGCTGAATGCCTATAATGCACCTGTCTGTGGCAGGTATGAGAGATCAAAACCTTACAGTGTCGTTTGGATCAGACAAGGGCTCTATTTTGATCCTGGAAAGCATCTCCAGTTGAAGACATTATATTCTGTGTGTTCTACTTTAAACCCCTGGAGCAGCCCAGTGGCTCCTAGACTGACTACTGAGACACTGACATTGCTGCAGGCCAGGATCTCCCCCTTTAGGACAGCTATTTGTGATGTTTATCCCATCAAAATTTTCCTCTATCTTACTGCGTCAGAACTTGTATGAGACTTCATTTTGGAAATTCTCAGTAACAGAACTCTATGCTATAAGTCCTCCCCAATCCCCAAAGCTCCAGTGGATTATCCTTGTAAACAGCACTTTTATCTCCTCATCTCTCTACCACAGAGGCCAAAAAGGGTTTTCCCCTAACATCCAAATACCTATTCGGATACCAGCCCTGCTCCCTCTTAAAATCTGTCTTCTCACCCGGGCGTGGTGGCTCACGCCTGTAATCCCAGCACTCTGGGAGGCCGACGCGGTGATCACTTGAGGTCAGGAGTTCCGAGACCAGCCTGGGCAACATGGCGAAATCCTGTCTCTACTGAAAATACAAAAATTAGTTGGGTGTGGTGGCGCGTTCCTGTAATCCCAGCTACTTGGGAGGCTGAGGCAAGAGAATCACTTGAACCCAGGAGGCAGAGATTGCAGTGACCCGAGATCATGCCACTGCACTCCGGCCTGGGCGAAAGAGTGAGACTGTTTCTTAAAAAAAAAAAAAAAAAAAATTCTGTCTTCCACTCCTTAAGCCCCAAAGGCTGTTTTGTTGTTGTTGTCATTTAAAACAGACACAGACTATGCTTCCCTCCTGATTTATTAAGACCAATATATTTAATTTGTATTTTTTGAGGGAACAGCACCTGGAAACCAGGGAGAAAGCAGCTGAAGCATGTAGAAGGTCATGAATTATTCAATTTGGTGTCAATGATTTGTCAGAAAAAATTTTTTTCAATAGCAATAGATAACTGTATTATAGTTCTATTTTATAATTATAATATAGAAGCAATGGATGTTGAATATCCTTTCCTCAAAGTCATTTAGTCTCAACCCTTGGAAATGATTAGGTTTTTACCTCCAGTGAATCCCTTCATCACAGAGCAAACAGGGTACCAGCCCAAGCCAACAGTGCCCTGTAACAGAGAACTCAGGGAAACACAGACCCTTTGTATAGAATTCAAAGGGCTGCTTAACATGAAGTTAAAGACCTCAAGTTCAGACTAAGGGTTCCAAGATCAGAAATCACAAGTTTTCTCTTCTCTTTGACAATCAGGTTATGTACAATGAGAGAATCAGACTGTGAAACTCCAGCCCTCTCCTGTATCCCTGCTCACTTTACCTCAGTGCATGCCATATCCCTTCTTCCTCCAGTGTGAAATGTGCATATATGTGTTTGTGAATATAAATATCTATATTTACACATATATTCATATATATATATAAATATGCAATACAAAGACATAAGCAAGAAATTTTTTTCCTAATAACTATTTAATCAAAGACTGGGGAAAACTAAAGTTCTTGCCCCCAAATTTTCCTTCTAACTTGAGAGCCAATTCCTGGACCAATTCCTGCTCAAAGAAAACATGTAAGCAGCACCTGCCCAACTATTATGCAGCAAATGCTAATATACTTTATGATGAGCTAAAAGGAAGCTATTTAACAGCCATTTCTACAACCTCTAGACTTTTTCTCATAAATTAAAGCATTATCGTAGGGAAAGAGTCAAAGAGCTACAGCAACAGGGACAAAATGTCATTCTGGATTCTCCAAGTTTCTTAACTTTTCAGAGAACTGGCAACAGGAACTTTGAGGGAAAATTAATTTTTAATGCTGGGGTTATTTCTTCTCCTTGCTCCCAACTCATTAATTCTGAAACTTTAAAGATATTGGAGATATCAGCTAAATCTTGCTCTTCCCGTCAGACTCTCTAGTTCTGTCCAACCACAACTAACCCATGTGAAGATGGGTTAGACTAACCTATCTGGAAACTACCAAAGAAGCAATAAACCCAGGCACTGCCCTGTATGACCTCACAACTCCCAAGTCTACCAGTCTCTAAGAAATCTTTCCTAATTATGTGCTAACCAAATAATTTTTTCCCGCTTGTTTCAAACTGTAACAGACAAGAGGATACATATACACTATTTGAATTATAATGGAAAAGATATAGATGAAAAGTCATTCAGAATAAGAAAACAATCTGTTCAGCACTGCATAAAATTCAAAGGGCTGCTTAACATGAAGTTCAAGATCTCAAGTTCAGACTAAGGGTTGCAAGATCAGAAATTGCAAGTTTTCTCTTCTCTTTGACAATCAGGGCAAGTTGAACCATCTCTCCCTTGACTCCTATAAAGGCTCCAGATTCCTGAGTGTGTAAGCCTTCCAGCTGTAAAAGAATGAACATCTGAAAAGTCCAGACTATCTAGCCTCCTGCCTTGGGCATTATATCTAAACTGTGTCTGAAACATTTAAGGACAAGGCATTCCTAGAAGTAAATGCTTAACCACAACCATGTTCTGGTGTTAGACCAAATAATCTAAAATGCTTCTTCCCAGAATGGGAGGTCTCTCAGACTTCCAGGTTAATTTAGGCTAAAAAGAAAAAAACAGAAATTATATACACAGCAAATTAGCATCCCATATACATTTCTTCCACTGCTTAACTATGTATTGAGGTCAGTAACTCAGTAACTAGTATTGAGGTCTCTAAGCCAAAGCAAGCATTTCTCATAGAGACACATTACTCACTTGGTGAAACTTAAGTGGGATTGGGAACACTCTGTATATATGCATCATCTCTGTTTTTCCTCTTGTGATGGTTAATCTTATGTGTCAACTTGACTAGGCCACAGGATGCCCAGATATTTGGTCATACAGTATTCTCGGTGTGCCAGTGAGGGTGGTTTTGGATGACTGAATAAAGCACATGGCCCTCCCTAATGTGAGTGGTCCTCATCCAGTGAGTTGAAGGTCTGAACAGAACAAGTAAGGGAAAACTCCTCCTGCATGACTGCTTGAGCTAAGACTTCAGTCTTTTCCTGCCTTTGAACTGGAGTGGAACTATCAGCTCTTTCTTGGGTCTCCACACTGGTTTTCAGACTGGAACTACACCAGCAGCTCTCCTAGATTTCTAGCTGGCCCACTGCAGATCTCGGGACTTTGCAACCTCCATAACTGTGTGAACCAATTCCTTAGGATAAATCTCAGGCTGGGCGTGGTGGCTAGCACTTTGGGAGGCCAAGGCAGGCAGATCACCTGAGGTCAGGAGTTTAAGACCAGCCTGGCCAACATGGCAAAACCCCATCCCTACTAAAAATATAAAACATTAGCTGGACATGGTGGCAGATACCTGTAATCCCAGCTGCTTTGGAGGCCGAGGAAGAAGAATCACTGGAACCCAGGATGCAGATGTTGCAGTGAGCTGAGATCATGCCACTGCCCACCAGTGTAGGTGACAGCGTGAGAGACTCTGTCTCAGTAATAATAATAAAAAATCCCCAAAGAACCCTAACTCCTCAACATAAATTAACCTGGACATCTGAGGTACCTCCCATTATAAGAAGAAACACAACAGATTCATTAAGAGGGACAGGTCTGGGAAACAGCAAAATAAGTTTCACGTCCTCTATCCATCAGAGCAAAAAAAGTGAAGAAATTTCAGATAACTTAGTCTGATGCTATTTGCTAGACTGTGCATAAAAAGGCAGATCCCTATCCAGCACTTTGTCTCTACCACTTGTAAAGCTTTCAGATCTTTGTAAAGAACTCAGATCCTTTATAGTTGTCTAGGCATTAGTTCTCTAGCCGTAAGTAAAACTACAACTGCCTGTCCTGGCATTTCCAGACGCTGACGGGCAGACAAAAGTGTCCAGGCTGTGATAATTTTTCTGACACAACTGACATTGTGTACTTGAAAACTCTCATGTGTTCTAACTTCAACACAGCCTTCCTCCATCTGAGTAGCAGCCAAATATTCATAATTCACCTCTCATTTCCTTAAGTCTTCCTCCCCAATTCAAAACCAGTGTGTATTCTCAAGCTACATTTCAGGGGCTACCCACAGTAAGTAGATCTCATTCCCCAAATAAACAATCACTACAGAGTTGTAATATGGGAGGTATATGAGAAAACATCTTTTATTCCCTCTGAGCTCAGCTGAATGATACTTTCTGGTCACAACTTTTAGAGGCAGGCTATTATTTCAGCAGGCCACTCCCCCACTTTTTCTTTTCCCTCCCTGACTCCTTTATCTTCTACCAAAGTACAGAAAAAGGTATCTCTAGCCCCCTTCCATCACCCACAAATCAGCATATGATAGTCAACAAAAACTGAGGAAAGACTCCTAGCCAAGAAAGAAACCCATTAAAGAGTGGTGTTCTTGTTCTCATCATTCTAAACTATCAAAGGCTAATGTGACAATATTAATGGTGCCCCTCTGTACCTTCTTTTGGTACACCAACAGCTGTTATATGTCTCCCCTTCTGAGATTTTGAAGTTTCCACAACATTCCTGACCTTCTTCATTTATTCAACGTTAAACACTTAAATACTACAAAGAGCATGGCCATGGGATTGCTACTAGGCTGAAAATATAAGGCCTACCTCTCCCAGGCCAAGCTGTTTTGGACATGATCACATGGGTCACTTTGAGTCCAAGTATAGCCAGAACCAAGCACAAAAGGAAAGTTTCAGAGATGAAAAACAGGCTTAAAGAGTTAAAATGTGACAACATAAAATCTTAACTCCTGAAGACCAATGAGTTACTAAAAACAGTGAACTGGCTGCAGATGCTTACTGCATCTATTTATGTGACACAAATTATTTTAAGATTACTAGGAAAGAAGACAGTAAACAATGAGTTGAATACTTTGAGATGCTGAGGCAGTCGGATCGCTTGAGCCCAGGAGTTTGAGACCAGCTTGGGCAACATGGCAAAACCCTGTCTCTATAAAAACACAAAAATTACCCAGGCATAGTGGCACACACCTGTAGTCCCAGCTACTCGGGAGGCTGAGGTGGGAGGATCACTTGAGCCTGGGAGGTCGAGGCTGTGGTGAGCTGAGATTGTGCCACTGTACTCCAGCCTAGGCAACAAAAAGAAACAAACAAAAATCAATGAGTTGGGGATCATTTTTCACAATCTTAAAAGCAAAGATCTCAAACACCTGTCTTTCTATGTCTGTATGCTGCCCAACTCTTTCCCAAAAAGGACATGGAATCAGATTCCTACCAACTTAAGGCTCCCAAAATACGTTATGTAGCTTTCTGGGGAAACTGCATCAACTGAAGTAGTCTTTAAAAATTAAAATAAGAAAACCAAAGCACATGATGGTAAACCACTTTTCCCTTCTCACTGTAATTCTTCTTTGATTTGTGCTCTGGGAATCAGGACAAAACAAAATCATTAGTCTTAGATTCCCGAATTAATTTGGCCTCACCTCACAGCTAATGTGACCAAGAATAGATTTTTTTTTTTTTAAATACAATTAAGACAAAAGGACTTTATATCAGCAGGACTTTAGGGCTGCGGTTCCACTGTTTTTATAGTAAAACACACTAATGGTGGGGTAGAGGGTGGAGAAGGAGGTGGAAACCTCTGTTACAAAGGCAACATGACAGACAGCAGGACCCTAACTAGACTTTAAGGGATTGATTCTATTCAGGTCGGGGGAGCCCTACATAATTAAGTTTCACACTTATAAAATTATCACTCTGAATTCATGAATAAGAGGCATTTGGTTGTAGATACAATTCCATCTGTAGATACTAACTCTAAATTTAGAGAAGAAAAACATTCATTGCATTAATATTATGCGTTGGGTTTCTTATGTGATTCCTATATCCATCTACTAATTTTTTGTTTTGATACAATTTACAGCTATGGTAAGATGATTACCATAGCCCTGATTCAGGTGTGGTCTTTAGCTTCAGAAAGTCCATCGGTCATGTAGCTGACTGTCATTGCTAAATCTGTTGCTTGCAGAGGCCTCAGAGCTCTGGCTTTGCTGAGTAGAGTCCTCACCATTTAAGCTCTTCCTACATACAGGACATGTGTCATGCTGAAACAGAAAAATATTAGTCTATGTGAAGATCCTGGCCTGAGAAGCTGGGAGTACTGCACACTTAAGTAACCCTGAGAATTGTCGCATCAAAACTCATGACTTGGAATAGAAAAACAAGAGGGAATGCATCCTCATACCGCATGTTCTGGGGTCTAAGGTGTGATACCAGGATATCTCCCAAACAGAACTTTAAGCAGAACTGACAGGCACAATTCTAGTCCAGCAACTTAATAACAGCTAACATATACCACCAAACAGAGCTAACCACAAACAGCGAGCGATCTATGACAAGAGGGTAACTGCCCATTACTTCCCATATGATCGAGAGCAGAGGTCAGCAAACTTTTTGTTTAAAGGGACAGGAAAATTGGCCAGGTGCACTGGCTCACGGCTGTAATCTCAATACTTCTGGAGGCTGAGGCAGGCGGATCACTAGAGGTCAAGAGTTTGGAGACCAGCCTGGCCAACATGGCAAAACCCCATCTCTACTAAAAATACAAAACTTGGCCAGGCGTGGTGGTGCACGCCTGTAATCCCAGCTACTGTGGAGACTGAGGCACAAGAATCATTGGAACCCAAAAGGTGGAGGTTTCAGTGAGCAGAGATCACACCACTGCACTCCAGCCTGGGTGACAGAGTGAGACTCTGTCTCAAAATAAATACATAAAGGGATAGAAAACAAATATTTTAGGCTTTGTAGGCCACACCACAGCTGTTATAAATAATCAGCTCTGCTGATGTAGCACAAAAGTAGCCATAGACAATCTATAAACAAATGATCATAGCTGTGTTCCAATAAAATTTTATTTGCAGTCGAGCATGGTGACTCACACCTGTAATGCCAACACTTTGGGAGGCCAAGGCGGGCGGATCACGAGGTCAGGAGTTTGTGACCAGCCTGACCAATATGGTGAAACCCTGACTCTACTAAAAATACAAAAATTAGCCAGATGTGGTGGTGGGCACCTGTAATCCCAGTTACTCAGGAGGCTGAGGCAGGATAATCGCTTGAAGTCGGCAGGAGAGGCTACAGTAAGCTGAGACTGGGCCACTGCACTCCAGCCTGGGTGACAGAGTGAGACTCCATCTCAAAAAAAAAAAAAAAAATTATTTACAGTAACAGGTGGGAGGCCACAGTGGCCTGTGGAACGCAGTTTGTAACCCTTGGCCAGAAAAGTTCTAAACAAATAACAGTATCAGAGTTAGCCAGGGATTTATGGGATAAAATCTGATCTACTTGGATCTCGAGGAACTGTTAACTATATCTGTACTCTCAATCATCCCCCTAAGAAACCATGACTTGCTGTACTCACCAGTTCTAACCATGGTACAATACAACTGCTGTGAAAGAAATGATTGCAAGGTAACTGCCGGACTTCCTCTTCAACTGTGTAATCTTCTTTGCACACTGGACACTCTAAACCCGTATCTGTTGAAGAAGGAAATGCCTTTTAAAGTAAACAAAGAAAAGGAAGAAAAAACTAACCCAATGTCTCTACCGACCCTGCAAATGCATAAAGAAAAGGCATAACAGTTGGGTGCAGTGGCTCACGCCTATAATCCCAGCACTTTGGGAGACCAAAGCAGGTGGATCACGAGGTCAGGAGTTCCAGATCAGCCTGGCCAACATACTACATAGTGAAACCCCATCTCTACGAAAAATACAAAAATTAGCCAGGCATGGTGGCGTGCGTCTGTAGTCCCAGCTACTCTGGAGGCTGAGGCAGGAGAATCACTTGAACCTGGGAGGCAGAGGTTGTAGTGAGCCAAGATCAAGCCACTGCACTCCAGCCTGGGCAACAGAGCAAGACTCTGTCTCAAACTTAAAAAAAAAAAAAAAAAACAAAGGCACATGACACAAAAGAAAATGTATGTGTACCCAAGTGGCAGGCAGGTAAGAAGCATGAATTATATTTCAAAATGAGGGTAACAATGGTAGTAAACAGAGACATGAAAAGGAGGAATGATGAATGGGGCCTACTCAAAAAAGGCCTACACAGGAACTATATAAAGCCCATTTCTTGATGTAAAGAGTTGGAAGAAATAAACTGGGGCTTAGATGATCTGTTCAGTAAAACAGAAAAAACATCTTCCCAAAGATGTGACAGCCCTCTGGGCAGTCAGTTTCCACTGTCAACCTGTCCACCACAGCCAAGAAATTCATCTCAGCAATCTTAGCAGTTCAATGTCTTTTTTTTTGAGACCAAGTTTCGCTCTTGTTACCCAGGCTGGAGTGCAATGGCGCAATCTCGGCTCACCGCAACCTCTGCCTCCTGGGTTCAGGCAATTCTCCTGCCTCAGCCTCCTGAGTAGCTGGGATTACAGGCACGCGCCACAATGCCCAGCTAATTTTTCGTATTTTTAATAGAGACGGGGTTTCACCATGTTGACCAGGATGGTCTCGATCTCTTGACCTTGTGATCCACCCGCCTCGGCCTCCCAAAGTGCTGGGATTACAGGCGTGAGCCACCGCGTCCAGCCGCAGTTCAATGTCTTAAGCCACTTGCCACTTTTACCATGCTCTTTTCAGCATGGGATGAAGCATCCTATTTCAGTGTGGCTACCCTAAAGTTCTCTGTAAAAATTGTTAATGAGGGCCGGGCATGGTGGCTCACACCTGTAATCCCAGCACTACTTTGGGAGGCCGAGGCAGATGGATCACCTGAGGTTGGGAGTTCAAGACCAGCCTGGCCAAGATGGTGAAATCGCATCTCTACTAAAAATACAAAACTTAGCTGGGCATGGTGGCGGACACCTGTAATCCCAGCTACTCAGGAGGCTGAGGCAGAGAATTGCTTGAATCCAAGAGGCGGAGGTTGCAGTGAGTTGAGATTGCACCACTGCACTTCAGCGTGGGCAACAGAGCAAGACTCCATCTCAGAAACAAAAAAAAGGCCGGGCGTAGTGGCTCAAGCCTGTAATCCCAGCACTTTGGGAGGCCGAGGTGGGCAGATCACGAGGTCAAGAGATGGAGACCATCCTGGCCAACATGGTGAAACCCTGTCTCTACTGAAAATACAAAAATTAGCTGGGCGTGGTGGTGTGCACCTGTAGTCCTAGCTACTCGGGAGGCTGAGGCAGGAGAATTGCTTGAACCCGGGAGGTGGAAGTTGCAGTGAGCCGAGATTGTGCCACTGCACTCCAGCCTGGTGCCTGGCGACAAAGTGAGACTCTGTCTCACAAAAAAAAAAAAAAAAGAAAGAAAAAGGAAAAGAAAAAAAACGTTAATGAAAAGCTATATCAGAAGTGGTGCTGCAGAACTGCAAAGCCAAAGTTTAGCTCAGGTCACCAAATCAAGAGCAGAAAGCCCTCTCCTCTGAGAAGAAACGGTCACGAACTACATTGGGAGTTCCAAGCAACAAGTTTTGAGTTTACCAAATATGTCTAATACTACCAGCTAGTCTATATGCCTAGTGGCTGGGATATGCTCCATGCCCCAACAGCAGATAAGGCATTTAGAGCAGTACTGCATTTACTCCTTACTCTCCATTCCCACCAACTTTGGCCTAATTCTTTTACTTCTCATGCCCAGTCTGCTGCAACGGCCTCCCAGCTAGCATCCCAAATTCCATTGTCTTAACCCTCCAAACATATCCTATACTTTGCTACAACTTAATTTTCCCTAAAATCAGCTTCATAGCAATTCCCAGCTCCTCTTCACTTGGATTCTCAGCTGGCACCTCAAAAATCAATAAATTAAAAATGTAAAACATCACTTCATCTCCTTACTCAAACCAGTGCCATTCACTGTTTCCCCATCCCTGAAGATGGCAGCACCATGTTTATAGTTACAAAGCTGGGAAATCTTAGAATTATTTCTGACTCTTTCCCCTCCTTCATCCCATTATGCAATCAGTGAGGAAAGCCTTTCTCCAAAATGATCTTCTGGCCGGTATAGTGGCTCACGCCTGTAATCCCAGCACTTTAGGAGGCCAAGGCAGGTAGATCACAAGATCGGCAGTTTGAGATCAGCCTGGCCAAAATGGTGAAACCCTGTCTCTAAAAATAAAGAAATAAAAATTAAAAAAACAAAAACAAAAACAAAATGATCTTCTTAACCTACGCTTTCCTTTCTCTTAGCATTGTCACCATCACCTGAACCCCACCTGGACTGCTGCAACAGACTCAAATACCTGTTCCTGCTCTCTCTCTCGCTTCCAATATGTTTCACACACTGCCCCCAAACTAATCTTCCCTAAAGACCACTTTACCTAACTCACACACCACGTATATGCTGATATTCTTATATTAGTTCATACTTTCCTTAAATAGAATGACCTAAGATGGCCCACCTTGTCTTTGAAATCTCTCATTCTAAACCTAAATTGATGGTTTAGGTCCAAAATGCTGTCCCTTGTCACTAAATTCCTTCAGTGCTTATAAATAATATCTGTGACTAATATACCTAACTGTACCTGACACAAAGTAGATTTATCTATGACTAATATACTTAACTGTACCTGACACAAAGTAGATTTAAAACAAATTCCCAGCCTCCTATTTTTTTCTCTTCTCCTTTCCCCAATGTCAGTATCGTGTCCAATACAGTTTTTAATCATTTGATAAGTTTTCCTTCAACTTATTAGAATCAATTCTCATCTATCTTTATACCTCTTTATTCCCAACAGCACCTAAAAAAGAGACATGGTAATTGCTCAGGAAATACCTACTGACTAACCTAATGGGTAGGAACTTTCTAGATCTGGCACCCAGGTAGGAATTAGGGCTATGGTTTCACAAAAAGGTCCTTAATATAGGAAGGTATCACGGATTTTTTTTCTTACTTATCTTTTTTTTCTTTTTCTTTTTGTTCATTTTTTAAACTTTTCACCTGTCAGAAAATACTGGGATTTTGAACAGAGATCAGAAGTTGACAGAGTAAGTATAAAAATGAACCTACCAACTTGTTCCTGAGTTACTGTCACTGTTGGAAGAGATGTGATCTTTTCCTTGTCAGCTGGGGGAGGACCTGTGTTTTCCAGTTGTCCTAAAAGCTACAAAAAAAAAAAAAAAAAAAAGAGAGAGAGAAAGAAAAAGACGAAGTGGCAGACATCTCAGTATCCCTGGAGAGGGAGCTGCTCCAGCTGAGAACAAACAGTGCAGATATTAGGTATGTTAGTTACTCTTACTTCTGCAAGGCTCTGAGAGGCTTGGGTTCCCCCTTTTCTGCTGCCAGAACACTCAATAATTGCTTTACAATTTCAGAGTGACATTGGTATAAGCCTACAGACAAACCCATGATTGCAAGGCCCACCTTTGGGCATAAAGCAACGTCAGAGGCAGCAAAAGGGTTGTGATGTCATGAATAAAACTATAGCTTAATAAAAAGTAATATGTAACTGGTCCAAAAGCTTCAATCTGCTGGAAGAACAAAAAGTAGGAGTATGAAAAGTAGCACAATGTAAGCCAAGAGATAGGTAAATTACTGCCTATAAGATGACTGAATTTAAAGGACATGCTTTCTATTCTCAGAAATCCACAAGGGAAATGAAAAACCAATCAAATTAAAATGAACATAAACAAATGGAAGCAATTACACATGGCATGGGAATACCCTTTTCTCTGCTTCCTTCCCCTACTTTGTTCCATCTAGCAGAAATCCCTGCTTCAACATGGGAGGAAACCCTCTTTTTTTGTGAAATACTTGTTAATAGAATCCTTATAGGACTGAACAAGAGAGACCAAAAATACAAAATACTATTTGTTATAGAAGTCTTTTCTTCCTCAGGAGGTGAAATCATCTTCTAGAAATTCTCTCAGATCTAGAAAGTGCATGGATGCTGAGCTAACCCCATAAATCATTCATCCCTTTAGTAAAATGGAAATCCCAAGGCTCAAAATATTAGAGAAAGCAGAGTGACTCCCATTTCAGAAAGTAGCAGAAGGAAAGCAGGAAGTCTGTGGAACCATGAGACACACTGAACAGATACCCTCAAAAGGCAGCTCCTCACCTGGGTTACAATGGCATCAAGCCCTGTCTGACCCCAGGCATAGTCCCCAGGGTTGGAGTGCAGCATCCCGCTCCTATACATGAGATGAGACAGACAGCATTAGATGGAGTGACCAGGCTCTGCCTTACACCACAGAAAAAAAATTGGCAGAGGGATCCTGTTCTCTCTCAGAGCTGGAAAGTCACTAGTCTTCCAGGATCAAGAGGCAAAGAATTCTGTGTATTTTCAAGATCAAACAGATTATCTAGAGATAGTTATCTCATTCTCTAGGAATTTTACTTAACTAGAACATAAAATGTGAAGCTACCTAAAGTACCGCATGACATGCCAGAACAAAAAGAGTGACTCATTGCCTGTTGGTTTCAAAAATTCGTCTTTTCTGTGCCCACTTATATTAAACACAGATGGAGCTGCTTTTTAAGGAGAGTTTTCCTTCATAACTGGTCAAAATCTACACCAAACATCCCTCATTATAAGAAGCCACCCACAGTTCTGGACAATGAGGAGCTTTCAAGTAGAGAAGCAGCCATAGCAGTCTCTCTGAATCACAACTTAGAGCAATTACAAAAGGGACTTGGCAACACCTTCTCTCCCATCCCCCCAGCTGCTGGTACACTACCAGCAGAGGTCCAGACTACTAGATGACAGAGGTCCTAAAAGGACTGAGGTTCCTTTGAACAAAGAAGCCTTCTGGGCCACTGTTAGAAGCGGCAAATAATTTTCCAGACAAGAAGAAATTCCATCTTTAATGCCTATCATACATAAGCGTCACTCTGATACTGAAATACAGCCTATTGTTTCTTCTGACAAATCTTCTCACTTTGAAAAAATAAAGTTAAGCATAATGTTTTCAATTTCAGAAATTCTTAAGGCATAAAATATTCCTGTGTAGTCTACAGGGGAAACCCACAAATCAGATACCAAGCCTGGCAGGGACCATCTCATTCCCTACCTCAACACAACTCTCAGACCTGAATATAAAAGGAATCAAGACAATTCTAGCACCCAAACATCCTGGGGGACCAGGACAGCTCTCTTCTGAGCCTGAACAATAAAAAAACAAAAGTTCTGATTAAGTTTGGGCTTAGCAGATAATGGCAGTCTAGCAGCCTCCAGTTACATCTACATACTCACCTATGCAGCTCTTTTTCTCTATTGCACAGAAATGACAGCACCTAATAAAATGATGCCACTCCAATACAGTAAGATAGAAAGCAGTTAGTTACTTACCAGGAAAAAGGGTGTGGAGATCCAGGAATGGCAGAATTTGCAAAGAATCCTGCAAAGATGTGTTGTAGTATTCTGTTAGAGAAGAAAAAATGAGATAAGACAACAGACTAATGAAAGTACTCTACAGATATCCATGGCTGCCTACTCACCAACTACTTCCCTAAACCAAAACCAAAATGGCTTACCATTGGCTATTACACAAGAGACAGCACCAGAAATCAACCTGCCACACAGTAGTGTGCTATTTTGTTATTATGGCTATCTTCCTGAGCTCTGCTATCATTTTTTTTTTTTTTTTAAATAATAGAGATGGGGTTTCTCCATGTTGGCCAGGCTGGTCTCGAACTCCTGACCTCAGGTGATCTGCCCACCTCAGCCTCCCAAAGTGCTGGGATTACAGGTGTGAGCCACTGCGCCCGGCTGCTCTGCTATCTTACAGATTAATAGATTTTTGTGAATTATGCTAGAAGGGGATCTGATGGTGTAGTCTAGTTTTCAAACTATGCTCCTTGTATATCTGACACCAATATGAGGAAGGGTTAAAAGGGATGCTGAGCCAGTGGAATTCTGGACCCACCTCCCTTTAACAAGGGTAGTTCCATTTTTGTATGTTGTACACATTGGGTTTCTGAATATCACTTAAAGGGTCCTTTTTAAAAAAAAAAAAAGTTTAATCAATAATTCTATTTTAAGGTTGTTTCCGATGATTATGACACAAACACATATAAATACACACATGCTTAGCATTTGTCACTCTGAATATTTAAGATGGCACAGATACACAGTTCTTTATACAAATGAGTCTTTGCTACCCAAAGAGATACTAAAGTGATGCCTCAGCAAAAGAAAAACCTGAAGAAATTGTTCCCTTAGATCTTCTGTGTTCTGGATGACCTGATTTTTTTTTGGAGACGAAGTCTCACTCTACCACCCAGGTTGGAGTGCAGTGGCTCGATCTCGGCCCACTGCAACTTCCACCTCCTGGGTCCATGTGATCCTCGTCTCAGTCTCCCAAGTAGCTGGGATTACAGGTGCCCACCACGCCCAGCTAATTTTTTGTATATTTAATACAGACAGTGTTTCACCATGTTGGCAAAGCTGGTTTCAAACTCTGACCTCAGGTGATCCTCCCACCTCAGCCTCCCAAAGTGCTGGGATTACAGGCATTGAGCCACTGCACTCGGCAATTACATGCAATTTTAAGTCCCTGGTTCCCACTTTACTTATTAGGCCAACTAACATAACAAGGGTAATGGCCAACATTACACTTTCCCTGTTATTAAAGTTCAACAGCAGCTAACTACACTGTTCCATTTGTTTGTTTGCTTGCTTTTTTGTATTGTTTTTCATTATTTTTAACTGACAAAAATTGTATATATTATATGGTATACAACATATTGTGAAGTATGTACGCACTGTGGAATGACATCAAACTATCGACATATGCGTTACCTCACAAAGTTATTTGCAACAATAACACTAAAGATCTACTCTCTTAGCAATTTTCAAATGTACAAAACACTGGTTGTTGTTTTGTTCTGTGACGGAGTCTTGTTCTGTCACCCAGGCTGGAGTGCAGTGGCACGATCTCAGCTCACTGCAACCTCCGTCCCCCAGGTTCAAGCAATTCTTGAGCTTTAGCCTCCCAAGTAGCTGGGATTACAGGCACACACCACCATGCCCGGCTAATTTTTGTATTTTTAGTAGAGATGGGGTTTCACCACGTTGGCTAGGCTGTCAAGTAATCTGCCTGTCTTGGCCTCCCAAAGTGCTGGGATTACAGGTATACGCCACCGCATGTGGCTGAAAACACTGTTATTAACTACAGTCACCATGTTGTGCAACAGATCTCTTGAACTTTTAACTGAAATTTTGTGTCCTTCAACCACTATCACCCTAATTCACCCCTTCTGCCCTACAGCTCCTGGTAACTACCATTCTACTCTCAGCATCTATAAATTCAATTTGTTTTTTTAGAATGCTTAGTGTTTTAAAAATATGTCCAAAAATTATTTGATAATCTTCCCTTGAGTATGGGCTGGACTTAGTGACTCACTTTACAATAGAATATGGCGAATTGATAATCTGTGACTTCCAAGACAAGGTCAAAAAAAGGGGGAAAATGGCCAGGTGCGGTGGCTAATGTCTGTAATCTCAGTACTTTGGGAGACTGAGGTGGGAGGATCACCTGAGGTCAGGAGTTTGAGACCAGCTTGGCCAACATGGCGAAACTCTCTCTCTACTAAAAGTACAAAAATTAGCCAGGCATGGTGGCAGGCACCTGCAGTCTCAGCTACTCAGGAGGATGAGGCAGGAGAATCACTTGAACCCAGGAGGCAGAGGTTGCAGTAAGCCAAGATCGTGCTATTACACTCCAGCCTTTTTTTTTTTCCTCAAAAAAAGGCGGGGGTGGGGGGTGGGAAGATGTTTTCTCCTGGTACTTCTGTTGGATCAATCACTTGCTCTGGGAGAGTGCCATATCAAGCAGTCCCACAGAAAGGTCCACGTGATGAGGAACTGAGTACTCTTTCCAACAGCCAGAACAAAACTGCCAGAACATGTGTAAAGCCTAGTCAGTCCTGTAGATGACTACAGCAGTGGCCAACATCTGACTGTAAGCTCATGAAATTCTGGGCCAGAACCACTCAGCTACGCTACTCCAACTGAACCTGTTCCTGACCAAGTGAATCTGTCAGGTAATAAATATTTGTTGTTTTAAGCCACTAAGCTCTGAGATAATTTGTTACATGGCAATAGATAACGCACAGATTTTGGTATCTGGATACGGGTGCTGCTAGAATAAAGACCTGAAACATGAGACTATCTATGGAGCCCAGCAGTTGGGCAGAAGTTAGAAGGACTTTGATGAGCAAATCAGCGAAGTTTGAAGAGCCTTGAAAAAACAGTAGAAGCACTATGGTCTTTAAGGAAGTTAGGGTGAGAGATTTAGAAAATGCAGAAAAATTCTTATTAGAAACTGGAGGGAAAGGGATCCTTGTTATATACTGGCAAAGTTGTTGCCTTACCATAACATGGAAAGTAGATTTGGTCCACAAACTGGTTGATAATCAGCTAAAGAGATATCCACTTTTGAAATTACCTCTTGGCTTCTTGCTGCTTACTTTAAAATGCAAAAGAGGTATGAATTAAAGGAAGGACAGACAAACTATATAATTCTGAGAATTCCCAGCATCTCCAGATAGTAAATGACACTAAAATTAAGAAACAGATTTCAAACAAAGATTGAATCCAGGGAACCACCAAAAGACCGGTTTCAGATGAAGCCAAGGATTAGGCTAGAACAATTCTTTGTTAAGACCTCAGAAAGGGCCTGGTGTGGTGGCTCATGCCTAAGACGCTAGCACTTTGGGAAGCCAATGTGGTGGGATCACTTGAGAAGAGTTTGAGACCAGCCTGGCCAACATGAAGAAACCCTTTTCTACTAAAAATCCAAAACTTAGCTGGGCATCCCAGCTACTCGGGAGGCTGAAACATGAGAATCACCTGAACCTGGGAGGCGGAGGTTGCAATGAGCCAAGATTGCACCACTGCACTCCAGCCTGGGTGACAGAGTGAGACTCTGTCTGCAAAACAACAACCACCACCTCAGAAAGATTGAAAATGGTACCTAAAGAATCATTCAGTTAGAAAATTGGACCAAGCTTAAGAGTGTTGTGTTAGTTTCCTAGGGCTGCTATAACAAACTACCACAAACTGGGTAGCTTAAAACAAAAGGAATTTATTTGCTGTTCTGGAGGGTGTCAGTAGGGTTAGTTCCTTCTGGAAGTTCTGAGGGAGATCAGTTCCATGACTGTTTCCTGGCTTCTGGTGGTGGTTGCCAGCAATCTTTGCCATTCCTTGGTTTGTAGACCTATGTCCCCCAATCTCTGCCTCTGTCATCACATGGCTTTCTTCCCTGTGTCTTCTGTGTTCATGTCCAAATTTCTATCTTTTTTTTTTGAGGCAGAGTCTCCCTCTCACCTAGGCCGGAGTGCAGTAGCGTGATCTCAGCTCACTGCAACCTCTGCCTCCGGCTTTAAGCGATTCTCATCCTCAGCCTCCTGAGTAGCTGGGATTACAGGCATGCACCACCATGCCTGGCTATTATTTTTTTTTATTTTTAGTAGACATGGGGTTTTACCATGTTGGCCAGGCTGGTCTCAAACTCCTGACCTCAGGTGATCCACCTACCTTGGCCTCCCAAAGTGCTGGGATTACAGGAGTAAACTGCTGCACCCAGCCAAATTTCTCTCTTCTTATAAGACTACCAACCATTGGATTAGGGCCCTTCCTGATCCAGTATCATCTATTATAACTTGGCTACATCTGTAAAGACCCTATTTCCAAACAAGGTCATATTCACAGTGACCTTATCAGGTTTAGGACCTGAGCACAGCTTTCTGGGGGACACGATTGTACCCACTACAAGTGGAATCCCTCAGCAATCCCAGCAGAAGCCCAAGGTGGAAAAAGCCTATTTAGAAGAGATTTTTGGGTGTGGCTTTTGCCTAATGGCATGAATTCCAGTAAGATTCACAGGATACTCAAAGTTTTAAAAAGAAACACTGCCAGCCTAAACTGAAAGGTGCAAAAATAGTACAAAATGAAAACAGGTCTTTGGGCCCTCAAATTTCTACCAGCAAGAAGCAAGCTAAGAAAACTATGCAGCTACAAATTTACTTTAAATGGAAAAGAAAGGATGACTAAAAGGGTGGACTCCAGAGTCACAGAGAACTCCTGGGTAGAAGTGGAAGTTAAGTCCTAGTCAAGGAACTTCTGACATCTGTCGATACAACTATCAGAATTGCTATGAACCAGCAACTTCTTTATGCCTCCATTTTTCCTTTTGGAACAGGAAATCTCTATACCTGTTCAAAATCAATGCCTGTCCACATCACTGTATGTTGGGTATGTGATGGGTAGATAACTTGTCTCTTTAGTTCACAGGTCCTCATATCAAAAGGAATTGTACCCGAGGAACTATACCCAAGGAGCCATGCCCACACTTGGACCTAATTAAAGGACAACTTTTATTTATAATATAGGACAACCTACCTATATTTCAAGCAGATGCTATAGAAGAAGGAGACTTTTGATAGCTCTTGGGAGGAAGTGAGTGCATTTTCACATGGGAGAAGTGTAAATAGTTTGTGACTAGAGGGCAAACTGTGGTGATTTTAAAATACATCCATAAATTCTTTAGAGGTGGAACTAATTCTCTTCTCCTTGAATGTGGGCTAGACTTAGTGATTCCCCTCTTACAGATAAAATGTAGCAGAAATGACAGCGTGTGACTTCCAAAATTAGGATATAAAAAGGCACCATGAGTTTATTTTCCTCTTCCTCTATTACTGTCTTGGATCACTAACTCCAAGAGAAGCTAGCTGCCAATTAATAGGGACATTCAAGGAGCCCTATGGAGAGGTCCAGATGGTGAGGAACTCAGGCCTCCTGCCAACAGTCATGTGAGTGAGCGAGCCATCCTGGAAGTGGATCTTCCAGGCCCAGTTAAGTGTTTGGGTGACTGCAGCCACAGCGGACATGCTGATTATAACCTCATGAAGCCCTTCACCAGAACCACAGAGCTAAGCTGCTCCTAAATTCCTGACCCTCAAAAGTAGTGAGAAAATAAATATTGTCATAGGCTGTTAAATTCTGGGGTAATGTGTTACAAAAAGCAATAGGTAACTAATATATACCCACCTTATTTACCAGTGACAAGAAGGGCAAATTATCACATGCTGATAATAAGTAAATGGTTAAATTTATATGCTGATAATAAGTAAATGGTAAATTATCACAACTGACCAATAAGTAAATGGTTAATAATCAAGTTTGAGAGATAGCCTAGTCCTTGAAGCTGTAAAAGTTAATCCTGTACAATGCTTGGAATTAGCAGGAACAATTCGCCAGCAGCTGATTAGCTGATGACTTCCCTTTCTTGGCTGCTTACTCTCTGGAAGTCAGATGTTAGCTCCAGTAGTAACAGAGCAGCAGTAACAGGGAGCTCAGGGAGGCCCCAAGGCATATAAGCTGTTGCTCAAGAGCAACAGTTGACAGAGTATTTACATTGAATTTTGTCTATTAAAAACACAATCTTGTTAAAGCTTAATGTCTGGGAGGATGTGGAGGGAAGGAAGCTAGTGTATATATTTAATTTTAGAAACTTACACAAGAGAAAAATCAACCCATTGGGTCTGGAAGGGAAGTCACATGCTAAAACCAGGTAAGAGTCTTCACAGTTTCCAGAGGTGTACCCTCTCTAGGTTTCGCTCATACTTCCCTGGCTGTTCTCAGTCTCCTTTGCTTATTCTTCCTTATCTTCCAAACTTCTAATCATTGAGGGCCCAGGCCTCGATTCTCTGAGCTCTACTACTTCCTATCTTGACTTCTTTGACAATTTTACCCAGCTTTATAATCTTTTTTTTTAGATGGAGTCTTGCTCTGTCACCAGGCTGGAGTGCAGTGGTGTGATCTTGGCTCACTGCAACCTCTGCCTCCTGGATTCAAGCGACTCCCTTGCCTCAGCCTGGGACTACAGGCTCACACCACCACGCCTGGCTAGTTTTTTGTATTTTTAGTAGAGACGGGGTTTCACCATGTTGGCCAGGATAGTCTTGATCTCCTGACCTCATGATCCACTCACCTCAGTTTCCCAAAGTGCTGGGATTACAGGCGTGAGCCACTGTGCCCAGCCCCAGTTTTATAATTTTAAATACCATATATAGGCCACAACTTCCAAATTTTACATCCAGCTAAGACCTCTGCCTACTCAACATTTCCCCTTGTATAATAAGCACCTCAAACTTACTATGTTCCAAACTGAATGAACTTAAATTTCTCTTCCTAGTGTTCGCCATGTAACTCCAAACTTATTCCTCCTAGTGTTCCCATGTCAGCGGATGGTGACTCCATTTTTCTTGTTGTTCAGGCCAAAAACCTTGGTGTCATAACTCTTCTTTCTGTTACACCCCACATCCAATCTATCAGCAAATCCCATCATGCATATTGCCAAACTGTATCTGAAACCAAACCATTTTTCACTACTCTCATCTAAACCACTAGCATCTCTAGCTTATATTAATGCAACACCCTCTTAAATGGGTTCTCTGCTGTGTCTTTGCCTCACACACCTTGCAGCCCCCCATTCTATTTTCATCACAACAGTTAGAGCAATCATTTCAAGATATAAATGACACCTAAACTTTCCACTGGAATAGAAGCTTTACAATTGCCAACTAGGCTTCATATAATCAACTACCCACCTCCCCATGCCTACCCCCATCAACTTCTCCTACCATTCCCCTCACCTTCTCTACTCTACACTGATCTCTCCTTGTTGGTACATTCCTACACTTCCTTGGCGTCTATTCTAATACTTTCTCAACAAGACCTTTGCTGACTGTGCTCTTTTTGAAACTTCACTTCCCCTATATTCCCTGTCTCCCATCCCTGCTTTTCTTCCACCATAGCACTTACTACTGCTTAACATTCTATTTTGATTATCTATCTTTGCCCATTAGTACTTATACAAGGGCAGTCATTTTTGACTATTTATTGCCAACATCTGGCACACAGTAATATACAATGTCTGTTGAATAAATTAAGAGACCTCTTATGGGCCAGGCAAAGTGGCTCACACTTGTAATCCCAGCAGATTGGGAGGCCAAGATGGGAGGTTCACTCAAGCCCAGGAATTCAAGACCAGTCTGGAAAACACAGGGAGACCCCACCTTTACAAAAAAAAAATTTTTTTAATTAGCTAAGCCTAGCACTGCACACTTGTGGTCCCAGATGCTTAGGAAGCTGAGATGGGAGGATCACTTAAGCCCAGGAAGTGGAGACTGAAGTGAGCCATGATCATACCACTGCTCTCCAGCCTGGACAACAGAGCAAAACCCCATCCCAAAAAATTAATTGATTAATTAAGAAAATTCCCCCAGATGGGCCCTGATATGGTTTGGCTGTGTCCCCATCAAAATCAAAATCTCAACTTGAATTGTATCTCCCAGAATTCTCACATGTTGTGGGAGGGACCCAGGGGGAGGTAATTGAATCATGGGGGCTGGTCTTTCTGTGCTATTCTCATGATAGTGAATTAAGTCTCAAGATCTGATGTGCTTAGCAGGGGTTTCCACTTTTGCTTTTTGCCTTTCGCCTCGCGCCATGATTCTGAGGCCTCCCAGCCATGTGGAACTGTAAGTCCAAGGAAACCTCTTTTTCCTCCCAGTCTCAGGTATATCTTTATCAGCAGTGTGAAAACAGACTAATACAGGCCCCAATCAGATGTATCGGAAAGATATATATAATCTATTAAGATTAAAAAAGATTATAAAATATGTGTAGTATAATCAATCCAATTTCAATTATACAGATGTAATTATCATATTTATGTATAAATATATATGTATCTCATATATATGTATAAAAAGGTCTACAACACTATGTAGCAAGGTGTAACTATGGCTATTTCTGGATAAGGCTGTCTTTTTATTCCACACCAAAAAAAAATTTTAAATAAGAAAAAGAAAGTTAACTGAAAAAAGTCAATTCTCAAAATCTGAGATGTGATCATGTGGTCAGAAAACTACGGTCCCAGAACCTAGGGTTAACTTCCAAAGAACATATTCTCAAGGTAGAAAATCTTAAAACATATTCTTTACACAGTCATAAAAAATAACAAAATCATGTCCTTTGCAGCAACATGGATAGAGCTGGAGGTCATTAGCCTAAGCAAATTAATGCAGAAAACAGAAATACCACAGGTTCTCACTTACACATGGGAGCTAAACATTGGGTACACAGAGACACAAAGATAGGAATAATAAACACTGGGGATCACAAAAGGGGAGAAGGAGGGAGAAGGGCCAAGGTTGAGAAACTACCTATAGGTACTATGTTGTCATTAGAAGCCCAAAGCCCTGCATCACACAATATACCCGTGTTTAACAAACCTGTTGCTCTGTGAGTTACCAGGAGAGTAAATTCTAAAAAATAAAAACCAAACCTGTACATGTACCCCCTGAATCTAAAATAAAAATAATATATCTTAAAAAGAACATATTCTTTAGGTGGGACACCTTCTTAGAAGTAATGTACCCTACAAAGCAAATCAGAAACAGCTTACTGCTAAAATCAAAGAAGCTTCCTTTATATAGCCAGGAAGGAGGCTAAAACATCAGGCTAAAAACAAAAAACAAGGGTACAGCACACTAAAATAAAAATAGGATGGGCACAGTGGCTCACTCCTGTAATTCCCAGCACCTTGGGAAGCCGAAGCAGGCGGATCACTTGAGGTCAGGAGTTCAAGACCAGCCTGGCCAACACGGTGAAACCCCATCTCTACCAAAAATACACAAGAATTAGCTGGGCATGGTGGCGTGTGCCTGTAATTCCAGCTCACAAGAATCACCTAGACCCAGGAGGCAGAGGTTGCAGTGAGCTGAGAGACCATGCCACTGCACTCCAGGTTAGGCAATAAAGCAAGGCTCTGTTTAAAAAAAAAAAAAAAGTGTATGGATGAACATATCCTCTAGGATGAATGCTCCATAATTCCTATAAACTTGGAGCCATCACTGGCTCTCTTTCATTTTATAAAGGGAAAGCTATCTAATCATCATAACACAGGAAAGCAGATTTGAGAGATGAAGAATGATAGACAGACGAACATATTGACTGACCATCTAGATCCACCTGTAGACTTTTAATTTACATCAGTGGTTCTCAATGTCACTCCTAGGGAGTGACTTAGAAATCTGAAGGGGCCGTTTTGCTAGTCACAATAAATGGTAGGTAACGCTCACATTTACTAAGTAGGAAAAATGAGTGGTAACTACCCTGCAATAAATAGGATGGCGAGGCCCAACAAAGAACTGCCCTCCAACATGCGTATTTTGAACATTCTGCCTGGACATTCATTTGGTGAAAAACGACCTATAATTAACTGAGACTAAATCCAGTTCCATTCTAAACACAAATTATTTTCCATTTGCTTTTAATATATACTGAATTTTCCAGGGATATAACTACCATGAAAACTGAGGGAAATTTATGCTTCCCCACAAACTCCAGAAATTTCCTAAGAGTTCTTTACCATTTTGAAAAATCATAACATTGTACCAAAAATGCTTCTGATAGATGAACTGTAAATATAATACTCTCGTACTGCCTGCATTTGTAGCCATCACCTTCTTAATAGTTCTATATATGGAAGCAAGCACCTAATTTTTCATTTTGTCTCCCAGAATACTTATGGCTAGGCATTTACATATTAAAATGTATATATTATTTTTATTTTTCCTTTATATTAATTGGAGAATGGCATATATATGCATATGTATTTTTATGATGTTTTATAGCTTATATCATCAATGAATTTCAAATCAGGATAGTAGAGGGCATTACAAGATAATTGTTATAAAAAGAGAGATGTTGGGTCTGATATAGCTAACAACCATTTGAGTTATATGAACCAATACATTCTAGTTTTTTCTTTTTTTTGAGACAGAGTCATGCTCTGTCACAATCTCAGCACACTGCAACCTCCACCTCCCAGGTTTAAGCGATTCTCCTGGCTCAGCCTGCTGAGTAGCTAGGATTACAGGTGCCTGCCACCACGCCTGGTTAATTTTTATATTTTTAGTAGAGATGAGGTTTCACCATCTTGGCTAGGCTGGTCTTGAACTCCTGATCTTGATCCACCCACCTCCACTTCCCAAAGTGCTGGGATTACAGGCGTGAGCTACTGCGCCCAGCGATTTTTTATTTTTTGTAAAGATGGGGTCTTGCCATGTTGCCAGGGTGATCTTAAACTCCCAGATTCAAGCAATCCTCCCAGAAGTTTGAGACCAGGCTGGGCAACTAGTGAGACCTCATCTCTACAAAAAAATTTAAAAACTGGCGAAGCATTACAGGCATGGTGCTGCATGCCTCTAATCCCAGCTACTTGGGAGGCTAAGGCAAGAGGACTGTGTGAGCCCAGAAGGTTGAGGCTCTTTGAGGTATGATCATGCCACTCTACTCCAGCCTGCGCAACAGACCCTATTGCAAAATAAATAAATAAGAAGAAGAAAAAAAAGGTAATTTCAAGGGGGAAGAAAAAAGATCAAAAAGGTTCTAGACCTAAACAATAAGAATTTTAAAATATCCAATGATCTGCAATTATTAATAGAAGGTCACCAGAGATTTTAGTGAAAGGATGGCCAGACTACAGTAGGTAGAAGACTAATGAAAGATAAAAAAGGAAACACAGACACCTCTTTTAAGAAATTTTATTGAAAAAAAAATTTATTGAAAAGGAAAGGAAAAAGATTACTAGGCAGTAACTAGAACAGTAATTCTCAATTCTGGCTATAATAACGCTAGAAGCTTTTAAAAATTACCAATGCCTGGAATCACCCAGACTAATAAAATCACAATCCCTGGGGATGGAGCCCAGGTATCAGTTTTTAAAAAGATATCCTCAGTGACACTAATGTATAGCCAGGATTGATATACAGAGAGCTAAAGAGTAAAACAGTGCCCAAGGGGCGTTAACTGGGAAAGAGAGCAAGAAGATGATAGATGATACAAATCTCAGATGAAACAGCTAAGGAATGGGTCAGGAACAGAGGCTGATAGCTTGCCTTGAAAAAAGAAAGGACATCTCATCTCAGGAGGCTGGAGGGATAAATGATTGTGGATATAGAGAAGCTAAGCACAGGGATTTGGGGAGTTCATGTCCAAGGCCCCAATTTTCATAAAGAAGAATATAAATCAACTTCTGAGCATCAGCTATTGGACAGGAAATTTGAAGAGTGAAATTTAGTGAAAATTCAAAATATCTGTTCAGGAAATGCAAAACAAAAGCCTAACCAAAAGCATCAACAGTCTAGTAGAGATGAAATGTACCTTGCTATCTGCAGGGGCACCACTGGGCACATTTATGTGATTTTTCTCCAGCAGTGCTGAACCATCCCCTAGCAGAGGAGCAAGAAAAAAGGAACCAGAGCACTGCTCCAAAATTGGCCATTTAGTGGGTGGAATGGGGAAAAAAAAAGATGCGCAGGAGGTAAAAGTTTAGATGAACTGTAGTTGAGAAACTCAACAATGAGATCTCGAACAGATAGAGAAGGGAAAGTGATCTACACACCGTTTAACTGGCACAGGATATAGTAGACTTTTTTTTTAGACAGAGTCTCGCTCTGTCACCAGGCTGGAGTGCAGTGGTGCAATCTCAGTTTGCTGCAACCTTCACCTCCAAGTTCAAGCAATTCACCTGCCTCAGCCTCCTGAGCAGCTGACTACAGGCGCATGCCACCATGTCCAACTAATTTTTGTACTAAGGTTTCACCATGTTAACCAAGATGGTCTCAATCTCCTGACCTTGTGATCTGCCCGCCTTGGCCTCCCACAGTGCTGGTATTACAGACATGAACCACCACACTTGGCCAGGATATAGTAGCTTTAACGCTGGGTGCCATAAGCTATTAATCTAAGATTTCACTGATTTTTGTCCTAGACAATCTCATTAAATCAGATTTCCCATATCCTATATTTGTTCTATGAAGGAATGTCTGCAACTAACTTTGAAATGCACAAAACATAAGATGCACTAATAGTTATGTGGATAGATAAGTAATAAAGCAAGTAAAGTAAAATGTTAAAGTCTAGAAGGTGTGTGTTGGGGGAGAGGGAGAGTGTAGGCTCTAGAATAGCACTTTTCAATAGAACTTTCTAAGATAATGGAAATTTTCCATAATATGTTCTGTCAAATATGGTAACTATTAGCTACATGTGGCCAATGAGCACTCAAAATATAGCTAGTGGGATTGAGGTACTTTGAATTTTTAGTTTCATTAACTTTTGGTTAATTTAAATTTAAACTGACATAGCTACATGTGGCTAGCAGCTGCCATATGAGACAATGCCACACTAGATTCACGTAGCCCTGGATTCAAGTCTTAGATCCACCAATGGCTGTTACTTTATTTCTCTGAGACTCAGTTTATTATTTTATAAAATGAAAACAGCAATAGCACCTATTACTTCACACAAATTAAACAACATAAAGCAGATAAAGCATGAAGCACAGTCCTGTACATACGGCAAACACTTAAAATTAACATTTATTATTCCAACTAAATGAGATCCATGAGCAAAACCATCTATTTGACTCACCACTGTGTTCCCAGTGCCCAGTACAGTGCCCCACACAAAAAAGACACTCATTACATGAATGTTTTTACAGTTAAAAGACTTTATATTTATCCTATTAAATTTCTTTTTGTTCTTTTCTTCACAAAAAGTAGATACTTGATTAAATTTGATGTTAAGTCCACTGCTCCAATCTGCTGAAATATTTAATCCTAATATATATGATACCCTTTTGAAATTTTGATAAATATGCTGCTATAATTTGAATGTACCTTCCTCAAAAATTCTTATGTTGGAAACTTAATCCCCAATGCAGCAGTGTTGAAAAGTGAACACTTTAAGAAATGAATCCCCCATGAGTGGATCAATGCCTTTATCTTGGAAGTGGATTAGTTACTGTGGAGTGAGTTCCTAATAAAAGGATGATTTTGGCATCTTTCTTTCTGCCCATGCATGCTCTCTTGCCCTTCTGCCTTCCAACATGGAATGACACAGCAAGAAGGTCCTTGCCAGATGTGGATCCCTCAACCTTGGACTTCCCAGACTTCAGAAATATAAGAAATGAATCTCTGTTTTTTATAAATCACCCAGTCTCAGGTATTCTGTTATAGCTACACAAAATGGACTAAGACACATATCATCTATATATTAATCTGAGACATTAATAAAAATGTTAACCACAGTCCTGTAACATTTTTCATGCTCTAGATTATCACTGGGTGAGTACTAACAATCAATTTAGCTTCACTTTCATCCTTTCTATGTCCATCTTGTCCATAAAGTACTAAGTATGAGAACCTTATAAAGATTAGATTATACCAATTTGTCCTTCACTGAAACTACCTTAAAAAGAACTTAAACAACAACTCACCCTTCAATAGCCGGAGATCTGTCAGGACGAGTACTTCCTCGAGATCTGTATCTCCGACCCACTGGCAGCCGTGGAGGCCTTGCTCCCCAGAAGTCAGTGTGAGTCTGGTGACCCCTTTCATTGGCTCTATTATCTTGGTCCAGTGGACTGCTACTTAGAAATGGTCTAAAATCTTGAAAAATCATAGTGTGATCCAAATGGCCCCAAAGCTAGTAAAGACCAGAAATAAATCACATGTTAAAAAAATGAATCAATAAACATCTGGATTGTTTACAATTTTTTTGCTATTACAAACAGCCACTGTGCCTTCTGCTGCAGAGGTATGAGTTTCTCTCTTTTTGGTCTTCTGGCCTCCATGGTTTCCACTAAGAAATCAGCAGAAATTCATCTTATTTAGGATCCCTTATATGTTACAAGTTGCTTCTCTCTTGCTGCTTTCAAGATTCTCTCTTTATCTCTGGCTTCTGAAATTTTAAATATAATGTGTCTCATATAGATGTCTTTGAGTTTATCCTTTTTGAGTGTTAGTTGAGTTTCTTGTATATGTACATTCATGTATTGCCAAATTTGAAATGGTTTCGGCAATTCCTTCTTAAACATGTGTTCTGCACCATTCTCCCTCTCCTTTCCATGATACATATTTGGTGTCCCACATATCTCTTGGGCTCTGTTCATTTTTCTTCAATCTTTTTTTTTTTTTTTTTTTTTGAGACAGAGTCTTGCTCTGTCGCCAGGTGCCAGGATGGAGTGCAGTGGCGCGATCTTGGCTCACTGCAACCTCCGCCTCCTGGGTTCAAGCAATCCTCCTGCCTCAGCCTCCCGAATAGCTGGGACTACAGGTGTGCACCACCACGACCAGCTAATTTTTGTATTTTTAGTAGAGACGGGGTTTCACCATGTTGGCCAGAATGGTCTCAATCTCTTGATCTTGTGATCTGCCCACCTTGGCCTCCCAAAGTGCTGGGATTACAGGCGTGAGCTGCCGCACCCGGCTTTCTTCAATCTTTTAAATGTGTGTTCCCAAACTGTCTAATTTCAATGGACCTATCTTCAAGTTCACTAATTCTTCTGTCTGCTCATATCTTTTGTTGAGCTCCTCTAGTGAATTCTTCATTTCAATTATTATAATCTTCAGCTCTAAAATTTATATTTGCTTCCTTTTAAAAATTGCTATCTCTTTATTACTATTCTCTATTTGTTGAGACATTATCATCTTGAATTCCTTTCAGTTCTTTGTCCATGGTGTCCTTTGGCTCTTTGAGTATACTTAAGACAGCTGATTTAAAGTTTTTGTCTAGTAATTCCATTAATGCTTCCTCAGGGTAGTTTCTGTTCATTTATTTTTTCTTGTGAATGAGGTATATTTTGTAGTTTCTTCACATGCTTCATGTTGAAAACTGAACATGGCTGGGCATGGTGGCACACGCCTGTAATCCCAACACTTTGGGAGGATGACCTGAGGTCAGGAGTTCAAGATCATCCTGACTAACATGGTGAAACCCTAACTCTAATACAATAAAAAAATCAGCCGGGCATGGTGGGGCATACCTGTAATCCTAGCTACTCAGGAGGCTGAGGCAGGAGAATCACTTGAACCCAGGCAGCAGAGGTTGCTGCACTTCAGCCTGGGCAATAAGAGCTAAACTCCATCCCCATAAACAAACAAACAAAACAAAACAAAAAGAGATGGGTGCAGTGGTACGTGCCGGCTACTCAGGAAGCTGAGGTGGGAGGGTCGCTTGCGCCTACGAGTTCAATATTAGCCTAAGCAACACAGCAAGACATTCCAAAACAAACTAAAAAAAAAAAAGAAAAGAAAGAAACAAAGAAAAAGAAAAGCAAAATGCTCCCCAGGTCTTTGCTGATTAGCTGTTGGAGGCACTCCTTCAAAACGCAGCCAAGGCCTTTATAAATCTGCCTTAACATTCACTTCCTGCTTATGCTGACCCTAAAGACAAGCCAGGGGTGAAAGCTAATGGCCTTTTCGGGTCTTTTCTAAGTATGCATACTGCCCTGAGCCTTGCACTTGGTTTTCTAGGTTTCCCATCACAAGAGCTTTTCAAAGCCCCTATTCCTCCACAAAAACTCACTCTACAGCTTTTCCTCTCAGGCTTCCAACATCTTATTGTTTGCCCTGTTAATTTTTTTCCCCCAGGTGGCAGTCCTTTGGGAAAAGGACAAAACAGACAAACACAATCCTTTAGAAGGAAGAGGGTCCACTCTGCTCTCTCTGGAATCAGGCACCAACATGGGGGAACACAGGCTGCCATCTTCAAGACTGCAGTCATACCAGGAAGGGAGGTGAGGCTCGGGTAAGTTAAAATGCTACAAAGATCTCCTATCTTGTTTCAGTGTCCTTTCTTCTGGCTAAGTATTTGCTTGGCTGCTGTAAACCTTTTAATCCTTTGCCTATCTTTCCAGAGTTCTGATAAGCTTTATTCTGACTTTTTTGTCAACTTGTTTGGTGTTTCTATGGAAGGATGACCCCCAGAAGTCCCTACTCTACCATTTTCGCTGACATCACCCTTCACTGAGGTTTTAGTTTGCTTTCCCCGATACTAATAAGGCTAAACATCTTGTCGTGTAATATTTACCAGCCATTCATGCCTTCTCTTTCCTTTTTTTTGGTGTTTAGAAATCCAAATATTTATTTATTTTTTTTTTCTTTTTGAGACAGAGTCTCACTCTGTCAGGCTGGAGTGCAGTGGCACGATCTCGGCTCACTGCAACCTCCGTCTCCTGGGTTCAAGCGATTCTCCTGCCCCAGCTTCCCAAGTAGCTAGGATTACAGTTGCGTGCCATTACACATGGCTAATTTTTTATATTTTTAGTAGAGATGGAGTTTTACCACGTTGGCCAGGCTGGTATCGAACTCCTTACCTCAAGTGATCCACCTGCTTCAGCCTCCCAAAGTGCTGGGATTACAGACATGAGCCTCTGCACCCAGCCACATATATTTCTTAAATTTAAAACATCTTGTTAAATCACACTGACTTTAATTGCCTTAGTATCTTTTATTAATTCTGTATTTTAATAGTTAATGGCTGGTAACAGAAATGCAACTGATTTTTGTGTATTAATCTTAGCTTGCAGAAAATTTGCTGAACTCTTAATAATTCTAATAATTTGTGTACACAGAAATTTGTGTACACAGCTCATGCCTGTAACCCTAGCACTTTGGGAAGCCAAGGCAGGAGGATCCCCTGAGACCAGGAGTTCAAGAGTACTCTGGGCAACACAGTGAGATCCTGTCTCTATAAAAAATTTAAACCATTAGCTGGGTATGGTAGCATGCACTTTAAGTTCCAGCTATTCAGGAGGCTGAGTGGGGAAGACTGCTTGAACCCAAGATCCTGAGCTCAAGTTCATGAGGTGGAGGTTACAGTCAGCTATACCGAACCCTAATTACATGCCATTTTTTTCCTATAAATACATAGCTATGGAAAAGTTTAATTTATAACTTATAACTTAATTTATAACTTAGGCATAGCAAGAAATTAACACAATATCTAATAATAAAATAGAACAGTTATAACAATATACAATAATAAAAGTTTTGTAAATGTGGTCTTTTTTTTTTTTTTTTTTTTGAGATGGAGTTTCGCTCTTGTTACCCAGGATGGAGTGCAATGGCACGACCTCGGCTCACTGCAACCTCCGCCTCCTGGGTTCAGGCAATTCTCCTGCCTCAGCCTCCTGAGTAGCTGGGATTACAGGCACGCACCACCGTGCCCAGCTAATTTTTTGTATTAGTAGAGACGGGGTTTCACCATGTTGACCAGGATGGTCTCGATCTCTTGACCTCGTGATCCGCCCGCCTCAGCCTCCCAAAGTGCTGGGATTACAGGCTTGAGCCACCGCGCCCGGCTAGTCTTTTTTTTTTCGAGACAAGGTCTCAACTCTGTCACTCAGGCTGGAGTGCAATAATGCAATCACAGTTCACTGCAGCCTCAATCTCCTAGGTTCAAGTGATCCTCCCACCTCAATCCCCCAAGTAGCTAGGACTACAAGGATGTACCACCACGCTCAGCTAATTTTTAAAAAAAAATTTTTTTAGAGATGGTGTCTAACTTTGTTGCTAAGACTGGTCTCAAACATCTGGCTTAAAGCAATCCTTCTGTCCCAGCCTCGTGAAGTACTGCAATTGAACCATGTGCCTCTGTGTCCTGCTTTAAAATATCTTATTGTAGCTGGGTGCAGTGGCTCATGCCTGTAATCTCAGCACTTTGGGAAGCTGAGGTGGGCAGATCACTTGAGGCCAGGAGTTCGAGACCAGCCTGGCCAACATGGTGAAACCTTGTCTCTACTAAAAATACAAAAAATTAGCCAGGCATGGTGGCATATATCTGTAGTCCCAGCTACTCAGGAGGCTGAGGTTGCAAACCTAGGAGGAAGAGGTTGCAGTGAGTCGAGATCACTCCATTGCACTCCAGCCTGGGCAACAGAGCAAGACTCTGTCTCAAAAAATAAAAATAAATAAAATTATCTTTTGTAGTATATTCACCTATTTTCAGACCATGAGACCGCAGGACTGGGGGCGTGGGTGGGTGGGTGCTCTACTGTACCAATTTAGACTCCTCCAGAGTAAAAAAGCTTATATCCAACCCTACTCTGGTCAACTTTTTTATTTTCTTTTTGGGAGAAGGAGTCTCACTCTTGTCACCTAGGCTAGAGGGCAGTGGCATGATCTTAGCTCACTGCACACTCTGCCTCCTGGGTTCAAGCCATTCTCCTGCCTCAGCCTCCAGAGTAGCTGGGATTCCAGGCGCCTGCCACCATGACCAGCTAAATTTTGTATTTTCAGTAGAGATGGGGTTTTACCATGTTGACCAGGCTGGTCTTGAACTCCTGATCTCAGGTGATCTGCCTGCCTCAGCATCCCAGAGTGCTGCAATTACAGGCGTGAGCCACCATGCCCGGCCTGACCAACATTTTCAAAAAGTTTTTAAAATTCTAATATAGAAGCTAAAGAACAAAAAGTAATATTCATACTAAAAATATCAATTAGATTTCTCGGCCAGCTGCAGTGGCTCACATCTGTAATCCCAGAACTTTGGGAGGTCAAGGCGGGTGGATCACCTGACATCAAGAGTTCAAGACCAGGCTGACTAACACAGTAAAGCCCTGTCTCTACTAAAAATACAAGAAATTAGCCAGGTGTGGTGGCCCATGCCTGTAATCACAGCTACTTGGGAGGCTGAGGCAGGACCGCTTGAACCTGGGAGGCAAAGGTTGCAGTGAGCCAAGATCGCACTATTACACTCTAGCTTGGGCAATAAGAGTGAAACTCCATCTCAAAAAAAAAAAAAAAAAAAAAAAAAAGCCGGGTGCGGTGGCTCATGCCTGTAATCCCAACACTTTGGGAAGCTGAGGCAGGCAGATCACAAGGTCAGGGGTTTGAGACTAGCCTGACCAACATGGTGAAACCCCGTCTCTACTTAAAAATACAAAAATTAGCTGGGTGTGGTGGCATGCAGCTGTAATCCCAGCTACCTGGGAGGCTGAGGCAGGAGAACTGCTTGAACCCAGGAGGTGGAGGTTGCAGTGAGCCAAGAGCGTGCCATTGCACTCCAGCCTGGGTGACAGAGCGAGACTCCATCTCAAAATAATAATAATAATAATAATAATAATAATAATAAAGATTTCTCTAAATACTGGTGACGTAAAACACTTTTTCATTTTAACTGCCATTTACACTTATCATCATGGTAGCTGCCTGATTTCCTTTTACTTTCTAGTTACAGTCTTTATCTATTAGAGATCACTGGTTTCTAGTCTGAAAAATGGTCTAGAACACAATAATTCTCTTGACCCAAAATTCCAAAGTAAACACGAAGTTTAAAAACCTAAAACTATACTTGTCTTTAATAAGTGAAACAGTACAAGCAGACTCCATGTTCTCAATCATCTATCTCACTAAGGTAAATTATAAGGAATCTATGATTCCCTTACTATATAAAATTCCACAACATTTACTCACAGAAAATGACTCTCAAAGTAACCATTAGCTTCATTACAATATAAAAATGACATATTTAAAATTCTGACTGGAAGAAGTCAAGCAGCAAGTTCACAATAATCTGCTTTGATAATTACATACTTTAGATGAATATAAATTGTTACCACACCTAACAACAGATATAATTTCTAAAGGATCCAAGCTGAAAACAGCTTTGATATCAGCATGAGGCATTTTTCTACTTGCACAGAAAATGCAAATTAGAGCCAACTAATAGTAACAGTTAATGTATTTGTGGCCTATTTTAATCTCAAAATAAGAGTGTACCCCGACCAAAGAGAACATAGGATAGAAGAGCACACCTCACAAATTTATACCAAATCAACGCTAAAGATAAAAATAGCTTCAGGTCATTTGTCTGAGTAGACTTAGATAAGCATAAAAGAAAAAAAATAGTTCATACAACAAAACTGGGTATTCAGGACACAGCTTACATAAGTAAAAACTAATACGGAACACTATCATAGAGTTTTGCCAAAACAGCCTAAAGAATCACAGACAGTTTGACAAGTTTTGCCTTGAAAAACTGAAAACCTTACTTTGGATAGAAGTACAATGGCAATATTTATGAAAATATTTGGGGTAAACTATTTACATGTTCAAAATAAAAAACAGGATGGACAACATCTTCCATTTAGCAGACAGAACCTGCTCTGCACTAACCATGATCACATCAGCACTTCTTAAAATATTATGGTCTGTTCCTCAAAAAGTTAAACAGTTACCATAGGACCCAGCAATTTCACTCCTAGTTATATAACGAAGAAAATTAAAAACATGTGATCACACAAAAACTCGTACAAAAATATTCATGGCAGCATTAGTATTCATAACAGGCAAAAAATATAAACAACCTAAATGTCCATCAACTGATGAAGGATAAACAAAATGTGGAATATCCACACAACGTAATATTATGCAGCCATAAAAAGAAATGAAGTACTGATATATGCTACAACATGGATGAACCCTGAAAACAATATGCTAAGTAGGAAAGAGTCAGTCACAAAGGTTCACATAGTACATGATTCCATTTATAACAAATATTCTATATAGGCAAATCCATAGAGACAGAAAATAGATTGGTGGTTGCCTAGGGCTGAGAGAACTGTGTAGAAATACGTAGTGACTACTAATGCATATGGGGATTCTTTTGGGGATGATGAAAAAGTTCTAGAATCAGTGGTAATGGTTGTACAATTCTGTGAACTTGAGTTGGTTTTAGTACACTTTAACAGGGTGAATTACATGGTATATAAATTACATCTCAATTAAGAAATACTAGTCTAGGGCTGGGCATGGTGGCTCACACCTGTAATCCCAGCACTTTGGGAGGCCAAGGCAAGTAGATCGCAAGGTCAGGAGTTCAAAACCAGCCTGACCAACATGGTGAAACCCCGTCTCTACTAAAAATACAAAAATTAGCAGGGCATGGTGGTGTGTGCCTATAATCCCAGCTACTCAGGAGGCCAAGCCAGGAGAATCGCTTGAACCCAGGAGGTGGAGGTTGCAGTGAGCTGAGATTGTGCCACTACACTCCAGCCTGGGCGACATGGAGAAAGACAGACTCCATCTCAAAAAGAAGAAAAAAAAAAAAGAAAAGAAAAGAAAAAAAGAAACATTAGTCTATAAAGATGAGTCGATTAAGGATAAATAATTTTATAATTATTAACCTTAGAAATGTAATCTCGAAAAAGTTCACAGGCGATTTTGTGAAAACATTAAATCAAAGTAAGGAAGATACTCATCACCCCGAAATGTTTCCTAGTGTGCCTTTGTAATCCTTCCCTCCTGCCCCTCCCCATCTCAAGCAACTACGTCTTTCTGTGGTTTGCATTCTCTAGAATTTTATGTAAAGGGCATCATATGTATGTACTCTGCACCAGAGGAATGATGTAGCTAATTAGTGAATGGCAAAAGTCTAACCTCTACTGATTTCACATTTCTTCAGTGAGTGGAGTTCATGTATTAGGAAGTTGCAAAAATGCAAAATAAGTGGTTCTGATTATGTATGCCAGCTCTGCAGCCTCTAATTCTCAGGTAGGTCATCTTGTATAAACTTAGGATGTCCATTGGGCCACAGTTCAACTTTGTGCTCCAATTCAGCTGAACATAAATTATATCTATTTTTTGAGACGGAGTTTCGTTTTTGTTGCCCAGGCTGGAGTGCAATGGTGTGATCTCAGCTCTCCTCGACCCCCACCTCCCTCTCCTGTCTCAGCTTCCTGAGTAGCTGGGATTACAGGCGTGCACCACCATGCACAGCAAATTTTGTATTTTTAGTAGGAATGGAGTTTCTCCATGTTGGCCAGGTTGGTCTCGAATGCCAGACCTCAGGTGATCCACCCGCCTTGGCCTCCCAAAGTGCTGGGATTATAAGGGTGAGCCACCACGCCTGGCAAAGTAAATTTTTATATCCATCTGTCTGGTGTTCTATGCTTTATTTCTCAGTATGTTCTAGGCTCAGCTAGAGGAAGTATGATCAATGATCAACCATGACATGCCTAATACAGGATAACAGTTTAACAAATATAATGTAGCCATTAAAGAATATAATTTTTTTTGGAGACAGGGTTTCTTGCTCTGACACCCAGGCTAGAGTGTGGTGGCACGATCTCAGCTCACTGCAACCTCCGCCTGCCAGGCTCAAGCGATTCTCCCACCTCAGCCTCTCGAGTAGCTGGGGACTACAGGCATATGCCACTACACCCGGCTAATTTTTTTTGTTTTTGTTTTTGTAGAGATGAGGTTTTACCATGTTGCCCAGGCTGGTCTTGAACTGGGCTCAAGCGATACGCCTCCCTCATCCCTCCCAAAGAGCTAGGATTACAGGCATGAGCCACCACATTCAGCTATAATTCTAATAACTATAGAGAAACAAGTAAAAGATTCATAACATAATACCAAGTAAATTTTTAGAAGCAGAAATACAATAGATACACTCTTACGACAGCAACTCTAAACAGTTATAAGGTATGCAGATGAAAAATGAGAAGTAGTATGCTAAAAATACATAAAGCTATAATCGAGTAATGAGAATATGGGATATTTCTTTTCTTTCTTTTTTTTTTCTGAGACAAAGTCTTGCTCTGTCTCTCAGGCTGGAGTGCAGTGGCCAGATCTCAGCTAACTGCAACCTCCACCTCCCGGTTTCAAGCAATCCTCCTGCTTCAACCTCCCAAGTAGCTGGGATTACAGGCACCCATCACCAAGCCAGGCTAATTTTTGTATTTTTTGTACAGATGGGGTTTCACTGTTGGCTAGGCTGGTGTGGAACTCCTGACCCCAAGTAATTCATGCGCCCAGTCGATATTTCTCATTTTTATTTTTATTTTTATTTTATTTATTTATTTTTTTGAGACGGAGTCTCGCACTGTTGGCCCGGCTGTAGTGCAGTAGCTTGATCTTGGCTTAACCGCAATCTCCGCCTCCTAGGTTCAAGAAATTCTCCTGCCTCAGCCTCCCGAATAGCTAGGACTACAGGCGTGTGCCATCACACCCATCTAATTTTTTTTTTTATATATTTTTAGTAGAGACGGGGTTTCACCAGGCTGGCCAGGATGGTCTCAATCTCCTGACCTCATGATCCACCAGTGTCGGCCTCCCAAAGTGCTGGGATTACAAGTGTGAGCCACTGCGCCCAGCTGATACTTCTCATTTTTAAAAAAGCTTAGGGCCGAACAAGGTGGCTAATGTCTGTAATCCCAGCACTCTGGGAGGATGAGTGGGGCGGAAGGTCAGGAGTTCCAGACCAGCCTGGTAAATGTGGTGAAACCTCATCTCTACTAAAAATACAAAAATTAGCTGGGCATGGTGGCGGGCGCCTATAATCCCAGCTACTCGGGAGGTTGGTGACAGAATCGCTTAAACCCAGGAGGTGGAGGTTACCAGTAACCTGAGATCGCACCACTGTACTCCAGCCTGGTCAACAGAGTGAGACTCCGTCTCAAGAAAGACAGAAAGAAAGAAAGCTTAAGTTTGTTATTTCTCAGAATCTATGCCTTAGGAAAAAATCTGAAAGGATATGTATGGAAAAAGGGAGCTCTCAGAATAGTGAAACTCAAGATATATATATATTTTAATTTTTTTTAATGTCTAACAAATATTTTTAAATTTTTTACTGGCACTACAATGCTGCTTATGTAACAAAAATAAGTTTTATTTAAATAAATATAAATCAGACAACTCAGAGCATCTTGCCCTCCTGTGTATACCTGGGAGCTCTTTTTTCCAGAAAGCCATGTATTTTATTTTCTCCTAATCTGAGGCAGCAGCCAGAGCCACCCTCGCACGGAAGTCATCCATTCGGGTAAGCTGAGACTCTACAATCAGATGACTCACTGGCACCAGGTCACGGTCAGAAGTTTACAAGTACTCAATGAAACCTTCAGGTAGCTATGGGGCTCACTTTCCAGATTATCATCAGGAAGCTTAGTATAGCAATGTCTTCTCTCTACAAACTGCTAGCAACATTTTCAGATTCACTCTCCACTGGCTCTCACGCATTATTCAAACATTGCTCCCATTTAACTGGCAACCCTCCCCTAAGTTCTCTCTATCCCGTTAGTCTCTTATCTCTCACCCCAGTCTCATTTTTTTTTTAAAAAGTCAATACTGATTTTGTCAGAAATTCTCTTGAAATAAGCCTCTTCTAATATAGCCAGTATTTTCAGAATTCAGCTATCAGTAAATGTTACTTATAGAAAATAACCACTTCATTGTACAAGCAGCTCTGGCTAAAGAAAAACAGAGCAAAACTGAGCATAAGTCTTTGCTGAAATTACCAACTAAAATAGGGAAAAGAAAAATAACTTTAGTTTCTATATATGATTGTATTTCTAAGTTTTTTCTTCAGGGACATGAGCATAAAACCTTATAGCTTATGAATACTATTTTGAGATGATTTTCACATCTTTGCTTATCTAAATTCCACCTACTCTTCAAGGCCCCAGTGCAAGTTTTACCTTCTCTATAAAGTCTTAATAATGGCTATAATGTATCAAACACTCACATACCTAGCATCTACTAACTCACTTAATACTCACAACATTCCTATGAGGAAAGTATGATTATTTCCCCCAATTTCCAGACAAGGAAACAAGAGAGGCGCTGGGAGCAGGTTATACAGCCAGTAAGTGGCATACACAGGATTTGAGCTCAGGCAACCTGGTTCCAAAGGCTGTTCTTAATCACTGTTATATGACCTCTCCTCAAGACTGTGGTCCACCTTCTCTTTTCCTTCTACTATACTTGTTACATATACCCCACAATATATACTCTGTACACTTTTTTGTTTACCTTTTTTTTTTTTTTGAGATGGAGTTTTGCTCTTGTTGCCCAGGCTGGAGTACGGTGCTGCAATCTTGGCTCACTGGAACCTCTGCCTCCTGGGTTCAAGCAATCCTCCTGCCTCAGTCTCCTGAATAGCTGGGATTACAGGTGCTCATCACCACACTCAGCTAATTTTTTGTATTTTTTAGTAGAGACAGGGTTTCACCATATTGGACAGGTTGGTCTGGAACTCCTGACCTCAGGTGATCCACCCGCCTCAGCCTCCCAAAGTGCTGGGATAACAGGCGTGAGCTACTGCACCCGGCCATCCTGGTTTTCTTATTTGTTCTATTATGTGTTTGCACTTGCTCTACAACTAAATTTTAAGTTCCTTTCAGGCAAGGCAACCATGACACTTACTTCCTGCCCCTATTTCTTGCAGAGTGCTGTGTATGAAACACTCAATACATACTTCAAGCAGGCACAGTGCACCTGCCCGTAATCCCAGCTACAGAGAGCCTGAGGTAGGAGGATCACTTAAGCTCAGGAGTCCAAGTCCAGCCTGGGCAACACAGTAAGACCCCATCTCTTAAAACACACACACACATACACACACACACACACACACACACACACACACACTCTTCTTAGCTAGTTTTTCAAAACACACACACACACACACACTCTCTCTCTCTCTCTCTCTCACTTCTTAGCTAGTTTTTCAAAAATCCCTGGCAACATCTAGAACGTGAAGTCACAGGCTATGAATCAGCAAAATTACTTTAACACCTGAAGTTAACTCATGCCATCAGTGTGACATTTAGCATTACTAAAGTTAGGAAACTGACTACATATATTTATTTTTCTTCTTACTTAATGCATCTCTTCCTGGTGAGTCATACCTACAAAATTGGCAGACCCATCTATTTCCATTACCTAAAAGAGAACACTAAAGGAAAACCAAATGAAATTTCTTTTTCTGCATATGCATAATCAGCAAGTGACAATCTGTGTTATCACAAATAGCACACACAAGGGGAAAGGATACTGAAATCATAAAGTCTTCCGGGACTGGCAAACAGAATACATTTTATTATTATTATTATTTTTTTGAGATGGAGTCTTGCTGTGTCACCCAGGCTGGAGTGCAGTGGCGTGATCTTGACTCACTATAACCTCTACCTCCTGGGTTCAAGCGATTATCATGTCTCAGCCTCCCAAGTAGCTGGGATTACAGGCAGATGCCACCATGTCCAGCTAATTTATTGTATTTTTTAGTAGAGATGGAGTTTCACCATGGTGGCCAGCTTGGTCTTGAACTTCTGACCTTCGGTAATTTACCCACCTCAGCCTCCCAAAGTGTTGAGATTACAGGCATGAGTCACCACGCCCAGTCCAGGATACATTTTAAATGTTTTTCAACCCATCAAAGTGGGAAAATAAAAATGGAAGTTCAAAACATGATCTGTCTGGAATCACTCTAATCAACCCATCTACCAAGGCAGTTCAGAGTTAACCAAAATTCTTAATACTGGATATTAAGAAGTAGCACAGACCATAAGCATAAAAACCACCTTAAGTAGAACAGGACCATTACCCAGACAATGTTGATAAATCTAATCACATCAAAATGTGGGGGCTATAGGTCTTAAGATAATTTCTCAAATAATAAGGGAGAGAAGCTTAGGGTTTTACAGGCTTCTTATGAAATAGCACTTTTCAAATATACTACTAGTACAATTTCAATTTACATACAAAAGAGTGAAATATTATGCTAGCTCTCTAGGTACTTCAGCTATCTCTGGAAAAGGCTAATGTGATCCTAAAACAAATAAATCCTGACTATGGGATTTAACTTACTTTGCCCTTTTAGCATCTGTCAGCTTTCTAGAGCTGAACAAGTTGTATGGCAATAGAGGGTACACATATAAACAAGCAAAAGGAAAACATCAGTTTTTTTTTGCAGGCTGGCTGGTTTGTACCTTCTGGGCTGTAGTCTCTAAATGTTTAAAAACAAAAAGTATTAATGCCACTGAATTATACACTTAAAAGTGGTTACAATGGTTTCTTTTCTTAAAAAATAAAAAGACAACTAAAGTGACTTTGGGTAAATGAATAAAGTAAAAAAAGAAAATTACTCTGTATTTAATATAAAATGGTATTCAAGAATGAAGACTAATACCCCATTCTCAAATCACATTTTTTGTTTTCTCCAAAAAATATGGATGCCACATTATAAGAAGACATAGAAATTATTTACAGATTCCATCTTGGGATCTGAAAGGCAAGTAAATATCCTTAATCTACACCAAACTACTGTGTTGATTAGAGGTAAGCCCTAGAAACCAGTACCTCTGTACCAGGTTGAAGACCATTCCATTGTGACTTTGACAACTAATCCTGGCCTGCACTTTACACCGGCTGTCATACCACTAAAGCAGAGTCTACAACACTGTTATTTGAAAAACAGCACAAGCTTTTTATTCTCATACTATATACACAGTAACAGAGCAGAAGACAAGAATCAAAAATACTACTAGTTTAAGAGAATATAGTTTGAAGCTATTACTTTCTCCTAATCAAGGGTTTATCAAAGGTAACATGCTCAAGCCCCAGCTACTGAAAACACAAATCTTCCACAAGGGTTACTCCGGCCCACATTTTTCTTATACATTCAGTTAAACTCTGATGTTTTGCCACACTGGAAAGTTAGTTCTGCCATGATTTTAACACCCACTCACTTCTTAAAGAATTCCTATAGCTAAAGGAAGACTTACCTCTGCAAAATGTGTTGTTGTGCTATTGTCTATCCGACTGTTGCCACCACCTAAAAAACTAAAGAGAAGAGGAATGAGTGGTGATTCTATCCCCAGGAACAAGCTTCCATCCCAGAAGCTAAATATAGAATGGCATAATGAGAACAAAGCCCAATAAGGAAAAATAACTCATCCCAACACAACCCCTATAAAGAAAATTATGAAGAACTGGCATGTGAACTAATCTATGAAAAGTAACATAAACCACAAAATCAAGTGGTTTTCAAGGGAATTAAAGCTAAATCCAGTGAAAAATTGGAGAGAGAAGCCACCATTGAGAAGGGAGAAGGCAATGCAATTGCCACAGCCAGCAATGTAATTCAAATTTGACCTATCAAAAGAAAAATATTTATCCTCAAAGACACTAACAAAACAAAAGGTTTCACTAAAAAGCCATTCAACCACCAGATGAACACAACACATCTGAGGCTACAATAGTTAATATTTCTTAAGAATGATCAAATGTAGTAACCTAAGAGGCCTGGTATTGTATTTAAAACATTATAAAAGGAATCAATTTCTCCCTCCACCCACCCTTCAGGACTCATCTCAAATGCTACCTCCTTCATTAAGCCTTCCTGAACTCTCCAACCAAATAAGACTCCTCTAAACCCCTCTGCACTCTCACTTTGATTCTAAAACCTACTTTGTATTATGAATATCTAGGATTTGCCTCATCCATTTCAACGACTCATCCATTTCAACCCATTTCCCTCCTATCATCGATATAAATTCATTAGGCAAAGACTGCAATTTATTAATGCCTCAAATACATGTAGAGTGATTATTAATTGTCAGATATTACACGGCACTATCACCTTTAAAAAATCTGCAATGTCATATCCTATATTGATACTCAAATGTTGTTGAATTAATATCACATGTGAAAATGATAAAATAACTACCTCTTTCCAAAGACCTTGAAGAGTGGAAAGAAATATTAAATCCCATTGTCCCCATAAAATTTGTAAAGAACAAAGACAACAAGCTAAGGCGTCAGGGAAGGGGGGATGGAAAGAATCACAGGAACTGCTGGATACCACTTTTACTTCAAGAGACACACTTAAGGACACAAACATACATACAAACACCCCAATGATAAGTTCACAAACTACTACAAATAGTTTTCATTTGGAGGATTACAGTACCAATCCAGGCATTGTGTTGTGCTCACTAAGGAAACAAACACACCCTGGTCAGTCTGAAACCAAAAGTGAAAAAGCAAAGCTAATGATATTCTTTATGGAATCATTCTCAAGCCTTATTCCTTGATTAGAAACCATTTAATACCTGTATTTATTTCAGAAAGCCGCTTTTGTAAAAACCACTCCAAATGTGTAACAAGCCCAAAATTACTTGTACATCTATGCTAAATAAACAGCCAGTTGAATTACCACGTATCATAAAAACAAAGTTGAGTGGCTATGTATCCATTTAATTGCTCAAGCCCAGACAGGCTTCCAAGACTCTTCCTGCCTTTGCTACAGTTTCAGAGATTCAAATATCCTTGGTAACTGAAACCACAACTCTTATCTTTTGGGGTTCTGCTCTCCCTGAGAGAGCAGAGAACCTCACTGTTCCCTTTCCTTAAAATTCCTGTGCATTTTAAGAGTAACAGATCCTGTCATAGAGAAGGGACAATAAAAACCACCATGTTGCTCTGAGAAATGTTACAAAGCTTAAGAATACGTATAAGGTACTCCTCTACGTGGAAGTTTAAGAGCAGATGGACCCCATTATCCAATATTTACATGCAAAGATTTCCTCTTACTGACTTTAACCCTTCCACTACTTACCACTGCAACTGCTAAGTATTTAAATCAGCAAATGTTTATGAACTTTATAGAAGGAAATATCATATTGCCTCTAAGACAAGGATTCTAAGAAAAATATTTCTTCTTTCATTTAAAACACGGATCTCTTTCAAAACAGTCTTTTGTATTTGAGTAAATTGCTACCAAGAGCACCTAAATAAGACAACCTTTGATCTACAAAGACAAATAAAAGAATTAAGAACAGAATCCATAGTTCCCTGCTAGACAAAGATTCATCCCGCAGTTAATCATTCTCATTTATAACTGTATTTGCATAAAAGTACTATTTGCCTGAAGAAACCAGAGTTACTACTTGAAAAATAAGCCCCATTAATTGTTCTCCCACAACTAATATATCCTTTATTTAGCACATGCAGAGCATAAGTGCCTGAAATAAGTATTTGATGCAATTATCATAGCACAAACAAAAAAGCTATCCCAAGTCAGCATGCCATCCACACAAAACTGCAAATTTTGCAGTCATGCTAATCTTACAGGGTTAGTGTTGGTATTGTGCTATTTAAAACCAAAATGATTACACTAACAGTTAAGTGTTTGTATCAAAATAGATCCCATGTCACATATTGCCCCAGAAGTTCCAGCTTATTTACACATATAATCACCAATCATTAGTAAAGTAAAACTAATAGTACATACTGTAAAATGTGTAGTTTTTCCTGGTTGTGGAAGGAACCTTCAACTTTAGATTCTGCCAATAGCAACAGTAAAGGAATTACCTACTGCCATTAAAATCCCCAAAGTCACTGCAAGATTAAGATGCTTCAGATTACAAATTCTTTTTGACCAGTCAGTACTTCTTCAATTTTCATACCAATGTTTAACCAAACAGCCCCAAAAGAACAAATGTGCCACTGTGATTAGCCAAAGAGGCCATCCTATCAACACTATTCTAAAATTTATTAACATTTTAGATTGGGTGCAGTGGCTCACACCTGTAATCCCAGCACTTTGGGAGGCCAAGGCAGGCGGGTCACTTGAGGCCAGGAGTTCAAGACCAGCCTGGCCAACATGGCAAAACCCCATCTCTACTGAAAATACCAAAAATTAGGACATGGTGGCGCATGTCTGTAGTTCCAGCTACTCAGGAGGCTGAGGCCTGGGAGGCGGAGGTTGCACTGAGCCAAGATTGCACCACTGCACTCCAGCCTGGGTAACAGAGCAAGACTCTGTCTCAAAAAAAAAAAAAAAAAAAAAAGAAGAAAGAAAAGAAAAAAGATTTTATAGTTTTGTTCACATAAAGAGGAATATATAATAGTTACTTTCAGAAATATTTCCCCTTTCTATCAGCTAATATATCTTTACTGAAGCCAATGAAACAAATTCCAAGCATTACAAACCCATATATTAATATTACACTGGAAAGATGGCCTAAGTTTGACAGCAATAATCTTCTTTTTTCATTTTTTTTTTTTTTTTTTTGAGTCAAGAGTTTTGATCTCATCACCCAGGCTGGAGTGCAATGGCATAGTCTCAGCTCACTGCAACCTCCGCCTCCCTGTTTCAAGTGATTCTACTACCTCAGTCTCCCAAGTAGCTGGGATTACAGGCACCCACCAACGTGCCCAGCTAATTTTTGTATTTTTAGTGGAGACAGGGTTTCACCATGTTGACCAGGCTGGTCTCAAAACTCCTGATCTCAGGCTATCCACCCATCTCGGCCTCCCAAAGTGCTGGGATTACAGGCGTGACTTACCGCATCTGCCGAATAATCTTAGTAAGAACTAGAGACCCAAGGGTTCCTCAAAGCAGAGTAACAGTCGGTTTCCCTGGCTACAACGGCCTGTTTACCTGATTAGATATCTTTGTCAGAAGTCATTCCCTAATTCAACAAAGAGGCTTAACAGCAGTTTACCTTCAGGCAGCAGAGTGGTCACTAAAAACCAACTAATCATCTAAGAGAAGCCCCAGGTCTCAGATAATAAATGACAACTGACCGCATTTACTCTGACATGCGCACAGATGTTTCCAAAGAATGCCACACACAATCATGAGCAGAGTACATCACCACATCCACTATCACATCGCTTTCCAAATTTTCCCGTTTTTCTTTTTCCTCTCCCATTTTTCTGCCCTCTCTTGTGCAAGCTCATGCATTCACTGACTCTCTCTCTCTCTCTCTGTAGAGTCTAAGTTAAAAAACAAATTCAATGTACATTCAATACTGAGAGAAAATAGTTTTGATAATAGAATGTCTGAGTTATCCACGAGCTTATACAATACCTGGAATCATCTGTCACTTCTTCAATAAAGCCTGATTCACATCTGGGACAAATATATTCCTATAAAAGAAAGGAAGAAAGAAATAAAAGTTTTTCATTAGAAAGTTAAGTGACATGTTGTTTCAGAGTAACATGCAGTATACACTGAGGCTCTGAAATGCTGTATGTAATTGCTGACTCCAGATAACTCCAGAGTAGTTTCTTTGTTTGCTTGTTTTTTGTGAGACAGGTTCTCACTCTGTCACCCAGACTGGACTGCAGTGGTGTGATCATAGCTCACTGAAGCCTCAATCTCCCAGGCTCAAGTGATCGTCCCGCCTCAGCCTTCTGAGTGGCTAGAACCACAGGCACATGCCAACAAACCTGGCTAATTATTTTTATTTTTAGTAGAGATGAGGTCTTGCTATGTTGCCCAAGCTGATCTCAAACTCCTGAACTGAAGCGATCTTCCTGCCTCAGCCTCCCAAAGTGCTGGAATTACAGGCATCAGCCACTGAGCCCAGCTTAGTTTTTTCTTTTTCTTTTGAGACAGAGTTTAGCTCTTTTTGCCCAGGCTGGAGCACAATGGTGCGATCTCAGCTCACTGCAAACTCTGCCTCCTGAGTTCACTCCTGCCTCAGCCTCCCGAATGGCTGGGATTACAAGCCTCCGCCACCATGCCCAGCTAAGTTTTGTATTTTTAGCAGAGACAGGGTTTCAAGCTTGTCTCAAACTCCTGACCTCAGGTGATCCACCCGCCTCGGCCTCCCAAAGTGCTGGGATTACAGGCATGAGCCACAGGGCTCCTGGTCCCAGCCTAGTTTTCTCTGTTATACTCTGGTAAATATAGAATTCCATAAGATATTTGCATAATTGCTTCATAGCTACCTAAGTGGTTCCCATTGAGAGCTGAAAGGCGGAGTGTCAAAGATGTTCTCTTTATTTTAAAATTTAGATTACTTATTTTTTTTTTTTTTGAGAGAGTTTTGTTGGATCAATGCAACCTCTGCCTCCTGGGTTCAAGCAATTCTCCTGCCTCAGCCTCCCAAGTAGCTGGGATTACAGATGCCTGCCACCATGCCCAGCTAATTTTGTATTTTTAATAGAGACAGGGCCTTCCCATGTTGGCCAGGCTGGTCTTGAACTCCCGATCTCAGGTGATCCACCTGCCTCAGCCTCCTAAACTGCTGGGATTTACAGGCATGAGCCACTGCACCCGGCCTAAAATTTAGGTTATTTTTAAACTAGAATGAATCTATCATCTCATTTTTTTCTTCAAATCTAATTAAAAAAGCTCTACTATATACATATCAAAGCAATAAAATATATGATACTAATGGGTATAGAAACTGCTACTTTTAGGCTGGGCACAGTGGCTCATGCCTGTAATCCCAACACTTTGGGAGGCTAAGGCGGGCAGATCATTTGAGGTCAGGAGTTCAAGACCAGCCTGGCCAACATGGTGACGCTCCATCTCTACTAAAAATGTAAAATTAACTGGGGTATGGTGGTGTACACCTGTAGTCCCAGCTATTTGGGAGGCTGAGGCAGGAGAATCCCTTGAACCTGGTGGGGAGAGGTTGCAGTGAGACCAGACAGTGCCGCTGCTCTCCAGACTGGGTGACAGACCGAGACTCTGTCTCAAAAAAAAAGTTTAATTCAAGGACATCCGAAGAAAAACAGAAAAAATAAATAAAATAAAATAAAATAAAAATTTCAAAAAAGTTAAAAAAAAGAAACTGTTGCTTTTTACTATGTGCATACAAGAGACATAAACTAATGGCATAAATAAATCTGTAGACTAGAAAATTACAATGAGGCAGTACAATATTTCTAATCTATCTTCTGTTAATCAATGATTCCAAATAAAACCTAACATTCTCAAATGCCCTACAGAAATAACAATTCAAATAACCAAAACAATTCCATTAAGTCAATTTCTATTTCCTTCAGTAATAAATCTTTCTTTTAAGTAATATCAAGCTTTGAGGATAAGAATATACTTTAGAGACTGCCTTATAGTAATTTTTTAAAGTATATTTTAACTACCTATTAAAATAGATCTGGGAAACACATTTTCTTTTTCTTTTTAACCTCATCCTGGACTCCAAAGGCATGGGAAAGACATTTTCAACCATTTTTTCTTTTTCTTTCTTTTTTTTAATTTGAGACAGGGTCTCACTCTGTTACCCAGGCTGGAATGCAGTTGCAAAATTTTGGCTCACTGCAGCCTTGACCTCTGGGGCTCAGGCAATCCTCCCAGCCTCAGCTGGGACCACAGGCACACACCGTGCCCAGCTATCTGTATTTGTAGTAGAGACGGGATCTCACCACATTGCCCAGGCTGGTCTTGAGGAACTCCTGAGCTCAAGCAATCTGCCCACCTTGGCCTCCCAAAGTGCTGGAATTATAGGCATGAGACACTGTGCCCAGTTCAACTATTTTCTTATCCCCTATACTTTCTGAACCCTACATTTTGTTCTACCTGAAGATGATGTAAGCTCTATTTGGCTCTTCAAACAAAGATAGGATGGGAATTCAAACACTCAAATGCTTTTTATTTTTTTCCCTAAAGAGATGGGGTCTCATTCTGTCACCTAGACTGGAGTGCAGTGACACAATCATGGCTCATGGCAGCCTCAAACTCCTGTCCTCAAGTGATCCTCCCAAAGTGCTGGGATTACAGGCATAAGCCACCATGCTTGGCCTTCAAGTGCTTTCTTAAAAGAAAAAAGATTTTAAAAAGTCCCTCGTGTCAAAAAGATTAGTTTCTTGAGGAGACAGTCAAACCAAGAAACAGCAAATTTAATAAAATAATGCTATAATCAATGAGCACTGGAAACAGGAACAATAAAGAGTTTTCCTGGGGAACTAGGGAAAGCTTAGACTGAAACAGAGACCTAAAATAGGTGTTTGCTCAATGAAAAAGGAAATTCTAGGTTTAGGACCATGATGATAGAAAATAGCACGCATGGAGGTTAGAGGGGAGTGGTATGAATGTGGATATATAAACAGGCAGACGGGGCCAGAATGTGGAAAACTTTAGATAACTATTAATATCAACTTCACCTGGCGGATCAGAAACTCAACCTTTTTTCTCCACTACACACATGAAGGATGAGACACATTCATAACGGGCACACCGTAAACTACTCCAGAAATGAAGTAATCTGGAGACCACATAAATCCCTGAGTCCCCCCTCTACTCCTTCATCCCCTACCTCCCAGAAAGCTGCAACTCCATCCCTTTCTCTCCTGTTAAGAAAATTTATCTGGTCAGGTACAGTGGCTCACACCTATAATCCTAACACTTTGGAAGGCTGAGACGGGAGGATTGCTTGAGCTCAGGAGTTTGAGACCAGCTTGGGCAACACAGTGAGACCTTGTCTCTACAAAAATTTATAAATTAGCCAGGCATGGTGGTGCACATCGGTAGTCCCAGCTTCTTGGGAGGCTGAGGCGGGATCACTTGAACCTGGGAGGTGGAGGTTTTAGTGAGCTATGATTGTGCCACTGCACTACAGTGTGGGTGACAGAGCAAGACCCTGTATCAAAAAAAAATAAGGTACGTTTATCTGAATGTTGAATGCAAATGAGATTGATTTTGGAAAACTAACCTTAAATCTATTCAAATGTCTAAAATTAAATTCAAAAAAAGAGTCAATAGCAAAATGAAATCACAGTGCTAGGCCTTCTTCTTTCTTCTCTCTCCTTCTCTTACTCATTCCTATTGCTTTAAATATCCCTATATGCCAACTCCCCCAAATGTGTATCCCTATCCCAGGCCAGTCTTCTGAATTCCAGACTCACTTATTCTCATATGTATGGTCTCTCACTTGCTTTTTCTCTCTCTTATACACATACACACACACCCTTGAGAGGTGGCATACCAGTTGCTCATACTAGAAACCCAGGGGTCATTCCTAACACTTCTCTTTCACCTCCCACCATCAAATCCTGGTACTCCAAACACAAACACATTTCCCAAATCTACATACTTCTTGTGCCGCTACCTTAACCCAAGACAGCACTGGCTCTCAGCAATGAATATCTTCCCTCTTTTTTTTTTTTGAGACAAAGTCTCGCCGTCACCCAGGCTGGAGTGTGGCGCAATCTTGGCTCACTGCAACCTCTGCCTCCTGGGTTCAAGTGATTCTCCCACTTCAGCCTCTAGAGTGGCTGGGATTACAGGTGCCCACCACCACACCCAGCTAATTTTTGTATTTTTAGTACAGACAGGGTTTCACCATTTGGCCAGGCTAGTCTCGAACTCCTGACCTCAAGTGATCTGCCTGCCTCGGCTTCCGAAAGTACTGGAATTACAGGCCTGAGCCACCGCACCCAGCCTGAGTATCTTCCCTTTTAAGTCGCGTCCTGCTTCTCTTTTAGTCCTTTCCAATCTGCTCTGCGCACTGAAGAAAGAACAATCTTTTTAAAAGCATAAAACAGACATCTGGCCAGGAGTGGTGGCTCACACCACCTGTAATCCCAGCACTTTGGAAGACCAAGGTGGGTGGATCACGAGGTCAAGAGACAGAGACCATCCTGGCTAACATGGTGAAACCCCATCTCTACTAAAAATACAAAAATTAGCTGGGAGTGCTGGCGCGCGCCTGTGCTCCCAGCTACTCAGGAGACTGAGGCAGGAAAATCACTTGAACCCAGGAAGCGGATGTTGCAGTGAGCTGAAATTGTGCCACTGCACTCCAGCCTGGGCAATAGAGCGAGACTCCATCTAAAAAATCAAACAAACAAAACAGACATGCTATTCCTAGCTTAAAATCCTTCAATTATTTCCCAAAACACTTAGAATAAAATTAAACTCTTTAACACGATTTATAAAAGGGGTCTCTGCTCAACTTAACAATCTCATTTTAGGCTACCCTCCTCCTCCCTCAGTATGTTCCAGACACACTGGCCTTCTTTTGAATCTTCTTCTTCTTCTTCTTCTTTTTTTTTTTTTGTGAGACAAAGTCTGGATCTGTTGCCCAGGCTGGAGTGCAGCGGTGTGACCTCGGCCCACTGTAACCTCCGCCTCTCAGGTTCAAGCCATTCTCCAGCCTCAACCTCCCAGGTAGCTGGGATTACAGGTGTGTGCCACTACGTCTGGCTAATTTTTGTATTTTCAGTAGAGACAGGGTTTCATCGTATTGGCCAGGCTGGTCTCGAACTCCTGGCCTCAAGTTATCTGCCCATCTCGGCCTCCCAAAGTGCTGTGATTACAAGCGTGACTCACCGTGCCTGGCCTCTTTTGATTCTTTGAACTCATCAAGCTCAGCACTGCCTAAAAGCTTCCTGTAACTGGAACACTATTCCCCTAGCTTTCTGCATGGCAAGTGGCGTCTAATCTCCTTATTTCTTTTTTTTTTTTTGAGACAGAGCCTCGCTCTGTCACTCAGGCTGGAGTGCAGTGGCATGACCTTGGCTCAGGATCATGTGAAGTCCCCTCTTCACATGATCCCAGTCATGGTTCTAGGAACCAGGCTGTCAACCACTATAGCTCCTTCACAGGAACAGGACACTTCAGAGATAGAAATCAAACTGTAGAAGTGCTCTATGGTTCTTCCTGTCATTTGGAAGTGACAAATACTCCTTCCATTTATAAGCAACAATAAAAGCTTTCTAAATAGTTCTATTTTGATTTCAGGGGAGAAAAGCCAAAACTCTTCCCAAATGCTCTATTAATTATTCTTGATAAAAGCAGCTAATTATAAAGCAAACCTCACAGCCCTAGATATCTCTCCTGCAATCAACATTACAGGAAAAACAGAGAATTTTTTAGAATATACAAGATCTTCATTCTCTAATTATCAAAGTAAAAAATGCACATTCGTCTCTTACATACTTTAGTAGTCTGATTTCAAAACAAAGTCTGGTCTCAGAAAATTATTCACTTCGATTTCCTTAATCTGCCTCTTAGACACCGGAAAACTCTAAAATAATACTCTAAAGATATTACATTTCCTGTTTCTAGATTTTCTTTATAAAGGCTTCATATCACTCCACTTACTAGTACCACTTTTCTTCTAGATTCACACAAGTCACTAGCCTTCCCATGATTTCCAGCTTTGTTAAGGGTCCACCCCTTCATTCTAAGAGCTCAAAAACTCTAGAGCAGGCGTGGTGGCTCACATCTGTAATCCCAGCACTTTTGGGAGGTCAGGAGTCCAAGAAAAGCCTGACCAACATGGAGAAACCCCTTCTCTACTAAAAATACAAAATTAGCCAGGTGTGGTGATGCATGACTGTAATCCCAGCTACTCAGGAGGCTGAGGCAGGAGAATCACTTGAACTCTGGAGGCAGAGGTTGCGCTGAGCCGAGATCATTCCATTGCAACCTAGCCTGGGCAACAAGAGTGAAATTGTGTCTCAAAAAAACAAAAAAAAACCAAAAACAGTAACAAAAAAAAACTATCAAAATCAAGAGACAAGGCATTAGATGAGGACAGAAATGAAATATGACTGGTTATAAGTTGATAACTGTTGAAACTGTATACATGTAGATTTGTTATATTATTCTGTCTACACTTTTTATAGTAAAAAATGCATAAAAATTTACCATCTCAACCTTTTTTTTTCTCTGAGACAGGGTCTCCTTCTGTCACCCAGGCTGGACACAGTGGCATGATCTCAATTCATTGTAACCTCTGCCTCCTAAGACTACAGGTGCATGCCACCGTGCCCGGCTAATTTTTCTATTTTTTGTAGAGATGAGGTTTTGCCATGTTGCCCAGGCTGATCTCTAACTCCTAAGCTCAAGCAATCTGCCTGTGTCAGCCTCCCAAAGTGCTGGGATTACAGGCATGAGCCACCCTACCCAGCCCTTTTAACCATTTTTAAGTGCACAGTTCCAAAGTGTTAAGTATGTTCATATTGCTGTGAAACAGATCTCCAGAACTTCTCATCTTGCAAAACTGAAACTCTATACCCATTAAACAACAACCCATTTCTCCCCTTCATTTTCTGGTAACCACCATTCTATTTCTGTTTCTATGAATTTATAATTTTTGATACTGACACCAACAATCCAACTGTCCCATAGAAATGACCTTTATAGTTTCTTTTGAATAAAGACAGAAATTGACCCTCCCAGTCTTAAAACCTGAAAAAGTTACATTTGTCTTATCTGAGTTCCTTTCTCAAGAAACCAACCATCAGGCCTCCCAGATAGTATCAAAGAACTTAAATTTACCAGATCACTGCATTTGGACAATGAGACCTCAGACCCCTCAACCCATCAAGATTGCCTAAGCGACCTCCTGCTTCCTTCCTGTTGACCAACTTCTCTTCCTCACCCCTCCCTAATTCCTGTTTTTCTGCATGTAGTTACAGTTCTTCCCTGCTATATAAGCCCCTAATTTAGTCAGCCAGGGAGATGGATTTGAGACCGATTTCCCATCTCCTCAGTGGCAGCATCCAATTAAAACCTCCTTCCCTGGCAATATTCATTGTCTCAGTGACTGGCTTTCTGTGCAGCAAGCAGCAAGACTTAAAACACACCCCTGGTGTTTCAGTAATAATATCTAATGTAAGTGAAAGCATACAGTATTTGTCTTTTTTTAACAGATTTATTTCACTTACAATGTCCTCAAGGTTCACCCACACTGTAGCATGTGACAGGATTTACTTCCTTTTTAAGGCTAAATAATATTCCATTGTGTATATATATCATATTTTATATATTCATCAAGAACATCTGGGTTGTTTCCACCTCTTAGCTATCCTGAATAGTGCTGCTATGAGCATAGGTGTGCAAATATCTCTTTGAGGCCCTGCTTTGAATACTTTTGCACACATATCCAGAAGTGAGATTGCTGGATTACATAATTCTATTTTTAATTTTTTGAGGAACTGCCATGCTGTTTTCCATCACAGCTGCATCATTTTACAGTCCCACTAACAGTGCACAAGAATGGTTCCTTATTTTTTTTAATAGTAGCTATCCTAATGGGTGTGAGGCGTTATCTCACTGTGGTTTTGATATGCATTTATCTGACGATTAGTGATGTTGAACATCTTTTCAAATGCTTCTTGACCATTGGTATATTATCTTTGGAGAAGTGTCTATTCAAGTCATTCGCCCATTTTTTAATCTGGTTATTTGATTTTTTGTTGTTGAGTTGTTGTTCTTTCTACAGTCTGGAATATTAATACTTTAACAGATACACAATTTACAAATATTTTCTCCCATTCCACAGGTTGCCTTTTCAAGTTGTTGATTGTGTTCTTTGATGCACCAAAGTTTTTAAGTCTGATGAGGTACCATTTGTCTATTTTTGCTTTTGTTGCCTGTGCTTATGGTGTCATATGCAAGAAATCACTGCCAAATGCAAAGTCATGAAGCTTTTCCTCTAAGTTTTCTTTCAGGAATTTTATAGTTTTAGGTCTTATGCTTAGGTCTTTAATCCACTTTGGGTTAATTTTTATATATAGTGTAAAATACAAGTCCAACTTTTGGTTTTGCATGTAGAAGTCGTTTTCCCAACACTATTTGTTGAAAAGACTGTCCTTGCTCCACAGAGTAGTCCTGGCACCCCTGTCCAAGATAGTTAGACCACATATGCAAGGGTTTATTTCTGAGCTCTCTAATCTATTGTTTATATCTCTGTCATTATGGCAGTACCACACTGGTTTTATTACTGTAGCTTTGTAATATATTTTGAAATCAGAAAGTTTAAGTCCTCCAGCTTTATTCTTCTTTTCAAAACGGTTTTGGCTATTGTGGTACCTTGAGATTCCAAATTAATTTTATGATGAAACTTCTATTTGCAAAAAAATGCTGTTGGGATTTTGATAGGTATTGTGTTGAATCTGTAGATCACTTTGAGCAGTATTCATATCTTAACAATATTAAGTCTTCCAATCCATGAACACAGGATGTCTTTCTATTTATTTGTACATTAATTCCTTTCAGTGGTATTTTATGATTTCTAATACTCAAAGTCTTCACTTCTTTGGTTAGGGTCATTCCTTTTATTCTTTCTGATGCTGTTGTTAATGAAATTGTTTTCTTAATTCTTCGAGTTATTCACTGTTTGTGTATGGAAACAAAACTAATTTTTGTGTGTTTATTTTATATCTTACAACTTTGCTGAATTCATTTATTAGTTATAACACAATTTTTGTGAAATCTTTAGGATTTTCTTTCTTTTTGTTTTTGAGATGGAATCTCACTGTCACAAGGCTGGAATGCAGTGGCAAGATCTTGGCTCACTGCAACCTCTACCTCCCGGGTTCAAGCGATTCTCCTGCCTCAGCTTCCCAAGTAACTGGGACTATAGGTGCACATCACCACGCCCAGATAATTTTTGTATTTTTAGTAGATAAGGTTTCACCCTGTTGGCCAGGATGGTCTCTTAACCTTGTGATCCGCCCACCTCAGCCTCCCAAAGTGCTGGGATTACAGGCGTAAGCCACTTAGCTCAGCCTCAGGGCTTTCAACAAATAAGATTGTATCATCTGTGAACAGAGATAATTTTACTTCTTCCTTTCTAATTTGGGTGCTTTTAAGTTCTTTTTCTTGCCTAAATTGCTCTGGCTAGGACTCCTAACACTATGTTTAAATGGCAGTGGCAAGAATGGGTATCTTTGCTACATTCCTGATGTTAGGGGGAAAGCTTTCAGTCCTTCACCACTGAATAAGATGTTCACTGTGGGCTTTTTTTTTTTTTTTTTGTGGGGAAGGGAGGATGGAAACGGTCTTGTTCTGTTGCCCAGACTGAAGTGCAGTGGTACAGTCTTGGCTCACTGCAGGCTCAAGTCATCCTCCCACCAAAGCCTCCCAAGTAGTTAGAATATCACCATGCCTGGCTAATTGTGTTTATTTTTTGTAGAGATTACGTCTCATTTTGTTGCCCAGGCTGGTCTCAAATAATACTCCTGCCTTTGCCTCCCAGAGTGCTGGAATTACAGGTATGCGCCAACATGCCCAGTCCGCTGTGGGCTTTTCATAAATATACTTTGATATGTTGAGTTTCCTTCTATTCCTACTTTGTTGAGTGTTTTTATCATGAAAGGGTGCTAGATCTGTCAAATGCTTTATTTGCATCAATTGAGATGATCATGCAGTTTTTGTCCTTTATTCTGCTAACGCGTTATTCTCTTTACTTTGATGTGTCTGAAATTTTCCATGATAAAGTTTGTTTTGTTTTTTAAGTTACCACAGTCTGAGAAACAGTCAGGTCAAGAAAAAGTTAAGCAAACCATGTACTGAGCAAACTTGTGGCCATTGAAGTAAAAGCAGAAGATCAGAAGTAATTTGTTATGTTAGAGAATTAAGAGGGGAAGTCTACTTATATTTACTAAACACATGATGTCCTTAGCCACTCTGTGAGGCAAATATTGTTATTCTTATTTTACAGATAAGAAAAAGAAGAAAATTGTTTGTGTCCAGATGACCTTCCAGAGACAGCCCCAATAAGATCTCTCATCCCATTATAGTCTTCTGCAATGTGACCTTCCCACTCCCTTTAAAGACATGGAATCTATTTCTCAACCCCCTTGAATCTGGGAGGTCCTGTGACTTCTTTTTTTTTGAGACAGAGTCTTGTTCTGTCACCCAGGCTGGAGAGCCGTGACGCAATCTCGGCTCACTGCAACTTCCGCCTCGCAGGTTCAAGCAATTCTCCTGCCTCAGCCTCTCGACTAGCTGGGATTACAGGCATCTGCCACCACGCCTGGCTAATTTTTTTAATATTTTTTAGTAGAGATGGGGTTTCACCATCTTGGCCAGGCTGGTCTCGAACTCTTGACTTTTTGATCCACCCACTTCGGCCTCCCTAAGTGCTGGGATTACAGGTGTGAGCTACTATGCCCGGCCACCCTGTGACTTCTTTAATAGACACAATATTGTGCCAGTTCCAAAGCCCTTAACTAACCTGACATCTTCTGTTTCCTAACTATTGAAACCTTGAGCAGTCACATAAGTCTAGGCTACTCTGCTGGAATGAGACGCCATCTCAAAGAGCACTGAGACATCAAACAGGTAAAAGGAAGAAACCATCCTGGATCCAATCTAGCAGAGCCTTCAGATGGCTCCATCTGCAGGTACTATCTGACCACAATCACGTGAAAGACCTTAAGGGGAGAAGTGTCCAGCTGAACCCTGTCAATCAACAGAAACAGGAGAGAGATAATAAATTACTATGTTAAGCCACTATATTTTGGGTGGACTTGTTAGGCAATAACAGAAAACTAGAACATTGCCCAATGGATGAAAAGGAGCTTTAAACCTTGGTCTTTCTTGAATCCAAAATTCCATATTCTTTTCATTACACCATGTTGGTTGAAAACAACTATGCTTTTAATCCAGGCACAGTGGCTCACACCTATAACCTTAGCACTTCGGAAGGCTGATGCGGGATCACTTGAGGCCAGGAGTTCGAGACCAGCCTGGCCCAACATGGTGAAACCCCGTCTCTACTAAAAATACAAAAATTACCTGGGTATGGCAGCACATGCCTGTAATCCCAGCTACTCTGCAGGCTGATGCAGGAGAACTGCTTGAACCTAGGAGGCAGAGGTTGCAATGAGCGACAGAGTGAGACTCCGTGTAAAAAAAAAAAAAGAAAAGAAAAAAAATAATTATGCTTTCATAGGGAGGAACACTAAATGAAGAATAATAATGTATTAAATACCAATTAAATGTCTAGCACTGTAGAAATCTATCTTATGCTTACATATTAATACATGAAGTCTTCACAACCAGTCTTTCACAACTCCCCAAAGTATTTCTAATTTGTAGTCACAAAATCTTACTCCTCAAAATTCAGTAAGTCATTTTTCTCTTTTTTAAAAAATTGAGACAGGGTCTTGCTCTGTTGCCCAGGCTGGAGTGCAGTGGCACAATCTCGGCTCACTATAACCTCTGCCTCACAGGCTCCAGGAATTCTCCCACTTCAGCATCCTGAGTAGCTGGGACCACAGGCATATACTACCACACTCCGCTAATTTTTGTATTTGTTGAAGAGATGGAGTTTTGCCATGTTGCCCAGGCTACTCATGAATTCCTGAGCTCAAGTGATCCTCTGGTGTCAGCCTCCCAAAGTGCTGGGATTACAGGCATGAACCACCACACCCAGCTGAGTCATTTCTATCATACCATGTGTAAAAGAAATGCATAACAAAAAACCTAAGTTACTTACCTAGAATCACTAAAAACAGGAACCCAACTGTTTCCACCAAACTAAGCTGCTTTCCCCCTAGGATCTAAAAGATTACTGTAAACAACTCTAGTGAAGATACTCAGTAGCAGGTTCTGAATCAAGAACAACTCCCTAATTATAGCTTAGCCCTGATGCTTACTCACTTAAAAGAACAGCCCAAGAGGATAAAGCACTAGAAATACAGAAAGGAAAGGGAAAGGTTGATTTTAATGCATTACTTTCTTTTGCCTCCTGTATTTCAAAGGATTAGTTACCACAATATATGACATCTTAGGGGACAAGGGGCTACAAATTCAGACCTATTTATATCAAGTCCCATAATGTGAAATTTACATACTCTTGAACCCTACACAAGTTTATAATATCCAATACTTTTTTTTTTTTTTTTTTAATAGAAATAGGGTTTCTCCATGTTGTCCAGGCTGGTCTCAAACTCCCAGCCTCAGGTGATCCGCTCGCCTCAGCCTCCTGAAGTGCTGGGATTACAGGCGTGAGCCACTACGCCCGGCCTATATCCAATACTTATTCAGCACAAGAAATGTAACATAAAGACTTACTAACTACTTATTTCCTCATTTCACAGCTTTGTTTTTCTACCTCTTCATCATCCACTCAAAGTGTTTATCTAAAACAAACGAAGGTTCCAATAGTGATTCAAGTGTCAAAAAAAGAAGCCCATTTTCTGTCTAGTCTGACAGTCACAAAATTAAGTTAGTCACATTCTAATGTTCATATTCTCTTTGAGTATCACATGGCAAGACAGTTCAGAAATTCCTAATTAGAAGGATTAAGAATACAAAATGTTTGCTATGCCTCATAGCTCCTAGGCCAGAACCCATCATACTTTTAATCTGATGCTAAATCACATCACCAGGTCAAAGACCATGTTTTTTTCTAGAGACTGGTTAGCTTTTCAAGCCAGGTAATATGTCTCCCCTTTTCAAAAGCATCAAGTGAACCCCAAAACAAAGACAACAGAACTTATAAGTTCTGTTCCCACTTCCACCATTATCTGCAAGGTCTCTGTGAAAATCTGTTTCTAGAGTACAAATACTGTCCTCACTGACTTCTCTCTCTCAATTCTCCTTCAAGAAAATAAGGAAGACATACCTCTCATTCATTACAAGAAAGAGAAAGTTTCCAGTCTAAACATTTTGCAGTTAGTTCTCTGAGCTCAAGAAGTTGTAAACAATTGTTCTCTTGGCTATTAATAAAGAAAATCAGTTTACCAAAAAGGAAGACAATAGGCCACAGTTTCAGTGTTACACAAGGTACCTATACAATTAAAATACTGTTTGAAGAGTTATGATTCAGTTTCAGGTCAATAAAACTACCTTGATTTATGGTCTCACCCCTTAAGAATAGTAACATTCACAACCTTTTCCCTTTTTTTCAGACACAGTCTCACTCTGTTGCTCAAGCTGGAGTACAGTGGCACCATCTCGGCTCACTGCAACCTCCACCTCCCAGGCACCTCAGCTTCCCAGTAGGTGGGATTACAGGTGCCCTCCATCATGCCCGGCTAATTTTTGTATTTTTAGTAGCAATGGGATTTCACCACATTGGCCAGGCTGGTCTTGAACTCCTGACCTCAAGTGATCCACCTGCCTCAGCCTCCCTAAGTGCTGGGATTACAGGTGTGAGCCACTGCACCCGGCTACCTTTATCATTTTGTTCCTTAATTCAGGCCATGATTGAACACTGACATTATTACGGATTCCAAACAGGAGTACATAATCAAGCAAGCTTCTTTAGCTCATTGTGTCCCAACGCAGAAAATCAGGTCACGGGACAAAGTGTTACTTGATACAAGCTTGATCAGATGGTCAAGAAGCCAAATTTTCTAAGGAAAAACACACTGGACTACAAGAATCATCAGAGAAAATGTTAACCTCAGACAACATAATATAGCAGAAAAGACTTACAGTGTTTTTTGCTTGCTCACACTAAAGGCAGCAAGAAGGGGAACAACCCAGTGGCATAAATATAAAATGATAAATGAGTCAAAAAGTACAGATGTTTAGCTCTGATGTGTACCACAATAGTTTAGAAGTAAAATGTATCTTCTTGTTTTTAGCTTAGGCTGACAGAATCTTCTTTCACAAAATGACAATATTCTTTGACTCAGCAAAAATTCTAAGCTCTATAAAGCATTGTATAGAAAGAAAAATAACCTGGGATTGAAAGTCACAAAAATCACCTACGAAGTGTATACTCTGATAAAATTATATTTCCCTTAACTATATTCTAGTAGTTAGGGAAGTCAAAAGGCATATGAAATAAACTTTTGAATATCCTAGTCACAGGTACTTAGCCTCAAAATGAGAAGTGAGCAATGCTTTAGAACAGCCTCAGTGGTTCGAGTAATGAATGTAAAGCAAAACAAAGCTGGACTGGTAATCATTTCAACTATGTATGTGCACCTCAAAAAATCACGCTGTCCATCTTAAATGCATGCACACAAGCACGCATGCATACACACAGACATATACACACAATTGGACGGGAAACACAGAATAACCAATCAGTTGTATGATACTGGGTAGGTCACTTCACCCAAATGAGATAGTACGGAAGATACTAAGTTCTCGACAAACTGTAGGTTCTAATAAATTATTCTGAGTGATTTGGATATGGAATATTTCTCAAACCATGTTCCACAAGATATTAATCAGTGGTTAAGGGAGAAAAAAAAGCTAGATTTAGAAAAGCCTAAACTAAACAATATTAAACATGCTCTTTACTGAATGATTTTTCAGAACCATTAATATGCCATTCTGTGTCATAAAAGGGGATGTGAAGGGATGGAGATAGGGAAACAATTTGGTATGCAGTATTTTACCATAATTCTGAGCTCCCATTAAATCTCCTGGCACACGGTTTGAGAAACGCTGATCTAGACTACTGATTTCCACACTTTTGGTTCCCACAAAGCAGTTCAATTTTTAAATTAAAAAACTGAAAACCCGCATGGGTTGCCAACTTTTTTATTTTGCCAAGTAAAAATGTTTTTTTAAAAAATAACTATTTACTATCATCATTTCATTTTAAAAAGTACTATTTTACAATGTATCCATAGAGCGACCCAGAGCTTCTGATTGAAAATTCTTCATCAAAGTAAAAGTAATACTTGGAATTACAGTATTGACTTTCCATCAATGACATAAGAGAACTTCACAAGTATGATCTAATTTAATTCACAGCAGGAACATTCACGTCAGGAAAGATCACATACAAACTGGTTGTTCAAAGTAGCCACTGGCTGGGCACAATTCCAGCACTTTGGGAGGGCAAGGCAGGAGGATCATGAGTTCAGGAGTTCGAGACCAGCCTGGCCAACGTGGTGAAACCCTGTCTCTACTAAAGATACAAAAAAAAAAAATTTGCCAGGCGTGGCACACCTGTAGTTCCAGCTACTTGGGAGGCTGAGACAGGAGAACTGCTTGAACCCAGGAGGGGGAGGTTGCAGTGAGCCAAGTGCCACTGCACTCCAGCCTGGGCGACAGGGCAAGATTCCGTCTCAAAAAAAAAAAAAAAGGTAGCCACTTACCACTGGATTAAGAGAACAATTAGTTAACTGAATAGAACTTCAAGAACAAAAGCAACGTAAATGCAACCTCAAAGCAAAACAAAGGATATTTATAAAATTGTTCTAAAAAAAATTATCCCAGGCCAAGTTTACCTGTTACTGAATTCCAAGTCTTCAAAAAAAAAAAGATGAGGTTTTAATTTATTCAGTCAACATTAGCAGCATTACTGCTTTGATTTACAAAAGGAAAATCCTGACATTGCTTTGCATTGTCTTCCATCCTAACATTTTCAAGACTGTTCATCATCATAAGATAAAATATATACTAACAGTTTGTAACTCATGAAGGAGATTGTTTCAGAGGTAAAATTTAAATCCTAGTATGTCAGTGGCTACCATGAGATCTATGTGGAAAAATTGCAGAACAAAATTCCCTTACACAAAGTCCAAAAATACCCCAAAGCTCAAATCACTAAACCATAGCTAGCAGAAATAAACACAACTATCTCATTTTACAGACAAGGAAAATGAAGACCCTGAAAGGTTCAAGAATTTAACAGCTAAAATAAAACATTTTTTTCCTACAGTACTGTAATATGATTTATATATAATTAATTTACATAAATAAAATCAGCTATGAAAAGGGCTAACAGTTGCAAAATGAGGGCTAGTTGTTAGTTCTACAGCTTACAGCAACAATATCTCAGAACTAAAACGGGCAAAAAGGCATTTGCTCTAATTCAGAGATAGCTACATTAATTTAATGTTTAAATGAAATATTAAATTTAAGGTCAGGCGCAGTGGCTCACGCCTGTAATCCTAGCACTTTGGTAGGCCGAGGAGAGTGAATCATTTGAGGTCAGGAGCTCAAGATCAGCCTGGCCAACAGGGTGAAACCCCGTCTCTACTAAAAATACAAAAACTAGCTGGGCATTGTGGTGCACATCTGTAGTCCTAGCTGCTCAGGAAGCTGAAGCGGGAGAATTGCTTGAACCCGGCAGGCAGAGGTTTTGGTGAGCTGAGATCGTGCCACTGCACTCCAGCCTGGGCAACAGAGGGAGACTCCATCTCAAAAAAATAAAATAGACAAATAAATTAATATTAAATTTAAAGAAAGCCAAAAGGAGGAAAAAATATTTAAATCCAGATTTTACTATCCATTTTTCTCAACATTTTATTAATCTCCTTATTTCTTTCTGAATATAACTGATATAGTTTGGATATCTGTCCCCTCTAAATCTCATATTGAAATTTGATCCCCAATGTTGAAGGTGGGGCCTAGTGAGAGGTGTTTGGGTCATGGGAGCAGATCCCTCAAGAATGTCTTGGTGCACTCTTTATGGGAATGAGTGATGTGGTTTTTTTAAGAGTGGGTACCCCTCCCCTTTCTCTCTTGTTCCCTCTCTTGCCATGTGGAACACCTGCTTTCTCTTTGCCTTCCACTATGACTGGAAGCTTCCTGAGGTCCCACCAGCAGCAAATGCTGGTGTCGAGCTTCTTGTACTGTCTGCAGAGTAATGAGCTAATTAAAACTCTTTTATTTGTTTATTTTCTGTAGAGACGGAAGTCTCTCTCTGTCACCCAGGCTGGAGTGCAATGGCAGGATCCCAACTCACTGCAACCTCCACCTCCTGGGTTCAAGTGATTCTACTGCCTCAGCCTACCTAGTAGCTGGGATTATTGGCACGTGCCAACATGCGCAACTAAGTTTTGTATTTTGAGTAAAGACAGGGTTTCATCAAGTTGGCCAGGCTGGTTTTGAACTCCTGACTTCAGGTGATCTGCCTGCCTTAGCCTCCCAAAGTGCTGGGATTATAGGTTTGAGCCACCGTGCCCTGTCGTAAACCTCTTTTCTTTATAAGTTACCCAGCCTCAGGTATTCCTTTATAAATAACACAAAATGGACTAAGACAATAGCCCAAGTACTTAGAGCAGCTCCTGGAATACAGAAGGTACCAATACAGTTACTACATAAATAAAAATGGACTGCTGATTCCATCTTTGCTACTGTGAATAGTGATACAGTGAAACATGGAAGTGCAGGTATCCCTTTGATATACTGATTTATTTGCCTCTGGATGTGGGATCACTGGATTGTATGGTAGTTTTTAGTTTTTTTTTTTTTAAAATATCCATACTATTTTCCATAGTGACTATACTAATTTACATTCTCATCACAGTGTTTAAGAGTTCCCTTTCTTCCATATCCCCATCAGCATTTGTTATTTTTGTCTTTTTAATAATGGCCATTCTAACTGGGGTATGATATCTCATTTTGGTTTTGGTTCACACTTCTCTGATGATTAGTGATGCTGAGCACTTTTTCATGTACCTGCTGGCCATTGATATGCCTTCTTTTGAGAAAGGCCTATTCATGTCCTTTGCCCAACCATTATTTGTTTTTTTATCATACTTTCAACAACTCTTTAATTTAAAACATGCAAATCAAGACTAGCAGTGAAAATTAATTTGCTCTTTGCCTTTTACATGTTATTACACAGAAAATAAATGTATCATAGTTTTCGCACTACATCAGCAATCCAAATAACTAATTTTTTTCAAACCAACGAGGCTAAGATATAAAAATTTCTATTCCTCAACCTAACTTTTCTTAACTAGGTACACTAATACCTGTAAACATTTAGCACTGACCATGTTACAAGATCAGGATCTAATAACTAGCACCATAAATTCAAAATCAGGGAATCAACAACTTTTAATAAGTTTGAGAATAAAAGTACCTCACATTAGTACTTAGAGAAGATCCTCTAGAAGTTTTCATTCAACAAATTCAGCTATTAATGATCAATGAAATAACTCTGCCTACAAAGCCCATCAGCTGTTCATCTGGAAGGCATGTATTAAGGGATAACTCCTCTACTTATAGGCTCTTATATGTAGAAATAAAGCCGTATTCCACAAGAGGTTCCATTCTACCAGGCACTAACAAATGGCAAGTGGTCCCTCAAACCGCTGCTTTGAGACAACACTTTAGTCATTAGTCTACAGGTCTATAGGTCTGTGCTTTGTTTTCAAGGATTCTTTTTTTTCTTTTTTTTTGAGCCGGAGTCTCACTCTGTTGCCCAGGCTGGAGAGGAGTGGTGCAGTCTTGACTCACTGCAACCTCTGCCTCCGGGGTTCAAGTGATTCTCCTGCCCCAGCCTCCCAAGAAGCTGGGATTACAGGCATGCGCCATCACACCCAGCTAATTTTTGTATTTTTAGTAGAGATGGGGTTTCACTATGTTGGCCAGGGTGGTCTCAAACTCCCGACCCTGGGTAATCCACCCACCTCGGCCTCCCAAAGTACTGGGATTATAGGCATGAGCCACTGCAACCGGCCCAAGCTAATTTTTTTTTGAGACCTGGAGTCTCACTTTGTCACCCAGGCTGGAGTGCAGTGGTGCAATCTTAGTTTACCAAAACTTCCACCTCCCGGGTTCAAGCAATTCTCCTGCCTCCGCCTCCCGGGTAGCTGGGATTACAGGCATGTGCCACCATGCCCAGCTAATTTTGTATTTTTAGTAGAGACGGGGTTTTGCCATGTTGGTCAGCCTGGACTCAAACTCCTGACCTGAAGTGATCCACCTGCCTCAGCCTCCCAAAGTGCTGGGATTGGTACAAAAAGCAGAAAGTGGCAAGAAGAAAAAACCTACGATTAAGTTTCCTTCATTCAACAAACACTATTTGAATATCTACTAGGTACCAAGGCATCGTCCTAACACTTATGAAAAAGCAAACATCAGGCCGGGCGTGGTAGCTCACGCCTGTAATCCCAGCACTTTGGGAGGCCCAGGCGGGTGGATCACGAGGTCAAGAGATCGAGACCATCCTGGTCAACACGGTGAAACCCCGTCTCTACTAAAAATACAAAAAATTAGCTGGGCATAGTGGCGCGTGCCTGTAATCCCAGCTACTCAGGAGGCTGAGGCAGGAGAATTGCCTGAACCCAGGAGACGGAGGTTGCGGTGAGCTGAGATCGCACCATTGCACTCCAGCCTGGGTAACAAGAGCGAAACTCCGTCTCAAAAAAAAAAAAAAAAGAAAAAGCAAACATCAATAATAAGAGTGGTGAGGAAATAAGAAATGTAAAGGCATACAGGAATTGTCTAAGCCAAGTAAATCTTTGTATTTTAGACTAAAAGGCTGTGCTAAAGTAGTGAATAATAAGCAAGAAAAAAAGAGTGAGTAATAAAATAGAAAAACGTTTTCCTGTATGACTGGAGGTCTTTCTTAAAGAGGACAGTACAATCATCTAGGGGATATTCTGAACATCTATGGAAGTGCTTTGGTTGTCAGAGCAGTTAAGAAGTGCTTCTCACTATTCACAATAGCAAAGACATGGAATCAACCCAAATGCCCAACATTGATAGACTGGATAAAGAAAATGTGGTACGTGGCCGAGCGCGGTGGCTCACGCCTGTAATCCCAGCACTCTGGGAGGCAGAGGTGGGCGGATCACGAGGTCAAGAGATCAAGACCATCCTGGCCAACATGGTGAAACCTCATCTCTACGAAAAATACAAAAATTAGCCAGGCGTGGTGCACATGCCTGTGGTCCCAGCTACTCAGGAGGCTGAGGCGGAAGAATCACTCAAACCCAGGAGGCGGAGGTTGCAGTGAGCCAAGACTGTGTCACTGCACTCCAGCCTGGCGACAGAGCAAGACTCCGTCTCAAAAAAAAAAAAAAAAGAAGAAGAAGAAAATGTGGTACATATACACCATGGAATATTATGCAGCCATAAAAGAGAATGAATGATTACTTTGCAGGGGTGTGGATGGAGCTGGAAGCCATCGTTATACTCAGCAAACTAACACAGGAACAGAAAACCAAACATCACATGTTCTCATTTATAAGAAGGAGCTAAATGATGAGAACACATGGACACATGAGGAGGAACAACACACATGGGGGCCTGTGCAGGGAGTCGGGGGAGCCTCAGGAAGAATAGCTAATGGATGCTGGGCTTAATACCCAGGTGATGAGTTGATCTGTGCAGCCAATCACCATGGCACACGTTTACCTACGTAACAAAACCTGCACATCCTGCATATGTGTCCTGGGACTTAAAATAAAAATTGAAGAAAAACGAGAAAAGAAGCATCACTGACATTCAATTGGCAGAGGAAAGGAAAGCACAGGCAAGTCCAGAACAAAGAAAAAAATGTCTTTATTCTCAAACTTCCTGAATTTTTAAATTTTTTATAATTACCAAAGCCTAGAACCTAATTCCATTCTACATATAAGCACCAAGTCCTTTTGCATAATTTTATTTATTTATTGAGACAGGGTCTCACTCTGTCACCCAGGCTGGAGTACAGTGGTGCCATCACAGTTCACTGCAGCCTTGACCTCCTGGGATCAGGTAATTCTCCCACCTCACCCTCCCAGGCAGCCAGGACTACAGGCACGTGCCACCATGCCTGGCTAATGTTTTAAAAATTTTTTTGTAGAGACACAGTTTTACCATGTTGCTCAGGCTGCTCTCCAACTCCTGGGCTCAAGTGATCCATCTGCATTGGCCTCCCAAAGTGCTGGGATTACAAGCGTGAACCACTGTGCCCAGTCCATAATTTTGATATGTACTAAAGGTCCAGAAAAGTTAACTGGACCTTTAACTGCTGAATAAAGTAAGAGAAAACTGTAGTTTGGGGCAGATTCAGTGGCTCACATCTGTAATCTCAGCACTGTGGGAGGCCAAGGAGGACAGTGAGCCTAATTCAAAACCAGCCTGGGCAACCAAGTAAGACCCCATCTCTACCAGAAAGAAGAAGAAAGAAGGAGAAGGAAGATGGAAGAAGGAGGAGAAGGAAGAAGAAAAAGAAGAAAGTTATACTAGGGTTTTATTTGTGCATTTGTGAAGAACTGTTCACTGTACTGGTTTGCTTCTCCTGGTATTTCAGTTGCAAATACCCTTATAGCAGTCTACTCAGGTAGCTGTCATGTCAAGCGAATCCGTCAGAAATATTTTCTATTTATCTTTTATCTTACTGCAAGAGAATTTTAAAAATTATATACGTAGGACTGGGCGTGGTGGCTCATGCCTATAACCCTAGCACTTTGGGAGGCAAAGGTGGGTGGATCACTTGAGGCCAGGAGTTCAAAACCAGCCTGGCCAACATGGTAAAACCCTGTCTCTACAAAAATAAATAATAATAGAAAATTAGCCAGGTGTGGTGGTGCACACTTCTAATCGCAGCAACTCAGGAGGCTGAGGTATGAGCATTGCCTGAACCCAGGAGGCAGAGGTTGCAGTGAATTGAGATCGCACCACCACACTCTAGCCTGGGTGACACGGCAAGACTCTGTCTCAAAAAAAAAAAAAAAAAAAAAATACATATATATATATTGTGTGTGTGTGTGTGTGTGTAGGCCGGGAACAGTGGCTCACACCTGTAATCCCAGCACTTTGGGAGGCCGAAGCAGGAGGATCACGAGATCAGGAGTTCAAGACCAGCCTGGCCAATATGGTGAAACACCATCTCTACTAAAAATACAAAAATTAGCCAGGCGTGGGCGCACACCGGTAGTCCCAGCTACTCAGAAGGCTGAGGCAGAACAATCACCTGAACCCGGGAGACGGAAGTTGCAGTGAGCCCAGATTGCACCACTGCACTCCAGCCTGGGAATGTAACTTTCTTACCTTTTTTCTTCTTTTGAGAATGTAAATTCTAAGCACAGTGAAAGGTAAGCATAATGAAACCGCTCTTGGGAGCCAGTACTATGGGTTAAAAATCTATTCAAACCTGTACATCAAAGTGAGTGACAAGGAGGTAAATAATACCTTGTCTACTGAGAAGTTTCCTGTGACACTTGTTGCAATTATCAAGGAGAGAGATTAATCTGTTTTAACAGATTTTCAAGGAAGATAAAATTAACTGGTCTGGCCAGGCGCTGTAGGCTTACGCCTGTAGTCCTAGCAATTTGGGAGGCTAAGGCAGGCAGATCACTAGAGGTCAGGAGTTCAAGACCAGTGTGGCCAACACGGTGAAACCCCCGCCTCTACTAAAAACACGAAAATTAGCCAGGTATGGTGGTGTGCACCCACAATCCCAGCTACTTGGGAAGCCAAGGAATGAGAATTGCTTGAACCTGGAAGGTGGAAGTTGCAGTGAGCCGAGATCACGCCACTGCACTCCAGCCTGGGCAACAGAGCAAGAGTTCAGGTTCCCCCCCCAAAATAAAAAAAAAACCTAACTGGTCTCTATTGAGAAAACAGTCACCAACAGTCTACTTATCACACAAGAAAAGAAAAGTATGCCTGGTTTAAAAATCAGCAGAGCCAACTCACTTCTATTTTTTTTATTTTAAGAGTTAGGGTTTCACCATGTCGCCCAGGCTGGTCTTAAACTCCTGGGCTCAAGTGATCCACCCGCCTCAGCCTCCCAAAGTGCTGGGATTACATGTGCGAGCCAACATACCTGGCCTACTTCTGCATCTGGGAACCTCAAAGAAACTGTGAACTGCAAACGATTGAAAAAAGAAATTTTTAAACAAGAAAAATCTTTCAGCAGGTAAACTTCTGTATATGAAACTATAAAAACAACCTAAAATGTTTCTACTACGGTAATGGCCCTATTTCTCTACAAATAAGGATTGCTCATCATTCTTACACTGCCTTTCAATTAGGTTTATACAGATCTGTTTCTCATTCAAGGTTCCAATAGGTGCAACTAAATATCATTTTACTGTGGAATATACATAAACTGAGAGGGTCAGATGACTCAGCTAGAAGTCACCTGAAGAATTTTAGAACAAAGATTAGTAATTCCAATATACCTTCTCAACCAAGAATTTGAAGAAACTAAAAGGTCAAACACAAAATTTCCAGAGCTCATGAAACTTCTAAGAGGTGTAAGAGAAACAGAGAAAGTCAAACTAAAAGTTTGACTTGTTGTCTGCTTTTCATTTTGTTTTCAAACTGGAATTTCCAGCTGTCTTACTAAATAACATGCAGTGTTACTATCTCAATTAATTCCCAACTGACAAAAAAATTGGATAGCTTTCTTTTAGAAGTTGCCCTTACAGTATGTAACTTGAGAGGAGTAATCCAATTCCTCTGGTCTCAGTAACTCCAGAAAGACAAGTGACTCCAACAGATACTGCTATAATGGAATTGCAGCTACTAACTGAGCCCTAATTCCTGTTCTAAACCATTCCTCCCATCAGAGCATTGGCTAAAATTATACAGTCTCAATTATCTTACTGAAAATTGACTGCAATCCCAAAGTTAAAAACCAAACCTACACCAAAACAAAACCTTAAGCACCATTAGCACAAGCTGACACTGACTATCCCTCCATCCATCCCGGGATTTCTCAACCTCAGCCCTCTTAACTTTTTGGGCCCAATATAATTCTCGGTTTTGAGGGGGCTACCCTCTGCACTGTAGCATGTTGAGCAAACATGCTGAGGTCTTTCAGTGGACTCTACCTACTAGATGACAGTAGCAACCCTCCTATAGCCCCCAGTGATGAAAATCACAAATGTCTACAGGCTGGGTGTGGTGGCTTACACCTATAATCCCGACATTTTGGGAGGCCCAAGCAGGAGGAATGCTTGAGGCCAGGAGTTTGAGACTAGTGTGGGCAACACAGTAAGACCCTGTTTCTACAAAAAATTAACAAATTACTCAGGTGTGGTGGTAAAGCTACTTGCAGGGCTGAGGTGGGAGGATTGCTTGAGCCCGGGAGGTGGAAGCTGCAGTGAGCTGTGATCACACCACTGCACCCCAACCTGGGCAACAAAGTGAGACTCTGTCTCCAAAAAAAAAAAAAAAATTGTCTACAGACTTTGTCAAATGTTCCCTGAGGAACAAAACTACCTGAAATTGAAAACCACTGCTCTATCTCCTTTATTGCTTATTAGGCTGTGAAGAGATGCAACAAAAGCATCTACAGGCTTCTTCTTTTTTTTTTTTTTGAGACTGAGTCTCGCTTTGTTGCCAGGCGCCAGGCTGGAGTGCAGTGGCCCGATCTTAGCTCACTGCAACCTCCGCCTCCCGGGTTCAAGCAATTCTCCTGCCTCAGGCACCCGAGTAGCTGGGACTACAGGCGCGCGCCACCACGCCCAGGTAATTTTTGTATTTTTTAGTAGAGATGGGTTTCACCATGTTGGCCAGGATGGTCTCGATTTCTTGACCTCGTCATCCACCTGCCTGGGCCTCCCAAAGTGCTGGGATTATAGGCGTGAACCACCATGCCAGTCAGGCTTCTTATTCTTAAACATCTAATTTGACTACAAAGAAAATAAATTAACCCACACCTTTCCTCTTCTTATAAGATGACTAGAAAGACCATAGCATCCTCTTTCTGAACATAAGTAAAGCCAACTAGGCTGGGCACAGTGGTCATGAGGTCAGGAGTTCCAGAGCCTGGCCAATATGGTGAAACCCCGTCTCTACTAAAAATACAAAAATTAGCCCGGCATAGTGGCGGGCGCCGGTAATCCCAGCTACTCAGGAGTCTAAGACAGGAGAATCACTTGAAACCAGAAGGTAGAGATTGCAGTGAGTGGAGATCGTGCCACTGCAGTCCAGCCTGCGTGACAGAGCAAAACTCCATCTCAAAAAAAAAAAAAAACTAAACATAAATAAATACAAACTGTAAGCCCCTCGTTGGTACTTCCCTGAAAAGACAAAAAATTTCATCTGCAGTGAGTTCAATTTTCAGATTTTTTTCTTCCTTATGCTAAAAAAGTCCCACAAATTTCCCCAATATATACATTTATATTTATCAGTAGAATTTCAAGGCTAAACTAGCCTCTACCTATAAGAATATGTATTTCTTATTTCTAGATATTGCAGGGAATATGCGTACCGATACTGTAGGTTCAAATTTCACATGGTAGCACCTGCATTTTGTACCACTGTAGCCTTTTAAAGATTTCAAAACACTGAAGTCATTACCTTCTAAATGTAACTATTAGGTGTTCAACTCATATCAATCATTCAATCAAAAAAAATTTAATAAGCAACTGCTATATAGCAGCACCAGATAGATAACCAAGCAGACTTTTTCATTGATAAGTCACCAACAACAGAGTTTAAGGTAAACTAATCATTAAAACCTCCCAAGTCCAGCTCAATTGCTTCCACCAGTTCAACACTATTAACATTACTTAGGTATCCCTCTGGGACCTTTCTAAGAATCATGCAACTTAAAAAGAAAAGTCAGCCCTCCCTTCCTTTCTCCGCCATCGTGGTGTGTGCGCTTGACCCCGCTTCCCGCCATGGCTTCTCACAATACTTTCAGGATTAAGCGATTCCTGGCCAAGAAACAAAAGCAAAATCATCCCATTCTCCCATGGATTCAGAAGAAAACTGGTAATAAAATCAGGTGCAACTCCAAAAGGAGACATTGGAGAAGAACCAAGCTGGGTCTATGAGAAATTGTACATGAAATGGCACACATATTTATGCTTCTGAAGGTCACAATCACATAACAATATCAAGCTGAAAATGTCACCGCTATCTGGAAAGTTGAGCATGTTTTATTTCCTCTCTGAATCTGTTATGAACTCGTTGGTTGGCTGGGTTCAGTAATAAATATGTGAGACCTTTCATTTGAAAAAAGAAAGAAAGAAAGGTTAGTGAGCTTAGAGTTTTAAGGGCCACAAAGTCTTTCAGAAATCTGCTTTTTAGCTACTTTTATTATGGTTGGTTTGAACATTTTCCTGTATTAGAGTCATTGCAAGCACAACACAATGAAGAATGCCTTCTGCAGCACCTGGAAAAGAGCCAAACTAGGTAACATTACTTATTGATAGGGAAAACATTTTATAAGATCAAAGATGACAAAAAAAGAAGATAGCGGGAGAGAAGCCTACTACACAGTTTCTTCAGGTGGAGCCTAAAGGTGAGCAGTCCTTCAACTTCTCTAGGATTTAGGAAGATACCCTGATCTCCATAAAATACTTAAGAACCACCCTAGTCTTATCAATACCGAAAGTAGGTTACTCTGCATATGATTTATCTCATCTGTTTAATGATAACTCTACCAGATTTAATCTCATAAGGTAATATTCCTTGACCTTGATTTAATGAGGAAAGACGAATAGTAGGGGATAGGGATGGAATGACACCTTTACACTCCATGACACAGCCTTCTGTGATGTACTACTCAGTCACTCATCAACGTGGCATAGTAACTCCATCAGTCTTGGCTTCACACTGTCTCTCAATAAGATAGGTAAGGTAGGAGCTTCTGCTATGGTTTTGAAAATCACAATCTGAAGTTATTTGTTTATTCTATCATCTGATATTTATTCTATCATTTGATGACCAAAAAATACATAATGCGATTTTGTATTTTTGAAATCTTGAGGCTCCAGACTATAGAATCAAAATCTCTGATTTTAAAATCCAAGTTTAGTACTAAAAAATTTTACTAAAGTTATTTTCACTATAAATAGAAAAACACTTTTAACAATAAGGAGAAAGAAATTCCTAAACCAATACTCACTTGGAATGGAGACTTTTTTGAAACCTAACAGATAACAATGCCACTAAATATATTTTCATTTTTAAATTCCCTTCATGATTTCTCCTGATTTCTTAATCTTCTTTCCAAATGAATCTTTTGTCCTTTTTTTTTGAGATGGAGTCTCACTCTTGTCACGAGCACAACAGCATGATCTCAGCTCACTGCAACCTCTGCATCCCGGGTTCAAGCTATTCTCCTGCCTCGGCCTCCTGAGCCCAGGTCAAATCACTAAATTGCTTAGATTAGAGGCCCGTCACCACGACCGGCTAATTTTTGTGTTTTTAGTAGAGATGGGGTTTCACCATGTTGGCCAGCTGGTCTCGAACTCCTGATCTCAGGAGATCCACCCACCTTGACCTCCCAAAGTGCTGGGATTACAGCCCGGCCCTCTTTTGTTCTCTTATCTGGGTAGATCAAACCCAAAGACACAGGAAACTAAGATGGACTGATACTGATTGGCAGTAGGGAATGTTATTCTACCAAATTAAATGAATTCAGCCTATATGTGGCTTTAAAAAACAAAAATGAAAATAGGCCAGGTGCAGTGGCTCATGCCTGTAATCCCAGCACTTTGGGATCACTCGAGGTCAGGGATCAAGATCATCCTGGCTAACATGATGAAACCTCGTTTCTACTAAAAATGCAAAAAATTAGCCAGGCGTGGTGGCACGCGCCTGTAGTCCCAGCTACTTGGGAGGCTGAGGCAGAAGATATCCCTTGAACCCAGAAGGTGGAGGTTGCAGTGAGCCAAGATCATGCCACTGCACTCTAGCCTGGGCAACAGAGAGAGACTCCATCTAAAAAAAAAAAGATGAAAAAATAATAACACTTTAAAAAGTTATTAAACCTTACAACCTAGTCCCCTTTAACACAATTATTGCTCTGAAGCAGTCTTTCCCACTGAATAGGTGAAGAAACCTAGTAATAGCTCATTAAAAGCTGATGTAGAGACCCACGGTGGCTCAGGCCTGTTGTCCAGGCACATGAGGAGGCAAGGTTAGGCGTTCGAGGCCAGCCTGGGTAACATAGAAACCTCTCATCCATTAAAACAAAACAAACAAACAAAAAGCTGACGTAAACTCAATACCCAGCCTCTGGTGTTCAGTGAGGACAGCACTTACAGGTGATAGGCTTTTTGTTTGTTTGTTTCTTTCTTTCTAAGAGACTGGGTCTCTGTCGCCCAGGCTGGAGTACAGTGACACAACCATAGCTCACTGTAACCTCGAATATCCTGGGCTCAAGCAATTCTCCCACCTTAGCCTCCCATGTAGCTAGGACTACAAGAACATGCCACCATGCCCGGCTAATTTTTTGTAGTTGCTGTTGAGACAGGGTCTTGCTTGCTATGTTGCCCAGGCTGGGAGAACATTTTAAATAAAGGGAGATGGAGGTCTAAAAATAGATGACACGTAGAAGAATGGTGAGGTAAATGCTATGGCCAAGGCACAGGACATGTGGAGGAATGAGTTGGGTTTTTGAAGTTGGTTAGATTACATCATCGTCTTTTTCTTTTCTTTTTTGAGATAAGGTCTTGCTCTGTCACCCAGAATGGAGTGTAGTGGCATAATCACACCTCACTGTAGCCTCGACCTCCCAGGCTTAAGCGATCTTCCCCACCCCAGCCTCCTAAGTAGCTGGGACCACAGGCACACACCACCACCCCAGCTAATTTTTTTATTTTTGTAGAGATAGAGTCTCACTTTGTTACCCAGGCTAGTCTCAAACTCCTGGACTCAAGCAATCCTCCTGCCTCAGGTTCCCAAAGTGCTGGTATAACAGGTGTGAGCCACGGCATGCCTCAGTGAGTGATGGTTCTTGGTATCCAACTATCACAAGAGTCAGTACCCTCTTTTTTTGTTTACTTTGTTTTGTTCTTATAAAATTTATCCATATCTGATTTTGACTAAGCCTTTTTATATTGCCTATAAATGGTTTTTAGGTTTTATGTCCTTCATTTTGCTCTTTGTTTTCTATACCTCTTTTATTTATTTTTATTTTTATTTATTTTTTTTTTTATAGAGACAGGGTTTCACCATATTGGTCAGGCTGGTCTCGAACTCCTGACCTCAGGTGATCCACCCGTCTCGGCCTCCCAAGTGCTAGGATTACAGGCGTGAGCCACCGTGCCCGGCCCTATACCTCTTTTTTAAATTTTATTTTAGGTTTGGGGGTACATATGTACGTCTGTTACATGGATACACTGTATGTATCACTGGAATCTGGTATGCAGATTATTTCATCACCCAGCAACTGAGCATAATACGAGATAGGTCGTTTTTTGACCCTGACCGTTCTCTTCCCCTCACCAACTCAAGTAAGCTCTCGTGTCCATGTTTGTGCCCATGTGTACTCAATGTTTAGCTCCCACTTATAAGTGAGAACATGTGGTACTTGGCTTTCTGTTCCTGCTTTAATTCACTTAGGATAATGGCCTCCAGCTGCATCCAGGTTACTGCAAAGGACATGATTTCGTTTGTTTTTTTTTTTTAATAGCTGCATAGTATCCCATGGTGTATATGTACCACATTTTCTTTATTAAGTCCAGCATTGATTAGGCATCTAGGTTGATTCCATGTCTTTGCTCTTGTGAATAGTGCCACAATAAACATACAAGTGCATGTGTCTTTTCGGTAAAATGATGTATCTTCCTTTGGGTATATACCCAGTAATGGATTGCTGGACAGAATGGTAGTTCTGTTTTAAGTTTTTTGGGAAATCAAACTGCCTTCTACAGTGGCTGAACTAATTTACATTCCCACCCGCAGTGTATAAGCATTCCCTTTTCTCTACAATCTTGCCAACAACTGTTATTTTTTGACTTTCCAATAATAGCTGTTCTGACTGGTATGAGATGGTATCTCACTGTGGTTTTGATTTGCATTTCTCTGATGATCAGTGATGTGAGCATTTTTTCATAAGCTTATTGCGCCGCATATATGTCTTCTTTTGAGAATTACGTAGGCAAAAAAAAAAAAAAAAAATCATACTAACCACTCTCTCAAACCATAGCGCAATTAAAATAGAAATCAATACTAAAAAGATCTCTCAAAACTATACAATTACATGGAAATAAAACAACTTGCTTCTGAATGACTTTTGAGTAAAAAATGAAATTAAGGGAGAAATCAGGAAGTTCTTTGAAACTAATGAAAACAAAGACACAGCATACCAGGATCACTAGGACACAGTTAAAACAGTATTAAGAGGAAAGTTTATAGCACTAAACTAAAAAGTTAGAAAGATCTCAAATTAACAACCTAACATCACACCTAAAGAAGCTAGAAAAACAAGAGCAAACCAACCCCAAAGCCAGCAGAATAACCAAAATCAGAGCTGAACTGAATGAAATTAAGACTCGAAAATCCATACAAATCAATGATAAACGAAACCAAAAGTTGATTCTTTGAAAGAATAAACAAGATTGATAGACCACTAGCTAGATTAATAAAGAAAAAAGAGAGAGATCTAAGTAAACACAATCAGAAATGACAAAACTGACATTACCACTAACCCCACAGAAATATAAAAAAACTCTCAGAAACTATTACAAACACCTCTATGCACACAAACTAGAAAACCTAAAATTCCAGATAAATTTCTGGAAACATACAACCTCCCAAGACTGAACCAGGAAGAAACTGTAATCCTGAACAGACCAATAACAAGTTCCAAAATTGAATCAGTAATAAAAAACCTGGCCAGGCACTATGGCTCATACCTACCAGCACTTTGGGAGGCCAAGGCAGGCACATCATTTGAGCCTAGGTGTTCAAGACCAACCCAGGCAACACGACGAAACCTTTTCTCTCCAAAGGAAAAAAAAAATATATATATATATATATATATATACACACACACACACACACACACACACACATACAGAAAATGAGCCAGGTGTGGTAGCACACACCTGCAGTCCCAGCTATTCAGTAGGCTAAGGTGGGAGAATCACCTGAGTCTGAGAAGCTGAGGCTGCAGTGACCTGTTATCATGCCACTGAACTCCATTCTGGGAAACACAGTGAGACCCTGTCTCAAAAAATCATGAAAAATAAAAAACTTACCAACCAGAAAAAGCCTTGGACCAGACAGACTCACAGCCAAATTCTACCAGACATATGAAGAAGAGCTGGTACCAATTCTACTGAAATTATTCCAAAAAAATCAAGGAGGGACTCTTCCCTAACCCATTCTATGAGGCCAGCAGCATTCTGATACCAAAACCTGGCAAAGACACAATGAAAAAAAGAAAACTCCAGGCCAATATCCCTGATGAACACAGACACAAAAATCCTAAACAAAACACTAACAAACTGAACCAGCAGCACATTGAAAAGCTAATCCAGGCCGTTGTGGTGGCTCACAGCAGCCTGTAATCCCAGTACTTTGGGGGGCCAAGGAGGGCAGATCATCTGAGGTCACTGTAATCCCAGTACTTTGGGGGGCCAAGGAGGGCAGATCATCTGAGGTCAGGATTTCAAGACCAACCTGGGGAAACCATGTCTCTACTGAAAATGCAAAAATTAGCCAGTCCTGGTGGTGCACACCTGTACTCCCAACTACTTGGGGAGGGTGAGGAACAAGAATTGCTTAAGCCCAGGAGGCAGAGGTTGCAGTGAGCCAAACTTGTTCCACTGCACTCCATCCAGCCTGGGCAACAGAGCAAGACTCCATCTCAAAAAAATAAAAATAAAAAAATAAAAAGCTAACAAAAAATAAATAAATAAATAAATAAATAAATAAGCTAATCCACCACAATCAAGTAGTCTTTACTCCTGGGATCCAAGGTTAGTTCCACACATGCAAATCAATAAATGTGATGCATCATATAAACTGAATTAAAAACAAAAACCACGTTGGTCAGACCAGGTGTGTTGGCTCACACCTGTAATCCCAGCACTTTGGGAGGCCAAGGCAGGCAGATCCTGAGGTCAGGAGTTTGAGACCAGCCTGGCCAACATGGTGAAACCCCGTCTCTACTAAAGATACAAAAAATTAGCCGGGCATGGTGGTACATGCCTGTAATCCCAGCTACTCAGGAGGCTGAGGCAGGAGAATCGCTTGAACCCAGGAGGCGGAGGTTGCAGTGAGCCGAAATTGCGCTACTGCACTCCAGCCTGGGCGACAGGGCAAGACTCGGTCTCAAAAACAAAAAAAAAGTAAAAACCACGTATCAAGCCAGGCACAATGGTTCATGCCTGTAACCCAGCACTTTGGGAGGCTGAGGCAGGCAGACTGCTTGAGCCCAGGAGTTTGAGACAAGCCAGGGCAACATGGCAAAATCCTATCTCTATAAAAAAGAAAAATAAATTAGCTAGGCATGATGGCACACACCTATCTACTACTATTCAGAAGGCTATGATGGGAGGATCAATCGAGCCCACAAGTTCAAGACCAGCCTGGGCAGTAAGTAAGACTCTGTCCCTATTTAAAAAGAAAAAATCAGAATACACTGTATATTGGCTGGGTGAGTGTGGTGGCTCACACCTGTATAATCTCAGCACTTTGGGAGGCCGAGGTAGGTGGATCTCAAGGTCAGGAGTTCAAGACCAGCCTGGGTGAAACCCCATCTCTACTAAAAATATAAAAATTAGCCAGGCGCACTGATGGGCGCCTATAATCCCAGTTACTGTGGAGGCTGAGTCAGGAGAACCACTCACTTGAACCCAGGAGATGAAGGTTGCAGTGAGTCACTGCACTGTAGCCTGGGTGACAGAGCAAGACTCCATCTCAAAAAAAAAAAAAAGAATATACTGTATATTTGAAAATGCTGACAGTAGATTTTAAGTGTTTTCACCACACAAAAATAAGTATGTGAGGTAATGTATGTTAAATAACTTGCTTTAACCATTCAGTGTGTACATATATCAAATCACATTGTACACTATAAAAAATACAGTATACAACAATTTTTAGTGGTGGAAAAAAAACAAGGCTGGGCACGGTGGCTCATGCCTGTAATCCCAGCACTTTGAGAGGCCGAGGCAGGCAAATCACGAGGTCAGGAGTTCGAGACCAGCCTGGCCAACATAGCGAAACCTGTCTCTACTAAAAATACAAAAAATTAGCCAGGTGTGATGGTGGGCACCTGTAACCCCAGCTACTTGGGAGGCTGAGGCAGGAGAATCGCTTGAACCTGGGAGGCGGAGGTTACAGTGAGCCGAGATCATGCCATTGTACTCCAGCCCAAGCAACAGCACAAGACTCTGTCTCAAAAAAAAAAAAAAAACATGATTTATTAAATGTTTCTCCTTTCTTCATCAACCTCCTCTTCCTCTTGCTACATCACAGTCTCTGGAATTCTCAATCTGAAATGTACCTATCCCTAGAAATTCAACACCAATGCTATGAAAAGCCCCTCTCTGAATTCTAAACCACATATCTTCATTCCCTTTACGTTGTTACTTTTTCCATGTTTGCCTTGTCTTTCCCCAAAATCTGTAAGGTCCTTAAGGGCAAGAACCACATATTGCTCCATATCACCTCCAGGACACTAAGCAGAGAACCTTGGATGTATTTAGGAAGCATCTGGTTATATTCAATTGTATTAGACTTCAATTTACAAATCAGACGTGACAAATAATATATCAGACCAAAATGATCAAGAAACTACTCCAGGCATTAACTAAAGCTTAGAAAAACACCTATTCAGCCTTTCAAATATCCCTTTGAAGTAAGGACTTAAGGTGATAAGAAAAGATATAATCAATTGTGGAAACTGAGACTGTCTTCTCCATTTTTTTTTTTTTTTTTTGAGACAGGGTCTTGCTCTATTGCCCAGGCTGGAGTGCAATGGTGTGATCTCAGCTCATGGCAACCTCCACCTCCTGGGCTCAGGCAATCCTCCTACCTCAGCCTCTTGAAGAGCTGGGACTACAGGCATGTGCCACCACGCACAGCAAATTTTTGTGTTTTTTGGTAGAGATGGGGTTTCGCCATGTTGCCCAAGCTAGTCTCAAATTCCTGGGCTCCAGTGATCCACCTACCTTGGACTCCCAAAGTGTTGGGATTACAGGCATGAGCCACCACACCTGGCCAACTTCCCACTCTTAAAGGCAAAATAATAAATAAAGAACAGCAACTTAAAGATGAAAAAAGCTAAGGTGGCAATATTCAACAAGGCAACACATTCAACAACACACCACTGGTCACATACATACTGGCTGAATTCCAGACTCCCCTCTCTATGGTAAGAGTTCTGCAGGCTCTGATGTTAGCTGGAAAAAAACAAGGCAACTGCTCTTCCCAGCACTGAAATATGGCAGGAAAAAAAAAAATCATCATCGTCATCATCATCACAGAGCAAAATCAGCAAGCAAAACTAAGCAGCATTTAGGCAGGGAGTGGTGGCTCACACCTGTAATACCAGCACTTTGGGAGCCTGAGTCGGGCAGATCACTTGAGGTCAAGAGTTCAAGACCGCACAGTGGCTCACGCCTGTAATCCCAGCACTTTGGGAGGCCGAGGCGGGTGGATCACGAGGTCAAGAGATCGAGACCATCCTGGTCAACATGGTGAAACCCCGTCTCTACTAATACAAAAAACAAAATTAGCTGGGCATGGTGGCGCGTGCCTGTAATCCTAGCTACTTAGGAGGCTGAGGCAGGAGAATTGCCTGAACCCAGGAGGCGGAGGTTGCGGTGAGCCGAGATCGCGCCATTGCACTCCAGCCTGGGTAACAAGAGCGAAACTCTGTCACAAAAAAAAAAAAAAGAGATCGAGACCATCCTGGTCAACATGGTGAAACCCCGTCTCTACTAAAAATACAAAAAATTAGCTGGGCATGGTGGCGCGTGCCTGTAATCCCAGCTACTCAGGAGGCTGAGGCAGGAGAATTGCCTGAACCCAGGAGGCGGAGGTTGCGGTGAGCCGAGTCGCGCCATTGCGCTCCAGCCTGGGTAACAAGAGCGAAACTCTGTCTCCAAAAAAAAAAAAAATAGTTCAAGACCAGTCTGGCCAACATGGTGAAACTCCATCTCTACTAAAAATAAAAAAATTAGCCAAGGTTGGTGGCCACATGTCTCTAGTCCCAGCTACTTGAAACTCAGGAGGCTGAGGCAGGGGAATCGCTTGAACCTGGGAGGCAGAGGTTGCAATCAGCCAAAATCATGCTCCTGGGCAACAGAGACTATCTCAAAAAAAAAAAAAAAAAAAGCTAAGTAGCATTTAGATGAAACTATGACTATGAAGTTGGGGGTGGGGCAAGTAGAGAGGAAAGAATATGTCATAAAGCCTTAAACAAAACTTTTGAGTGAGAGAAGACTATAAAACACCCTTTAAGCACTTATTCCCTGGACTCCATTTGTGCTTCTAAGAAATGATATACAGACTCACTTTAGAAGGCTTTCTCCTAGACTATATCTGAGACACCATAAATACAAACATCAATTATTATGTTGCCACTCTATCATAAGACTGAACCTGGAAACTTCCAAGGAAAGGAACAATCATAAAGACAGTTGGCCAAGGATAGGATTGCCATTCACCCTGGGGGAGCTCCTCGTAGTAGCTACAACCCAACCCAAAACAGCTTCTGGGTTTGTGATGCTGGTGCTGGCTAGTATGCTGCCTAAGTGTTGTTTGTTTTTCTTAGGGGTCTCACTGTGTTGCCCAGGCTGGTCTGAAACTCCTGGTCTCAAGCAATCCTCCTGCCTCGACCTCCCAAAGCACTGAGATTACAGACCTGAGCCTGACCTACGAAAGTGTTTTCTTCATGGCTACAGCACTGCCTCTCAAGGGGCTAACAGTCTGGCAGAAACTCGTGAAAACATTCTGTTGGGGTTCCTTTTCTTAAGTGAAGAAAGACACAGGGCGCGCGGGGTTGGGGGGTGGAGAAGCAGAACAATGGTATTAAAGACACTGGCAGCATGATAACCAAAATAAACGAAGTTGAAACAATACGTCCTGCCTTCTTCCTAAAGCCATTTCCTTCAATAGTGATAGGAGTGCAGGCCGTCTGCAAGTCATTAATAGGGTGCTGTTTTCACTTTCACAAGGACCCTGGAAACCACTGAAAAGCAAAATGCCCCTTCCCGCCCCACAGTTACCTTCCAACCCCCTTTCTGTGCTTTCTTCTTTCCCTAGAGACAACCGAATAGGGACAATCCTCAGCAATCCGCTATTTTGCTTCACTGAGAAGAGGGGTGGGGGGGCGGTTAAAAGTGTGAAAATAGAGGAAGGTGAGAAGACACTGAGGAAAGAGTATGGGGGAGGTCACCGTGGGAAAAAGACGAGGTATAAAAGAGTGCAAGAAAATTGATGGGAGAGTTGTCAAAGAAAAACTTGCTAAGAAAAAAAAAGATGTAGCGAGGGGAGGTAAAGAGGTGAGGCCAGGTGGAGCAGCCCAGGACGAATAAGAGGTGAGCAGGAGGTACAGCGCCGGGACCGTGACGCCCGGGGTTTAGGGCGAGCGGCTGCAGACACAGGGCAGCAGGTACTCGGCAGACCGATGTCAGGGGAGTCGAGGGTGTGCGGAAAGCTCCAGACCTAGTTCCGGGACATTGGGGCCAGGAATCTATGCGGTTCCCGAGTACAGAGGACACGGGGCTCTTACCGGTAGTTTGGGGCTGACCTCGCCCTTGCAAAAGTGGCAGAAAAACCGGTGGGCAGCCACAGCGGCGCCCGAGTCCGCCCCGGCCGCCGAGGCCTCCGCCATTTTTGTCCTCCGCCGCGGCCGTCCGAGAGGGCAGCCGGCCCGTCCCTCTCCAGGCCGCTACCGCGTGAGCTGCAGTCGTAGTCGCCGCCGCCGCCGCCTCGGTACGGCCCACCGCTTCAGAGCCCGCGTTGGTCACGTGAGCCGGCCCGACCCAGAGAGGCGGCGGCGCTGACGGCGACCCTGCGGCCCGCCTCCCAGAACCAAAGAGGAGCCGGAAGGAGCGGCAACCCGCTCGCCCGCCCGCCGGCTCCTCAAGCAGCCCCTCGCTGGTCCTCCAGCCTTCCAGCGAGAAGAAAGAAAGAGCGTCCCCGGAAGCCGCCGAAACTCGCGGGGGTAGAGCGGCACGCGCTTTTCGCCTTTCCGCGTCGTCTTCCGTGGTCGTCCTCTTTTCCGTGGCCGTCCTCTTCCTAGAAAGGGCGGTGGGCTCCACCTCCGCTCGGAAGGCCAGCGGGAGTCGCAGGAAGCCTCCGCGGGGAGCTCAGAGGCGTTGGGTTTGGAGCCTCTGGATTGGGCTGACCCTGAGGTTAGTGGAAAATGCTGTCTGAGCGAGGCGGCGCTGACTCTGACCGAGAGACCGAGTCTGGAACGGGAACCTATATAAAGGGAGTGAAGAGCTAGGAGCCAAGCGCCTCGGAAGTCCTTTCCGAGAATGGCAAAGGGTCTGGGAATGCTTCTCCAAAGATATGTGCATGGATGAAATAGGTCTCTGGTGATACTTAGGCGGGGGTGCCAAAGACTTGGCTTCTTAGGAATTGGAAGAAATAAGTAAACAATGTTTGGTAGCAATTTATAATAAAGAAGTAATCATATAATCAACTACATCAGTTTCTGATTGTGTCAACTTTGTCAAGGAATAGAAGTTTCAGGATTGAATACTGCCCTGCAAACAACGTAACCGCATCTCCTATTTGACACGCCCTATTGAGAAGCAGTCCTTTACCTCCTAAGTTTCTTTTTCGAAATTATCATTTCCTTTATGGGCTGAGAATGTTCACTGAGAATGAACACTATCTGCTCACTCCCACCAGGCTGTGAACAGTGACCTTAATTCTCCTAAGCAATGAAGTGTAGAAACTAAGGTCTGTGACAGACGGCAAAATAATCTACTCCCAATCTTTAAAGAAAATCAGAATCACGCATAATCCCATAAAGATAAGTTAGATGCATAATCTTTATGCATACGTTTTTCCTTTTTTTTACAACAATTGAATGTTAATTTTTTGCAGCTTCTATCACTTAATATATTAATGAATAATTTTCTACACGAATATACATGGTACTTAATAACTTTAAATGTCAGTGTAGTATGCCATCATTTACTGTTAGACATTAGATTGTTTCCAGTAAGTCGGTATCATAAACAGAACTAGTGACTTTATTATTACTATGGTTTTTTTTTTTTCTTTCAGTTGAGACGGAGTATCGCTCTGTTGCCCAGGCCGGAGTGCAGTGGCCAGATCTCAGCTCACTGCAGCCTCCACCACCTGGGTTTAAGCGATTGTCGTGCTTCATCCTCCTGAGTAGTGGGGACTACCCGCACGTGCCACCACGCCCAGCTAATTTTTTCTTTTTTTTTCTTTTTTTTTTTGTATTTTTAGTAGAGACAGGGTTTCACCACATTGGCCAGGCTGGTCTCGAACTCCTTACCTCAAGTGATCCGCCTGTCTTGGCCTTCCAGAGTGCTGGGATTACAGGCATGAGCCACTGCGCCTGGTGACTTTATTAACTTTTTATTCTTTACTTGGACATATTATCCAAAAAGAAATTGCTGTTTCAAAGATACGCAAAATTTTTAAGGCTTTTTGATGCGTATTGTCAAATTGCCCTCCAGAAAGAATACATGAATTTACACTGAGCAGCTCTGCTTCCAGCATGAAAGACTTTCCATCGTACTGTTTTGGTGTTTTTTTCCCTGGCTCTCAGACTCCCCAGTACAATGACTCAAGCAGAAATTAAGCTCTGTTCTTTGTTGCTACAAGAGCATTTTGGAGAGATTGTAGAAAAAATTGGAGTCCACCTGATAAGAACTGGCAGCCAGCCACTAAGAGTAATTGCCCATGACACAGGAACATCACTGGATCAGGTATGTCTAAATGACATTAATTTTCTCTCATTTCTTTCACTAATTTATTTCACCCACCTTTGAATATTGTTCTTCTCACCCCAGAAAAGGAAAAAATGAACAAGCCTGCCCAGGGAGCAAACAATGTTATTTGGAGGAGAAAAGATGGGACTTAGGCATCAACATTTTGTTTCTCAAAGTGTTTCTAGTTCATCACAGCTTCTTAGGCAAATCTTTGCTCTTCCCATGCCATACCTCATTTATTCACAGTAAGTCTACTAACCTCAATACTGCCTTTTTTTTTTTTTTGAGACAGAGTTTCACTCTTGTTACCCAGGCTGGAGTGCAATGGCACGATCTCAGCTCACCGCAACCTCCGCCTCCTGGGTTCAAGCAATTCTCCTATCTCAGCCTCCTGAGTAGCTGGGATTACAGGAACGCGCAACCATGCCCAGCTAATTTTTTGTATTTTTAGTAGAGACGGGGTTTCACCATGTTGACCAGGATGGTCTCAATCTCTTGACCTCGTGATCCACCCGCCTTGGCCTCCCAAAGTGCTGGGATAACAGGCGTGAGCCACCGCGCCCGGCAATACTGCCTTTAAGGAATGAGAATGATAGAAGAAAAGTAAATTGTGTTTTGAAAGATGAGGATCAGGGAAAATATAGCAAGGAATCTTTCTGATTTCTTATATTGATATGTGATTCTTATTAACTACTCCAATAGAGAGAGGAAATAAGTGCAAAGATTCTTATCCAGCCATTTTCTGATGCTTAGTAAGCTGCTGGACGAAAAATTGCCAGCAGTAATGAGCTATATCTTCAGGTCTTTCCTCTCTTTCTTCTCTTTATGTCCCATCTAGGTGAAAAAAGCCCTATGTGTTCTTGTCCAGCATAACCTGGTGAGTTATCAAGTGCACAAACGTGGTGTGGTGGAGTATGAAGCGCAGTGCAGCCGGGTATTACGAATGCTTAGATATCCCCGGTACATCTATACTACCAAAACTCTGTACAGTGACACTGGAGAGCTGATTGTTGAGGAGCTTCTGTTGAATGGCAAACTGACAATGTCAACTGTTGTGAAGAAAGTGGCAGACCGGCTCACAGAGACCATGGAGGGTCAGTACTGTATCCACAGCTGTTAACAAAAGCGTAGATCAGCTGGCTACATGAGTGGACCCTGAGCTGTCTTAGGCCATCTCATCTGCCTTTTTCCTCCTGTTACACAGATGGCAAGACCATGGACTATGCTGAAGTGTCAAACACATTTGTACGATTGGCAGACACACACTTTGTACAACGCTGCCCCTCAGTACCTACCACTGAGAATTCAGACCCTGGGCCACCACCACCTGCCCCCACGCTTGTCATTAATGAGAAGGACATGTACCTGGTTCCTAAGCTGAGCTTGATAGGTAAGGAATTTTAACCCCTGGAACTGTGACTTGCCTTAACTGTGGATTCTTCTTGATTGGTTGTTAAAAGTATGAACCAGTTGAACATCACCGAGTATACCGAACATTTACCGAGTATTCTTCTTGATTGGTTGTTAAAAGTATGAACCAGTTGAACATTTACCGAGACATTGTGATGTATAACAATGAAAAAGTCATGGTCTCTGCCATAGGGCTTTAGTATAAGAGACATTAATCAGAAAATCACATTGATACATAATTAAACTGTGATAAGTACTATGAAGGAAAAGCATGAGGTGTTATGAAAATACATAGTGGAGGGCCGGGCGTGGTGGCTCACGCCTATAATTCCAGCACTTTGGGAGGCCGAGGCGGGTGGATCACCAGGTCAAGAGATCAAGACCATCCTGGTCAACAAGGTGAAACCCCGTCTCTACTAAAAAATACAAAAATTAGCTGGGCATGGTGGCGCACACCTGTAGTCCCAGCTACTCAGGAGGCTGAGGCAGGAGAATTGCTTGAACCCAGGAGGCAGAGGTTGCGGTGAGCTGAGATCGCGCCATTGCACTCCAGCCTGGGTAACAAAAGCAAAAAAACTCCGTCTCAAAAAAAAAAAAAAAAGAAAGAAAAGAAACTACATAATGGAGACTTTGGGAGACTGAAGTGGCTGAATCATTGGAGGCCACGAGTTTGAGACCAGTGTGGGCAACATGGTGAAATCCCATCTCTACTAAAATTACAAAAATTAGCCAGGTATGGTGGTGCATGCCTGTAATCCCAGCTACTCGGGAGGCTGAGGCAGGAAAATTGCTTGAACCCAGGAGACAGAGGTTGCAGTGAGCCAAGATTGTGCCACTGCACTCCAGCCTGGGCAACAGAGTGAGACTCTTGTCTCAAAAAAAAAAACAAAAAAACTATATAATGGGGGACTGGATTCATCTGGAAGTTTAGGCCTCATGTTTCTTTGAGAAGGTGGCATTTGAGCTAAAATTTTAAATAGAAGCTAACAGTGAGGTAACAGAGGAAAAGCATTTTTGGCAAAGGGAATAGTATGTAGTAAACAAAAAATAGCCTTTGAAGAAATGAAATAATGTCAGTATAGCTAAAGCATGGTAAGCAAAGCAAGAGAGGTATGAGATAAGGTTAGAGATAGGCAGAGGTCTGATCTCAGAAGCTGATCAGGGTCTACCTGCTTAGTACTTGGATGGGAGACGGGCAGGGGCTAAATCAATAAGACCTTATAGAGCATCTGTTCTTTATGCTAAGGCAAAGGAAAACCACTAAAGGATTTTTAAGGAAGTGACGTGATCTAATTTATACTTTTAAAAGATTTTTTGTCTATAGAAAGGATGGGAGGATGGGGCAAAGGTAAATGTTGACAGACTGGTGAAAAATGAAATATAGAAAGGGTGAGGGAGACAAGTGTCAAGAATGACATCTGTGTGTCTGACTCGTGCATGTGGGAGGATGATGATATCGTTGGCCATGATAGAGCATCGGAGGAGAACTGGTCTTTGGAGGAGAAAGACTAGTTTCTTTTTGAACATGTTGAGTTTCAGATTATTTTATTATTTACTTGTATTTCTTATAGCTCTTTAGCTCCCTAAGCAACTCTGATCTAGAGGCAGCTACAGCTGTCTTTGGAATGAAAGACACCTGGTCATTTCCTGTCGTCATGTGAGATACAGCCTAAGTATTCAATTGTTTGTTTGACAGGGAAAGGTAAAAGGCGGAGATCATCTGATGAAGACGCTGCTGGGGAGCCCAAGGCCAAGAGACCAAAACATACTACAGATAACAAGGAGGTAATGGGGCTTCTTGATTAGAAGTCCTTACCCTGAAGCAGGCCAGAAAGAGCACTCAGATAACAAGCCCCAAGAGAGCTTAAAGATTCCTGAGCTAAGAAGCAGTAGGATTGTGAACCTCATTAAATATTAGCAGGAATAGACTAACAAAGAACGAACCATTACTGTCTCCCTTCTGAGCCTTAACTTGATTCATTCATTGAACAGAGGTAACAGCTTATGCAAAAAGGGGCCTAGAAAAAGTGTAGGTTGCTCAATATGGCTAGAACTTAAAGACCTATAGGAGCCAGTGGTGAAAAATGAGTCTAAAAATTATATATAGGCCTGAACGCATATATTCAGATGCCTTCTTAGCACACTGATAAAGATGTCAATAAGCGGCCGAGTGCGGTGGCTCCCGCCTGGAATCCCAGCACTTCGGGAGCCGAGGCAGGTGGATCACCTGAGGTCAGGAGTTTGAGACCAGCCTGACCGACATGGTGAAACCCCGTCTCTACTAAAAATACAAAAATTAGCCGGTCATGGTGGCGTGGGCCTATAATCCCAGCTACTTGGGAGATTGAGGCATGAGAATCACTTGAACCTGGAGGGTAGAGGTTTCAGTGAGCTGAGATCATGCCACTTCACTGGAGCCTGGGCAAAAGAGCAAAACTCCCATCTTAAAAAAAAAAAAAAAGAGAAAGAGAGAGTTCTAGGATAGAGTAACAGATTTGGAAATGCATTAATAATTGAAGCCTGGAGAGCAGATAAAATTACCCAAGTAGAGCGTGTAGAGTAAAATGAAAGGAAGCATCAGTATTATAGGTGGCGTCTGAAAGAGGAATCTGTGGAGACTGAGAAAAGGTAGCCAGAAAGATTGAAAGTAGCACCAAGAAAAAATGATGTTGGCCAGTCCAGTGGCTCACGCCTGTAATCCTAACACTTTGGAAGTCCAAGGCGGGCGATTGCTTGAGCCTAGGAGTTTGAGATCATCCTGAGCAACATGGTGAGACCCTGTCTCTACAAAAAATACAAAAATTACCTGAGTGTGGTAGCACGCACCCGTGGTCACAGCTGCTTGGGAGGCTAAGGTGGGAGGATCACCTGAGCCCAGGGAGTTCAGGGCTGCAGTGAACTATGATCACACCACTGCACTCCAGCCTGGGTGACAGAGACCCTGTCTTTAAAAGAAAAAAAAAATGGTGTCATAAAATGCAAGGAGCCACATAAAGTTTTAAGAAGGAAAAAATGTCCATGTCATATGCTTGCTAAAGATTAAACAAGATCAGAAGTAGAAAGTCTTATTTGAACTTAACAACATAGAGTCCTCAAGGACGATCGTGGTATTTCACTGGAATGCGAGTGACAATTGACATTTCAGGATGATGGTGGAAATGGGTTGAGTAAATCTAGATGGAGATACAGCTGGGATGGCCAACTCTTTGAGAAGCTTGCCTGTGACAGTAAAGAAAAGAAGAGGAGGCATAGGATTGAAGGAGAATTATAAAGTAGAAGAGACTTGGACAGGATAAAGGCTGGTAAGAAGAAGGCAATAATGAAGGAAAGGCTGAAGATGTTAGAGGACAAGGTAAAATAGAGCTGGATCCCCAAAAGTGAATGAGAGTAAGGTCTGGAATACCAGTGTGGGCATTAACCTTAGGTAAAAGGAACATTTTTCAGCTGTGATAAGTGAGTAAAAATATAAATTAAAAACATAAAAGGGCTGGGCGCGGTGGCTCACGCCTATAATCCCAGCACTTTGGGAGGCCAAGGCGGGTGGATCACAAGGTCAAGAGATCGAGATCATCCTGGCCAACATGGTGAAACCCCGTCTCTACTAAAAATACAAAAAAAATAGCTGGGCGTGGTGGCGCGCGCCTGTAGTCCCAGCTACTTGGGAGGCTGAGGCAGGAGAATTGCTTGAACCCGGGAGGCGGAGGTTGCAGTGAGCTGAGGTCGCGCCACTGCACTCCAGCCTGGCGCCTGGTGATGAAGTGAGACTCTGTCTCAAAAAAAAAAAAAAAAAAACCATAAAGAAATGTGGTGAGGACATGCACAAAGTTGAATAAATTCTGGCCTAGTGGCTTTTATTTTCTTTGTGAAATCAGAAACAAGGTCATCTGCTGAGAGCAAGAAGGAAGAAGGGTCAAGTTAGAGACTTGAGGGTAATGGAGAAGAGTTAAAATAGGGAGAGAAAGGCCAGAAGTGGTGGCTCATGCCTGTAATCCCAGCACTTTGGGTGGCGAAGGCAGGGGGATCGCCTGAGTTGAAGAGTTCAAGATCAGCCTGGATGTGGTGAAACTCCGAATCTACTAAAAATTCAAAAATTAGCCAAGCACTGTGGTGGGGGCCTGTAATCCCAGTACTCAGGAGGCTGAGGCAGAAGAATAGCTTGAACCCAAGAAGCAGAGGTTGCAATGAGCAGAGATCACGCCACTGCACTTCAGCCTGGGTGACAAGCAAAACTCAAAAAATAAAATTAAAATTAAAATAATAAAATAGGAAGGAAAGATTGGAGACGAGCTCAGAGAACCTGTTTGAAGTTGGGATTTGTCTAGACACCAGTCTGCATGACTGAATGATTTGTCTCCAACGAATTTAGTTGTTAGTATGTAGGAAAAGAAATGGCGAACCATTAAATCCAAGCTCCTCAGAAAACTCTACGCTGTATTTAAATGTTTCTCTCTAAGTCTTTTCTCTTCCTCAGCCCATTCCAGATGATGGGATTTATTGGCAGGCCAACCTTGACAGATTCCACCAACACTTCCGTGACCAAGCCATTGTGAGTGCAGTTGCTAACAGGATGGACCAGGTAATACCTAAGTAGGTCTGTCATTGGTCATCAGGAACATTCACTTACTTGTCAGATATGGCCATTGTCACATAGAGCTGGTGGCGGGCGGGGGAAGCACAGTGATTTCTGAATTCCAGTTTACTTTTCAAACACAGACAAGCAGCGAGATCGTGCGAACCATGCTCCGAATGAGTGAGATTACCACTTCCTCTAGTGCTGCCTTCACCCAGCCATTGTCTTCCAATGAGGTGAGTTTCATGTTCTTGTGCTAGCTTTCGGACATACTCTTGGGTATTAACAACATTTATTATACACTGATCCTGGTGCTTTGTTGAGATCTGAGCCTTGAAAGAGAAGGGCGTTTGTTTGATGTGGGGCAAGGATTATCTTCAAGTGGTGAGCACTGAAATGTTTGGTCTCTTAGGATCTAACTTTTCAAAATCTACATCATTCACTTAGTCAAAGTATCTATTTGTCAAGTACAGCCTATTCCTAATTATTTTAAAAATCTAGGATTTGGACCCTGAGAGCCTTGGCATTCAGGACATTATTTGACTCCTTGTATTTAAAATATTGATGTTTAATAAATATATATTATTTATATTACTGTCTTCTGTTTGTTTTGAGACAGTCTCGCTCTGTCACCTGGCTGGAGTGCAGTGGTGCGATCTCCGCTCACTGCAACCTCCACCTCCCGGGTTCAAGTGATTCTCCTGCCTCAGCCTCCCGAGTAGCTGAGACTGCAGGCCCACACCACCACGCCCAGCTAGTTTTTGTATTTTTAGTAAGGATGGGGTTTCACCATAGGATGGTCTTGATCTCTTGACCTCATGATCTGCCCACCTCAGCCTCCCAAAGTGCTGGGATTACAGGCATGAGCCACTATGCCTGGCCGGTAAAACTTCTTTTCATGTCAGTTTTTATAGATTTGTCCCACTCTAATTTATAATGACTGTATTATATTCCACTTAAATGACCGTGCTATACTTTATTTTAATGTACTACTCAGTACTGGTCTTTTGGGTGTTTCCAGTTTTTTACTCTTACAAACAATCCTGCTATGAATATATTTGGACAATTTTGTGATATCTAAAATTAAGACATCTTTTTTTTTTTTTGAGACGGAGTTTTGCTCTTGTAGCCCAAGCCAGAGTGCAGTGGCACGATCTCAGCTCACTGCAACCTCCGCCTCCCGGGTTCAAGCAATTCTTCTGCCTCAGCCTCCCAAGTAGCTGGGATTACAGGCATGAGCCACCACACCCAGCTAATTCTGTATTTTTAGTAAAGATGGGGTTTCACCATATTGGTCAGCCTGGTCTCCAACTCCTGACCCCAGGCAATCCACCTGATTCAGCCTCCTAAAGTGCTGGAATTATAGGCATGAGCCACTGTACCCAGCCTAAAAGATCTTTATTTCAGTAAAGTCAGCAGTTCTAAGTTTCCAAACCCATTTTAAGTGTCTTTTGCTCCATAGATCTTCAGATCCCTACCTGTTGGCTATAACATCTCTAAGCAAGTTCTTGATCAGTATCTCACTCTGCTGGCAGACGATCCAGTAAGTCTTTTTTTTTCTTTTTTCTTTAGTTTGTTCTGATGACAATTTATTTCTGCACTGATGACTAGTTTCATTCTCCTATAGTCTTATTTTCTACCTAGCCAGCCCAGGCAATTTCTCCACACTATTTGATATGAGGGCTACCAGACTTTTGGTCAGATTTGTTCCATTGGAAACAGGCTCACGAGACTTTCCATTCAGTTAATACTCTCTCTTTTTCTCAATAGCTAGAGTTTGTTGGAAAGTCTGGCGACAGTGGTGGAGGAATGTATGTCATCAGTATCCTTACCAGTTATTTCCTTAGAGTCAGGCAGCCTGACCTGTAAGTCAGAATGGTGCCTTAGGAAAGAAATATTTGGTAATGTTTATTATACTAAATAAGTTAGAAAATTGAAATAATTGCTAAATAAATTTTTCTGTGAATTTACAGTGAACTGCATTGATGATAAAGAAGTAAAAAGAGGCCAGGCATGGTGGCTCACACCTGTAATCCTAGGACTTTGGGAGGCTGAGGCAGGAAAATTGCATGAGCCCAGGAGTTCAAGACCAGCCTGAGCAACATGGCAAAACCCCATTATACAAAAAATACAAAAACTAGCCAGATGTAACAGTGCGTGCTTATAGTTCTGCTCCTTAGGAGACTGAGGTGGGAGGATCACTTGAGCCCAGGAGGCAGAGGTTGCAGTGAGCTGAGATCATGCCACTGTACTCCAGCCTGGGTGACAGAGTGAGACCCTATCTCAAAAAAAAAAAAAGTTAAAAGGACTTTTAATTGACCAAATTTTAGTTAAGCAAAACCCTTACTTAAATACTTGTATTAAAGTTTTGGAATATTTATGTACCATAATTGAAACCATAAATTATAACGTGAAAAACGAAGTAGCGTTTAAAGTTTAATTATAAATTAGAAACTTAGGAATAAAACTCAGATCACAGTAACCAGGCCAGAACATTACTGAGTGACCTTAATTCTCTACATAAAGACCTCCATAAGGCATTAGCATCTCTAGCCACAGCCACTCTGGAGTCTGTCGTACAAGAGAGGTAAGGGGGACACTGATGGGGTTTGGGATCAGATATTTCCTCTCCCCACTGAAGTAATTCGTCCATTATGTAAGCAACCAGTATAACCACACCTTGGCACACTTTGCCCCATTTTTTCACTGGACTCCTGTGGATCTCATGTAATACTGCTCTTTACCCTAAAATAACCTACTGCTTAGTTCCTAGTGATGCAAATTAACCAGCCTCCCTAAAGCCTTTGCTTACAAATGTAGGAACTATGGCACTCAAATGAGTTCAGCAGTTGGTGATGACTTACCTTCACCAACCTGTGGAGCTGTGGAAGAATTTTCTGATCACTGTTCCTCTCTGGTCCTTGTTCCACACGTGGGATAGAACACCACCCCATCTATGACTGGGAACTAAAGCTACTCTCCTATGTTGGCATGCCATTTGCTTGCTTCATTCTTTTCCAGATTTGGGTCTCGCTGTGCTAGAATATTCCGTCTAGTTTTGCAGAAGAAACACCTGGAGCAGAAGCAAGTGGAAGACTTTGCAATGATTCCTGCAAAGGAGGCAAAGGATATGCTATATAAGATGCTCTCAGAAAATTTTATATCACTCCAGGTAACCAAGGGTGTAATAATTGCCAACCAGACAAGCTAGCGTAGGGTGAGAGAAGCTTCTCAGGCAAACATACTGAATCCCCAAGCAAACTCTATATCCAGCTCTGAGACAGAAAACATGATGCACAGAGATGTAGCAAGCACTTAGAGGATAATGTGGAGCCTTAACTGCCCTAGTAAGAAAGAGGCAGTTGGACATGGTGGCTCACGCCTGGAATCCCAGCACTTTGGGAGGCCGAGGTGGGCAGATCACTTGATGTCAGGAGTTTGAGACCAGCCTGGCCTACATGGTGAAACCCTGTCTCTACTAAGTACAAAACAATTAAATGGGCGTGGTGGCACGTGCCTATAATCCCAGCTACTTGGGAGACTGAGGCAGGAAGGAGAATCTCTGGAACCCAGGAGGCAGAGGTTGCAGTGAGCTGAGATTGCACCACTGCACGTCAGCCTGGGTGATAGAGCAAGACTCTGTCTCAAAAAAAAAATGGTTTTTTGTAAAAATCATATAGAATTTACCTGGTACACAGATTGCTCAGTAAATGTTAGTTACCTTCCCTTTCTTCCCTATTCAGGATGCTGACAGTCAAATGGGAAAAAACAGGGAAGCCCAGCTCTCCATTTAACTAATTATGACATAAACCACAGAGACTGAGCTGGGCACACCTGTAATCCCAGCACTTTGGGAAGCCAAGGCAGGAAGATCACTTAAGCCCAGGAATTCAAGACCAGCCTGGGCAATATAGTGAGACCATGTCTCTTCCCCCCAACACCCCCCAAAAATGAAAAAATTAGTTGAGCATGGTGGCGCATGCCTGTAGTTCCAGTTGCTCAGGATACTGAAGTAGGAGGATTGCTTGAGTCCCATGTAGAAGTTGCAGTGAGCCAAGATTGCACCACCACACTCCATCCTGGGTAACAGCAAGACCCAGTCTCAAAGTAAATAAATAAAATAAACACAGGTACTGAAAGACTAGGAAACATGAAAATGTAAGTAAAAAAGAGAGCCGAGTAACTCCAGATGGAATGAGTGTTTACTTTGCCAGTTCCCAAACAGTATAGTTTTTTTTTTTCAAACAGTATAATTTCTGTTATTTTTTTTTCTATTGGACAAATAGGAAATTCCCAAAACACCAGACCATGCCCCATCCAGAACCTTCTATTTATATACTGTGAACATCCTGTCAGCTGCCCGAATGTTGTTGCACAGGTGCTACAAGGTAACCCAGTCTAGACCTTCTCCCCATTTCCTCCACATGGACAAGTCTCCCTCATATGCCTATTTCACCCATTTTACCTGAGCTGCTGAAATAGAACTATGCATTTTTTGTCTGTCTTCTCTTTCCTCAGAGCATAGCCAACTTGATAGAAAGGAGGCAATTTGAAACCAAAGAGAACAAGTAAGTAACATTTTCAGTTGAGTTATTTACATTTTTCAAGGTCAAGGGCCTGAGGGAATTTCCTACAGAAACAAGAATCAATGGAGGCTGGGCCGGGTGCAGTGGCTCATGCCTGTAATCCCAGCACTTTGGGAGGCTGAGGCAGGTGGATCACTTGAGGTCAGGAGTTCAAGACCAGCCTGGCCAACGTGGTGAAACCCTATCTCTACTAAAAATACAAAAATTAGCTGGGCATGGTCGTGGCACCTGTAGTCCCAGCTACTCTGGAGTCTGAGGCAGGAGAATCACTTAAACTCAGTGAGTGGAGGTTGCAGTGAGCCACTCTGTGCCACTGCACTCCAGCCTGGGTGAGAGTGTGACTCCATCTCAAAAAAAAAAAAAAAAATCTGAGAAATAGGAAACAATGGAGATAGCAGCCAGTCTACTTGCATTGAATCATTGGCTTAGATTAGTATAAATCATGCATAGTCTACCCTTTTCTAATACGCTCCCAATGAAATAGTTTTTCAGATTAAATTTATGAGAAACGTACAAAAGCACCAAACTTTAAGTGCAAATGAAAGGCAGTAAGAGTTTCAGGAGTGAAGTTGTATTTCCAAATAAGTTTCTAGAAAATGTCCTTAGAAGGTGACATTATCTACTTTGACCAGGAAAATGGTAAAAGGGTGATGGGTTGTGCCTCAGAGATAAATGGTAAGAGAATCTCCAAGGTTAGGAAACATGTCTCAGAGTTGTGTTTGTTTGACAGGCGTCTACTAGAAAAATCTCAGAGGGTAGAAGCCATCATTGCATCTATGCAGGCTACTGGTGCAGAGGAGGCACAGTTACAAGAAATAGAGGAGATGATCACAGCTCCTGAACGTCAGCAGCTAGAGACCCTGAAACGTAATGTCAACAAGTAAGCATCATAAACTTCAGACCTACATTTCAAAATACCATCCAAAAACTCCTTTTTCATGTCTTGTAAGCCTCCAACTTAGCACAAGCAAACCTAAACTGTCTTCTCCAGCTCAATTAACAGAATGTAATACACCTGTTTTTGTAAACAAGCAGTTCTGAAGATGTTCTCAGCTTCTTTTCCATCACCATATACACTCTCTTGTTCATCAAGTACTGTTAATTTGTTTTAAGACATGGGGTTTTGCTGTGTTGCTGAGACTGGTTTTGAACTCCTAGGCTCACACAGTCCTTTTGGCTCAGCCTCCCAAGTAGCTGGGACTACAGGCAAGTGCCACTGTACTGGCTTAATTTTACTTCAGTCATGTGTCTCAAATCTGGCCTTTCGTCTTCGTCCATACGCAGGCCTTCATCACCTCTTTCCTAGACCACATTTCAGTGCAAAGTCTTGTACCTCTTTTATTAAATGTATTTCTAAGTATTTTTTTAGGTGCTAGTTTAGTGGTTGCTTATTTCATTTTTGGATTGTTCATTGCTAGTGTTATAGAAAAACAACCAACTTTTTTTTTCTTTTTTTGAGACGGAGTTTCGCTCTTGTGATCCAGGCTGGAGTGCAATGGTGTGATCTTGGCTCCCTCCGCCTCCTGGGTTCAGGCAATTCTCCTGCCTCAGTCTCCTGAGTAGCTGGGATTACAGGCACGCGCCACCATGCCCAGCTAATTTTTTGTATTAGTAGAGATAGGGTTTCACCATGTTGACCAGGATGGTCTCGATCTCTTGACCTCGTGATCCACCCGCCTCGGCCTCCCAAAGTGCTGGGATTACAGGCTTGAGCCACCGCACCCAGCCAAACAACCAACTTTTGTGTTGTGATTTTGTATCCTACAACTTTACTAAATTCATTTATTAATTCTAGTAGTTTTTTTTTTTTTGCAGATTCTTTGAGATTTTTTATAATAGAATTATGTCACCTGTGAATGGAGGTAGTTTTACTTCTACCTTTCAATCTATACTCCTTTTACCTTTTTTTCTTGCCTCATTGCCCTTGCTAGAACCTCCAGTAAAAGGTTGAATGGAAGTACAGGAGCAGACATCTTTGTTTTGTTTCTGATTTTAGGGGAAAAGCTTTTAGTCTTTCACCATTAAGTATGGTGTTAGCTGTGGGTTTTTCCTAGATGGCTTTTATCCGGCTGAAGAAGCTTCCATTTCTTCCTAATCACCACTGACTTCAAGCTTCAGACACTCTTAGCTTCTTGCTATTCTAAAACACACACTAGGTCCTTTTATACCTGTGCCTTTACATTGGTTTTCCTGATTGCAAGTTAAGACTACCTTCCCCCAGGACAGAGGCTCTGTATTTTGCATTCTCAGCAGTTTCCATGGTGTCTGGCACATAAAAGGTACTCGGTAAATGGCAAAATGATCAACTGGTTCTCCTGCTTTCTTTCCATCCACTCTCGGGGGTAACCAAGCAGTTCTCCATGGTCACATCCACTCAGCCTCTAAGCTTAAATATGCTATTGAACATTCAGTCTAGGCAAATGCTTTTACTTTTTCACTCAGGTTGGATGCCAGTGAGATCCAGGTGGACGAAACTATCTTCCTGCTGGAGTCTTACATTGAGTGTACCATGAAGAGACTATGACCCAGAAGAAGATCTTCCTCAAAAGACTGGTTGTGGGCGGGGATGGAAAGCAAAATAAAGGAGGTGCCTGGATACATTATTTGCAGTAGGATAAGTTGCAGATTCTTTTTTTTTTTTTTTTAACCTTACCAAGTTAAGAAAGCATAAGTTGCAGATTCTTGAACTGAAACTGCCTCTCTATCCCTACAGCCCAGGATACACCTGAAAGAATTTGACATATTTAGATCCATCACTATATTGTCCCCTCATCAAATCTTGGCAGTGGGAAGAACCTTAAATCCACAGGATTAATCATCTATCAGATGCATCCGTTCCCATAAAGAAGTTACCCACACGTATGTTTGAACATCCCTGGCAGTAGGAAACTTCTGAAGTTAATTTTATTTTCAAATGTCTAGGCCTTTTCTTTATTTTGTTGAGATATATATATATATATATGTATATATATATGTATCTAAAACTATATATATATAGGTTGTTGTTGAGACAGGATCTCATTCTGTCACCCAGGCTGGGGTGTAATAATAGTGCAGTCACTGGCTCCCTGCAACCTTGACCTCCTGGGCTCAAGCAGTCCTCCCACCTCAGCCTCTGGAGCGAGTAGCTGGGACTTCACCTGGCTAACTTTTTATTTTTTAATTTTTTTATAGAGACAGGGTCTTCCTGTGTTGCCCAGGCTGATGAGCTGCAACTTTTCGCACATACATGCACACATACATACTGTGTAGGGAATGTGAAAGACTATCACAGAGTAGAGGAAAATGTTATTTTCAGGGTTAGCAGGTGGATTGGCCCAAGCAGTCATGCTAGAATCTGTGGACTGAAGCCACATATGCCAGCACTAGGCTTCTAACACGTCTGAAACTATGTACATAGAACAGCCCAGTGCCTGGCATATGGAAAGCACACAGTAAATTAGTGCCTTCCTCTTCTCCGTGGTTCCTTAAAAGTGGCAACACTAAATTCTCTCTCAGTATCATGGATATAATTTGTCCCAGCAGCTTTAATTCATTTAAAGCAGTCGAATGTTGTTTTATAATATCTTCAGTTTTCTCTCACCAATGTGTTTTCTAATTCTTTAAACGAGTGCCAAATAATTGCCAGCCACCATACTAATCACAACATACAAAGACAGATAAGACACCATCTCTGCCCTCAAGCCAGTCACCATCGTTTACTGAGCACCTGTTTTGTGCCAAACACTGGGCTAAGCCTTGGGAATATAAAGATGAATAAATCTTGAGCATACAGTCTAGCAGGAGGAGCCAAATAAATACCAGGAAGTATGGGGGTGCTACAGTAGAAGGGTACATACTACGTACGGAGAGGCCAGAAAGGGAAAAGGGTCCGGCAGGAAAGGGAACAGGAAGTGGCAATGTATAGTTTGAAAGATGAGGATGTTTTATTTGCAAACTATTTAACAAGGAATTAATAACCAGAAGATACAAGTAGCTCAAGCAATAGCAAAAAGTATAATCCAACTTAAAAATGGCCAAGAAGAGGTCAAGAGATCGAGGCCGCCGGGCGCGGTGGCTCACGCCTGTAATCCCAGCACTTTGGGAGGCCAAGGCGGGTGGATCACGAGGTCAAGAGATCGAGACCATCCTGGTCAACATGGTGAAACCCCGTCTCTACTAAAAATACAAAAAATTAGCTGGGCATGGTAGCATGCGCCTGTAGTCCCAGCTACTCGGGAGGCTGAGGCAGGAGAATTGCCTGAACCCGGGAGGCGGAGGTTGCAGTGAGCCGATATCGTGCCGCTGCACTCCAGCCTGGCAAAATAGCCAAAAGATCTGAATAGGTATTTTTCAAAAGACAAATGGCCAATAGGTATATGAAAAGTTGTTGAACATCACTAATCAGAGAAATGGATCAAAACCACAAAGATGTCATTTCACCCCAATTAGTTACTTTTATCAAGAAGAAAGAATAATGAATGCTAGTGAGGATGTGGAAAAAGGAGAGCCCTCATACATTCTTGGGAATGTAAATTAGTACAGCCACTATGGAAGAGGTTCCTCAAGAAAATTAAAAATAGAACTGTATGCTCCAGCAACTCCACTACTGGATATATATATATATATATATGCACAAAAGAAAAATCAATATATCAAAAAGATATCTGCACTCGCTTGTTTACTGCAGCACTTCACAATAGCCAAAACGTGGAATCAATTGACTAAGTGCCCATCAATAGATGAAAGGCTAAAGAAAATGTATGTATTATTCAGCCATAAGGAAGAATTCCTGTCATTGGCAGCAACATGGATGGAATTGGAGGTCATTAAGTAAAATAGGCCAAGCACAGAAACAAATACTGCATGTTCTCCCATGTTGGAGCTAAAAAAGTGGATCTCAAGAAAATAAGAGAGTAGAGTTGGGCATGGTGGCTCACACCTGTAATCCCAGCACTTTGGGAGGCCAAGGCAGGCGGATCATGAGGTCAGGAGTTCAATGCCAGCCTGGCCAACATGGTGAAACCCCGTCTCTACTAAAAATACCAAAAAGAAAAAAATTAGCTGGGCATGGTGGCACATGCCTGTAATCCCAGCTACTGAACAGGCTGAGGCAGGAGACTTGCTTGAACTGGGACCCGGGAGGCAGAGGTTACAGTGAGCCAAGACCACGTCACTGCACCCAGCCTGAGCTACAGAGCGAGACTCTGTCTCAAAAAAAGAAAAGGAAAAATAAAATAGTAGATTGGTAGTTACCAGAGGCTAGGAAGGATGGGGAGAATGAAGAGAGGTTGAATAATGGGCACAAATATACAGTTGGAAGAAATAAGATCTGATAATTGGATAGAGCAGCAGGGTGGCATCGTTATTAATTTCCTGTACATTTCAAAATAACTAGAAGAGAATAATTTGGACTGTGGCTCAATCTGATAATCCCAACACATTGGAAAGCCAAGGTGGGAAGATTAGTTGAAGCCAGGAGTTCAGGGACAGCATGGGCAACATAGTGAGATTTAATCTTTACAAAAAACTAAAAAATTAGCTGGTGCAGTAGGGCACGCCTGTAATTCTAGCTACTCAGGAGGCTGAGGCAGGAGGATCTCTTGAGCCCAGGAGTTTGAGGCTGCAGTGAGCTATCACCACACCACTGCACTTCAGTCTGGATAACAGAGCAAGACTCTGTCTCTAAAATATATGTAATTAAAAATAGGCCAGGTGTAGTGGCTCATGCCTGTAATCCCAACACTTTGGGAGGCCAAGGTGAGTGGATCACAAGGTCAGGAGTTCAAGATAAGCCTGACAAACATGGTGAAACCCTGTCTCTACTAAAAATACAAAAATTAGCCAGGCGTGGTGGCACTCGCCTGCAGTCTCAGCTACTTGGGAGGCTGAGGCAGGATAATTGCTTGAACCCAGGAGGCAGAGGTTGCAGTGAGCCGAGATCATGCCACTGCACTCCAATCTGGGCGACAGAGCAAGAGTTTATTTCAAAAATAAAAATAAAACTTTAGGCCGGGCATGGTGGCTCACGCCTGTAATCCCAACACTTTGGGAGGCCAAGGCAGGTGGATTACCTGAGTGAGGTCAGGAATTCAAGACCAGCCTGGCCAACACGACGAAAGCCCATCTCTACTAAAAATACAAAAAGTTAGCCAGGCATGATGGTTGGCACCTGTAATCCCAGCTACTTGGGAGGCTTAAGTGGGAGAATCGCTTGAACCTGGAAGGCAGAGGTTGCAGTGAGCTAAGATCACGCCACTGCACTCCAGCCTGGGCAACAAGAGCGAAATTCAGTCTCAAAAAAAAAAAAAAAAAAAAAAAATCGAATGTCCCTAGCATAAAGATTTAAGGTGATAGATATCTGCATTACCCTGGTTTGATTATAGGAATGAAATTCTCACAGGTACATCATGTGTTATGTATTAATTTTAAAATATCAATTTTTTAAAATTAGGACTTTCCAGGCAAATGAGGAAAGAATCCCAGAGCAGTCTGTTTCTTGGGGAAACTACAAACAGGGCATTAGAAAATGGGGCATGGGTCAGTCTGTCAGAATTGAGGCTAGAGACAGGAAGGGACAAGGAACTGGTGGGTTCTGGCCACACTGTGCTAAAGAGTTTCTCCTAAAAGCAGTGGGAAGCAATATAATCAGTTAAGTGTTTTAGAAACATGACTGTGGTCAGGTGTGGTGGTTCATGCCTGGAATCCTAGCACTTTGGGAGGACAAGGCGGGCAGATCCCCTGAGGTCAGGAGTTTGAGACCAGCCTGGCCAATATGGCAAAACCCTGTCTCTACTAAAAACACAAAAAATTAGCCGGGCCTGGTGGTGCACCCCTGTAATCTCAGCTACCTGGGAGGCTAAAGCACAAGAATCGCTTCAACCCGGGAGGTGAAGGTTGCAGTGAGCCGGAATCCCGCCCATGCACTCCAGCCTGGGTAACAGAGCAAGACTTTACCTCAAAACAAAACAAAATATCACTCTGGCAGCACTGTAGAGAATGAATTGGTAGGGGGAGGACTATTTGGAGACTTGCAACAATATTTTAGGCAAAATATGAAGAAGGCTTAAACTAGGGCAATGAATGAAGGCTGGAGAGAACATAGGTTTGAGGGAGTTGGAGGAGATAACATCTGCCCACTTGGTTGCCATTTGAGTGAAATGAAAGGAGAGGTGGCATCAAAAATGTTATTTGGCGTGTTTCGCTTGGAGATAATTAATTCGAGGTGATACCTGCTGTAACAGGTGTGCATAGTGCTGCGGAGGGTGCTTACAGTTCAGCTGAGGGCTGGTAGGAAGTAACTTGTGAGTCCCGAAGTCATTCGGTCTGGGGGTCATTGTCCTGAGCAGAGAAGATAGGAAGGAAACAGCTGAGCATTTAGAGGTGTTCTTCTTTGTGGTTTAACATTATACCCATGGGTCATCCCCAAAAGTTGTGCCTGTATTTCCCGGGGACTTTCGGAAACCCCGCCTCCTTCCGACCCCGCGGAACGCTCCGAGGGGAAGCATCGCTGGGCCGCCAGAGGGCGCCAGGCGGGCCGCAGCGACCCCGGAGTCGCGTTATGGCCGCGGCGCGGGTGCTGCTGGTCTTGTCCGGGCGTCCGGAGTCGGCGAGCTTCGCACGGAGTGTGTGTGGCCTCCTGGGAGCCAGGCCAGGGCTCGGGCCGTGGCCCGTTCACTGCAGCTTGAAGCCAGGACGACTCGTCCTCTCGAGCAGGCCCTTCCCGGGCGCCTCCGCTAGGCTTCCGCTCCAGGTCGGCAGAAGGGGGCCCCAGAGGAGCGGACAGTGAAGGGCCGAGAATGGGGACTGAAATCGGGTGGGAACTGGCGGCCAGAGGATCCCGCCCCCAACGCGTGGTGTAGCCCCCTTTTTGAAAGTCACGCACACCCACTGCCAACCCCGCTTCTGAAGCCTTAACCCAGCTGGCTTCCTTCCACCAGCGACCCCCTTTCTGCCCTTTTGCGGTCCTGCACCAGCAGCCCAGGGACCCTGCGGCCAAGCTGCCCACGGATCGAGGTGTGGACCTGGGTGTGGCCATCATTCTTCAATCCAGTGACCAGACTGTCTTGCTGACCAGAAGGGCACGCACCCTCAGCGTTTCTCCCAACCTCTGGGTACCCCCCGGTGAGTATTCTGAGGACAAGGCCCCACGTACAGGAAAGAAACTTGCCCTTTTTCCCCACAATGCTTTTCCCAGCCTCGAGGATAAAGTTGGCACCAAAATGTGGCATCTTCATAGTCACAGTGACTGCAACTCCATCTGTGTCCACCAGAGGGGAGAGGAGTGTAAACAGTGAGTGGGGGTCCCTGGTCAAGACCGCCACCATTATTACCTATTGGTCCCACTGTTGTTGCAGGTGGGCAGGTGGAACCTGAGGAAGAGGTAACCAGTCAGCTGATCCGACCTGAGCCAAAAGACCAATGCCTGGGACTACCCTGGGTGTGGGCTGAGCGAGGGGCAAGCAAAAGGACCCGAAGGAGTCAGGCACTGGCCACTCATGTGTCCTCTCTGACTCCCAGCTGCTGGATGGAGGGCTTCGAGAACTTTGGGAGGAGAGTGGACTACATCTGCCCCAGGGCCAGTTCTCTTGGGTCCCTTTGGGGTTATGGGAGGTGAGACAAGGAGCTGGGAGAAGCCCCTCCATAGTTAACCAAGAGACCTCAACAGCTACCCACCAAAGTCCATAGATCAGCTTCTACCTGCCTTGGCTACAAAGGAAACAATGGCACATAAGTGGGTCGGAGTCCCCAAATCCATAACCGTCACCTGTGTCCCTGCTGTATCATCTGTACCATCCATGCCCTCAGCTTTTAGCCATGATTTTGTTTCACCCTAAAGCTGTATTAGCAAAGTCTTAAAAAGTGACAGACAGGGCTGGGCGTGGTGGCTCACGCCTGTAATCCCAGCACTTTGGGAGGCCGAGTTGGGCAGATCACCTGAGGTCAGAAGTTCGAGACCAGTCTGGCCAACATGTGGAAACCCCGTCTCTACTAAAAATACAAAAATTAGCCGGGCATGATGGTGCATGCCTGTAATCCGAGCTACTTGGGGGGCTGAGGCTGAAGAATAGCTTGAACCTGGGAGGTGGAGGTTGCAGTGAGCCGAGATTGTGCCATTGCACTCCAGCCTGGGCAACAAGAGCAAAACTCCGTCTCAAAAAAAAAAAAAAAAAAAAAAAAAGTGACAGAAAGTTCTCACTTTTGCTGTTTTCTTTTCCTAGTCTGCCTACCCTCCTAGGCTGAGCTGGGGTTTACCCAAATACCACCACATTGTTCTGTATCTACTCGTGATCTCCCAGGAATCACAGCAGCAGCTGCAGGTAGGGCTGGCAGTGAGGGAAGGAAACAGGGCTCAGGGGAGCCCAAGCAGCCTGGCTCTGACAGTGATTGGCAGCTGGGCGGGCGGTGGTCAGAGATAATGAAGTACCTTTCTCCATGCCACCTGTGGGTAGGTTTTGATCACAAGCAGGCCTCCCAGGGAGAGGCCATGACTGAGGGGTCAACATATCTGACCCCAGGCCCGGATCCAACCAAATCCAAGTGAGGTGAGTGCCCTTACGTGGCTGACGCCAGATGTAGCTGCTGCAGTGGCTGCCACAGAGGATGGGACAAAGACACCCAGACTTCTCCCGGAGGACCTACCACCCTCTGTCCTGTAAGTAAGAGCTTCTCCCTCGTGGGCTAATACACCAACATATTCACATTGAGAAGTTCAGCGTCCATCCTCTCCTCAGGATGGAATTTTGTGGTGTGGGGGAGATTTAAGGAGAGTGGGTCAGCTGATAATTTAGAAGGCACATGAAATCAAAGATACTGACCATCAGACCCCAAGGACCCTTGCTCTAACTGGCTAGCACTGAAGGTCTAAGTGTGAGTTCTAACACAGGGGCAAGTCATTTCACCCCCCTTGATCCTGTTTCCTTTCTGCAAATGAGGTCAGCACCCACCCACCTCCTGTGGTGGCTGGGAGGATTTGAGGACCTAACAAATATGTAAGTTCTTTGTGAGCTACAAGGCACAGTCCCCACAGGAGTTGTCACTATGCAGTGCTGTGGAAGTAGAGGAGGATGGAAGCACCCGGCCTCTGGTCCTGCCCATGTCCACCCTGCTGCGGATGATCCCAACCACGGCAGAGGATGAGGAGAGGGTCAGCACTGGAACCAAGTTTGCCCTTGGGCTCTGGCTGCAACATCTGGGCAGGCGAAAGTGAAAAAGGACTGGAGAGCTCCAGGTACTGGGTAGAATGGTCTAGATTTTACAGGCGTGGGGGAGAGGAAGGGAGAAAGGACAAACTCTCTTGGAATTCCTCCTTGAAACACCCCCACCACGTGAAAGTGGAGCTCACCTGGACCCAGGGCCAGCAAAGGAAGAATGGAACATGGACCTTCTTCCCCCAAGCCGGGGATCTGGAAAGGGAAGTGTAAAATCCCCTCCCTCGCCCATCTCCGTGACACTCACAGAACATTCACAACCTTTATTATGGTGAGAGCTTCACTACAACTTTGGGAATAAAAAGTAAAATTACAACATAAGTCTTAGGCCTTAGACGAGCCTGAAAAAGAGTGGGAAGGAGGGCACTGTGTCCTCCCACCTCCCTGGAAAGGTGCAGAATGAGCCAGGCCTAACCACAGGGCCATGGGCCTCTAGCTCAGCCTGCCATAAGAAACACTGTGAACTTAAATATATAAATAGAGAGAGACCCAGGCGACAGGCCAGGCCCTACTCCCAAACCCCTGGGGATCATGGCTAAGGCCTTACATCCTCCTCAGTCATACTGGAAGCAAGAGGCAGGGGAAGTCATCTTTGGAGTATTTTGGTTTTTCTTATTTATGTACAAAAAAATCCACATCCACAATCCAAAATAAAGTTCTCTGTCCATCTCTGAAACTGCCTGTCTCAGTGTTTCCACCTGTCTGTGGCCGAAGGGAACGGAATGGACATGAAGAGACAATGGACGTGAGGAAGAAATAGAGCCATGGGCTTGGGGTTACGAAGAGAGGGCATCTGGGGTTCAAGAGAGGTGCCCCTTCCCCAGGAGGCTCAAGACACAGTCAAGGCTGGGGGTTCAGGCCTTCTCCCAGCTCACATCCCATCCCATTTGCCTCCCACCGCCTAGGTTAACATACCCAGAGGAATGGCCACCATCTAAAGAACATTTCCAAAACAGACCCCAGTGTCCTTAAAAAGAGGTTAAATATTAACCCTTTGGGTGCTTGCCTCGTCAGGCAGAGATGAGGCCAAAAGTAGGCATCTGTGAAGGTCTGTCTGGCCCCTGGCCAGAGCCCCCAGAGGGATCAGAGTAGCTGGGGTTGGGACTCCACAGCATACCTGCTTAGTGTTGGCGGACAGTGAAGTTCCCATAATCCAAGGAACTCAGTCCAGGGAAATGATGTCTGACCGACAGCCAGTCAAAGAGGGACCTGAAGGCAGGGGTCCTCCATGCCCTTCCCTCAAGGCCCCCCCAGGGGCCACAATGCTGCTGACACGGCCAGGAGGGGGCGCCGGAGTGGCGCTGCGGTGGGAGCTCCCCAACGTGGGGGCCAGTGGGCCCAGAAAGTGAGCAGGGGTCCCTCGGTACTGGAAGAAGTGGCCAAGGGCATCCTGTTCATCTAGTGAGGTGATGACGGAGGGGCCATAGTGCTAGGAAGAATCAAGGGCGTAGTTTAAGATCTCATCCTGACTTCCCCACCTCCCAATCACTCAGAAATGCCGTATGGGAGCCATCAACCCCTGTGGTTCCCAGGGTATTCTCTGAGAAGCAGGAGAACGTCTCCCTCTTATTCCAACTTCCCCACACCCTACCCTTTCCCTGCCTTGAGAGAGCTCCTCCAGCTTGCTAGGTTCTTGGCTTTGTGGGCGTCTGAAATGTGTGGAATGTCCGGTTAGGGCAGGCATGGTGCTCCAAGTGCACACGGGGGCGGGTGGGGGTGAGCAGGCCGGGACAGAACAGTAACGGGATCTAGGAAGGCCTATGTAGGAATCCCAGGAACTACTAGTGTGGCTGAGGAGGGAAATAAGCTACCAACACCCCACTTTCCTCATAGAAAAGCAGATTTACATCCCCAGAGATCCTAAGAGATGGAAGGGTCCCATCAGCGCCTAGAAAGGAAGCTTCAGAGATCTGAGACCTTCTGGAGAAAGAACACTTACCTGACTCTCTGTCTGAAGAAATGAAAATAAATCTAAACCTGGCAGGAAAAGAAAAATCAGAATCAACCTCCTACCTGACCCCTTGACCCTCAAGAGACAAAGCACTTGGACTGTGGCCCCCTGCCGGAGAAGCAGGAGGCTCTGAGAAGGAACAGGGGTTGTGATGCGGCTCTGGAGAGGGTGTGGCAGTGCAGGGCCCATCTGATGATCCATGTCATACCTTGGATGTCGGCTCCCAGTGGGAAGGCAGGTGGGTACTCATGTAGTGGGAGACTGGACAGGAAATCCCCACCCAACGTGCCCATGGCAGGGCTCCTTAGCACCGAGGATGGCTGGTGGCCAGGCGTCAGGACTCTGTGGGTAGAGAGGAGCTGAGGCAGCCAGCAAACCACAGAGGCCCTCACCCAGCTCAGGTCCCCAGGTTCCCTCTGTCCCCTCCACATGTCCCTTGCCCCAGGGTCCGATGATCAGAAAGCATTTCTGACTTCTTCCCCTGTCCCTTTTGCTGTAGATTCAGCCATTTTTCTCCTACCCTTTGCTTCCAGGTAGGGCTGGGATGGCAGCTGAGGTGACAGAACAGTGCTTCTTGGTTGGGGGCAGATCCTCCTCATCTGATGAGCTTTCTATTGTCAAGTCAATAACTTCGACCTTCTTCTTATTCTCTGATGGATTTCCCTCCTGGACTGGGCTGTACTGGAGGCCTGCGGGTAGTAAGAAGACTATGTCTCAGAGAAGAGGCCATCCAAGATTTAGCTCAGCTGGGGAACAGGGGTTCACTCACCATCCAGCCCATACCCTGGCGGGGGGCAAACCTCAGATGCCTCCTTCTTGGGTTTCATTGGGCACCAGGATCCATCTTCCATGAACTGGATCTCATCACAATCTGAACAGGAACTAAGAATCTCCATAAATAAACTGGGGGAGGAGAGAGATGAAAATTCTTGAAACACTAGCCAGAGAGTTCTGTGACTCACCTTCCTGTACCTCAGTTTCCTCATCTGTAAAATAAGGACACTATCCATCCTATTGAACCTCTCTGAGTTGCTGGAATCAAATAACAGAAGGTATGTAAAAGAGTTTTACAAACTAAGCAGTAGGTTTTAAAATAAATACAATCTGAAGCCAGGCGAGTGACTCACACCTGTGATCCCAGCACTTTGGGAGGTAGAGGCGGGTGAATCACTTGAGGCTGAGACCAGCCTAGCCAACATGGTGAAACCTCATCTCTACTAAAAATACAAAATTAGCCAGGTGTGACAGCACGTGCCTGTAATCCCAGCTACTCGGAGGAAGGCTAAGGCAAGAGAATCACTTGAATCCAGGAGGCGGAGGTTGCAGTGAGCCAAGATCATGCCACTGCAGTCCAGCCTGGGTGAGAGTGGAGCTCCATCTCAAAAAGAAATCTGAGTACTTATGTGTAGTACAAGGAACAAAAGGAACAGAGAGACAGAAGTCCATAAACCATCTCCAGAAGGCACTGGGTCTTTGGCTTTCTACACATTTGTGTAAGAATAAATAAATAAAGGCACTAGGGGCCAGGTGTGGCAGCTCATGCCTGTAATCCCAGCACTTTGGGAGGCCAAGGTGAGAGGATCACTTGAGGCCAGAAGGTCAAGGCTGCAGTGAGCTATGATCACGCCACTGTACTCCAGCCTGGGCAACAGAATGAGACCCTGTCTCAAAAAAAACAAAAAACAAAAACAAAAACAAAAACCTGGGTCAGGGGAGACTGGGAACAAGAATCATAATGTAAATTCTGAAAAGGGGTTACGACTAGCTAGGGCAGGCTGGGCGTGGTGGCTCATGCCTGTAATCCAAGCACTTTGGAGGCCAAGGCGGGCGGACCACCTGAGGTCGGGAGTTCAAGACCAGCCTGACCAACATGGTGAGACCCTGTCTTAAAAATAAAAAAATAATAAATAATAAAAGACTAGCTAGAGCAAAAGATCAGAATATCCAGGCCCTCAAAAGAACCTTATTGCAAGGCTCAGTGGGAACTCAGGGGGCCGGGCGCGGTGGCTCACGCCTGTAATCCCAGCACTTTGGGAGGCCGAGGTGGGTGGATCACGAGGTCAAGAGATCGAGACCATCCTGGTCAACATGGTGAAACCCCGTCTCTACTAAAAATACAAAAAATTAGCTGGGGATGGTGGCACGTGCCTGTAATCCCAGCTACTCAGGAGGCTGAGGCAGGAGAATTGCCTGAACCCAGGAGGCGGAGGTTGCGGTGAGCCGAGATCACGCCATTGCACTCCAGCCTGGGTAACAAGAGTGAAACTCTGTCTCAAAAATAAATAAATAAATAAACTTGAGCAAACTCAATTCAATCTCTCTTGGCCTCAGTTTCCTCCTCTGTAATGATACTACCTATCTCACGGGGTTTTTTTTTCTTTCTTTTTTTTCCTGGGTGAGTGTCACTAGCCAATCATAGGGTTACTTATTTTTTTGAGACAGGGTCTCATCTGTTGCCCAGGCTGAGGTGTAGTAATGCAACCATAGCTCACTGCAGCCTCAAACTCTTGAGTTCAAGCCATCCTCCCGCCTCAGCCTCCTGAGCAGCTAAGACTACAGTCGTGAGCTATTATACCATGCCTGGCTAATTTTTAAAACATTTTTCTAGAGAGAGGGTCTTACTGTGTTGCCCAGGCTGGTCTCAAACTCCTAGCCTCAAATGAGCTTCCCATCTCAGACTTCCAGTGTTGGGATTACAGGCGGGAGCCACTGCACCCAAGCCATAGGGTTACTGAGAGGATTCAATGAGATAACTCATGCACAGTGCTCAGCAAGATGCCTTGTATATACTAAGTCCTTAACGTTGCCCTCCCACGCCACACACACAGACGTACACACATACACGAATTGGTAAAAGGGATAGATAAGGAGATAAGGCGAGAACTGGGGTTCATGTGAGGGGAAGTAAGTCATACAAATTAAAAAGGGGTCCTAAAACCCTGGAGGAGGTGGCGGCTAAAAGAAAAAAGAAATACAGGCTGGGCATGGTGGCTCACGCCTGTAATCCCAGCATTTTGGGAGGCTGAGGTGGGTGGATCACCTGAGGTTAGGAATTTGATGAGACCAGCCTGACCAACATGGTGAAATCCCATCTCTACTAAAAACACAAAAATTAGCCAGGCGTGGTGGTGCGCACCTGTAGTCCTAGCTACTCAGGAGGCTGAGGCAGAGAATCACTTGAACCCTGAAGGCGGAGGTTGCAATGAGCCAAGATCTCACCACTGCACTCCAACCTTGGCAAGAGAACAAGACTCAATCACAAAAAAAAAAAAAAAAGAAATAACCAAGAAAAGGGGGTCCTAGTGAATGTCCTAGGTAAGAGGAAGTAAAATGGCCTACCCATCAATGATAAGAGATTCATAGGGAGCCTTCTTGTCACACACAGGACATGTCCATGTTGGCTTCTTCTCATTCATCTGTAGATAAAGGGCAGCATCGAAACTCTGCAGGTGGGCGCAGGTGAGGGCACGACAAGGGACAGTCAGGCGCATCTTCCCTAGCTGAGGAGAGGCAAGTTCTCTAGTCAGAGGCCCCACTCTGGTTTCATCCCAGAAAACCTCGCTCCAGTATCCCCTAGGAACCCTCATCAAAGTCCACGAGCTAAACCCAGCTCCCTCCCCACCCCATTCTCCCCTTTTACCCACCGGGCACATGAGTGACACCCGGAGACTCGTAGTGGCCACCTCACTGTCAGGGTCAGCAGTCAATTTCTCCTTGACTGAAACAAAAGTGAGGCCAGAGCCATGGGGTCAGCAAGGCTGGAGGAAGCCCAGGAGTTGGTAGGGCCAGGAGCAGATGGCTCTGGCTGAGAGGCTGCTGGGTGAAGAGTCTTTGAGGGCTAGTGGGACATCACACAGGAGTGGTCTGGGATATGGATTATTAAGGCTGAGTGTGGGAGATTTCCCATCCATGAAGAGGCTTAAACATAGCTGTGTGACACTCAGGCTACGTCAGAGGTGACCGGGAGGAGTTGGGTTAGATTAGAGGATCTCGAAGATTCTTTCCAGTCCAGAGAGCCCACATTCTAGCAGGGCTGGAGTCAGGGACTGTGAAGTACAAAGCAGCTACACCACTGGAAATGCAAGAGTGTCACTCACTGCCTGGGACTGGTCCTACTTCAGCTACAAAGACTGGAAGACTGACGAGGCGTATATAGAAAGAGGTATGGGTTTAATTATGAAAGCTGGAGGGCCAGGAAGACTCGGATGCAGATCAGTCGGGGAAGAGGGGAAAGACGTTACTCACTCAGTGCCCTCGAGTGATCTGGGTTCCGGATACCCTTTGCTCTGAGTTTCTGTAGAAGTGTCCCTGCAGTCAACTGCCTCACCAGGTACACAGACAAGGAGTAATTCTACTTGGAAGTAGGGGGAAGACAATTAGCCTCTGCTTCTCATACCACCACTGCCCACCTTTGTTCCATGAGGACCAGAGACAGACGCATGAAGAGGAAGATGCTTCCCCAACCCAGGACACTGGATGGTTCCCCTCGCCCCCAGCAGGCTTTTCCAGGCACCCTGCTTTAGCTGTGCTCACCCGTCCGAACTCAGATGACCAGTTGACCACAATAGTGTTGGGAACAGTGGCTGAGAGTCGAGCCAGGGGTGTGATGTTGATGGGGCGGCTGGGCCTCTTGGGCTCAGCCCCATTCTTGGTTGGGGGAAGGTAACCCTGGAGAAGGGAGGGACTGGTCAGGAGAGAGGTGGCTGTGGGAAGGGGCTCTGCTCTATCAATAAAAGATATCTTGTTTTGTGTTATTCACTCCCTGGAGGGAAGGCCAACGCACTCACTGAGCAAGGGGATGGAGGCCCATACAGTGGCTCACAAAACTGGAGCACTGTCTAGGGCTGTGAGTGGGGCTCACTCCTGGGGAGAAAGGAGAGCTTATTTGCTGATCGAGAAAATAGGAACCCACTCACTGAGGCCCTGAGGAGGAAGAATAGGGATGCCTCACCTTTTCCAACTCTTAGCTCTGGGGTCACAAATCACAAGAAGTCATTCTGGGCCGGGCGCAGTGGCTCACGCCTGTAATCCCAGCACTTTGGGAGGCCGAGGCGGCGGATCACGAGGTCAAGAGATCGAAACCATCCTGGCCAACATGGTGAAACCCCGTCTCTACTAAAAATACAAAAAAATTAGCTGGGCGTAGTGGCATGCGCCTGTAGTCCCAGCTACTCGGGAGGCGGAGGCAGGAGAATTTCTTGAACCTGGGAGGTAGAGGTTGCAGTGAGTCGAGGTCGCGCCACTGCACTCCAGCCTGCTGGCGCCTGGTGACGGAGTGAGACTCTGTCTCAAAAAAAAAAAAAAAAAAGAAGTCTTTCTAGCAGGGTGCAGTGGCTCACGCCTGTAATCCCGGCACTTTGGGAGGCCAAAGCAGGTGGATCACAAGGTCAGGAGATCGAGACCAGCCTGGCCAACATGGTGAAACCCCATCTCTACTAAAAATACAAAAATTAGCCGGGCATAGTGGCACGCGCCTATAATCCCAGCTACTCGGGAGGCTGAGGCAGGAGAATCGCTTGAACCTGGGAGGCAGAGGTTGCAGTGAGCTGAGATTGTGTCACTGCACTCCGGTCTGGGAAACAGAGCAACTCCGTCTCAAAAAAAAAAGTCTTTCTTAAATCTCTGGGTTAAACTAATGTCCTCCTGTGAGTTCTCACAGAACCTTTGTTCAGCCCTATCTTAATACTCTCGAGATGATATTGATTCAGTCAGTGAACTGAGCACCTACTATATGCCAGTGCTAGGCCTGTCTCTCTGTCGGAATAGGTTTGTAGTTAATATTTACGAACGGAAACGGTAAAGGATTACTGACAGAAGAAGGGGAAAGCATTTACCGGCAGGGGGCACAGTTTCCCATTGACCTTGACAAAGAGGTTCGGGGGAAAATAATCTTCCTGGGGGCAGCTGGTCTCACAGAGACAGAACCTGGTGAGAGATGAAAAAGTAAGAAAGACTGGGACGAAATTTCTTTCCTTGTTTTTTTTTTCTGAGATGGAGTTTCGCTCTTGTTGCCCAGGCTGGAGTGCAATGGTGCAATCTTGGCTCACCACAACCTCTGCCTCCCAGGTTCAAGAGATTCTCCTGCCTCATCCTCCCAAGTAGCTGGGATTACAGGCGTGCACCACCACACCCGGCTAATTTTGTATTTTTAGTAGAGGCGGGGTTTCTCCATGTTGGTCAGGCTGGTCTTGAACTCCTAACCTCAGGTGATCCGCCCGCCTCAGCCTCCCAAAGTGCTGGGATTACAGGCATGAGCCACCATGCCCAGCAGATGTCTTTAGTTCAATCTGGCAGAGAGACAGGGAACCCCAGAAAATCAGTCATAGATGTCTATAGCCCTCAGCATCCAACAAGAGTCCCAGGGCCGGAGAAGACGGTGGCAGAGCAGGGACAACTCATAAGGGTATCTGTCATACCCCTACTTCAGTCCTACCCCCAGTGGGTACCCAGCATAGGGAGAGAGGATGAACTCACCGTAGCTGCACCTGTATGGTATAATCACATTTGGCTCCTGGCAGAACCTCTCTGTAACAGGGAAGGAGATGAAGAGATATCAGCATGTAGCCCCCAGAGGGCAGGGGTGAATGGACAGAGAGACTGAAAGTTAAGGCCGGGCGCGGTGGCTCACGCCTATAATCCCAGCACTTTGGGAGGCCGAGGCGGGTGGATCGCGAGGTCAAGAGATCAAGACCATCCTGGTCAACATGGTGAAACCCCGTCTCTACTAAAAATACAAAAAATTAGCTGGGCGCGGTGGCGCGTGCCTGTAATCCCAGCTACTCAGGAGGCTGAGGCAGGAGAATTGCCTGAACCCAGGAGGCGGGGGTTGCAGTGAGCCAAGATCGCGCCATTGCACTCCAGCCTGGGTAACAAGAGCGAAACTCCGTCTCAAAAAAAAAAAAAAAAAAGTTAGATGTCCAGGGGACAAAGAGACATACAAAAGAATGAGAAACAAGTAGGAATAGGAGGATGGACAGGGAAGAGAGCAGAGCAGAAGGGAAGAAAGAAAGGAGAGCCCAGGGGTAACCCTCCAGGGATGAGGCAGGAAGACTGAAAGAAATGTACCTGGATGTAAGAATCTGCTGCACTTGCTGGGGTGTGAGGGCAAAGGTAAAGTGTGCTTCCTCAAACCGCTGGCTGGAAGTGGACGCTGAGGACACAAGAAGGCAGTTATTCCAAGCCCATGCACAGGCAGCCACAGAAATCACCCCCATCCATGCCGCTGATCCCACAGGACTAAAGCCTCTGAAATGTTTGGGGAACAGGCATGGACGCCAGAAGACTAAGGGACCACAAAGAGCCGTACCAAGGGTGGTGGGCCGGATGAGCTCCCCGTAGACCTCATAGAAGGGCAATGGTTTCATGGTGACATCAGGGTGCACAGGCTGGGGCAGAGGGGGGTGCATGTCCACCTCACGCTTGGGGCCCAGCAGGGTGCCAGGGGCCAACAGGGTTGGGGGAATGGGAGCTAGAGGGCCAGGGGAGCCTACAGGAGAGGTGCCAGGGGGCAAAGAGAGCAGGGAGAGATCAGAGGGCCCCAGGGTCTTCCGGGGAAAGCGTCGTCGGTAAAGCTCTTTGATCTTCATCTGGACGCTAGGGGCACAGCTGGACTTCAGGAGGTGCAGGGCCTTGGCCAGGAGCTCGTGCTTCCGTCCACTCTTGTTCCGGCCAGCAAAGCCAAGAAGCACCTGGAGCTCAGACACCCGGAAACTCATCACCATGTGCTGTGGAGAAGAACACAGAAGCCTGAGAATCCTACCTCGCACAGGCCTGTCCTGCCAAGACATGGGCTGAGCTACCAGTTGGGCAGTGCCTTTTTCCCTCCAGCACTGATGGGGAAGATGATGCTTTAAGCTAGTGGATTACTGCCAGGCAGTCGACCTATCCAAAGGGATATCTCAGCCCCGGTTTAGCAACCCTCAGGCCAGCATCATCACCACCCCCCAGAGCTTGAACAACACTATCTTCCCAGGCCCGCAAGCAGCCAGAGTGGGGCAGGGAATGCAGACGACAAGCCACCCTCAGATACACCTCCGAGTCCACTGCAGCCTCCCACCACCATCCCTGCCTCTAGTATGGACTTTCCTTTAAGCTGCTTATCTTCTCTCTTGCCCTTTCTCAGACTCTCAAACCCATCCCAGCCTCCTGGGAAGAGGAGACAGGGAGAACCAGGGAGAGGAGACAATTCAAGCCAGACTCACCCACGGGGAAGAAAGGGGCCAGGTGGCTGGAGGATCGTGCCCTTCAGCCCACCCCCAACCACCTTAATTCACCTCGGCTATTTCCCCCAAGCCTCTGAAGCTTTTGTGGCCAGGGTTTTCAGGTCGGGGTTCAATGCTCATAACTCCCCCAGATCCTTTCTTGGAATCATTTATATAACTGCCCCCTCTCTGAGACTTAGTCCTATTTTTCTGGAAGGGAAACAGGACCAAAGCTTGGGTCTGGGGGTGGGGAGGTGTTAACAGTAAAACACTGAGTCCAGGTATCCTGCCTGATAACTGTCTGTCTGTCAGGAACCATTATCCAGCTTCTCTCCTATATAGAGAAAATAACTCCCCGCTACAACCTACAGCCCCCCTATAGGAGTGGGAGAGGAGAGGGCAGAGCTCTAAACAGAGGCCCTGGCTGGCTGAAGAAAAAGCCTCTGAGTCAGGGCACAAATTCAGGAATTTGAATTCACAAATTCAGGAATCGCAAATTCCCTGAAGGTAGCTGGGCCCAGTGGCTTGACCTCCAGCCTGCCCAGGACCATAGCTCCATTTCAAAGGGCAGAAGAAGAAAGCCAGGAGGCAGGGGGATGAACCCGGTGGTTTAAGGTTCTATGAGATGTCCTCACACGTGGTCACCCTGAAAACTCTGTGAGGCAGAAGGGGAGCGCTCTCCAGGGACTCCCTTCTGTGAATCTCCAGGAGATCCTGTCGTGGGCAGGGCATGCTAGTCCCACACATTTCTTCTCATAGGAGGCTTTGTCTTGGGCCCATTTGGTGGAATGTGATGAGAAACTTGCTCCTCCTTCTCTCCATCCTTATCTCCTCTGTCCTGTTTTTTTCTCCATTAGCTTTCCCTGTAACTTCCCTCCTTTCTGTCCCATAGTTTCACATGCCTCTGCCGCTGCCCAAACACCGCGATTCACTAAGGCAGCACCTTCCTCTGAGCCTCCAGGATGCTTCTGCCCCACCCCTCGAGGTGTCGGCCCACACAGCCCCGCCCCCTACATCTCAGCCGCCTACTGGTATTTCCCAAAGCTCGGATCCCGAGAGCACCCCCAAAGCCCCTATCCTCTCGGCTGCCTTCCCTCGGAGCCTCCCCTACATCTGCCCCACGGTCCCATCCCTGCATCTGCCCCCTGCTGTCGCATCTCTAAGCCTCGATGGGCTCGCCCGGGTGCCTCTACAGCAGCTTTTCCCCCTGGCCCTACCCCAACAACTGCCCCTGCTACTAAATCCGCCTGCTGCCCCTCGTCCCCGCCCCTTGCGCCTCAGCCCCCAGCAGCTGCAATTCCCCTCGGCCCCACCCCTACATCTGCCCCGCAGCCCCGCCCCCGGAGCCCGCCGCAGCCCCTTCCTCGCTCGCAGCCACTTCTCTCCCATCCTCGGCCGCCCGCCCCTGCCACGTCGCCGGCACCCACCCGAGCCCCGGCACCCAGTCCCGGTCGCTTCCCGGACACGGCGCACCGCCGGGCTCAGGCCAGATGGGGGTGGGGGAGGGGGCCGGTACCTTTAATTCGCCCAGCTCCGCCATCTTGAGACATCGCAGGCGCCCCAGCCGGAGCCGGAGCTCAGGCCCAGGGACCGGCGCACAACTCTCCACCCCGGCGCCGGCCGCAAATGCCGCCTGCTCCGCCCCGTCCGGCCCCCTACACCTCCCCTTCCCGGCCCCGCCCGCCGGGCTTCGGACAAGCCCCAGCCTGAGGCCCTCCCTCCACAGCGGACCCAGCGGCTACACGTCTGCGGCGGGTTGGCAGGACGGGTGGCCTCCGAGGCAGCGTAAGGCCCCGAAGATCGCGGGGTCCCCGAGGGCAACGGAGAAGGAGGCGGGCCCGAAGTGCCTGGTGGAGGGGGGCTTTGCCACAGCAGAGTTGGGAGGGGACGAGCTTTTAGGGAGCCAAAGATCCTTGAAAGATGGAGGGAAAGTATCCGGAACTGCTAGAGCTGAGAGAAATGGGGGAGGGGGCAGCGAAGTTGGAGCGCAAACCCTTGTCTCCAGCTCTACATAAAGTTTAAGCTACCACAATCCAGAGTTCTTCCAACCCGGGAAATCAGCGAGCGCTGATCCGTCTCAGGGCAGTCGTGGAGTCGGCATTCGGTTCAAGACGGCCACGCTCAGTCTTCCCCCTCTCCTCCTCCCCCACACACCAACCACAATGCAGCTCGTGGTCCGATCGCAGGACTTCAACTCGACAGCGGAAAAGTTTGGTGCGGGGAGCGGGACTTACCAGCACAGCTGAGGGGAATGGAGAGAGGGCTCGGGAGGCTCAGAGGGCGGGCTGGAGAGGTGGGGGCATGGGGCTCGGCGCCGCTGCTGCTGTCCGCACGGCAGAAGTCCGGTCGGGAGCCGGACGCGGCGGCCGCGGCTCCTCCCGGGCCGGAGCTCCGCCCGGCCTCGCACTCGGGCTGGGGCCGCCCCCTCCAGGGTAAGCCCGCCAGGACCGCGGAGAGGGGAGCGGGGCGGAGCTCGGGCGAGAGAGGGAGGGACTCAGAGCCCGGCGCTGGAGCGATTAACTCCTGGTGTGAGCGGATCTGGAGAAAAGAGATTCTTGGATCCCATCATTCTCACTCCCTCTGTGCCCCCTCACGCTAATGTATGGGATTGGGATGGTGGGACGCTGCTGCTAAGGCGGTCTGAATCAGGTATCTGACCGTATAAAGCAGTCTTCCTTGAAAAGACAACTGTCCCTTCCTAGGGCAAAGCCTGGGCCACTGAATCCAAAGCGTACCTAGCAGTAACTACTCCAGATACACAAGCACAATACCTCCACCAGAGCCCCCATACCTTTGGTGTAGCTGAAGATTAACAGAGGGGAGGTTTTCTTACCCACAAAAGGGATCTTTCTGACCCTCTCTGAACTACCTACCCACCCTCCTTCCTCCAAAGCCTTGGACCCTCCAGAGGCCCCATCCCAACCAAGCTGATCACTCATACGCAGGCCCCAGATTAAATATGTTTCTGGGCCAGGAGCAGTGGCTCACACCTGTAATCCCAGCACTTTGGGAGGCTGAGACGGGTGGATCACCTGAGGTCAGGAGTTTGAGACCAGCCTGACCAACCTGGGGAAATCTCGTCCCTGCTAAAACTACGAAATTAGCTGGATGTGGTGGTGTATGCCTGTAATCCCAACTACTTGGGAGGCTGAGGCAGGAGAATTCCTTGAACCCAGGAGGCAGAGGGCAGAGGTTGCAGTGAGCTGAGATCCGGCCATTGCACTCCAGCCTGGGCAACAAGAGTAAAACTGCATCTCAAAAAAAAAAAAAAATCTGTTTCTGGATCCACGAAAATACCAACTTAACCAGTACTATAGACTGAAAACCTCACAGCCTTTTATAATTGGCTGCATTTGTTCAATAAATATTTGGGTGCTTATCAGGGATCATTAGGTGCTGAGGACATAAAAGCCTTGCAGGAGTTCACAGTCTAGCAGCAGAGACAAGACAAGTTAAACCTATAATCAATCAGCGGGCGGGGCTAGGTGGCTCACACCTGTAATCCCAGCACTTTGGGAGGCCGAGGCGGGCGGATCACGAGGCCAGAAGATTAAGACCATCCTGACCAAAACGGTGAAACCCCGTCGCTACTAAAAATACAAAAATTAGCTGGGCGTGGTGGCACGTGCCTGTAGTCCCAGCTACTCCGGAGGCCGAGGAAGGAGAAACGCTTGAACCAGGGATTCGGAGGTTGCAGTGAGCCGAGAACGCGCCACTGCACTCCAGCCTGGCGATAGAGAGCGAGACTCCGTCTCAAAAAACAAAACAAAACAAAACAAAACAAAAACCTATAATCGGCATACCAAAAAAAGTGTTTTAGTAAACAGAAAGAATTCCTTTATTTTGCTTAAGCCTTCAGTATAATCCTCCTCATAAGACCCGACCCAGGCCAAAGATTGAAGGTGCCACCCTACCGATATTCCCAGACACCTGTTGAACTGGAACTAGGCCCAACTACGTCGTGGTTTTTGTCCCTAGGGAAGATCCCACCCTCTTCTAACACTCAGGTTCTTTCCTTGCTGCTTTGCTACTGAAATTGGTGAGCGCTTCAGGCTGAACTTAGGCTCGAGTAGTTCTAAATTCCAGCTGCTCCCCTCCGACACCTGAGTCTTCATCAAGCCCTGGGCTCTATTTTGCTGTTGTTCTGTTCAATCCTCTAGATCAAAAGTTACCATAGTTTGTATTTTTGAGAATTTTCAGTAGTTGCAGGATGAGGAGGGTAGGGAGGATTTTAAAAAGAGACGAAGGGGAGATCTTTCAGAAGTGATGGGTATGTTCATTATCTTGATTGTGTGATGGTTTTCTGGGTGTATATACGTATGACAACACGTCAAATTGTATACTTCAAATACATGCATTTTACATGGAGAGACATGGACGTATATCAATTGTACATCAATAAATCTGTAAAAATTTAAGAGAAAACCTCACCTTTAGTTCTAGTGATTTTATGAAGGAGGAATCTCCTTTAAAAGTTCATTTGGGCTGGATGAATTGGCTCATGCCTATAATCCCAGTACTTTGGAGGGCCAAGGCAGGCAGATCACCTGAGGTTGGGATTTTGAGACCAGCCTGACCAACATGGAAAACTCCATGTCTACTAAAAATACAAAATTAGCTGGGCATGGTGGCGCACACTTGTAATCCCAGCTACTTGGGAGGCTGAGGCAGGAGAATCGCTTGAACCTGGGAGGTGGAGGTGGCAGTGAGCTGAGATAGCGCCGTTGCACTTCGGCCTGGGCAACAAGAGCAAAACTCCATCTCGAAAGGAAAAAAAACAGGGTAATTTGAAGGTCAGGTGTGATGGCTCACACCTGTAATCCCAACACTTCAGGAGGCCGAGGCAGGCGGATCACTTGAGATCAGGAGTTCAAGACCAGCCTGGTCAACATGGTGAGAACCCCTCTCTACTAAAAACACAAAAATTAGCTGGACGTGCTAGGGCATGACTGTAGTCCCAGCTACGTGGGAGGTTGAGGTGGAAGAAGCCCTTGAACTCAAGAGGCAGAGGTTGCAGTGAGCCAAGATCGCACCACTGCGCTACAGCCTGGGTGACAGAGCAAGACTCCATCTCAAAAAAAAAAAAAATTAATTTGAGGTTACCAAAGTTATTGAAAGAGAAAAAAAATAAATTGGCAAAAAGTTAATTTGAGGTTGTAAGTTCTAGCATCCCTACAGGATGACGGAACCGGGGCACCTGAATCTTATCCGCACGCAAGCTCCGAAAGGATAAGAACCTTTTCTGTGCTGCTCCTACTCTATCCCCAGTGCCTGACAAATCGTAGACTCCTAAATATCTGTTTAATAAATTAATGTTACCAAAGGAGGGAAACTGTGAATCAGAAGCAAAGTTCCAGATTGAAGGCATTCACAAACATAGTCTGAACCCAGTCATGGCCCACCAAATTTCACCCACTTTCACCCACATCCTCCTACATCGGAAGCCTGGGGAATTGGGGGAAATTGAAGCAGGAATAATAAGTCCCTACTGACATCCTGTTAGAGAGTCCAGGAGGAATAAAGGGAACATTAGGATTAGAGCTACTTTGAGAAAAAAAATCTATGAACTCAAGAAAAATTAGAAGACTTGGGATTGTTGGGGTAATAGTTTGTGGAGTTTTAGGGAGGGAGATTGAGAAAAAACAGGGGCTAAGGAAGTTTCTACTCCTGGGTTAACGTTAACATCGCTCACCACTCCCTTAGCTCAGCCCATCCTTGGATCAGTTTCCAGGAACCCCGGAGGGAGCCAAAGGCCTGGCTTCCATTACCAAAGCTGCTTCCTGACTCATTCTTGAGCTTAGCCCAGTGATCTCCCCTTTTCTGGACCCTTCTCTCTGCAGTTCCCACCCCACACCTCATATATAACAAGGAATGTAATTGTCCTTTAATATGCTTTGGTAATTGAGAGCAGGAAGGCAAGGAGAGGTTCTGTTCCCCTTAAAAGAAATGACTCAGACCCATTTGAGGGTCTTCCTTTGATAGCTGCACCTCTTCACCCTTTCTCGGTCAATCCCTCCTTTCTCCATTTTCCTGGCCTTAAAGCAGTCCTGTGCCCATCCACATAAACCCCAAAGCAGCCCAGCACCTTCTCTAGTATCTGATCTGCATATCTCAGATGCTCTTTTTCACCCTTGACAGAACTCTGGAGCCGGCCTCTGTAGCCCTTATGTAGCCTCCTGTCTTTCATGACAGCCCCTCCCCACTCTTTTCTCTCAACTCAGTCCCTTTACTTACTGTCAAAACTGCTGCTGTCTGACCCAGCATAACCCAGCAGAGGGTGGACTGAGAGAAGGAATGGGGAGGGATCAGCGTGCGGGCCACCAAACTGCAATTCCAGATTTTGGAGGAATTCGCTGCCTCATTTCCACCTAGCACTCTGGCTGGTGGAAGGGCAGGAAGGGGAGGAGACCCAGGGCAAGTGGCCAAGAGAGACCCATTTATTTTTCAGTCTGAGAATGGAATCACAGGCAAAAATGAAACTTGGGTGTCCCTTCATCCTCTAGCCAGGAATCAGACTTTTCATCCTTCTTGTCACCTGGGACAAAAAAGAGAGACCATGTGTGTCCAATCTAGACACTTTTTTTTTTTTAAGACAGGATTTCACCGTGTTGGCCAGGCTGGTCTTGAACTCCTGACCTCAGGTGATCTGCCCGCCTCGGCCTCCCAAAGTGCTATTACAGGCATGAGCCAACGCGCCCCGCCTTGACACATTGTTTAATACTTGATGGAATATTTTAGATAGTACATCTTGAAGAAAATCCAGGTCTCTCAATCCCCCCTTAAAAAGGGGGGGGGGCGGGCAGGTGCGGTGGCTCACACCTGCCAGCACTTTGGGAGGCCGAGGCGGGCAGATCACCAGGTCAGGAGATCAAGAATATCCTGGCTATTCTTGCTCATTCTTGGCCTAAAATTAAAAAAATAAAAAAATTAAAAAAATCCTGGCTAACACAGTGAAATCCCATCTCTACTAAAAATACAAAAAACTAGCCGGGCATGGTGGCATGCACCTGTAATCCCAGCTACTCGGGAAGCTGAAGCAGGAGAATCGCTTGAACCCAGGAGGCAGAGGTTGCAGTGACCCGAGATCGCGCCATTGCACTTCAGCCTGGGCAACAGAGGGAGACTCCATCTCAAAAAAGTAAAGATCAACGCTGGGCACGGTGGCTCACGCCTGTAATACCAGCACTTTGGGAGGCTGAGGCAGGTGAATCACAAGGTCAGGAGTTCAAGACCAGCCTGGTCAACGTGGTGAAACCAGTCTCTAATAAAAATACAAAAAATTAGCCCGGCATGGTGGCACACTCCTGTAGTCCCAGCTACTCAGGAGGCTGAGACAGGAGAATCGCTTGAACCCGGGAGATGGAGGTTGCAATGAGCTGAGATCATGCCACTGCACTCCAGCGTGGGTGACAGAGTGAGATTCCATCTCAAAACACAAAAATTAGCTGGGCATGGTGGCGCATGCCTGTAATCCCAGCTACTCTGGAGACTGAGGCAGGAGAATTGCTTGAAACAGGACCCGGGAGGCAGAGGTTGCTTTTGCCCCACTGCACTCCAGCCTGCACTACAGAGCGAGACTCCATCTCAGAAAGAAACACGGATCCAGAAGTCCCAAGGTAGATAAAAAGATTAGAGTTGTGACAGGTTTGAGAAAGAGGAAAGGAAGTGTCAAACCCCATTTTCACTGAGGACTATTTTTCAAACCATGGGTCTTGACATGCATTTTGATGGAGTATATTAGCAAAGAAAAGAAGAGAAATAGTAAAGTATTATTTGAGGTATGTATACACAAGATATAAAATGTATTTCTTGGCTGGGTACGGTGGCTCATACCCGTAATCCCCGTACTTTGGGAGGCCACGGGAGGAGGAGCGCTTGAGGCCAAGAGTTTGAGACCAGCCTGGCCAACGTGGCAAAACCCTCTGTCTTCAAAAAACACAAAAATTAGCTGGGCATGGTGGTGCACGCCTGTAATTCCAGCTACTCAGGAGGCTGAGGTGTGAGACTAGCTTGAACCCAGGAGGTGGGGGTTGCAGTAAGCTGAGATCACGCCACTGCACTCCAGCATGGGTGACAGAATGAGACTCTGTCTCAAAACAATTTTTTAAATTTCTTACTATGGATCAAAAAGTTTAAAAGTTGCTGACTTAGAGGGCCATTTGTGAATTTCATTCAAAAATGAATGAGGTAATTGCAATGGTCAGTCATGGTGGCTCGAGCCTGTAATCCCAGCACTTTGGGAAGCTGAGGAGGGCAGATCACCTGAGGTCAGGAGTTTGAGACCAGCCTGGCCAACGTGGTGAAACTCTGTCTCTATTAAAAATACAAAAAAATTAGCTGGGTGTGGTGACACACGCTTGCAATACCAGCTACTTGGGAGGCTGAGGCAGGAGAATCGCATGAACCTAGGAGGTGGAGGTTGCAGTGAGCTGAGACTGCACCACTGCACTCCAGCCTGGATGATAGAGTGAGACTCTGTCTCAAAAAAAAAAAAAAAAATTGTCAAAGCTTAGAAACAAGATGTCCTTCAGCAGGTGAATGGATAAATTGTGACACATCCAGACAATGGAATATTATTCAGTACTAAAAAGAAATGAGTTATCAAGCCATGAAAAGATATGGAGGAAATTCAAATGTACATTACTAAGTCAAAGAAACTAATCTGAAAAGGATACATACTGTGTAATTCCAACTATACGACATTCTAGAAAAGGCACAACTGGAGACAGGAAAAAGATCAGGGGTTTAGCAGGGATGGAGAGATAAGCAGACAGAGCACAGAGGATTCTTAGGGCAGTGGAACTACTCTGTATGATAATATAGAGATGGCTGGGCACAGTGGCTCAGGCCTGTAATCCCCAGCACTTTGGGAAGTCAGGGTGGGTGGATCGCTTGAGCCCAGGAGTTTGAGACCAGCTTGGGCAACATGGCGAAACTTGATCTCTATTAAAAATACAGAAAAATCGGGCCGGGCGCGGTGGCTCACGCCTGTAATCCCAGCACTTTGAGAGGCCGAGGCGGGTGGATCACAAGGTCAAGAGATCAAGACCATCCAGGTCAACATGGTGAAACCCCGTCTCTACTAAAAATACAAAAAATTAGCTGGGCATGGTGGCGCGCGCCTGTAATCCCAGCTACTCAGGAGACTGAGGCAGGAGAATTGCCTGAACCCAGGAGGCGGAGGTTGTGGTGAGCCGAGATCGCGCCATTGCACTCCAGCCTGGGTAACGAGAGCGAAACTCCGTCTAAAAAAAAAAAAAAAAAAAAAAAACAGAAAAATCAGCCAGGTGTTCAGGTCAGGAGTTCAAGACCAGCCTGACCAACAAGGTGAAACCCCGTCTTTAAAAAATAAAAAATAAGACAGCAGGCTCGTGCTTGCCCCAGGATACCTGAAACTACAGAGATTCTTAAGGGGATGGAGAGGTTTGGGTAGAGCCACCTTGTCATTGTGCTAAGGACCATGTACTATCTTGCAGCATGCATCGCTTCAAGGCCGGGACAGTGTGGCCGAGCAGATGGCTATGTGCTAGAGGGCAAAGAGTTGGAGTTCTATCTTAGGAAAATCAAGGCCCGGAAAGGCAAATAAATCCTTGTTTTCTTTTCTTCACCCATGTAATAAGGGTGTTTATTGTTCTGTTCAAAAAAATAATAATAATAATAATAAAAATAAAAAATAATTTAAAAAAATCAGCCAGGACTATGGGTGGACTCACCCATAGTCCCAGCTACTTAGAAGGCTGAGGTTGGAGGATTACTGGAGCCCAGGAAGTTGAGGCTGCAGTTAGCTATGATCACACCACTGCACTCCAGCCTGGGCAACAGAGTGAGACCCTGCCTCAAACAAACAAAAACAAAAAAGATAATATAATGGTGGATACATTTCAATATAAATGTGTCCAAGCCAATAGACTACATAAGGCAGAGAGTGAACCTTAATGTAAACTATGAACGCTGAATGATAACAATGTGTCAACGTAGGTTCCTCAGTTATAACAAATACATCTGGTGAGGGATGTTTATAATGGGGGAGGCAGTGCCTATGTGGGGGCAGAGGATATATGAAAATCTCTGTACCTTCTGCTTAATTTTGTTGTGAACCTAAAACTGCTCTAAAACATAAAGTCTATTTGTAAAATAAAAGATAAAATCTGCTTGTATACCCGGGCGTGGTGGCACACGCCTGTAATCCCAGCTACTTGGGAGGCTGAGGCACAAGAATCCCTTGAGCCCAGGAGGCAGAGGTTGAAGTCAGCTGAGATCATGCCACTGCACTCCAGCCTGGGTGACACAGTGAGACTCTGCCTCAAAAAAAAAAAAAAATCTACTTGTAAAAAAATGTTTTTAAGAATAAAGACATACTGTTAATATTTTTTCCAGGAAAACAAAAGAATAAAAGGATAAAAAATACTCCTTTCCCCACTCCCCTTTAGAAAGGAAAAAATGACACTCAGCCCCGTCCTGCCTCATGCTTTATTTTCCATAGAGCCTGTTTCCATCCACACCTCCTCTGGTCTGATCCATGCTGATTCCAAGGTCCAGGTTCTCAGGTCTGAGGTCCGTAATGTCAGCCGAAGCCCTGCCCTTACCATTCTCCAGTGGCCAACACCCCCCACCCACCACGGCCTGAGGGAGCCTCTCTCAACAAGGCATTCTTATTCCCTGAAAGAAGAAATTCAAGGATGAAATGCACATGCTTCCATATCCTCAGTCTCCTCCCACTCATGTCAACATGCTAAAAGGGACCCTCATCTATCTGGATGGGGGAAGGGGACTCTCTGCATTGGGGTGGGGAGAGGTTTGAGGCATGACTGCTCTTTGAAGGAATGGTATGAATGTGAAGAGATTCTGGATTTTGTAGAGTCCTGCCCTAAGGAACAACTTTGTACCACTATCCTCCCATCACTCATCTTTCCCTGGCATTTCCCCACCCCAGACCCAACCCCTGTTTCCAGTCTCCATCTCACAAGTCAGCCCCTTACTCCACCTGCTCACTGACTCCTGACCCCACCCAGTGATTCTCCATGTTTGTCTTCTCAATCACCTAAATGCCCGATTCCACAAAAGGCTCCCCACTGTCAGCCACCACAGGGGCAAAAAGGACTAATTTCTTTTTTTTTTTTTTTTGAGACGGAGTTTCGCACTTGTTACCCAGGCTGGAGTGCAATGGCGCAATCTCAGCTCACCACAACCTCCGCCTCCCGGGTTCAGGCAATTCTCCTGCCTCAGCCTCCTGAGTAGCTGGAATTACAGGCACGCGCCACCATGCCCAGCTAATTTTTTGTATTTTTAGTAGAGACGGGGTTTCACCATGTTGACCAGGATGGTCTCGATCTCTTGACCTCGTGATCCACCCGCCTCGGCCTCCCAAAGTGCTGGGATTACAGGCGTGAGCCACCACGCCCGGCCTAAAAAAAGGACTAATTTCATTCCATACGCCTCCTTTCCCAAGCCCTTTCTCCTTCCCTCATCACCGTTAACCCACAACTCACAGCAAAGAATCTCGTATCCCTGAGGGCTCACGGTGAGGCTGCCTCACTCCTCTTGCATGCTAAGGATTCGCAGCAGGATATTGTACACATCCTGTTCCATGCAGCCCTGTTGATGGCAGGAAAGGAAGAAAAGGGGATGAAGACGGGAAAATGGAGCAAGGTGAGGGGGAGGTTCTGTGGTACAATGGAAGGCTGTTTTACTATGTACCTTCACTTATAGTATTTAACTTCTTCATGGCCGTTTCCCTATCTTCACAAGGAAGAGAATGATGTATACTTTTTTCTTTTTTTTTTTTTTTGAGATGGAGTTTCACTCTTGTTGCCCAGGCTGGAGTGCAGTGGCACGATCTTGGCTCACCTCAACCTCCGCCTCCCAGGTTCAAGCGATTCTCCTGCCTCAGCCTCCCGAGTAGCTGGGATTACAGGCATGCACCACCACGCCTGGCTAATTTTGTATTTTTAGTAGAGACGGGGGTTTCTCCATATTGGTCAGGCTGGTCTCGAACTCCCGACCTCAGGTGATCCGCCTGCCTCGGCTGATGTCTACTTTTCCTAACAAGGGAGCAAGACACCAACCTCTTTTTCCTTGTTTAGGACTAAGTGGCTCCAGGAGGCAACTGAGAAAGGGTACAGGGGTTAGGAAAAGTCCTTACAATGGGCCAGGGAATTGAAATGGAGGGGCAAACGCCTCTTCTCTTCACATTCATACTCGACATCTCTCGATCTACCAAGTGAGATCAGAACCCTGGCACCGGATGCAGCTTTCTGAGAAATGGCAAATATGTACAGGGAGCCTGGAGAAAAGAGAGGGGCCCTAAATGCAATACCCTACACCCAGCTTTCTGTCTCTACCTCTCTCAAAACTCCACCATGCTCACCCGAGCAGCATTCAGTAGGTGATTCCTGTAGGTGGAGATGATCTCTTCGTGGTTCTTCTGGGAATCCTGAAAACGAACATCGATAGGAAGTCACGTGTCCACCCTCACCCAGGCTTGAGGAGCAGCACACCGAAGTGGTCGGCAGTACCCGGTGGGCTCCTGGCCCAACACTGGCCCATCCTGGATCACTGCCTAGCCAGGCCTCTGTAATTCCTAAAATGTCTCCCACACATACATCACTTCCACCGTCCACCTTCTTCTCCAACAGCGTCCATTTCCCTGACAGCCAAAACATACCTGCAGCTGCAGGGCAAGGCGAGCATTTTCTCCCCGAATTGCTAGAACCTCTTCTGAAAGCTGCTCCAGCTTCTTCAACAACTCCTTGATCTGAGGCCAAGAGCATAGAGGCAACCGATGAGGCTCAAGTCATTTCTCCCACAAACACCACCCAGGGTCAAGGTCAGCTTCCTTTTACTGAGTATCTAATACGTGCCAAGTTTACACAAATTGTCTCATTTAACATTGAAAAGAGCTTTTCTTCTGAGAAAAACAATACTTCTTTGAAGGAAGGTTTTCTTTCTTTTTTTTTTTAAAGATGGGGTTTCACCCTGATGGCCAGGCTGGTCTTGAACTCCTGACCTCAGGTGATCCACCCACCTCGGCCTCCCAAAGTGCTAGGATTACAGGCGTGAGCCACCACGCCCGGTCTGTTTTTTTTTTTTTTTGAACTGAGTCTCGCTGTGTCACCCAGGCTACAGTGCAACGACACCATCTCTGCTCACTGCAACCTCCACCTCCCAGGTTCAAGCCATTCTCCTGCCTCAGTCTCCTGGGTAGTTGGGATTACAGGCATGCACCACCACACCTGGCTAAGTTTTTGTATTTAGTTTTTGTATAGTAGAGACAGGGTTTCACTATGTTGGCCAGCATGGTCTCGAACTCCTGATCTCAGGTGATCTGCTCACCTCAGCCTCCCAAAGTGTTGGGATTACAGGCGTGAGCCACCGTGCCCTGGCTGTTTTGTTTTTGGAGGCAAGGTCTCACTCTGTCCCCCAGGCTGGAGTGTAGTGGTGTAATCTCAGCTCACTGCAACCTCTACCTCCTGAGTAGCATAGGCACAGGCACAGGCCACCACACTCAGCTAATTTTTGTATTTTTTTTTTTTGTATAGTTGGGGTTTCGCCATGTTGCCCAGGCTGGTCTCAACCTCCTGGGCTCAAGCAATCCATCCACCTTGGCCTCCCGAAGTGCTGGGATTACAGCATGAGCCACCGTGCTCCACCTCAGGGAAGTATTATTATCTACATTTTGTAGATAAAGAGACTGAATTAAGTAATTTGTCAAAATCACACAGCTGATAAGTGATGAAATCATGATTTGAACCGCAATCCCTTTGACTCCTTGGCGCATGCTCTTACCTTAATACTGGACCCTAACCTACTTCTGGCTGCTGACCACTAAGGGACATGGAGATGAGGCCTTGCGACTTACTGAGGCAGAGGCACAAACACGGCACAAACACAGTTTATGGTAACTAGCAGTAATGGGAATAGCGGTAGTAGGAATAACAATAGCTAGCTTTTACTGAGTACTTACCATGGGACAAGTGTTCCAAATCTTTTAAATAAATACCATTTCTTATTTAATGTAATCTTCACAACCACTTTATTATCCTCGTTTTATAAATAAGAAAACTGAGAACTACAGACGTTAAATAATTTGCCCAAGATCAGACAATCTCTGTCCAGAGACCACGTTCTTTTTTTTTTTTTTAAGATGGGGTTTCACCATGATGGCCAGGCTGGTTTTGAACTCCTGACCTCAGGTGATCCACCCATCTCAACCTCCCAAAGTGCTAGGATTACAGGCGTGAGCCACAGCGCCTGGCTGAGACCACATTCTTAACCATGACACTATATCTGCTTTTACCCAATTGTCTACTTTCATCTTCTCCTTCAATGCAATATAAAAATACTTTCTTTAATTAAGCTCAACCCGCACTGATTCCTATTCTGGATAACATTCCTTCTACTTTAATGTACTCCATACTATAGAAAACATATATTCTTTATATATACATATATATATATATATATATATATATATTTTTTTTTTTTTTTTTTTTTGAGGAGAAGGAGTCTTGCTCTGTTGCCCAGACTGGAGTGCAGTGGTGCAATCTCCGCTCACTGCGACCTCCACCTCCCAGGTTCCAGCAATTCTCCTGCTTCAGCCTCCCAGGTAGCTGGGATTACAGGCACGTGCCACCATGCCCGGCTAATTGTTGTATTTTTAGTAGAGCTGGGGTTTCACCATGTTGGCCGGTCTGGTCTCGAACTCCTGACCTCAGGTGATCCACCCGCCTCGGCCTCCCAAAGTGCTGAGATTGCAGACGTGAGCCATCGTGCCAGCCACTTTATATTTTTTGATCCTCCTAAATTTGATCAGGTATCCAAGTTTTAATAAGAAGTCTGAACTCATTCATTTCATGGGTAAGTCTAGAACTACTAAATCCATTTGTAAGTTGATATTTAGAGTTCATAAAACATGTCTCATAGAAACATGTAGACTCTTAGCCAGTGTGGGCCTGAAAAAAAGAAAAGAAAAAAAAAAAAAAGAAACATGTAGACTCATGTTTAGAGCAAGCATTAGGAAATTCTGGTATCTAACAGTGTTGTTTGTTTGTTTGTTTTTCTGAGACAGAGTCTCACTCTGTCGCCCAGGCTGCAGTGCAATGGTGTGATCTCAGCTCACTGCAACCTCCACCTCCCAGGTTCAAGCGATTCTCCGGCCTCAGCCTCCTGAGTAGCTGGGATTACAGGCACTCACCACCATGCCCGGCTAATGTTTGTATTTTTAGTAGAGACGGGGTTTCACCATGTTGGCCAGGCTGGTCTCGATCTCTTGACCTCGTGATCCGCCTGCCTTGGCCTCCCAAAGTGCTGGGATTATAGGCGTGAGCCACTGCGCCCAGCCTCAAGCTTCTTTTTCTTTGCATTGGTGCCCTCTTTGCCAATGGACATCTTTCTGTAGAAACCACTCTGAGGTGGAGGGGAGAAGAGCCGCTATCACTGAGTCTACTTTTCTTAACCCATTAGTTCCTGAGTTACCTCCTCAGAACCTCAGTAAAACCAGCTTTGCTATTAGGCCTCTTCCTAGGCTATTCCCATCATGCTATTAGACCTCTTCCTAGGCTAATATGCAATTTTTTTAAAAAAAAGACGGGGTTTCACCATGTTGATCAGCCTGGTCTTGAACTCCCAACCTCAGGTGATACACCCGCCTTGGCCTCCAAAGTGCTTGGATTACAGGAGTGAGCCACCACGCCCAGCCGGCTAATATGCAATTTAAGTCCAAATGCTAACAAACGATGGTGCTGCACTGGCGGCAGCCCTGAGCACACTGCTTCTGAATCCGGGTGCCGAATTTCATTACCTAAGCCCCCTTCTCTCTTCCACTTACACCTTACCTCACCTCCAACTCAATCCCAACCCCCTCAGACCCAGGAGAACACACTAGAGTGGTCCCTGCAAAGGACTGGTGCTCCATTTGGAATACTAATCTGACCCACTGCTGCAACAAAGGTTTCTGGATTCAGGTTCGCAAACTCCCAAATACACCGAAACTTTCCCTAGTGCTCCCAGGGCTACCTCAGCTGCTCACCTTGGCCTCCTTGTCCCGGCAAGCCCCAATGAGACGCTCCATCTTCTCCTTCAGCAGCTCCGCCGTTTTCTCAAACTGCTCCGAGCGCCCCCGCATCTCGCTGGCCTGGCGCTCTTGCTCCGCTGCCCGAGCTGCCAGGTCCCCGCTGCGGCGCCGCTCCTCGGCCACCGCCTCCCGCAGCCGACCCACTTCCCGGCAGGCTGCGTTATACTTTCCCAGCAGAGTCTTGAGCTCCTGGCCCCAAGCCTGGGCCTGGGCCACCAGCGAGCCCCGCGTTTTCTCGTGTTGCCGCAGGCTGGCCGCCTCCCGGGCCCGCAGCTCCGCCACCTCCTCCGTGGCTTGGTAGAGCAGCTGCTTGAGCTTCCCGATCTCCTGGCTCTTCCCGCTCATCGTGGCCTGAACCGCCCGCAGCTCTTCCTCCAGCTTCCCCAGGTCTTGCTCCAGAGCAGCCACTTGCGGGGATGCTGGGACCTTGAAAGAGGTGCCTGGCTCCCCACATGGGGACAGGGACCCCCGCAACTGCCGGTTTTCCTCTCGCAGCCGAGCCAGCACCTGCTGGGCCTCCCGATGCCGGTCCGCCAGGGTGCTGATGCAGGCCCGCAGCTCCTCCGGGGGCTCCGCTGCTTCGCTCCGTGCGCTCCTCTTGCCCACCAGGTCTGGGGGCAGGCAGTCCCACAGCCCTCGGAGGCTGCTGCTCTGGGAGGCCAGGCGCCTCCGCAGCTCCTCTGTGGCCTCCTTCTCCACGGCCAGTTCATCTGTCAGCAGCCCCACACTCTGCTGCAACTGCTGCAGCCGGTCCTGCGCCTCTGGCTTGGGCATAAACTCCCGCTGCAGCCTCTGGCTCAGGGCCTGCAGCTCCCTCTGCAACCTCTGCCGCTCCCGCCCCAACTCCCCTAACTCCTCCAGTAAGTTACTGTTGCTCAGTCTCAGTGCTGACACCTCCTTCTCCAGCTGTCCCTTTGCCAGGCCTCCTAGGGCCTGTTGCCCTCCAGGGGCCCCTAGAGGCTCTCCCCGAGCCCCGGGAACGCTTTTCTCCTCTTCATCCTCTTTGATGCTCCCTGGGGCTGCCTTTGGTGTTCCCTCTCCGGACTCCTGGGAAGGAATCTCAGGCTTCACCTGCAGTCCTGCCTTTGCCCGGTCCAGCCTCGCCAGCACTCGCTCCAGTCGGGCCTCCATCTTCTCCCAGGCAGCTGCTGCGGCCTCAGCACGGGGAGTCCCCAGGGCTCCCTCCATGACTGGTCTTGATAAAGCCGCCCGGGCAGCATCCTTTTCTCGCCACGCCGCAGCAAGCTCCTCCCTTAGCTGTAGCAGAAGCTGGTTCATGGCTGCTGGGCCCGCTGGTTCAGCCACTGTGCCTCCTGGTTCAACTCCTAGAACCTGGGGCCTCTCCTTCTGGCCAGCAGGCATCTGGTCCACATGATCAGGGCCAAGGGTCTGTCCACCATCTTTAGTCAATTGCTGTCCTGTGGCTTTCCTGATGGTCTCAGACCCTGGGCTCTGGGGTAACTTCTGTTCTTCTGGTTGGGACCTTCCATGGACTTCATACTGGATCTCTCCTGTGGCTGAGTCCTCAGCCTTCTCGGGAGCTAATACTGAATTTATGGTGGCTGCTGCCTGCTGTTGCTTCTTTAGCTCTTGTATACGCTCAGCCAGCAGGTCCAGAGGACGACCCTGCTCCATGCCATCCCCTCCAGGCCGGAGACTAGAGCCTTGCCCTCCTGAAGCTCTGGGCTCCCGGGACAGGAGGAGCCCTAGCTCCTGCGCCTGCTCTTGAATCTGGTTCTCAAGGTCCAGGTAGGCTGCAGCTTGAGCCTTCCACTCGTCTGTCTTTTGCACCAGCTCCTGCTCCAACTGAGAAACTTTCCTGTGCTCCTCTTCAAACTTCCACCTCCACTCCTCCGAGCACGGGTCTTCATCCTCCTCCTCCTCAGGCTCTGCTCTCCATGGGGTCTTAGGTGAAGAACCTGCCTGGGGCTCCGATGGAGAGGCCTATGTTGAAAACAGAATAGTAAGGCCAGGCACGGGGGCTCCCGCCTGTAATCTCAGCACTTTGGGAGGCCGAGGTGGGCGGATCACGAGGTCAAGAGATCGAGACCAACCTGGCCAACATGGTAATACCCTGTCTCTACTAAAAATACAAAAAATTAGCTGGGCGTGGTGGCATGCACCTGTAGTCCCAGCTACTCAGGAGGCTGAGGTAGGAGAACCACTTGAACCCCGGAAGTGGAGGTTGCAGTGAGCTGAGATCGCACCACTGCACTCCAGTCTGGCGATGGAGCTCGCTCCATCTCAAAAAAAAAAAAGAAAGAAAAAAGAGAACAGAATAGTAAATATAAAGTGTGGCCACTAGGCAGCCACAGGAGTGCCTTTCTTCTCTTAAATGTCTTGCCATCTGAAGGACCACTGGGAATAGTCACAGTGGGATAGCCTGGGGTGTGTCAAAAGCAAAAGTGGGAGGCACTTAGGGTCTTACCTGGGATGCAAGATCTGGGTGCTGGACTAGCCCCTGACCTATAAGAAAAGATATGAGGAAAATGAGAGCGAAGACAGGTTCCACGTGCTTCTAGCCCACATTCTTATCTTCAGATTTTTTCTGAGAGGGTGGCCTCTCTGTGACCAATCTCATGACATATCTTCCTGGTGCCAGAAGCCAATCTTGTTTAGTGGATCCCTAACTATCCAGTAACTTTGGTTTCCTGTCCCAGAAACGGGCCGCCTCATTCATTTTGTTCACTTATTTATTTATTTATTTATTTTTGAGACGGAGTCTCACTCTGTCACCCAGGCTGGAGTGCAATGGCACGAGCTCGGCTCACCGCAACCTCCGCCTCCCAGGTTCAAGCAATTCTCTTGCCTCAGCCTCCTGAGTAGCTGGGATTACAGGCACGTGCCACCGCGCCCAGCTTATTTTTATGTTTTAAAGACAGAGTTTCACCATGTTGGTCAGGCTGGTCTTGAACCCCCGACCTCAGGTGATCTGCCCGCCTTGGCCTCCAAAGTGCTTGGATTACAGGCGTGAGCCACCACGCCCGGCCTCACTCGTTTATTTACTGGTCACTGTGTCTGGCACGTTAATAAGCACTGGAACTTCAATGGTGAGCAAAACAGAAATGGCCTGTCACCTAAATCACACAAATAGGTGTACAATGACAACTCATAAACGCGAGAAACAACACTAGCCGGAGTTGTCCTCAGTGAGAGATCAGGCTGCATTAAAGAATTTTGCGATCATACTTTCGGGATGGGGATTTGAGGCCCTCTCACAGTGGCAGCAATAAATACATAAACTCTCAATGCAGGTGACAATTATTTGTCAGATAGATTACTTCCATGGAAACAAATGGGACTCTAAGAAACTTCTCTGATTCTATGGCTATCAAGGAGAATCTGGAGGTTACAAAGGGGCCCTTACCGCCCCGCCGCCGGTTCAGGGCCTGCTGTAGCAGCCTCCACAGTGACTTGTCTTGTGTGTGCAGAGCATAGTGCAAAGCGTCATGCCCCGTGCTGTCCACAGCCCCCGCGTCTGCTCCGTGGCTCAGGAGCAGTTCAGCCACCTCGGCACTGCCTTTCTCACAGGCCAGGATCAAAGCCGATCTGTGGGTTGAGACAAATCTGAGCAGCGACTTTCCCCATGGAATCCAGAAGTCCTGGTTCCCGACACTCCACTCACAGGGTGAGCTCTCACTCAGTGGGGTCAGGAGAACCACAGACCAACACTAGACCAGATAGACTTTTCAAATGCTGTTCCTTAGAAGTGCAGCAACCGAAATCGGGGGGCAACTGGATGAGTTCCATTTTTTTTTTAAGACTCAGCCACGCTCTTGTCCGCCAGGCTGGAGTACAATGGTTCGATTTTGGCTCACTGCAACCTCCACCTCCCGAGTTCAAGTGATTCTCCTGCCTCAGCCTCCCAAGTAGCTAGGATTACAAGCGCCTGCCACCATGCCCAGCTAATTTCTGTATTTTTAGTAGAGATGAGGTTTCACCGTGTTGGCCAGGCTGGTCTTGAACTCCTGACCTCAGGTGATCCTCCCACCTCGGCTTCCCAAAGTGCTGGGATTATAGGCGTGAGCCGCTGTGCCAGGCTGAGATCCATTTTTATCTTCTTTATATATCAATATTCTACATACATTTTTAATTAGAAAAAAGGATCCTCTTTCTTAAAAGATAATTTGAAAACCAGTAAATTCAGCCAATGGGTCCAGAAGTATCGATTCTACTTCTGGGGTCATCTATGCGAGGAAGGCGGTGATGGTAGCACGCAGAGCTTTTCAGAACCTCCGCTGGGAAGGAATGGCATTCCCAAGAACATAAAGCCCAACCTGTCTTTTTCCCCAACACACACACACACGGTGCACACTGGCTTCTTTCTAAATTGGTCAGGCCTGGAAACTGGGGTGGGTAGATGAGGAGGGCTCACTTGTCATCCTTGTCTGTAACGTTAACTCGGGCTCCTCTCTGCAGCAGCTGTGAGCAGATAGCTGCGTGCCCACCCAGCGATGCGATCATCAGGGGTGTACGTCCATCCTGCACAGATCGTAGGAAGGGTTCATGAGGAGCCAGGGAGAGCCAGAGGCTTGACACGATCCTAACAGCTCCCCCACCTCACACCTCTTCGGAAAAAATAAAAGCCCAGATCTTGGGTCTAAACACTCCGTTTTGGAGGGTTGGAAGCTCTCCAGAAGCTAAGGCTTAACTTCTCTGTGAGGAAGAGGAGGAGAAGCAGGAGGAAGAGGAAGAGACGGGTGGTGCTAACACAACCCTAGGTCAAGGAATCCGGCCAATCAAGCTCAGAGAGAGCAGCAGCCTGCCTGTGTAGGACACTGCCCAGCTGCCCATCTCACACTCACATTATCCAACACGTCCAGGAAGGCTTCGTGGTCACACAGCAGGAGCACACTTGAGGCACAGCCAGAGGAGGCTGGGGAGGAGAAGATCGCGTTGGGGGCAAGCATGAAGAAAGCCTACTCACTACCCAGCATCCCCTCCGACCATTTCAGCGGTTGGCCCTGGCTGCCCCTCCCCCCTCGCACCTCCCGTTTCCCACCCTGTAGTCCCTGCATCCCTGTCCCCACGAGTCCCCTGCACACACCTGCCCAGTGCAATGGACTACGGTTTTCTGCGTCCACAGCATCTTCATTAGCACCATGCTGCAAATGGCCACGAAGGGAAGCAGCATGGAGCTTGGTGTTAACATCCTTATCCCATACCCTCATTGGGTCACCAGTTTCCATGGTAATATGAGGAGGGGGCAGGAGGACCACTTTAGAGAAGCCTGCCTACTAGGCAAGCCCAGTTCATTCATTGCTGATGATAGGCAGCCTTGAATATCAGCCCTGGTTTCTAAACCAAGGGCCTAGGAAAAATCAGGTGGTAGATAAATAAACGTGTTAGGGAAAATGACACCTGAGTCCATGGCTGGTACTTTAGAAAAACCATTGTGGGCCAGGTGCGGTGGCTCACGCCTGTAATCCCAGCAGTTTGGGAGGCCGAAGCGGGCGGATCATGAGGTGAAGAGATCGAGACCATCTTGGCCAACATGGTGAAACCCAGTCTCTACTAAAAGTACAAAAAATTAGCCAGGCGTGGTGGTGCCTGCCTATAGTCCCAGCTACTCAGGAGGCTAAGGCAGGAGAATGGCTTGAAACTGGAAAACGCCCCATATAGAGGTCCAGGTCTGCAATAAGAAATCTGGGCAGGGCCCCAGAAGTTAAGCAGGGTTGGGCTTGGCAGAGTCTTGGCCCAGTGTGATGGCTCACGCCTGTAATCCTAGCACTCTGGGAGGTTGAGGTGGGTGGATCATCTGAGGTCAGGAGTTCAAGACCAGCCTGGCCATCATGGTGAAACCTCATCTTAAAAAAAAATAAAATAGGGCCGGGCGCGGTGGCTCACGCCTGTAATCCCAGCACTTTGGGAGGCCGAGGCGGGTGGATCACGAGGTCAAGAGATCGAGACCATCCTGGTCAACATGGTGAAACCCCGTCTCTACTAAAAATACAAAAAATTATCTGGGCATGGTGGTGCGCGTCTGTAGTCCCAGCTACTCAGGAGGCTGAGGCAGGAGAATTGCTTGAACCCAGGAGGCGGAGGTTGCGGTGAGCCGAGATCGCGCCATTGCACTCCAGTCTGGGTAACAAGAGCGAAACTCTGTCTCAAGAAAAAAAAGAAAAAGAAAAAAAAAGAAACCGGAAAACGGAAGTTTCAGTGAGCCGGGAACGCGCCACTGCACTCCAGTCTGGTGATAGAGCAACTCTGTCTCAAAAAAAAAAGAAAAGAAAAGAAAAGAAAAATCACTGTGAAAAGTGGAAAGGATTAGGAAGAACGAAAGCAGAACATTCATTTGCCTGATGGCCGGTTAAGGTAACTGCCTTTTGTACTTTTGGGGACTCACTAATAAATTGTCCACATGTCATTTCACACGTTTATTTCTCTTTATACTACTAGACTATAAACTCCTCAAAAACAGACAGTAGGGCTTTGGTTTAATTTCAGTATCTCTGTCCTTAGTCTTTTTTTTTTTGGAGACGGAGTTTCGCTCTTGTTACCCAGGCTGGAGTGCAATGGCACGATCTCGGCTCACCGCAACCTCCGCCTCCTGGGTTCAAGCAATTCTCCTGCCTCAGCCTCCCGAGTAGCTGGGACTACAGGCACGCACCACCATGCCGAGCAAATTTTTTGTATTTTTAGTAGAGACAGGGTTTCACCGTGTTGACCAGGATGGTCTCGATCTCTTGACCTCGTGATCCACCCTCCTCGGCCTCCCAAAGTGCTGGGATTAAAGGCGTGAGCCACCGCGCCCGGCTGTCCTTCCTCTTGCCCCTCATCATAGCAGGAAGTATCTGCGGTGGCTCTCCTAATGACAAAATCATAGTTCCTGGCAACTCTGCTTTATAAGCTGCCCTCAAAGGCAGTATCGAGCATAGTGACTACACGTAGTAGTTGTCAAATAAATGTTTTCTTATTAGCCCTCCTACTGGGGATGAGGCCAGTACATTTGGCCAACTATTCCTTGTGACTATGAGACGAAGTTAGAAAACTCTGGGTCCACTTCTTCCCTTCACAAGAGTAGTCAAGGGTTGCTGTTACCTGAAGCAGGACCTTGACACACTGTGGCTGGCAGGAGATGGTGGCCAAGTGCAGGGCAGTGCTTCCTGGAAACAGAAAGATGGGGAGAAGGAGGGTAGGTGGCCCCATGCGTGCTGATGACTCACAGGGAGGGAAGGCGAGACGAGACGCACAGATAATCAGGAGATTAGGGAGAGAAGCTTTCAGCCACACGGGGCCAGAAATTCCTGTTCCCCAAGTGCCTGGTACCTGTGATGAAGGTGGGAGTGGGGGTGAGGTGTGCCCAGCTTACAGGGAGGGGAACTCCTGGAGGGATGCTGGCCAGAACTTACTGAGGAGAGAAGCAAGGGGCCACAGTAGGAACCTCCAGCAGGGCCCAGCACCGCCCCCCACAGCTGCTGTACAGGTGCAAGCAAGCAGCGTGGCCCAGTTCTCCGTCTCACTTACCATCCTCATTCTTGCTGTTGACGTCAGCCCCGTTTGCAAGCAGGATAGTCAGACACTCTGTCAGGCCTTTGGAGGCTGCCAGATGAAACCTGCCAGAATCAAGGCCGAGATGGGACCAGGGATGAGGAATGGGAGACTCTCAGTAAGCCCCTCTTCCTATGCTCCCTACCCCCAAACTCCTAAAAACAGGGAGAGAAGCTCCCCTAGCTTGAATTTCTGAGAAAGAGAAGTCTATACGGCCTCCAATCATAAAGGAAGTTAAAAGCAAGGAAGAAATCAGAGCTACTGGTCTCAAGGAATCTCAGATTATTGCAGGCTTGTCTAGGGGAATACATAATTACCTGCCTCTCTGGGCACAGAACCCTTAGCGGAAGTGGCAGTGTCACTGAGAATCAGTCAGAGCAGAGCAAAAGGCTGCACATTCGAAGGCTTTGAGCAGAGACAAAAGGTAACATTTCCCTTGACTTAATCAGCGCTCCCTCCAGCCATGTGAGGCCCATAGCCACCACTTCATTTCCAGTTTCCCAAGCATACACACCTTCCTGCTTGTGCAATGAAGAAACACTCTAGTTAGTGTATATATTCATTTCCTGTTTGTTTAATGGGCTTTGCGTACTTCCTGAGTCAGCAGTGCTGTCAATCTGGGTTGTGAGGTGGATGGAACTCAGGGACAATATTTTCTTCTCTCACTTTGTGCGGCATTTACATGTAGCAAAAACTATTGATATCCTTGCAAATTAAGACAATGAAAAGAGCTCTGAAGTTGTAGGCATTCCCTGGTCCTGTGTCATATTGGATTTGAGGGCTTTGAAAGGGAGCCACATATAAGGGGCAGGGGCCGGAGGACTGACTTACGGGGACTGGCCGTTCGAGTCTAGCTTGGTGGGTCGGGCTGACTTCCTGGAGGCCAGGGCAGCCACGCGCCCCACATCCCCCCGCTGCACTGCCTCCAGCAGCTTCTGATCACGACGGTTCCATCTCTCCACCTGGTCCAGAGCCCCAGGTTGTGTGAACATAGGATGGGGGTAGGATGGAGAAAGAAAAGAGGCAAACGGTTAGGGTGCCAAACAAGAGAAAAGGAATGTCCCTGAGGTCCTTTTCCTCTTCCACAAGTCACACACACATCCTAGATCATTTAGTCCTTTTTTTTTTATTTTTTATTTTTATTATTTTTTCTTTTATTTTTTAGAGATGGGGTTTCTCCATGTTGGCCAGGCTGGTCTCGAACTCCTGACCTCAGGTGATCCGCCCACCTCGGCCTCCCAAAGTGCTGGGATTACAGACATGAGCCACGGTGCCCGGCCCCATTTAGTCCCTCTTAGGTGGTTCCAGCTAAATCTTAACCAGCTAATATGCCACCAACAACTATTGCTGGTTATTTCCAGCCCTGGGCCAAAAGGACCCTGGACCACAGAATTAAAAATCACTTATGAGTGCTGAACGCACGGTATTTCAAATGTAACTTTATCATCATGATGATGAGGGTTGCTGTTCAGTGCCCAACCTCAGAGCAATCCTTTCCCTTTTGCTTTCTAGGTCTTGCTGGAGCAAATGGAACCAACCTGACCGCACCGGGGTGCTCACGTTGCCCCTCACCACCGCCACCACCCCAGACCCCTGCTGCTTTTGGTCGTCAGTTGTTTGAGAGGTACATCAAGGCACCAAGCTTCAGGTTACAGCTAGGAGTCCCAGTACCTAACCATTCCATCTCTAGTCGTTAACTTTGGGCCCCAAAATTAAAAGACGAAACTAGGCCAGGCGCGGTGGCTCACACCTGTAATCCCAGCACTTTGGGAGGCCGAGGCGGGCGGATCACCTGAGGTCAGGGGATCGAGACCAGCCAGGCCAACATGGCGAAACCCTGTGTCTACTAAAAATACAAAAAAGTAGCCGGTATGGTGGTGCGCGCCTGTAGTCCCAGCTACTCGGGAAGCTGAGACAGGAGAATGGCTTGAACCTGGGAGGCAGAAGTTGCAGTGAGCCGAGATCACGCCACTGCACTCCAACCTGGTGCCAAAGCAAGACTCCGTATCAAAAAAAAAAAAAGACGAAACTAGTTTCTGTTTTTCCATATCATATCCATGCCCTCTGGCGAGTGTCCCTGCCCTGCCCTTTCCAGGGCAACAACCACTAAAAGGCAAAGAGGTTTCTAGCTCTGCTCGAGGAAGCAGCAGGAACCAGCTCCCCTTCTCCTCCCTCCCAGTTTCCCTGGCGGGGAGCAGCAGCTGTCTCGACAGCAGCCACACCTGGGCATGCATTGTTCTATCATTCCAGCTTGAGTTTTGCGGACGGCACGGTAATTACAATAATTGAAGTGTTACGGGGCGTGAGACAGCTATGTAAAAACACTCAAGGCTGAAAGTACAGAAAAGCCTGGTTTTGTCCAGAGAAGGGAATAAAAAGGAAGAGATAAATGCAAAGATCTGTGGTCTGATGTAAAGGGTGCCGGACGAATATTTTGTTGGCCGGCCTGAGTTTGGGACCTAGTTCAGCTACATTCTCGACTGTGTGACCTATAGTAAGCCATTCGACATCTTTAACCTGTTTCCTCTTCTATAAAATGTGGCACAACTACCTCATCATGCTGCGACTATTACACAAGCTAATATATACAGATTCTCTTTATAAACTGGGAAGAGCCATCCAAATGTATGGCATCCTGGTAACAAAACAGGAATGAGTGGGGGTTGGTGGTGGCATATTGCGTTTTATAAGGCATCATCTCACCAAGAGGTTATTGAAGGGGGGAAGAAAAATAGGGTCTGTGGAAGCCCAATAAATAACTCATTTTCAAATACTGTTTACATAGCCAGGGCAAATTATTACCCAACCACAGGGAAGTTTTATTTATTTATTTATTCATTTATTTTAAGACGGGGGTTTCACCATATTGGTCAGGCTGGTCTTGAACTCCCGACCTCAGGTGATCTGCTCGCCTTGGCCTCCAAAGAGCTTGGATTACAGGCGTGAGCCACCAACCCCGGTTTTTTTTTTTTTTTTTTTTAAGCACAGGGAAGTTTTAAATATCCAAACCATACAATTATCTAAGGGAGATGGATTCTGAGGTAACACTCCTGTACGGAAGTTGTAACTTTTCAATTAGTCTCTCAACATCCCTGGAAGGTTAGGGCTATTATTTAATCTCTTTGACAGAAGAAACGAAAGTATACCGAGATACGATAACCATCCAAGATCGTGAAACAGAGCAGCAAACTTGGAATTAGAATCCAGGCCACGGCCGGGAGTGGTGGCTCAAAATCCCAGCACCTTGGGAGGCCTAGGCAGGTGGATCACCTGAGGTCAGGAGTTTGAGACCAGCCTGGCCAACCTGGTGAAACCCCATCTCTACTAAAAACACAAAAAATTAGCCGGGCATGGTGGTGGGTGCCTGTAATCCCAGCTGCTTGGGAGGCTGAGGCAGGAGAATCGCTTGAACCCGGGAGGTGGAGGTTGCGGTGAGCCAAGATGGCACCACTGCACTCCAGCCTGGGCGACAGAGCAAGACTCTATCACAAAAAAAAAAAAAAAAAAAAAAAAAAGAAGAAGAACCAGGTCATACTACTACGAGCTATAGAAAAAGGTTTACTTATTTCCAGATAAACAGTCTCAAGTTGCCTGCAGGGAAAAGCCACCCACCCTCAGACTTTACTGCCTACGCCAGACTCTAAACAGGTTAACTCTCAAAGGACAAAATAAGCAAAAGGACTCCTCATACTGACAGGCTCTGACATGTAAGAACACATTTTTTCATTCCCTTTGGAGACCACGTCACCCCCAGGAAAGCAGAGAGCTGGGACCATACCCCCATGACAGGGTGCTACCATCAGCCGACCTCAACCTGCAGTTCTGTTTAAAGTCAACTCTAACACTGCCTGCCTCTGCGAATTTAGGCATGTAACAACATCTCTGAATCTCAGTTTCCTTTTTTTTTTTTTTTTTTTAAGATGAGGTTTCACCATATTGGTCAGGCTGGTCTCAAACTCCTAACCTCAGGTGATCCACCCGACTCAGCCTCCCAAAGTGCTGGGATTACAGGCGTGAGCCACTGCGCCCAGCAAATCTCAGTTTCCTAATACTGTAACAACATATAAGGCATCTAGCTCTGTGTCTGTCACATAGTAGATGCACAATAAATATTACTTCCAGTCCCCATCCTTCCTGGGCACACTTTAGATGTTCCTGGGCTCAGGATTCTCCAGCCAGGGGAGTGGAAGGATCTTGCTGATATCAGGCAGTGAATAACAGCCAGGCTGTATAGATGGTAAAGATGCTTCTTATCAATATAGATTCTTTTTTTTTTTTTTTTTTTGAGACGGAGTTTCGCTCTTGTTACCCATGCTGGAGTGCAATGGCACGATCTCGGCTCACCGCAACCTCCGCCTCCTGGGTTCAGGCAATTCTCCTGCCTCAGCCTCCTGAGTAGCTGGGATTACAGGCACGCGCCACCATGCCCAGCTAATTTTTTGTATTTTTAGTAGAGACGGGGTTTCACCTTGTTGACTAGGATGGTCTCGATCTCTTGACCTCGTGATCCACCCGCCTCGGCCTCTCAAAGTGCTGGGATTACAGGCGTGAGCCACCACGCCCGGCCCATCAATATAGATTCTTAGATTCTTTTATTTCCACTTCTTTTTGTTCATTTCTCTCTTTTTTTTTTTTTGAGAGAGAGTCTTGCTCTGTTGCCCAGGTTGAAGTGCAGTGGCCTGATCATGGCTCACTGCAGCCTTGACCTCTGGGCTCAGGTGATCCTCTCACCTCAGTCTGCTGAGTAGCTGGGACTACAGGCATGCTCTACCACACTCAGGTAATTTTTTTAAATTGCATTTTAGGTTTTGGGGTACATGTGAAGAACATGCAAGATTGTTGCATAGGTACAATTTTTTTTTTAAGAGACGGGGTCTCACTGCATTGCCCAGGCTGGTCCCAAACTCCTGGGTTCAAGTGATCCTCCCCACCTTGGGCTCCCAAAGTGCTGGGGTTATAGGTGTGAGCCACCATGCTTGGCCTGGATACTTTTCTTTCTAGCTAGATAGTTCTAAATCTACCCAATTTACTTCCTATAATCTCATTATACTAAGTAGAGTTTAGAATGGGTGGAAATTTTTCACGGCTGAGCCTCTGTAGAGCTGGAGTGAAGGACAGAGGGATGCTTTCAAAGGTTAAGATGCAGTCTGGGTCTGACATCATAGCGCGGTTGTAGTGTTCGCCGCTGCTCTCCGAGCTTCGCAATGCCGCCCAAGAACGACAAGAAGAAAGACGCCAGAAAGTCGGCCAAGAAAGACAAAGACCCAGTGAACAAATCCGGGGTCAAGGCCAAAAAGAAGAAGTGGTCCAAAGGCAGAGTTCGGGACAAGCTCAATAACTTTGTCTTGTTTCACAAAGCTACCTATGACAAACTCTGTAAGGAAGTTCCCAACTATAAACTTATAACTCCAGCTGTGGTCTCTGAGAGACTGTAGATTCGAGGCTCCCTTGCCAGAGCAGCCCTTCAGGAGCTCCTTAGCAAAGGACTTATCAAACTGGTTTCAAAGCACAGAGCTCAAGTAGTTTACACCAGAAATACCAAGGGTGGCCGGGCGCAGTGGCTCACGCCTGTAATCCCAGCACTTTGGGAGGCTGAGGTGGGTGGATCACGAGGTCAAGAGATCGAGACCATCCTGGTCAACATGGTGAAACCCCATCTCTACTAAAAATACAAAAAATTAGCTGGGCACAGTGGCGCGTGCCTGTAGTCCCAGCTACTCGGGAGGCTGAGGCAGGAGAATTGCCTGAACTCAGGAGGCAGAGGTTGCGGTGAGCCAAGATCGCGCCATTGCACTCCAGCCAGGGTAACAAGAGCAAAAAACTCCGTCTCAAAAAAGAAATACCAAGGGTGGAGATGCTCCAGCTGCTGGTGAAGACGCATGAATAGGTCCAACCAACTGTACATTTGGAAAAATAAAAGTTTATTAAATCAAAAAAAAAAAAAAAGATGCAGTCTGTAGCTTACCCTGGCACCTTGGAAAGGAGGCAGAACTGTCACAGCCTCAAGGGAGCAATCACCAAATTAATCAGCAGACTTAATAAGTATAAGCTTTGCATGTCTGTAGCTGAGATTAGAGGACTTTCGTAGAAGTAATTGAACCCTCTCCTTATCTCTCTGGCTGTGTACTTATAAGCATCTTGTAACGTGGAAGCACAGCAGCAGGCAGAGAGAGAAGGAAAGACTTGTGCTGTAGGTCAGGTGAGTGGAAACAGAAAGGCTATTTCAGCACCTAATTCTCAATGTTTTAATTACAATAGACATTCCTCTAAGCTGATCAAGTGCCCATTATTTAAAGCGCTCTTCTGGTCTACTTCTGGTCTACCTAGGCAGAGTAAGCTCATGTGTAAGACACCTTCAAAGATATCCTCTACTTGACTAAAATAAAATGGGATGATAGGAGTTGGGTTTTTGTTTGTTGATTTTCCTATATACTGAATAACTTAGATTAGCTTTAAAATGATCATGCTAGGGCCGGGCGCAGTGGCTCATGCCTGTAATCCCAGCACTTTGGCAGGCCGAGGCAGGCTAATCACCTGAGGTCAGGAGTTCAAGATTAGTCTAGGCAACATGGTGAAACCCTGTCTCTACTAATAATACAAAAATTAGCTGAGCGTGGTGGCACATGCCTGTAATCCCAGTTACTCAGGATGCTGAGGTAGGAGAATCACTTAAACCCGGGAGGTGAAGGTTGCGGCGAGCCGACATCGTGCCACTGCACTCCAGCATGGGGCGGACAAGAGTGAAACTCCGTCTCAAGAAAAAAAAAAAGATCACTGCTTTTTGAGTCCTTACCTCAGACTGAGGGTGCAGGGCTCTGCCCTGGACCCAGGTGTGTGAATGGAGGTGGGTAGAGGCAATCTTCCAGTGTGACTGGGAAGCTAGGCTTTTGGAGTGGCTTTTGGAGTCTTTTTGAAAGACTGCCACACTATTCTGGCAAATGGGTCCAGGGTAGTTAGCCACCCAAGGAAGTGGAGGAATTTAGCATGAGAAATGTGGGGAAATTTCATGAGGAACCAATCTGCAGCTGAAATTGGCCTATTTGCAAGCTTTCTATGACTCCAGTCTCACTGAAGAAACAGTTTTCTTTCCAGCTAGATAATTCTAGGCCAGGTGTGGTGGCTCACGCCTGTCATCCAAGCACTTTGGAGGCCAAGGCGGGCAGATCACCTGAGGTTGGGAGTTCAAGACCAGCCTGACGAACACAGTGAAACCCTGTCTTTATAAAAAAAAAAAAAAAGATAATTCTAAACCCATCCAACTTACTTCCCATAATCTCATTATAGTAAAGATCTTGTTATCCTAAGAGTTTAGAATGGGTGGTTATTCTTTATGTTCAAACCTCTATGCAGCTGGAGTCAAGGAGGACAGAAGGGTGGTTCCAAATTCTAAGAGCCAGCCCATTGCTCACTCCAGCACCTTAGATAGGAGGTACTGCCCAAGGATTGGAGGATCAGAAAGAATGAAATAGTTTCTCTACTCCTAAGGAGCAGGCAGACTCCACAAATCTATGAGGGAAGGGCAACATTGAATTCTTTCAGTAACTAAGGAGGAGTCCATATGAATTTCTAAGAAATCATTATGAGTTAAGACAGTCTGGGCAGCCTCAGTTTCGGGTGCATGTAATAGTAAATAGGTTTTGATTGGTTGATCAATGTGTAGAAACTAAGTGGAGATGCAAATGTCAGTGGGACAAGGACAGGTCTCAACAGAGTTCCTACTCTTGCCTCATAGCTTGCTTCCAGAATTCTGTGACCTGCCCATGCAGAATGAGCTAATTGAACATTTCTCATATTTACTTATGAACGATACTACTAAGTCGAGTTCGCAAAGCAATATTGCTACAAGTAGCTGGCTAATTTGCTTCTAAATTAGCCATAACCCCACCTCTACAGAAAATTCCATTTTCAGGTAAGGGGGGCTCTATGTAAGAGATCTTTAGAGAAGAGGAAGCAATACCCTCCCTAAGCCACCACCTTTTATAATCTCTCTCTCTCTCTCTTTTTTTTAAAGAGATGGGGTTTCTCCATGTTGGCCAGGCTGGTCTCGAACTCCTGACCTCAGGTGATCCACCCACCTTGGCCTCCCAAAGTGCTGGGATTACAGGCGTGAGTCACAGCACCTGGCCTCTATGATCTTATGTTTTTTGTTTTTTGGTTTTTTTCCTGGGAGAATAGAGTGACTTCTGCTGGGAACACTCAGAGTCTGCTCTATCCTCTTCTTTCATCATCACTTTCCCCAACTCAACCAAAGGAAATGGGGAGTATAATCCCTAAACAACTGGGCGAGGGTTCAGGAAATGAATAATCTGGGGAAAGGCAGGCATTAAGGTCTTGACTGGCCCAAGAACCAGTCTGATGATCAGACACTGCAGTGAACTGGCTGGGGTGGATTCTGCAGGCAACTCACCCAGTCCCTTGGGGAGCAGCCAGGCAACTGTGCATCCTCTGGCAGTGCCTGTGAGGCTGGCCAGACTGCAATATTAACTCACAGCAAGCAGGCAGGAGGAAGTCCAGGCAAAGAGAGGAAAAGTGGGATTAGCGACCACTGGGCAGAGTAGGGCAGAGGTTGAAGGGGAGAACAGAAAGTTGCTGTTGTGGGAGCATCCGTTGGAAAAAGGTTTGGAGTGATGTGTGAGGAACAGCAGTGCTCGTGAGAGATGGGAGTGAAAGTGGCATGGGACAGGAGGGAGAAAATGGCAGAGGAGATTGTGAAAAACGGTTAGCAGAAGGCACAGGGCTGGGAGTCATTGTTGAACTAATAGGAAACTGCAAGGACAGAACTATGTGGGAGGGCAAGATTGTGGGGACAGGGTAGGGCTAAAAAATGGGGTTCTGGGGCACGAGCTGGTGGTGTAGAATGGAGCCTGGGACCAGGCAGGGGCCGGGAAGATGTTTGGGGGTGGTTTGGTATCGAGAGACAGAGCAGAAGTAGGGGCAGGGCCGTGGGAAGGGGACAGGGCTGCAGAAAACGTACCAGAAACTGGGAGTGCGATGTTAGGAGGACAAAAGGGCCGGGGAAAGGACCTTGGGGAGGGCAGAGGTGAAGAAGGCAAGTCAGAAGCTGCAGGACAGGGTCTTGAGGAAGGCAAAGCTGGCGGGCTTCCTTGTGAGAGCAGAAGAGCTAGAAATCCTGATAAAAAGAAAGGCGATGATGCATCGAGATGGGACTCAGCACTTCTGTCACTCCGGAGCTCGGACCCCAGTCCATCCTCCCACACATTTTGGCACCTACCGCCACCTGTGAGCTGGAGCAGGAGAAGATACGCTTCATGGCCGGGGTCGGGGCCACGGGGGACGGGGACGCGCGGACAGCCGGGGCACAGGTTCCCGAACCCACGGAGTTTGCTGCGCTGTACAAGAGACAGCTGTCAAAAAGCGGAGCGGGCCCCGCCCCAAGATCCGCCTCAAAACCCGCCTGCTCAATCAAAGGCGAGAACTCAAGAGCTGGGCTCAAGTCCGCCCCCGTCCCCGCCCTGCCCCGCCCCTGCAGAGGCAAAAAGCCCGCAGTCTCAGGCTGCGACAGGGGCTTGGACTTAAACCTCGCCCTCCAATTCTGAACCCGCCCTGGGAGCCGACCTGCTCAGTCCGCAAAGGAGCCGGGTGGGCTCCGGCTGAGATTCTCACGCGCCCGGCCCCGCCCACCCACGGTTCCAGGCGGGGCCTCCGCCCCAAGCCCCGCCCCTCCGCTCCCACCCGCGGTTCCAGGCGGGGCCTCTGCCCCAAGCCCCGCCCAGCCCCGCCCCTCGGAGCGCTGTCCCGGGAGGCGGGCGGGTCCCGGCTTCTACCTTGGGCTTCGGTGTCACGGACTGTCGCACTCGCCTTTAGTCACTGGCGAAGTTTCCTCTGCCCCCCACCAGCTCCCACCGCCCGCCCCGCCCCTATTCACCGGCCAAAAACCCAACCACAAAAGAGTATTTGAAGATAGCAGGTCGGAAACGGGAGATTGCAGTGCCAGGCCGGGAACTGAGCAGGGGTAACGCATCGCCCACGGTAACCTGGGGGACAAAAACCTAAGGAAAGAGGATCAGGCTCAACTTTATTTTTTCTTTCTTTTTTTCTGAGACAGAGTCTCACTCTGTCCCTCTGTCGCTCTGTCGGCCAGGCTGGAGTGCGTGGCGCTATCACAGCTCACGTAACCTCCAACTCGTGGGCTCAAAGGACCCTCTCATCCCAGCCTCCCGAGTAGCTGGGACTACAGGCATGCGCCACCACGCCTGGCTAATTTTTTTTTAAGAGTTGGAGTCTCGCTCTGTTGCCCAGTCTGATCCTGAACTCCAGACCTCGAGCGATTCTCTTCACCTTAGCCTCCGAAGCGCTGAGATTATAGGCATGAGGCACCACTGTCCCTGACCTAGGCTAAATTTTTTTTTTTTTTTTAGATGGAGTCTCTGCTGCCAGGCTGGAGTGCAGTGGCGTGATCTCAGCTCACTGCAACCTCTGCCTCCCGGGTTCAAGAGATTCTGCTGCCCTTCCCGAGTAGCTAGGACTACAGGTGCGCGCCACCATGCCCAGCTAATTTTTTGTTTTGTATTTTTAGTAGAGACGGAGTTTCACCATATTGGCCAGGATGGTCTCGATCTCTTGACCTCGTGATCCACCCGCCTCCGCCTCCCAAAATGCTGGGATTACAGCACTTCTGAATTCGAAAAGAGCAGAGAGCAAGGAGAACATTTTTATTTTAAACCGCCCCCGCCGCCTCCGTATAGAAACAAAAAATAACCAAACGAAAAACTGTCTTCACTGTTTCCACTGCCCTTGAACTTCAAGCTCTTGGTAATTCTTGAACAGTCAGTCGCAGCCAACCGGTTTTCCTGTCTCTCTTTTCTCCTCTCCCTACTGGAGAGAGCCCACTAAAATGCATATGAAAACCTACAGGGTAAAGCCCAAAGCTCTTAAGTGATTTACAAGGCTCTTCAGGAGTCATACGCTCTTTTTCAGTCCCATCTCTCATTACTTTCACACAAAAAGCCTCTCAAGCTGTTTGTTTGTGTTTTTATTTTTATTTTCTGAGACAGAGTCTTACTCTGTCACCTAGACTTAAGTGCAGTGGAGCGATCTCGGCTCACTGCAGCCTCTGCTTTCCCAGTTCAAGCAATTCTGCCTCAGCCTTCTCCGAGTAGCTGGGATTACAGATGTTAGCCATCATGCCCAGCTAATTTTTGTATTTTTAGTAGAGACGGGGTTTCGCCCTGTTGGCCAGACTGGTCTTAAACTCCTGACCTTAAGTGATCCACCCACCTTGGCCTCCCGAAAGGGCTGGGATTACAGACAGGCGTGGGCCACTGTGCCAGACTTGTTTTTTTTGTTTTGAGACCGGGTCTCACTGTCACCCAGGCTGGAGTGTGATAGCATGATCCTGGCTCACTGCAGCAGCCTTGACTTCTCAAGCTCAAGGTATCCTCCCACTTCAGTCTCCTGAGTAGCTGGGTCTACAGGTGCACATCATCATGCCCAGCTAATTTTTGTATATTTGGTAGAGACGTGGTTTCACCATGTTGCTCAGGCTGGTCTTGAACTCCTGGCCTCAAGTGATTCTCCTCACCTCAACTCCCAGAACACCAGGCCTCAAACTGCTCTAATTTACAATTCCCTTTGGACCTGGTGATTAATCCTCCCAAGAGTGCCTTCTGTCACCTTTGACCGCTGTGGAGGAAAAGTTAATATTAAATTTGAACTCAATTGAATGTGGACACAAACAATGAAGTCCCAGAACAGGTGGTGTGAGCCCCTTAAGCCTTCATCCAGCGCTGTTTTGGAGAAATCTCTATTTCAATCTATTCCTATATCTTAGTTATTGAAAAACAATAGATAATTGCAACAAGTTGACCTTTTTGTGTTCCTTAAGCCCAGTTGAGAAGGGCCTCATGACTGGGCGTCATGCGAATCAACTCGTTACAAAAAGACCTAGGACCTAGACTTGGCAGAAGCTTCATGAGACCGCTCATCTGTGCAGGGATGAGTGGCTGACGCTGGAGCCCTGGCTGTTGCTTCCCAGTCTGGTGGTGAATCCTCCATAGTCTAGTGAGTGTAAATATCTTTTCCCTTCTCCTCTTCCCATTGCAATTTGCTTATTACATCAATCTGTTTATTATATTTTTTGCTGATTATATAATTTACTTATATTAACTTCCTTATTATATCTGTATTAACCATTTATGTGGGATAAAGCTTGTTCACCCTTAAAGAGATTGTGTGTGTCTTTTCTTCTCCCCTCATGTGTTTCCTGCACAGAACATTTTTGGCATCACGAACAGGATTTGCAAGCAAAAGCATGACATTTTTTGGCCAGAAGGACGCGGCTGGGAGCTCGGGGACTTCCCATATCCTGGGATGGGAACTCCCCCAGTTCTCCTCCTTGGCCATTGAGTGATCTGAGGGAACTGGCCTTCGTGAACATTGGGAATTTAAATTAGAGCATTTTGAACCATTGGCTGTGCATGAGGCGCTGTGGGGTATCCCAGTTGGTAAAGGGGACACTGAAGGAATTTCCCGGGGTGGATGGTGCTTGCTTACTGCTTATAAGTTAATGTGTCAAGATAGGGACTGGCTTCCACAAGAGAAATGTAAGCTGGAAAAGGAACATGCTAATCTGACTTCCAGACTGGCCCTGACCCAAAGCCAGGCCTATGTCTTGACTGCGCAGATTCAAAGCTATCAGCCTACTGCTGAAAAAAGCAGCTGTTCGAGTGGCCCAGTTAGGGTAAAACCAAACAACTAGTCAGCCGGGCTTGGAGCAGGTTAAAAAAACCCAGCTCTTATCGCAAGGATGGGAAATTAGCCCTAGTAAAATTCAAGGACCTGCACAAACTGTCAAATTCCTTGGCCTCCTATGGAATGCAGGGAAATAGTCCATTTTACCAAAGGCTAAGGCTAAAATATTAGAATTTGCAACCCCTACCACTAAGAAGGAGGCCCAGGAATTTATTGCTTTGTTTGGATTCTGGAGACATCATATTCCCCGCTTGGGTAACATCTTAGGAACTCTGTGTGCAGTCACTAGAAAACGCTGTGACTTTCACTGGGGAGAGAAAGAGAGCATGGCTTTTTTTTTTTTTTTTTTTTAAGATGGGGTTTCACCATGATGGCCAGGCTGGTCTTGAACTCCTGACCTCAGGTGATCCACCCACCTCAGCCTCCCAATGTGCTAGGATTACAGGCATGAACTGAGAGCATGGCTTTTGAACAAGTTCAACAAGCAGTGCAACCAGCTCCAGATCTATGGCCTACGTGGGATGGGCCAGAACTCCAAGTAACTGTCCTAGATCAACATGCTAATTGGAGTCTCAGGCAGAAACAAGATGGGAAGAGAGTATCTTTGGAGTTTTGAACCCGGAAGCTGCCAGAGGCCGGCAAAGCTTATACCCCTTTCGAAAATCAACTGTTGGCTTGCTGGGCTTTGCTGGAAATGGAGCACCTGTGCAGCAACCATGATGTCTTTATGATTATGACTTGGGTCATGAGTTCCCTGCAAACTCACCAGTTCTGATGAAGAAAGCGGTGGGAGCAACCAGCTGGCTGAATTGGTAGCCATCCTCCAAGCTATTCAGGAGGAGGCCACGGGGATTTGTCACTTGTACACCAACTCTTGGTCACTAGCAAATGATCTTACTACCTAGATGCCCCAATGGCAATGAAACACACGGTTAATTTGGGAAGAAAGAGGTTTGGGGAAAACAATACTGGGAAGATATCTGAATCCTGGCGCACACTACCATGATCACTGTTTTCCATATTGATACTCATGCGTCTCTGCTTTCTTTTGATAGACTCTTTAATCAGCAGGCAGATCAACAAGCCAAAATCAAATGCAATCAACTGCAAACTTGAATGCGGATGAATGAATTACAATGTGTTCAAGCCTTGCAATGAGAGGCATTATAATATATGGTGGTATAATTGATAGTGATTACTGGGGAGAGTTAAAGGACATTTTATTTTATTTTATTTTATTATTTTTTGAGACGGAGTTTCGCTCTTGTTACCCAGGTTGCAGTGCAATGGCGCAATATCGGCTCACTGCAACCTCTGTCTCCTGGGTTCAAGCAATTTTCCTGTCTCAGCCTCCCGAGTAGCTGGGATTACAGGTGTGCGCCACCATGCCCAGCTAATTTTTGTGTTTTTAGTAGAGACAGGGTTTCACCTTGTTGACCAGGATGGTCTCGATCTCTTGACCTTGTGATCCACCCGCCTCGGCCTCCCAAAGTGCTGGGATTATAGGCGTGAGCCACTGCGCCCGGCCCTAAAAGTCATACAATACCACTCCAGATTCTTTTGCTATAAAACCGCTCCAGATTCTTTTGCTATAAAACCGCAGATGCGGGTTGCTCAATTGTTAGTGGTACCTTGTCAACGACTAAACCCTGAGGAAATTTCTGCCCCACTGGAAATAACCTAGAGAATTGGAGAATTAGGTTCCACTGGAGTGGGCAACTTAAATCCTGGAGCCAAAATATGGGTACAGTGTCCATCAGATCCCGCCCCTAAGGCTGGTGACCTGGTAGCTATGGGAGCAGAAAATAAAGGCATAGTACAATTTCCTAAAGACGAAAATAATGTCACAGTCTCCTTCGTTTTTGTTATTTCAGAGAATAACCTGTCTGCTAGTAATCAGTACCTGCGTCATCATGTCTGAGGCTGAGAATGAGTTAATCAACTGGGTAACCACCAGGGCAACAGAAGCCCGATGCAGTCAGCACTGTCTATGCGTCGAGTTGCTGGAGGTCGCCGGGAATGGGCTACTTTGGAGAATCGTCCGTGCTAACATTTCTGAACGGATATGCTGATATCAATGGGGGTGGGATAATAACACTTGTAATACAACCTGGACCTCTTTTAACCAACCAAACAATCTATTTTGCCCAAGCCCAAATGAGACACTGCAGTTTTGTTTCTTGTGTTTTTTTTTGAGATGGAATTTTGCTCTTGTTGCCAAGGCTGGAGTGCAGTGGCACAATCTTGGCTCACTACAACCTCCGCCTCACAGGTTCAAACGATTCTCCTGCCTCAGCCTCCTGAGTAGCTGGGATTACAGGCATGCACCACCACGCCCGGCTAATTTTGTATTTTTAGTAGAGATGGGGTTTCGCCATGTTGGACAGGCTGGTTTCAAACTCCTGACCTCAAGTGATCCACTGGCCTTGGCCTCCGAAAGTGCTGGGATTACAGGAGTGAGCCACCACGCCCGGCCCACAGCACCTTTGTTACTTAAATTACACATTACAGCAATACAATTATAGTAGAACTCTTCCTGTTCCCTGGGGAGGCTATCTGGGTATGCAGATCCTACGGGTGGCAATACCTGCCACCTCTTGGACAGGGAGATGCACTTGGGGTGCCATTAATTCCATTCACCATCTGGGATAATTACTTCCCCAGTAATCTAGATGCCTACAAACATCGCTGGTTACGAATGCGCCGGACTCCCTGGTGGTGGGACCCTATGACAGCATTCTCTCCTGCTGCCGGTATAATCCTGCTTCAGCAACAAATTATAATATTAAGCTTACATGTAGAAAAAGCTCTTAATGATAGTAACACTGGACTTACGTTGTTATCAGAAGAATTGCAGATTCGAATGGCATTAGATAGGCTTATCGCAGCCCAAGGAGGGGTTTGAGCCTTACTGCATACTGAATGTTGTGTATGTATCCCTGACAATTCTCACAATATTCTTCTCCTTGCCCAAGACATGCAAAACAAGTAAAGCAGTTGAAATCTAACCATCAGGGCCCCATCATGGACTGGCTATCCAGCTCGCATTGCTGTTGGCCATGGTGGGTGTGGTTTTTATTAATTGTGCTTTTAATTCTCCTGTGCTGCCCTGTATCTGTAATCTGTATCAACTGTGCCTTCCCCATGTATCTGTAAGGGTATTTTCCTACAATTGAGTATCAAATTGAGGCCGAATGTGGAGGAAAAGTTAAATATTAAATTTGAACTCAGTTGAACATGGACACAAATAATGGTCACCAAGTCCCGGAACAGGTTGTGTGAGCCCCTCGAGGCGTTCATCCAGCGCTGCTTTGGAGAAATCTCCATTTCAATTTATTCCTATAGGTTAGTTATTGAAACACAATAGACAATGGCAACAACAAGTTGACCTTTTGGTGTTCCTTGAGCCCAGTTGAGAAGGGCTCTTGTGACTGGGCCTCATGCCAATCAACTCGTTGCAGAAAAACCTAGGCTCCCACAGCATGCTGAAGCTTCATGAGCCCTCTCCTGGTCTGTGCACAGAGTGGCCAACTCTGGAGCCCCGGCTGTTGCTTTCCAGCCTGGTGGTGAATCCTCCAAAGTCTGGTGAGTGTATAAAATATATATATATATGTATTTTTTTTTCCCTTCTCCCCTTCCCATTGCAATTTTCTTATTATCTCAATCTGTTTATTATATCATTTGCTATTATATAATTTGTTTATATCAATGTGCTTATAATATTAACTTGATTATATCATTTGCTTATTATATCTGCATTGCCATTTACATGGGATAAAGCTTGTTTACCCTTAAAGGTATCAGGTATCGCGTGTGTATGTCTTTTCCTCTCCCCCTTGAGCATTTCCCGCACAGAACAACCCCCAAGCCAAATTTCTTTTTTCTATAAAGTTCTCCCTTACAACCCTGCCACCCCCCACCAACAAAGTGTGCCTCTTGTACCACATTGATAGTACTTGTTGATATATAGCAACAATTTTGCAGTTGTCTTTTTTTCTTTTTGAGATGGTCTCTCAGGGACAATTCTCCAAAGAGTGCAGTGATGTGATCTCGGCTCACTGTAACCTCCACTTCCTGGGCTCAAGCCATCCTCCCACCTCAGCCTCCTAAGCAGATGGGACTACAGGTGCGTGCCACCGTGCCCAGCTAATTGTTTTTGTATTTCTGGTAAAGATGGGGTTTCACCGGGCTGGTCTCAAACTCCTGAACTGAAGCGATTCGCCTCCCAAAGTGTGAGCCACTGCATCCAGCCTGTATTTGCCCCGATTTGTTTATGTGTTTGCTTCTGCTACTAGACTGGACTCTTTGATATAGGAGTTGCGTTTTATATCACTGCTATTGCCAAGCACATATTATGTGCTTGATATCTGATGAATAAATGAATGAAAAAAAATGAATGAAGAAGCAAAGGAGAAACAAGGAGAGGAAGGAACAATCCACAGTTGCTTTTTTTTTTTTTTTTTTTTTTTTGAGACGGAGTCTCACTTTGTCACCCAGGCTGGAGTGCAATGGCTCCATCTCAGCTCACTGCAACCTCCACCTCCTGAGTTCAAGCAATTCTCCTGCCTCAGCCTCCTGAGTAGCTGGGACTACAGGCACGTGCCACCACACCCAGCTAATTTTTTTTTTTTTTTAGTAGAGATGGGGTTTCACTGTGTTAGCCAGGATGGTCTCAATCTCCTGACCTTGTGATATGCCCGCCTCGGCCTCCCAAAGTGCTGGGATTACAGGCATGAGCCACTGTGCCCAGCTTCACAGTCGCTTCTTAAACTAATACTATTCCAAAGAAATGGGTAACAAGATTGGGGTTAGAGAAAGCCCCACTTTGGAGCTGAGGATGGATAGGAGGGGAATCTCAAGGTGGAAAAATATATTAAAAGTACTCTCTCTTTTTTTTTTTTTTTTTTTTTTTTGAGCCAGAGTTTCGCTCTTGTTACCCAAGCTGGGTTGCAATGGCACAATCTCGGCTCACGGCAACCTCCGCTTCCTGGGTTCAGGCAATTCTCCTGCCTCAGCCTCCCGAGTAGCTGGGATTACAGGCACACGCCACCATGCCCAGCTAATTTTTTATATTTTTAGTAGAGACGGGGTTTCACCATGTTGGCCAGGATGGTCTCGATCTCTTGACCTCGTGATCCACCCGCCTCGGCCTCCCAATAAAAGTACTCTCTTAAGCATACGAATAAAAAAATCACATGAGGGCGGGCACAGTGGCTTACACCTATAATCCCAGCACATTGAGAGGCCGAGACGGGAGGATCGCTTAAGGCCAGGAGTTGGAGACCATCCTAGGCAACATAGTGAGACCCCCCCTCTAAAAAAATTTTAAATATATGTGTGTATATATGTGTAAGAATTAGATGAACCAGTCCTCAAGGAAGCCCACCTCCATGTGGGGGCTGACCGAGGTTAAAGCGGAGAGGGAAGTCTGCCACCATAATATGATCACAGTCCCAGCCCTAGAAACAATGTACTCTATAAAGGCTGATCAAGTTACAGCCTGTATGAAGTGTGCTGAGGGTCACAACGGACCCTTTCCTGTCACAAAACAACTTAGCAGGTTGACACAGAATGGTGTTTGTGCCAAATAGGTCACACAGGCACAGTTCTCAAGGTTAGGCAACAGAGGCAGAGACTTGGTCTCTAGGCCATTGCTAAGTGCACATGTTTACTCAGGATACTAGAAGAACTCTGGGTGTCTCAAGAGGAGCCTAGAAGATACCTGCTTAAAGAAATCAAATAGGCCAGGCGCGGTGGCTCACGCCTATAATCCCAGCATTTTGGGAGGCCGAGGTGGGTGGATCACGAGGTCAAGAGATCGAGACCATCCTCGTCAACATGGTGAAACCCCGTCTCTACTAAAAATACAAAAAATTAGCTGGGCATAGTGGCGCGTGCCTTTAATCCCAGCTACTTAGGAGGCTGAGGCAGGAGAATTGCCTGAACCCAGGAGGTGGAAGTTGCGGTGAGCCGAGATTGTGCCATTGCACTCCAGCCTGGGTAACAAGAGCGAAACTCCGTCTCAAAAAATTAAAAAAAAAAAAAAAAAAAAAAAAGGGAAATCAAATAGATTTGATCTCTACCATTAGAACCTTAAATTCTTCAGCTAATTATCACTTTAGAGGGCTCGAAGAGCTTATTTCAAAAGGGATGAGGCAGGCGGGAGGCAGTTGCTCACACCTGTAATCCCAGAACTTTGGGAGGCCAAGGCAGGCAGATCACATGAGGTCAGGAGTTCAAGATCAGCCTAGTCAACATGGTGAAACCCTGTCTCTGCTAAAAATCCAAAAATTAGGTGGATATGGTGGTGCACACCTGTAGTCCCAGCTACTCAGGAGGCTGAGGCAGGAGAATCATTGGAACCTGGGAGGCGGAGGGTGCAGTGAGCTGAGATCGCATCACCATATTCCAGCCTGGGCAAGAGTGAGACTCCATCTCAAAACAAAAAGTGGGGGGATGAGGCATAGGACAATATTTAGTGGATAAGACAGTAGCACGTGGAAGAAACACATCTTCAGGGTCTGGGAGATGGGTCAGAGAGTAGGACCACCACCTGGTGCTCCAATGTACTTGCTCCCTTAATCCTCACAAGGCATGACAAGGTAGATTATTTTATGACAAAATAGTTTTATAATAATAGTTACCATTTACTGAGCATTTACTAAATGCTCCCTTTTCTTGGATTATCTCACTTTGTCTTCATGACCCTAATAGGTTTAAAGATGAGAAAGCCAAGACCTAGGTCAAATGGACTTTTTCAGTTGTATAGCCTAGATTTAAACCCAAATCTGCCTTCATTGTTAACCACTGTAATACACAGCCTTTTATGATTATCTGAGCCCCAAGGAAGTTATGACTTGCTGAGGGCCATATAGCTAATAAATGGCAAGGCAGGATTTCAATCTAGGCCTCTGTGCTTCCCAGACCTTTACACTCTCTGGTCACTTAAGTAGCTGATAATTACAAGAGGCTAGTACCCATCTCCCGTGGGAGAGTCACAAAAAACATTTAAAATACTTCATAACTTTGTCTTCCAGGGACTCTATAAAGTTCCAGGCAAAACAAGTATCGACCTCTCACCATTACTGAGCAGTCTATATCCCAGGGAACATAAATAGAGCCAAAGTCATTTGACACTGAATTTTATTTGTTCCGACCATCTGATATACTGTCCACCCTGCTGGGAAACAGAGACAATGCCCATGAGGGTGGGCCTCTGCAGAAGGACAGGACAAGCCAAAATAAACACTGTGATCAGACCTCAGAACAGCCTGGGAGGACAGGTTCTGTGGCTGCTAGTCAACCACCCAATCAGGTCTTCTCTCTTCTCAGCGCTACATGAGGGCTGATTCTTCAAAAGGCTCTCAGAGCTGCACTCTGGAGACCAATGACTGACTTCGATATCTCAAGTCGTGATTACAAATCAATAAATTACCCAGTTGTCTATGAGAATCCAACTGCCTTTACTGGCCATGACCCAAATATGGAGTGGGTTGCGGAGGGGTCAGAGATAGAAATTAACTTGGGGATTCCCAGTAAATATCAAGCAAGGGCTGGAAAACTGATTCCACCAGAGAAACCCTGCAAAATATGATCGGAGTTCTGGGGTTGCCCCAGAAACACTTTCCTAGGAGTTATATGTGCTATACGACCAGTGCTGAGCAAGGAAGGGCTTCCTCCCCAGAGCCCCATCCCAGCCACGCAGGCTTCTTAATGCAGACCCCACATGTTTAGATCCCATGGGGCTGCTGCTTCTCAAAGCTGGTAAAGTGAAAGCATTTCCCACCGTAAAGCAGCAGCACTCTTCTTTTTTTTTTTTTTTAATTGTACTTTAGGTTCTGGGGTACATGTGCAGATCATGCACGATTGTTGCATAGCTACATACATGGCAAGGTGGTTTGCTGCCTTCATCCCCCCATCACCTATATCTGGTATTTCTCCCCACATTATCCCTCCCACCCCCCACCCGCTGTCCCTTCCCTAGCCCCCCTCCCTGTGTCCACGTGTTCTAATTGTTCAACACCTGCCTATGAGTCTTTCTGCTTTCTAAGCAGGCCCCGAGGAGGGCTCACGAGTAAGACTTGAGAGAAACAGAGAAAATACTGCCTAGGTACCTGGTCCTCTCTGCAATTCCAGCTCCAGCCACCTGAGGGCTCCTGGCTTCAGAAAATCAGGCACCAGGCTCTGGCTTTGCTCCCAGAAAAGGCTTGGAGTCAGAAAGCCTATGCCCAGCCAGCCTGGGGCAGCTCTGTTTCCCCAACACCTGAGGGCGGGCAAGTGCACCGCAGCTCTCAGGTTTCAGGGGGGATGGCAGTTGCCCGTCTGAAGGCTTCTCTGTTCCTTGGAATTGTACAGAATGTCTCTTGTGGCTTTTCCTCCTCCCTCCTTTTTTCCTGTTGACTCTCCCCAGCCGGCTCTATGAATCACCAGAGTCCACAGGAAAGCAGCAGATGTTGACTTTACTCCTTTCAAGCCAACGTCAGCTCCCTCCTGTGGAGCCGGGAACAGGCAGGAAGGTGAGAGGGTGGAAGAATCAAGGAAGATAACCCTCATCCTTTCCAAACTGTGAGGGAAGATAAAGAGGGAATCTGAAAGGAGTCAGGGACCTAGGCAGAAAAATGATTGATTCCTGGGGATGGGGATAAAAGGACCCCAAACAAAGGCCCCAATGTTGGCTATGGAACCAGGATCATTAGGAGGAGGGAAGCAGAGGGTGGGAGCATGGCTGGTTTTGGTGCCAGCTCTTCTTGTCTGAGGTAAAGCTTCATCACTAGCCAGCAGCATCCCTAGGACTCAAAAGTCAACTCAGGCTGCTGGTCTGGGGAGATAGTCCAGAGGCGGCTTCTTGTCCCATCTGAGCCCCCAAACCTCTGCTTTTATGCAAGTCTTTTGAAGAAGCTGCCAGGGAGGACTTTCTAGAGCCTTATTCTACATTCATTGCTCTGACTTCTCTTCTCTTTTTCCTTCCTCGGGGATTTTCTTACGGGCAAAGAAGCCAAGCTGTAGAGGAAAAGATAAGCGTCGTCACCAAATGCCTAGACTGGGAAACTTGCCAATAGCTCTCAGACTTATCTGAGGTCTTCACTTTTGTTCTCCTTCCAAAAATGGAATTCAGATTTATTTTATTTGGCTTAGTTTAATTTAACCAACATTGGTGGGGTCCAGTGAAGGGGATCTGGGCATGACACCCACAGTCTGCTTAGCGGTGCAGCACAAATTCTATTCTCTCTGCTGTAATCAAGGATCTCTCAACACGTGGGTACCATGCTCCCCACTCCCCACTAAAGCAGTGCTTACCTTCCACAGGCAGAAGACGAGGAGAGCAAGCAGGAGCAACCCTCCCAGGACGCTGCCTATGAGGATCCACAGGGAGATGAGGAGAGGCTGGGTCTGAACCACCTCCAGGAGGCTCTGTATGGGGAAAAGAGTTGTTTTCTACATGCACCCTGTAACCCAGCTGGTCTCACCCTACATTATAGCAAAGCCAGCCCCCAAATAGAATAAATGACCTCCTTCTACTTAAAGGAAAGAAACTGAGGCAGGCATGGAGGCAGTGGAACACTAGGATCCTAATTTATCACTTCTTACGCAACAATTGCTGCCTGATGGAGACACCTTCCTTCTAGAAAAGCCCACGGGTGCCCCTACCCCATACCCATCATCATTATTTTCACAGCTCTCAAACTTGGTCTCTAGCCCCACCTCACTCCAGCGGGAAGCTTCAGTTAGCTGTAGGACACTGCCCTGCTCAGTTCCCAGCTGGAAGGTGCTGACCACCGTCAGGGACTTGAACTTGGCCTGTGGAACAAGCGGATGGGAAGACATTTAAAGTGAGCCATCGTCAGGTGATGTCATTCTTTGGAATCCCAAGAGCAAAGTTGAGGCCAAAAGGCACAATTCCCGGGGCTCTCAAGACCAGGGAAAAGAGAAGAAGGGTAATAGATGGAAAAGCCCTGGTCACATCTGAGGGCAATCAATACCTCTGCTGCTTACTTGACCTGAAATGCATTCTACTCCTGTTTCCTTTGGCTGGTCTCTACGCTTCCTTTAGATTGAAGTTTAGATGTCATCCCCTCTGGGATTTAGGGAAATCGCTTCTCCTAACCCCCACCAATCCCGGTGTTTACTTGTCTTTCACCCCTGAACTGTAAGGTCCTCCAGGTTAAAGGCAGGCTGTGCCTTACTAACCTTTGTGTCCTCCATCCCTAGTAGATAGCACGGTGCCAAGTGTGCAGTGGTTTCTTAATAAATCTTTGTTGAAAGCATGAATAGATTAATGAAAAAGAGATATCAAAGAAGGACAAACAGACTTGGAGAAGGGTGGTTTATGGGCCTTGACTTCCCTAAAACACATGACGACATCCCAGGGGTCTTGTGTTATTCAAGGTAGACATGGGAAAGCACAATATCAACCCTCGTGCAAAGCGGCCATCGTAAGTAAGATGCCGTTTCCCTGCTCAGGAACCCGCGCTGACTCCTCACTGCCTGTCATATTGAGCTCAGTCTCTCCCGGGCTTCAGAGGCCTTTCATAATCTAGATCCCTCTCACCTACGCAGTCTCACTTCACACCACTCCCCCATACAAACCCTGCATGTTCTATCAACTATTCATTCATTTAGCAAAAATATATTAAGCACCTCCAACGAGTTAGGCATGGGGCTAAATGTTGGGGATATTCTCCTCGGTGTCGACCTAATATAGGACCTTTGACATGATAGGCACTTGATTGATTATTAACTGATTAAATTTAGGTATCCTGTAAATGTCGATACAGCACTAAGGAATGGTAAATGGTGGAAAATACAAGGATAACAATAGCTTCCACTGAGCATTCACCATATGTCCAGCTCATTATTCATTTATTCTTTATAACAACCACATGAAGTCAGTATTACTTCCCACTTTAGAGATTAGGAAAGAGAGGCTTAGAGAGATGAAGTAACTTGCTCACGGTCAAATAGCTAGCAAGAGGCAAACGTGAAACTTGAACATGGATCCGTCTACCTCCAAAACCTATGCTAAAGTTCCAGATAGGAGCGGAAGGGGGGAGTAGTTGAAAAGGAAAGGCTTACTCTTCGGAAAAATTCATTGTGAACCAGCCTCAATAGTCCAACAGAGACCTCAGTCCCCTTTGCCAGCCGCCCAAGGTGGCACCTCACCACCTGACACTGAGTATTGCTCCCATTCTAACAGAAGAAAGAGACAGATCAGGACTGTGGGGTGGAATGATCCCCTTCCCCCACCTCCAGTTCACACAACCTTGTCCCAAGGCACCTGACTCCATTTTCATTCCCACTGCAGATCAGGACCCTGGGGTGGAAAGAGCCCTTCGTCCCCACTCCAGTTCCCACCCCCTTGCCCCAAGGCACCCGACTCCACTTGCATTCCCACTTTGGACGCCCCCTTGTGACTCCTACCAGTCTGTTTGTGTGTTGAAGCTCCTCTGGATGCACAGGGGGGTCTGGAGGCTCAGTCAGGTTTTGCACTGTGCAGCTTGCCTAGAGGAAGACCCTCCTGATGGGGCGAGGCTAGCCACTCAAGGCTGAGCAGGAACATATCCACACTCCTGTAGTTCTTCCCCTTATAATTCCTTTTTTCCTCCCAAATAAGCCACATATGTAAAAAGAAAGCCCCCCCCCAGAGAGCGGAGCCCCAAGAGCAGTGGCCCAACAGATAGGGAGCTGGTGTGGTGTCCAGCTTCAGTGAGTCCACCAACTCAAGGTGGCAGGATTCCACGCACTCCTCGACGAGACTCACATTGTTAGTGATGACTTGAGACAGTGATAGGAAGTAACGGCCCCCATGGGCCACAGCTGGAAGGAGGGCTGAGATGATGAGGCCACTGACCACATAGCAGCCTAGATTCCGAACCTAAGAGGAAGGTTGGGAACGGGAAGAAGTGGGAGACAGAAGGCCCTTCCTCATCTGTTCCCCTTCACCCTAGATACCATTAAAATCCAAGAGAGACTCTTCCCATCCTTTTCCCACAAGCCGTTGTTCCCCTACCTCCCCCTCATGCCAAGACCCCTCCAGCTTCTCACCCTGAGAGTGGTTTTGAATTCTGGGCCAGGACCCACTGGGAGGGTCCCGTATGGGTAAACCTCATAGCGGTGCAGGGTAGACTCACTGTGTGAACACCAAGTCAGGAAGTGCATGGTCACGGCCATGACACAGACACAGGGGCAAGTGATCAGCGCACAGACATGGATTCAGAGGAGGCAGGGCCAGCACATGGATAAAGAGATGGAGGTACGTGGAGAAGACAGAAGCAGAACATGACACAGACAATCCAAGCTTATGGCTACATCCCACATCCCCTCATCCCAGCTCTAGTGCCCAAGGCCTGGCAAAACCCTACACCTAGGAAAGTAAGATGCTTAAAAGGGAAGGTTCAGCATGAACAGGATTGAGGGCAAAAAGACTGAGCAGCCACAGGGGCTTGGGTTTCTGGAAACACTGAGGCACATGGAAGGCGAGGGAAGAAGCATAAGGGTATGAGTCTGAGGTCAGAACTGGTCCCACCTAGAAGCTCGGCATACCTAGAGAACAGGAGCTGAGGCTCATATTGGACGTAGGCTGAGGTCTGAGCTGTGTTGTCTTGAAGGGTCGTATTTCTCTCCAGGCTGTCACTGTAGGGTCAGGGAGGAGAGGCTCACATCTCAACCCCTCCTCAGAAGACACCCTTCTCTGCTAATGGAGGAATCAATGCTGTTCCTCCCTACCCCTCAAGACTCAGCAGGAGAGGGCTGGAAGGAAGTTCCCTTCATTCTCACCTGCTGGCAGTCAGCTTCACGAAGATCTGGCTCAGGAGAGAGGAGCAGCTAAACTCAAACTCTAGCAGGAAGGTCACCTAGGGGCAGGGGACATGAGGTAATGGTAGAGTCTTCCTCATGGAACAGCTACAGAGGATCGGGAACCTTTGTGTGCCTCCTTTCCTGAAGTCCCAGGACCCTCAGATCCCAGCCCCTGCTCTCCTAGAGCCACCCTAGACTCTAGCTCTCCTAGAATCTAGGAGGCTAGACCCCAACTCACCTTGGCTCCAGTCTGGAAGACAAGATGCCCCACACTGCAGAGCCGGGCGTGAGCAGAAGGGGCCGCACATTCCAGCTTTATTGTGCTGTCCCTCTGAGGGCAGGGGAATGCAGATGGAAGCTGGAGCCGGGGCTGCAACTGCCGTCCTACCCACAGCCTCTAAACACTGAGCTGTCTCTAAAACACCTCACAGCTGAGGCCAATACCCCAATCTTCTTTCTCCTCCTTTCTTTCCTCCTCCCACACCCCCTCCTCCAAGGGCACCTGAGGAGTGAGACTGGCCAGGTGGAGGTTTCCAGAGAAGATGAGACTCAGGCTAGTATTGTAAGCATTTTCCTTCCTGTTCTCCAGAGTTGCGGATACCAGCACCTTCCGCCGGCCACCTCGAACCACAAATGGGGCCTTCCTGGGAGCGGTGAATGAGGGAGAGACCAGGAGTTGAAGGAGCAGACTGCTAGAAATCTCACTTTTGTGATCATGGGTAAGAAACAACCCCCTACCCCCAGCTCCCTTCGAGTCCCTTCCAGTCTGTTTCAGGTCACCCTGGTTTGCCCAGCACATGTCCATCCAACCTGGAGCCTCTGATGTCCATATTCATCTGAAGCACCAGGTCTGTGACACATTCATTGTCAGGGCCACAATCCTTTGAGAAGGGGATCTGGAAGAAAGGGAAGGGGCTAAGGGCTGAGAGGAAAGGAAGGGGGAAAGGAATAGAGTGGTGGGAAAGTGAAAAGACAAAAGTGGGTATATTTTGGTTAGAGGAACCCGGGTCAGATTTCACCGTGATCTCATGTCCTCTCCCTCCCTTTTCTCTTGAAGGAGGGGAGTGTTGGGACCGGGAGGCAGGGCATGGCACTGCTGACCAGCTTTTGTATGGAGGTGGGTGAGCCCTCATCCAGCACAGGCCCTGGCTTTGTGGTGTTGTCCAAGGCAAAGGTCACAGTCAAGGCCACTGGCCTGAGGTAATCTGATGTATCCTGAAGGAAAAGAGCCACAGAGCCAAAGATAATGTGATAATTGTAGTGATCATTTACGAAGCATTTTCTGTGTGCTGGGCACCGTCCTAAGATCTTATCTGTATTACCAGGTTTAATTTTAATACAACTCCTATGATATAGTTATTGTTATTATCACCCCTTTGCAGACAAGAAAACTGAGGTTTGGACTTGCCAGAATTCACAGGTGGTAAATGGCAGAGCTAGATTCAAACGCAGATCAGCCCTGACTCAAGTCTGAAACATCTCCTTTTTTCGGCTTTGGCTTCCTTGCTGATCCAGCTGAAATTCTTCCTCCGACCCAGCCTTCTCCTCACGCTCAGGCCCTGATGAAAAGCAGTTCCTGCCCTCCCCTTACCAGCACATGGAAGTGTAGCTGCTCACAGGTGACGTTCCCCACATTGAGCCGGAGCCTCCGAGCGGACAGCCTCTGGCCAGAGCCATCGAATGCTGCACGTGCCCCAGCCGTCCATTCATCCAGTGATGCTGTGAACCTCACGTCTGAATGAAGGAGGCAAGAGTGAGGGTGGAAAGGGGTCCAGTGAGGAAGCAGGCAAGGGGTTGAGAGTTGCCTGTGATGCACTTTAGTCACTCACAGACTCGGCGATCCCAGCGACCAGGAGTACGAGAGGTCACTTGGAAGCAAAGGGCTGCGGTCGCGCAGACTGCCTCCTGGCCTCGCCGCCTGCAGTCCCGCTGAACCACACTGATGGCCTCTGGGGTCACCTCCAGCGATGGGGCCAGGTGGACAATGGGTCGGGAGCTGGGAACAGTGTGGAAAATAAATTCTAGCAGTAGGAGATGAGCCCTCTGAGAAGTGCAAGCCCCATGTTTGCTTCCCCATCGTCAAAACAAAGGAGGAGGGGCTGGAAGCACACGTCACCCGCCCCCAAACCCTTGGACAGAAGTGAGATAATAGATTCATGTCACTGATTCTTTTTTTTTTTTTTTTGAGATGGAGTCTCACTCTGTGGCCCAAGCTGGAGTGCAGTGGGGTGATCTCAGCTCACTGCAACCTCCGCCTCCTGGGTTCAAGTGATTCTCCTGCCTCAGCCCCTCGAGTAGCTGGGATTACAGGTACCCACCAACAGGCCCAGCTAATTTTTTTTTTTTTTTTTTTTGAGACGGAGTTTCGCTCTTGTTACCCAGGCTGGAGTGCAATGGCGCCATCTCGGCTCACCGCAACCTCCGCCTCCTGGGTTCAGGCAATTCTCCTGCCTCAGCCTCCTGAGTAGCTAGGATTACAGGCACACACCACCATGCCCAGCTAATTTTTTGTATTAGTAGAGACGGGGTTTCACCATGTTGGCCAGGCTGGTCTTGAACTCCTGGCCTCAAATCTCAAATGATCCTCCTACCTTGGCTTCCCAAAGTGCTGGGATTACAGGCGTGAGCCACTGCACATGGCTCTAGATTCACTTCGATAAGTTCTTATACTCTAGGCACTGTGTTAAAGTCATTATATGGATTATCTCATTTAATCCTCACAATAAACCTATAAGGTAGGTACTATTATTGTCATTTTATAAAGTAGGAATGGAGGCAAGGAGTAAGTTGATGAACAAACCCCAATCTCAATCCGTGACTTTAAGGCCCTTGCCTTTAACATATATGCTATGCTGTCCACTGCTACCTGAGCTGGGACCCCTCACCTGAGCAGGATGGCTGCCCCCTGGGCACCCACAGCCACATCAACCAGATCATCTCCATCCAGATCTAGCCGGCCATCCACACTTCGGCCAAAGTAGCTGAGGACGTGTGGCATGGAGGCAGCAGCAATCCTCTGAGAGGAAGAGAGAGGAGACTGAGGCAGGGACTCATACACCTGGTCTCGCAGGCCTCCTGCCTCGAGCCCTCTCTCTCTCTCTCTCTCTCTCTCTGTCTCTCTCTCTTCCTTTCCTTTATCCTTTCCTTTCCTTCTCTTTTCTCCTCTCCTTTCCTTTCCTTTCTTTGAGACTGAGTTTCATTCTTGTTGCCCAGGCTGGAGTGCAATGGGATGATCTCGGCTCACTGCAACCTCCACCTCCCAGGTTCAAGCGATTCTCCTGCCTCAGCCTACAGAGTAGCTGGGATTACAGGCATGCACCACCACGCCTGGCTAGTTTTTCGTATTTTCAGTAGAGACGGGGTTTCTTCATGTTGGCCAGGCTGATCGTGAACGCCTGACTTCAGGTGATCTGCCCACCTCAGCCTCCCAAAGTGCTGGGATTACAGGTGTGAGCCACCACACCCGGCCATGCCTTGCTCTTTATAATCCTCCTATCAGGCATGGGAGTAAGAGAAACTTGCCTGTGTTCAGGAGTTCTTGATTCAGCAACCTGTATCCTACCCCACTGCCTTACGTTTTTGCCTAATAAAAGCACTTGTTCTGTTTGGGTCTCAAGCCAAGGGGACTATTGACAAGCAAAGAGCATCCCTCCCCTCCCTTTCCTACAACCATGCCTCCGCTTTATTTGGGTACTCCTGACCTGGGCAGGATGGGGCCTGACTCCACTCTGGGTTCCATGGTACAGGTACAGTGCTCCCTGGTGCCCATCCTCCAGCGGCGCCCCCACAGCTACATCAGCAAAACCATCTTGGTTGAGATCGGGAAGAGCACCCATGGCAAAGCCAAACCGAGCATCCTGGGGGGGTTCTGACTGAAGCGTTCCTTGGAGGGTCAGCAAGGTCTGCTGGTGGGAGAGAGGAGATAGAAGATGCTAATCTGGCAGCCCCAACCTCTCAGCGAACCCTCAAATGTGTGTGGCTTTCCTCTTTTTCTCCCTCCACCCCTGCAGTGTGGAAGTCCAGGGTTGGGGAGGGGTCCCAGCAAGTCTTACCTGGCCCACCAGATACACATAAACACGTCCCGTTTCCTTATTCTGGGGTCCCAGGAACATGGGCGCAGCCACAAGTAGGACATCAGTTGTTCCATCCCTATCTGTATCCAATGGGCAGAGCTCACTGCCAAAGTACGAACCAATCTGGGGAAGGGTGGGTGATGATGGCCCCAGAGAAAAGGGAAGGTGATTGTAGACAAGCGGACTCAGTGGGAAGCACTCACCAGCCTGCCAGTCTGCTCCTTACATCCCTGACAGACTCTGCCAACCAGAATTCCGCACAGACTTTGCAGGCCTCTCTCTTACCCACTTCACACTCCTCCCCGACAGCCCGGAGGTCCCTGGGAATCCAAAGGTCCCACCCTTCCTTGGATGCCCTACCTGCTCCCCCTGGAGGCTCTGGGCAACCCTCACGGCCCCATCTTTCTTAAGCTGGAAGGCGATGACTTTTCCTCGATGTCTAAATCGAGGAGCCCCAGAGAGAAAGAGGCGGCGTCCACCGGGCAAAAGCATGGAAGAAACAGAGTAACCTGGAAGTGGGCAAAGTAACAGAAGTAAAGGGAAAGAAGATGGGGTCCAGAGTAGGGGGTTTCCCTAAAGGCATAGCAGGAGGTCAATGAGAAACTGCATGAGTTAAGAGGGAGTATTTCATACCCCCCACTAGGGATGTATTTCCTCCCCCACCCTGCAAGTCCTCTGCAACTCTCTGCTACTCACCCAGGTAGGCTGCATGGTTCTGCAATGCAGGGGGGAACTCGTCTTCCAGAGCCATTCGTGGGGGGAAAAGGCGGTGACCTCCTTCAAGCCATAGCACAGAGCCCCCCCAGTCATAGGCCCCCACCATCCCAAAGAGAATCCCATCCTGTGGGACAGAAGCAGATGGGTTCACAGAGAAGACAGTGAGGAATAGAGAGGAAAAAACGTTCCAGGAGTGAAAAGATCACTGAGGGTCTGCTGGGCTCAGTAGGAAAGGCGTGGGAAGGTCAGCATGGAGGCTGGTTAAAGGAGGAATCTGGAGGGCCCTGCTGTTGAAGTTATCTGAATCAGAGAATGGGAGAAGTCATGAATGGGTCAATCTGTCCAACCTTTAGTCGATGAGTGGAGAAACCAATCTGAGACATCTCCAGCCCAAAGGAGCTTTCATTTTCTGCATGGGACCCTTGGTCATGAGAAAATATTGAGACAGTATCAGGGGAAGACAGCTCCCGCTTTGACCTACTGAACTCACTCCAGAGTCCCACCTACTCTCCAAAGCTCCTCCCATCCTATCCATTTCTCCAGAGTAATCCTTACCTTCGAGGCCAAAAATCCGATCTCCTAGCGCATCCACAATGTCAGTCAGAGCAGCCTCATCTGTGACATTGAAGAAGAATCGCTCATCTGGATCACTGGCAATAGTTCTAATTTCTCTCAGGAAAGAGCTGGGATCTCGCTGCCGCCGGAGGTAGTGACCGAGGACCTGAAAGGTCATGAGATCGAGGAATGAGGCATCAGAGTTGGTACAGAACACAGTCAACTGACATGAAGTGGCTGAAGTCTGGGAAGTAGTTAATGCCCTTGTTTTCCTCAAGTTCCCAGTCCTTGGACAGTTCACAAGACACTGCCCTCCCCCACCTCCAGCCCTTCCAGATCCAGGGTCAATTCTCACTGCAATCCCATAGCGTGTCACTCTTCCAGCCTCACAGGCCTTTAGTGCTGCAGGAAGCTCCTCTCCATCGTGGGACTCTCCATCAGTGACAACCACCAGCAGCCTGGCAGCCTCGGGTCGGCCCCCATGGGACTGACTGAACCCTTCTGTGCTGAGAAGAGAGAGAAAAGGGTGAGATGTGATCAGATGTATGCAAACACACACACACACACGATTTAACATCAGCAGTTCACTGAGGTCAGGCATCTTGCCTTCTAGACCATTTCCTGAGCATCTAAGATGGAAATGGGCGTGTAGTGACAGCTCAAATGTTTGAATGTCATAGAACACACAGAGTAGCTTATCAATGCAAATAAGTACAACATTCATACGCTCAGATTCATTCAACAAATATTGCACTTGAGAGGACAAATATTAAGGAAATACAGAACAGAAGAGATGCTCGGGGCAGGGACGCCTCCCAGAGATGAGTTGTTTTGTTTCAGTTTTACCACTGCGCCCCTAGAGATGAGTTTTGGATCATGTTTGGAACATGGGCTGGGACAGCAGTAGTGGAGAACCTGAGGGCCAGGATCACTAATGGAGTGGAGGGATAGAAAGAGAATTCTGTCTGTGAAATATGGAGAGACACAGACATACACGCTTCGCAGAAATGCAGTGAGAGGGAGTGCAATGACAACCTACTTAGCCTTCCTCTGGGCCCCATTCATGTACATACAAAAAGATAAGCATGCGAGACATCTTGGGACACACACACTGCACTCCAAACGCGCCCTAACTCTTCTAAGCCTTCACTGCTCTGGCCTCCCACATCCCTCTTCCCAGTGCCTCACCAGGCCACCATTATTGCTTGGGCAGTCTTCGTTTCTCGTCCCTCCCGCCGACTGAGGTTCTTCGCTGCTCTCACCACTTCTTCCTTGGTTCGGAAATCTCCCAGGGACCACTCATGTACAGGGCTCTCCCCATACTGTACCAGTCCCACCTGGGAATAAAGTGCGTTCAAATGCAGTGTTGTTTATGGGATGGGGGGAGAAGAGGAAGTATGTAAGAGAGGAGAGATGAACACCTGGATACTACTGAAGACACCACCTACATTCATCTCCTCTCTGTCTCTCCCCTTCCAAGCCCATCTGTATGGCCTTTTGCTCTTTCTCTAAGAGATGAGGTCTCACTCTTTCACCCAGGCGGGAGTGCAGCTGTGTGATCAAAGCTCACTGCAGCCTCAAACTCATGGGCTCAAGTGATCTCTCGCCTCAGCCTCCCGAGTAGTTGGGCTGCAGCTACATGCCACCATGCCTGGCTAATTTTTTTTCATAATTTTAGAGATGAGGTCTCACTATACTGCCCAGACTAGTCTTGAACGCCTGGCCTCAAGGGATCCTCCCACCTCTACCTCTTGAGTAGCTGGCACAAGCAACTGCACCCAGCTCATATTGCCTTCTCTTACCTGTATCTGTTCCGGGTCAATAAACAGTTTCCCTACCAGTCTTCGCAGGAAGGTCTGAACTTCAGACCAGGGGTAGATGCTGTTGGAGCCATCCAAGACGATGACCACATCCATGTACGTTGGGCAGCCTAGAAGGAAGGATATGGTGATGGGAAACACAGAGGTAGAAGACGCTGAGCTGGGGCGACAAGGGAAAGAGGTCACAGGATGACACATTCAATTTAGACATTTATAAGGCACTTCTTACATGCAGAGAAGGTAGTGTGCCAAGCTCTGTGTAAGTGTAGAAATTAACAAAAGATTACTTTAGTAATTTTTAGTAATTGTATGTAAGTATATATATATAAATGTATATTTTTGTGTGTGCATATATATATAGGTATATAAACACACACATATACACATTTATATACATAAATATAATTTATACATAAAATGTTCAAAAAACAAGAAGGAATTAAATGCTAGGTAGGAACACAGCATGACTCTACTGTGAGGGAATGAAAGTGGATTGGTTCTGATGGTGGGGAATAAAACATGGTAGCAACTAAGAAGATAATGAAGATTGAAAATGTTTAAGGAGAAGAGAATATAGGGAAAAGCATTTGGGTAGAGAACATTTTGTTTGTTTTTGAGACAGAGTCTCACTCTGTCGCCCAGGCCAGAGTGTAGTGCCATAATCATGGCTCACTGCAGCCTTGACCCCCTGGACTCAAGTGATCCTCCCTCCTGAGTAGCTGGGACTGCAGGCATTTACCACCATGCCTGGCTAATTTTTTTATTTTTTATTTTTGTAGAGATGGGGGTCTCTCTATGTTGCCCAGGCTGGTCTCAAACTCCAGACCTCAAGCAGTACTCCTGCCTTGGCCTCTCAAAATGTTGGGATTACAGGCATGAGCTACTGCACCAGGCCAGATCATGGACTCCTGATAAGGAGTCTGAAATATTACTATTATTATTATTATTGAGATGGAGTCTCACTTACTCTGTCACCCAGGCTAGAGTGCAGTGGTGCGATCTCGGCTTACTGCAACCTCCACCTCCTGGGTTGAAGTGAGATTCTCCTGCCTCAGCCTCCCGAGTAGCTGACATGTACCACCACGCCCGGCTAATTTTTTTTTTTTTTTTTTTTGTAGATATGGGGTTTCACCATGTTGGCCAGGCTGGTCTCAAACTCCTGACCTCAAGTGATCTGCCCACCTTGGCCCACCAAAGTGCTGGGATTACAGGTGTGAGCCACCACACCTGGCCAGGAGTCTGAATTCTAATGTTAGGAAACGTGGAGCTTTTGCAAGCACATTAGGTAACAATGAAGCTAGCCATGCAGGCCGTCTGCCAGGCATCATCCCCCTTTGCCCCATCTTTTTCCCTCCCAGTATCCCCTTCCAGGAACTAAATCCTCAGGCCCTTCCTCTGGCTCACGTTGGGCAGTGGGTGCCAGGCTTCCCTGGGGCCGAAATGAAGCATCCACACGGGCACATATCCCAGAACTGAAGACAGAGCTGCCACAGGCACGAGACCAGAGAGGGGCACAGGCCTGGGGATGGGGGAAATAGTTACTCCCAGGCTTGGGAAGGCACCCTCAGAACATGCTCCCAGTCGAAGGAGGCATGAAGACCACTCCCTGACATTACCTACCTTGCTTTCTAGGGTTTTTAACTCCTTGACCTCCCCTCCCCCTGCCGCTACAGACCATGTTCCCTTACCACACTGCTCTTTTTTCTGCTATAGACCTTCAGGGAGACACTGCAACCACCCTTTCCTTAGCTCACCATGAATCCCCCGTCACCATCTGTCTCTAACAGAGACATCCCCAGGTGCATATTCACAGCAGGATGAGATGAATTTCCCAGTTGATAGTCACCTGGTTGGAAGGAGGTGGAAGAAAATGAGATCATGGGGTCATAGACGGGGCACTTGAATTCATGTGATTTTGGAGGAGAATAAGCAGGAATTGGTATTAGATTGGGGACAGGGAGTATGTGAATTTTAGGGGTGAAGAAGCTGAGGTATAAGGGGTTGAAGCTTCTAGGATATCAAGGTCAGGGGTTAGGAGGAGAAGGGTCAGGCATCTTACCTAAGTGGCCCTTGGCACATGGGGCATTGTGGGCCCCCCCTACAGGGCAGCGATAAACGTCCCCCCTCCGGTCGCCTGAAGGCCCATCCCAGGGGGCGCCCACCAGCATCCTGGGAGGAGGATGTGAATATAAGCATAGGGCAAACATGACCTTTGACATAGGCCAAAGGGAAAGAGCATGGAGGTGGCAAGTTTAGAGGCCTGGCTACTTTCTTTTTTTTTTTTTTTAAGATGGGATTTCACCATGATGGCCAGGCTGGTCTTAAACTCCTGACCTCAGGTGATCCACCCACCTCGGCCTCCCAAAGTGCTAGAATTACAGGTGTGAGCCACCGCGCCCGGCCATGAGCGCCAGCCACTTTCAAAAGGCCAGATGAGTTTAGAGTCCCATCTATCTTGCCTCCCCTTTGTGAGCACTACTGTAGTCCCGATCCCATGGCATTCTGGTTTCTTCCTCACCATCGCTGTCCACCGCCAACGTGTTGTAAGACACTGTATCCAAATTCCGCTTCTGGCGGCCCTGGGAATAGGCGTGGGTGATGTTCATCCAGGTTAAAGGGGGAGCAGAGACCTGTGGGACCAGGATCATAAGGTTAGCATGAGGTAGCGAATGACTAGAGGCACAGCCAGAGAGAAGCTGTGAGAGATTGTCTTAATCTCAATCTGTCCGCCTGCTTTCTCACTCATAAGCTTTTCTGGCCTCTCTCAGAGTCATGTACTCAGAGCCCCAGGCAAAGATGATCCCTTTCCTGTGTTTGTGTCCAGATGCCTAACCTGTGGCCCTCTGCCATGCTGATGTACAGCTGTATTTCCATTCCCACCCCTGAAATTTCATTCACAGACATGTCTGAAAAGGTCAAGTTACTCTTTTCCACATCATTCCTCCTACACACTCTCCTCAAAAAACTGCGAGGTCAAAAGAGGGAGAGGGCCTTTCTGTAGCCCCAGAACAACCATTGCTTCCAATTCTCCCCAAATGAAAGGAAGCTAAGGAGCACTGCACATTTGGCTCTCTCCTTCTCTCTTCCTGACTCCCAGTGTCACTGTCACACTCTCACTGTCTTTCTCCAATGTCTAGGTCCCTGGTTGATTCCAGCCTTGGAAATCTCAGTAGTAATTAACTGGGTGGGGCCACCCGCCTGCCCACACACATAGTTTGCCATCCATCCTTGCCAAGGGTCCCATCACCCCGATGTTTCCCACAACCTGCTTCCTTTTTAACTCATCTACTCTCCCAACTACCTCCACGGTTTCCTCAGCCTTCAGCCCACTCTAAAGGTGCCCCCTCCTGGCTGATCTTCCCTTTGACCCCAATGCCTTTAAAATCAGAGCTGGTATTTTAGGAAACAACGATTACAGGGCACTGCCAAGGGAAAATTCCAGGCCTCTTGTCCTTCCCATGGTTCTTTCCCCAACTATGTCTTGCTCTGCACTTCTAAGCAACCCCCTCTCAGGCTACCCCTCACCCCCATCCCCCACACCATTACCAATGGCTATAGCTTTATCCCCAACCATGTTCATTTGCAGAAAGGTGTTTTGTATGTGAGCGGTTTTGCATCCAAAAAACTGGCAGGGTTATATGACCAGAAACTGCAGCTTATTGGTTAGATGAACCCAGAGTTCTGACCACATAGTTAGTTATGCTTCAGGCCCCAGGGACCACCAAGGGTAAGGAGAAGTTAGGGAGGGGATAATAGGAATTGGACTAGCCACGTGGAAGGTCACATCTCATTTCTTCTTCATCTTCTCGCTCCTACAGGGCTTAGGATGAAAATTTTGTATATTTAGAAATAAATCTTGGCCAAGCATGGTGGCTCATGCCTGTAATCCCAGCACTTTGGGCAGCTGAGGCGGGTGCATTGCTTGAGTCCAGGAGTCAAAGACCAGTCTGGCCAACATGGCAAAACTCTGTCTCTTAAAAAAAAAAAAAAAAATTAAAAAAAAATTAGCCAGACATGGTGGTACATGTCTATAGTCCCAGCTATTCGGGAGGCCAAGGTGGGAAGATCACCTCAGCCTGGGAGGTTGAGGCTAGAGTGAGTTATAATCATGCCACTGCACTCCAGCTTGGGTGACAGAGTGAGACCCTGTCTCAAAATAACAACAACAAAAAAAACTGGCCATGGTGGCATGCACCTCGTAGTCCCCACTACCGAGCCACTGCATTCCAGCCTAGGCAACAAAGTCAGACCCTCTCTTTAAATAATAATAATAATTATTATTATTAGATACAAATCTTACATAAGGTCCTAGGCAGCTTTAGCCCCTGCCAGTCCCAATATTGAAACAGTCATATGTGAGGGCATAAAAATGCACAAGCACACAGACACACATACAAGAAACATAGGACCAGTGTTTGCTTCCTAACCTAAATTCCAAAGAATTTTAATCGTCCCAATTCCAAACAATCTATAGATCTTCCATTCCCACCAGAAACCAAGAAGTTAACCTCCCTCACCTGTCAGGAGCATCAGGGGCAAGAACAGGTGAGTGACGAGGGGGAGCTCCATGCCTGATCGTTTTGTCCAGTATGAGAAGTTCTCTGGCCTCTGTCTGTCCCTCTCTTTTTCTGTTTTCTTTACTTTCCCTCCCATCCTGCCCCCTCCCACTGGCAGCTAAAAATAAAGTTGAAAGGAATGGGAGGAGTGATGGTGGGGAACTGTGGGGAGCCCCAGACCAAGGAAAGGACTGAGCGATCTTAGTCTATTTCTCTGCCTTAGTGCTGCCCCCTGCAGGCCTCATCTCTATATCCAAAGAGATATTTTTTTTTGCTCATTTCAGCCATTTCTTCTTTTCTACCCTTTATTGTTGCCAGGTTAATAATGCTTTCCCCAGATTTGGAACAGGAGTGGGAATTAATTTTAGACAATTTTTTTTTTTTTTGAGACGGAGTTTCCTCTTGTTACCCAGGCTGGAGTGCAATGGCGCGATCTCGGCTCACCGCAACCTCCGCATCCTGGGTTCAGGCAATTCTCCTGTCTCAGCCTCCTGAGTAGCTGGGATTACAGGCACGCGCCACCATGCCCAGCTAATTTTCTGTATTTTTAGTAGAGACGGGGTTTCACCATGTTGGACCAGGATGGTCTCGATCTCTTGACCTCGTGATCCACCCGCCTCGGCCTCCCAAAGTGCTGGGATTACAGGCGTGAGCCACCGCGCCCGGCCTAGACAATTTTTTTTTAGATGGAATCTCGCTCTGTAGCCCAGCTGGAGTGCAGTGGCCTGATCTCGGATCACTGCAACCTCCGCCTCCCGGGTTCAAGTGATTCTCCTGTCTCAGCCTCTTGAGTAGCTGGGATTACAGGCATTCACCACCACGCTTGGCTAATTTTTGTATTTTTAGTAGAGACAGGGTTTTACAAGGTTTTACAATGTTAGTCAGGATGGTCTTGAACTCTTGACCTTGTGGTCTGCCTGCCTCGGCCTCCCAAAGTGCTGGGATTACAGGTGTGAGCCACTGCACCTGGCTAGGGAAATTATTTATATTGAGAATAGAGACAGGGTTTCACCATGTTGCCCAGGCTGGTCTTGAACCCCTAAACTGAAGCAATCCTTCTGCCTCAGCCTCCCAAAGTGAGCCACTGTACCTGGCTGGGAGATAGGGAATAGATTCTTTTTTTTTTTTTCTTTTTTAAGGCAGAGTCTCACTCTGTCACCCAGGCTGGAGTGCGGTGGTACAATCTTGGCTCACTGCAACCTCTGTCTCCTGGGTTCAAGCATTTCTCATGCCTCAGCCTCCCAGGTAGCTGGGACTACAGGCACATGCCACCATGCCTGGCTAATTTTTGTATTTTTAGTAGAGGTGGGGTTTTACCATGTTGGCCAGGCTGGTCTCAAACTCCTGACCTTAAGTGATCCAACTGCCTCAGCCTCCCAAAGTACTGGGATTACCAGTATGAGCCACCACTCCTGGCCGATAGATTCTTTTTCACTTCCTAACCTTATCTCAACCTGTAATACAGAAATTCAAAGAGTTGACAGCAGTGGTACCATTTCCCTACCCACCTAGGGGAGTCCCAACATGTGAAAACACAGCTCCAAATCCTTACCGGCCCCACTCCACTTGATTCTGTTCTTGGCTCTTAGCCTATGCTGACATGTGGCATTCTACTTCTTAGAGGAACTATATCTGAATTGGTATGAGATGTGTTTTGCGGAGCCAGGATAATAACTACTATTAGACCATCCCTCTGCTACCCCAAATCCTCAACTAGGTTATAGATTTCTTAAAGTCGTGGAGCTTCTTAGATTTTTGGATGCCCATTACTTCGTATTTTGCTTTGCATACTGTAGGCGCTCAATAAAAGTAACGTGGGTGATGCTAGTGGCTAATCCCATGAAAAACCCAAACCACAGTGACAGAAATAGGGGCCTCAAATGACCAAAAAATGAGGGACCAGACTAAACGTCGATGAGCAAACTGAACTTTAATTTGCTTACCTGAAAGGCTTGCTCTTCATTATTGGCACAGGCCACATCTATTTACACAGAATCATCGTACAGTATTTACAGCAAGATGCTAGACACAGCATCATTCTGGATAAGCAACGGAGGGGTAAGAACAGGCTAGGGAATAAAGCTGTGAAATCAGTGTCAGCAGAAATCTGAAGGTATGTGTACGAGGAAGGATAAGGGCCAAATCATGAGCAAGGTTGGTGAGGTAGACACGAGGGAGGAAGAGGAAACGTCAAACAACTTGTGGTGCAGATATGAGGGAAGAGTCCACTGGCACATAAAGTCTTAAAAATTATGATTTGGAGGGTGAAGAAGGAAATATCTGCCATAAGCCACCTCTGTGAGAAAAAAGAAGGCAGTTAGAACCTTACAGCCAAAATCTTACACTTCCCCTAAAAAAGTAATTCTGCTGATTAAATCTCTGGATAGAATGAGAAGGTTAAAAAAAAAAAAGACAGATGCATAGACACAGAATCTTAAATAGACTTAAGAGGCGCAAAGTAAATACATTCAAGAGAGACACAGACAATGAAAGAGGAAAAGAACAGAAGTCCAGGCACATCTAGAAATTACAGTCATCCTATTAACTTCACAGTTACCTTTCCTCACCTCATCTTCCCCAAAGCTCTTCCTCCACCCCAAATCTCTGAATTTCTAATTTTAACTTTTTAAGGAGAATTAGGAGGCTGGTACATGAGGGACGATCTAAGATTCCATCTCACCAATTTAGGTCCCCTCCTTATCCTGTACCAGAAAGTCAGGGCTTGAGTCGTAGCCAGGGATAGATTAGGGTGAGAATAGACAGGATGGAGGACACGAGGCCACAAAGCCCCACAATCCCAGGGCCACAACGCCAGAGGCCTAGTTTGTCCAGTGGAATGAAGAGATCACAGGCATTTCTGACCACATCCAGCAGAAGTGGGGGATGACCTCTGAGGACTCGAGCCAGCAGCAGGACTTGGAGCCGAAGTTTCAGAGCCAGTTGAGGCAGACCTCCTCCTGGGGTCCCTGGTCCCCCAAGTCCCCCAGTTTCAATTCCTCCTGGGACGACTCCTCCAGAACCTTTCAGTCGCCGGCTACAAGCTGAAGACTCTTGTTCCATCAGTAGGCGAATCTCATAAGCATCACGGCTCAAATTCATGATGAGGGAAAACAAATAGTACCTGATACACAGAGCAAAAGGGTCAGTAAGGACATGTATACCTACTTAACATATCCAACATCATATTTTAGCATTTTCTTTTCTTGAAGCACAAAGAGGGGTTACATATTAGATCACCAGAAGTGAAGTGAATGCTATTACCCCCATTAGAAATGTCCTCCCTTGAGGAAATTATGCTAAGCAAAATAAGCCAGACACAGAAAGACAAATACTGCATAATCTCTTTTATATGTGAAGCTAAAATAAGGCCAGGTGTGGTGGCCCATGCCTGTAATCCCAGCACTTTGGGAGGCTGAGACTGGCGGATCACCTGAGGGCAGGAGAACGAGACCAGACTGGCCAACATGGCGAAAACCTGTCTCTACTAAAAACACAAAAATTGGACAGGTGTGGTGGCTGGCGCCTGTAATCCCAGCTACCTGGGAGGCTGATGCAGGAGAATCGCTTCAACCTGGGAAGCAGAGGTTGCAGTGAGCCAAGAGCTCACCACTGCACTCCAGTCTGGGCGACAGAGCAAGACCCTGTCTTAAAAAAAAAAAAAAAGCCTAACTCATAAAGGCACAGAATAGAATGGGGGTTGCCAGGGGTTGGGGAGTGAGTGAGGGAAATGGGAAAATACTGGTCAAAGCATACAAGTTTCAATTATGCAAGATGAGTAAGTTCTAGAGATCTCATGTACAGCACTGTGACCATAATCAACAATGCTGTATTGGCTGGGTGCGGTGGCTCATGCCTGTAATCCCAGCATTTCGGGAGCTCAAGGCAGGTGGATCATGAGGTCAGGAGATCGAGACCATCCTGGCTAACATAGTGAAACCCTGTCTCTACTAAAAATACAAAAAAATTAGCCGGGTGTGGTGGCACGTGCCTATAGTCCCAGCTACACGAGAGGCTGAGACAGGAGAATCGCTTGAACCCAGGAGGTAGAGGTTGTGGTGTGCGGAGATGGCACCACTATACTCCAGCCTGGGCGACAGAGTCAGACTCTATCTCAAAAAAAAAAAACACAAAAAAACAAAAAACAAAACAATGCTGTATTGTATACTTGAAATCTGCCAGGAGGGTAGATCTTAAGTGTTCTCACCATAAAAGAAAAAAGGTAACCATGTGAGGTGGTAGATATGTTAATTAGCTTGATTGTGGTGATCATTTCATAATGTACACGTACAAACATCGAGCTGTAACTCCTTAAATATATATTATTTCTTTTTTCTTTTTTTTATTTGAGACAAAGTCTTGCTCTGTCACCCAGGCTGGAGTGCAATGGCATGATCTCAGCTCACTGCAACCTCCACCTCCCGAGTTCAGGCGATTCTCCTGCCTCAGCTTCCCGAGTAGCTGGGACTACAGGCACATGCCACCATGCCCGGCTAATTTTTGTATTTTTAGTAGGGATTGGGTTTCATTATGTTGGCCAGAATGGTCTCCATCTCCTGACTTTGTGATCTGCCCACCTTGGCCTCCCAAAGTTCTGGGATTACAGGCGTGAGACACCTCGCCTGGCCAATATATACAATTTCTATTTGTCAATTATGCCCCAATAAAAACGAAGAAACAAAGTCCTCTCACCATTCTGTAACTAATATATGTTTATGTGATCTGCATAAGATCCTGGTTTAAACTTCATGAGCATCATAAAATCTTCCAAGGTCAATCTCAAATTTCATTTTCTACTTGGCAACACACAAACACACACTCAACTTGACCTATAACAAGGCAAACTTGTTTTGAAAAAACAAATTTAAGTTGTTTCAGACTCAAACATATTATAGGTTATCTAAATCCAATCCCTATTCCTTAAAAAAAAAAAAAAAAAAAAAAAAAAAGTGGCCCACAGGTTTAATTGCCAAATGTTAGATTATAAATTTCTTCAGTACAAAATCCACGTTTAAAATTTTTAATCCAATCTGACAATGGTGGTATGTACTCAGTAACATGTTCCACCTTCAAAGTATATCCTGAATCCAACCACAACTCTCTATCACACCCACCACCATACTCTAAGCCAGTAACATCTCCTGTCTGGACTACTGCTTTAGTGTTTTAACTGGTCTCACTGGGGCCATTCTTGCCCCCAACTCCAACAATCTATTTTCATACAATAGCTAGCATAAACATAAATCTCATCATTAAGGGATTTTTTTTTTTTTTTGAGACAGAGTCTCACTGTCGCCCAGGCTGGAGTGCAGTGTCGCGATCTTGACTCACTTCAACATCTCTTGAATCCTCCTGGGTTCAAGCGATCCTCCTGTCTCAGCCTCTTGAGTATCTGGGTCTACAGGCACATGCCACCACACCTGGCTAATTTTTGTATTTTTAGTAGAGACAAGGTTTCACCTTGTTAGCCAGGATGGGCTCGATTTTCTGACCCTGTGATCCGCCAGCCTCAGCCTCCCAAAGTGCTGGGATTACAGGCATGAGCCACCGCGCCCAGCCCATTATGTCCTTTCTTAAAACCCTCCATGGTTGGCCTGGCATGGTGACTCACCCCTATAATCCCAGCACTATGTGAGGCCGAGGTGGGCAGACCATGAGGTCAGGAGTTCAAGACCAGCCGTGACCAACATGGTGAAACCCTGTCTCTACTACAAATACAAAAATTAGCCAGGCGTGGTGGCATGTGCCTGTAATCCCAGCTACTCAGGAGGCTGAGGCAGGAGAATCACTTGGAGGCTGGAGAATCGCTTGATCCCAGGAGGCAGAGGTTGCAGTGAGCCAAGATTGCGACACAGCAGGACTCCATCTCAAAAAACAAACAAACAACAATAAAAACAACTCTCCATGGTTTTCTTCCTATCACATTCATAGTACAATTTAAATACCGTAGAGAGTCTTACAGACTCAACATCTAGTCCCTACCCCTCTAACTTTATTCTGTACCATTCTTTCCCTCAATCATTATGCTCCAACCACGTTCATTTCTTTCTACATTTTAATCCCATCAAGCTTGTTCTTGCCTTAGGACGTTTGCATTACCTATTCCCTCTACCTGGAATACTCTCCCTCCAAAATCCTCACACGGCTGGCTCTTTCTTGCTCTTCAGGTCTGAGCTTAAATATCACCTCTTCAGAGAGGCCTTCCCTGATCCCTAAATCTAAAGCACTGAGTCAGTTACTGTCTCCTCCATGACCCGTTTTAATTTCCTGCATAACACTTACAAATATCTGATATTTTTATTTACTTTTATGTTTATCTCCTTCCATTACAAGGTAAGTTCCAGAGGAGCAGAGGCCTCGTTTGTCTTTAACCACTGTATCCCTGTGTATAGACCGGTGCGTACCATATACTAAGAGCTCAGTATCTGCTGTATGAAATGAATAAATACAACATGTATACTCTTTTAGGGAGTTGCTTTTCCACGCTGCTTCAGCCACGCCTCCGCTCCCACCGCTCATACATCATGAGCCATGTTATAGTTGTTTATCACTGAGAAAGATGAAGAGAAGAGCAAGACAGAAACAGAGATGGAAAGAAGCTAATATGATGAAAAAGTACAAAGACAATCATAGGAAAACAAAAACAAATACAGATAGTCTGTTTTTTTTTTTTCTTGAGATGAAGTTTCACTCTTGTTACCCAGGCTGGAGTGCAATGGCGCGATTTCGGCTCACCGCAACCTCCACCTCCTGGGCTCAGGCAATTCTCCTGCCTCAGCCTCCTGAGTAGCTGGGATTACAGGCACGCGCCACCATGCCCAGCTAATTTTTTGTATTTTTAGTAGAGACAGGGTTTCACCATGTTGACCAGGATGGTCTCGATCTCCTGACCTCGTGATCCACCCGCCTCAGCCTCCCAAAGTGCTGGGATTACAGGCATGAGCCACCGCGCCTGACCCAGATAGTCTGTTAAGAATTTTACTCCCAAATCATATTTCTCTCTACCTTCATTGTCAGCTACCTCCTTTGCCCAAGCCAACATCATCTCTTGCTCATATTAGGGCATCTCCTCCTCCCTTGCCCCTGCTGCAATCCATTGTCTTTCTTTCTTTTTTTTTTTTTTTGAGACAGAGTTTCACTCTTGTTGCCCAGGCTGGAGTGCAATGGCAGGATCTCAGCTTACCGCTACCTCCATCTCTGGAGTTCAAGCAATTCTCCTGCCTTAGCCTCCCGAGTTGCTGGAATTACAGGCATGCGCCATGACACTCAGCTAATTTTGTATTTTTAGTGGAGACAGGGTTTCTCCATGTTGGTCAGGCTGGTCTTCAACTCCTGACCTCAGGTTATCTGCCCGCCTCGGCCTCCCAAAGTTCTGGGAGTACAGGCGTGAGCCACTGCGCCCAGCTACAATCCATTTTCAACATCTCAGAAACAGATGTCCTTTAAACACAGTTTGAATCATGTTATTTCCCTGCTCAGAATCCTTTAATAATGTCCCATTGTAGAATAAAATTTAAATAAAATAAACATTAACATTGCCTAAAAGGCCGTGTATGAATGATCTGGCACCTGTCTATCTCTCAAATTTGAACTTATGGACTCAATACTGTCCATCACACTGGCTTTCTATTTCTCTAATTCCCTGAAGTCTTTCTTGCTTCAAAGCCTTACTTAGAATGTGCTATTTTCTCTGTTTGGAAATATCTTTTCTGTTACTGTTGGCTTTGTTTAACTCCTCCTACTCAGAAATCAGGTCTGAACTAAAATATTACTTTCTCAAAGAGTTTTTCGGGATTTTTCAATCTAAATTAGCTCCCCTTGTTATATTCTTTCATAATACCGTATACCTTTCCACAAATATATATGAGAAGTTATTTATTGTAGTATCTAACTCCCCCACTAAACTGGAAGCTTCAGGGGAGCAGGCACATCATCTTTTTAGCTCTTTGCTTTATCCCCTACCCCACAGTAAGCATCTAATAAATATTTCTGTAGGCCGGGCGCGGTGGCTCACGCCTGTAATCCCAGCACTTTGGGAGGCTGAGGCGGGTGGATCACGAGGTCAAGAGATCGAGACCATCCTGGTCAACATGGTGAAACCCCATCTCTACTAAAAATACAAAAAATTAGCTGGGCATGGTGGCGCGTGCCTGTACTCCCAGCTACTCAGGAGGCTGAGGCAGGGGAACTGCCTGAACCCAGGAGGTGGAGGTTGCGGTGAGCCGAAATCGCGCCATTGCACTCCAGCCTGGGTAACAAGAGCAAAACTCTGTCTCAAAAAAAATAAATAAATAAAATAAATAAATAAATATTTTTGTAATGAATGAATAAGCAGGTAGTGAGGGGGAATAACCTGTGGTACAGATAGACAGAAGCACAATTAAAGTGATATGATATCTTACCTTGCACAAATTAGTCATTCATTATGGAAGAGTATCTGTCTTCCATCTCTATTTGTTATTCTCCGATAGTTTAAGATCTAAGTGAAGACTGGAAGTCAAGTGACTGATCAAGACTTATATACTCTGGGAAGATCCTCAGAGATCTTTCCCTCACATAAGACAAGCTATGCAATACAAAGGCTACAAAAAAATCTTGTAGGAGAGAAAAGGATATCAAACCTGAATGAACGCTGGGCCCACTTCTCCTGATCCACACGAGGAGCCAGTCCAGACTTTCCAGCCCACAGGACATTGTCACAGGCGAAGTACAAGGCTCGATTGAGGTGACTAACAGTGATGCAGAATCTCAGGACAACATCTGATAGGTGAACAGCTCTTTTGGCTGACTCAAGGGCATCTGCTGAGTTACCCAGGCGTAGAACTTGTGGAGATTAGAGAGGGAAACCAAGGATTTGTAAGTAGAGAGGCAGATAGCAAGAAACAGAGAAAGAGGGCAAAAGTTGAGCAATAATCGTAACAATTTTTTTTTTTTAGACGGAGTCTTGCTCTGTTGCCCAGGCTAGAGTGCAGTGGCGTAATCTCAGCTTACTGCAACCTCTGCCTCCCGGTTCAAGCAATTCTTGTCTCAGCCTCCCGAGTAGCTGGGATTACAGGTGCCTGCCACCACGTTCAGCTAAGTTTTGTAGTTTTAGTAGAGATGGGGTTTCACTGTGTTGGCCAGGCTGGTTTCAAACTCCTGACCTTGTGATCCACCTGCCTCAGCCTCCCAAAGTGCTAGGATTACAAGTGTGAGCCAGTGGAACCAGCCAACAATTTTTTTAAAGAGCAGAAACAGGTCAGGCATGGTGGCTCATGCCAGTAATTCTAGCACTTTATTAAGAGGCCAAGGTGGGCAGATCAGAGGAGTTTCAGACCAGCCTGGCCAACATGGTGAAACCCTGTCTCTACTAAAAATACAAAAATTAGCCAGGCATGGTGATGGATGCCTGTAGTTCCAGCTGCTCAGGAGGCTGAGACAGAATAGTTTGAACCCGAGAGGCAGAGGTTGCAGTGAGCCGAGATTGCACCACTGCACTCCAGTCTGGGTGAGTGTGAGACTCCGTCTCAAATAAAAATAAAAATTAAAAATAAAGAGCAGAAACAGTTCATTTTTCTTTTCTTTTTTTTTTCAAGACGGGGTTTCACCATATTGGTCAGGCTGGTCTCAAACTCCTGACCTCGGGTGATCCACCCGCCTCAGCCTCCAAAGTGCTGGGATTATAGGCGTGAGCCACCGCGCCCGGCAACAGTTCATTTTTCAATTTCAAATTTAATTTTTGTGCCAGTTTACTTTTCTCGAACTTGCCCCATTCTCTCCAGTCCTCCTAATTACTTCCATACCGCTGCTCTCTTAGCTCAACTGGACGCATGCAGAGGGTAAGTGCAGAGCCAAATGAGGAAGAAGAACAGGGGCAGAAGGTACAGGAAGGAGAGGGACCAAGGAAGGAGAGGTGGGGATGGAGGAATGGTTGGAGAGATAAAAGAAAAGACAGAGTTACTTACGCTTTCTTCCAAGGCTCAGGTGGCCTTCCAGCTGTCGAAACTGTTTCTGTAACTCAGGACTGGCTCCATGCCTCTGCAGCGCATGGCCAAGAAGAGAGCAAGCATACTGGGCGGCCCTAGAGGAGAGGGCAGGCAAGGTAAAGTGGAGACCTCCCTAACCTTCCGCTCAAAACTATCCTCCAAAGGGCAAAGACAGGCTTCCCCCTTTTCCAGTTTGAGACCACTCTCTTTCCTCCTCTGTGCCCCTATCTCACCATTTCTTCATGCCAGGGGACGGGAAAGGGATAAGGAGAGAAAAAGAGCCTAGAAAGGGGTGAGGAGCACTATTGAATGTTGGGGAAATAAGAAATAGCCGGGCGCGGTGGCTCACGCCTATAATCCCAGCACTTTGGGAGGCCGAAGCGGGTGGATAACGAGGTCAAGAGATCGAGACCATCCTGGTCAACATGGTGAAACCCCGTCTCTACTAAAAATATAAAAAAATTAGCTGGGCACGGTGGTGCGTGCCTGTAGTCCCAGCTACTCGGGAGGCTGAGGCAGGAGAATTGCTTGAACCCAGGAGGCGGAGGTTGTGGTGAGCCGAGATCGCGCCATTGCACTGCAGCCTGGGTAACAAGAGCGAAACTCCGTCTCAAAAAAAAAAAAAAAAGAAAAGAAAGAAATTTGACAATGATGAGGCCTGAGAGGCCAGTGAAGACCGCAGGGGTCCATCACAAGCACATCCGCGTGAGCCTGTACGTGATCGATGAGGGGGAGGCAGACAGCTGGAGGGCATTTTATTCATCAGAATAGGTGAATAAGAGATTTCAAGGCTCTCTAGCTGAATGGAGACCAAACGCCAGAGCGGAGGCAGAGGAGTTCCCGAATGACAGCACGGTGAGGGGACATGGAAACTGGGAGTGCCTTCGCAGCTCTGGGGATAGAGTCCAGGGCTATCCACAGTGGGGCGAATGCTCCTCATTCCATCACCGCCCAGTGAGGACGCTGTCCGTCTTATGTGGACACTGCAACCCTGAGCGGCCTCCCCGCTGGCCCACTCATGCCTCAGTTTCCCCATCTCTTCCGCGAGCGGAAAAGAATCATCTCCTCAGGAGCGGCTCAAATCTGCGCCTCACGCGGTCCGTTCCGGCCCCCGTAGCCAGCGTTGACCCTTCTTGACCCCCCGTAGCCTGAACTGACCTCGCCTCACCAGAGTCTTCCTCTGCCCGTGCCTCCCCCACCCCCATTCCTATTCAGGCCGCACCTACACAGCCGCTCCCGGGCTTGGCTCTGAGCACTGAAGCGGACCCAGGCGTCCATGACAGCGGCAGCCCCGGCTCGGCTGCCCCGCTCCCGCCCCACTTCCCGCCCCTAGTCACGCCTCCTGAGCGACCCAACGGTGCCTCGCGAGGGACAAACAACATCAGAAAAGAAAGCGAGTGGAGCTGGCCCTTAAAGCGGAATTTCAGGACGCGAAACACCTGTCTTTGAGCCTGTCTGCGTGTTACTATGCCTGTCTCCGTCAAGGTGTCCCCTTATAAGACGACCTCTACTCCCTAAGCACGCTTCCAGCGGCACATTCTTATTTAAATATTCCGCACAAAGGGCGGGGCCTGCAGGGGGCGGGGCTGGGCAAGAAAGCGCCGCAGTGATCTCCTCGCCTTGAAGACTGGGATAGGTGTGCGCCTGGCAGAACACCCTAAACACACTTGCACGCAGGCTCCGGCAGAATCCAAGGCTATAGGGACTAAAGAGGTCTAGGGCAGTAGAGGCCCGAAACCAAGGCTGGTCTGTCCAAGGGAAAAGAAGAAAAAACGAAGTTTGATTCCAGATCTTCGTTCCCTGCAGGACCCTGACAGTTGGACAAGTGACCTCCTCCAGAACATACGGAGAGTCTCCAGAAGCAGAGGCTTTAGGGAAGGAAATTCGCAATAATCAGCTCCAGATCCTGAAAAGGAGAGCGAAGAATCAGTGGCCAAAGCTAACCGCTTCATACTCACACTTCTCCTCCTATCTCCAGGCCACCATGTCTGCAGTAAACGGCACCCCTTGGGGGTCAGCAGCGGGGGAGGAAGTCTGGGCAGGATCAGGAGTGGAGGTGGAGGGCTCAGAGCTGCCCACTTTCTCGGCAGCAGCCAAGGTCCGAGTGGGAGTGACCATTGTGCTGTTTGTTTCTTCGGCTGGAGGGAACCTGGCCGTCCTGGGGTCAGTGACACGGCCGCAACCCAGCCAGTTCCGCCCCTCTCCGGTCAGGAGACTCTTCGCCCATTTAGCAGCCGCCGACTTACTAGTCACTTTTGTGGTTATGCCCCTAGATATTCCACCTGGAATATCACTGTTCAGTGGCTGGCCGGGGACATCGCATGTCGGACACTCATGTGCCTGAAACTAATGGCCATGTATGCTGCAGCTTTCCTGCCTGTGGTCATTGGACTGTATCGCCAGGCAGCAGTACTCAATCCGCTTGGATCCCGCTCAGGTGTAAGGAAACTTCTGGGGGCAGCCTGGGGACTTAGTTTCCTGCTTGCCTTGCCCCAGGTGAGTCACGTGGGACTCAGGACCGGGGAGGACAGGAATTTGGGTCCATAGATGAGTCGAAGAGTGTGCTTGGGGGCCGTCAGCCGTTAATCCTCAGGGAGAAAGCCTCTGCTCTCTTCCGGAAGATTATTTGCATGTTAATTTACATCTGTTAAAGGGCGGCCTTTTAAAAGCAGTATCCTATATCTGTGCCTCTTCCATTAGATCTGTTTTACTACACTTGGCTTCTGCCTCTTTGCATCCTCCCAATCTTACCTCCTTCAGATTGGGGCAGGTTAGAGAAACCTACATGGGGGTCTATTAAGAGAGTGAAGTCAGTAGTTTGGGTGAAACTCTGGTACATTCATTTATCCGTTCAAAATATAATGTGCATCTCCAGGGCCACTCAAATGCTAAGGATACAGCAGCAAAATCCTGCCTTCAAGAAATGTATAGACTAGTGCAAGAAACAAATAAATTAAGCAATGACAATACAGTGTGTATTCGAAAGTGTTATGGTAAAGGAGCTAAAGAAGACAAGGTCGGGGAGAGGGTGTCTGATGCAGCCATGCAGTCAGGGAAAGTTTTCCAGAGATGTTAAAATTTGATTCTTCAGAGACAGGTATTAGACCAATTAATATAGGAGAAATGCTAGGGAGGATGGAGGATAAAGGATCTCAATGCTGTTAAAGCTGAGGACTAGAAAATGGTGAGTAATGAGCTGAGAAGGGAAGACGAGCCAGATCACAAATATTAAAATTGTACTTTATCCTGAGTGCAGTGGACAAACACTACAGTAAAAAGAGAGTGACATAACCAAATCTGTGTTTTTTACTCTGACTTTATTGTGGAATGAGTGTTAAAACTGGAAACAAGCGAGCTTCTGAACCTGAGTACTAGGTTAATCAAATAAATCAAATCAAATACTGAAAAGGAACTAGAAATCTGGGGGTGGGGAGTGGGGAAAAGCTAAACACAAAGCAATTCCTCCAAAACAAAAACCACTATCACTATCATGGGGTGGGTGTACAGGATACAGCAGCAAGTCTGAGACTGTAGGATTAGAATTATGTCTAGGAGGCCAAGAAAGGTCTAGGCTTTGTCTCTGGAATGATAATCCATTATACTGATTCAAGATTTGACCCTTATTTACCTCCTCCAATTTTTAAGAGATATAACTACTAGAAGTTAGTCTGACTATACTTCTAAGAACAAAGAAAGGCCCGGATGGCTCAAGCCTGTAACCCCAGCATTTTGGAAGGCGAAGGCGGGCAGATCACTTGAGGTCAGGAGTTCGAGACCAACCTGACCAATGTGGTGAAACCCCGTCTCTACTAAAGATATAAAAATTAGCCCGACGTGATGGCAAGCGCCTATAATCCAAACTACTCTGGAGGCTGAGGCATAAGAATTGTTTGAACCTGGGAGGCAGAGGTTGGAGTAAGCCAAGACTGTACCACTGCACTCTGGCGTGACAGAGCCAGACTCTGTTGGGGAGCAGGGGAAAGAAGAGAAAACTACTACTCATATGTTGCAAACAGGACCTCTACCAATCCAAGTATTAAAAAGAAGCCTGTTGCTGTGGTGCCATTTACAATTAGGTTTGTTTATATGAAGCAAATTGTAGATGTGGATTGAGAATTAAGACTTTTTGTTTCAGTTTGCCTGTTTTGTTCTTTGTTGTTGTTGTTTTTCCTGAGTCTGGGCTCTACTGCTAACTAGCTATATGATTTTGGCTAAGCCACTTGAAATCCATGGGCCACAAGATGATGCAATGGGAAATAAATTTCATCCTTTCTTACAGCCTTACAATCAACAATAATTGTCATCTGTTTGGTTCCAAATTAGTATTCTTTTAGGTAAATTCTGCATTGCCCATATGCTGTAATTGTAGTTAAAATATTAGTGTCAATAAAATAAAAAAATGTAATAATGTTAGGTTAGTGAGGGAGTATTAGGGATAGTTAGAAATTACTTATTTTTGTAGGCTTAAGTTTCCAAGTTATCAGCAGTTGAAAGGAATGTTTCTGCAGTACATGATAAATGGCAATAAAATAGGAGAAAGGAAAGATCAAAGCAAGGTTGTGGACCAAACTGTAAATCCAAGAGCTTTGATTATTTTTATCTCCTCACCATTTTCAACTACTTCTTAGGCATAGGACAAAAACAGAAAACAAAACAACAACAACAATTTAGAAATATATGAATGCAAGAGATGGGAAGAGGAGAGACCATTTCCCCTAGCTCAGAGTAGCCTGATCATAACTCCAAACAGTTCACAAAATTCTGTGTCTTAGGATCAAACGATTCACCTTTCCTAAATGTCCCTCATGCCTGCTAAAATCACTTTCCCAAATGCCTTGTATCTAGGAATCTGACACCTACTGAGCTTACCTGTAATCAAATTAACAGTGACTCAATCTGCATTACTGGAACCCAGACACTTGAATCTCGTAGCTCTAAACTGAAATAGTTTTTACCGATTCAATTGGAAAACCCAGTAATTTAACAAAACCGGGGCGGGGGAAGCAGCCAATAGCATTTGGAAAATGTTAAATTTTATTATTTAACGTTATTTCACCATTATAGTTACTTCAGATAAGACTATTACTACTGCCAGGCACGGTGGCTCACACCTGTAATCCTAGCAATTTGGGAGGCTGAAATGGGTGGATCACCTGAGGTCAGGAGTTCAAGACCAGTCTGGCCATCATGGTGAAACCCCATCTTTAAAAAAAAAAACTACTACTACTACTAAAGGTCACTTCAGAGTAGCTGCAAAATGGCCTGGAGTTTTGGCAGCACCCATTTTACACAATATTTCTTTTCCCACAAAATAACAGACATATCGGAAAAATCATTTCATCTAAAACTATGAGTAAGGTGGTAGTAATATCATCCCTTATAAAGTGCAATGTTAGAGTAATACTTGAGAAGGCGGTACTGTTTTAAGTTCTAAGATTTAACAAACTTACTGCTCAGCATCATATTCGAGCCTAAGGGGAAGATAGGCATTTTCGATACATTTCCAACCTCTTTAAGGTGTCAGCATGGATGAACTGTTTCTCAGCACTGTGCTGCTTCACTTGGAATTAAGATGAATTGGGAGGGATAGTATGACATAGGTGGGTAGGTTGGGTGGTGAGGGGAACCAGTTCTCATAGTCCTCAACTCCCCTCCAGCTGTTCCTGTTCCATATGGTCCACCGAGCTGGTCCAGTTCCCTTCACTCAGTGTGCCACCAAAGGCAGCTTCAAGGCTCGATGGCAAGAGACCACCTATAACCTCTTCACTTTCTGCTGCCTCTTTCTGCTGCCACTGACTGCCATGGCCATCTGCTATAGCCGCATTGTGCTCAGTGTGTCCAGCCCCCGGACAAGGAAGGGGAGCCATGGGGAGAATCCCAATTCCCAGGCCTTGATCCTTACCGCTAGACCTGCTGCCTCTTACCTACGTACCTAACAGCTATCTACCAGTCACTAAACCGAAGTGAGATCTTCACCGTATATCTAGTGCCCGATGCTGGAGATAATTTTGTTGAATCCCTTCAATTATAAACAGCTAAGCTGAGTTAGCTGGACAAGGACTAGAGAGGCACTCAGTATTATTTATTCTTTATTCTTTTTTTTTTTTTGAGATGGAGTTTCGCTCTTGTTAACCCAGGCTGGAGTGCAATGGTGCAATCTTGGCTCACCGCAACCTCTGCCTCCTGGGTTCAGGCAATTCTCCTGTCTCAACCTCCCGAGTAGCTGGGACTACAGGCGCACACCACCATGCCCAGCTAATTTTTGTATTTTTAGTAGAGACGGGGTTTCACCATGTTGACCAGGGTAGTCTCGATCTCTTGACCTCGTGATCTACCTGCCTCGGCCTCCCAAAGTGCTGGGATTATAGGTGTGAGCCACCGTGCCTGGCCTATTTATTCTTGAACACAATCAAGTCTTAAAGTAGACTTGGTAGCTTCATATTTCTATCATAATCCCTGGGGGTAAGAGATCAGAGTCCCAGGTTGGGAAGGGGAAGAGGATTTGCAGCATTCTCCTCCTTGTAGGGTGCAAGCTGTCTTCACCAGCTATGCCCCTCCATCAATTCACCCTATACTCAGTTCAGAAACTGAGTGTCTAAATTACAGAATATTTTCTAAATTCCTAGCTCCTGCTGGTGAATTTGCCCTCCGCCGCTCCTTTGACAATCATCCCTGTGTTCGTCTCCGAGCCCTGAGACTGGCCCTGCTTGTCTTGCTGACCTTCATCCTCTGCTGGACACCTTATTACCTACTAGGTCTGTGGTACTGGTTCTCCCCAGGCATGCTAACTGAAGTCCCTCCCAGCCTCAGCCACATCCTTTTCCTCTTTGGCCTCCTCAATGCTCCTTTGGATCCTCTCCTCTATGGGGCCTTCACCCTTGGCTGCCGAAGAGGGCACCATGAACTTAGTATGGACTCTTCTAGGGAAGAAGGGTCTAGGAGAATGCTCCAACAGGAGATTCAAGCCCTTAGACAAATGGAAGTACAAAAAACTGTGACATTAAGAAAGGCAGGAGAAACAAAAGACATTTCTATAACATCTATATGATCCTAACACAGTATATAGAAACAGAGTAATAATTCTTTAATACCATGAGATCTTAACATCTCAATTTTCTGCTCTCCTAATCCACCCCCAAAAAGAAATACTGAGCAGTGTCTCCACTTTAAACCCTGCCTGAACTCGAGACTATGTCTAATACAGAAACTCACACAACTAGCCTGGGCAACACAGCGAGACCCCATCTCTATAGAAATATTAAAAGTTTAGCCAGGCATGGTGGCATGTGCCTGTAACCCCAGCTACTTGGGAGGGTGAGGCAGAAGGATGGCTTGAGCCCAGGAGTTAGAAGCTTCAGTGAGCTATGATCACGCAGCTGCCCTCCAGCCTGGACAACACAGCAAGACTCTACCTCAAAAAAAGAAAAAAAAAAAAAAAAAAAAAAAAAAAAAAGAAAGAAACACATACAGTTCAGTCCCTAGAAGTATCTTCACAATGGTCCATACTGCCTTACGACAGGAAAGTAACATTAAATGTAGAAAACAAAAATTGAACATTTATTCGCAACTCAAAAGAAATACTATGCATATAGGGTAAGAGATTAAATATAAACACAGCAAGTTCCACCCCAGTCCTGTTTCTCCAAGGTTGCATGGTCAAATGGAATCTTGAAGAGAACACCTGGACAACAGATGACCTGTCAGCGACGTCTCCGGTCTGGACTTCTGCTGCGTCTTCGGCCACCTCTGGGGAAAAAAGCAGCAGGGAGAAAAGTCCATTAGAGGGACATAATACCACGCCCTCATTCTGTTTCGTTCGTATTCCCTTCACCCAAACAGTGTTTGCCCTCTTCATTTTACCTCCTCTTGCCTTTTGGTGGACCCCGAACAAAACACCAGTCAACGCTGATTGGCTGTCCCATCAAATCCTGACCATTGAGTCCCTCCATAGCAGCCTGGGCCTCCTTGTATGTTTCATACTCTACTAGAGTATACCCCTGGGGAAAGTGAAAAGACAGATATGAAAACCCTCCTATTTCCCCAAGCATCACTGAGTATCCTTTTCCTCAAATTCAAACTCAGAAAAACCTATAAACTTTAAACAATGACTGTACATCATATATCTCTACTGTATACATTCAACATGTCTGTTTCTGTCTCTTCCGTGTCTGATAAAACATGGATTTCCAATGTCATTTTATTTCAACTTTGCTCCAACCACATCAAACACAGAACTACCAATACTGTCTAAGAGTTATGAAAGAAGGGAGGCACTGAAGTGTCACTTCATTGGATACCTTCAAATATCCTGTTCGCCTGTCGAGGTTGAGGTGAATGTTTTTAATTTCCCCATATTCTGCGAATTTGTCATGTATATCTTCTTCAGTGGCTTCCTCGTGGACTCCAGTAACAAAGAGAATCCAGCCTTCAACAGCTGTTGGGGTCGGAGGGAAGTTGTATAAGTACATGAGAGAAACACTTCAAGCAGGCTCACAGGAGTGGAGTGAGTGCGGATTCATATCGTTTTTGTTTTTGAGATGGAGTCTTGCTCCGTCACCAGGCTGGAGTGCAGTGGTGCAATCTCTGCTCACTGCATCTCCACCTCCTGGGTTGAAGCGCTTCCCCTGCCTCAGCCTCCAGAGTAGCTGGGACTAAAGGCGTTCACTACTACGCCTGGTTAATTTTTTGTATTTTAGTAGAGACGGGGTTTCGCCAGGTTGGCCAGGATGTTGTCGATCTCTTGATCTCATGATCCAGCCACCTCGGCCTCCCAAAGTGCTGGAATTACAGGCGTGAGCCCACTGCGCCTGGCCAGGGATTGTTTAAACTATCTCTGAATCCATTCCTACTGCATTTAACTATTTTATTGGTTTCTAACTACCATAAACACGGATAACTCACAGGTTCCATTATTACTCACAGCGTTGTGGTCCGGGTTCATCGCCATCCTGCTCCACGCTGTCATAATCCTCACGCATCCGCGCTCGGGACCCCTCTTCTATAAGGGACAGACATGAGATCACCGAAACCTCCTCCTTTCTCCCATTGTTCCTATGATTTGGGTGGGGACTCCAAAACCCGCAGCTCTACCCCGCTTTGCCCACACTCACCGGAGCCAAAGCCGCGGCCCTTCCGTTTCTTCGCTTTTTCTTTTAGTTTGTGAATGCTCTCTGGAGCCCCAGAAGAGAAAAGAGTAAGTAACCATGACAGTCATTTGTAACAATTGTCTCTTTCCCAAGACACTATCTGCAATCCGACCCAAACCGCCTCCAGTCTCAGTCCCTTCCCGGTCCCGCCCTCCCTTCTCCTAAAGGGGCGGAGTCTCTATTCCACCCAAGACCCGGTTCCCCGATTCCCATCCTCACGACCGGGGACAAAAGAGAGTAAATTTTCCTATCAGAGCCTTCTCTCGCACCTTCCCCGCTTCCCGCAGCCGCCTCCACTGTCCTCACCGTCCCCATCCTCATCCATGGCGAAATCTTCGCCCCCGGCCTCGTGAAGATCTAGCACGTCCGCCATCTTGCCTTCGATGGAGATCTCGTCTGTGCCGCTCAGACACTAGGCACCTCGGGAAACTGTCGCAGAGGGGAAAGGTCGCAGTGAAGCTGACCAATCAAAGGCTAACTCTAAATCCCGCCCTCGGCACGGTAAAAACACGCAATGGGGGCGGGCCTAGTTCGGAAAGATGCCGGAAGTGTCTCTGTGGCCATCTTGAGCAGGTCGCGAGCTAAATGCTGCCATGTTGAGAGGTACAGATTACAACGGTCAGTTGCTTCCTCTTAGCCGCCGCAGCTGTTGAGAAATACTATATTATTCACAGTGAGGACCGGCGTAATTTGCTTATTAGAGGGCTTCATCCCAAACCGGGAAATGGTAATTGAAGAAACTTTTCTTTCAAAAATTCCAGGCCTGTACCCTGTTCCGAGGCAGGGTGCTGTATGATAGGAGCGTTTTTAAAAAATAGTTTGATATAAAGTGGCATGTTCTGAGGTAAGAAAAAAAAGAAAAAAAAAAGTTTGATAGCAGTGCGGGCGCAAATAGCTGCTTCTGGAACATACTGCAGCACCGAATTTCTCTTCAAGAAACTAACAGACCTGGTTGCAATACGATTGGTGAGACAGATATCAGCTTTTGGTTTTGTTTTTTAACTCCCTACCTGTAATCCCAGCTACTCAGGAGGCTAAGCCAGGAGAATAGCTTGGACCCGGGTGGTGGAGGTTTGCAATGAGCCAAGATCGGGCCGCTGCACTACAGCTTGGGTGACAGAGTGAGACTCTGTCTCAAAAATAAAAAAAAATAATAAAAAAAGATAAAACTCCCTTAATACTTCTGGGAATTACTCGTATTATCTTTTAAATTATATAAATTATGGCCTTCAGCAAAATAGGGGCTTTATCTTTTTTTCAGGATGGTACAGGTATTTCACGTTTACAAACCTCAGATTTGAAACAGTGCCCCCCCAAATTCTGCAATCCTGATGTAAACCTTAAAAAGTAGTGGACTGCGGTGGCTCACGCCTGTAATCCCAGCACTTTGGGAGGCCGAGGCGGGTGGATCACGAGGTCAAGAGATCGAGACCATCCTGGTCAACATGGTGAAACACCGTCTCTACTAAAAATACAAAAAAATTAACTGGGCATGGTGGTGCATACCTGTAATCCCAGCTACTCAGGAGGCTGAGGCAGGAGAATTACCTGAACCCAGGAGGCAGAGGTTTCGGTGAGCTGCGATCGCGCCATTGCACTCCAGCCTGGGTAACAAGAGTGAAACTCCGTCTCAAAAAAAAAAAAGTAGTGGACTGGATTCACTTATTTATTGAATGCCTGCATGTATGTCTAATAGTAAAGGAGTTGCTGGCAATAAAAGGGCAAATAATTACATTATCAACACTTTATGAGAGTGATAATTGCTGTCATAAAGTGCTGTGGCAGTACAACGAAAGTTTCTAGGAACTGGAAGAACTTCGGGTTTCAACTGGACCTTTGAGGCTAAGTAGTTTTCCAGGCAGAGAAGTTGTATTGAGATTAGGAGACCCTTCTGTGAGAAAACTGAAAGTTAAAAGTGAGAAAGAGGGCCGGATGCACTGGCTCATGCCTGTAAACCCAGCACTCTGGGAGGTGGAGGCTGTTGGATCACGTGAGGTCAGGAGTTTGAGAGCAGCCTGGCCAACATAGTGAAACCCCATCTCTACTAAAAATACAAAAATTAACTGGGCATGGTGGAGTGCGCCTGTAATCCCAGCTACTCAGGAGGCTGAGGCAGGAGAATCACTTGAACCCGGGAGAGGAGGTTGCAAGCGAGTTGAGATCTCGCCACTGCACTCTAGCTTGGGTGACAGACTGAGTGAGACTCCGTCTCCAAAAAAAAAAATAAAAGAAAGAAAGAAAGAAAAAGAATAAAATGAAAAATAAAATTTAAAAGCGATTAGGAGATACTAATGCATTTTTCACAGTAGGTAGTGTGATCATCTTAAAAATCAGTGTGGTTACATACCTACTAACACTGCCCCCACCTTTTTTTTTGAGACAGAATCTTGCTCTGTCGCCCAGACTGGAGTGTAGTGGTGCAGTCTTGGCTCGCTGCAACCTCAACTTGTTGCAACCTCCGCCTCCTGGGTTCAAGGGATTCTCCTGCCTCAGCCTCCTGAGTAGCTGGGAATACAGGTGCCTGCCACCACACCGGGCTAATTTTCATATTTTTAGTAGAGACGGGGTTTCACGATGTTGGCCAGGATGGTCTGGATCTTCTGACCTCGTGATCTGCCCACGTCGGCCTCCCAAAGTGCTGGGATTACAGGCGTGAGCCACTGCCCTGATCCAAAAATGCTTTTTGTTAGAGGGGTCTGGCTATATTGCCTAGGCTGGCCTGAAACTCTTGGGCACAAAGGATCCTCTGGCCTCCCAAGCATCTGGGACTATAGGCATGTAACCCTGCACCTGGCTCTTTCCTTGGCTTTTTGCTGCACTTAGAATAAAAATTCCGACTCACACAGCCTGCTTGTGGCCTATGTCCTCAACCCGTTCAACTACCATTCTTCTCTGTTACCCATTAAGCTTGCGCTACCCTTTCACTCAACTATGGTGTGCTCTTTCTCATCCCAGGGCTTTTGCAACTTTTTTAAAAATTTGAGATGGAGTCCTTTCTGCCCATGGACATCGCCGAAGAAGCATTGTTAAAGTCTCTCTTCTCCCTGCGATCATGTCTAAGTCAGAGTCTCCTAAAGAGCCGGAACAGCTGAGGAAGCTCTTCATTGGAGGGTTGAGCTTTGAAACAACCGATGAGAGCCTAAGGAGCCATTTTGAGCAATGGGGAACGCTCACAGACTGTGTGGTAATGAGAGATCCAAACACCAAGCGCTCCAGGGGCTTTGGGTTCGTCACGTATGCAACTGTGGAGGGTAGATGCAGCCATGAATGCAAGGCCACACAAAGTGGATGGAAGAGTTGTGGAACCAAAGAGAGGTGTCTCAAGAGAAGATTCTCAGAGACCAGGTGCCCACTTAACTGTGAAAAAAATATTCGTTGGTGGCATTAAAGAAGACACTGAAGAACATCACCTAAGAGATTATTTTGAACGGTATGGAAAAATTGAAGTGATTGAAATCATGACTGACAGAGGCAGTGGCAAGAAAAGGGGCTTTGCCTTTGTAACCTTTGACGACCATGACTCCATGGATAAGATTGTCATTCAGAAATACTATACTGTGAATGGCTGCAACTGTGAAGTTAGGAAAGCCCTGTCAAAGCAAGAGATGGCCAGTGCTTCATCCAGCCAGAGAGGTCGAAGTGGTTCTGGAAACTTTGGTGGTGGTCGTGGAGGTGGTTTCAGTGGGAACGACAACTTTGGTCGTGGAGGAAACTTCAGTGGTCGTGGTGGCTTTGGTGGCAGCCGTAGTGATGGTGGATATGGTGGCAGTGGGGATGGCTATAATGGACTTGGTAATGATGGAGGCAATTTTGGAGGTGGTGGAAGCTACGAAGATTTTGGCAGTTACAACAATCAGTCTTCAAATTTTGGACCCATGAAGGGAGGAAACTTTGGAGGCAGAATCTCTGGCCCCTGTGGTGGTGGCGGCCAATACTTTGCCAAACCACGAAACCAAGGTGGCTATGGCGGTTCCAGTAGCAGCAGTAGCTATGGCAGTGGCAGAAGATTTTAATGAGGAAACAAAGCTTAGCAGGAGAGGAGAGCCAGAGAAGTGATAGGGAAGCTACAGGTTGCGACAGATTTGTGAACTCAGCCAAGCACAGTGGTGGCAGGGCCTAGCTGCTACAAAGAAGACATGATTTAGACAAATACTCGTGTATGGGCAAAAAACTCGAGGACTATATTTGTGACTAATTGTATAACAGTTATTTTAGTTTCTGTTCTGTGGAAAGTGTAAAGCGTTCCAACAAAGGGTTTTAATGTAGATTTTTTTCTTTTTTTTTTGCACCCATGCTGTTGATTGCTAAATGTAATAGTCTGATCGTGACACTGAATAAATGTCTTTAAAAAAAAAAAAAAATCACTTTGGGAGGCCGAGGCGGGTGGATCACGAGGTCAAGAGATCGAGACCATCTTGGTCAACATGGTGAAACCCCGTCTCTACTAAAAATACAAAAAATTAGCTGGGCATGGTGGTGCATGCCTGTAAACCCAGCTACTCAGGAGGCTGAGACAGAAGAATTGCCTGAACCCAGGAGGCGGAGGTTGCGGTGAGCCGAGACCGCGCCATTGCACTCCAGCCTGGGTAGCAAGAGCGAAACTCCGTCTCAAAAAAAAAAAAAGAAAAAAAAAAATTTGAGATGGAGTCTTGCTCTCTCGCCCAGACTTGAGTGCAGTGATGTGATCTTGCCTCACTGCAACCTCCGCCTCCTGGGTTCAAGCTTTCTCCTGCCTCAGCCTCCTGAGTAGCTGGGACTACACGCGTGCACCACTACAGCTAGGAAATTTTTATATTTTTAGTAGAGATGAGGGTTCTCCCTGTTGGTCAGGCTGGTCTTGAACTCCTGACCTCAGGTTATCTGACAGTCTCAGCCTTTCAAAGTGCTGGGATTACAGGCATGAGCCACCATGCCCACCTCTAACTTGTTTATTGTCTGTTTTTCCCATTAGAATGTAATCCTTATGGCAGAGATAGTTATTTACAACTAAAATCCCCAAAGTTTAGCCCAGTGTCTGGCTCATAGTAGACATTTGGTACTTACTGAATGAATGAATATTAGAATAGCAAGAAATTCTGTCTGCCTGATGTTATGTGACTGGAAAATAAAGCTGGAAATACAGTTTAGGGTCTGCTATGCTAAGGATTTTGGAATTTATCCTATAAGCGAGAAATTTAACTACTTCAGATTTGAGTATTCATGGTTTTTAATATTTGCAATTAGTCCCCATACTAATTTTTGCTTATTTTCCCTTAGATTGACTTTAAACATAAATTTACACTGAATAAAAAAATCAATATGTTTCTATTACAAATTTAGATAAAAGCATAACTATTAAAAACTGTTTGCCGGGCAGGCGCAGTGGCTCACACCTGTAATCCCAGCACTCTGGGATCCCAAAGCAGGTGGATCATGAGGTCAGCAGTTCAAGACCAGACTGGCCAATATGGTGAAACCCCGTCTCTACTGAAAAATACAAAAACTAGCTGGGCATGGTGGCTCTTGACTGTAATCCCAGCTACTTGGGAGGCTGAGGTAGGAGAATTGCTTGAACTGGGACCCAGAAAGCGGAGGTTGCAGAGCCAAGATCATGCCACCGCACTCTACCTGGGCTACACAGCGAGACTCCATCTCAAAAACAAAAACAAAAACTGCCCATCTGTCATCTAAAATAATCTCAGAACACATATAAAACTGGGAAATGGTAGGCTGGGCATTGTAGCTCACGTCTGTAATGCCAGCACTTTGGGAGGCCAGGGTGGGTGAATAGCTTGAGTTCAGGAGTTCAAGACCAGGCTGGGCAACATAGCAAGACTCCATCTCTACAAAAAGAAAAAAATTAGTTGGGTGTGGTGGTGTGTGCACAGTAGTCCCAGCTACTCTGAAGGTTAGGGTGGGAGGATCCCTTGAGCCTGGGAGGCAAGTTGCAGTGAGCCAAAATCATGCCACTGCATTCTGACCTGGCCATTAGAGTGAGACCCTGTCTCAAAAAAAAAAAAAAAAACCACTTTGGGAAATGCTGCTAAAGGTAAAGTTAGCTAGATAGCTAAGTGATGGCTTAAGCAAGGGAGTGTCACAGTCATAAGTATTTTATAAATAAATACGACAGTAGTAAGAATTACAAAAAATGAAGAAAAAAGATAAACAACAGTAGTATGGAGGATGTTAAGATCAGAGGTGAAAACCAGCTGGGAAGCTATAGTAGTGATCCAGTCTGGAGATGAGAAAAGACCGAATCTAAACTAAGGCAGTAAATATGGACAAAACATATCAGGAGGTAGGCCAGGCACAGTGGCTCACACCTGTAATCCCAGCACTTTGGGAGGTCAAGGTGGGCGGATCACCTGAGGTCAGGAGTTTGAGAGCAGCCTGGCCAACATTGTGAAACCCCATCTCTGCTAAAAATACAAAAATTTGCCTGGTGTGGTGTTGGGTGCCTGTAATCCCAGCTACTAGGGAGGCTGAGGCAAGAGAATTGCTTGAACCCGGGAGGTAGAGGTTGTAGTGAGCTGAGATTACACCATTGCACTACAGCCTGGGCGAGAAAAGCAAAACTCGTCTCAAAAAAAAAAAAAAAAAAATATATATATATATATATATATAAGGAGATTAGAGGGCAGAGTGGAAAAAAAGGAGATTAGGAGGCAGACTCAACAGTGGTTGATTAGATCAGGGTAGAGAAGAGTTGAGGGTGGGTCTGAGGTGTGTGGCTTACGTAACAGGGTAGATAATAATTCTAATAATAGATCTAGAGAGTCAAAGAGGAATGAGTATGGAGAAATAGATTTTATTCTGGATATGTTTCAAAGGGCTTTTGTCATATTCAGGTGGCCATGTCTAGTATGCGGAAAATAGATGTAAAAGCTCAAAATAGGTTGGGGAAGAAGAAATAGATTTGAGAGTCATATGTATAGTGGAATTGAAGTCACCATAGTGGATGAGATTGCCAGTAGAGTGGGTAGAGCTTGAGGAGAAAGGGCCAAGGACAAAGTCCAGGTTAAATGTCTGGAGAAAGGGAGGCAGGCTACCTTTCCCCAGCTGTACAATCATTTCTACCACCCCAAAAATGCTAATACAAATTCTTATTTATTATATATGTAAAAGGACAGGGATGTTTTAGAACTTCTCTGATATATACGTCTCAAGAAAGAGTCAGTCTGGCTCACTAGACAAAAATCTATTTTTAATTGTATAAAATTATACATATAAAATACATAGAATGTACTAAGAAGACGAGTAAAATCTTTGACACCAAAAGTGGACAGATCAGGAAACAATTTTTCTCAAGCTGTTTGGGGATCTTGCTGGTTGGTATTTGAGGAAAATAATAAATCCAGGAAGTACAAGGGCAATTCTTCCCAAAACTCACAGCGCTTAACCTGCACTTCTTCTCAGAGAAAGGAGCACAGGAGAAACGAGCGTTGATGAGTGCAGGTTATAAATATCAATACAAACACACACACCTGGTATGTCTAGCGGTTTTTACCTTTAGTCCAACCCAACGTGTGTTTCATGGAATACAATGATGGGACTTCAGAACTCTAGCTCTCTTCTGATTGGTAAGAAAAAAAAAAAAATGATGAGGCCTGGAGAATTCGAGGAAGCCTGTTTCAAGCCCCAATAAAATTGTAGCTGGATTCCTTACCTCTAATCCCATAGTACTCGTCACCAACATGATTTCAAAAGCAAGAAGTTGCCTTTCATCTTGCCTCTATCAAATCCAAAAGAGCAAATTATGGCCTAGTTCCTAATCTATTTCTTTTTGTTGTTGTTACACTTGAACTTTCTGTTTGGAACCTAATCTGTTTCTAAAAGCAAAGTCTGTATAATTGTTTAAGTGGAAAGTCCAATTGCAGGAAAACTAAACTTCCCACGCTCCGTTTCGAAATTACATGGAACAATAATATAGTATAAAAGAGATGACAGAAACGGGGGAAATGTATATTAGAGACCTCCAAAAAATTCTCCCAAAGGAGACTACTTTAGCTGCTCTACTCCAGTTTGTTTCTCTCTTATGTCACCCAGGAGAGAGGTGGGGAAGAATGGTATTAAAGACACAAATAGGCCGGGCACGGTGGCTCACGCCTGTAATCCCAGCACTTTGGGAGGCCAAGGCAGGTGGATTACCTGATGTCAGGAGTTCAAGACCAGCCTGGCCAACATGGTGAAACCCTGTCTCTACTAAAAATACAAAATGTAGCCGGGGCATGGTGGCATGTACCTGTAATCCCGGCTACTTGGGCGGCTGAGGCAGGAGAATCACTTGAACCAGGGAGGTGGAGGTTACAGTGAGCTGAGATCATGCCATTGCACTCCAGCCTGGGTAACAGTGCAAGACTCTGTATCCAGAAAAAAAAAAAACCCACACAAATAGCTGATCATTGATTCTCTTTCCCTTCCTGCAGCCTCCCAAGGTATCAATTAGGAAGTGCCAAAATACTAAAGTCTCATTTAATTTTTCTGATGAACTCATGTTCATGTAGAACAAGAGGAAAGAAAAGAGAGAAAACAAATGAGAATCTAAGGTAATAAACAGCAGCAACTTAGCGGGAATATGGGGAACATGGGCCTCACTAACCAAATAGGACTGATAACGCTTCCAAAAAATAAAATGTTGGGTGAAGGGAAATATGGAAATATGTTTTACCTTCTACTAATATCTGCAGGCAGGAAGGTCTAAACACAGGGTTTAACTAAGCTGGGTGAGGAGGGGAGTTGTGCAGAAGAAATACTGAAAGATAATCAGTTTCAAACAAAACCCCCATCTTACTGTAGAGTATATCCAGAAATCTAGACTACTAGTATGGTATACATATGCCCTAGAAGCAACTTAGAGAGTAAACGCCCATGAATTGTTTGTAATTTACCTTGTCCCTGGGCAGTTTCTTAGGAATGGTTTCAGAAGCAAGATCTCTTCTTCCTTCAGAATAATAAGGTAGGGAAGCCTCAAAACAAAGCGGCATTTGGAGGCAGAGAAGGAATAAGGTAGTGGTGGGAGGAAAGGGACACCACACAGGTTCGGTTCGAGAACTAAAGGCAAAATCTTCATACTCATACCCTGTTTGAGCCCAAGAGGAAGCAGAATGAGAGTAAGGATGGGGCATATAATCCTTATCCTGATATTTGAAAAGAAAGAGACATGAACACGGAGTTAATCTTTTAGTGCTACGGAAATGACTACAGAGTTAATTTGGAAGTTTAAGAGCTAACAAAGCTTCAAAGACAACCTGCTCTTTCTTGTAAAGTGGAGTAAAGATGTTGCAAATAAAACTGCATCTAAAAACTGGAAGTAAGAAAAGGGATCTCTTAGCAAATAGGAATCTAGGTGTAGAATTTATACATATATATATATATATATTTTTTTTTTTTTTAAGTATAAAATTGAGAAAGTATGTACAAAAAATCATCCTAAATCTTAGAAAGGAGACATACAAAAAAGGCCGTGGAAAGGGTGGCAAGTATGTGGGTGGATGCCTAGCAGTTGGAAGAATGCATATTGCCCAACTGCCCAGCAGCCAGCATGAGAATATCTTTCTTCTCCTTGTGGAAGCGCAGCTCCTTGCCTGCCAGTCGAGCTTCATCCAGCTCCCGCTCAGTGGAGGCCAGCTCTCTAGACAGTGCCCCTGGCACACTCTGCTCCCGGCTCACCCAGTCCAAGGCCATTTGGTGGCGAATATCATCATCCAGGGCTCGGTGTGAATAATGAGCCAACACCTCCTAGTAGGGGAGGGGAATGTGAACAACATTGAGAAGGTAAAGGTTCATAACATACCACACTGACCCAACTGGGACTAGGAACTCTTAGCTGTAGAGACCTAACTGAGGTCAGCACCTGAGTCCTTCAAGGAGATTCTTAAAGGAAACTTCCTAGTGGGAAAAGCGAGATAGACAATCATAGCTAAGATTTAAACAGGAAAGATGATAGGAATGAAGAGGGTACTTAGGTAAGGCTTTCAATATTCTCAACCATAGGTCACAATAGACCTTATTTGTAACATAATAACCACCTCAAAAGAGTCAGCTGATAGATTCTGCTTCCCTCATTCGCCCCCACTCATAAACTGTCTTACCTGCCGAGAGCATTGTCTTTCCCTCATGGCCTTAAGGCTGCCATTCCAGTGTAGCAGTTGAAAAACTGTCATTAGCTCCTGGGGAAAGAGGATAGGAAGTACGAGGACAGTGATTTTATATTGTGAGGTTGCATCAGAATTACATGGGAAATCTTTTAGAATATGGATTTGTAGAAGCATCTCTCATCACTAACTCTGACATGCCTTTGGGGAAAGGAAAATATTTATTTATTTATTTATTTACTTATCTATTTGAGACAAAGACTTGCTCTGTCACCCAGGCTGGAATGTAGTGGTGCAATCTCAGCTCACTGCAACCTCTGCTTCCTGGGTTCAGGCAATTCTGCGTCAGCCTCCCAAGTAGCTGGGACTGCAGGCATATGCCATCATACCCAGCTAATTTTTGTATTTTAAGTAGAGCTGGAGCTTTGCCATGTTGGCCAGTCTGGTCTCAAACTCCTGGCTTCAACTGATCCACCCACCTCGGCCTCCCAACATGCTGGGATTACAGGTGTGAGCCACCGCGCCCTGCCAGGATTTGAAAAATGGTGTAACAACTTTCTTTCCTTTCCAGTATGGAAGACTTAGGAATTAGTAGGAGGTAGGAGGCATTATATATTATAGTAGCAGGCTGACCATGTTATTAGAGCCAGGAAGTACATGGGAAAGTACCTGGAACTCCAACATTGATTTGCCCTTGTTGGATTCCAGCATGAATCGGAAGGCACCAATCCCTGTATTTGGGTTGTCAGCTTCCTCCCTGTTGCCCTGGTAGTAGAAGAACAGAAAAGACAAATAGATTTTCAACCAGGATTATCATCTTCAGTAGCATTGTCCAAGAGAAATATAATGCAAGCGGCCGGGCACAGTGGCTCACGCCTGTAATCCCAGCACTTTGGGAGGCTGAGGCGAATGGATGACCTGAGGTTGGGAGTTCGAGACCAGCCTGAGCAACATGGATAAACCCCATCTCTACTAAAAAATACAAAAATTAGCCGGGCATGGTGGCTCATGCCTGTAGTTCCAGCTACTCGGGAGACTGAGGTAGGAGAATTGCTTGAACCTGGAAGGCGGAGGTTGCAGTGAGCTGAGATCGTGCCATTGCACTCCAGCCTCGGCAACAAGAGAGAGACTCAGTCTCAAAAAAAAAAAAAATGCAAGCCACATATTTAACTTAAAATGTTATCTCTGCCACATAAAGTAAAAATAAAGAGGTAAAGATTAAAAAAAAAAAAAAGAGGTAAGTCTGGGTGCAGTGGCTCACGCCTGTAATCTCAGCACCGTGGGAGACCAAGGTGGGCGGATCACTTGAGGTCAGGAGTTCGAGACCAGCCTGGTCAACATGGTGAAACCCCCATCTCTACTAAAAATATAAAAATTAGCCAGGCGTGGGGGTGGGTGCTGTAAATCTCGGCTACTCAGGAGGCTTAGGCAGGAGAATCGCTTGAACCTGGGAGGCAGAGATTACAGAGATAGGGCCACTGTACTCCAGCCTGGATGACAGAGCGAGACTGTCTCAAATAAAAGAGGTAAAATTAATTTTATTAATTAAAATTAATTTTAATAATGTATTTTATTTAACCCAATATATTCAAATATCATTTTTCAACTGTAGGCAGTATAAACATTATTAATGAAATATTTTATATTCTTGTACTGAGTTTCTTTTTTTTTTTGAGACGGAGTTTCGCTCTTGTTACCCAGGCTGGAGTACAGTGGCGCGATCTCGGCTCACAGCAACCTCCGCCTCCTGGGTTCAGGCAATTCTCCTGCCTCAGCCTCCTGAGTAGCTGGGATTACAGGCACGAGCCACCGTGCCCAGCTAATTTTTTTGTATTTTTAGTAGAGACGGGGTTTCACCATGTTAACCGGGATGGTCTCGATCTCTTGACCTCGTTATCCACCCGCCTCGGCCTCCCAAAGTGCTGGGATTACAGGCGTGAGCCACCGCGCCCGCCCCATGAGTTTCTTAAATCTGGTGTACTGTGAGAAATTCTGGGTACCAGTGTGGTCTTCTGGACATTTGCCTATTGTGTCTTCTATTAGTTATGTAACCCTGCAGGGTTAGAAGTAAGACACACTGCTCTGCATTCAAGCCTAATGTGTATAAAGGCCAATACAGCATAGAAGTTAAGAGCATGGAGTGAAGCTCCTACAAATAGCGTGGGCTTGGTAAAGTCATTTAACCTCTCTGTTCTGCAGTTTCCTCATCTGTAAGATGGGGATAATCATAGAGCTACCTTAAAGGATTGTTTTGAGAGTTAAATAAAATTTAAGTTAAAATAAAAATTTATTTATTTGTTTGTTTTTGAGATGGAGTCTCACTCTGTCACTCTGTCGCCCAGGCTGGAGTGCAGTGGTGTGATCTCAGCTCACTGCAACCTATGCCTCCTGGGTTCAAGCAACTCTCCTGCCTCAGCCTCCCGAGTAGCTAGGATTATAGGCATGCACCACCCTGCTCAGCTAATTTTTTTTTTTTTTGAGATGGAGTCTTGCTCTGTCGCCCAGGCTGGAGGGCAGTGGCGTGATCTCAGCTCACTGCAACCTCCGTCTCTTGGGCTCAAGCAATTCTCCTGCCTCAGCCTCCCAAATTAGCCTGGCTAATTTTTTATTTTTAGTAAAGACGGGGTTTCACCGTATTGGTCAGGTTGATCTTGAACTCCTGACCTCATGATCCACCCGCCTCGGCCTCCAAAAGTGCTTGGATTACAGGCATGAGCCACCACACCGGGCCACTTTTTGTATTTTTCGTAGAGATGGGTTTCACCATGTTGGCCAGGCTGGTCCTGAACCCCCGACCTCAGGTGATCCACCCGCCTCAGCCTCCCAAAGTGCTGGGATTACAGGTGTGAGCCACCGTACCTGGCCCAGCATTTACATTGTATTAGGTATTATAACTAATCTAGAGATGATTTAAAGCATTCATTCTGGAGGATGTGCATAGGTTATATGCAAATATTGTACTTTTTTTTTTTGAGACTGTCTTGTTCTGTCTGTCACACTGGCTGGAGTACAGTGGTGCAGTCATGGCTCACTGCAGCCTCGACCTCCCCGGGATCAAGTGATCCTCCCGCCTCAGCCTCCCAAGTAGCTGGGATCACAGTGAAGTGCCTCCATACCTAGCTAATTATTTTATTTTTGTAAAGATGGAGTCCCCTTATGTTGCCCAGGCTGTACTGTGCTATTTTATATGAAGGACTTGAGCATCCTTGGGTTTAGGTATCCCTGGGAGGTCCTGGAACCAATCCCACACAGATCCCAATGGACAACTACAGAACCTTTTTTTTTTTTTTTTTGAGATGAAGTCTCACTATGCTGCCCAGGTTGGAGTGCAGGGTGCAATCTCAGTTCACTGCAACCTCTGCCTCCTGGGTTCAAGTGATTTTTCTGCCTCAGCTTCCCAAGTAGCTGGGACTACAAGGTGTGCACTACCACACCTGGCTAATTTTTGTATTTTTTAGTAGAGACGAGGTTTTACCATATTGGCCAGGCTGGTCTCGAACTCCTGACCTAGTGATCCACCCACCTCAGCCTCCCATAGTGCTGGGATTACAGGCATGAGCCACTGCGCTCAGCCAGGAACCATAATTTCTTTTTTTTTTTTTTTTTTGAAACAGGGTCTTACTTTGTCACCCAGGCTGGAATGTAGTAGCACAATCTTGGCTCACTGCAGGCTTGACCTCCTGGTCTCAAGAGATACTCTTGCCTCAGACCCCCAAGTAGCTGGGACTACAGGTGCATGCCGCCATGCCCAGCTAATTGTGTTTTTTGTAGAGATGGAGTTTCGCCATGTTGCCCAGACCGGTCTCCAACTCCTGAGCTCAAGTAATCTGCCCGCCTCAGCCCCCAAAGTGCTAGGATTACAGGTGTGAGCCACCACACCCGGCCTAGAACCGGAATTTCAATAACAATGAATTTGTTTATTTATTTATTTATTGAGATGGAGTTTTGCTCTTGTCATGCAGGCGGGAGTGCAATGGCGCAATCTTGGCTCACTGCAACCTCTGCCTCCAGGTTCAAGCAACTCCCCTGCCTCAGCCTCCTGAGTAGCTGAGATTACAGCCGCCTGCCACCACATTGGGCTAATTTTTGTATTTTTAGTAGAGACGGGATTTCCCCATGTTGGCCAGGCTGGTCTTGAACTCCCGACCTCAAGCGATCCGCCCACCTTAGCCTACTAAGGTGCTGGGATTACAGGCGTGAGCCACTGCGCCCGGTCAACAATGAATTTAGAGCCCATGATCATATAAATACTGCATATCCTACTTTCCATAATCCACTGTCTTTTTTTGCTTTTTTTTTTTTTTTGAGACAGAGTCCCACTTTGTTACCCATGCTGGAGTGCAATGGCATGATCTCAGCTCACTGCAACCTCTGTCGCCCAGGTTCAAGCAATTCTCATGCTTCAGCCCCCTGAATAGCTGGCATTACACCACGAATGTGCCACAACGCCTGGCTAATTTTTGTATTTTTTCTTTTTTTTTTTTTTTTTCGAGACTGAGTCTTGCTCTGTCGCCCAGACTGGAGTGCAGTGGCACAATTTAGGCTCACTGCAACCTCTGCTTCCCAGGTTCATGCAATTCTCCCATCTCAGCCTCCTGAGTAGCTGGGACTACAGGCGTGCACCACCATGCCCAACTAATTTTTGTACTTTTAGAAGAGACGGGGTTTTACCATGTTGGTCAGGCTGGTTTCGAACTCCTGACATCAAGTGATCCACCCACCTCGGCCTCCCAAAGTGCTGTGATTATAGGCATGAGTCACCGTGCCCAGCCAATTTTTGTATTGTTAGTAGAGACGGGGTTTTGCCATGTTGGCTAGGCTGGTCTCAAACTCCTGACCTCAAGCAATCTGCTTGCATCTGCCTCCCAATGTGCTGGGATTACAAGCATGAGCCATCGCGCCTGGCCCTGATTCATTTTATAATACCATTAGGTGACCTAAAAGTAGCCAATATACTTTCCAAAAAATTTTAGTTGGCTTTTTCTTTTTTTATTTGGTTTGGATTAATATAAAAATGTTTTTATTCCCTGCAGATGCTGTTGATTGGGGCAAAGAATAATGGGAGAAAAACGGCTGGGTCCTAAATAACAGAGGGAAACCAACTTTTGATAAAGTGTTCAACAACTAATCCACAAAGCAGATAACTGAAGTAATTTAGTATATGTGATTACTTTTTTTTTTTTTTTTTTTTTTTTGAGGCAGAGTCTTACTCTGTTGCTCAGGCTGGAGTGCAATGGCACGATCTTGGCTCGCTGCAACCTCTGCCTCCCGGTTCAAGCAGTTCTTTTGCCTCAGCCTCCCGAGTAGCTGGGATTACAGGTGCCCAGCACCATGCCCGGCTAACTTTTGTATTTTTAGTAGAGACGGGGTTTCACCATGTTGGCTAGGCTGAGGTGATCCACCCACCTTAGCCTCACAGAGTGCTGGGATTACAGGTATGAGCCACCCTGCCTGGCCTGTAATTACATCTACATGTAATTAAATGCAAATAGAACAGATACTTGGTTTGACTATCAGTGAATTTGTGGAAAGGATGGAAGATGTCAGTGTTAATTCTTTTTTTCTTTTTTTGAGATGGAGTCTCGCTCTGTGGCCCAGGCTGGAGTGCAGTGGCATGATCTCGGCTCACTGCAACTCTACCTCCCGAGTTATTTTTATGTGTTTTTAGTAGAGACAGGGGTTTCACCATCTTGGCCAGCCTAGTCTTGAACTCCTGACCTCATGATCCACCCGCCTTGGCCTCCCAAAGTGCTGGGATTACAGGCATAAGCCACCTCGCCCGGCCGGCAGTGTTAATTTTTAAGATGTAACTCTATATTAAGTCAACTTGGGTTCTAATCTTGGTGTGACCACTTACTAGCTATATTATGTTAAGCAATACTTTACTTCTGTGTTTTTAGTCTCCTCATCTGTAAAATAGGGGCAATAATAGTACTTACACCTCATAGGATTGTTGTGATGATCAAATGAGATAAAATACATGTAAATCCCCTAGAAGAGTCCCTGCTACAAGGTAAATACTCAATTAGGATTAACTATGATTCTTCTTATCATCATCATTTGAAAGAACAGTTGTAAATAAAGAGAGTAAATAAATTATCCTCTTTGTTCCTAAAACAGATAAAAAAAAAAAGACATTTTATTATAAACAGGTTCTTTATCAATAAGATGAAGTAATGGAGGCAGGAGACAAGTGACAATAAAAACAGTCTGATAAAAAAAGGACAGCAGGAACTAAAGTCTTAAGCCAAAATTAGCAAAAGCAAAATTCAACCTCAATTTTCATTTTGGACTAGCTCTACAATTCCATAAATCTGGAATTAAAGATTTCTAGATACCAAAGAGACAATAAAAGAGACAAAACAGCAAAAAACACATAAACAGATATAGCATTAGAGACTGAGACATGTGGAGCACATGACACAATAGACTGATGGAGAACAGACCAAAAGAACAGAGAAGTGGACCAGAAAGAAAACAAGAATTCATTCTCTATTTCACAGTAATTTACAACTTCCCAACCAGCCAGTTCTCCCATTCCCCACTCTCCTTCCTTCCAGCTCCACGTAACTTACATTGAAAGATGCCAGGGCCTCAGAGACACTCTTCTCAATGAACTCATCAGTGATTCTTCGGGAAGGATGTTCATTAAACACAGAATTCATTAGCGCAATCTTTGCAGCACTTCTCCGGGCCTCAGCTTTTGTGGGGCAAAACTAGGCAGGGGAGAAAGAGTGAGAATATGTGTATTTGTGTATCTGAGAGAGAGGAAGGAACAGTGGGAGGGAAACACTTGAGACAGAAAACACTTGGATGCTTTTTGGATAAATCAGTTGTGTTCAACACGGTCTCCAAGGTTTTTATTGTAAAGTGGTTGGGATGTTTGGAAACATAATTTTGATTCAACATCCTGAAGTCATTAAGGAACTAGAGAGGGCTGTAGCTCATACCAAACTGAATGCAGAACAAGGAAGACTGCTTAAGTCAGCATATAATCACTGGACGTGAAAAATACCCGTTTAAACTGTTAACAGAATTAATTACTCAAAGATAGTAGTGAAAGAAGACAGACACAGTCTTTGCCTACATGGAATATAGTGCACTAGGAGAGACAAACAATTGATACGTTGTAATAAGTGATATGATAGGGGAAGTTCAAGGTGCAATGGAGACACATAGTAGGGCTTTTAACCTTGTCTAAGGGTTACACAAACCATATGGAAAACAGAGCAAAGGTGTTTATTATTTGCTCTAAATTCCATTTCAGACTTTTTTTTTTTTTGAGACAGAGTCTTGTTCTGTTGCCCACGTTAGAGTGCAGTGGCTCACTGCAACTTCCACCTCCTGGGTTCAAGCAATTCTCCTGCCTCAGCCTCCTGAGTAGCTGGGATTGCAGGTGCCTGCCACCCAGTCCGGCTAATTTTTTTTTTTTTTTTTTTTTTTTTTTTTAAAGTAGAGACAGGGTTTCACCATCTTAGCCAAGCTGGTCTCGAACTGCTGACCTTGTGATCCACCCGCTTCGGCCTCCCAAAGTGTTGGGATTATAGGCATGAGCCACCACACCTGACCCCATTTCAGACTTTTAAATTGACATTTCTGAAGGCTGCTTCCCTGTCTGCAATGTAAAAAATTGATCTTTGATGAGAATATTCATACTAGTCCATAATTTCTCATTACCTCATAATGGCAACCATTCTTTTCATCATCATAGGTATTTCATATAATTGTAGAATGTTAGTATAGAAAAGACTTTAGAAATAATCTAACCTATCTCCTTCATGTTAGATGGGAAAAGTGAGGCCCACAGATTTGCCCCATTGACATTCAGAAGAATGGGAATTTGGATCTCCTAACTCTTAGATGAGTACTGTTTCCACCACACATAGTACCTCCGATTTGACCTCTTAGAGAACTCCAACACTGCTTTCTTTAGTAACTGCCTATGAAAAAGCACTGGATGCAAGGAATACTACTGTTCTATATCCTCAATAAGACATGGAAGAAAGTTGGAATGCAATAACTGAAGCCAGATCAGAGTATGGGTTGGATGCTGGTAGTCTGATATACTGAACAAGGGCATATTCATAACTGCTCAAATTCAAAATGGGTTTGAGTTTTTGGAAGGAAAGCATGGTACTGAGGTTCCATTATGGTCAAGTGGGCCTCAGACGCTTGTCAGAATAATTTTCCCAGAATTGATTTAAGTCCTCCAATATATGATTTCAGGCAGTTTAATGGCCAGAGTGGTGGAGAAAGCCCTTACTAACATCTAAGCATTTACCTTTGCTACTGTCACCTTACAACTCTTACCTGGAAACTCCCAAAGCAACTTCCCCCAGGCAGGGTGACGTAACAGACATAAGGAGGGCTGTTGGAGGGAACCATCTCATAAACCACTAGAGCCCCATTCTTCAAGTCAGCCCCACGGGATTGCTTCATCTGCCAGAATTCCTGAAGTGCCTCCACCACATTCACTACAAAAGAGAAGTAGTTAAGTTCAGCAATGAGAACACCTCTAAGTGGTGCTACACTTCAATACAGTACCTGTAATCTGTACCTACATTAAGAGTCTGCCTCTTAGCTCCCTACCTATCACTATTTAAAAGCATTTAAATTAATAAACCTAGACTGTGATTAAGTTAATTTGCCTAGGAAGACCAGAGTATGCCTACCCTCCTTCACCACTTTTCTAGTTCACATTTTATTTTATTTAAATATTTTTTCACTACCACCTCCAATCTGAATAGTTCACATTTTAACTTGGTCCTAGAATAACCTAAATTTTGGAGGCAGAGTTCCCAGTGTCAGCAGACCATTATCACTGCCTGATGAAATACAAGTAGATTATTCCACAGTTGGTTAGCTGGCCCAGGATGATAACCACCACGACCACGATAAGAGCTAACATGTATTGAACACTTACTGTATGTCAGGCATTTCTGTAACTGCTTTACATGTTTAATCAATCACAGCAACTTTATGAAGCAGATATTTTTACTATCCCTATTTTTTTTCTTTTTTTTTGAGATGAAGTCTTGCTCTATTGCCCAAGTTGGAGTGCAGTAGTGCAATCTCGGCTTATTGCAACCTCTGCCTCCTGGGTTCAAGTAATTCTCCTGCCTCAGCCTCCTGAGTAGCTGGGATTACAGGCGTGCACCACCACGGCCAGCTAATTTTTGTATTTTTAGTAGAGATGGGGTTTTACCATGTTGGCCAGGCTGGTCTCGAACTCCTGACCTCGTGCTCTACCCACTTTGGCCTCCCAAAGTGCTGGGATTATAGGCGTGAACCACCGCACCCGGCCTACTATCCCTATTTTACAGATGAGGGAAATGAGGTATAGAGAGGTTAAATAGCTTGCCCAAGGTTATACCAGCTAGAAAGTAGCAGTTTGAGTATTCAAACTCGAGCACTCTTGGTTCCAGTGAGTATTCTTTCATGCAATACTGCTGGCTTAAGGAAATATAGCCCTTATAACCATTCTCAAGCCTGGGCTTCTAGTGAGCACATCCATTGCCAGATTCCTTTTTCACCCTACAGTACTATGTATATACTATGAGTAACAGAAGCCAGGGCATGGAGGTTAGAGAGAAAATTTCTCTTTTGAGGCTTTACCTGGGTATAAATGATTTTTGGAGGAACTATATGCTGGGATGGGAAGCAATGCAATGGGAAGCAGTTGGAGGACTTTAAAAAGAAGCAGGCCTCCCTGCGTTTCTCATGCTCCTTCACATCTTGCTAGGTACACCAAGATTGCGAAACCCTGACTGCTCTTTACTTGGGCTATTTTTCAGGACTCTGCTTGTAGCAAGAAATCTTGAGGGATGAGGTACTGTCTTCACTCAAATAAAGAACAAGCTTGCTTCAGCTTGTTATAAAACGGCAAGTTCCACAAGCTGCAGGTTCTATAAGTGTTCCTCTGCTGTGAAGCAACCCATGGCCTATGCAAGTATCTACCTTAGCCCTCTGCGTTGGACTTGGGAGGAGGCAAGGAGGACTAATAAAGACATGATGCTCATGCTACTTGCTGTGCTATGAATAATAAAGTCCTTTGTCTCTGATCTTGAAGTCTCTTGACTTGTGCCAGCATCCATGAAACAATAAGTGGCTAATTTATTAGTTGTAAGCAGGCTAAAATCAAACTCCAGACCTGACACTGTATTCTAGAACACTTCCTCTCATCTCCTACGTTTTCCTTATGTAGCCAACAGTGTAGAGAGGGAAAGAGATATTAACCAAATCTCAAACAAATGTAAAATTGCGGCTGTGATCAAGTTCTATAAAGGAGTGATGGATGTCGAAGTATCTGACCTAGTTAAGAAGGTCAAAGAAAGCTGCCCTGAGGAGGCAATATCTAAGTTCAGGTATGACTAGGAATTCACTAGGCAAGAGATGAGAGGACAGTGTTCTGGGCATAAGGAGCAGCATGTACAAAGGCTGGTGACAGCAGGGAACATGATGAATAAAGGGGCTTGATCACTGTGGCTATGAAAGAGTGAGTGAGGGGAAGGGTAATGCAAGATGAGGTTGCAAGAAGAGGCAGGGACCAGACCAAGTAGGGCCTTTTAGGCCATGTTAGAATTGAGTATTGGCTTTATCCTAGAGCAATAGGAAGCAATTGGAGGACTTTAAAAAGAAGGGGGGATTCTTCTGAACTCAGCTCCAAGGAAAAATAACTTTTAAAAAAGAGGCGGGGCATAGTGGCTCACATCTGTAATCCTAGGACTTTGGGAGGCCGAGATGGGCAGATCACCTGAGATCAGGAGTTCAAGACCAGCCTGGCCAACACAGAGAAACCCCATTTCTTTTTTTTTTTTTTGAGACGGAGTTTTGCTTTTGTTACCCAGGCTGGAGAAACCCCATTTCTACTAAAAATACAAAAATTAGCTGGGCGTGATGGCACATGCCTGTAATCCCAGCTACTTGGGCGGCTGAGACAGGAGAATCACTTGAACCCAGGAGGTGGAGGTTACAGTGAGTCAAGATTGCGCTACTCCAGCCTGGGCAACAGAGCAAGACTCTGCCTCAAAAAAAAAAAAAAAAAAGGAGGGATGAGATCAGTTTGCTTTTAGAAAGGATCACATTGACTCTAAGGTTTCAAACATTTCAAATAGTTTTAGCTAAAGCCTCATAATAATAAATTATCATTATCACACATACTCTCCAATATCCTGAAACACAGTGACCACTCTCCCTTTTTTTTTTTTTTTTTTTTTTGAGACGGAGTTTCACTCTCGTTACCCAGGCTGGAGTGCAATGGCGTGATCTCGGCTCACCGCAACCTCCGCCTCCTAGGTTCAGGCAATTCTCCTGCCTCAGCCTCCTGAGTAGCTCTGATTACAGGCACGCGCCACCATGCCCAGCTAATTTTTTTTTTTGTATTAGTAGAGACAGGGTTTCACAATGTTGACCAGGATGGTCTCGATCTCTCGATCTCGTGATCCACCCGCCTCGGCCTCCCAAAGTGCTGGGATTACAGGCTTGAGCCACCGCGCCCGGCCTCCCTTTTTGTTTTTTTTTGAGACAGAGTCTTGCTCTGTCACTCAGGCTGTAGTGCAGTGGCACGATCTCAGCTCATTGCAACCTCCGCCTCCTGGGTTCAAGGGATTCTCCTGCCTCAGCCTCCCAAGTAGCTGGGACTACAGGCATGCGCCACCATGTTTGGCTAATTTTATTTTTGTATTTTTAGTAGAGGTGGGGTTTCACAGTGTTAGTCAGGATGGTCTTGATCTCCTGACCTCTTGATCCGCTCATCTCAGCCTCCCAAAGTGCTGGGATTACAGGCGTGAGCCACTGTGTCCGGCCTTTTTTTTTTTGAAACAGGATCTCACTCTGTTGCCCAGGCTGGAGTGCAGCGGAGTGATCTCAGCTCACTGCAACCTCCACATCCCAGGCCCAAGTGATTCTCCAACCTTAGCTTCTGACTAGCTGGGACCACAGGCACATGCCACCACACCAGGCTAATTTTTGTATTTTTTGTTGAGACAGTGTTTCACTATGTTGCCCAGTCTGGTCTCAAACTTTTGAGTTCAAGTGGCCTCCCAAAGTGCTCCTCCTCCACCTTGGCCTCCTAATGTGCTGGGATTACAGGCGTGAGCTATCATGCCTGGCCTCTCCTCCCCTACTCTTAATCGTAATAAAGGCTCATTCATTATTTCATATTTCCTTAATTCAGATCTGCCAAGAAGACACCAAGATGAGATAGGCAATTGCAAGATATTTTTTGGGGAGGAAGTAGGAGATGACAGGGAGAGCCTTCCAAGCACAGCAAAGCTCTGACAACTGTGGAAGAGAGGGAAAGAATGAGGTCTAGATATGACAGTCTCAGATTATAGCACAGTTTTAAAAAGGATTTGGCTAAGCCAGTGAGAAGTCCTCGTGCCAAAGGAATCCCACATCTCACCAGCATCCGCCTGTGTTAATACCCGGGATGTGCTCAGTCATTGACTGGGAGCACCTACAGGAAGCATAGTTCCTGCAAATATGATTATGGACGCAAATGTGCAACTTTGTGGTGCAAATGTGGTTATGGATGGCCCAGAGTGGGCAGTAGCTGAGGCTGTTACTTATGCTCCCTGCAGCAGGCGATCTGAAATGCACATTTTCATGGCTGTCATATACACATGCAAAAATTTGAGCACTTAATAGGTACATGCCATTATTCTAAGCATTGGGCAGGCAAAGAATAACACACAGTTCCTGCAAGCAAGGAATTTATTTTATTTTATTTTAGAGATGGAGTTTTGCTCTGTTGCCAAGGCTGGAGTGCAATGGCACAATCTCAGCTCGCTGCAACCTCCACCCCCTGGGTTCAAGCAATTCTCCTGCCTCAGCCTCCCGAGCAGCTGGGATTACAGGCACACACTGCCAAACCCAGCTAATTTTCATATTTTTAGTAGAGACAGGGTTTCACCATATTGGTCAGGCTGGTCACGGACTCCTGACCTTAGATGATTCACCTGCCTCGGCCTCCCAAAGTGCTGGGATTACAGGCATGAGCAACCACACCCAGCAAGGAAAGAATTTAAAATCAGTGGCCAATAACAAATGATCTTGCCTGATCTGTGACTAAACAAACACTCATGTATTAGCCTGAGTCTGAGAAGCAGGATAAACTCTTTTTAATAACATATATTTAACTGACTTCTAAGAATGCTCATTCTTCTATTAAAAGACAGCATGAGAACACATGTCATCAAGACCTCCTGAGGCTCTGTCAAGGGCAAAAAAAAAATTTTTTTTTAATTTAAATTTAAAAATTAAAAAAAAGATCCAGCATGAAAAGAAAACTCTTTCCCACCCTTGGTTTTGGCAGGGCTCTTCAAAGGTCAATACTGACCAGAAAGCTCTGCTATCTTTGTTCTTTCCACGAGATATTTTCAGCTCCAGTTCCCTCTTTGAGACAGTTTAGCACAATGCACTGGGTGACAGCTCTCCTGACATGCAAACAACAGGGAGAATACTGGAATAAAGAGGAAGAGGAGGAGACCACCATAATTGGAAAGGTCCTATTTAAAAGGATGTGTTCAGTCTCTATCCAGTTAAACACTTCTTGACACAGACTAGAGAACCATTTTTTAATGATTACTAAAAGCCAAGGGACGTGGGGAGTCTTATTTTACAAATGTGAATATGAAATGATAATTGGGTAAAGTGGTCAAGAAAAAAGCAATTGTGATCTGCATTTGAAAATGCTTCTAGACTCATTCATTTTTAGAGCTGGAAGGAACTTTAGAGATCATCTAGTCCGGTGTAAGCTAAGGAAGGATAGAAAACTTCTTTGAGGTCACATAGCTATGGCAGAGTTGGGGCATGAATCTAGATATCCTGGGGCTAATATTCTTTCCAATTTGGGAATCTTAACCCGGGCTCCAAGGTCCAGTCCATAGCTGAGCTTCACGGGGGTTCACAAGCTTCCTAAAAAAGTTAAGTAAAATTATGTGAGTGTGTGCCTATGAGTATTTGTGCATGTGTATGTGTGGAGTGCCCACTCTTTCTTTTATCATATTTTCAGTGAGGAGCCATGGATATAATGGTTTACATAAGGATGGCTAAAGAACATTTAGGTGGAAGGGTAGGGATGGCTGAGATATACACATTTGACAATTGTTTTCTCAAAATCCCTCACAAGAAAGACCAAGATAGGAACATTTCAGTGCTTATACCCTGCTGTTGAATAACAAAAAAGAGAATAATTTAGTTTTTGCTTTTAGGAGATAAAATATATGAAAGTCTAAGTGGAATGATAAGTAGTGATCCTTTTCAGCCAAAATAAAAACTTTTTTTTTTTTTGAGACAAAGTCTCGCTCTGTCACCCAGGCTGAAGTGCAGTGCCATGATCTCAGCTCACGGCAAACTCCGCCTCCCAGGTTCAAACAATTCTCCTGCCTCAGCCTCCCAAGTAGCTGGGATTACAGGCGCACACCACCACACCCAGCTAATTTTTATATTTTTAGTAGAGATGGGGTTTCGCCACGTTGGCCAGGCTGGCCTTGAACTCCTGACTTCAGGTGATCCTCCCACCTCGGCCTCCCAAAGTCATGGGATTATAGGCATAAGCCACCGCACCTGCCTAAAAACATTTATTTTTTGAGGCAAGGTCTTGCTCTACGGCCGACGCTAGAATGCAGTGGCACAATCACTGCTCACTGTAGCCTTGACTTCCTGGGTTCAAGTGATCCTCCCACCTCAGCTCCCCAAGTGGCTGGGACTACAAGACGCACACCACCATGCCTGGATAATTAAAAAAATTTTTCTGTAGAAATAGGGTCTCATTATGTTGCCCAGACTGGTTTCAAACCCTAAAGTTCAAGCAGTCCTCCTGTGTTGGCCTCCCAAAGTGTTGGGATTACAGGCATAAGCCATCGTGCCTGGCCAGGATAAAAATATTAAAACAATATATCAAACTAAAGTAAAATTTTTATATCATAAAGATAAATACAACTTTGTCAGGAAGGTAATTAACAAAACTAAAAGAAAAAGAAAGAATAAATATAACTTTGTGGTAGGGGAGCAGGAATAAAGCGATAATGAAATTAAGAGGTTATAAAAAGGTTCTCTTTGATCATACAGGATCATGAGAAAGACTGACCCTATTCACATTATTATGGAAGATAGGGAAGTTGGTTAGAAGTATTTCATCTATTTCCTATTTCAATCTTTAGAAGGTACATCTGCCCCTAAATAGCCCACAGTGCACAGTCTCTTTGGAAGGAGAGACTGCAAAGTTAACAGTGACTTTGAGAGGGGACTCTGGTAGACTGAATAATGCCACCTGCCAAAATGTCCATATCCTAATCCTTGGAACCTGTGAATGTCACTTTATCTGGCAAAGACTTTGCAGATGGGTTTAAATGATTTGAGATGGGGAAATTACCTAGATTATATAGGTGGGCCCTAGGGAGGCAGGCTGGGCACATTGACTCATGCCTATAATTCCAGCACTTTGGGAGGCCAAAGCAGGAGGATCACTTGAGGCCAGGAGTTCAAGACCACCCTGGGCAACATCGTGGGATCTTGTCTTTACAAATGTTTTTACAAAATCAATCAGGTGTGGTGACATGCACCTGCATTCCTAGCTACTTGGGAGGCTGAGGCAGGAGGATCACTGGAGCCCAGCAGTTCCAGGCTGCAGTGAGCTATGATTGCACCACTGCAGTACAGCCTGGGCAACACAGCAAGATCCCATCTCTTAAAAAAAAAAGGAGACATATTTGACAAAACACAGAAGAGGAGGAATCACAGAGGCAGAGATTATAGTGATACAGTAATAAATCAAGTAAAAAACCAATGTCAGCAGCCACCAGAAGCTAGAAGAGACAAGGAACGGATTCTCCCCTACAGCTTCTTGAGGGAGCACAGCCCTGCCAACACCTTGATTTTGGCCTAGTAATACTGATTTTGGATTTCTGGCCTTCAGAACTGTGAGAGAATAAATTTCTGTTGGTTTAAGCCACTAAAGTTGTGATAATTTGTTACAGCCACCACAGGAAACTATTATAAGGGACTAATCCAGCATTTCCAAAAATTGGAACTATTCAGCCCAACCCATTTAACTCCAGTCACTTACAGAAAAGAAGCTGTCCGTGATTCTGAGGAAAAGGAACAACTAAACAGAAAATACTACACAAGATTTACTTGTTCAACATAGTGGAATAGCAGGGCAAAATCTCCAATCATGCAGCCATATTGTAACATAAAAGGATAGCAATAATTCTAAAACAACAGGTTTGAAGAAGGAAATGTAGCGGTTACAGAGCAAGGAAAGTGAGTTACTCAATCCTGCCAGTTTAGATTGCCAGATGTCAAACATGAGAAAGAGACTATATGCCATAGAAAAAAGAGGGCAAAGTAAATGGTAATGCAGAACAATACCTATCATTTAGTTTCCAAAACATTTCCAAATGCACAATAATAGCAACCACACTGAGTACCACCTGCTGCATGCTTTCTATTTGTTATCTCATTTAATCCACACAAAACTATCAGGATAAGTACTATAATACCCATTTTACAAAAAGTAAGCAAGTTAATGAACAGGCCAGAAATGGCAGAATTGGATTTAGAAACAATGTTTGTTTGGCTCCAAAGTCAATCCTCTTTGTATTGGGCTAGCCTGCTTTATTACACCATTAATCCTCACACATGCTCGGTAAAGTGGACTGTGACCTCCATCAAGATAGGGACTAAGTATCTGCCTTGTCCACCACTGCATCTGGTGATCAGTAAATATTTGTTAAATGAATGGAGAGAACAGATGAGGCATACAAAGATTAAGCAACGTCTCCAAGATCACACAGCCAACTATTTGGCAGGGCTGGGTCCTCTGATTCCAAATCCCATGCACTACGAACTTATTAAGATCCTACAGAATACTGAGCTATGTGTGTATCTTGGGTAAGTGGGTGAGGGAGGCAGATAAAGGTCAGAAAAGTGTTTTTAAATAAATAAATAAATACTGATATCCCCACATGAGTGAAGGTAGATCTAAACACTGACTGGAAAAGTTGAGTTTGGAGCATTCAGGAAGCAGATGAAGGATGTTAATTGAAGGTGATGTGGTAACGCATTGCTGGATGAAGGAATGAACTGTCTAGTCAGAGGCCAAGTAAATTGTATTCAGGGGAATACAGCCATTCCCCCAAATACCATGCCATCAGTCACAAGGGTACGTGAGTACATGCCAGTGGCAGCTCTGCCTAAGAATTGAAGCAGAATAAGTGATTCCATGTGGTGAAGAACTTCTGAGCCAAATGGGCAGAGATTCTGCTTGCCTGAAGCTGAACTATCTGCCAGACTCTCCTAAAGTACTGGCTGGACACCCAGACTGGAAATGAGAAACTCAAGAATAATGAGAAAGACTGCGATGGGAGGATGAGGAGATAGGAAAGAAAACCACCACAGAGTCTAAAGCCTGACTAATTGCCTTTTGTCAGCACAATCCCCTTGTTCCCTCATCCTTGCTAAGGAAATGAAAGTTTTTACAGGATGCCCAGTTTAGGAGCCAAAGCAGAGGCTCTCCAGGTAACACAGACAAGAAAAAGGGTGTACTCCTCTATAATGTTAATAAATGCCTATGGAAGCCTTCAGATTCAGTGTGACTACTAGGGGCTCCTCCTGTGCCCAGAGGCAAAAACCTTCCCTTGATCTTGACTTAGAGACTTCAAGTAGTAGGATAGTAGCCAATAGCAGTTCCATCACACAGCCTTGTTAAATCCAGGGATTACATTGGAAAAATAACAGTATTTCCTCATGAGTTTTGGATTCATCGATTTGCATCCCCAGCACCTGACAGAGTGCCTGCCCTATAGTTGGAGTTCAAATTGTATGAAGAACAAAGAGAAATTGATGATAAATGAATCATTAGGCACATACAGCAAAATGGCTCTAAAAATCTGTTTTCACAGGATTTTTGGGTTTACATTATCAGGATTTAAGAGTGGGAAAAAATGAAGCATGTTCTACTTAAGGAATGATGAACCAACAAATTTGAGATAATAATCATTTTTAGGTACCCATTATATGTCAGTTGCAATGTCTCAGTTAATCCATATTGTAACCCTTGAGGAAACTGAAGCTCAGTGAGGTTAAGACCATTCCCCAAAAGTTTAGCTGGTAAGTGACAAAGATCTCCAAAGCCTGTGTGTGCTCTTTTCACTAAACTTTCTTAAAAAAAGAAAATCTACAGAAAAGCTCTGTAACTTTTCTCTATATTGTTAAACTAGAAAATTAAAGATATAGTCACTTCCAGGTCAAGCAGGACCTGGCCAAGCAGACGGGAGGAATGTCTCTTTTTTTTTTTTTTTTTTTTTTGAGACAGTCTTGCTCTGTCACCAGGCGCCAGGCTAGAGTGCAGTGGCACGATCTCGGCTTACTGCAACCTCTGCCTCCCAGATTCAAGCAATTCTCCTGCCTCAGCCTCCCGAGTAGCTGGGACTACAGGCGCGTGCCACCAAGCTAATTATTGTGTTTTTAGTAGAGGGGGTTTCACCATGTTGGCCAGGATGGTTTCGATCTCTTGACCTCGTGATCCGCCCGCCTCGGCCTCCCAAAGTGCTGGGATTACAGGCATGAGCCACCGCGCCCGGCCAGGAGGGACGTCTTATAAATTCCAGGCTTAAATTCTGTATTCTATACTCTTCACTATATGTTCCTTATTACTTACACTATAAATCTGTAACTCAAACTCAGACAGGAAACTACACTAGTTAAACAAAAACGACAAAACCCTCACATCCCTCTTTCCAGAAATTAGACATCTTTAAGACGAAGATTTCTAACCCAAATAGTTTCTAACCTGGCGCATTTCCACAGAATTTAACATTGAAAGAGCCAAGGCCTGGGATTTATCCTCAGTTCCTGGGCAAGGGCCAGGAAAACAGAGCCAGACAGCAAGGCCGGAGTTGTGAGTCTCCATACTAAAAAAGATACCAAAGTAAGGTACTAAGCCACAGGAGGCTGCTGTGGAATCAATGGTAGAGGTCCGGATTTAAATGCACAATTATTATGAGTGACTTGCAAAGGCACTACCGAATTCCCCAGTAAATGTGCAGTTGCACTGAAATTTCAGAGTGAAGTAAGTAAAGAATTTAAAAGTCAAGGTTAAGGAGCTGAAGCAAATTAACAGGGGAGTCCAAGAACTGCAGAGATGACAGAGGAAAGATTGAGAGGGTGTGGACGAGAAACTGGATCTGAAATAAAAGACAGGACCCCACACAATGGGGACTGGTTCTCAAAGGCAGAGAGATGTTAAGGTATTACGCTAGAGGAGGAATTCCATTTCTAAAGGAGAAAAGCTTAAGAAGAAAAGCGGATTGTGTCTGGAAAAGGGTCCCTGGAGAATATATTAATAACTCAGTAACGGGGAGGAGGCAGGAGGCTTAAACGTGTGTATGAGTGTGTGCGTCTGTGCGTGTGCGTAGCCCAGAAGGAAACTCCCCAAAAGGAAATGCATGTGAGGGCTCCATGCCAGGAAAAGCGATCCGGAGGACTGTGGGAGCAAGGCTCCCTTACAGAGGGTGTCGCGCAGGAGGCCAGACTCGCAGACTCACCTCGGCCATAGCCCTGCGTGTGCTTGGCGAAGCTCCTCACCACGGCCTCCACGGCCTCTCGCAGCACTGCCGGGCTCCCGGCAGCGCCGGGGGGCAGGGGCAGTCCCGGGGCCCCAGACAGGAGCAGCGGCGGCGGGGGCGGTGCGGGAGGCGGCGGGGCAGGCGGGGGGCCCGCAGGGGGTGTGGCGGCGGCAGCCGCGGCCCCAGTCACTCCGGGCCGCAGCGCTCGGAGAGTGCCCCTCCCGCTGGTGCCCACACCAGGCTGCAGCCTCTGCGCTCGCATCGTCTCCATCCCGGCCGCCTATGGAGTACCGCCCCGGAGCCTGCCAGCCTGGAGAGCTAACGGTCCCAACCACCCTAGTCAGCTTGCGCCTGGGGACTGAGGGCGGTGCTGGGGCCGAGCCGTCAGTCAAGTGGGGGCGGGAACGAGCCAGGTCCCATGCCAATCACCAGTGACGGGGCGGGAGCTGGAGGGCTCCTGCTCCGCCATAGGCGAGGAGGGTGGAGCTTCTGAGAACCAATTGCAAAGAGAAAAAGCGTATCCTCTGAAAGGCAGACGCAGAGCTTGGGCGCGTCTTCGGGAGTCCTGCGGCGCGCACTAGAAAGAGGGCTAGAACCCTGGGGCGGGGCTTGAAGAAAAAAAATGGGCCTGGATGTAAGACTGGGGAGAATTACAGACATAGTAGAGATCATTTTGTTCTACCATTTCATTTTATAAATTGTAGGGGAGGTAACTGTGGCTCAGAGAAGTAATTTGACTTGTCCAACATCACATGCAATTGGTGGTGGAGCTAAGGCAAGAAAGATACTGACGTTTAATGAACATAAACGATGCAATGTACTGTAGTGAGTGTCTTATTTACAATCACAATCACTAACTGGATTTTATTATTTTGGGGGTAAGGAAACAGATGCTCAGGGAGGCTAGATAAATTGCCCACAATTAAATAACTAAGTGGAATTCAGAGTTTAGACATAGGTGTTCTGATTCCCAATATTTTAATCTTTTTACTATACCACATTGTTGCATAATTTTCTGATTTCATTTATTCTAAGTAGGAGAAGGGAATAAGAGAGAGTAGGATGGGCAAGTTTCTTTGCCTCCCATCAGAGTGAGAAAGAGTTAGGATACATGCCGAAAACTAGCAAACTAAGAAGTCCAGGTGGGGGGATTAAGAAAATTACCCTTGTTTGTATAACATGTCAGGCTGGGTTCCTCTGATTACTTTGCACACACACACACTTGCACACATGCACACACACACTCTACATAACCTTTATCATGTGGTCACTGTACTATTTTTACTTAAGTGAGGTTATATTAACTGCTTTCCCCCCATCGTCTCTCCTACAGTGGCTCAGAAATCAAAGATGGGGAAATAAAGGCCAGAAGTAGAAGAAAAATAGAAGAAACACACTTGGTGACACTTGGTAGAATGAAAATTAGACCCTGAATAAAAACTGTGAGTGGTCAAGGAATAGGAAGCTTGAAAAATAGACAGTTAGTCTACTGGGATATATCTGCTGATGATAGAGGGAGAAATTCTTTGTAGGAACCTTAAAGATTTCGAGGTTGAACATAGAGGAAACTGGAGGAAGTGAAATCTTGTTGAATGCCTTAAAACCTTTAGGACACGGGACACTTGCCTTTTCTCTATAGCCACAGTTGGTCAGTTGGTTTCTTGGAAAGAAGGTGGCTGGAATGGCTAAGTATCCCCTGGATCATTACAGCTATAAGTTAGTATTACCCTCCCTCCCCATTCCTCATTCCCCATACCCACACCTCCAGGCAGAAGTGACAAAACAGAGACTTCTGAACACATTTATTTGATATGTCAAGTGGAGAGAGGAGTGATTTAGGGTTTCTCCCCACTTCTACCTGTGGGGGTGTTCATAAGCTCAGACAGACAGAAGAGCAGCTTAGAGCCCATGACCCACTCCCTGGGAAAATGAGACAATCTGTTGTAGTTGTTGGAGGAACAGGGTGGGAATAAAAAGCAGGAAGTTGAGAAGTGAAGTTGAGAGCAGGAAAGACAGCAGCAGAACTGAGGCTGGAGGTTGCTGCAAGAACCCCCAAGAAGAGTGAGAAAGATATCCTGAAAAGTGGTTGGGGCTGGAAGCAGGGTGTGACTAAGGAGCCAGGCCTGGAGAAAGAAGCAAGACCTGCAGAATGGGCTAAGACGTTCACGGAGAAAGTAGAGTGTGCAAAATTAGGATAGGCTGTGTTGCAGGGCATACGTGGAAAGCAAGGGACTGCTTCTGCAGGAGGGCAAAGACATCAGAGACTGCCCATAGGTAGGGGTTCCCTGCTGCTTCTGAACAAATGCAAGAGAGTTTGGGACCCTAGCCCTGTGTGTTTATTGGTGTGCTGTGCCTGTGGGTACACAAGTAATCCCATATGCATGTGAAATGACCAGGGCATGAATACATGTGTCTATATACCCAGTAAGTAGAGTACTTATTCTTTCTTGCTAATAAGAGTACTGTGCTTATGGACACATGCTTAACCATGTATGGGTGCCCGGTTCACCCATGAGCACATGCAAGGGATCCCTGTTTTCCTGGTGTGTGTGTGAGCAGTTCTCCCACCTATCCCATTAAGGTCCTGGTCCCCACCCTCCTTGGCTCCTCTCACTGCTCTCAGCGCCCTGGCTCCCCAGGCCCACCTAAACTCTGGAAGCCCCCTAGCAGGCGGAGCTGCTCAGTCTGCATGGAGTGGCGTCTCACCAATTTGCGCTTGGTCCTGGGAGAGCCTGGCGCCCCGGCATAAGGAGGGGCAGGCAGCGAAGGCGCCCGACCTCCGGGTTGAGGGCGAATGTCGGGGATGGGAGGGTGGGGACTGACGTTGAGAGGGGGCAGGAAACCCGGCCGCGTTTGAGAGATGTGGTCCAGGAGCAACGTCCCCGAGCCCCTCCGCTCCAGCAGGCCCGGACTCCGCCTTCGTCCGCTTAGCGGAGATACTGCCCCTGGCAGACTCTCTTGGGACTGGCGCGGAGAGGGAGCCGAGCCGGCTGGAGGGAGGGTCAACGGGGAGGCGCTGTAACGGCGGCGCTCCAGGGACAAGCGGCTGGATTCTGGCGAGTCAGGGCAAAGATGTCCGGGGGTGTCGAGCTCCACTGGCTCCATGCGGCTCAGTTTCTGCCTCAGCCCTGAAGGGGGACCAGACTCCTGAGCTTCTGGTGCTGTGTTTCGGCGAGAGAGAGGACCCCCGCAAGTCACTTTATCCGCCCATGGGGGCGGGTCCTCAGGGCCTTCGGTGCTGTGACGTCGGGAAAGACGGGGTCGACCGGTCAGGGTCAGGCCGTTGAATTCGGCAGTCAAGCGCTCGATCCCCGGTCTCCCTTCGGTGGGTGGGACTGGTTGAGGAGGGGCCACTAGGCCCCAGGGCTCGGAGTTGAGCCTTTTGAGTGGTTTTGGGGGATGGCGTGGTGGTTTGGGGAGCGGCTCTGAAGGGGAGGGGTCATCGAGGGGCTTAGGAAGAGGGAATTCAAATACGTCCCGCTTCTCCTCTTCTTCCTGGGCGCGAGGGGATAACATCCCTCGCCCTCCTCCTCCTGCGGTCTGCAGTTGGATTTCCGAAGGCGATGTGCAGACCCCCGGGCTAGGAGGAGCGGGAGCAGGATCCTCCACCCCTGGGGATGGTGGAGAATTGAGATACTGCCGGGTCTTCTTGGTGCCCGAGGGTGAGGTATCGGTGGTGATGATGATGACCTCCGTGCCCTTGGCCTTGCAGGCGTCCAGCAGCGTGGCAAGGGTCTCGCGGTCCCCGCGGTCTAGGGCGTGGACGAGAGCCGAGGCGCCCGCGTGATCTCGGACGGAGGGATCTGCGCCGTGGGCAAGAAGCAGCGAGGCCACGGCGGCGCCCCCACCCCCGGCGCAAGCGTGCATGAGCGCCGTGCGCCCCAGGCGGTCTGCGATGTTGGGGTCCGCGCCTTGCTCCAGGAGGTAGCGTACCATGCGTGCCTTGTTCTGGGGGTCGTCGTAGCGGGCCCGACAGGCTGCCATTAGCGCAGTCTCCCCCTGCGCATCACCCTCATTCACATAGGCGCCTCCCTCCAGAAGCAAACGGGCCAAGCGTAGCTTACCCTGACCCACCGCCCGAAGAAGAGCGTGGCCCTCAGTGTGCAACATAGCTGCGGCTGGGGCGAGGGCACAGATGGAGCCGCGACTGAGACCTGCCGAGGATGGCTAGGGGTGTGTGGGGGGTGGATGGCAGAGGCCTGAGGACTCAGTGACGAAGCCGATCCCTGCAAGAGAGAGATCTTATTGATAGATTTGGCAGGGAAATTGAGGTACCGATGCAGGGACCCAGCGTGGGGTGAGGGAGATCTTCACGGCATATAGTCCTTCCTCTAACTCACGCCTTTGAGCTGGCCCTTCCCCCGCAGCGCATGCCTGAGGAGGTGGGAAGGGTGCACCCGCACTGAAGGACTAGCGCGCGTGCAAATGCGTTCGTGCACGCGCAGGGATGTCCGCACCCCCACCCTCACCCCATGGCTTATCAGACCTTTCCTCTATCCCCATTTTCTTATCCACACTTGGGATCCCCCTTTCTAGGATGCTGAACGCCACCCACCCACACACATGGACCCTAAAGTCACACACGTATTCTCATTCCTAACCTCTTTTAGCTTGCCACAGCCCCAGAAATTGAGTGGGGGGAGGGATGCATCCTGCATTTGGGACCTAAAACGGGTGGAGGGAGAATTGGGGGATTCTTTTGCCCCGGCGTTCCCCATCACTCCTAGCTCTTTCCCCTCCCAGCCTGTGCGCCCAGATAGATACCTGAATGTCCGCAGAATCTCCGCCTGGCCAGGATTGGGGCCGTGGCCACGGGGCAGCCAAGGTGGCAGAGCCAGGTTCCCGGGGGCCCGCATGGCGTGGAGGAGGGGGCACCCGGATTCCCTTGGTGTCAGTATCTGCGCCCCGGCGCCGGATCCTGGTCCCTCCTCCCGGAGCGCCCCGGGCACAGCGCCGGCTCGGGAGGAGAGAAGCTGGTGGGGGGGGGCGGAGCTCTGCTGTGCTATTTATAGCCTAGTCTCTGCGGGTGGGGGCGTCGGGCACCAAACTGCTCCCCCACTCATGCACACATAAACCCTCAAAAAACCTAGAGGCTCCAATCCTGACTTCCCTTTCTTAACCGACCTCCCCTCAGCCCCAACAAACCTAAGTGTTCCTTAGGGGACTCTGCGACCCAAACAGGGACCATCATGAAGATTCTTCGCTGAGCTTCAGCAGATCCCGATTCTCCGCACTTGGTGTGTTTATGCGCTCCTGTGCACCAGACCTGACCTGCCACACACATGGCATATGGCACACCGTGCAGACGTCTGTAGAGAGGCTTTTTGGATCCACAGCCGGTGTCCATACTGTGCAAAGAGAGGCAAGAGATGTGGCTGTCTTCCTGTAGTTTAATTGTGAAGGAGAGCACGGTCCAGCCTGGAGTCAGACAGATACACCCCCGCCCCATCTCTCAAAAACAGAACAACCATCACTGAGAAATGTGGACCTCAGCTCCCTTATATAGACCTTTTAGATAACTATGAGGAAGGTGGATACGGAGGGCACTTTTAGATAGGGCAAGGGACATTCCCAGGTGCCTCCACTCATATTATTGTGGGAAGGGAGATAGGAAATGGGCAGGAAGAAGAGCGAACCTTGCGATACAGTCTCTCATTGCATCTCTTTAATCTCAGTCTTGCTTAGACGTTATTATTTTTTCCATTTTGCTTGAAGGTCTCTCAAACGCTCCTTCTATCTTCTCTCTTCCTGTCTATTGGTCTCTCACACTGTCTCTGCCTCTCCTTGCCACCTGCCCTGTCTCCATGGTTACCATAGCTTCCATCTACATATTTTCGTACTGAGTTTGTGTCCAGCTGGAAGGCACCAAGGGAAGTGAGAGAAGAAGAAAAATGATAAGGATTTAGAAAGTTCACTCAGGGTCCTGAGCTAATTCAGAGGCTGGAGACCCCCCAGATGAAAGATACAGAAAATAATGTTCCCAGGGATGGTAGAGAGAGAACTATTTGCAGGAAGCTACCCATTTTTTTTTTTTTTTTTTTTTAAGATGGGGTTTCACCATGATGGCCAGGCTGGACTTGAACTCCTAACCTCAGGTGATCCGCCCACCTCGGCCTCCCAAAGTGCTAGGATTACAGGCGTGAGCCACCGCACCCAGCCTGGAGCTACCGATTTTTACTAGTTAGTTCTTGGACATGTGTCAACTACGTGCCATGTGCTTTACATACACTATCTTCAATCCTCACAACTCTATAATATAGGAACTATCATCTTGTTACAGATCAGGAAACAGACTTAATAAGGTTAAGCAAGTTCTCCCAAGCTTCACAGCTAACTTTGTGTCCTATGGCACAGACAGGGCACTTGCCACTACGCCTAAGGCGACCCAGTCTACAGTCCGTTTTCTCTAACATCTGGGATGTTCTTCTTGACTAATTCCTAGCTTTTATCTCCATTCTGAACTCTTTCCCCTGTTTATGTTTGTGTGTGTGTGTGTGAAAATAGGACTTCTCTTTCCATTCTGCCCCGTTTCCCAAGGGGCTTGCAGGAGGTGGAAGGTAGTGGAAAATGCAGAAAAAGGCTGGGCGCGGTGGCTCGCGCCTGTAATCCCTGCATTTTGGGAGGCCAAGGTGGGAGGATCATGAGGTCAGGAGTTCTGAGACCAGCCTGGCCAGTATGGTGAAACCCCACCTCTATATGTAAAAATTCTTTTTTTTTATAAAAATTTTAAAAATGCAGAAAAGGCTGGGCTCCTGCCCTGTCTCTCCTAGTACTCTGATCCCAAATCCTTCCTTCCTCAAACCCTCTGCCCACCTTCGCACAGACACGGCAGCAACCCACAGAAAAAACATTTTTAGAAAAGAAGTATCCATTGGTGGTGCTGGAGAGAGGCAGTGTAGGATTGAAAGGAAGGCTGGAGTAATGGAGAAGAGACCAAGCTGTGAAGCCAGAGCCACAAAAAGGCTGATCCCTAAAGAGCGGCTTTCACAGGGGTTTATTTCTCCATAGGCCCACTTCTCTTATGGCCTCTCTGCGGGGGCTCCCTCAACACAGTCCCTCGATGAGATATGAGTGTCACGTTCCCTCGGTGAACTCTCGCCGGCCAGGGGCTCCTTCATCTGGAGTGAGACCGGAAATAAGTGACCGCAGGTAATTCTGCAACCCCAGCTCTCTCCGCGACCTGCTTCGCAAGCCTCGGTTCCGGCGGACTCGCTGCCTCCCTCCTTCTCTCCGGAGGCTTCAAGAGGGCGGACCTCCCTCCTCGGCTTCTCCGGCATTGGCCGAGAAAACTGACCAATGGGGAGCTCCGGGAGGCGGGCCTAAAACGCCGCCGCCTGGAGGAAGCCCAGCATATTTCAAGTTGGCCGCGGCCTGGGCTCCGCGTGGGGGAGGGGCAGCAGGTAAGGCTCGGACCTGGTGGCTCGGACCTGGTTCGGTCCCACATTTCCCGAGCTTGTTCATCCCGGCCGGGCTGCGAAAGAGACAACGCTTTCCGGCGGGTTGTTGGATCAGCCCGCTTCTGATCCCTACTCTTTCTCTCCTGGGCTCCCATTTCTGTGTTGATTGTATACTAGAGAATGGTAGTTTTCTGTCGCGCATGGGGAGAGAGATTAAAGCAGAAAACGAGACAGCCTCTTGTACCTCTCTTTGGTGTAGCATCACCTTCCCCCGAAACCATTAATATTATCCCAAGAGCTTGACAAACTCCTGTAATCTGTGAAGACTAGTTTTCCTGGGCCGCCCTTCTTGCAAAATGAATTGTTCCCCCGTCTGCGTTTTGTGTATACCTTTATTAGAAGAACACTTAGTGCACTCTCTCCCTTTAATGTTTCCGTGCTTTTTAGAATAGAAGGTTTTGTAGCACAGGTGCTAGTGGTTAATACGTAGCGCCCAATAAACGTTAGTTCAATAGAGTTGGTTTCTGGCAACTAGCACTCTTTTTGGGGAGGCAGAATTTAAACTCCTAACGTAACTAGGGAACAATAAAAGACAATACAGTATGTAATTAAGAGCCGTTAAATTAGTGGTTCATAATATTAGGGTTTCATAATTGTTTCTACAATCTAGAGAAGGAAGAAACCAAGGAGAACTGGAATGGTGAGGGGAGACTATGGATCACAAGGTCTCAAGTTCGGAAGGGCCCATAGAAGTCATGTATTTATTCATTCATTCAACAAATATTTACTGAGCAACTACTATATGCCAGACACAATGCTAAACCATGGTGATCATAGGGAATCCTCTACTAGAGCCATGCATCCTTCTTCGACAAACTATTTAGTAAGTTATTACTCATCTTCTACGTAAACATCTTTAGTGAGGGAATTCTCTTACCTTTCTTGTAGGTCATTCCATTTTTTAATATCTGTTTTTGTTTTTGTTTTTTTTTGAGACGGAGTTTCACTCTTGTTACCCAGACTGGAGTGCAATGGCGCGATCTCGGCTCACCGCAACCTCCGCCTCCTGGGTTCAGGCAATTCTCCTGCCTCAGCCTCCTGAGTAGCTGGGATTACAGGCACGCGCCACCATGCCCAGCTAATTTTTTGTATTTTTAGTAGAGACGGGGTTTCACCATGTTGACCGGGATGGTCTCGATCTCTTGACCTCGTGATCCACCCGCCTCGGCCTCCCAAAGTGCTGGGATTACAGGCGTGAGCCACCGCGCCCGGCAATATCTGTTCTTTAGTCAATATCCAACAAATATTACAAATAAATATATAGCTCAAGGAAATGCATTTCACACTTCCACTGTAAAAGAGGGTTATCTGGCGGGCGCGGTGGCTGACGCCTGTAATCCCAGCATTTTAGGAGGCCGAGGCAGCCGGATTACCTGAGGTTGGGAGTTTGAGACCAGCCTGACCAACATGGAGAAACCCCGTTTCTACGAAAAATACACAAATTAGCCAGGCGTGGTGGCACATGCCTGTAATCACAGCTACTCGGGAGGCTGAGGCAGGAGAATCACTTGAACCCTGGGAGGTGGAGGTTGTGATTAGCCGAGATCCGCCATTGCACTCTAGCCTGGGCAGGCAACAGGAGCGAAACTCCGTCTCAAAAAAAAAAAAAAAAAAAAAAGAGAGAGAGAGAAATCTGTCCCTCTTCTACAGTGGAAGTGGTAGCATTCTTAAAAGCAAGCCATTTCTGATTGGGCATGGTGGCTCACGCCTGTAATTCCCACACTTTAGGAGGCTGAAGTGGGCAGATCACTTTAGCCCAGGCATTCAAGACCAGCCTGGGCAACATGGCAAAACCCTGTATTTACAAAAACTACAAAAATATGGCCAGGCATGGTGGCACAGGCCTGTAATTCTAGCTGCTCAGGAGGCTGAGGTGGGAGGGTTGCTTGAGCTGGGGAAGTTGAGGCTGCAGTGAGCCAAGATTGTGCCACTGCACTCCAGCCTAAGCAACAGAACAAGAACTTGTATACAAAAAAAAAAATTACGAGCTGCCACCATGAATGTGACAGGTGTCCACTAAACTGACTCACCCTTAATATCCCCCCATAGGAAGTGAATTTAGATGCCTTAACACATTCCCCTTTTAATTTTTTAAATAAAATAGAAAATAAATAAAATGGATACGTGTAACCATTTATTGTTAGATTATTTCAAATATTTCAGAATTTTTGCTACTATAAATAACTTTGATGAATATCCTTTTACTTATATCTGTGACCGTATATCTGATTATGTCTTTGGGATAGATTTTTAAAATGAGATTGCTGAATTAGGGATATAAATATTTCTTTCTTTATCTCTTTCTTTCTTTTTTTGAGATGGACTATCACTCTGTAGCCAGGCTGCAATACAGTGGCACAATCTTGCCTCACTGCAACCTTCCACTCCCTGGTTCAAGCAATTCTTCTGCCTCAGCCTCCTGAGTAGCTGGGATTACAGGCATGTGCCACCACACCAAGCTAATTTTTTTTGTTGTTGTATTTTTACTAGAGACAGGGTTTCACCATGTTGGCCAGGATGGTCTCGATCTCCTGACCTCAGGTGATCCGCCTGTCTTGGCCTCCCAAAGTGCTGGGATTATAGGCGTGAGCCACCGTGCTCAGCCAACAAATTCTTATTATTTCTCTAGTCTCCATGAGACATCTTCTCTCCCATAATGTGTTCTTTTCTTTTCTCTTCTTTTCCCTTCCCTCCCCTTCCCTCCCCTTCCCTGCTGAACCCTCTCCGCTCCCTCTCTCCCCCGCTTTCTCCCTTCCTTTCTTTCTCTTTCTTTTTTTGACGGAGTTTTGCTCTTGTGACCCAGTCCGAAGTACAATGTCATGATCTTGGCTCACCACAACCTCTGCCTCTGGGGTTCAAGTGATTCTCCTGCCCCAGCCTCCCGAATAGCTGGGATTACAGACATGCACCACCACACCTGGCTAATTTTTGTATTTTTAGTAGGGATGGGGTTTTTCCATGTTATTCAGGCTGGTCTTGAACTCCCAACCTCAGGTGATCCGCCCACCTCGGCCTCCCAAAGGGCTAGGATTACAGGCGTGAGCCACCGTGCCCGGCCCCATAATATGTTCTTTTCAAACAGATTGCAGGTTAATATGTTAACCAACAGCCATTGTTTCCTCAAAATGTTCCTGGCAGTTGGGCTTGAAACTTTCCAGATTCCTCAGATACACATTTTTCTATCTTCTCCTGGCTACAGATTGTTAATCTCATTTAGTGTTCTGTTATTACATTTAAATTTTATTTATTTATTGAGACAGGGTCTCACTCTACTACCCAGACTGGTACACAGTTGTGTGATAATAGCTCACTGCAGCCTCCACCTCCTGGGCCCAAGTGATCATCTGCCCTGGCCTCCCAAAGTGCCGAGATTACCTCTGTGAACCACCACACCTGGCCCTTTTAAACGATTTTTAATTAATATTGTAATGTTATTATAGTATTCTATTCAGTATAGAAAAAAACTTAAAGTATATATAACCTGGCTGGGCATGGTGGCTCATACCTGTAATCTCTGCTCTTTGGGAGGCTGAGATGGGCAGATCATCTGAGGTCAGGAGTTTGAGGTTTGAGACCAGCCTGGCCAACATGACCAAACCACGTCTCTACTAAAAATACAAAAATTAGCCCAGCATGGTGGTGGGTGCCTGTAATCCCAGCTACTCGGGAGACTGAGGCAGGAGAACTGCTTGAACCCATGAGGTGGAGGCTGCAGTGAGCCGAGATCACACCACTGCACTCCAGCCTGGGTGACAGAGCAAGACTCTGTCTCAAAAAAAAAAAATAAAGATACACAACTCTCCCCACCAAAAAAAACTTGATCCTTCAAATTAACCTTTGTTAATTTTTGGTACCTATTCTTCAATAACAGATTTTTATTTTTTAATTATTTTTATTTATTTATTTATTTATTTATTTAAGATGGGGTTTCACCATGATGGCCAGGCTGGTCTTGAACTCCTGGCCTCAGGTGATCCACCCATCTCGGCCTCCCAAAGTGCTAGGATGACAGGCGTGAGCCACCGCGCCCGGCCAGTAACAGATTTTTAATTCATATGTGTGTATGTATTTCTGACGAGAGATTACTGTCTACATGTTATTTTATGTATTTATTTATTTTTTAAGATGGGGTTTCACCATGATGGCCAGGCTGGTCTTGAACTCCTGACCTCAGGTGATCCACCTACCTCGGCCTCCCAAAGTGCTAGGATTACAGGCATGAGACACCGCGCCCGGCTACATGTTATTTTTAAATATTTTTTTCACCAACTAATCTCTTGTGAATTTTGAATTGCTACTTGATTTTTGTTGCTACTTGATTTTTGTTCTTGCTTGAGACAGGGTCTCACTCCGTCACCCAGCGTGAGTGCAGTGTCATGATCACGGCTCACTGCAACCTCTGTCTCCCAGGCTGAAGCAATCCTTCCACATGTAGCTGGGACTGCCAGCATGTGCCACCATGCCCGGCTAATTTTTTTATTTTTTGTAGAGATGAGTTCTCACTATGTTGCCCAGGCTGGTCTCAAACTCCTGGGCTCAAGCAGTCATCCCACCTCGGCCTCCCAGAGTTCTGGGATTACAGGCATGAACCACCACGCCCAGCCTTGAGGTTTATTTTTTATCTTTTAAATAATAGATTTTATATTTCAGAACAGTTTCAGACTTAAAGAAAAATTTAGCAGATAATGCCAAGAATTCCCATTTGTCCCAGTGCAGTTTCCCCTATTCACATTGTAGATTTAGTACAGTATATTTGTTACAATTAATGAATGAATACTTAGTTATTTTGAGGAAACAATGGCTGTTGGTTAAGATATTAAATACATTATTCTTTTTTTTTTTTTTAAAGACGGGGTTTCACAATGTTAGTCAGGCTGGTCTTGAACTCCCGACCTCAGGTGATCCTCCCGCCTTGGCCTCCAAAGTGCTTGGATTACAGGCGTGAGCCACCACGCCCGGCCCCTAAATACATTATTATTAACTAAGGTGCATACTTGCTTGACCCGTCTTTGGTTTTTACCTATTGCTCTTTTTCTGTACCTGGATCCCATTTAGGATACCACATTATATTTAGTTGTCACGTCCCCTTAGGCTCCCCTTAAGTGTGACGGGTTTCTCAGACTTGCCTGTTTTTGATGACTGACAGTTTTGTGGAGTTGAGTATACATGTAGGATGCCTTTCTGCTGGAATTTGTCTGATGTTTTTCTTATTATTAACCTGGGCTTATGGGTTTTTAGGAGGATGATTACAGAGTGAAGTACCATTTTATCATAAGGGCATATACTGAAAACATAATTGATGAGTATTGATGCTGACCTTGATCATCTGGTTGAAGTCGTGTTTTTCTGGTCTCTCCACTGTGAAGATATTCCTCCTGATTTCCTAAATTATATTGAATTAAATTTCCTGTACACAGTCCACACATAAGAAGTAGGGAGTTATAGCCGGGTGTGGTGGCTCACACCTGTAATCTTAGCACTTTGGGAGGCCGAGGGGGGCGGATCATCTGAGGTCAGGAGTTCGAGATCAGCCTGACTAACATGGAGAAACCCCATCTCTACTAAAAATACAAAATTAGCCAGGCGTGGTGGCACATGCTTGTAATACCAGCTACTCAGGAGGCTGAGGCAGGAGAATATCTTGAATCTGGGAGGCAGAGGTTACGGTGACCTGAGATCCTGCCATTGCACTCCAGCCTGGGCAACAAGAGTGAAACTCAGCATCAAAAAAAAAAAAGAAGAAGAAGAAGAATTGGGAAGTCATGCTCCCCTGCTCCCTTGAGGATGGAGTGTCTACATATTTTATTTGGAATTCTACGTGAGAGATTTGTTTATTCTCCCCCATATAAATAGATACAGTCATTTATTCATATCACTATAGATTCAGATGTTTATCTTATGCTTTGAGATTACAATCTAATACTACTTCACTTATTTTGTTCCTCAAATTGTTCCAGCTTTGATGTTGGGAGCTTTTTCAGTTGGCTCTTAATGTCCCTTTGACACAGCTTCATCAAAATGTTCATTTTTTTCTTTTTCCTTTTTGAGATGGAGTTTCACTCTTGTTGCCCAGGCTGGAGTCCAATGGCATGATCTCAGCTCACCGCAAACTCTGCCTCCCAGGTTCAAGCAATTCTTCTGCCTCAGTCTCCTGAGTGGCTGGGATCATAGGCATGCACCAGCACACCTGGCTAATTTTGTATTTGTAGTAGAGACAGGGTTTCTCCATATTGGTCAGGCTGGTCTCAAACTCCCGACCTCAGGTGATCTGCCTGCCTCAGCCTCCTGAAGTGTTGGGATTATAGGTGTCAGCCACCACTCTCGGCTATTTTCTTTTTTTCTGCTTTTTTTTTTTGAGATGGAGTCTCGCTCTTGTTACCCAGGCTGGAGTGCAATGGCGCCATCTCGGCTCACCGCAACCTCCGCCTCCTGGGTTCAGGCAATTCTCCTGCCTCAGCCTCCTGAGTAGCTGGGATTACCGGCACGCGCCATCATGCCCAGCTAATTTTTTTTTGTATTTTTAGTAGAGATGGGGTTTCACCATGTTGACCAGGATGGTCTCGATCTCTTGACCTCATGATCCACCCGCCTCGGCCTCCCCAAGTGCTGGGATTACAGGCGTGAGCCACTGCGCTCGGCCTTTTTCTGCTTTTTGTTTGTTTCTTGGAGATAGAGTCTCACTCTGCCACCCAGGCTGGAGTGCAGCGGTGCAATCATGACTCACTGCAGCATCAATCGCCCCAGCCAGAGCAATCCTTCCCAATAGCTGGGACTCCACACCTGGCTAATTTTTTTATTTTTTGTAAAGATGGGGTTTTGCCCTGTTGTCCAGACTGGTCTCAAACTCCTAGGGCTCAAGTGACCTCCCTACTCCAGCCTCCTAAAGTGCTGGGATTACAGGCATGAGCCCAGCTAACCCCATCACTATGTGAATGTGGTTGTGATTTTGAGCACTTTCTTACTTTTTAGTACCTCAAGATGCTCTAGACTCATCTTGTGTATTTCCTACCCTGTCCTAGAGTCAGCTAGGACTCCAGGGAGCCCCGGTGCCTTTTACTGGAAAGTTGTTTTAGAGACCAAGATCTGAGTGCTAGGTATGCTCATTGCTACTGGGGTATCATTTCTCTAAAGTTTCCTTTTCATCTGGCGATTTTATTCCCCCATCCTAGCTGCCTCTGACTGGTTTATCAGGTTTGGTGATAAGAGGCAGAGTGAAAATTCAGTAGAAGGAGAAACTTTGGATTCATCAATGTTGATCACAGTGGAATAAACTGCCTTGGGGGAGAATGGATACCATCTCTGTAGGGAAGTGCCACCAGAAGCTGAATCACAATTCACAGAGTAATGTCAGGCATGTTGTCTCACCCCTTTTAATCCCAGCACTTAGGGAAGCCAAAGCAGGTGGATCACTTGAGTCCAGGAGTTCGAGATTAGCCTGGGTGACATGGCAAAACCCCGTCTCTACAAAATATACAAACATTAACTGGGCTTGGGGGCACATCTGTAGTCCCAGCTACTCAGGAGGCTGAGGCGGGAGGATTGCTTGAGTCTGGGAGGTGGAGGTTGCAGCGAGCTGAAATGGCACCACTGCATTCCAGTGAAGTCCTGCACTGGGAGAGGTTTAGACTAGATGACCTCTAAGGAGCCTCCCAATTGTAAGATTCTGTGCTTCCAAGTGGAATTTAAAAAGATCAATTTTGAGCCGGGTGCAATGGCTCAAGCTTGTAATCACAGCACTTTGGGAGGCCGAGGCAGGTGGATCACCTGAGGTCAGGAGTTTGAGACCAGTCTGGCCAACATGGCAAAAATCTATCTCTAGTAAAAATGCAAAAATGGGCTGGGCATGGTAGTGCATGCCCGTAATCCCATCTATTTAGGAGGCTGAGGCAGGAGAATTCCTTGAACCAGGAGGTGGAGGTTGCACTGAGCCGAGATAGTACCACTATACTCCAGCCTGGGTAACAGAGTGAGACTTCGTCTCAAAAAAAAAAAAAAAATCCATTTTGACTGGGTGTGGTGGCTCACACCTGTAATCCTAGTACTTTGGGAGGCCAAAGTAGGCGGATCACGAGATCAGGGGTTTGAGACCAGCCTGGCCAACATGATGAAACTCTGTCTCTACTAAAAATAGAAAAATTAGCCGGGTATGGTAGTGTGTGCCTGTGAGTCCCAGCTACTCGGGAGGCTGAGGCAGGTGAATCGTTTGAACTCAGGAGGCGGAGGTTGCAGTGAGCCTAGACTGCACCATTGCACTTTAGCCTGGGCGACAGAGCAAGACTTTGTCTCAAAAACAAACAAACAAACAAAAAACTCAATTTGGCCTTGTGCGGTGGCTCATGCCTGTAATCCCAGCACTTTGGTAGGCTGAGACAGGTGGATCACTTGACATAGCGAAACCCCGTCTCTTAAAACAAACAAACAAACAAAAAAAGCCAGGCGTGGTGGCACACACCTGTAGTTCCAGCTACTTGGGAGGTTAAGGTGGGAGGATCACCTGAGCCCAGGAGGTTGAGGCTACAGCGAGCCATCATCACGCCACTGTACTCCAGCCTGGGTGACAGAAAGATACCCTGTCTCAAATAAAATAAAAAGATCAATTTGATTGTAATGTCTCTTTTCCCCTGGTTGACAATGAGGTTGATGACTCATCCCTGTGCTCTTACACTGCCTGGCACACTATCTTTTTCATGGTCGATGAAAAATTAATGTTTTGCTGAATGCATTGCATTATATTGAATTGGGGCCTGGTTGAGTTTGGAAGGGCAAAGAGAGAAAGAATTCGAAGTTTATATGTAGAAATTCAGATAGTAGCTGGCATAGTGGTTCATGCCTGTTATCCCAACACTTCGAGAGGCTGAGGCAGGAGGATCACTTGAGCCCAGGGGTTCGAGGCTACAGTGAGCTGTGATCGTACCATTGCACTTAAGCATGGGTGACAGAACATCTCTAAAAATAAAAATAAGGAAATGAAGGCTGGGTGCAGTGGCTCATGCCCGTAATCCCAGCACTTTGAGAAGCTGAGGTGGGCAGATCGCCTGAGGTCGGCAGTTCAAGACCAGCCTGGCCAGCAGGGTGAAACCCTGTCTCTAATAAAAATACAAAAATTAGCTGGGTGTGGTGGCAGGCGCCTATAATCCCAGCTACTTGGGAAACGGAGGCAGGAGAATCGCTTGAACCTGGGAGGTCGAGGTTGCAGTGAGCAGAGATCACACCATTGCACTTCATCCTGAGAGTGAGACTCCGTCTCAAAACAAAACAACAATGAAAGGAATGCAGATAGAGATAAGCATCAAATTGTCCTAGGGATGTAGAGTTGTGTCCAAGAGTCTAAGCACTTTCTCCTTTGTGCTAGTTAAACTATATTGTAATTATCTGACCTGTTTGGGGGACCATGTCTCATTCATGTTTATATTTCCAGAAATTCTCTGTCTGACACTGTGCCTTCTCAGTCAAAATTTGTTGAATGACACTGACTTTTCATGTTCCAGGGAGAGAAGATGGAATGTCTTGTATGTCCTTGGCTTCCTGTCCATTCGACTACATTTCTTTTTCTCTTTCTTTTTGTCTTTCTCAGGTTTTCTCACTGGATCTCTGAATACCCAGGCCCCCTCCACTATGGCCAGCCGGGGTGGGGGCCGAGGTCGTGGCCGGGGCCAGCTGACCTTCAACATGGAGGCTGTGGGCATTGGGAAAGGGGATGCTTTGCCCCCACCCACGCTGCAGCCCTCTCCACTCTTCCCTGTGAGTTTCTTCACTCCCTTCCCAAACTCTCATGTGCCCCTGGCTGACTACATGATTCTGGGTTCCTCCTAGACCATCATGAAGTCGCTTTGGGAGGCCGAGGCGGGTGGATCACCTGAGGTCAGGAGTTCGAGACCAGCCTGGCCAAAACGGCAAAACCCCATCTCTAGTAAAAATATGAAAATGAGCTGGGCATTGTAGTACATGCCTGTAATCCCATCTGCTCAGGAGGCTGAGGCAGGAGAATCACTTGAACCCAGGAGGTGGAGGTTGCAGTGAGCCGAGATAGTCCCTCATCTTGCCCCTCTCTGTCTCTGTACTCCCAATGCACAGGGGATGTTTTGCAGGCAAAGAAGTATCCACCTTCACTTCTCCCTAACTTTCGAAATGATGTTACTCCCCTCATTCTCTTTTGGCCTCTGCTCAGTGGGAGTATTAGATTAAATTGGGGGGAAGGGTCCTCTCAGATTTGTACTAGCATTTTCTCCCTGAACTGACTACTGCCCCTGCCTCTTTAGCCCCTGGAGTTTCGCCCAGTACCTCTGCCCTCGGGAGAGGAAGGGGAGTATGTCCTGGCACTGAAGCAGGAGCTACGAGGAGCCATGAGGCAGCTCCCCTACTTCATCCGGCCAGCTGTCCCCAAGAGAGGTCAGTTGGAATGCCAGCATCCCATTCTGAGTGTCTTCCGTGGGCAATGCCCTGTGCTCAGCACCACTGGGGGCCAGAGAGGCACAAGAAGGGTACCGTCTGACTGGGGAGATGATAATAGTTACTTCCGTGTCTGAAGTGCGTTATGGTTTTCGTGGTTTGAGTCTCATAATAGTCTTGGTACAGTGGACGGTTAAATACTAAAATCCCATTTTACATGTATAAGTGGGGGGATGTATTTTCTAAAAATGTATATATTTTTAATTTTTTTGTAAAATAGAGATGGAGGTCTCCTTATGTTGCCCAGGCTGGTCTTGAACTTCTGAGTTCAAGGGATTCTCCCGCCTTGGCCTCCCAAAAGTGCTGGGATTACAGGCATGAGTCACCACACCCAGCAAAATGTTTAACTATCTGGATATTACAGCCACCAACCAACAAGGGAAGACAGACCTGGTTTCTTTCTTTTTTTTTCTTGAGACGCTCTTGTTACCCAGGCTGGAGTGCAATGGCGCGATCTCAGCTCACCACAACCTCCGCCTCCTGGGTTCAAGCAATTCTCCTGCCTCAGCCTCCCGAGTAGCTGGGACTACAGGTGTGCGCCACCATGCCCTGCTAATTTTTGTATTTTTAGTAGAGACAGGGTCTCACCATGTTGACCAGGATGGTCTCGATCTCTTGACCTCGTGATCCACCCGCCTCAGCCTCCCAAAGTGCTGGGATTATAGGCGTGAGCCACCGCATGCAGCTTAGACCCTGGTTTCTTATTCCCTACCACACTTTCCACTACAACATACTCTTTCTTTTTTTTTTTCTTTTTTTTTTCTTTTTTTACCATACTCTTTCTTAATACAGTCATGCCTTTGAACTAAGGGACGGCAAAAAAAAAATCGTGGCCAGGTGTGGTGGCTCATGCCTATAATCCCCGCATTTTGGGAGGCTGATGCGGGTGGATCACGTGAGACCAGGAGTTTGAGGCCAGCCTAGCCAACATGGTGAAACCCTGTCTCTACTAAAAATACAAAAATTAGCCAGGCACGGTGGCGTGTGCCTGTGGTCTCAGCTACTCAGGAGGCTGAGGCAGGAGAATCGCTTGAACCTGGGAGGCGGAGGTTGCAGTGAGCTGAGATCTCGCCACTGCATTCCAGCCTGGGTGACAGAGCAAGGCTCTGTCTCAAAAAAAAAAAAAAAAATTGGCCGGACACAGTGGCTCAGGCCTGCAATCCCAGCACTTTGGGAGACTGAGGCAGGTGGATCACCTAAGGTCGGAAGTTCGAGACCAGCCTGGCCAACATAGTGAAACCCTGTCTCTACTGAAAATACAAAAAATTAGCCAGGTGTGGTGGCAGGCACCTGTAATCTCAGCTACTTGGGAGGCTGAGGCAGGAGAATCACTTGAACCCAGGAGGCGGAAGTTGCAGTGAGCCGAGATTGCACCATGGCATTCCAGACCAGGAAACAGTGCAAGACTCCATCTCAAAAAAAAAAAAAAAAAAAAAAAAATTAGCCGAGTGTGGTGGCATGTGCCTGTAATCCCAGCTACTTGGGAGGCTGAGGCAGGAGAATCGCTTGAACCTGGGAGGCAGAGGCTGCGGTGAGCCGAGATCACTCCACTGCACTCCAGCTCGGGTGACAGTGCCAGACTCTGTCTCAAAAAAAAAAAAGAAGAATGATAAGGTCCTCACTGAAGCTGACCCCCTGGGCTCTGGTTTTGGCGTAAAGGGACAGATAATTGCGGAGTATTGAGGTGGCTGGACTCTCAGGGATAACCCTGTTCTAGGTCTCTGATAAAATGTTGATCCTCCCACCCCTCAGATGTGGAGCGGTATTCAGACAAATACCAGATGTCAGGTCCGATTGACAATGCCATCGACTGGAACCCTGGTAGGTGATGGGCCCTTTCGTTGACTGCCCTTCTTTCAAATGCTGGAGAGGCTTCAAGCCATTGCCATCACCCCCATGTCCCCACCCCACTCCCCCATCCAGCATCTGCAATCTAGAGCCTTAATTAAGTTCCAAAACACTCTCAGATTCTACTTGGAAAAGCTATTCAACAGTTCCCACTACTCAGGAGATATCCAAGCCACAGTTTTGTTCTGAACAACCTGGACCCAGCCCCTTTCTTCCTCTCCTTTGAAACCATCACCCCCTTTAAAACCAGTCATCATTCGTTGGAGACTGCAGGCAGGGTCCTATTGACATTTACATTCCCACTATTCCCAGATTGGCGGCGTCTACCCCGAGAGCTAAAGATCCGAGTGCGGAAGCTACAGAAGGAACGTGAGTGCAGCTGGAAAAAGGAGGGAGAAGAGAGGTTTCCTCCATCAGCCTGAGAGCCAAGGCTGCTATGGTCTCACCTTCCCTCGCAGTTGCTAGACCCAATCTACCAAGTGTTGTTGCTAGATGTCACAGTGGCCACATGAGGGCAGCAGAGTGACATGTTCTTTGCAGGAGGCTGGGGTAAAAAGCTGGCAGAATTTGCTCTCTGATGGTTCACCTTTTGATCCCCCACCAGGGATTACGATTCTGCTCCCGAAGAGGCCCCATAAGACCTCAGAAGATAAGGAGGAGACAATACAGAAACTAGAGGTGAGGAGGAAGTGTGCATAGAGCCCTCCTGAGCCCTGGATCCATTCCCTCTCTCAGCCCGTGTGTGCCTCCATTTTCCCTCCTGTGAACCGAATCTGAGTTTCCATTCCTATTCATCCCCACCTGAGACCCTGGAGAAGAAGGAAGAAGAAGTAACTTCAGAGGAAGACGAGGAGAAGGAAGAAGAAGAAGAGAAGGAAGAGGAGGAAGAAGAAGAGTATGATGAGGAAGAACATGAAGAGGTGAAGGGGACTCCTTCCACCTTAGCCCCCCTCCCTTTACCCCATAAACTCCGGGGATCTCAACTCTTTACACCAGGGATGCTCCCCTCAGAGGGTTGGCATGCCAACAGCGATAGCGCCCTTCTGGGTAGGGGCTTCCCTCGACTTCATCTGTCCCTTCTCCAAACTACAGCTGGAAGAGATGTCTCAGGCCTGGAATGTGTGATGGGGAGGAAAGGGGTCTGGTACACAGGAAGGAAGGTGAATGCCAAAAGCAGGCTTGACTTTTACTTATTTTTTTTCCATTTCAGGAAACTGATTACATCATGTCATATTTTGACAACGGAGAGGACTTTGGGGGTGACAGTGATGACAATATGGACGAGGCTATCTACTGAAGAAGGACTCGGACCCCCGTATGTTTCTTGAGGATGCAGAGAGTAGCTGTCCCTATGATTTGGTTTTTCAGACAAACAAATCATTTGGTCAGAGTTCGCATAATCTGTCTGGCCCCTGGAGATGGGAATGGAGGATGATGACAGTTTATTTTCTCCACTTCCCCTCCTTCCACGTTTGTGTCACCTCTGATATCTTGGGGAAAGTGCAAAGGATAAATATGTCAATTGCATGAAGGGAGAAAGGAGAATTGAAAGAAGAACTGGGGTTGTTAGAGCTGAGATGGCTCTACCCCTACCCAATTTGTATAGCTCTTTGTGGCGATCATTAGGGGTGGGAGCAGTTTGCAGGAGTAAGACTGGTTTTGTATTTTTAAATAAAGTGTTTTTCTCTGTCTCTCTGTCCTGGGTGAGGCCTGGTGAGGGAGGGCTGGAGGAACGAAGGGAATGCCTAACTGAGCAGGGTCCGGTGTGACACAATGGAGGGCCACAGCCCGCTTGTCCTTCGTCCCTTCCCTCCTCCCCCTGTGGTGACACACAGAGTCACAATCCTGCCCCCAGGGAATATTCAAGACCTCATCTGTAGGGCTGTGAAAAGTAAGGTGTAGAAACAGCCTCTGCCCCCCGCAGACCAGCTGACTTCTGAACCTCTGGTCCTTGGGCCTCGAGGACATGATCGCGTCTGTTCACACGTGTTCACAAGGACACAGGCCCTGTCTTTGCCACACTTGACCTTGATCTTGTCCTTATTTACAAAGGATGATTACAGCTATAAAAATGAAAAAAAGAGCTGAAGTCACAACTGCATCTTCCTGGGAAAAAAAAAGTGAAAAAAAGAGCCGGGCATGGTAGCTCACGCCTGTAATCCCAGCACTTTGGGAGGCTGAGGTGGGCGGATCACCTGAGGTCAGGAGTTCGTGACCAGCCTGACAAATACGGTGAAACCCCATCTTAAAAAAAAAAAAAAGGAAAAAAAGAATGATTACATCTATTTTTGTGGAGGAAGTCAAGAAAACCAGGTATGAGGAAGGAGGAGGAACTGATTTACCCAGCATACTCCCTCTTCTCCCAGACCCTGGAGATGCCACTTTGAAAAGTATGTCTGTGTGGAGGGAGCCCCCTAAATATCCTGTCCTCCAGTCACAGAAACCAGTGTGTGGCTGAGTTGCATTTCTCTTTTGGTTCTTCCCTTTGTGGAATTTAGTTAGCTTTTCTCCCTTTCTTTGGAGGAAGGGAGGTAGGCGGTGGTGTTTAACAGGAAGTAAGGAGGGTGGGGAGGAAGGGAGTGACTTAGGGACACTCACAGATCTGAGAGGTGCTTTCTCGCCCACATAGCTCTCCCTCGTGTGAGGTCACTTTCCGAGGCCCTGATTGGCTTCTGAGGAAGCCTTAGATGAGCTGATTGGTTCCAACCACTTGACATGCAACAGTCACGGGCAAGCTGCGTGTCCAGAATAGGAACTGAATAAGGAGGCCTGCTTCATGCTATCATAGCAACCCTACTGAGCATTTGAAAGTAAGATGGGATATAGAAAAACCTTCGAAAAATTCCCCAACTGTACTCAGGCAGGCCAACTGAATTCCCTGCAGCATCCAGTGATAGAGACTGGCAATCTGAGGTTGAATATGTCTGACCCCATTGTACAGAATGAAGAAAGGCTGTGACTCCATTGAGAGAAAGTACTTTAAAAGCCTAGTTTCGGTGTGTCAGTGTTTACATGGAAGCAGTGGCAGGCGCCATGGCTCAAGCCTGTAAGACTAGCAGTTTGGAAGGATGAAGCAGGAAGATTGCTTGAAGCCAGGAGTTTGAAACCAGTCTAGGCAACAAAGTGAGACCCTGTCTCTACAACAAAAATATTTAAAAATCTTTAAAATAGCTGAGTGTGGTGGCACTCCTTAGTAGTCCCAGCTACTAGGGAGGCTGAGGCAGGAGGATCCCTTGAACCCTGGAGTTTGAGGCTGCAGTAAGCTATGACTGCACCGCTGTGCTCCAGCCTGGGCAACAAAGCAGTAACCTGTCTCTAAGAAAAGAAAAAAAGTAGAAGCAGCGAAGGAAACAGGAATAGAAACAGAACATTCCAGAGTCATTGAGCAACTTGTGATGATTGATGTGTTTCCTTTTTTAGTCCTCCTGAGGTGTGTCGAGTGGCAGGAAGGAGATAGGGGACCTGCCACTGGGGTTTCCCATAGCTGTACTTCAGCCTGTGATTATAGCTGGGGGAGATCAGCAAATACAAAAGTAAAAGATACTGAAAATTTTCCTGTTGCATTGTTCCCTGCGTACACGCACCAAGTCCTAACCTGCTCAACTACATGTGTCTACGTTGGGGGCACAGCCATCCTATAAAGCCCACCAAATGTCAGCCTGGGAACTTAAAAGAGTAGGAACAAAGAAGATTCTGGAAAAGCAGCAGTAGAGGAGGACTGGAACCACGTCCCCACCCTTACCTCTATACACACACATCCCTTTCCCATGAACCGGGGAAATGAGGACAAAGGTTGGCGTACCACTTGGGATTAGTTGCACTACTTCAAACTGTCAGAGAGATCAGACCATTCTTGGACTCTGCCCTGTCTGCAGGTGACCTTGCTGGACAAAGCCAGGGACACGGGACCCAGCAGCTTTCCCAGATTCTGAAGTGGTTCCAGGCATTAGCTAGACTTGTTTCCATTGACCTTTCCCCTACTTTCCATAGGTACTATCGGGCAGGCCTGAAGCCCAAGGCCTAGTAAATAAGGTCACGGTTCCTATTCCCTTTGGAGGACCCTCTGAGAGGTTAAGGGTGAGACCTTGCTCGGTCCAGTACTACTCGCTTGGTAGGGGTTACGTTGAACAGATTGCTGGCATGTGTACAGCCTGGGCTGCGCTGGCCCCAGGCAGGGTAGGTTCTCTGTCAGTAATCCTTTCCTGGGCCATGGTGACTCCCACCTGTAATCCCACCACTTTGGGAGGCTGAGGTGGGAGGATTGCTTGAAGCGAAGAGTTCAAGACCAGCTTGGGGCAAATAGTCTTCCCTAAGTTTGTCTCTACAAAGGGGAGGGGAGGGATGGGAGGGAGGGGAGGGGAGGGATGGGAGGGAGGGGAGGGAAGGGAAGGGGGAGGGGAGGAAAAGGGAGGGGAGGGGAGGAAAGGGGAGGGGAGGGGAGGAAAGGGGAGGAAGGGGAGGAGAGGGGAGGGGGAGGGGGAGGAGATGGGGGAGGGGAGGGAAGGAAAGGGGAGGGGAGGGGTGGGGAGGAGAGGGTCCTATCTTTCTCTATGCTATGTTCCATCCCTCACCTCTTGATTCCCTCCCATCTTGGGTGGGCAGCTTAAGAGGGGTCTGCAAACAGGCTCAGTGGCTCAAGTGGTTTGAGGGAGGCTAAATGGCAGAACTAGAAGCAATATGCAGTTTAGATTGGGAGTGGAGGCCAAAGAAAATTGGAGGGTCAGATGAAAAAGGTAATTGGGAACCTATAGTTTAAGGAAAAGACAGTTCTTTTCCTCAATTCGTTTTTTTTAAGAGACAGGGTTTCACACTATTTGGTGGTCCTGGTTTCACTAGTCCATAGCTTTGTGCCCTTGGGAAAGTCATGTAAATCTCCACGCCTCAGTATTCCTCATGCGTGAAATATAAGTTTGGACCAGATTTGTCCACTAGGAGCCCTTCTAGCTCTCACATAGTAGGGCTTCTGCTGATCCGTCTGTAAGAATAAATGGCCTGAGAACAAAGGCAGGCTGTGCCTAGCTTTGGCTGAACACATTCCATTTGGCTGGATTTCCCCACCTTATTTTCGGCCTAGGCAGACTAAAGATACCTCAGGCTTCTGGCCTGCCGTTTCCAAGAACCTGCTTCAGCTTGGGTTGCAAGATCAGCAATTCTATCAACTAGCATGAGAGGGACACGCCCTACAGCAGAGCTCAAGGTCACGATCTGCAAACCAGGACTCAAACAGGCCACCAATAGATTTCCGACTGAAGAAGGGGCTGGTGGGCAGGTCCTCTTCATCTCCCCTCGTGCATCATGTCCAGCCAGAGGATGGAGAAGAGAAGTGAGTTCAATGGGAATAGTTCCACTAGTTAATCTGGCCAAACTAGCAGTGACCTCTTCTCCACTGACCTTTCCCCTGCTGGGGCTCACATTTCCTCAAGGTCATTGGGACCACAAAGCTGGAAATGAAAGACCTTTGGCTCATCTCAAGCAGGCTTTAATTTGCCTCTTTGTTTCTAAGAAAGAAGGGAGGTCCCCCTCATAACCTTAATGGGAGCCAGTGGGAAGACTCTGATTCAATTTACCTGCAGGACCTTTTTTTTTTTTTTGAGATGGAGTTTATCCACCCGCCTCGGCCTCCCAAAGTGCTGGAATTACAGGCGTGAGCCACCGCGCCTGGCAACTGCAGGACCTTAATGGCTACGTGCTCTCACCTTGGGAATCCAAGATATCTGGGAAGGAATCCAGAGATTCCTCAGGCCTGATCTCAACCAATGCAGGAAGGGGCTAGGTCCCCATGGCCTCAGAGCGTGGGATTATTCTCCATTCCCAAACCTCTCCTCCTCCCAGGATCCTCAGCTTTGGGCTGTGCCGAGCCCCTTCCTAAGTGTTTCCTATCCTTTAATTCCACATTGATCTTGCTTTACAGTAGAGAAAGGGGGAAAATAGGGGTCGGGTGCGGTGGCTCAAGCCTGTAATTCCAGCACTTTGGGAGGCTGAGGCGGGTGGATCACGAGGTCAAGAGATCGAGACCAACCTGGTCAACATGGTGAAACCCCGTCTCTACTAAAAATACAAAAAATTAGCTGGGCATGGTGGCGCGTGCCTGTAATCCCAGCTACTCGGGAGGCTGAGGCAGGAGAATTGCCTGAACCCAGGAGGCGGAGGTTGCGGTGAGCCGAGATGGCGCCATTGCACTCCAGCCTGGTTAACAAGAGCAAAACTCTGTCTCAAAAAAAAAAAAAAAAAGAAAGAAAGAAAGGGGGAAAATAGCCAAATCCTGTCTCTAATATTCTTTGGTACGCTCAGCGCGGTGTTGATAATATTGGAATAGGAGGGAGTTAGAGCTACTTTTGTCTTACCAAAAGGGGCAGCGGGAAGAAACCTACCTAAGTTAGGGGTGCAGATTCGAGGTGTTTCCTGTCTTGGAGAGAGTAGGTTGAGTCCAATCCAGACAGGGAAAGAAGCCATGGTACTACTCATCCTCCTTAGGCTCTGGTAGGACCAGAGATGTAGCCACTTCGGAGAAGAAATTCCCATGTCCAAGGAGGTCAATTTCATGTTTTTACCTCATTTTTCTTAGGCAGGGTGATAAGAGGAAGTCAAACAACAAACATGGGCTCAGTGGGCGAAAGGGCAAGAGCTGATCAGCCCTCCTCCAAGTCTTCCATTTCCTTTCCCAAGCCTCTTTCCTGGCGCCTGCACAGTCTTTCTCATCTGACCATACTTGGCTGCTCTTGGTCCCTCACCTCTCCCTTACTTGGCTTGGCTCCTGTTTTGAGTCTTGCTTTCTACCCGGAGCCTCCACACTGACACCTGTCCAGAGACGTCAGCGATGTTTACTCATTTCTCAGTGGCCAGACTGGGCCAGGCCTGGAGGGGTTGGCTGAGGACCAGACGGAGAGCTTATCACTCAGACGCATACTTGTTGTGTTTCAAATTCTTTTCCTCTTTTCGACTCTTTCTCCGAGTCTTTTCTCCATGTCTCTCTTTGCATCATGCCTTTATACGGTGCTGTTTAAATTGGATTATTCCTGGGGTGATATGGCGAGGACTATTTGGAGCCACAGAATACACAGGGCACATCTTCCAGAGTGTTAATTTTACTTTTAAGATTTGCTGGGGGAAGATAAATCATTTTTATACTAAAACCAACACAAATATATTATGCAGTGTAAATCAAAATTTGCATTTTTTGAAGATAAAATAGGTACTTCAAAGACATTTTGCTGGGCGTGGTGGCTCATGGCTTAATCCCGGCACTTTGGGAGGCCAAGGTGGGTGGATCACGAGGTGAAGAGATTGAGACCATCCTGGCCAACATGGTGAAACCCCGTCTCTATTTAAAAAAAAAAAAAAAAATACATTTCTGGTTTATGACAGTCTACTTTAGACTGCTCTGGGAGTCCTGGGGAAATTAGTTCACTCTCTTGTATCTTAGGGGTCCTGCAGAGGAAATATTTGAGAAACTCTGCTTAGAGCAGAGGTAACAAGCATAGACAAACCTAAACACTAAACAGGAGTCAGGCAGACATAAAAGATCATAGCAGGCGAGTGTGATGCAGTAGAGAATGGTGAGAACTGGCAAATCAGAGCTTGCCCAGCCCCTTCAGCTCCAGCTGGTTAATGCTGGGAAAGAATGTGACTCAGTGTTACCAAATCTGACCGCTTTTTTAAGACACACCAGAACTGTAGATTTTAGTGAAATCGGATTTTTAATTATTTTATTTATTTATTTATTTTGAGATGAAGTATTGATTGCTCTGTCGCCCAGGCTGGAGTGCAGTGGTGTGATCTCCGTTGACTGCAACCTCCGCTTCCCCGGGTTCAAGCGATTCTCCTGCCTCAACCTCCTTAGTTGCTGGGATTACAGGTGAGCACCACCACACCTGGTTAATTCTTTGTATTTTTAGTGAGATGGGGTTTCACCATGTTGGCCAGGCTGGTCTCAAACTCCTGACATTGTGATCCACCCGCCTTGGCCTCCCAAAGTGCTGGGATTACAGGCGTGAGTCACCATGCCCGGCCGAAATCTGATTTTTTTTTTCTTTTTTTGAGATGGAGTCTTGCTCTTGTTGCCCAGGCTAGAGTGCAATGGCGCAATCTCGGCTCACTGCAACCTCCACCTCCTGGGTTCAAGCGATTCTCCAGCCTCAGCCTCCCAAGTGGCTGGGATTACAGCCACCCTCCACCATGCCTGGCTAATTTTTGCATATTTAGTAGAGGCGGGATTTCGTCATGTTGGCCAGGCTGGTCTCGACCTCCTGACCTCAGGTGATCCGCCCTCCTCGGCCTCTGAAAGCGCTGGGATTACAGGTGTAAGCCACCTTGCCTGGCCAGAAATCTGATTTTTAAATGTTTACAGCCAATTCAAATGTTTAGGAAGGAAATACAGGTTTATTTATTTATTTATTTATTTATATTTTTTGAGATGGAGTTTCGCTCTCGTTACCCAGGCTGGAGTGCAATCATACAATCTCGGCTCACTGCAACCTCTGCCTCCTGGGTTCAAGCAGTTCACCTGCCTCAACTTCCTGACTAGCTGAGATTACAGGCACGTGCCACGACGCCCAACTAATTTTGTATTTTTAGTAGAGATGGGGTTTCGCCATGTTGGTCAGGCTGGTCTCGAACTCCTGACCCCAGGTGATCCACCTGCCTCAGCCTCCCAAAGTGCTGAGATTACAGGCGTGAACCACCCACCCAGCCTGAAATATAGGTTTCTAAATGTCTGCAAGCTGGTTTGGCCTATGGGCCCCTGATTTCCTGCCTCTGTTCTAGTGTTTCCTCCAGCTTTGCTTTGGTTCATCATCAGCTAAAATCAAGACAAAGGAAGAGAAACGTGAATCACAGTGTGATCTCCCTTCCCTGTGTGCATTTCCCCACCGGCTTACCATCAGTTCTGGAGCCCTTATGTCAGGGATTTCTCCTCCACTCACGAAGCGGGGGGGCCGTATCGGAAATGGTGTTGAGATACAGGAAAGACCAAGAGGAGAGGAGGAAGCAGTCTTTAGGTATAGAGGGTATTCGGTTTAAAGAGAAGACCAAGGGAAGATAAAACCCCAAATAGGGAATTATCATAATTTTTGTCTTTCCTTCCTCGCTTTCATTCCTCCGTCACTGTCAAAAAGATATTCTGAACTTGCTAACGATCGACCTCTCTCCCTTCCCTTCCACCTTCCAGGTGACCTAACTTTCCCACACCAGAGACAGCAGATCTGGTCTTGTCACACTTGGTCACCATTTCCAACCTCTCTGACCTTCACGATCATTTCTTCTTCTTTCCAAAAGTGTATGAAGCACAGGCCTGGGCTCCCATGGAGTCAAATTCTGTTCCCAAGAGTTGGGGGCAGTGGGATGCATGAGGTTGCAGGAGAGTTTGGAGGTCTCCTGCAGGACAGCTTGAGAAGCTGCAGGACTGCAGAGAAGCCTCTGAGTGTCTGAGTACCACAGGCAAAACTACACCTGTCTCCAGGGGAGGCAAAAGAGCCATTGGGCCCTGCCCAGCCACCCTCTCCTGATCTACAGGGCTCTGAAGGTAAAACAGAAACCAGAGTTTCCTCAAAGCTGGAAGGTAAGGCAAGCATGAAAGGGAATAAAGAGGCCAGGCGTGGTAGCTCATGCCTGTAATCCAAGCACTTTGGATGCCAAGGCAGGCGGATCACCTGAGGTCGGGAGTTCAAGACCAGCCTGACCAACATGGTGAAACCCCGTCTTAAAAAATAAAATAAAATAGGCCGGGTGCGGTGGCTCAAGCTTGTAATCCCAGCACTTTGGGAGGCGGAGGAGGGTGGATCACGAGGTCAAGAGATCGAGACCAACCTGGTCAACATGGTGAAACCCCGTCTCTACTAAAAATACAAAAAATTAGCTGGGCATGGTGGCACGTGCCTGTAATCCCAGCTACTCAGGAGGCTGAGGCAGGAGAATTGCCTGAACCCAGGAGGCGGAGGTTGCAGTGAGCCGAGATGGCGCCATTGCACTCCAGCCTGGGTAACAAGAGTGAAACTCCGTCTCAAAAAAAATAAAAATTGGCCGGGCGCGGTGGCTCAAGCCTGTAATCCCAGCACTTTGGGAGGCCGAGGCGGGTGGATCACGAGGTCAAGAGATCGAGACCATCCTGGTCAACATGGTGAAACCCCGTCTCTACTAAAAATACAAAAAAATTAGCTGGGCATGGTGGCGCGTGCCTGTAATCCCAGCTACTCAGGAGGTTGAGGCAGGAGAATTGCCTGAACCCAGGAGGTAGAGGTTGCGGTGAGCCGAGATCGCGCCATTGCACTCCAGCCTGGGTATCAAGAGCGACACTCCGTCTCAAAAAAATAAATAAATAAATAAATAAAATAAATAAAAATAAAAATTAAAATAAAATAAAATAAAGAAAGGGAATAAAGAGAAATGGGAGCAGGAGACAAAGGATTAGCTTTGAGTCTGGCTAGATGGAGGAAGTCTCAGACAGAAGTGGAGAGGGAGGGATCTTTATTTATTTATTTATTTTTGAGGTGGAATCTCGCTCTGTAGCCCAGGCTGGAGTGCAATGGCACAATCTTGGCTCACTGCAACCTCCACCTCACAGGTTCAAGCGATTCTCCTGCCTCTGTTCCTGAGTAGCTGGGATTACAGGAGCACGCCACCACACCGGCTAATTTTCGTATTTTTAGTAGAGACGAGGTTTTACCATGTTCAGGCTGGTCTCAAACTCCTGATTTGGTGATCCGCCTGCCTCGGCCTCAAGAGGGAGGGATCTTTAGCCACAGAACCATATAAGGGAGGCACAAATGTTGGCCAGCCGCAGTGGCTCATGCCTGTAATCCCAGCACTTTGGGTGGCTGAGGCAGGCAGATCACCTGAGGTCAGGATTTCGAGGCCAGCCTGGCCAACACAGTGAAACTCCATCTCTACTAAAAATACAAAAATAGCTGGGCGTGGTGGTAGGCGCCTGTAATCCCAGCTGCTCGGGAGGCTGAGGCAGGAGAATTGCTTGAACCTGGGAGGTGGAGGTGCAGTGAGTTGAGATGGTGCCATTGCACTCCAGCCTGGGCGACAGAGTGAGACTTTGTTTCTCTAAAAAAAAAAAAAAAAAAAATAGAGAAGCACAGTTCCCATGCCCCTGAGTATCCCCTCCCCTCTCAGCAAGTGAAATCCGTGCTCTATCCATCTGTCCAAGAGGTTAAAAATATCGAGGCTGGGAACCCAGCCAGACATTTCCAAGAACCTGTTTACTGACCATTTGATTGAGTTTAATTGTCAGCAACTTCATAGCCCAACAAGGACTCAGAATGGGCCTTGCCTGACACCTCAGGACTCAGGGCACATGGAATTCACAATCTCATCCATTTGTTTTCCCTGTCTTCTTTCTCCCATCACTCTGTTGGCTGGAGATGACCGATCAGTTGACAGAGTCTGTTCATTCTTTTCTCCTTACACAATGGGCCCAGCCGAGAGGGGGGAAGGGTCAAACAAAGGGAAAGGTCAAGGCAGAACAGGAATAGCCTAAATAGGCTAAACTGGGTGTCATCCGTGGGCGCACCTCCACTGACATTTGTCCTACTTAGTCCAGCCCACCTCACGAAAAAAAATCAAATGGGGCCGGGCGCGGTGGCTCACGCCTGTAATCCCAGCACTTTGGGAGGCCGAGGCGGGTGGATCACGAGCTCAAGAGATCGAGACCATCCTGGTCAACGTGGTGAAACCCTGTCTCTACTAAAGATACAAAAAATTAGCTGGGCATGGTGGTGCGTGCTTGTAATCCCAGCTACTCAGGAGGCTGAGGCAGGAGAATTGCCTGAACCCAGGAGGCGGAGGTTGCGGTGAGCCGAGATCGTGCCATTGCACTCCAGCCTGGATAACAAGAGCGAAACTCTGTCTCAAAAAAAAAAAAAAAAAAAAATCAAATGGGAGGCAACACCTCAAAGAAAAAGTCTGAAAGACCCACAGCATCACATTGTACATCCAGCACCCTCTGTTCCTCGGTTTATCACTCCAAATGGTGGGAAGCTTTTCTTTGGAGTTGTATACTGAAAAGTTAAGAAAGCTCAAATAATTTTTAGAAGGTTATGCGGTTTAATCCACAGGCTTGTGAAGCACACTGGGAGTGTGAAAAAGAAAACCCTGGGGCCAAGTGGCTGCTGCGGCTCACTCCTGTAATCCCAGCACTTTGGGAGGCCGAGGTAGGCAGATAGTTTGAGCCGAGCTATCTGGAGTTGGAGACCAGCCTGGGCAACATGGCAAAACCTCATCTCTGCTAAAAATAAAACAATTTAGCCAGGCATGGTGGTATGTGCCTGTGATCTCAGCTACTCGGGAGGCTGAGGCATGAGAACTGCTTGAACCTGGGAGGAGGAGGTTGCTGAGACCGCCTTACTTCACTCTAGCCTGGTGACGAAGTGACACTTTGTCTCAAAAAAAAAAAGAAAAAGAAAGTGAATTATTCAAGTGCGTGATGAAGGATATGTCTCTTTTATTTTAGATAACAATCACTTAGGTGGCATTGTTCTAACTTTTTACATATATACATATTTTTAAATCAACTTTTTTTTTTAATTTTTTATTTTTTTGAGACAGAGTCTTGCTCTGTCGCCAGGCGCCAGGCTAGAGTGTAGTGGCACGATCTCAGCTCACTGCAACCTCCGCCTCCTGGTTTCAAGCAATTCTCCTGCCTCAGCCTCCCGAGTAGCTGGGACTACAGGCACGCGCCACCACGCCCAGCTAATTTTTGTATTTTTAGTAGAGATGGGGTTTCACCATGTTGGCCAGGATGGTCTCAATCTCTTGACCTCGTGATCCGCCCACCTCGGCCTCCCAAAGTGCTGGGATTACAGGTGTGAGCCACCGCACCCGGCCACTTTTTACATATGTTTTAAAAATCCTCACAGTCTTCTGAGGTAGGCATTATTATTATCTCTCATTTTATAAATGAACAAATTGTGGCACAGAGAGGTTAGACAAGTTGCCCAAGGTCACACAGCTGGTTAAATGGCAAAATAAAGATTTTAATTTAGAGAGTTAGGCTTCAGGGTCCACATGCTTAACTACTATACTATACTATATTATACTCTCCTATTTTTTCTTTTTTCTTTCTTTCCTTCTTTTTTTTTTTGAGACAGAGTCTCACTCTATCACCCAGGTGCTGGAGTGCAGTGGCGCAACGTCCCTCTCTCGGGTTCAAGCAATTCTCCTGCCTCAGCCTCCCGAGTAGCTGGGACTACAGGTGCGTACCACCTCACCTGGCAATTTTTTTTTGTATTTTTAGTAGAGATGGGATTTCACCATGTTAGCCAGGTTGGTGTTAAGCTCCTGACCTCAAATAATCCGCCCACCTCAGCTCCCAAAATGCTGAGATTACAGGCGTGAGTCACCTCGCCCAGCTTATTTTTTCTTAATAGTATAGGAAGGTTAATCTTTGAACTTTTTCGAGGTTCTAGGCTTCCCTATTGAGCCAGGAGCTGCAGCCTTGGATCTTTGGCTATCTCTGAAAAGGAGTTTTTCAGCTTACAAAATGGAGGTGGATGTGAGGTCATAACAGAGAAGAGACAAAAATCTTCCCATCTCCCATACCCGAACTATTGAGGCCAGGGTGCCTGGGGCAGGGATCACTGGAAGGTCAGTAAAATATTTTCCTTATTCACCTTATGCATTTTATCACCTGGAGGTAGCCCAAGAAAATAATTATAAGAAGGAAGAGTCTGTTGAAATTGGGCCAAGTTTGCATGTGCCTGTGGTCCCAGCTATATGGGAGGCTGAGTAGGGGAAATCTCTTGAGGTTATGAGCAAACTCTGCATACAAGGATTGAGGCTCCAAAGTGCTGGGATTACAGGCGGGAGACACCGGCCCTGCCCATTTTTCTTGTTAATTTTATTTTCTTGCTCTTTCCTCTCTTTGTGTAGTTTTTTTTTTTTTTTTTTTTTTTTTTTTTTTGAGACTGCATTTCACTCTTGTTACCCAGGCTGGAGTGCAATGGCGCGATCTCGGCTCACCGCAACCTCTACCTCCTGAGTTCAGGCAATTCTCCTGCCTCAACCTCCTGAGTAGCTGGGATTACAGGCACGCGCCACCATGCCCAGCTAATTTTTTTGTATTTTTAGTAGAGACGGGGTTTCACCATGTTGACCAGGATGGTCTCGATCTCTTGACCTTGTGATCCACCCGCCTCGGCCTCCCAAAGTGCTCGGATTACAGGCGTGAGCCACTGCGCCCGGCCTTGTAGTTTTCTTTTTTACTTCTCTCAGATCTCCCTGAACCAGATTGAACCTACTGAATTGAGGCTTCAATCCTTGTATGCAGAGTTTGCTATGAATGTGCCTGTGAGTCGCCACTGCGCTCCAACCTGGGCAACATAGTGAGACCCTGTCTCAAAAAGAGAAAAAACAGGGCCAGGCATGGTGGCTCACGCCTGTAAACCCAGCACTGTGGGAGGCTGAGGCGGGCAGATCACGAGGTCAGGAGATCGAGACATCCTGGCTAACATGGTGAAACCCCATCTCTCCTAAAATACAAAAAAAAATTAGCCTGGGGGTGTGGGTGGTGGCGCACACCTGTAGTTCCAGCTACTTGTGAGGCTGAGGCAGGGGAATCACTTGAACCCAGGAGGCAGAGGTTGCAGTGAGCTGAGATCGAGACATACGCTCCAGCCTGGCAACAGAGTGAGACCCCATCTCAAAAATAATTATAATAATAATGAAATAAAATAGAGAAAAAATAATTGTGCAAAGGTCCCTCTTTGACTCTACTTCATGCACTTTTGCTTTTGTGTGATTGTTTTTTGCTGAACATGTGCTTTGTCAGATCCTCCCCCAACATTTTTTCCTCCCAGCACCTCAACCCAAGTTAGATACTTGTGTTTACAGTCTGTCCAGAGGTATCAGGTAAGGCAGCCAACCACCCTGGTTATGGAAGTACCCGTTTTGTTTGTTTGTTCGTTGTTTTCTTTTCTTTTTTTTTTTTTGACGGAGTCTCTGTGGCTCAGGCTGGAGTGTAGTGGTGTGATCTCGGGTTGCTGCAAACTCTGCCTCCTGGGTTCAAGCTATTCTCCTGCCTCAGCCTCCTGAGTAGCTGGGACTAGAGATGCCCACCACTATGCCCGGCTAATTTTTATGTTTTTAGTAGAGGCAGGGTTTCACCACATTGGCCAATTTAGCCTCAAACTCCTGACCTCAAATGATCCACCCATTTAGGCCTCCCAAAGTGCTGGGATTACAGGCATGAGCCACCGCGCCCGGCTCATTTTTCTTGTTAATTTTATTTTCCTGCTCTTTCCTCTCTTTATGTAGTTTTCTTTTTTACTTCTCTCAGATCTCCTTGAACCAGACTGAAGCACTGAATAAATGATACTCTGAACCACATCTCCTCTAATGGCTATACATGTAGGTCACAGCTCTTTAAAAATTAAAAGGCAAGGGCTGGGTGTGGTGGCTCATGCCTGTAATCCCAGCACTTTGGGAGGCCGAGGCAGGTGGATTGCCCGAGGTCGGAAGTTCAAGACCAGCCTGGCCAGCATGGTGAAATCCCGTCCCTAGTAAAAAAAAATACAAAAATTAGCCGGGCGTGGTGGCAGGCGCCTGTAATCCCAGCTACTCAGAAGCTGAGGCAGGAGAATGGCTTGAACCTGGGAGGTAAAGGTTGCAGTGAGCCAAGATCACACCACTGCACTCCAGCCTGGGCAACAGAGTGAGACTCCATCTAAAAAAAAAAAAAAGGAAAAGGTACATGATAAGAGGATAGGCAAAGAAGACTCAAAATAGTCACCCTCTTCAGTGGGGAAACAGCTAGGCCACTCCCCAAGGAGGTGTACTGAAGCAAGCCTGTATGCAGAAAATGTCCTGGCGTGAGGTAGAAATTGTATACAGAAGGCAATAAGAAGTAGAGCGGACGGCCAGGCTCGGTGGCTCACGCCTGTAATCCCATCACTTTGGGAGGCCGAGGCGGGTGGATCATGAGGTGAAGAGATCGAGACCATCCTGGTCAACATGGTGAAACCCCGTCTCTACTAAAAATACAAAAATTAGCTGGGCATGGTGGTGTGTGCCTGTAATCCCAGCTACTCAGGAGGCTGAGGCAGGAGAATTGCCTGAACCCAGGAGGCGGAGGTTGCGGTGAGCCGAGATCGCGCCATTGCACTCCAGCCTGGGTAACAGGAGCGAAACTCTGTCTCAAAAAAAATTAAAAAAAAAAAGAAGTAGAGCGGAGTTTTTTGTGCTGTAAGAGAGGGATAGGTTTCCTCTGGGGGAACAGCTCTAGCTGCCTACTCTCTCAGCTTTTGATGTGGTGTTCAATCTGGCAGTCACTAGTCACACAAAGCTGAAGTTTAATTGAATTAAACAAAATTAAAAATTCAGTTATAGGCACAGTGACTCACACTGTAATCCCAGCCCTTTGGGAGGCCAAGGCGGGCAGATCACCTGAGGTCAGGAGTTTGAGACCAGCCTGGCCAACGTGGTGAAACCCTGTTTCTACTAAAAATACAAAAATGAGCAGGGCATGGTGGCAGGCACCTGTCATCTCAGCTACTCGGGAGGCTGAGACAGGAGAATCACTTGAACCGGAGAGGTGGAGGTTGCAGTGAGCTGAGATTGCGCCATTGCACTCCAGCCTGGGAGACAAGAGTGAGACTTTGTCTCAAAAAAAAAAAAAAAGAAAAATACAAAAATTAGTTGGGCATGGTGGCATGCACCTGTAATCCCAGCTACTAGAGGGCTGAGGTGGGAAAATCACTTGAGCCCAAGCGGTGGAGGCTGCAGTGAGCAGAGATCATGCCACTGCCATCTCGCCTGGGCACTCCAGCCTGGTGACAGAGCAAGACTCTGTTTCAAAAAGAAAATAAAAAAAAATTGTGCACAGATCTTTGGGAGGCTGAAGCAGGCAGATTGCTTGAGCCTAGGAGTTCAAGACCAGCCTGGGCAACATGGCAAAACTCTGTCTCTACAAAAAATTAGCTGGGCATGGTGGCACGAGCCTGTAGTCCTAGCTACTTGGAAGACGGAGGTAGGAGAATCACCTGACCTTGGGAGGTTGAAGCTGCAGTGAGCCAAGATTGTGCCACTGCACTCCAGCCTGGGAGATAGAATTAGACCCTATCTCACACACATGCACCAAAAAAAACAGAAAAAAAATTCAGTTTATCAGTAACAGTAGCCACATTTCAGAGCTCTATAGCCACATGTGGCTAGTAGCTACCGCATTGAACATTTCCATGATCATAGAAAGTTCTATTTGGACAGCTGGATAAAGGAGATTAAGGGTATCTGGAGGGGATGCCATGTTCTGGCCCTTCCAGGATCAGATCTCGAAGAGGCCTTGAGTATAAGGTTATCTATTCTTTTGAAGCCATCCTTCTTCTCATATTAGGTACCGGTAGCCCAGCTGTGCACACAAATAGCCAGGCTCAGGCACTCCACGGTCTCTCCATCCCTTTGTCCTGCTATCTGGGCTGCTCTTTTCCTTGCTCCACCCCTCTAGTCCCTGGAAAACAAGCTGCAGAAAAACTTTTCCATCAACTTTGACCTAGTTTCCTGGTCCTACATTTGAAGGGGAGGAGCCGCTAAATTCTTGAACAGGTGAGAAAGGGGCGGAGAGTTCAGGTGAAAGTCACCCTGGCAATAGGGAGAACTAGAGACTGACACTTCAGTAATGAAAGAGAGGCAAAGAGAGGGAAGAGAGTGCTAAGAAAAATGAAAGATAAACAAAAAACGAACATTGAAATAGAAAAGGATCTTTTTTAATTTTCTGAGATGGAGTCTCGCTCTGTCACCTAGGCTAGAGGGCAGTGGTGCGATCTCGGCTCACTGCAGCCTCTGCCTCCCGGGTTCAAGCGATTCTCCTGCCTCAGCTTCCCGAGTAGCTGGGATTACAGGTGCTGCCATCATGCCTGGCTAATTTTTTTTTGTATTTTTAGTAGAGATGGGGTTTCACCATGTTGGCCAGGCTAGTCTCCATCTCCTGACCTCGGGTGATCTGCCTGCCCCAGCCTCCCTAAGTGTTGGGATTACAGGCGCGAGCAAGTGCGCCAGGCTGGAAAAGGGTCTTTTAAATCTCACTTTCTGTTAAATTCACGTTGATTTTAGTTCATTATTTTTTTAGTTAGTTTTGAGGCAAAGTCTGTCCCCCAAGCTGGAGTGCAAGTGGTGCAGTCATAGCTCAATGTAACTTAGAACTCCTGGGCTCTTGCTTCAGCGTCCTGAGTAGCTGGGACTACAACATCACACATTGATTTCATGTAGAATTTCCGGGAGCCTATTTGGAATGAGTTTGTCCTTAGAAAGGCCAATTCCCAAATAAGGGCCAGGACCAGATCTGTGCAAAGATTTAAATTAGCCATCCCAGGGTTTCTCACCTGTCAGTCCTTTAGGAATGAAAATCATGGCCCAGTGCGATGGCTCACGCCTGTAATCCCAGCACTTTGAAACCCCGTCTCTAGTAAAAATACAAAAATTAGGTGGGTGTGGTGGCTCATGCCTGTAATCCCAGATACTCGAGAGGCTGAGGTAGGAGAATTGCTTGAATCCGGGAGGCGGAGGTTACAGTGAGCTGAGATCGGGCCACTGCACTCCAGCCTGGGAGACAGAGTGAGACTCCATCCCCCCAAAAAAAGGAATGAAAATCACACCAATTAAAGGTGGGATCTCTACTGCAATTACCTTACAAGGAATAGGAACCAGCAAAGCATCTAAGGGATGAGGGTGGGATTGAATAGTTAGCAAACATTTACTGAGTTATGTGCTTGCATAGAAACTGCAAAAATAAAAAAATGGTTAGCTGCCTCCAAAGAATTTAATACTCGTAACTCTATAACCTCTTAAGTCCTGAGTAGTTATACTTGTTAGTATATAAATCAGGTTTACACTGGGAAGAAACCTCAGGATAAAACCAAATTATAAAAAAGGGAACTTCAGCTGGGTGCGGTGTCTCAAGCCTGTATTCCCAACACTTTGGGAGGTCAGGGCAAGCAGATCACTTGAGCCCAGAAGTTTGAGGCCAGTCTAGACAACACGGCAAAACCCCAACTCTGCAAAAAATATAAAAATTAGCTAAGGGTAGTGGTGTGTGTCTGCCGCCCAGCTATGTGGGAGGCCGAGGTGGGAGATCACTTGAGCCCAGGTCAAGGCTGCTGTGAGCCGAGATCATGCCACTACACTCCAGCGTGGGTGAGAGTGAGATGGTCTCAACAACAAAAAAAAAAGAGGAGGGAAGAACCTCCACCCATTTCTTGCAAATTCCCTCATCAACATAATTTCCCTGTATTTCAAGAACTCATGAACTCCAAAACTGAAGGAATTTAGTAATCGTTAGCTACGGATTTGGAAAACTAGTTTAGACAACAAAATCCCAGTATAGTTCTTTAGTGAATCTGAAAGAAACATGCCTCAAACTGTTACCTTCTTCACCTCTCTAGCCCTGACTCTGCCATTACTTAGGGTCCATAGGGAAAGCATTTTCTCCACGTTTTCATTAGTGTGGCTTTTTTTTTTTTTTAAGAGACGGGGTCTCACTATGTTGCCCAGGCTGGAGTGCAGTGGCTATTCACAGGCGCGATCCCACTACTGATCAGCACAGGAGTTTTTACCTGCTCCGTTTCCGACCTGGGCCGGTTCACCCTAAGGAGGCAACCTGGTGGTCCCCCGTTCTGGGAGGTCACCATATTGATGCCGAACTTAGTGCAGACACCCGATCGGCATAGCGTATTACAGCCCAGAACTCCTGGGCTCAAGCGATCCTCCCACCTCAGCCTCCTGAGTAGCTGGGACTACAGGCACACGCCACTCCGCCTGGCTCGTGTGGCTTGTTAAGCACAGGAAAGCTCCTTTAAACATACCTTCTTCCCAAAAACTTCTCCAAAGCCAGCTCACAAACACCATTTTTTTTTGGCCATTAAAAAAACTTTATTTTTATTTTTTACAAAGAATATCCCCAATCTGGGGTAAAAATATATCTGGTTAAGTACAAAATATAGTCTTTACCATACAAAAAGATACATAATACAAAAACATGAAATCACCTTCAGCCCACACTTTCTGGCTGTTATGAACTCTCAGAAAAGGGTGGAGCTCAGTGCTCTGACACAGGACAGTGAACAAAGTGCTATAGCTGAGAGTGACTGACCCAGTGCTGGCAGCTGCAGCGACAGAGGGGCCAGTATCCCTATCTCCTAACACTGGGCAGGAAGGGGGTCTGAAGGGCTTTTGTGAAGACCTGCCCTCTAGTTTCTCGTGGCAGTATTTGGAGGTTCTGATCACAGTGCTGGGGCATCTTGATCCAGAGTTCCTCCTTGGGTCTGGAGAAGTCACAGTGGGCAAGGCTAACAGCAGCAACCCTTTCACACGATTCGAGTGTTAGAATTATATAATCCCATACATTGGGGCAATCTCAAAAGTAGTTAACTTTTTTTTTTTTTTTTTCCCGTCTTTGGGCTTTTACCCCTGGAGACATAGGAGAACAGTTTCAACTTACATTTAAGATGGCGGAGGGGGGAGAACAAAAAATCTGACAGGAACTAAAGTGCTAAGAACATCACCTTAGAATCAATTCCAAGGACTTGCACGAAGAGAAAAACATCCTCCCATATGAAAATATTTGCAACAGGAGAACACAGTGCAATGGCTTTTAAGACTTTTGGTGGGACAGTTACTACTGCTTTAAAAGCCAGGTTAAAAGTGCACTCTAAGCAAAAACGACCGTAGAGCAGCTAGCTTCCTTTCAAATCACAGGGAAAGGTCTCTCCAATGTCTGTCAAAACAGCCCTGGAAGGTTTTTTTTTTTTTTTTTTTTCCTACAAGTGCATTAACAGGGAACGCTGATTTTAAGAACCTCCTTTCCCCAGAAGTTTTGGCCACAATTTCCCTTTTCATCTCCCTAGTTTGCTAAATTGGCTCTTCTCCACATGATACGTAAGTTCAAGGTCCAAAGTTGTTATCACAATTAGAAAAAGCCTCCAAAAACCCTTGAAAAGCTTATGCCAGGAGGCCATTTCTACCTGACCCAAAACTACTGAAAAGGCCTCAATTTTCAAGGAGATCTGAGAAAACGGATGGGCCTGAGTTTTTCTAGTTGTTTTTAACCCATCCAGCAAACACCCCGTGTATCACAACATCGGCGCTGGCTGAGGATGGGTCCCCGCATCCTTTAAGGCCCAGGAGATTGCCTGCTGACCGCCCCCTACGTTAGGGAGTCAGAGGCTGAGGTGGAGCCACACTCCATTGCAGAGAGCGTTGAGTCTCTGAAAAAGTGAGAGTCCAGGAAGAGAGGCAGAAAGAAACAGGTAGGTAAAGCTGCTTCTTTTCTTCCACCTGCTCACTGCACATTGTTGTTGAGGATGCAGGGATCCACCTGAAGGAAGAAACAGACTATTTTAGTTCAGATAAGAATTAGAAAAACAAACCAGTTAGAGCAAAACAAACCTCTAAGTCAACTTCTTAGAGGCTTAGGACAAATTTAACAGAAAGGATGACAATTTCTCACCTCAGTATAAGTAGGTGGTGGCATGAACTTGAACTCAGGGGCATACATAAAGATCGGGCTGTCTGGAGAGCCATCAACGTCATCCAGCAGAGGGGTGGTAGGGCTCTCCAATCGGTGATCTTCAGGAATGATATCCATATAGCAAGGAGGGGCTAGAAAAAAAAAATATGGCCACATAAAAAGCCTGCCCAAGAAATGCTGGAGCATCACAACTTTACAAATCCAGGTATCCAGGTAGACCAGAGGGGAAGAAAAGACACTTGGTCTGGCTCACCTTCTGGGGTATCAGGGATGTTCAGGTCTACCCAACTCATCTCAGAGCTGGTTCGGCTGGCCATGCTGGATGTTCTGCTGCTTAGACCTGATCTGCTGCCGATTACCAGGGGCAGGTCAAGGATGACCTTCTTGGATCCAGGAACGCTAACATAGATCTAGAAAGGAAGATGGAAGTTTGTTAGATCAGAGATCTGGAGAAAACAGGATTGTGTGGTAACAGAGGAACAATTTCTCTGCAGAAGCCACCCTGCATCTACTCACCAGTAAGGAATATTCAACTCGAAGGATGTTGCAGCCCAGGATAGAAGGCCTGATCTTCTGCACCCGAAGGCTCTTGCCACGCCATGATGCGCATGTCCCTGAGATAATATGATTGCCTCTGACTGAGGATAACTTCTGAGTCAGCACCTTAGTCTGGCCATTGGCAAGGTAAGTGTGGCGGGCCACAATGGCAGCTTTGGGGACCACAATTCGGGAACATGTATTCTCAAAGTCAGCATGGATGGAAATCTCATCACCTAGCAATGAAAAAGATGAAAACTTATTAACTGATACTCAGTACAGTTAATGACATTTCCTCTACCCCAGTCCCATGCCCTTGGCCCTAAACCCAGTTCTTGCTAAGATCTCTACCATCAGCACTAGTGTTTTACCTTCACAGAATCCTTTTCTGTCAATTCGAGCCGAGACAGACACCCGCCCATCAGGAATGAACATGCAGGAAACTTTCTTTTCCTTTTTAGCAGACACAGGTGCCTATGTGGAAGGGGACAAAAGGCGTTTTGAGATGCTTCTATCTAATGCCCAAGACATCTGATTTACCATCCCTGTGACCCAGATTACACTCTTTAAAATGAATCTCACCATTAAATCAGGGGTATTGACATCCACCAGATCCACTACTTCAAAGTTTTTCTTTGTCTCTTGAGTTGGCTGGCTGGGGCGGTCAAGGAAAGCCTTCACCCAGTAGTCTACACACCCGTATTTTCCTTTGTAGGATGTTCCCAGAGGCCTGTGTCAAGAAAATGAAAATTTTTAAATGCTCTCCAAGAACAGTAAGGAGGGCAAGATAATTTAGACAGAGAAGTTCAAAGATGCATTTAGCCGATACTTACCCCTGAGGAAGCTCAAAGCCGAACTTATACTCATATTTGTTTCCAGGTCTCATAATCACCATCTCATTCTCACCTGCAGGGAAAGAAAATCGAGTAACCATTAGGCTTCCTGTTACACTTAAAATGCATCTGTGTGATATGGAATGACTGGGTGGCATGCGACGAATTGAAGTACCCCCAATTTCATCCTACATATATATGTATTTTTTAAATCATCCCATATTGTTCTTAAAGAGAGATTCTGATGTATTTTGTAGGGAAGCAAGTTGCCAAGCCCTGCAATGCTTAAAGATTCACCCAGTACGGTTACTCTTAACATGTCAGAGGTAGGCAAAGAATAAGCAACTTATGTATACCATAAGACTTTACCCAAGGCAACGCCCCTCAGAATCACCTTTAAGACACAGCACCATAAAAAATTGTACAAATCACCCATTTTTTGGGGGGTGGGGTGGGGTGGGGGGAGAATGTCTGCAAATTAAAACAGATAAAAGGAAGCAACAACACGTAATTCAAACCACTCAAAAGGAGCAACTCAAAACATTTCATATGGGTTTATGTGTATTCCTTTCTATTCTCTTACCAGCTTTCACCCTCCAACAACGAACCGGGCCGCTTACCTGTTGGTTGGTCTTCCAGAAGAAGCGTGTCTTCATAGCGCAGGTACTCCGAGGTCTGTTTGCACTGCTGGGATCCCTGCATCCAGAGCACTTTAGCCACACCGCAAGCCAGAATCCTAACGGCTTTAACACGAGTCACTTCGCACACCTCCACTATGACCCGGCCAGCCACTTTCTCACCACTGCCGTACACCTTTTCAGGGTCGTTAAAGACCACCTCAAAGGACTTGATCTTCTTGAACATCACCATGATGGTACTGAGTTGATTTAAGAGTCAGGAACGAGGGTGGAATAAAAAAAAAAAAAGCCCCAAATCGAGGAACCTCCTTTGCAGTAAATTACTTCACTCTTCCTAAGGAATGAAGGATAGTATTCTTAAGCAGTTTGAGCCTAAATTTAAAGATTCAGACAAATGAATTTTAACTACTAGGTTTTCGAAAAAGCATCCAAAAATTTCACGCCGCAGGTTACTCTAAAGGATTTCAAGGAAAAAGCCTTCTTTCCCCACAATTGCTGGAGAAGAGATCAGATCTCTACGAGCACTCCTCTAAAGAGAAAGGCAGCTTAGTTTCAAGCAAGAGCCGGAAACGGCTCTATATAGTAGCCCGGGCCAGCAGAGCCACGCGAGCGCTGGCCCGGAGGCTCGTGCTGCCCTCGTGCACATCCCTCCCATTGGCTGCCCAGTCCCTGTTTACCAGGAGCCCGACCAATCAGTGAGATCGCTGAGGCGCGTGGACACGGTGTGCTCCTGGCGGGGAAAATGGTTGTTATGCTCCGTAGCCGCGCAAGGAGGGGGGAAGGAGAGGAAGGAGGGAAAGGAGGGGGCTGCGGAGCGTCTTCCCCGGAGCCCGCTGGAAGGAGGCTCCCACTGACCCTAAAACCTAGCCAGGTCGACGGGCGATCGGAGGGCGGGTGTGGCCGTTTCTGGTCTGAGAGCGGTGTTACGAGGTAAAAGGAATATGTGCTTATGAGGGAATTTCATGCCTAGTCTTAGCCAGTGAAATTTCTTTCGAGCCTGCCGTTTATTCCTGACTCATAAATAGCAAAGCTGTGAAAAACAATTCCATGGTTCCAAGAATACTCTTAGGTTTGGGGCTGTGGAGCGTGGGGAATGCCTGGTGTTACTGTTCAGGAACAGCCCTTTTGTCCGTCTCTTGCCCGGCATCCCTATTTAATATGAAAAACACCACCTCCTCTGAAGGAAAAGAGAACTTTCAGGCCTCACTGGACCTGTGGGACTGATGTCTTCCTGGTTCCACCCCCTTGGGGCTAGGGCTGGGGCTGCGTGCCTGTGCTGTTCGTCACCCCCTTGTACCCTCTTTCTGTTCTCTCTTCGCTGGAACGGAAATAGGACGGGCGTGTTTACATCCTGTTGCTTATCCCGTCATCTGTTCAATTTCTACCTGCAAAGCCGGGGAACATTTTGTCTGTATTTCCCATTTACCTCATTACCTCTTTAGTGAGGTGTGCCCAGGCGCTGATTATCTCCCACTCCATCTCGGCTTCTGGAGGAAAAGAAAAAGGGGGGAAAAAGGATGCTTCACTCTTTTTCACTTTCTTCCGGAGTTATGTTCACCCTTTCTTGTCTCCATCCCTTCTCCCAACTCACTGAATCAAATGTACATCCATAAATCTGGTTAAAAGCAAGAAAGTCCTCTAGTTTATATCCAGATTTTCAGTGGAGAGATGACCACACAAATTGTGTGACGGAACAATTTTTAAAAATCATTTCAAAGTTTTTTTCCCTAAATGGCTTAGGAATCAGTGAGAAGGGAAAAAGAAGAAAGATCCGTGACCAGAGCACTATAAATTCAAGCCAGAATGGACCCTACCCTGCCTCCTCGTTCTTTGTTGGTTTCGTTTGGCTAGCTGTCATGGATTTTTCCCTGCTGGCTGTGAGAAGCTTTAGGAGCTGAGTACTGAGAACTTTTACATGTAATAAGAAAAACTTGTAGGCAGAGGTTCAGGGATTCTTCCCACTTTTCTTTGGTTCATAGACCCTTCCCATATCTGTGCTGAGGTATCAGGATTATTATTTCATTCTTTGTGCTGGAAAGAGGAAGATAATGTTCCAAGATTAAGATGGGGAAGTGACTAAGAAGCATTCAAGTATATTGAAACCCTACTGAATCAGCAAAAAAAAAATTTATTTATTGCTGTTAAGGAGCCTTCTTCCTTCCTCAGACTAGCCGGATTGACACCCTAAGGCTAACAAGTTACAACTCAACCCCAATATTAAGCAAGCTCAAGAATAAGCATCATGAGTCTCTTGGAAAACACGCACACACCCGCATTAAACCCCAGGAACATGTTGATCCTTAGGGTGAGTTTGAGGCGGCACCCTGTTCTAGAAAGCTAAGCAAGGCTTGAGGTGTTTTCAGTTGGTTAACAATATTGATTGAGTTACTGAGAGCAGAGGAGGTGGGACTCTAACTGAAGTAATTTTAAAAGTTCAAAATTGGCCGGGCGCGGTGGCTCATACCTGTAATCTCATCACTTTGGGAGGCCGAGGCGGGTGGATCCCCTGAGATCAGGAGTTCGAAACCAACCTGACCAACATGGAGAAACCCTGTTTCTACTAAAAATACAAAATTAGCTGGGCTTGGTGGCGCATGCCTGTAATCTCAGTTACTTGGGAGGCTGAGGCAGGAGAATCACTTGAACCCAGGAAGCAGAGGTTGTGATGAGCTGAGATTGCGCCATTGCACTCCAGCCTCGGCAACAAGAGGGAAACTGCATCTCGAAAAAAGAAAAAAAAAAGTTCAAAATTCTGGCTACTGGGAAAATGCTTAGTTTGATGGGTGTGAAAGTATACATAAATATGAAACATCAAAATGCCGACAAAGAAATATATGAATCAATATTGTTAAATCTTAACTACATAAAATTTGAGGGAATAGGAAAGATGGCTAGTAATGGATCAGGGTGGTGGTAATATAGGACATCTTAGAGAAAAGGGAACATTGATATTTATTTGGGCACATCTATAAAGTACTGAATTGTTGAGTTTTTAAAAATCCTATGACAGTTGTCTCATTCTAAGTTTCCCTCTTGGGCTCTGTTTTCCTCATATCTTCCCATTTTGCAGAGCTCAGTACAGACTACTTTGCTCCGTGTTATGCCAGGATTCCTTTAAATGCCAAAACATTATTTCGCTCTGGCAGCAGCTGCTGCCTACCAGGCCTGTAGCCAAAGCATGTTCTGAAGTGGAGCCCTCCTGGACACAGTTGTTTACAACCTTTCACCTTGTAACCTGGTATTTTGATAAAAATCTGCCCCCTGATTCTCCTTTCCCAGTTCCTAGGTGTAAGAAGAAAGAAATTTTGTAAACTCTTGTCTCTTGAAATCAGGGTACAAAAACACTTGTGAGGTTTGGGTAAAGGGGTGGGTGAAGGAGGAACAGAAAAGTAGGGCACAGTTCAAGAGTTTTGCAAGTGAGATCATCTTTATCTGCCCCTTCTTTACTGTCTTCAGTCCTAGTGCCAATAGGAAACCAAGTGGTGATTGTTGTTTGCCTGCCTTACTGCAGGTGGTAGAATAAAGCCAGCACTTTGTTGCCAGTCAGAGACAAAACACTGTTTGCATTTCTCTGTTGTTTAACCTCTGGCCGACAAACGTTTAGAACTTGAAGACTCGCAGTTCTTAATGCAAAACAAAGCCCTTTCTTGGTCCTTTTCTTCACTCTTGTCACCTTTAGTCTGAAAACTTCCCTTTTACGCTTACCCATTTCCCCCCCCTTTTTTTTTTTAAAGATAGAGTCGGCCGGGCGCGGTGGCTCAAGCCTGTAATCCCAGCACTTTGGGAGGCCGAGGCGGGTGGATCACGAGGTCAAGAGATCGAGACCATCTTGGTCAACATGGTGAAACCCCGTCTCTACTAATACAAAAAATTAGCTGGGCACGGTGGCGCGTGCCTGTAATCCCAGCTACTCAGGAGGCTGAGGCAGGAGAATTGCCTGAACCCAGGAGGCGGAGATTGCGGTGAGCCGAGATCGCGCCATTGCGCTCCAGCCTGAGTATCAAGAGTGAAACTCCGTCTCAAAAAAAAAAAAAAAAAAAAAAAAAAAAAAAAAAAAAGATAGAGTCTCACTCTGTCACTCAGGTTGGAATGCAGTGGCACTTGGCTCACTGAAACCTCTGCATCCCAGGCTCAAGCGATCCTCCCACCTCAGTCTCCCGAGTAGCTGGGACTACAGGTGCGCTCCACCACACCTAGGTAATTTTTGTATTTTTAGTAGAAATGTGGTTTTGCCATGTTAGCCAGGCTGGTCTCAAACTCCTACTCAAACAGCCTGCCTATCTCAGCCTCCCAAGTCATAGATAAATAAGAATCAGTTAACAATTGTAGGCCAGGTGTGGTGGCTCATGCCTGTAATCCCAGTACTTTGGGAGGCTGAAATGGGAGGATCACTTGAGGCCAGGAATACAAGACCACCCTGGGTATTGTAGTGAGACCCCATCTCTATTAAAAAAAAAATTGGGCCGGGCACAGTGGCTCACGCCTGTAATCCCAGCACATTGGGAGGCCGAGGTGGGCAGATCACCTGAGGTTGGGAGTTTGAGACCAGTCTGACCAACATGGAGAAACCCCGTGTCTACAAAAAATACAAAATTAGTGGGGTGTGGTGGTGCGTGCCTGTAATCCCAGCTATTCAGGAGGCTGAGGCAGGAGAACCGCTTGAACCCGGGAGGCGAAGGTTGCGGTGAGCTGAGATTGCGCCATTGCACTCCAGCCTGGGCACCAAGAGCGAAACTCCATCTGAAAAAATAACATGTTAGAGTTCCAAGTGACTTTTTAAGTAATTGCCATTTATTGAACACCTGTAATGAACTAAGTCCTTTATATAATTATGTCAGTGATATTTATAAGGTCATCTGTCATATAGTTCTAGAAAGTGTTCGAGGTTAGATTGTTTCATTTAATTCTAACAATGACCTTATGACTCAATGTTGGTTCGGTCAGGCTCAGAAGTGAAGTAATTTGCCTGAGGCCATGGATTTTGTAAGTAGAGCAAGATCTTGAACCCAGGTTTGTCTGAAGTATGCACGCTGCTGTGTGTCGTGCCTCTCAGTGCTTTGACACACAGTGTCCTGTTTGATTCTCACAACAGTCTTATAAAGGATTTGGGCCAAGACTCAGAGAATTTTAGAGTTAAAGGGGGCTCTAGCAGCCTTTTATTTTTTAAAAAAACTAGTTCTTATTTTGCGTAAGTGACTTGCCCTGGGACATAAGCTAGTATCCGTGGAGCCACGCTCCAAACCCAGAATCCTCTTTATTATCTATTTGTTTATTTTTCTGTTGCTCAGACTGGAGTGCAGTGGCACAACTATAGCTCAGGAGCTGGAACTACTAGGTATGTACACCATACCTGGCTAATTTTTTTTTTTTTTTTTTTGAGACAGGGTCTTACTCTGTCACCAGGCTGGAGTGCAGTGGCAGGATCATGTCTCACTGTAGCCTCAAGCTCCCAGGCTGAGGTGATCCTTCCACCTTGACCTCCTGAGTAGCTGGGACTACAGGCATATGCCGGACTAATTTTTGAATATTTTGGTAGAGATGGAGTCTTGCCATGTTGCTGAGGCTGGTCTGGAACTCCTGGGCTCAAGCAATCCACCCACCTTAGCCTCTCAAAGTGCTGGGATTATAGACATGAGCCACCATACCCAACTTGGTTTTTTAATTTAGTTTTAACTTTTAAAAATATCTCAGCTGGAAGTCCACATTTTGTGTTTACGAGATCCATTTTTCTACCATGATAAGCAAAGGATAGAGATCTCAGTATTGCCCAAGTTCATGGCAAGATGGGAGAGGGCTGAATTAACTTTGTTCAGAGATACTGCAGGCTCATTTAAGATAGTTTTGATTTTTTTATTTTCTGAAGACCCTTACAGTAACTTCCTAAAGATAGTTCTTTTTGTTTGTTTTTTGAGACTGAGTCTCACTCTGTCACCCATGCTGGAGTGCAGTGGCACGATTTCGGCTTAGTTCACTGCAACCTCCACCTCCCAGGTTCAAGCGATTCTCCCGCCTCAGCCTCTCAAGGAGCTAGTATTACAGGTGCGCACCACCATGCCTAGCTAATTTTTGTATTTTTAGTAGAGACAGAGTTTCACCCTGTTGGCCAGGCTGGTCTTGAACTCCTGGTCTCAAGTGATCTGCTCACCTTGGCCTCCCAAAGTGCTGGGATTACAGGTGTGAGCCACTGTGCCAGCCTTCTTTTTTTTTTTTTTTTTTTTAATTAACTTTATTTACTTATTTTTGAGACAAGGTCTTACTCCGTCACTGAGGCTATACTGCAGTGGCGCGATGTCGGCTCACTGCAACCTCTACTTCCAGGTTTAAGTGATTCTCCCGCCTCAGCCTCCCTAGTAACTGGGATTACAGCTACTGTGCCTGGCTAATTTTTTTGTATTTTTAGTAGAGACAGGGTTTCACTGTGTTGGCCAGGCTCATCTTGAACTCCTGACCTCAGGTGATCCACCCACCTTGGCCTCCCAAAATGCTGGGATTACAGGTTTGAGCCACCTTGCCCAGCCTTATTTATTTTTTTAATATAGAGTCTCACTCTGTCGCCCAGGCTGGAGTGCAATGGCACAATCTCAGGTCACTGCAACCTCTGCCTCCCGGGTTCAAATGATTATCCTGACTCTGCCTCCAGAGTAGCTGGGATTACAGGCACTGACCAGGCTGGTCTTGAACTCCTGACCTCAAGTGATCCGCTCACCTCAGCCTCCCAAAGTGCTGGGACTACAGGTATGACCCACTGCAGTGCTGGGCCATAGTTCTTAAAGTTGCCTTTATGCATGGTAAAGAAAATTTTACTTCCTTTCTCATGCTATCACAGTATTCTTCTTCTTCTTCTTCTTTTTTTTTTTTTGAGGTAGTCTCACTCTGTCACCCAGGCTGGAGAGCAGTGGTAAGATCTTGGCTCACTGCAGTCTCTGCCTCCCAGGTTCAAGCGATTCTCCTGCCCTAGTCTCCTGAGTAGCTGGAATTACAGGTGCCTTTCACCACGCCCGACTAATTTTTGTATTTTCGGTAGCGATAGGATTTCACCCTGTTGGCCAGGCTGGTGAAACTCCTGACCTCAAGTGATCCACCCGCGTTGGCTTCCCAAAGTGCTGGGATTACAGGCGAGAACCACCATGCCTGGCCAGTGTTCTTCTTTTACTGTCAAATTTCTTTATTTTTATTTATTTTATATTATACACACACACACACACACACACACACACACACACACACATATATGTGTGTATATATATATATTTTTTAAGATGGGGTTTCACCATGATGGCCAGGCTGGTTTTGAACTCCTGACGTCAGGTGATCCACCCACCTCAGCCTCCCAAAGTGCTAGGATTACAGGCGGGAGCCACCACGCCTGGCTCATTGTCAAATTTCTTAAGAGAATAACCTGTATCAGCTTTCTCTGTGGACTGAAGTTATCCCTTCATAGTTTGCCTTCTGGTCTCTCTGAAACGATTTTCCTTAAGGTCTCTAGAGGAAATCAGAGTAGTTTTTCTTTCCTCCCCTCCCTGCCCCTGTCCTGCCCTGGCCTGCCCAGATGGAGTCTAGCTGTGTCACCCAGGCTGGAGTGTGGTAGCAGGATCTTGGCTCGCTGCAACCTCTGCCTGCGGGTTCAAGCGATTCTCCTGCCTCAGCTTCCCAAGTAGCTGGGATTACAGGCACCTGCTATCATGCCCAGCTAATTTTTGTATTTTCAGTAGAGACAGGGTTTCACCATGCTGGCTAGGCTGGTCTTGACTCCCGACCTCAGGCAATCAGCCTGCCTCAGTCTCCCAAAGTCCTGGGATTACAGGCGTGAGCCACGGCACCCAATCACTCAGAGTAGTCTTTACAGGCTTTATTCTTTTTGACTTCTATGTAATTTGAAAACTACCTTCTTTAAAAATTTTTAACACTTATCTTGACTTTTGGACTTCATCCTTTTCTCCTTTGCTAACAATGCTTTTTTTTCTCTATGCCCTGAAAACTCTTTTTAAGGGCTTCTCCTTGGCCCTCTCCTTTTCTTTCTTTAAGTTTTGCTTCTCAGTTTGACCATCTGTACATCACTCTGTGTAAATGACTTTAAGCCTATACATACCTTTAGCCTGTCTCCAGAGTTCCAGGTGGTATCTCAAATTCAGCTTGTCTAGTAATGAATTCATAATCTTTCCCTGGTGTTCAAACCCATTTCTTTTCTTTATTTTTCTTTCTTTCTTTTTGAGACAAGGTCTTGCTCTGTCACACAGTTTGGAGTGCAGGGGTGGAATCATAGCGTACTGCAACCTTGAACTCCTGGGCTCAAGGGATCCTCCTGCCTCAGCCTCTCAAGTGGCTAGGACCACAGGCATGTGCCACCATGCCCAGCTAATTGTTTAATTTTTGGTAGAGATGGGGTCTCATTTTGTTGCCCAGACTGGTCTCAAAATCCTGGACTCAAGTGATCATTCCATCTTGGCCTCCCAAAGTCCTAGTATTATAGGTATGAGCCATGGCACCCAGGCCCCCTGTTTGTTTTAATGGAACTATTATACATTCCCCTAGTTATAAAGGCTTAAAGTCCAGGGATTGCCTTTAATTCCTTCCTCTCTGTCATGCCCCACATCCAGTCAACTGCGAAATTCTGTAGAAGCCGTCTTTCTAGTGTTTCTAGCCTCTAGCTCTCTTATTTTACTGCCACCATTCTGGTTCATGTTCCTGTTACTTTTGCCTAGATTATTTTAATAGCTTTTAACTGATTTTCCTGCTGTAATCTATACATCACTAAATTAATCTTACAAAATTGAGTTCCTGTGTGTTCCTATAATACTGCAAAATGTATTGCTTACTGAATCACGTTTAAATGCTTCAACCTGGCATTTAAAGCCTTCATGAAATGTCCTAAACCAAACTTCTCGTTTCATTTCCCACCGCTTCCTCATATATGTACCCTATACTTCAGCCAAAATTGAGTACTCAGTGTTCCCTTAGTATATCCTTCTCTTTGTGTCTCTGCTTACATTTTTCCTCGTACCTGGAATGCCTGTCCTTCCCCATCTCTGCTGTTTGAAATTTTGCCTACTCTTCTGTAGACAGCCAAATAACTTTTCCTCTATTAAAACTCTTTGTTGGGCGGCGTGGCTCGTGCCTGTAATCCCAGCACTTTGGGAGGCTGAGGCGGGTGGATCACCTGAAGTCAGGAGTTTGAGACCAGCCTGGCCAACAAGGTGAAACCCCATCTCTACTAAAAATACAAAACTTAGCCGGGCATGATGGTGGGTTCCTGTAATTCCAACTACTTGGGAGACTGAGTAAATTGAGGCCAGGTGCAGTGGCTCATGCCTGTAATCCCAGCATTTTGGGAGGCCGAGGCAGGCGGATCACTAGAGCTCACAAGTTCAAGACCAGACTGGGCAACATGGGGAAACCCCTTCTCTACTAAAAATACAAAAAATTAGCCAAGTGTGATGGTGCACGCCTGTAGTCCCAGCTACTCAGGAGGCTGAGGTTGGGAGGATGGCTTGAACCGCCATCTCAAAAAATATATATATATTTGATAGATTTGGGTATGTCTCTAGATAGAATATACCACTGATTCAGATCCTAGTATTAGTTCTTATTACTGTTAGACTTGACACCTCAACCAAAATTTCTCATGCTAAACTGTATCATATTTGTCCCTCCTCACAGCCTGTGGCCCAAGAATGTATCAGAGCAGGGATGGTAAGGAGGCGAGAGGTGATGGTTTGTTTTTCTGTGAGAAGAAAATTGGACTGCATTGTTGTTTATGAGGGAGACGGGACATTGTGTGCTTAACCCAACTTCCCCTTTTCTGAGAAATTCTTTCTTACACAATTCAGAAATACAATTGACTCAGCTCTGCCACCCAGTGGGCAGTTTAATATTCTGTCAAAATTCTGAGTACAAGAATTGTCTCAAACAAGAGCTTTTCTAAGAGCAGTAACAACCCAGATCACTACCCTGAGCGGCAAAGTTGATTCTTGATCTTGAGAAGGAACAGATGAAGGAAATTTGGTGTTCTTAACTGAGGGGAACAAACTATACATTAAAACATTTTTCTGTTTTTTGTTTTTTTTTTAATCCAGACTGACAATTAATAATACGTTCTTTTCTTTTTTTTTTTTTTTGAGACGGAGTTTCACTCTTGTTACCCAGGCTGGAGTGCAATGGCGCGATCTCAGCTCACCGCAACCTCCACCTCCTGGGTTCAGGCAGTTCTCCTGCCTCAGCCTCCTGAATAGCTGGGATTACAGGCACGCGCCACCATGCCTAGCTAATTTTTTGTATTTTTAGTAGAGATGGGGTTTCACCATGTTGACCAGGATGGTCTCGATCTCTTGACCTCGTGATCCACCCGCCTCAGCCTCCCAAAGTGCTGGGATTACAGGCGTGAGCCACCGCGCCCGGCCCCAATAATACGTTCTTTTCTAAGAAATTTGTTTTCTAAGAAATTTTTTTTTTTTTGAGATGGGGTTTCACCATGTTGGTCAGACTGGTCTTGAACTCCTGACCTCAGGTAATCCACCCGCCTCGGCCTCCCAAAGTGCTGGGATTACAGGCGTGAGCCACCGAACCTGGCCTCTAAGAAAATTTTTAAAAAACATTTATTCTTCTAGATCCATCAATGCCTTTTGAAAAAATAAATTATTATTATTATTATTATTATCATTATTTTTTGAGATGGAGTTTTGCTCTTGTTGCCCAGGCTGGAGTGTGATGGCTCACTGCAACCTTGGCCTCCTGGATTCAAGCAATTCTCCTGCCTCCGCCTTCTGAGTTGCTGGGATTATAGGCATGTGCCAACATACCCAGCTAATTTTTTTTTTTGTATTTTTTGCAGAGAAGGGGTTTTGCCATATTGCCAGGCTGGTCTTGAACTCTTGAGCTCAAGCTGTCAGCCCACCTCAGCCTCCCAAAGTACTGGGATTACAGGCATGGGCCACTGCACCTGGCCTTTAATTATTTTTAATTATTTTATTGAGACATGGTCTTGTTCTGTCACCCAGGCTGGGGTGCAGTCGTGCAATCATAGCTCACTGCAGCCTCGACCTCCTGGGCTCAAGTGATCCTCCCACTTCAGCCTCCCAAGTAGTTGGGACTACAGGGTTGTGCCACCACACCCAGCTATTTTTTTTTAATTTTTTTTTTAGAGACGGGTGTCTCACCCTGTTGCCCAGGCTGGTCTCAAACTCCTGTGCTCAAGCGGTCCTCCTACCTTCGCCTCCCAAGTACTGGGATTACAGGCATGAGACGCTGCTCCCAGCCAGCCTACTTTTTTGAAAATATGACTTAGTCTCTCAAAGGTAGAAGTGTTGTATCAAAGATTATGTGAAACCCTTAATATTAAAAATATTGGTTCTGTGCCGGGCGTGGTAGCTCATGCCTGTAATCCTAGCACTTTGGGAGGCCAATGTAGGTGGATTGCTTGAGCCCAGGAGTTTGAGATCAGCCTGGGCAATATGGCAAAAACTCAAATTACAAAAACAAAAAAATTAGAAGGGAGTGGTGGCTCGTACTAGTAGTCCTAGCTACTTAGGAGGCTGAGGCAGGAGGATTGCTTGAGCCTAGGGGGTTGAGGCTGCAGTGAGCTGAGATTGAGCCACTGCACTCCAGCCTGGGTGACAAAGTAAGACCCTGTCTCCAAAAAAAAAAAGAAAAAATTGGTTCTTTGAACCAATAGCAATGAATGATTCCAAAATAGCCCTGTATTGGAGGTAGAATCTAGTTCTCCTTCCTGGTTTCTTTTTCAGTTTCTCAGAGTCCACCGGTCTTTTATATAAACTTTTATCTCAGGAAACATATGTAACTTACTTCTTCTGTTAATTGTTGGAAAAATGATTAGTAATTTGGTTTGGGAGTACACAGAACAATTGAGGAAGGCCTTTTATTTCCTAGTTTACTGCCTCTTTTCCCTTCCTTAGTGCTGGTATGGTTTCCTGGCACTGATTTGAGAACTGTAATTACTGGGGGCCATGGCTGTTATCTCTGTTTCCTTGAGAAGAAATGTGGGAAGGAACTTGTCATGAAGTACATAGGGTGGAGTAGAGTGGGGAGGGAGGTGTTGGGTTGATCTGAGAAGTGGTTGAGATGGCCACAAATTAAGAAGTTAAGGGGAAAAAGCTCAGGCCAAGGTGGAAATGCTCCTTTTTTTTTTTCTTTTTTTTTTTTTGAGACAAAGTCTCCCTTTGTTGCCCAGGCTGGAGTGCAGTGGCACGATCTCAGCTCACTGCAACCTCCATCTCCCCTGTTCAAGTGATTTTCCTGCTTCAGCCTCTCAAGTAGCTGGGATTACAGGCGTCGACCACCACGCCTGGCTAATTTTTGTATTTTTAGTTGAGACAGGGTTTCGCCATGTTGGCCAAGCTGGTCTTAAACTCCAGACCTCAAGTGATCCACCCGCCTTGGCGTCCCAAAATGCTGGGATTATAGGCATGAACCACTTCGCTTCGTCAGAAATGTTCCTCTTTTTAATCAAAATATAATGTAACATCATGTAGTTAAAAATCACATATTAAATGATTTCACAAAAAGCAGCAGTCCTCAAGCCCAAGCCCCTTTTTCTTTTCCTTTTTTTTTCTTTTTTTTTTTTTTTGTGAGACAGTATGTCACTCTGTCACTCAGGCTGGAGTGCAATCTCAGCTCACTGCAACCTCCACCTCCCGGATTCAAGCAATTCTTCCGCTTCAGCCTCCCAAATAGTTGGTGTAACAGGCCCACACCACCACCCCCAATTTTTGTATTTTTAGTAGAGATGAGGTTTCACCATGTTGGCCAGGGTGTTCTTGAACTTCTGGCCCAAGTGATCCGTCCCCACTTAGCCTCCCAAAGTGCTGGGATTACAGGTGTGAACCACCAAACCTGGCCCATCCCCCTCTTTTTTTGAGACAGGATCTCACTTTATCGCCCAGGCCAGAGTGTAGTGGCATGATCATGGCTTACTGCAGCCTCGATTTTCCAGGCTCAGGTGATCCTCCTGACTTAGCTTCCCAAGTATCTGGGACTACAGGCATGCACCACCACACCCAGTTAATTTTTATATTTTTTGTAGAGACAGGGTTTTGCTGTGTTGCTCAGGTTGGTCTTGAACTCCTGGGCTCGAGGAAATCTACCTACCTAGGCCTCTTAAATCTACGTCTAGGATTACAGGCATGAGCCACCGCACCCTGCCTCTTTTAGCTTTATTTTTTGGTCTAGTATGTATTTCATATTTCTTTTCTTTTCTTTTTTTGAGACAGAATCTTGCTCTGTTGCCCAGGCTGGAGTGCACTGGTGCAATCTTGGAATCTTGGTTTGCTGCAACCTCCACCCCTCGGGTTCGAGTGATTCTCTTGCCCCAAACTCCTGAGTAGCTGGAACTACAGGTGCACACCACCAGGCCTGGCTAATTTTTGTTTAGTAGAGATGGGGTTTCCCCATGTTGGCTGGGCTGGTCTGGAACTCCTGGCCTCAGGTGATCCACCCATCTTGGCCTCCTAAAGTGCTGGGATTATAGGTGTGAGCCACTGCGCCTGGCCTACTTCATGCCCCTTTGTAAGCCATTCTTCCTTCTCTCTGCCCATCTCTTAAGCAACCATTGATCTCCTTTTCTCACTATATATTTGCTAACATTATGTGTGTATGTGTGTGTGTGTGTGTGTGTGTGTGTGTATTTTTCTTTTTGAGAGGGGAGGCCTTGGCAGGCAGATTCCTTGAGGTTAGGAGTTTGAGACCAGCCTGGCCAATGTAGTGAAACCTGTCTCTACTAAAAATACAAAAGTTAGCTGGGTGTGGTAGTGCACGCCTGTAGTCCCAGCTACTCAGGAGGCTGAGGCAGGAGAATCGCTTGAACCAGGGAGGTGCAGGTTGCAGTGAGCTGAGATTGCGCCACTGCACTCCAGCCTGGGTGACAGTGTGAGACTCTGTTTCAAAAAATAAAAAAGGAAATGCTAGACTTATCTACTCTCTTCTGGTTATGGTAATTGAAATTTTAACTCTTACATCATGCTATATCCCCACCTTTCCTTGCCCCTTACCTCATCCTTCCAATAGAAAGTTATAGCATAGTTCTGGCTGAATCAATAATCAGTTTTACAGTAATAGTATTACTGTGTAAATGATATCCATTGAGGAACCGAGTAGTATATATTGATTGTTTCATGTCTTGAACAACCCTTTGTTTATTGTTAAGTTATAATTTATTTAAAATTTTACTTTGTTTACTATGTACCTATCTTCAGTTCATTTCCTAAATGTCAGTTCTGGTAAATGCCTATTAATATTTTCTCTCAAATGGTCAACATGTCAGATATTCTTTTTTTTTTTTTTGGAGACAGAGTTTCGCTCTTGTTACCCAGGCTGGAGTGCAATGGCGCGATCTCGGCTCACCGCAACCTCCGCCTCCTGGGTTCAGGCAATTCTCCTGCCTCAGCCTCCCGAGTAGCTGGGATTACAGGCATGCGCCACCATGCCCAGCTAATTTTTTGTATTTTTAGTAGAGATGGGGTTTCACCATGTTGACCGGGATGGTCTCGATCTCTTGACCTCGTGATCCACCTGCCTTGGCCTCCCAAAGTGCTGGGATTACAGGCGTGAGCCACCGCGCCCGGCCGTCAGATATTCTTAGACATTAATTTTTCTTTTCCTGGAAACTTGCCTCATTGTCTGCCAAGGCACTTTTTAGTCACTAGCACCACCTGCTGACTCTTGGTGAAGTGGAAAGACAGAATTATGGGGTCACAGGGTTGATATTCTTAACTGGAAAATCTTTCTGTGGTCTCCGACTTTCAGAATGACATTCTGGAGGAAGGAATGTGGTCCTTGTGATAGGCAAGCGAATATGAAATCACTAAATATGCTCTTTCCTTTGCTCTGTATCCTCTTCTTTTGTATGTTTCCTAGAAGAAGGAAAGTCTCTGTTGTAATCTTCCTTGTCATGCTATGGTCATCTTAAGACTTTTGTCTGATCCGCCAATGAAAGAGAGAAAGATGTGCTACCCATTAAAAAAAACCTACAGCTTTATTGAAGTGTACTTCACATAGGATAAATTGCACATATTTAAGGTCTGTCATTTCATGAGTTTTGACATATATATAATATATATAAATATATAACATATATACATGGGTGTACATATATAAACACCTATAATATATATACACCCACAATATATTATATATATATATAACGTGTTATATATATTATATACATAATGTGTGTATATGTATATATTATATCATGGGTGTATATATTTATATATGTGTATTTTACCTTTTAATGAACACTTACCTTTTATCGAACTGCCAAACTGTTTTACAAAGTGGTTGTACCATTTTACATTCCCACCAACAGCAGATGAAAGCTCCACATCTTCCTCACATTTGGTATTTGATTTGGCAGTCTTTTTCATTTTATTTTTTATGTTTATTTGTATTTTTGAGACGGAGTTTCGCTCTTGTTACCCAGGCTGGAGTGCAATGGCGTGATCTTGGCTCACTGCAACCTCTGTCTTCAAGCAATTCTCCTGCCTCAGCCTCCCGAGTACCTGGGACTACAGGCGCGTGCCACAATACCCAGCTAATTTTTGTATTTTTAGTAGAGATGGGGTTTCACCTTGTTGACCAGGATGGTCTCGATCTCTTGACCTTGTGATCCACCCACCTCGGCCTCCCAAAGTGCTGGGATTATAGGCGTGAGCCACCGCGCCTGGCCTCTTTTTCATTTTATATACCCACGAAACCACTGCCACAATCAAGATCATGAACATGTCTATCACCCCCAAGAATTCTTCATGCCCCTCTGGGTTTTTGTTTTTGAGACAGAGTCTCACTGTGTTGCCTAGGCTGGAGTCCAGTGGCATGATCTTGGCTTTCTGCAACCTCCACCTCCCGAGTTCAAGCAATCCTCGTGCCTCAGCCTCCTGAGTAGCTGGGATTACAGGCTTGTGCTACCATGCCAGGTAGAGACAGGACATTTTAGTGGAGACAGGGTTTTTAGTAGAGACGGAGCTTTTTATTAGAGACAGGATTTTGCCATGTCGGCCACACTGGTCTCAAACTCCTGGCCTCAAGTGATCCACCCTCCTCGGCCTCCCAAAATGCTGGGATTACAGATGTGAGCCACCATGCCTGGCCTATTTCATGCCCTTTTGTAAGCCATCCCCTTTACTCTGCCCATCCCTCAAGCAACCATTGAGTGCCTTTTCTCACTACATATTTGCTAACTTTTTACATATTTTTTTTTTTTTTTACAGTTGATGATCTGCTGAAGATTTTTAATAAATTTATGTGAATGGAAGCAAATGGTACGTACTCTTTTTTTGCAGGGGGATAGCTTTTTCACTTGCATTATTTTGAGATTTATCCATGTTGTGTCATTCAGGAATTTATTTCATTTTATTGCTGTGTAGTTTTCTATTTTGTGAATTTACTGCAGTTGGTATGTCCATTCACCATTTCGACACTGAGTTGTTTCCAGTTTTGGGTTATTACAGATAAAACTGTTGTAAACATTTGTACATAAGTTTTTGTGCAGCACATATTATCATTTTTCTTGGGTCAGTACCTAAGAGTGGAATGTCTAGTTTGTATGGTAAGTGTACACTTACCTTTTAATGAACTGCCAGACTGTTTTACAAAGTGGTTGTACCATGTTACATTCCCACCAACAGCATATGAAAGCTTCCCAACATTTGGTGTTTGATTAATCAGTCTTTTTCATTTTAACCATTCTAATGGGTGTGTAGTATTTTTTCATTGTTTTAATTTGATTTGTATTTACCCAATGACTAATGATGTTGAGCATCTTTTCATATGTTTATTTTGAGCTACCAATTTAAAAATACTCCATTAATAATAGGGCTAGTTTTGCTGGGCACGGTGGCTCATGCCTATAATCCCAGCACTTTGGGAGGTTGAGGTGGGCAGATCACTTGAGGCCAGGAGTTCAAGACCAGACTGGCCAACATGGTAAAATCCCATCTCTACCAAAAATACAGAAATTAGTTAGGCATGGTGGCGGGCACCTGTAATCCCAGCTATTCGGGAGGCTGAGGCAGGAGAATCACTTGAACCCGGGAGGTGGAGGCTGCAGGGAGCCGAGATCATGCCTCTGTACTCTAGCCCTGGGCGACAGAGCAAGACTTGCCTCAAAAAAAAAAGAAAAAGTAATAAGGCTAGTACTAAGTCTGGGCGAAGGAAGAGTGTTACATGACAGGTGTCATCAAAGAATTTCACTTACCAGTTGGCTGTGGAATTCTTCTCAATTAACTTGAAATTCCCACACCTCAGGGATAAAGTTACTCTTTTGAGTTATGAGAACCAACCAAAACAAAGAGTGTTTCTTTAACAGGATATTTTGAGTTACAATACCTATATTTTCTGTGAAGTAAGAGATGCCTTGGATATGTCTCTTCCAGTTTTTTTCCATCGGAACACACTATTTTCTCCATTGGCTAAAGATTACTTAGGAAAGCATAGAAACAGTGCCTTGAGGGAATGGCAGAATGGCTGTGGTTCTTAGAAGAGGTGGGGAGGAGGGAATAGAGGATGAAGAATTGCAGGAGAAATTTGAAATGGCAGACTAGATAGGACACCTTGCCTGGTAAGTACTGGCCAAAGTTGTCCCTTGGTATCCAAAGGGGATTGGTTCTAGGACCACCTACACCCTGCAAATACCAAAATCTGAGGATGCTTAAGTCCCTTATATAAGATGGCATAGTATAGTATTTGCGTATAACCTAGGTACATCCTTCCGTATACTTTTTTTTTTTTTTTTTTTTGAGACAGTCTCACTCTGTTGCCCAGGCACTGGCTGGGTCTCAGCTCACTGCAACCTCCACCTCCTGGGTTCAAGCGATTCTCCTGCCTCAGCCTCCCAAGCAACTGGGACTATAGGCTGTTGCCACCACACCCAGAAAATATTTGTATTTTCAGTAGAGACAGGATTTTCCCATGTTGGCCAGCTTGATCTCAAACTCCTGGCCTCAAGTGCTCTGCCCACCTTAGCCTCTCAAAGTGCTGGGATTACAGGCATGAGCCACTGCACCCAGCCCTGTATACTTTAAATCATATCTAGGTTACTTGTAATGCCTAATACAATGTAAATGCAATATGAAAAGTTGTTTGTTTGTTTTTTGAGATGGAGTCGCACTCTGTTGCCAGGCTTGAATGCAGTGGCACAATCTCAGCTCACTGTAACCTCTGCCTCCCGGATTCAAGTGATTCTTCTGCCTCGGCCTCCCGAGTAGTTGGGACTACAGGTGCACGCCACCACACCCAGCTAATTTTTTTGTATTTTTTGTAGAGATGGGTTTTCACCATGTTGGCCAGGCTGGTCTGCAACTCCTCATCTCAGGGGATCCACCTGCCTTGGCCTCCCAAAGTACTGGGATTACAGGTGTGAGCCACTGCGCCCGGCATAAAAGGTTATTATACTGTATTTGTATTTGTATTTGTATTTTTTATTGTTGTGTTGTTTTTTTTCCCAAATATTTTCAATGCATGGTTGATTGAATCCGTGGATGCAGAATTAGTAGATACAAAGGGCCCTACTGTAATATTTCTTCAGGGGAGTATTATCAGATGGGTGGGACTAGGAGAAGAGGTGGAAGATACTGGCGAGTACACGACTGGGGCAGGGATGGCAGGCCCTCGGTTATGGAGTACCCGATGGGGGAGGTTGAGAACAGAAACGGGTAAGATACTAAATGTAAATTTTGTTCAGAGCAGCATTTTTTTTTTCTTTTTTTTTGAGACACAGTCTTGCCCTGTCACCCAGGCTAGAGTGCAATGGCGCAATCTTGGCTCACTGCATCCTCCACCTCCTGGGTTCAAGCAATTCTCCTGCCTCAACCTCCTGAATAGATGGGATTACAGGCGTCCACCACCACACCTGGCTAAGTTTTTGTATCTTTAGTAGAGACAGGGCTTCATCATGTTGGCCAGGCTGGTCTTGAACTCCTGACGTCATGATCTGCTCGCCTCAGCCCCCTAAAGTGCTGGAATTACAGGCAGGAGCCACCACGCCCAGCCCCAGAGCAGCATTGTTACTTTAGAGCACCCTCACCTAGAACAGCATCTCTTCTCAGTCTTTCTTCTATAAACTAGATTCCTTCAACCTTAGGCTTTCCCTCCTTTTCCAACTTTCTCTTTTTAGCTTTATATGAGAAGAGAGTAGCTTTAAAATTTTTTTTTTTTTGACAGTCTCTGTTGCTCAGGCTGGAGTGCAGTGGCATGGTCTCAGCTCACTACAACCTCTGCCTCCCAGCCTGGGTTCAAGTAATTCTCGATTCTCATATCTCTGCCTCCTGAGTAGCCGGGGTTACAGGATTACAGGCATGCCCCATCATGCCTGGCTAATTTCTTGTATTTTTAGTAGAGATGGGGTTTTGCCATGTTGCCCAGGCTGGTCTCAAACTCCTGGCCTCAAGTGATCTGCCCACCTTGGCTTCCCAAAGTGCTGGGATTACAGGCGTCAGCCACTGTGCCCAGCCTCAGAGTAGCTTTTCTGGTGATGTCCACCACCACAGCTTCCCTTTGAGAATCTTTACCAGCTCCACAACCAGAATTTTTAATGGCTCTCTTCTTCCTGAACAATATAGTGTAGTGATTAAAAATTGAGTTTCTGGATCCAAATGGCATAGGTTCAGTTTCCGGCTCTGCCATTTGTTAACTGTGGGACTGAAGGCAAGTTTTCTTCTATGGGATAACAATGCCACCTTCCTTAGAGAGGTATGAGAATTAAATTGGTATTTTAAAAGTGCTTAAAACAGGCCGAGCATGGTGGCTCACGCCTATAATCCCAGCACTTAGGTAGGCCGAGACAGGTGGATCATGAAGGCAGGAGTTGGAGACCAGCCTGGCCAACATAGTTAAACCCCGTCTCTACTAAAAATACAAAAATTATCCAGGTGTGGTGGCATACGCCTGTAGTCCTAGCTACTTGGAAGGCTGAGGCTGGAGAATCGCTTGAACCTGGGAGGCAGAGGTTGCAGTGAGCTGACACTACACCATTGCACCCCAACCTGGGTGTCAGAGTGAGACTCTGTCTCAAACAACAGCAGCAACAACAAAGCATTTAAAACATTGCCTGGCAGATTTGAAGCTCCAGTAAGTGTTAGCTATTAACCAAATTTAAGCCCCTTGCCCCCTTTTTAAGGTACTTCATAATCTGGCCTCTGCCCATCTAACCTTCTGTCCCATTACTCCTTCTCTACTGCGTTTGAGTTTTGCTCATTTCCTCAAGGAATCATGAATCTATGCCTAAGTCCAGATGGTTTTCGTTGCCTGGAAGATCCCATCTTCTCTGTCACCTTTTATTATTCTTATTACTTTAGTTCTCATCTACCATCTTCCCATCTAAATGCACCGTACCGTAGGATTTAGTGAATAATTACACACTCATCACTCTTTCAAATGAATTGGTTTTGTCTCTCCAATAGCCTGTAAACTCCCTGAGATAGAAACAGTATCTGATAACTTCCAAGCCCTCTTTCAGTGGAGTGAACATATTGCATTTATTCCATTTCAAGCATCTGTAAAGAGATTCAACATAGGCAACAGAGGACCATGTGAAGAATTCGTAGCTTTAATAACAGATTAGTTAGGGGGTAGGGATGATACTTCTGTCCTTCTTGTGCCATTCTTCAAAAACAGAGACTCCCTTCACCAAAGATCTAGACAATGTCCACTTCACTTCTGAACCAAGAAAGTGGAACATACTTTACCCACATATATTCATCAAATAGACTTCTTCCCCTATTTATTTCTCTTTTGAGTTTCTTGTGGATAATGGTCATGTCTTCTGCTTTCAGCTCTTGCCTCTGAAAACTCTCAGCCCTTAAATCTTTACTGATAGTTAAAACTTTCATGACCTCTAAGCTTATAAGGATGATATCTGCAGTAAATGGCTTAGAACAATTTATTTACTATAAATGAGGCTGAAAAAATTAGTGAAGAGCCCTACAGAGGTCTGGAATGCAGAAACCTTGCCCAGAATCCTTACTCTGTGATCATTTCAACCCTGGACGGCAGCCTCATCTGACTGGATAATATCATTGTTTCATAATATCATTGTTTCATGGGTCTCCTACACCCTGCTTCCTTTAATGATTCTTTACATTCTTCTCTGCCAGTCTCTATCCCCAAATCGTTTCCAAACTAGTAATAGGACTGATGGCCTCTTTATTGAATGTAAAGCCACAGAACAAGGAGCCCAGAAAGGAGTGGGGCTAGGAGGGTGGCTGAGGAAAGAGGAACCCCAGCATCTGAGGGGAAGAGATGCAGCTTCTCTAAGTCTGGCAGGAAGGCTCGGGCGTCCTCCAGCGCTGCCTGAGCTGCCACGGTAAAGTTGGGATCCCCAGAAATTAAAACATCAAAGACACAGGAATGGAAGTACGCATCTTCCACTGGAAGCCCTTCCTTGCACAGTCGTCTGGCAGTATCAATGGTTATAGCTCCCCGACGATTGCGCTCTGATCGAGAGAGTCGCTGACTTGGAGGGCACCCCCCAACACAGAGCTGCAGGTCCTGTTCAGCTGAGAAGGCCCTGGCCACATCCTCTGCTACCTTGATGGAGAAGGAGAGCTGCCCAGCTGTCTGCCGAATGATTATAGTTGTGCCAATATAGGCAGCTTGGATCTCCACGTGGTTCCCAGGGTTAGCAGTCTGAATCGATAAACTGGATCCCCCAGGTCGGTCACCTCCATTGATAGAACCATCTTCAAAGGCTGCGGGAAGATTATCCACCTCTGCCTGGTAGACCTTCTGATCAATGCATTCCTGCATGTTCTTGAATATGATGGTGAGCTGTGAGGGCAAGAGGGAAAACAGTTCATTTGGGTTCAGTGCATCTTCCCCCCAGTCAGACCTCATACATAGTTAGGGATCTGATCCAAGTAGAGATGCAGGACTACCATGGCCCTCAGTCCTTGATCCCTTCTCCTATTTATGTTCCAGTATTGCCTCATCCCTACTTAACCTCTCTCTCTACTTAATCTGGGCAACTTCCTAGGAGAGGGTGAAGTTTCCCTTCTGAAACTCCTCGGGTCTGCGCTCTCCGACTGTTTTCTGCATTTGAGTGAAATTCCCATCAAGGGGAAATGATTTACAGCTCCAAGTGTTTGGTAGAAGGGAATGATTCAAGATGGGGGAGTGGTTGAGGAAGAAAAGGGAATTAGGGAGCACCGCTGTTGAATAGTGGGAATGGGGAGGACGTGGTGCCCCTCGAAGGATCTCAGGAGGTGGATCAGAAAGAAGAGTGAGTGCCTGACCTTCCGGATGGCGGTGGCGTTGGCCCCCAGCGCCACGGGGGAGCTGGTGGCTTGGACAAAGAGGAAGTCGTTATCCAGTAGAGGCCAAGCTCCTTGGACACGGCATGTGTGAAAGTGGTGGTGGAAGCTACGCACATGGGGGTCCCCGAAGGAAGCACAATGCAAGAACCCCGGGGCACGACCATGCAGCCGGGAAAACCGGCCTTCATAGTCACAGGGGTCCAGGGCAGGGAGGCCGGAGCCGGCGCCTGGAAGGGCGGGGCCCCGCGGCGGGGGAGGGGCTGTAGGGCCCTGGCGCGAGCAGTTGTGCTGGATCATCAGGTCTTCGATGCCGTGTACCGCCGAGTGGAAGGCGAGGTCCCCGCGGCAGGTGCGGGCGGTGCGCCGCGTGCAGAGCGCGTAGGAGCGGAGGGCTCGACAGAGGCCGCCAGAGCCCACCCCTCCACCCCGGCCTCCTCCTCCTCCTGATGCACCCCCACCTCTAAGGCTCAGAGTGGACGATACATACTCAGCATTGCAGCGGAGGATCTTGCATTGAGAGTGAGCTAAAGACAGAAGGGAGAGGATTGTGAGACGGTCCTCAGACCTCTGCTCTATCGGAGTGTGGTTTGCTCATAACTCTTCCAAATCTCATCAGGGAATTCCAGCCTTCCTAAAACCCAACTAAGGGCCTTCCCCAGCCCCCAAACCCCAAATCCCTAGTTCTCTCGGCTGTCTTACTAAAAATGTGTAGGAAGAAAAGGGAATCTCTTCTGCCTGTCGACCAAGGGCTTCAGCCCCAGTGCCCTTCCCCAAACTGAATGGAACATAAAATATACCTATTTGAGAGCAGGGTGAGTGACTGGACTCTCAGCCCATGTCTCCTCACTCACTCATGCTCACATGCCCACCCCTACATAGCAGCCTGCCCTCTAGATTTCCCCAAACCCTTCCCTGGCCCTTCCTTACCATGTCCACAGAGGAGCAGCAGGAGAGTGAGAGTGCTTAGAGTTGGGGGACTGCCATGGGGGGACCCGGCACTAGGGGACTGGCCTGGCTCCCCCATAACTATCCAGCCAGGTTCCCCAGGCGCCCGGTTCTTCCCAGCTGATGACCCTCCTACCTAGTGAATTTTGACCGGAAGTCCTGTAAGTGACTGAAAAAAGAAATTTGGCTGGACATGGAGAGAGAGAAGAGTTGAAGATTGGTCAGGACAATGTGAAGCGAATCTGGGGAGATAAAGAAAAGGATGAGCAGACTGGAATTTGGGAGATCGGGGCTCCTCAAACTGCAAGTGTGGCAGCTAAGCCTCTTTGCCCTGTTCCTGTGGCCACTTTTAGGGCCCTTGTGCAATAGCCCTAGGTGGGGGTGGCGGGAAGGTTGAGTGAACTCAGGGGGGCAGAGTCCACTGTGTTGCTCCATCCTGAGCTACCAAACAGCAGGTATGTCAAAGATGGAGGAATCATGGGGATAGATCAGACACCAGTAATCCCAGTGGGTACGCTAATAAAATTAGGACCTGAAAATACTTCAGAAATATACTTCATATTTGTCCTTCTCCGTTAGGAGGAGATGGCTTCCAGGAGCCATACATTTCTTTTTCTTCTTTGTGTCAGAAGAACACAAGAAGGAGTAAGGGTGGCATACCCATTCCCTCCAGAACACCAATGTTCAAATGAAAAGAAACCAATCTCTTTTATCAGCTCTAGAGAGCTGCAATTTTAATCCCCCTGTCTCATGGAATAAGGGGATGCAAACCAAACATGCAAATTAATATTTCTTTTTTCTAAGTCAGCCGTTCTTGTATTTTCCCAAATTTCACTGAAGAACCTCTCTATTAATCTCTCCTTTTCAAATTCTGAAGTTCTGGGTCTTTTATGAGAACAGGGGTTAGGGAGGAGCTAAATCCCTCTTGCCTAACTCCCCTGTCCTGTGGGTTTGGATATGATTGGGGGAAGAGTCCTCCAAGAGTCCTGCAAATAGAATGGAGGGACTAGAGTTGTGGGGAGAAATCATTTACAAGGAGCAGCCCCCATCCTTGGAATCTCAATGCAAAGGGCATTGCTAAGTGGGGACATGAGAGAAGTATGTCAGTGACTCATCATCCGAGGTCATACTTGGCCCTGGTAAGAAAACTGCAGAATCGAGGGTGTGGGGAACTCCTAAAACTTCATTAGAAGTCTTGAGGTAATAAGGTAAAGAGAGGGCTAAAACTGCCAGAGGAGAGACAGAGAATTAAACTTCAAATGGCTAGAGGCCAGAGGCCAGCAAGAAATGAGACAGAAGGAGAAATGGTGATTGGGGCACCTTGGTAGGAAGAGATCCCAGCATTTGGACAAGATACATCCTAGTAGGTGTTTGTAATTTTATAACAGTCTAACTTCAATATAAAAGCTTATTAAAGGAATTGCAATTTCATTTTGACTTACTGTTTCCAGAGGTCAAACATTACTCTGCTATCCAGTTCTCCAGCCGTGATTGCCTACTCTGTGGGTCAGCTCCAGCCAGCAGGTCCTCTGTCTCTTTCTCCATGTCTCCCCCAGGTCCCTAGGCCGGCTGCTGTCTCACTGAGGTCAGGGAGCCAGAGAAGGTTTGGTGTTGGGGGAAGGGGGGTATATGGCTGGCCAGAGTGCTGGACAGCTGAGCAGGGTGGGAGGTGGCTACTGAGTTGACGGTTTTAAAAATAGCTAAGTTCAAAATTCCAGGAACGTTGGGGGGGTAGGGTGTGGGAACGGGGAGGGTAGGAGAATTAGAAAGAATATGGAGTATTGGGTGCCAAGTTGGGGAGGGAAGAGAAAAATATGACAGACAAGCTGGATATCCAATTCCAACTTGTGTGACTCTAGTCACTGCCTACTCCAGGCAGCCCTCCAGCATTCTCAATAATGATGAGCTCCTGGCCTTTAAAAATTACAGTGGGCAAATGGATACCTTTCATTTACCATCTTCATCCCTGATACGATGAATATTACATTTAGTTTCTACAGATAGTATCTAGGAGGTAGCTGACTATAAATAAGATCCATAGCAGAGGTGGTTCACAGCCCCTCCCCTGTCTTTGCAGAGTATTTCAGGAGGACAAAAAGGACCAGCTGTCCAGAGAAGAAATCTGAGCTGTGAGTTGCTTAGGATGAGGGCTTGTTCAGTCTATCTAGCTCATATCATTGCAGCTGTCTATCCTCCTACCTACTCCATTTTCCTTACTTCAGTTTGTACAGCAATTCCTTTTCCCTCTCCCTCATCAATACACACAAAAATAAAAGCTCCTGAGTTGCTAGGAGAGAAGGCTAACAAAGGTAAAGAGGTGAAGAAAAAATGGAAATAGAATTTTTAGAAGGGGAGAAAGAGTTGGAGAAACAAAAAGATTCAAAAAGATTTTCTTTCTTTAGAGTTTCCCTCCCTCCCTCCCTCCCTCCCTCCCTTCCTTCCTTCCTTCCTTCCTCTCTTTCTTTTGTGTCTGTCTGTCTCACTCTGTTGACCAGGCTGGTCTTGAACTCCTGGCCTCAATCAATCCTTCCATCTTGGCGTCCCAGAGTGATGGGATTACACATGTGAACCACCATGCCTAGTCTCTGAAACATACTTTTGTGGAATAACATAATCTTGTGACTTTAAAATATTGCAAAATCCCAACACTTTGGGAGGCTGAGGCAGGAGGGTCACTTGAGCCCAAGAGTTTGAGGCTGCAGTGAGCTATGGTAGCACCACTGCATTCCAGCCTGGGCAACACAGTGAGGTCCCCTGCCTTAAAAAAAAAAAAAGATATTGCAACCAAGGGATTTAGCCATGTCATGTTTTTGCAGCCATAGGCATATCTGAGATCATCAATCTTTTAGTACTTGCCAAATGAAATGTAAAAAGGACCAATTCCGAATAGTGTCACTGTATTAGGGTTCAATAGAGGGATAGAACTAATAGGATCTATCTCTATCTCTATCTCTCTCAATCTCCATCTCTGTATCTCTATCTATCATTACTGTCTAGCTGTCTATCAATCATCTATCTAGATAGTTGGCTATAGATATATAGATATATCTATAGATAGATATAGACATATATAAAGGGGAGTTTATTAAGTATTAACTTACATGATCTCAAGGTCCCACAGTAGGCTGTCTGCAAGCTTGAGGAGCAAGGAGAGCCAGTCTCAGTCTCAAAACAGAAGAACATGGAGTCTGATGTTTGAGGGTAGGAAGCGTCCAGCACGGGAGCAAGATGCAGGCTGGGAGGCCAGGCCAGTCTCTCCTTTCACATTTTTCTGCCTGCTTTTTATTCTAGCTGTGCTGGCAGCATTTTAGATTGTGCTCACTCAGATTAAGGGTGTATCTGCCTTTCCTACCCACTGACTCAAATGTGAATCTCTTGGCAGCACCCTCTTGGACACACTCAGAATCAATACTTTGTATCCTCCAATCCAATCAAGTTGACACTCAGTATTAACTATCACAGTCACTAAGGCAGGACTTTACCAGTTGGCTCTATTTCAGTACAGAATCTAGAGGCCCACATAGCACTATTCTCAGGTATACGTATGACAAATACATTTTTTTCTCTCAACCATTAGAGGCCATATCACAAGCAGTTTCATTACAGAAATGTAAAATGCTTTTAACCAAACCATTCAAGTGACTTTAAAACATAATAATTTGATTATGACAGCCCAAGTGGAATGTACTATAATGCCAGAAAAATGCAGAATATTTTAAAATAGTCATATTATGGTGATAGTGTTGGTGTTGTTATTCTGAGGTTATTTTAGGTATATCATGAGATAAAACAAAAGATTAATAATGTTGGTGTCGCCGGGCACGGTGGCTCACACCTATAATCCCAGCACTTTGGGAGGCCAAGGTGGGTGGATCATGAGGTCAAGAGATCGACACCATTCTGGTCAACAAGGTGAAACCCCGTCTCTACTAAAAAATACAAAAATTAGCTGGGCATGGTGGCGCACGCCTGTAGTCCCAGCTACTCGGGAGGCTGAGGCAGGAGAATTGCTTGAACCAAGGAGGGGGAGGTTGCGGTGAGCCGAGATCACGCCATTGCACTCCAGCCTGGGTAACAAGAGCGAAACTCCGTCTAAAAAATGTTGGTGTCTCTGAGAACCAGAATTTTTAGTATGAAATAAAGAGATACGTATTTACGATTGATGAAGTTAAGATAAAACTCTGTAATTCTGAATTTAAATTGCTAATATAACTCTGAACTCATGGTGTATTTTATCCTTAAAAATTTCCTAGCTTTACCCTGAAAAGGTTTGGAAACAATGATCCAGTAAAAATGAATACCTCTACTATTCCCTTTTACCAGCCAACAACTCCTTGGAGAAATGGCCGATTTCGGGTTTGGGGCAGGTATTGTCCAAGATAAGCAAGGAAGCTTTCAAAGACTTAGGGTTGTAACCGAAGAACTCAGGAGCCTACTAGAATAGTTTCCCTTGACCAAAGATGAAACAAGTTGAGTATCAAAATGGGTATTATCTGCAATGGATTGAAATTCACAAAATATGTTTAAATCTACGAATTCACAATGACACTTAAAAAATACAAACTCATTGGTCATTGTTGGAGAATGCTGGCAGATCAACTCATTATTTTAAAAACTGCTAGTAATTGGAAAGAATCAAGTATTTATCCTGCTTTTCTTATGCAGACTGTATCTCAAGATGAGGGGGAAATTTCTCTTTGTAGAAGTATTCCAAGCCAGGCGCGGTGGCTCACACCTGTAATCCCAGCACTTTGGGAGACTGAGACGGGTGGATCATGAGGTCAAGAGATCGAGACCATCCTGGTCAACATGGTGAAACCCTGTCTCTACTAAAAATACAAAAAATTAACTGGGCATGGTGGCGCACGCCTGTAGTCCCAGCTACTCAGGGGACTAAGGCAGGAGAATTGCTTGAACCCGAGAGGCGGAGGTTGCGGTGAGCCGAGATCGTGCCATTGCACTCCAGCCTGGGTAACAAGAGTGAAACTCCCATCTCAAAAAAAAAAAGAAGTAAAAGTATTCCAGTAAATAAGTGAAGAAGGGATAATATAATTAGAATATCAACATTTTGTAACTCCAAGTGAATTAATGTATCTAGGCAATGATCAACAATGGCTGTGGCAGGGCACAGTGGCTCACACCTGTAATCCCAGCACTTTGGGAGGCTGAGTTGGGAGGATTGTTTAAGTCCAGGAGTTTGCAGCCAGCCTAAACAATATAGTAAAACCCCATCTGTATGTAAACAAAAATAGTGGCTGTCATTCATCAAAAAAGAGAGCCAAACATGTTTTCCTGATCATAGATAGCATACGTAAGTCCACCTTGCGTGAAGTTGGACTTATGTATGCTACCAAAAACACAAACAAACACACTTCAGTCTGAATCTGATTAAAGCTAACTAGTAATTTGCAGGAAATACGGGAGACATTAAATGATACCTCAAAGGTGCAAATTCAGACTTTGCAAATACTGTACAGGACAAATTACCTGGGTTCTTTTTTTCTTTTGAGACAGGGTCTCCCTCTGTCACCCAGGCTGGAATGCAGTGGTGCGATCTCAGCTCACTGCAACCTCTGCCTCCCAGGTTCTAGTGATTCTCATGCCTCAGCCACTGAGTAGCTAGGATTACTGGCATGCGCCACCATGCTTAGCTAATTTTGTATTTTTAGTAGAGATAGGGTTTTGCCATGTTGGTCTGGCTGGTCTCGAACTCCTGGCCTCAAGTGCTGCCCACCTTGGCCTCCCAAAGTGCTGGGATTATAAGTGTGAGCCACCATACCTGGCAATATGTTCTTATATAAATATGTATATATTACACACACACACACACACACACACACATATCTTCACACAGTCAGTTGATACTGGAGAAATTTGACCATTATCCTTGTCAAAGCTCATCAACTAAACACCACTGGAAACAAATCTATAGTGAAAAAAGTTGAATCTACTTGGCTTGGTGTGAAGGGAGAGAATGCCCCAAAGGAATTATGGGACAATTTTCTTAAGGGGAGGTTAAAAGGAACCTCTTACAGAGTTTCAGCTTCTGTTGGATATTTCTGAACTAGAGTTTAGAATAGTGAGGGCTAATTGTGTTGTTTGTTTGTTTTCTCCTAGTCTCTAAACCTCTGAGTGAGGACTAATTTGGGATTGAAGATTGTTAAGAAGTGGGGGCATTTCAGTGATTGGGTGTCTGAGTGAATCAATCTTACCTAGGAAGTAAGAGGATTACCACCCAAATTGGTGAAGAAGAAAAAAAGCATGAGTTACTCACACTAGTCAGAAGCGGGGATTGTTTGGTCGTTTTTGTGGTAGCAGAGTGGCGTGTTGTCCATGAGTTACTCACACTAGTCGGAAGAGGGGATTGTTTGGTCGTTTTTGTGGTAGCAGAGTGGCATGTTGTCTCTATTTTGTTGAGAACACAGTTGTGATATGGCTCTGATAAGCTGAGAGATAATAATTGCCAAACTAGACTTCCATATTCAGCTAAAATATTATTCCAGAATTAAAAATAAGTAAAACATTTTCGAACACACCAAATCCTGAAGGAATTTACCAACAAAGATCGATTTTTTTTTTTTTTTTTTTTGAGACAGAGTCTTGATCTGTCGCCCTGGCTGGAGCGCAGTGGTGTGGTCCCGGCTCACTGCAACCTCCACTTCCTGGGCTCAAGGATCTTCCCACATCAGCCTCCCAAGTAGTTGGGAACACAGGTGTGTGCCACAACACCAGACTAAAAAAAAAAAAAAGCAGTCGGAGGCCAGGTATAGTGGCTCATGTCTATAATCCTAGGGCTTTGTGAGGCCAAAGTGGGAGGATCACTTGAGGCAGGGAGACCAGGCTGGGCAACATAGTGAGACCCCTGTCTCTATAAAATATTTAAAAATTAGCCTGGTATGCTGAGGCAGGAGGATTACTTGAGCCCAGGAGTTTGAGGCTGCAGTGAGCTATGATTGCACCACTGCACTCCGGCATGGTCAACAGAGTGAGCCCCTGCCTCAAAAAAAAAAAAATCAGTTGGGTTTATTTGTGTAGGTCTACTACTGGGTTTTCTATATTGTTTCATTGATCTGTATATTTATCCCTCTGCCAATTCCACGTAGTCTTTAATTCATTTTCTTTTTTTATTTTTTTGAGACAGAGTCTCACTCTGTCACCCAGGATGGAGTACAGTGGCATGATCTTGACTCATTGCAAACCCCACCCTCCAGGCTCAAGCGATTCTCCTACCTTAGCCTCCCGAGTAGCTGGGATTACAAGTGTGCACCACCACATCTGGCTAATTTTTGTATTTTTAGTAGAGATGGGGTTTCGCTATGTTGGCCAGGCTGGTCTTGAACCCCTGACCTCAAGTGATCTGCCCGTCTCAGCCTCCCAGGTGCTGGGATTACAGGCGTGAGCCACTGCACCCAGTCTCATTTAATACTTTTTCAAAATTGTTTTAGCTATTTCAGCTTCTTTGCCTTTGATATAACTTTAAGAATAATACTGTCTTAAAGTTATAGATTTTTCAAACAGGGTGATGGCTCACACCTGTAATCCCAGCACTTTGGGAGGCCAAGGTGGGTGGATTGCCTGAGCTCAGGAGTTCAAGACCAGCCTGGGCAACATGGTGAAACCTCATCTCTACCAAAAACACAAAAAAATTAGCTGGGCATGGTGGCATGTACCTGTGGGTCCCAGCTACTCTGGAGGCTGAGGTGGGAGGATCACTTGAGCCTGGGAGGTGGAGATTGCAGTGAGCTGGGATCTCGACACTGCATTCCAACCTGGGTGACAGAGTGAAACCTCGTTTCAAAGCCAAAAAAAAAAAAAAAAAATTAATTCCAAGTCATGGCACCAAAAAAAAAAAAAAGAATTCTTTTGTTTGTATCTGTCGAAAATCATAATCTTGTCTGTATCTGTCGAAAATCTTGCTAGGATTTTCCCTTCTTCTTCTTTTTTTTTTGAGACAGAGTCTCACTCACTCAATGTTGCCCAGGCTGGAGTGCAGTAGCATGATCTCAGCTCACTGCAACCTCCACCTCCCAGCCCCCTGCCTCAGCCTCCCAAAGTGCTAGGATTACAGATATAAGCCACCGTACCTGGCCCCCTTCATTATTTTTTTATTGTGGTAAAATACACATAACATAAAGTTCACAATTTTAACTGTTTTAAAGTGTGCAATTCAGTGGCATTATTAGTACATTGAAAATGTTGTCAGGTTAGCAAGGTGGCTCAACGCCTGTAATCCCAGCACACAGGGAGGCTGAGTCAGGAGGATAACCTGAGATCAGGAGTTCAAGACCAGCCTGGCCAACATGGTGAAACCTCATCTCTACTAAAAATACAAAAGAATTAGCCAGGCGTGGTGGTGCATGCCTGTAATCCCAGCTAGTAAGGAGGCTGAGGCTGGAGAATTTCTTGAACCCGAGAGACAGAGTTTGCAGTGAGCTGAGATCGTGCCACTGCACTCCAGCCTGGACCACAAGAGTGAGACTCTTCTCAAAAAATAAAAATAAAAATAAGAAGAAAAAAGAAAATATTGTGCAACTATCAAACTATCACGTCTATCTAGTGCCATAACATTTTCATCACCCTGAAAGGAAATCCTGTACCGATTACCTAGTCAGTCCTCAGCCTCTGGCCATCACCAGTCTGCTTTCTGTCTCTCTGGATTTATTAATACCTGTTCTGGACACTTCATATAAATGGAAGTATACACTATGTGACCTTTTGTGCCTGGCTTCTTTAGCATAATATTTCGAGACTTATACAAGTTGTAGCATGTATCAATACTTCATTCTTTCTAATGCCTGAATAATATGCCATTTATTTACATGCCACAGTTTAGCCATTCATCTATTAATGGAATTTGGATTGTTTCCACTTTTTGACTGTTATAAATAGGGCTGCTATCAACATGCATGTACAAGTACTTTTTGAGAACCTGTTTTCAGTTCTTTGGGGGATATATACCTAAGAGTGAAATTACTGAGTCATATTCTATATTTAGTTCTATGTTTAGCTTATTGAGGAACTGCCAAACTGTTTTTCACAGCAGGTGTTCCCTGTTACATTCCCACCAGCAATACAAGAGGATTCAAATTTCTCCTTACTTTAACATTTGTTATTTTCCATTTTAAAAATTGTAGCTATCCAGTGGTGAAGTGGTAGCTTACTGTGATTTTATTTGGATTTCCCTAATGACATTGAGCATCTTTTTTTTTTTTTTTTTTTTTTTGAGATGGAGTCTCATTCTGTCCCCCAAGCTAGAGTACAGTGGCATGATCTTGGCCATTGCAACCTCTGCCTCCCGGGTTCAAGCAATTCTTCTGCCTCAGTCTCTGGAGTAGCTGGGACTACTGGCAGGCACCACCACACCCGGCTAAGTTTTGTATTTTTAGTATAGTTTCACCAAGTTGGCCAGGCTGGTCTTGAACTCCTGACCTCAAGTAATCCGCCAGCCTTAGCCTCCCAAACTGCTGGGATTACAGGCATGAGCCACCACATCCATCTGACATTGAGTGTTTTTTTTTTTTTTTTTTTTTTTACATATTTATTGTCCATTTGAATATCTTGAATAGACGTTGGGGAAATGTCTTTTCAAGTACTTTGCTCGTTTTTTTGTTGGGTTGTCTTTTTTTGTTGAATCATACCCCCTTCATTTTTAAAGGATAGTTTCACTGGATGTAGGAATCTGAGTTGACAGTCTTTGCCCACAGCACTTGAACAATTTTGTGCCACTTTCCTCTGGCCTCCATGGCTTCTGATGAGAAATTGGCTTTCTAACTAGGTTGAACATGGGGGAAAGCCAGCCAACCAAACAAAAAATTAAAAACAAAAAGAGAGTGAAATCTGCTTTTATTCAAATTGCTTTCCCCCTCGCTGCATTCAATATTTTTTATTTGTCTTTAGCTTTTAGCAGTTTGACTCTGATGTGTGTCTTAGTTCATTTAGTGTTGCTGTAAAGGAATACCTGAGACTGGGTAATTTATAAAGAAAAACAGTTTATTTGGGTCATGATTCTGATGTCTGGAAGTTCAAGATTGGGCGTCTGTATTTGGTGAGGGCCTCAGATTGCTCCCAATCATAGTGGAAGGTGAAGAGAAGCTGCTTTGTGCAGAGATCAATGGCAAGAGAAGAGGAAAGAATGGAGGTTAGGTGCCATGGTCTTTTTAACCAGCCCTTGTGGGAACCAAGAGTGAAAACTCATTTGCCCCTGAGGGAGGGCATTAATCTGTTCAGAGGGATCCACCCTGATGACCGAAACACCTCCCATTTGGCCCCACCTCCAATACTGGCGATCAAATTTTAACATAAGGTTCAGAGGGGACAAATATCCAAGCTATTGCAGTGTGCCTTGACCTGAATTAGTTTGGGTTTATCCTGTTAGGAGTTCGTTCAGCTTCTTGAATCTGTAGGTTTATCCCTGTGCCAGATTTGGGGAGTTTTCAGCTGCTATTTCCTTTGGAACTTTCCTGTCTTGTTCTTTTCCTCTTCTTCTAGGAATTTGCTGACGCAAATGTTAAATCTTTTGTTATAATCTCACAAGTCCCTGAGGCTCTGTGCTCATTTTCCCCCTCAGTCTATTTAGTTTGTTTTTCAGATTGATGTTTTTTTTTTTTTTTGAACAGGATCTCACTCTGTTGCACAGGCTGGAGTGTACTGGCACGATCTCCACTCATTATAACCTCTGCCTCCCAGGTTCAAGCGATTCTTGTGCCTCACCCTCCCAAGTAGCTGGGATTACAGGTGTGTGCCACCATGCCCGGTTAATTATTTTGCTTTTTTTTTTTTTTTTGAGATGGAGTTTTGCTCTTGTTCCCAAGGCTGGAGTGCAATGGCTCGATCTTGGCTCACTGTAACCTCCGCCTCCTGGGTTCAAGCAATTCTCCTGCCTCAGGCTCCTGAGTAGCTGGGATTACAGGCATGCGCCACCATGCCCAGCTAATTTTGTATTTTTAGTAGAGACGGGGTTTGTCCATGTTGGTCAGGTTGGTCTCGAACTCCTGACCTCGTGATCTGCCCGCCTTTGCCTCCCAAAGTGCTGGGATTACAGGTGCGAGCCACCGTTCCTGGCCTGCATTTTTAGTAGAGATGGAGTTTCACCATGTTGGCTAGGCTGGTCTTGAACTCCTGGCCTCAAGTCATCTGCCCGCTTTGGCCTCCCGAAGTGCTGGGATTACAGATGTGAGCCACTACGCCTGGTCCAGACTGAGTACTTTCTACTGTTCCGTCTTTTAGTTCACAGATTCTTTCCTCAGGGGATAGCCTCATTACCACTCACTGAGTTTGGGTGAAAGTTCTGACTCTCTATTAAGTTTCTTCTGATACCACCCCAACAGTAAAGGGGAGCAATGACTCCTAAAAGACTTGCTGGTAGTGAACGTCTAAGCACCCCATTAAGTCTTTGTCGGAATAGGAGAGGACAAGTCACAGTTTGTTTTTGTGGCATTTGGCTAGAATAGAGCAAATATTGTCTAAAATTTTTCTGTTTTGCTAGACTGCCTCATTCCTGATCCTTTGGCTGCAGAGAACAGGCTTTTATTAGGGATTTTCTTGGCTGCTCCTATTGGCATTTCCAGGTTGCTGCTGCTTCAGCTCCAAGTATGGGGTATTTGGCAAAAAGAGTCCACAGAAATCAGCATCGTGTCCTGCCTTTGTTTCTGGGGCTCCTAGCTGGTCTACCTCCTCTCCACATTTCAGTCTTCTTAGGGTTGTTTTATATGTGATGTCCAAGGAAGAGGAATAGGGAAGATCACATCTACTCACTCCTCCCTGATCCATTCTCTTATTCAGTTGCTTATGTGGTTTTCCACTACATTTTCCTCTCTTGAAGTGTTTCGTTGTTGTTTGGAGACAGAGTCTTGCTCCGTTGCTAGGCTGGAGTGCAGTGGCCCGATCTCGGCTCACCCTATCCTCCACCTCCTGGGTTCAAGGGATTATCATGCCTCAGCCTCCCAAGTAGCTGGGATTATAGGCGTGAGCCACCACGCCCAGCCTACGTGTATTTTTATATTTTCAATACCTACTCTGGCACATGATCTGTAAATGTTTTTAAAAAGGAAAATAGGCCAGGCACGGTGGCTCACGCCTGTAATACCAGCACTTTGGGAGGCTGAGACGGGTGGATCACCTGAGGTCAGGAGTTCAAGACCAGCCTGGCCAACATAGCAAAACCCTGTCTCTATTAAAAATACAAAAATTAGGGCTGGGCGCAGTGGCTCATGCCTATAATCCCAGCACTTTGGGAGGCCACGGCGTGTGGATCACCTGAGGTTGGGAGTTTGAGACCATCCTGACCAACATGGAGAAACCCTGTCTATACTGAAAATACAAAATTAGCCAGGTGCGGTGGCACGTGCCTGTAATCCTGGCTACTCAGGAGGCTGAGGCAGGAGAATTGCTTGAACTTGGGAGGTGGAGGTTGCAGTGAGCCAAGATCATGCCACTGCACTCCAGCCTTTGTGAGAGAGCGAGGCTCTGTCTCCAGGAAAAACAACAATAACAGCAAAATTAGCCGGGCTGGTGGCGTGCTCCTGAAGTCCCAGCTACTCGGGAGCCTGAGGCAGGAGAATCACTTGAACTTGGGAAGCGGAAGCTGCAGTGAGCCGAGTGAGCCCACTGCACTCCAGCCTGGGTGACAGAGCGAGACTCTGTCTCAAAAAAAAAAAAAAAGGAAAAATAGAACTGAGTGAAATGAATGAATCACACTGCTTCCTTATCCACCTTTAGGTATGTAGTGCTGGAAAGAGGAGGATGCTTAATCCTGTCTTGGTGCTTTGACAAGATTCCTCCTGATGCTTTGATGTTGAGAGAGGTGGCTAGCTCGCTCCCAAAGTTCATATTGTCCTTCCTCGGTCCTCTCTTACAAAAACTTACCAGCAGGTGGCAGAATAATTGATGAAAAGTACTGTTGTCCAAAACAGGAGGCTGATTTCCTCTGCGACATAGAAAAATAAATTCTGCTACCTTGTAGTCACCCTGGGTAAGATCCCGAGATGTTGTTCTGAAGGTTATATGCTTTTTGTTTTTCGGCTTTGGGCCACAGGTAGCTGTCCAGTGAAAACAGCCAGAGTAAAAGGAAGAGAGGGGTCTGTTAGTTTCCTTGGTGTCATGACAACAGGACTCTTATCTTTGTGAAATAAATGTCCAGCATTTAGTTACTCATCTTACTAATTTATTGGATTTAAACCCATAGAAAGGTGGAAACTGAATAAGTGGAAGACTTAAACAACGTTTAAATCTTGAATAAGGTTTCTTAAACAACGTTTTAACATTGATACTTAAAAAGCAAGACAAGACAAGACTCGGTGGCTTATGCCTGTAATCCCAGCACTTTGGGAGGCCGAGGTGGGAGGATTGCTTGAGCCCAGGAGTTTGGGACCAGCCTGGGCAATATAGTGAGGCCTAGTGTCTCCACCATCACACACACAAAATTAGCTGGGTGTGGTGGCCAGAACCTGTAGTCCCAGCTACTCATGAGGCTGAGGTAGGAGCTCACCACTGCACTACAGTCTGGGCAACAGAGTGGGACCGTGTCTCAAAACAACAACAACGAGAATCCCCCTAAACTTCATATCTCACCATCCATATTTTTTTCTGTCAGGCCCTGCTGATATACACACATCATTGATGTTTCAGTCTTTCAATTTTTAAATTCATTATCAAAAGTATTTTTTGATGTAAGAGTGTGTTTGGGGGAGGTGGGGTTGCTTTTTTTTTTCCTCTTTTTTTTTTTTTATTACCTCCAGTAATGGCTATAAGCAGGTGGGGTTGCTTTAAAAAATTTCTGCTTGAGACTGGGCGCTGAGACTCACACCTGTAATCCCCCCCAGCACTTTGCGAGGCCAAGGTGAGTGAATCATGAGGTCAGGAGTTCGAGACCAGCCTGGCCATCATGGTGAAACCCTGTAGCTACTAAAATTACAAAAATTAGCTAGGTGTGGTGGCACGTGCCTGTAATCCCAGCTGCTCAGGAGGCTGAGGCAGGAGAATCACTTGAACCCAGGAGGCAGAGGTTGTGGTGAGCTGAGATTGCGCCACTGCACTGCAGCCTGGGCAACAGAGTGAGACTCCATCTCAAAAAAAAAAAAAAAGAAAAGAGAAGAAAAAATTTCTGCTTGAATTCATGGGCACAGAATTAATCATTTGGGGTCATCTGACCAAAAAAGACCTGAAGGAAAGCTTTTGATTGTTTAATTTTTTTCTGAACTTTTTATTTTTTTAAACTTCAAGCTTACAGAAAAGCTGAAAGTACAATATAGTGAATACAATTCACTAACATTTTTCTTTCTTTTCTTTCTTTTTGTATTTTTGGTACAGATAGGGTTTCACCCTGTTGCCTAGACTGGTTTCAAACTTCTGCGCTCAGAACAATCCACCTGCCTCAGCCTCCCAAAGTGCTCGGATTACAAACTTGAGCCACCGTATCCAACCCGCATTTGCTTTCTTTTCTCGATCATAAAGTAATTTGCAACACATTAATGCATGCACCTCAATTTTCTTTCTCTTCACTACCTCTTTTTCTTCCCCCTTAATTTTTATTTTTATTTTTATTTTTTGACACGGAGTTTTGGTATTGTTGCCCAGGCTGGAGTGAAATGGCTCGATCTAGGCTCACTGCAACCTCTGCCTTCTGGCGTCAAGTGATTCTCCTGCCTCAGCCTCTGAGTAGCTGAGATTACAGGCCGGTGCCACCACAGGCGGCTAATTTGTATTTTTAGTAGAGACAGGGTTTCACTATGTTGGCCAGGCTGGTCTTGAACTACTCAGGTGATCCACATGCCTCAGACTCCCAAAGTGCTGAAAAATTGGATGAGCTTCTCTTAGTCTTCTGCTAGCGAGTTAAGTTCAGGTCCTACTCAGCACCAAGTACCTGTAGGCTGAGTGATTCACCTGTCTATCGTATTTGTTTTAACAGTTTGGTCTACATTCACATGACATGAGAAGAAGGTAGAGTGGCCCAGGGTCTCCTGATGTGACTCACATGACGTCTTTTATATTCCTTAAGGAAATGTTCTAGCTGTCTTTGGCAAAGATACAGCTGAATCTCTACTTTTCTGCTGATCACAGTTCAGGAAATCACTGCAACTACAAGGAGGTGAGCTGCTTCTCTGTCTCTTCCTCTTCCCTCCGGACATTCGTCTCTGGTCTTGGGGACCGTAATCACGTGTACACGATGTTCCCTTGGCTCTGAGAGCCAGGCTGGAGAATCCTTTCACAATGTTTTCTACTCCAGGAAAGAAGTACCAGGAAGAAGTCCCAACATAGGAAAGGCCGAGTATTCAAGAATCTCAGCATCTAGGCAGTGAAAAATAATATGAAAAAGAATAAGTGGAAATAAACATTTAGTTAGAATCATATATATTTTTTTTCTTTGAGGAAGGGTCTGGCCCTATCATCAAGCTGGAGTGCAGTGGCGCCAAAACAGCTCACTGCACTCTTGCCTACCGGGCTTAAGTGATTAGGTCTGCCGAGTAGGTGAGACTATAGGCATAAGCCACCACACCTGGCTAATGTTTTTGTACTTTTGGTAGAGACAGGGTTTTGCCACATTACCCAGGCTGGTCTCGAGCTCTTGGGCTCAAGCAATCTGGCCACTTTGGCTTCTCAAGGTATAGGGATTACAGGCATGAACCACTGCATCTAGTAGAATCATGCAGTCTTAATAGGGCTGTACCAGCAACTTCCCTGGTGGTCTAGTGGTTAGGATTCGGCGCTCTCACCGCCGCGGCCCGGGTTCGATTCCCGGTCAGGGAATGTGTTATTTTGTTCTGCTTTCTCTTAGGATCTTTTAAACAAACATTGTCATCTGTTAGTCAGTCTCCCCATCCCACTGAAAACTGAAATACAGAAAATGTAGAAAAACACAGATAAAGAAAGTGCTCACAATTCTGTCACCCAAAGGCCACTCTTAATATCTAGGTTTTGAAACAAAGTGGAAGTATGCTATACATGCTGTTTTATCACCAGCTATTTTTGTTGTTGTTGAGGAGACCAAGTTTCGCTCTCGTTGCCCAGGCTGGAATGTAATGGCACGAACTTGGCTTCCTGCAACCTCTGCCTCCCGGTTTCAAGCAATTCTCCTGCCTCAGCCTCCCAAGTGGCTGGGATTACAGTCATGTGCTACCACGCCCTTCTAATTTTGTATTTTTAGTAGAGACGGGTTTTTACTATGGTAGTCAGGTCAGTCCCAAATTCCTGACCTCAGGTGATCCACCCGCCTCTGCCTTCTAAAGTGCTAGGGTTACAGGCATGAGCCACCACGCTTGGCCAACACCAGCTATTTTTAAGGTTAACAACATATTTCTAACACTTTGCAGTGGAAATTATCCTTCAGTAACATATTTTCTTTCAATTTAGTTATTGAATTTTCCAAAAGGTAATATATTCATGTGATTTGGGATTCAAATATGCAAAAGGGCAGAACTGATAAAGCTGACTTTCACCTTTACCATCTATTTTCCCTCTAATGAGGTAACCACTGTTGTTTCTTAATTATAATGTCAGACGTTTTATGCAAATGTAAATATAAGCATATATAAATACGTGTATATAAACATTCTCTCCCCCTTGTACAAATGGAAGTAATCTATACACACTTTCTGCACTTTGCCTTTTCCATTTAACAGTATATTTTAGAAATACTTACAGATTAGACATGAAGAACTTCCTCATTCTTTCTTCTGGCACCTGGCATTCTTCATATGAGTTTTACATAATTAGTTTAGCCAGCTTCTTTCTGTAGATATTTAGGTTATTTCTAGCCCTTTGCTACTAGAAAAAAGAATGCTGTCATGAATGGTCTTGTACATATGTAATTTTGCGCATGTGTGGAATAAATGCCCAGGAATTGGAATGCTGGTTCAAAAGGTATGTGCTCTAATTCGACCATTGGATTTCAGAGGCTCCCTTCAAATGAAGAAACTAGAATTGACTTTTCTTAAACCTGTGAAACAAGATACTGCTACAGAATTGTCAATAGGAGAAATTCTAGAGAGTTTCCTTTTATTTTCCTCCTGTGGGTTTTTCCTGTAGTCTAAATTTCTCTTAGTGTAGAAATAAACGGAAAGCCAAAAGCTGACTATGTAGTTTTCTTTTTTTTTTTTTCCCCTTCTTTTGTAGACTGCTCAGCAGGTGACTATGTAGTTCTCATAAGTTAATGAAGCAAACTGGTTTTCAGGTGCGTTGGTGGTATAGTGGTGAGCATAGCTGCCTTCCAAGCAGTTGACCCGGGTTCGATTCCCGGCCAACGCAACATTGCTTTTTCTTCCCAGTTTTTGACTGAGTAGGCCTGGAAACCGAGCAAAGCAGAGAACAAAGGCTGAAATATATTTCAGGACACTTTTGTGTCTTGAGTCTTCTGCACCAGTATGGTCTCTGCCTCCCATAGCAAACATTCGTATTTTGGTAACTGCACGTGCGAGCCAAGCCCCTTTGATGGGTGCGGTCGTTGGTATTTCATGAGTTAACAGTAACTGTTAAGTGTCTGAAATAGAGGCTGGTTGGGTTTGTTTTTCTGAATCTGAGGAGGTGGCTCTGATATACTGATGAGTCAAGATGAGGAAGTCAGCACAGGCGCCGACAATGCCATAGAGTGTACACAGCGCTTCTTGTACTTGCGAGAAAAGCAAGAAATTAGGACCGGGTTCTCATGCCCTCCCCAGCTCACTAGCTCCATTTTTCTTCCAGTTCCACTATTCTGGGAAAAGAAACCTCAATTCCATGGCACAGGCTGCAGATGTAATTTGGAAGATCCTTCAAGCCTGCCTCTCGCATCCCTGGGCGAAGCGGCTTGATTCTTTGGAGGGGGAAGAGGCTAGGGGCGAGGGGCGAGGCTACGTGGTCCCTAGTCCCGGGTTGCAGCTGACGCGTTCTGCCCTGTAGTCAGGACCTGGGCGCGCCGCCGCCCGGCGGAGCGGGTGGTGCTACCACTGGCATTGAGGGATTTAGAGTCGTTAAGAACCCGATTCGGGTGTCGGAGTTTCGAGGTTGCAGAGTGGAAAAGTTTGGAATTCTAATTGATGTGGGCCTCACGGACTGGTCAGATAAAAGCAGCACGGAGCAGCCATTCCTATTTCAAGAGGCATTAAATTCACTTACAGTGCGCCGCCTTGCCCGTGGCTCGCCGTGATCGTATAGTGGTTAGTACTCTGCGTTGTGGCCGCAGCAACCTCGGTTCGAATCCGAGTCACGGCATGTGTTTGCAAATTGCTTAGGTGGCCTTTTTTTGCTTTATTTTAGTTTATTTTTTAATTAACACTTTTAACAAGCTTGCAATTCTGCCTTTGCTTACGGCATTCCCGCAGGAGTGCAGTCAGCAAATTCGGTGAATAACAATAGCTCCAGGCCTACGTGGTGGCTTGCTCCTGTAATCCCAGCAGCTTTGGTAAATGGAGGCTGGAGAATCCCTGGAGCCCAGGAGTTTGCGACCAGCCTGAGAAACCTCCCCACACCCTTAGAATAAAAAAATTTAAGAAGGTGGCGGGCCCTTTTGGTCCCAGCTACTCAGGGAGGCTGAGGTGGGAGCATCGCTTGAGCCCGGGAAGTGGAGGCTGCAGTGAACTATGATCGTGCCACTGCACTCCAGCCTGGGCAACACAGCGGGACCCTGTCTCAAACAACAGTAGTTCCAATTGGCTCTCACTGCAGCTCGTCCACCAAGACGCTAAGCAGCCCAGGCGGGACGCTTCAGAGCGGTATGGAGGTCCACGGAGCTGGGACCACGGCCTTCACTTGAGCAGAGGAAAGAACCCTTCCCTGGCAACTCTGGAACTCGTGCCTCTTCCAGGATGGAGAACTAAAAAGCTTTGCAGAGAGGTCTTTGCGCATCTTACCTGAGTCTCCTCTGCAGTCGGTGAGGAGGTTCCCTCCATAGAAGGAATCTGCGGAAACACTGAGGTTTCAGGAAGGACTCAAGATTCCCGACTCCTCTGCGAGCCTTCCTGGCTCTCTGCAGCCCCCATCGCTCTCTAAACCTTGGGTTCCTCCTTGGCAAAAAGCTATTATGAAAAGATTATTGCTGTGTCCACCAATCCTAGATCCTGAAACTTCTTTCACACAAAATAATATGCAAGTAGATCATACGCCCTATTAGAGGAAAGTGGTTTCATATAGGAAGGGCTTTGTAGCCAGTGCCCGGCTAGCTCAGTCGGTAGAGCATGAGACTCTTAATCTCAGGGTCGTGGGTTCGAGCCCCACGTTGGGCGCTACATTTTTATTTAACCCTCTCAAGAACTCATAGGAACAAGAACTTCTAAATCGCCACGGTGGCTACTGTCCTTTTAAAACATTGGTAACTGATTCCAGAAATCGTCTCCATTCACCCAAAATTCATCAAGAAAAGAGGAATCTGGGGATTCCAGTGTCTGTAGTGACCAGGTCTTTCTAATCCACAACAGATTTCTCAACTGGGCGAAGGCAGACGAGCCGAGCAGCTCTGAGAGGCGGAAACCGCTCCGACACTGCTTCAGGGAGAACAGCCTTAGGACGGATCCAGATGGAAATACTTGTTCTCTTGTGCCCATTTTGAATGAGGTTTTGAAGGGCCTTCTTAGCGAGCTAAAATGTTCTCAGCTAGGTGCTAAGGAGCATCTGTTTGCTTTTCAGGTTTTGAAGCCTTCATCAGCCGCAAAGAAGGTCAGGAAAAAGAAGACAGGACTATAGAAAAGAAGTTGAGGAGGTGGAGGAGAGAAGCTGAAGAGCAAAGAAAAGGAGGAGCAAAGACGAACGGGTAGGGCCGAGAGTGGGGAGGTAGGGAGTTTACAGCTGCAGTCTTACTTGAGTACAGGCTGCCACTCCAGAGTGCTACGCCCACTACTTTGAATTAGTTATTGATCCACTGGAGAACTTTGTTCTGTCCCCGAAAGCCTGGAGTTGTTTGCCTTACATTTGTTCCTGCTAAATTATCTTTAACTGTTGGTTTGGCTGGCGTGGGTTAAGTTGGTTTGCCAGGTGGGTGGAAGCCAAGATTGGCACCATTCAAGAGATTTCCCCACAGCAATGTGGAATGTGGACATTCCTTTTTTTTTTTTTTTTTAAGAGACGGAGTCTCACTGTCACCTGGAGTGCAGTGGCGCAATCTCGGCTCACTACAACCTCTGCCTCCTGAGTTTAAGCAATTCTCCTGCCTCAGCCTCCGAGTGGCTGGGATTACAGGTGTGTGCCACCACACCCAGCTAATTTTTTTTTTTTTTGAGACGGAGTTTCGATCTTGTTACCCAGGCTGGAGTGCAATGGTGCGATCTCGGCTCACCGCAACCTCCGCCTCCTGGGTTCAGGCAATTCTCCTGCCTCAGCCTCCTGAGTAGCTGGGATTACAGGCACGTGCCACCATGCCCAGCTAATTTTTTGTATTTTTAGTAGAGACAGGGTTTCACCATGTTGACCAGGATGGTCTCGATCTCCTGACCTCATGATCCACCCACCTCGGCCTCCCAAAGTGCTGGGATTACAGGCGTGAGCCACCGCGCCCGGCCAATTTTTGTATTTTTAGTAGAGACGGGGTTTCACCATGTTGGCCAGGCTGGTCTCGAACTCCTTACCTCAGGAGATCTGCCCGTCTTGGGCACCCAAAGTGCTGGGATCACAGGTGTGAGCCACCACGCCCGACCTGGACATTGCTTTTTAACTCTTTGTACAGATCTTCCACCGCCTTTCCCTAGGGACCATTTACCAGTACTTTTTATTTTTTAAGGGTGCAAATATGCTTTAGTCTCACATATAGTCCATCAACCATCTCCAAAATGACCAACACACACTAGGCCAGTTATTCTCAAAGTGTGGTCCCAGAACAAACATCTTCAGTATCACCTGGAAACTTGGGACAAATGCAGACTATTGAGTGCCACCTTAGACTTATTGAATCAGAAACCCTGAGGGTGAGCCCAACAATCTGTGACTTCACAAGCTTTCTAGGTAATTTGGAATATTCAAGTTTGGGAACCACTGCATTCGGGCAGCCTCCTTCCCTATTAACCAGAGGATGTCATGTTCTTGGATAGGAGACTCAACATCATAAAGACAGCACCTCTCCTTTATTTGCTGTCTGAATTTAAAATGGTTTTCATAAAACTGTCTAAATATGGCTCAAGCCTGTAATCCCAGCACTTTGGGAGGCCGAGGCGGGTGGATCACAAGGTCAAGAGATCGAGACCATCCTGGTCAACATGGTGAAACCCCGTCTCTACTAACACAAAAAATTAGCTGGGCATGGTGGCGCGTGCCTGTAATCCCAGCTACTCAGGAGGCTGAGGCAGGAGAATTGCCTGAACCCAGGAGGCGGAGGTTGTGGTGAGCCGAGATCGCGCCATTGCACTCCAGCCTGGGTAACGAGCGAAACTCCGTCGCAAAAAAAAAAAAAAAACTGTTTAAATAATTTTTCTTTTTTATTCAAACTAGACAATATAATTACAAAGTTCAAAATGAAGCAAAACTATCCAGGGAATTATTATTATTATTTTATTATTTATTTATTTATTTATTTATTTTTAAAATTTTAAAATTTTTATTTATTTATTTATTTAAAGACGGGGTTTCACCATATTGGCCAGGCTGGTCTCAAACTCCTGACCTCAGGTGATCCACCCACTTTGGCCTCCCAAAGTGCCGGGATTACTGGTGTGAGCCACCACCTCCATCACTGGTCAAAAAAACAAAAAAAAAAGACTTAAAAAAAGTTTTCTTTTACATTTTTGTCATGTTTCCCTCAAGCAGATTTTTTCTTTTTTGATACCTTTGGTATAAACTTTTTTTTTTAACCTCAGCAACCCCCATTTAGAAATTTTTCCTATAGCTATACCTCATAGATGAAATTAAGTATGTGTAAGGTTATTCATGAAGCATTTTTCTATTAATAGAAAAACATTGGAAACTCTCTAAATGTCCATCAGTTTGGAGGTAATTAGTGACAGCAAAACCGTGCAATTAAATACAGTTCAGCTAGCCATAAAGAAAAATGAGGAAGCTAGTGATGGTACACTGTGCTAGATTGAAAAAACTAGTTGTTATATTTTGCAGCTTCTCTCATCAAGAAATGGAGCCGATTTCTCCTCTGTTTGAATCTGGGATTGGCTATGTGACTTGCTTTGGGCAAATGTTGGTGCCCTCGAGAACCTGACAGAAGAGAGGCTTGCGCATGGGCGGGGATTACCTGCTTTTTGCTTCATTTGAAATCCTGAGACCATGATCTCCAGCTAGCCTGCTGGAGAGATCACATGAAGTAAAGGATTCATGCATCCCATTGTTCTAGCCAATCCAGCTGTACCCCAGATGTATGAGTCAGGCCATCCTGGACCATCCAACCCCAAATGAATCACCTTGGACCTTCCAAGCCAACTCACAGAATCACTGAAAATAACAGATTATTGTTATTCTAAGTCGAAAAGCTTGCGATGATTTATTATGCAGCGAAAGTGTATCAAAGGGGTGATGGTAGTTGCAGGAAATAAATATATACCTTTAATTGTAGATGCATAAACGTCTTTGGAATGATACCACCAAAATATAAATTCTAATATTGAAAGAGCACTCTGAGTACCCAGCATGGTAGATGAAAATAGATGATGAAGTTTCAAAACAGTAGGAACAGGTAGAAGATTCTGTAAGCTTCTGGAAGGGGAAAAGGGAGAGCAGTTTAAGGCAAGTAACAAAGAATCAGAATAGCATCCCTCTTCTCTACCACGTTGATGCCCTCCAGTGTATAACCATCAGGAACAAACCTGGGTCATTGGGTCATTGCAACAAAGGAGACAGCAAACTCTGTGCGGAAACTATGGGACAGTTCTGCCTTTGGGAATCTCGATATTTTCATCTACAAAGTGGGAGGAATGGTTGCAGGACTAAACACACAATTGGTAAAGAATCAACAGTCAATACAAAAGTTAGCCAAGCATGGTGGCGCATGCCTGTGATCCCAGCTACTCAGGAGGCTGAGGCAGGAGGTTCACTTGAACTCAGGAGGCAGAGGTTGCAGTGAGCTGAGATGACGCCCCTGCACTCCAGCCTGGGTGACAGAGACTCCCATCTCAAAAAATAAAAATAAAAGCAGAGAAACCAGGCCTTAGAGCTGGTCCAGCATGTTGGAGATGCACTAGGAAAGGTGACTGTTCTGGCCCCTGAAGTCTCTAGCCAGAGCAAAGCAGAGATGCCTGATAGAAAAGGGATTCCTGTGGCTAGGTCGGGGCTCTCCCTCCTGCACGCTTTGTCACCCAGGCTGGAGTGCAGTGGCACAATCGTGTTCACTGCAGCCTCCAACTCCTGGGCTTAAGCGATCCTCCCACCTCAGCCTCCTGAATAGCTGGGGCTATGGGCACATACCACTATGTCCTGCTAATTAATTTTTTTTTAGAGACAGAAAAAGAATCAACAGTCACTCTTAGTAGCTGGGAAAGGGGGATGCTTAATCACATTATGGTTTGAACAGTGTTCTCTTTGTGCTCAAATATGATTGTGAAATAGTCTTTCTTTCATCTTGGTTAGAGAGTAACTTTGTTTGTTATCGATGTTGTGATATTTTTTAGTTTCAACTGGAGAACATCATGGCCTAGGTGTTTGTCAGACCAGCTCTAAGCTGAGAGTGGAGGACAAAGGTTACTTTTTTCTTTCTCAGAAGCGACTATGGAAAATACAAAACAAGGGCCAGGCGCGGTGGCTCACGCCTATAATCCCAGCACTTGGCGAGGCCAAGGGGTGCGGATCACTTGAGGTTAGGAGTTTGAAACCAGCTTGGCCAACATGACAAAACCCTGTCTCTACTAAAAATAAAAAAATTAGCTGGGTGTGGTGGCGCGTGCCTGTAATCCCAGGTACTCAGGAGCCTGAGGCAGGAGAATCGCTTGAACCTGGGAGGTGGAGGTTGCATTGAGCCAAGATCACACCTCTGCACTCCAGCCTGGGCGACAGAATGAGGTGAGACTGTCTAAAAAAAAAGGAGCAGTGTCTTTGAAAATCTGAGAGAGAAATTATTTCAACCTAACTCTTTATATATCTATATAGTAAAATATCAATTAAGTGTATGGGTATAAAAGACATTTTCAACATGCAGTGTCTCAAAAAATTTATTTCTAAGACAACAGCTTTATAGAAGGTTTTGGAGGATATGCATCATCAAAAGGAAGAAGTGAGTGAAGAACGAACCCCCTGAGACCCATGAAGCAGGGTCTCTAACAAAAGAGAGAGATAATGGAAAGCCCAAGACGATACAGCAAAGAGAAATATTATAACAGTTGTGGGATGAGCCTGAAGAGCAGGCCTTCCAGAATGGAGTAGGTAGGAAAGTGCAGGAAAAAGTTCTTGAACAAACATACAAGCAAGCAAACCAACCAAAACGATTGTGTGTTTCTGTGTGTTGAGGGGAGATTTACAGAACTGGGGAGAAATTGGCTGGTATCATGTAATAAATACATGGACAACTAGCCAAATGGAAAAATAAGATTATCGCCAGGGTAAATACTGTACAAAAAAAATCACATAATCACATTAAATAATGTGATTCATCTGTTAATAAAATTTAAAATGATGTTTGTAATTATATAAATGATACATTAAAATATATTGATGCAACACTACTCATTACTGTAATATATAATATAATATATAACAATAATGAAGTATATTAATAATAGAATCATTGATCTCTTCAAAATTATGATACAAATATATTGGTGTATTAGATTTCTCTGGAGAAACAGTACAGAGAGAAAGAGAAAGAGACAAAGAGAAAAAGAGAAAAATATTTAATTTTTTTCTTTTGAGATGGAGTCTCGCTCTGTCGCCCAGGCTGGAGTGCAGTGGCAGGATCTCAGCTCATTGCAACCTCTGCCTCCTGAGTAGCTGGGACTACAGGCATGTGCCACCATGCCTGGCTACTTTTTATTTTATTTTATTTTTAGTAGAGACGGGATTTCATCATGTTAGCCAGGATGGTATCGATCTCCTGATCTTGTGATATGCCCGCCTAGGCCTCCCAGAGTGTTGTGATTACAGGTGTGAGCCACCATGCCCGGCCAGATTGATTGATTTTAAGGAGTTGGCTCACGTGATTGAGGAGGCTGGCAAATCCAGAATCTGCAGAGTAGACCAGCAGGCTGAAGACCTGGGAAAAGCTGATGTTGCAGCTTGAGTCTGAAGGCAGTTTGGAGGCCAAATATCCTCTTCCATTTTTCTCTTATGATCTTCAACTGAATGGATGAGGCCCAGCCACACACATTATTGAGGGTACTTTGCTTTCAGTCTACTGATTGATTGATTGATTGATTGATTGAAATGGAGTTGTGCTCTTGTTGCCTAGGCTGGAGTGCAGTGGCGTGATCTTGGCTCACTGCAACCTCTGTTTCCCAAGTTCTAGCAATTCTTCTGCCTCAGCCTCCCAAGTAGCTGGGACTATGGGTGCCCATCACCACGCCCTGCTATTTTTTGTATTTTTAGTAGAGATGGGGTTTCACCATGTTGGCCAGACTGGTCTTGAACTCCTGACCTCGTGATCCGTCCACTTTGACCTCCCAAAGTGCTGGGATTACAGGCTTGAGCCACTGCACCCAGCCTGAGGTTAACATTTAAATCAGTAGACTGGGCCAGGCCTAAACTCCCCAGGGACAAGTTGTGATTATATGTTAGTGACCTGCCCTGTCTCTTCAGCAGCCTATGGTTAAGTTTGAGTTACAGCTGGTGAAAATAGCCTGGTTTATCTGAGGTTTTTAATATAAAGTTATAAAGAGTAATTACTTTGTTATAAAAGTAATAAAGCCATGCTTCTTGTAAGGAAAAAAAAAATGACAAGAACAGCCAGGTTAGTATTTTTTCTGCCTTTGGGAAACGGAAGCTTAAGTAGAGATGTGAATTTTCTTACTTCATTTTATAATCCCTTGATATTTTCTTATTCCTCCCATATACCCCAATCCCTCTAGGAGGAAAAAAATTAGAGAACTGCAGGTCAAATCCTGCTCCCACCTTCCTATGGCTGTTCTCAAGTCCTTGCAATCTGGTCACTCTGAAGGACATCGTACACTCTTGAGGAATGTCTCTTTATGTTGCCACCTGTTTTGACTAAATGTTTGTGTCCGTCTTACTCAAATTCATTCTTTGAAGCTCTAATACCCAAGGTGATGGTATTAGGAGGTAAGGCCTTTGGGAAGTAAATAGTTTTAGATAAGGCCATTGGGGTGGAGCCCCCATGATGCGATTAGTGAACTTACAAGGAGAGGAAGAGATACCAGAGCTTCCTCTCTCTGCCTTGAGAGGATACAGTGAGAAATTGCTATCTAGAAGCCAGGAAAAGGGGTCTCACCAGGAACCAAACCTGCTGGCACCTTAATCTTGGACATCCCAGCTTCCAGAACTGTGAGAAATAAATATTTAAGCCACCCAGTAGATGGCATTTTGTTACAGAAGCCTGCGATAATGAAGACCTCCAAACCTCTGAAGGAATCAAAATAAGACTTATACCTTAGCTCTAGGTATATCTGTTTGAGAGTCTATCCTCTATTCCTATTTTCTTAGCTTTAAAGAAAATTTGGGGGTGCTACAGAATTTTGCAGAGCAGGAGAGAGACCGGACTCAACTCCTATTTCTGTTTCTTTTCTTTCTTTTTTTTTTGGAGACGGAGTTTCGCTCTTGTTACCCAGGCTGGAGTGCAATGGTGCGATCTCGGCTCACCGCAACCTCCGCCTTCTGGGTTCAGGCAATTCTCCTGCCTCAGCCTCCTGAGTAGCTGGGATTACAGGCACGTGCCACCATGCCCAGCTAACTTTTTGTATTTTTAGTACAGACAGGGTTTCACCATGTTGACCAGGATGGTCTCGATCTCTTGACCTCTTGATCCACCCACCTCGGCCTCCCAAAGTGCTGGGATTACAGGCGTGAGCCACCACGCCCGGCCCCCTATTTCTGTTTCTTATGATGTTTTCTTTAGCTACTTGCCTCCCAGCTCACCAGAGTGTGTTTCATAGCAAGTACCATGTGCTAGCATAGACCAAACAGTTCCACAAGAGCAGTAGAATAGCCAGTATTAGTAAGTTCCAACAATAAAGACCCAAGGATGCACTCTCTCCTCTTGTTGCCACAATAAAATAAGAAAAAGATCCATTACATAAAGTCTTAATTAGATGAAAGTTTAATATCTCCCCTTTTCAATATTTATTTGGCTAAGGACCAACTCTGAGCCAACTTAAAGGCCCTACTCTGGAGGGTTAGGTCTGAGTTCTTCAGCAGCTGAAGCCTGGGCTCTCTGTCACAGGAACAGTGGGAATCAGCACTTTTACAGCCAGGTGAATCCAACCTCAAGTCTCTCCTGTGAATCACTTTCCCAGAATTCTCAGGGTCAGGAGAGCCAAGGAGGACAGTGTGGCACCAGCTTCTTATCTGTAAGATTCAGGGCTGTGTGTGAGATCAGCAAGCAATAACATTCCCCAAACAAAAGCTAAGAGTTTGTGCTGCTATTAAATGTCAGATAGTGTGGCCAAGAAAGGAGGATTCTCTTAGAATGTGGAAATATGACTAGGTACAACTTCTTTAGAAGTCAAGGATCAATTAGAAAAATTGTAAAGGCACAAATACTTTGACAAGGAAGTCCATTTCTAGAAGTCTGTTTTAAGAAATTCTTGCAAAAATAATGAAGGCTATTTGTAGAAGGATGTTCTCTGAACAATAATTATTATTATGTTTTTTTATTTTTTTATTTTTTGAGAGGGAGTCTCATTCTGTCACCCAGGCTGGAGTGCAGTAGCACAATCTCAGCCCACTGCAACCTCTACTTCCTGGGTTCAAGTGATTTTCCTGCCTCAGCTTCCCAAGTAGCTGGGAGTACAGGTGCCCACAACCATGCCTGGCTAATTTCTGTCAAGTAGCTGGGAGTACAGGTGCCCACAACCATGCCTGGCTAATTTGTCTTTTTAGTAGATTTGGGGTTTCACCATGTTGGCCAGGCTGGTCTCAAACTCCTGACCTCAGGTGATCCATCTGCCTCAGCCTCCCAAAGTGATGGGATTATGGGCATGAGCCACTGCGCCTGGCCTCTGAATAATTATTTATAAGAATAAGCATTAGACACATTTTGTGTCCATTGGCTGAGGGCCATTTAAATATACATTGGTTCATCCATACCATAAAAAGATAAGCAGTTGTTTAAAAGGCCGAGGTAAAATATGAAAGTGGTGATGATGATGCCATTGAAAATAATTATAACAGCTAATGTTTAATAAACATGTGTTAGGTGCTCAATGATAGCAGCTAATGTTTAATAAACATTTATTAGGTGCTCAAATGCTTTATGAGTATTTCTCATCAAGTGTGTAAAGCAAAAATAAAATTCAAAGGGCCCCCCCAACCATCTGAATGGACCTCTCCTCTAGGTCAAGGGCATTTCAAAGTTAACCTGAAAAACTAGTTCAGGCCATGATGGGAAGGAGCGGTTGGACAGGACTTATTATACCCTCCTTCCTTTTGGAACTCAGGAAAAGGCAACCAGCATTAATATCAACACAGACTTTAAGTCTGATAAGAAACATTTACAATCTATTGTCTCTGAAGCCTGCTACCTGGAGGCTTCATCTGCATGATAAAACCTGGGTCTCTACAACCCCCTATCTAACCCAGAAGTTCCCTTCTGGAATAATAACACCTTCAACCAATGACCAATGAGAAAAATGTTAAATCTGCCTAAGATCTGGAAGCCCCCCGCCCTTTGAGTTGTCCTGCCCTTCCAGATTGAAGTATTGTAAATTGTACATGTATTGATCGATGTATTCTGTCTCCCTAAAATGAATAAAAGCAAGCTGTACCTGACTACCTTGGGCACATGTTGCCAGGACCTCCTGAAGCTGTGTCATGGGTGCCTCCTTACCCTTGCAAAGTAAACTTTCTAAATTTATTGAGACCTGTCTCACATACTTTTGGATCTGCAAATGTTAGATTAATCCATGAGGGAAGCACTGTTTATTTGTTATTATTATTATTATTGTTTGAGATAGAGTCTTGCTCTGTCATCCAGGCTGGAGTACAGTGGTGCAATCTTGGCTTGCTGCAACCTCCGCCTCCGGGTTCAAGCAATTCTTCCTGCCTTAGCCTCCCTATAGTTGGAATTACAGGCTAGTTTTTGTATTTTTAGTAGAGATGGGGTTTCACCATGTTGGCCAGGCTGGCCTCAAACTCCTAACTTCAGGTGATCTGCCCGCCTCATCCTCCCAAAGTGCTGCAATTACAGGTGTGAGCCACCGTGCCTGGCCAAGGGAAGCACTTTTTTTTTCTTTGCTCTTTTTTATAGACAAAGAAATTGAGGTACAGAAAGTTCAGTAACGTTTTAAAAATCGCACTCTGAACAAACCAAGATTTCAACCCAGAAATTGATGCTTCACCACAAGTGAAGACTGGGATTTTCTTGTTTTCAATTACTGGGAGTTTTAGATTTCCAGGAATGTGCAGTTGTAAAAACCCAGCTTCAGGAAGTGATAAAATACGTGCAGTGGCTCTGGGGTAAGCTCTGAAGCCCCAGGCGCAGGCTCTATTGAAAAATTACTTTTGCTGAAATATTCCTCTTTTTAGGAACTTCCATGGAACTTGAGTCTTTGCGCAGCGTATTTTGGCATCTGATTTAAAGCTAGTAGAGGTCAGGAGGATTCCCAGGATTAAAGTCTTTCAACAAAAAGCCTGAATCTTGCCGGAGTAAAAGGTACTGTCCCTGAGTGGGCTTGGACCACCAACCTTTCAGCTAACAGCCAAACGCACTAACAATTTGCACCACAGCATGAGTTGTTCACATTTTAGACTCATTTGCTGATCCCAGAGCCATCCTGACACCCAGCAGGCGCCCAATAAATGCTCGGTGAAGGAAGGCATTCCACCACAGGGTTTTAGGAGAACCAAGAATTCCTGTGTGGACATTAAGCGTTTAGTCCTACTAGGAAGTCTGGAGTATGGAGACCTGAATTGTTTCTCAAAGGCAGCTGTTCTTGTAGTCCCAGAGCTGGTTTAGAATTCAGCAAATGTCCCTGCGTGTTGTGGATCCCACTTCTGGAGACCCGAGGATGGTGCGGCGGGGGGCACCGCGGATTCTGGTACTTCCCATGCTGACATCCACTGGCCCAGGCCCAAAGGAAATGGCTGTGAGCATCCACATGTGAAGATGGTTACAAATACCAGGTAGGGCCCGTGACAGTTGCAGAAATGAGGCCTGTAATAGTTATGAGTATTTCTTCATCATTTTGGGATGCATACACGAGTATATATTCACCAATATTTTTTCTTTTTTTTCTACAAAGCTACTGCAAATCAATTTTTTTCTACCAATATTTTTCTTGAGATTTCTCCTCTTCCATCATCCTAGCTAGCACATTCATTAAATATACAGAATAACAAAGTATGGAATGTGAGCTGAGTAAAAATGAAGTGAACCTCATTCAAAGACGAGTAAAATACTTTATCCTATTGGGGAAATGGTTGGCTTATTTTCACTGAATGAGAAAAAGTATGATTTTCCTATTGTCTTTATTTGAACTTTAATTGTAATGTGTCAGTTTTACTAAGTTGAATGCCCATTTCCCAGAATTGCCATCTTTATTTAGATAGCTCTGAGTTAGACTGGGCTACACAGGAGACGCTTAGAAGATAGAATTGAAGCGGCTGTTATACTCTTTTGTATACGGGGAAGGGAAGGTCAGTCCACTGGGCGTTTTAATAGCTCAGTCATGATCTTCAGCTTCCCCCCACCCTGGGTGTTTTGCTTCTTGATCTAACACTAAGATTAGAAGTTGGATTCCAGCTGGGTTTTGTCATATCCAGCCTGGTTTAAGTTCCAATATTATTAGGAAAGCTTTAAGGTGCTTCAGGAAAACACTTTAAGTATCAAAAGCATAACCCAGTGAGCCATGAATCAAATCCTTTAAAGCAGGGTTGTCTATCTTCTGGCTTTCTTGGGCCACATTGGAAAACAAAGACAATTGTCTTCGGCCAAGCGTAATACACATTAACCGCAATTGAACTAATGTGTCTGTAAAGCCTGTAAATAAAATGTGTCTGTAAAATCTGTAAACAAGCCAGGCGCGGTAATCCCAACATTTTGGGAGGCCAAGGTGGGTGGATCATTTGAGGTCAGGAGTTCAAGACCAGTCTGGCCAACATGGTGAAACCTCGTCTCTACTAAAAATACAAAAAATTAACCGGCATGGTGGCCTGCCCCTATAATCTCAGTTACTTGGAAGGCTGAGTTATTTTCTGGCTGAGGCAGAATAGCTTGAACGCAAGAGGTGGAGGTTTCAGTGAGTTAAGTTCTCACGATGCACTCCAGTGGATTGTTTAAAGGTGGCTGTTAATAAATGTCTATAACTGGCTCCTCGAAAAAGAAAAACTTATTTTTACAGGAAAAACAAAAAAAACACAAACATTAGTGTTTGTGGTAGATTCACCGTAATACCTTCAAACCCCTAAACTTAAAATAACATGTGGACTTCTCTTTTGCATTGCTGTGATTCGTCGCTTCAGGACCACCGCCTAGCAAAATCTTCAAGACAGACATAAGCTAACTGCAAACTCAGACTAACATCCACTAAACGTTGTTACGATAAATGAATTCTGCTCTTTTGACACCAAAGTTCAGGGGAAAGCGCGAACGCAGTCCCCCACTACCACAAATTATGCAGTCGAGTTTCCCACATTTGGGGAAATCGCAGGGGTCAGCACATCCGGAGTGCAATGGATAAGCCTCGCCCTGGGAAAACCACCTTCGTGATCATGGTATCTCCCCTGCCAGGTAAGTATGAATTTCTCTGCCTCCGCCCCGACACAGCCTCATACGCCTCACCCTTTACACGCACGGTCACTCGCCGCGGGCACCGCACCCCCAGCCCTTCTAGCCCTGACCCACAGCTGGGACTCTCAGGTCCGACCAGCGGTCCTGGACTCGCTCCCACAGCGGGGAACTCCTTCGTCGGGAAGTTGCAGGTGGCCAAGCAGCAGCCCGTGCGCCGCCTCATCTACATAGAAGTCGCCCTCTCCGTGATGTCACCGACGGCGCCTTCCCAGTCCCCGTCTGCTCTTCCGGGTGACACTCAGCCGACCGACCCGCTGCCGGAGCCGGCGGGGAAGTGACGTCGGCCTCTCCCTCCTTTGCCTCCTGTCCCCACCCCTTGTCTCCCACCAAGAAGCGGGTACTTAATCTGTGTCCCGTGGAGATCGCCTTTGGCAGCCAGCTGGAAGCCCGTGCACCCTTCTTCAAATAATGGCCTTCAAAGACCAGAGTAGAACGTTTAGGATTACAAAGGAAACCAATTCCTTTCAAACCTGGTTATCTTTGTGATATCTGGCACTATGTGTATATCTGTTAAACGCATTAAAGAGGCCGGGCGCGGTGGCTCACTCTTGTAATTTCAGCACTTTGGGAGACCGAGGCGGGCGGATCACGTGGTCAGGAGTTCGAGACCAGCCTGGCCAACACGGAGAAACCCCGTCTCTACTAAAAATACAAAAATTAGCCGGGCGTGGTGGCGCTTGCCTGTAATCCCAGCTACTAGGGAGTCTGAGGTAGGAGAATCGCTTGAACCCGGGAGGTGGTGGTTGCAGTGAGCCAAGATCGTGCCATTACACTCCAGCCTGGGCGACAGAGTGAGAGTCCATCTCAAAAAAATAAAAACGCTTTAAAGGTCACTGCACTCCAGTCTGGGTGACAAAGGGTGACACTGTCAAAAAAAAAACAAAAACACTACCCCCCTCCCCTCAAAAGCATTAAACATCAAGGCTGGCAGGATGTCTGTTCTCTTCTTGAAAGTTCAAAATCATTATTCAATACTTTAATTTACGGTAGTTTCACTATATTGGTATGGAAAGTGTTTTTGAATTATTGTACTGATATTTTCTATCCTCTTTCTGAAATGCATGCTAATCATGTTTGGACCTTGGACTTTCTTTTCTTTCTTTTTCTTTCTTTCTTTCTTTCTCTTTCTTTCTTTTTCTTTCTTTCTTTCCTTTTTCTTTCTCTTTTTTTTTCTCTCTTTCTCTCTTTCTTTCCTTTCTTTCTTTCTCAGAGTCTTGCTCTGTCAACCAGGCTGGAGTGCAGTGGCACAATCTCTGTTCACTGCAACCTCTGTCTCCTGGGTTTAAGCAATTCTCCTACCTCGGCCTCCCAAGTAGCTGGGATTACAGGCACCCACCACCATGCCCAGCTAATTTTTGCATTTTTGGTAGACACTGGGTTTCACCACATTGCCCAGACTGGTCTCAAACTCCTGACCTCAGGTGATCTGCCCGCCTCAGCCTCTCAAAGTGCTGGGATTACAGGCTTGAGCCACCGTGCCCAGCCAAGTGCTCCTTTCTTGTAAGCAGTTCTGGTTTCATATTTTCACTATCTCTGACACTATTAACTGTCCATTTAAAAAGTTTTTCTTCTGTACACACAAAAGTTTATTTCAATAGTGAAGTGTGGGCCAGGCATGGTGGCTTACACCTGTAATCCCAGCACTTTGGGAGGCCAAGGCAGATGGATCACCTGTAATCCCAGCTACTTGGGAGGCTGAAGCAGTTTGAGATCAGTCGGGAGTTCAAGATCAGCCTGACATGTAGAAACCCCATCTCTACTAAAAATACAAAAATTAGCCCGGCCTGGTGGCACATGCCTGTAATCCCAGCTACTCAGGAGGCGGTAGCAGGAGAATCACTTGAACCCAGGAGGCGGAGTTTGCGGTGAACCAAGATCATGTCATTGCATTCTAGTGTGGACAAGAGCGGAATTCTGTCTCAAAAAAAAAAAAAAAAAAGGCTGGGCATGGTGGCTCATGCCTGTAATCCTAGCACTTTGGGAGGCCGAGGTGGGTGGATCACCTGAGGTCAGGGGTTCAAGACCAGACTGGCCAACATGGTGAAACCCCGTCTCTACCAAAAAATACAAAAATTAGCTGGGCATGGTGGCGTGTGCCTGTAATTCCAGCTACTCAGGAGGCGAGGCAGGAGAATTGCTTGAACTGGGACCCGGGAGGTGGAGGTTGCAGTGAGCCGAGATGGCACCACTGCACTCCAGCCAGGGCTACAGAGTGAGATTCCATCAAAACAAAACAACAATAACAAAAAGCTGGACTAATATTACTAAGAAACTGTAAAAACTTGTTGAATGGTTTGTTCTCTAGTGGATTCCAAAGGAGGGGCAAGAAAAAAAAAGAAAAAAACTTGATGCATGGGATGGATGGTGCCTTGGAAGTGAATAAAGAGGAAGGGAAAGCAGAGCCAGGGATGCCTTTGCTAATGAGAGTGCCATCAGGGAAGGTGCTACAGGCTGGCAGCTCTTCAAACAAGCAGCTCTTGGCCCAAGGCTAGACCCAGCAGGGCTCAGCCAAAGGCACCCTGGGAGGCCAGCTGCTCAGTCCCTTGCCTCCCCAAGTTCCTCCTGGGGTCAGTGGGCCCTAGGGAGGTGCCTAACTTAAATCCAGTCAGTTTCTCATGGAAAGGAGAGGAGAGGGGTGTAAGGTCGGTCACCTCGCCAGGAGCTCGGACACCCCCCCGCCCCGCCCCGGAGCTCGGACACATCCATCCCCTCGCACAGCCTAGCCCTCCCTTAAAAAAACCCCACAAAAATGCAAACGAAGTCTTGTAACTCTAGCCAATAGCAATCCAGTCTTGTATGCAAACTAAGTCTTGTAACTCTACCCAACAGCAGTCCTGCCTTACCCACACCCTGTTCTCCCACAACCAATCGAATGCCTCCACTCCCTATAAAACCCCACGTCTGAGAGGAGTCCGTGTGACTTCGCCCCCCACCCCCCGTTGGACCGCAGAACCTCGCTCAGGAGCTGAATAAATCCTTCACATTGGATCTTCTTGTGCTGGTCTCAGTTTCTTCCTTTTAAACTCAGCAAGAACCTAACAACCCTTACAAGGGGGAGGGAGGAAAAAAAAAAGAAAGGAGAGGAGAACAAGAAGGCATCAAACCATAACTGTTTAGATATCATAGAATATCAAACTAAAGTTAGACCAGACCTTAGAGTAACTCCACTACATGATGGGATAAGGCAGTTTGTGGATGGGTCATCCCGAGTAATAAGTGATAAGACACAATGGCTATGCTGTCACTGATGGAAACAAACAATCCTTATGTGAAAAAGGTAGATTAGCCAATAACCTGTTAGCCCAAACTTGTATATTATGTGCTTTTAACTAGGCCCTAAAACTCCTGGAAAGCCAAGAAGGCACTACTATATATGCTAATTTCGAATATGCCTATGGAGTAGTACACAGCATTGGAAAGATTTGGCCAAAGTGGGGCCTAATAAACAGCAGGTCGAAAGAACTGGTATGTGGGAAATTGGTCAAACAACTTTTAAAAAGCCTCCTGCGTCCAGCAGAGGTGGCCACAGTTCATGTAAACGGTCATCAGAAAAGACACAGGCCTGCGAATGGAGCTGCTAACCAAGCCTCCCTGGAGGAAGAAGTTACCTGTTTAGCCTCATCCCAGATATCCCTAAGGTGGTTAAGACCCTAATTTTCCAAAGAGGAGGAGGAAGGGCTGGGCAAGATAGGGGCCATTAAACTGAGGCTGGGAGGTAGATGCTCCCTGATGGGAGAAAAATGATTCATAAACCCATAATGAGACAGCTAATGTCCATACTGCACAGGGAGAGTCACTGGGGCCCTCACGCTGTGTGTGAGGAATACTAAGAACTTATGGGTGCACAGTTATTTATACTCTTGCTAAGCAAGTATACAGAGACTGTGTGACTTGCCATAAAATAAATCAAAGGGTAATCAGAAAGCAGGCTAGAGGGGGAAGGCCTCCCAGGTTGAGACCATTTCAAAGCATTCAAGTACATTTTACAGAAATGCTGAAATAGGGAGACTAATGTATTTGCTGGTAATGGTGGACCACCTCTTGGCTGGGTGAAAGCCTTCTCCCTTCCAAATGCCACTGCTGGGAATGTAGTCAAAATAATCTTGGAGCAAATTATACCAAGAGGCCGGGCATGGTGGCTCACACCTGTAATCCCAGCACTTTGGGAGGCCGAGGCGGGCTGATCATGAGGTCAGGAGTTCGAGCCTGGCCAACATAGTGAAACCCTGTCTCTACTAAAAATACAAAAATGTAGTCAGGCATGGTGGCATGAGCATATAATCCCAGCTACTTGCAAGGCTGAGGCAGAGAGAATCGCTTGAACCCGGGAGGCAGAGGTTTCAGTGAGCTGAGATCGTGCCATTACACTCCAGCCTGGGCAACAGAGTGAGACTCTGTCCCCCCAAAAAAAGAAGAAAGAAAGATCTTATTCTCTTAGAAGTGAAAGCATACGCCGGGTGTGGTGGCTCACGCCTGTAATCCGAGCACTTTGGGAGGCTGAAGCGGGCAGATCACTTGAGATCAGGAGTTCAAGATCAGCCTGGCCAACATGGCAAAATCTCATCTCTACTAAAAACACAACAATTAGCCCGGGCATGGTGGTGGGCGCCTGTAGTCCCAGCTACTCGGGCGGCTGAGGCATGAGAATCACTTGAACCCCTGGAGGTGGAGGTTGCAGTGAGCTGAGATTGTGCCACTGCACTCTAGTCTGGGCAACAAAGTGAAACTCGTCTCAAAAAAAAAAAGTTTCTCTGTCAGAACTTTAAAAGTATGAGGTCTTTAGTTTCTTCTTCCTGTGAGTTAACCTTTTTTTTTTTTTAAATCTTGAGATGGAGTTTTGCCCTTGTTACCCAGGCCCTGTAAGTTAGTCTTTTCTAGATCTGGATGAGGCAGATAAGAAAGTCTCAGAGAAAGCCTATTTGCATTTAATGTTTACTTCCTCTACACATCCTAATCTCCCTGACAAACGGACAGCTTCTCATAAATATTTCTGTGGCTGTGTTACCTACTGCACTGCCTACCTGATTCAGCTGGACCCTACCCTGATGTTGCCCAGGGCAGTGCCTATGTGACATGTGACATGGCTGAACTCCTACTCACCTTTAACTCTGCTTATTTTTAGGAAGCAGGATGTCTGTGGTCAGAAGCTTCTGAAGCTGGTGAAATCCGTGATGGCAGCTTACCCAACCTCTGAAAAATATCTAGCTTTATTATAATCCAATTTCCAAGCTAAGTAGCACGCCCATCAGTGCCGACAGTTGACAATCACTATGACAATGAACAGAAGAGACCAAGATAGGACAGAAAAGAGGTAGCTCCTTGATTCTAGGAAAATTTCCAACTCTTCCTAAGAAAAGCATGAATATTTTCCCCCTGCTCAACCCCTTTATTAAAGATCCTCTGTATTTGTAACTTCCTGGTTCTCAGTAGCTGAGAAGGTGATTTGCAAGCTATGCTCCTACTTCTCCAATGCCACTGAATAGAGCCTGTGCTGTGTGACACTCACTCTTGCTTTCAAACATTGGTTTTGCAATACCAAACAGGAAAGGGCCCCTTTTTAGGGTGAGACCCCTCAGTAACATCTGCAGCCTCTCTAAATAGGCATCTCAATATATACCAAAGAAGTATATTTTGGGGTGGTGTATTTTGGGTTTCCCACGAGGCCAAGCCAACATAATAGGATTCTTGCTGAATGCCGAATGATCAGACATCACCTAGGGAATGCTGAAGGATGAGAAACCCTATTAGATGTTATGAGTGATCAGATATTGGAGATGGATAATTCTGGCTAAATTGAGAAGGATTCTTGCTGAAATTAAACAATGCAGAGAGGAACATAGACACTCAAGAGTTGAAGCCAGGTGGCAAGAGGATTCAGAAGAGCCTGATGAGAGTTTGGTCAAGGAGATGTCAACCTGAAATAATTGAAAGGTTCAGAATTCAGTGTGAAACAGTTTATGCATTCTGCTTGTGGGAACTAATGGTAAAAAAAATTTTTTTAATTTATTTAAGCAAAAATCTAGGAATAGCCCACAGATTCCAGAGAAATGGGGTCAGTGCTACAAAGTCAAAAGTCAAGTTCTTGCTTACATAGAAATAAAAAAAAAAAAGAAATTTAATAGGATCACACCATTTTCCAAACAAGCCTGCTTTAAGAGTTACAACAAATTAATTGGTCGCAGGATTTTGTTTGTTTGTTTTTTTGAGATGGAGTCTCACTCTGTTGCAAAGGCTGGAGTGCAGTGGCATGATCTTGGCTCACTGCAACCTCTGCCTCCTGGGAGTTGGAGTTCCAACATCTTACATTTTAAATTACTTATTTTCACAGAAAGAATCTTTGTTAGTTGTACTCACTGATTCCTCCAGACCATGTCCTGTCCAGTGATCCTCCCCAAGACAATAGGTCTCTCTGGCAACTACAGTTCTCCATTCCCATTTCAATTTTCACGTCCATTGACCGAATTGTGCATACCAACTCCCACACGTATATGTTGAAGCCCTAACTCCCAATGTGATGGTTTACGCAGCTGGGGCCTTTGAGAGGTAATTAGGATTAAATGAGGTTATGAGCGTGGGGCCCTCCTGCTGAGATGAATGCCATTATAACAAGAGACACTAGAAAGTTTGCTCCTCTTCCTTCCCTGTGGTACACAAAGAAATGGCCACATGAGCACACAGTGAAACTACAGCCACTTACAGGTCATAGGAAGAGAACTTGGAATGAAATCGCTTTGCTAGTACCGTTATCTTGGACTTCCCAACCTCCAGAAGTGTGAGAAATAAATTTCTATAGTTTAAGCCACTTGGTCTATGGTATTTTGTTATGGCAACCTGAACAGACTAATATAACAATCCAGTCCTAGAGGCAATACGGCTGCTCTGCCGATCCCAGATTCTGAGTGCCTCTCAGTCCTTTGTTGGGTGATTTTGATCCTGTCCATATATCTATAAATATTCCTTTCATAAAACTCTCTTTAAATCACACATCTGAGTGTGTCTCTTGGTTCCCATCAGAGCCAAGACTGATTTGAGATGATTTCTTAAGGTCAGGTTGATGTCTTAATCCAGTTGTGCTGCTATAACAAAATACCACGGAGTGAGTAACTTACAAACAATAAACATTTATTGTTCACAGTTATGGAAGATGGGCAGTCCAAGATTAAATTGCTAGGAAGTTCAGTATCTGGTGAAGGCCCATTCCTCTGTCACCCGGGCTGGAGTGCAGTGTTGCAAGCTTGGCTCACTGCAACCTCCACCTCCCAGGCTCAAGTAATCCTCCTACCTCAGCCTCCTGAGTAGCTGGGACCACAGGTGCACACCACCATGCCAGGCTATTTTTTTTTTTTTTTCTTTGTAGAGATGGAGTTTCACCATGTTTCCCAGATGGTCTCAAACTCCTGGACTCAGGCAATCTGTCAGCCTCCCAAGTAGTGCTGGGATTACAGGCATGAGCCACTGTGCCCACCCCCCAAAATTCTACTGATATATATGCATAATTAAATAATTACCAGCCATTATTTTCTGACACTTTGATTGGCAATTGGTTGAAAGAGTTTATCTGAAGACCTGGAATCCATAGAAGGGAGTCTCTGCTTTAAGGGGTTGTGGAGACCAAGGTTATTATGCAGATGACGCTTCCAGTAGCAGGCTTCATAGAGAATAGATTGTAAATGTTTCTTATCAGACTTAAAAAGGTGCCTGAATTAGGGAAAAGACCTGGAAAGGGATTTCCTATACCCTGTAGATTTTCCCCACAAGAGACAGCTTTGTAGGGACATTTTAAAATAGGACAAAAAATATATTTTAGGGTAAAATATTTTTTCTTTCTTTCAGGGCCTGCTATCTGTAATGTAATGCTATACTAGAATCATTTGGTGTCTCATTAGTACAAAAAGTCTTAAGATCTCTGTTTTAATACCAGTTGCACCGGGTCAGATGTGCTGGTCACTTGTGTCTGAATTCCACAGGGAGGAGGGTATAATGAGGCATATCTGACCCCTACTTCCCATCACGGCCTGGACTAGTTTTTCAGGTTAACTTTGGAATGACCTTGGCTGAGAAGAAGGGTGCATTCAGATAGCTGAAGGGCTTAGAATTTTATTTGTGGTTTACACTATAGAAAGCATTTCTCCAATACTGCCTGTCTCCCTGTCAGGATCAAGCATTTAGTATTTAGTTGCTACACTCTCACCTAATCCCTCATTTTCGATATTTTGCCATGTTTTCCAGTGACCTAACTGAACACCATGTCACAGACGTTATGGTTTCCCGAGGAGAACGCTCCATTTCATGTGTTGTGATTTGAGCAACAGAATAGAATCTACTTGTAAATGTTCAAACGGTCTTTGACTTGGGTTCTAATTTTGCTCTACTTCACAGTGTTTTCTGGGTTACATACAAGGAAGATGATCCAGCCATTTGTTAAGGGCCTCAAATAAGACATATTGCAGATTTTTTGTCAAATTGGGATTATTTCGTGTCTTTGAAGAATATAAAATACTAACACGAAGCACTGAGGTTTGGAGACGGCCGTGAAGAGACGACAAAGTCCATGCCTGAGAGGGTCCAGTCATCTCTGCGGGGGCCACGTATTTTTGTAGGATGTTGTACTTGAAAAAAAAAAACCCTTCGAGATTCATGAAATTAGACAACTGTCTTTGTAACACTTATAGTGGTAAAACCAGTCTGGTGGTTTGTTTGCAGTCATCTGAGCAGCCTCTTCAGTTTCATAGATACGGTTTCTCTCTGACACTGAACGCCTTTCAACACCAGAGATAACCAGGTTTGAAAGGTACCGGTTTTCTTTGTAATCCTAAACGTTCTAGTCTGCGAATTAAAAGACATTATCTGAAGATGGGCGCGCGAGCCTCCAGCTGGCCGCCAGAAGGGTCCTCCGCAGGACACATGTCAAGTACCCGCCTCTTTGGTGGAGACCAGATTCGGGGTCTCGGCGCACCGCCCCAAAGGACATCGGCTGCATGGTAAGGAGGGAGAGGCCGACGTCACTTCCCCGCCGGCTCCGGCAGCGGGTCGGTCGGCTGAGTGTGACCCGGAAGAGCAGACGGGACTGGGAAGGCACCGTCGGTGACATCACGGAGAGGGCGACTTCTATGTAGATGAGGCGGCGCAGGGGCTGCTGCTTGGCCACCTGCTGCTTCGTCAGGAAGGCTTTTCTGTTTTGTGGGAGCGAGTCCAGTACGGCCGGTCGGACCCGAGAGTCCCAGCTGTGTGTCAGGGCTAGGAGGGCCGGGGGTGCGGTGCCCGCGGCGAGTGACCGTGCGTGTAAAGGGTGAGGCGTATGAGGCTGTGTCGGGGCGGAGGCAGAGGAACTCATACTTACCTGGCAGGGGAGATACCATGATCACGAAGGTGGTTTTCCCAGGGCGAGGCTTATCCATTGCACTCCGGATGTGCTGACCCCTGCGATTTCCCCAAATGTGGGAAACTCGACTGCATAATTTGTGGTAGTGGGGGACTGCGTTCGCGCTTTCCCCTGAACTTTTGTAATGTAAATAATAGGCGAATTTTCATTACTTGGCGTTTTTTCAAGGTTATCCTCTCTAATCACTTGTTTTTGGGCGCTGAAATTGATGTCTTTTGCTGTTGTTTACGAGCAAATGTTACTCGCTTGTTTTCAAGGGTAAGTGCTTGCTATCTTGTTAGTCGGAGCGCGCGTGTCTAACATGGGGTTGTTTCTATGGTCCTCCTCGGACTTTTTACGATTTTTTTTTTTTTTTGAGACGGAGTTTCGCTCTTGTTACCCAGGCTGGAGTACAATGGCGCGATCTCGGCTCACCGCAATCTTCGCCTCCTGGGTTCAAACAATTCTCCTGCCTCAGCCTCTCGAGTAGCTGGGACTACAGGCGTGCTCCACCATGCCCAGCTAATTTTTTGTATTTTTAGTAGAGACGGGGTTTCACCATGTTGACCAGGATGGTCTCGATTGCGTGACCTCGTGATCCACGGCCGCCTCGGCCTCCCAAAATGCTGGGATTATAGGCGTGAGCCACTGAGGGCCTTTAACAATTCTTAACGACTTTTTACTGTTTTCCCGCCATCCCCAGAAGTTAGCTCTTAGATGGCCACTGCTGGAGCAGTGGGGGCGATCTCGGCTCAGGCAATCTTCCTATCTCAGGCCTCCTGAGTAGGACAATCACCCGCCACCACACCCGGCTAGACTAATTTGTGCTTTTTGTGTTTTTCTCCCTCCCTCCGCTCCCCTCACCTCCCCGTCCCCTCGCGCCTCCCCTTCCCGTCTCTCTCTTCTTTTTCTCTTTTTTTGAGATGGAGTCTCGTCTTTCGCCCAGGCTGGAGTGCGGTGGCGCTATCTCGCTCGGCTCACTGCAACCGCCAACTGCCAAGTACAAGCGATTCTTCTGCCTCAGCCTCCGAGTAGCTGGGACTACAGGCGCGTGCCACCACACCCAGCGATTTTTTTTTTTTGTATATTTAGTAGAGATGGGTTTCACCACGTTAGCCAGATGATCTCGATCTCCTGAGTTCGTGATCCGCCGGCTTCGGCCTCCCAAAATGCTGGGATTACAGACGTAAGCCACTACGCCCAGCCTCCTTTTCTTTCTTTCTCTTTATTTTTTTCTTTTTTTCGTAGAGGTTTCAACATATTCTCAGGCTGGTCTCCAAAACAAGTGATCCGCCCAGCCTCCTAAAGTGATAAGATTACAGGTGTGATCTTAGCACTTTAGCGCCTGGGTAGCTCCTGCTTTTCACCACAGTATTCACGGGAATTTGTAGGATTTCTGTGCTGGGGAAACGTGTACTCAGCTAATAGAGCTAGGTAGAAGTTGTACTCAGAACTAGTGGTTTTCTTTGGAATAAAAACTGCATTTTGGGGACTGTTAGGGTCCTCGTTTGGTTGTAGACATAACACCCTTGCTTTGTGTAGGGGAAGGACTTTGACTGTGCCCTGGTGCTCCTGCGCAGGGCATGGAAGCCTGCAGATCAGAACCGCAGTTCACCCTATGTCTTCGTGGAATACCCTATTTTCCCTGGAATATAAGGCGGGAGTTCTTGTGAGGAGATTTCTACAAGTAAGAAAACAAATTTCCATTCAGTTTTTATTGAAAAATTAAAAATAATAACTGAGTTCAGCCTCTCAGATGGCAAACGTCTTTTGCCTTGAGATCCCGGAACTGCCGCTTGCCTCAGCAGGTGCAGGTGCAGCCCTCGCTGCCCTCCACACTTTCTCCACAAGAGGGAGACAGCGTTCCGCAGGACCACAGCGCTCGCGGCCTTCCAGAGCCAAAAATCGAGGAGCGAGTTGCCCTGTCCTGGCTGCACCAAGCAACTGTCCTGGCTGTCCTGGCTGCACCAAGCAACTGTCCTGGCTGTCCTGGCTGCACCAAGCAACTGTCCTGGCTGCACCAAGCAACTGACCTAGAAACGGCCTTTGCTGAGAGCAAAGTGGGGTGAGATGGTCGCCAGAGCTGGGGCCTGTGCATTGGACCAGGTTGACCCATGGGAGGGGAGGTCTCTAGAATTAGAGGGGGGCCAAGCACTGAGACTTCACTATCCTCAGTCTCCAGAAGGACTCAGAGAGATGCAGAGACTGAGACAGGCTTCCTTTTTCAAGGAAAGAGGAAACTCTCGAGGAAGGTCCAGGGGCTCTGAACCAAAATCCAGATTTTTTTTTTTTTTTTTTTTTTTTTAAACCTGCAGCCTTTTGTTTTTGTTTGAGAAGGTATCTCGGTCTGTTGCCCAGGCTGGAGTGCAGTGGCACAATTTTGGCTCATTACAACCTCCATTTCCCAGGTTCAAGCAATAGTTCTGCTTCAACCTCCCTAGTAGCTGGGATTACAGGTGCCCACCATGACATCTGGCTAATTTTTGCATTTTTATTAGAGACAGGGTTTCACCATGTTGGTCAGGCTGGTCTCAAACTCCTGATCTCAAGTGATCCACCCACAGCCTCCCAAAGTGCTGGGATTACAGGTGTGAGCCACCACATCCAGCCCACACCTGCAGCTCAATCCCATTTAGTTGATGCAGCTTTATCATTCCCTATGCTCAGGCCAAAAAACAGTTCTGTAGGGTGGTCGTTCTTTGACCCCATACATCCTGTTGTTCAGAAAATTAGTTGGTTTTCTATTTGGTTAACTGCAGACTGAGATCTGTACAATCTTTCTCTTTCTTGGTCTGAAACCAAGAAAATGTAGATTTTTTGGTAAACATAGTAAGCTTCTGATCTTAAAGCTTGAAACTTAACATTTGTTTTATTTGAGTTCCTTCAGGCCTCTCAAGCTATCAATGAACTGAAAGTCATCCAGACAGTGAGATGCTGGACCCCTTATTCACTATGATTGCTTCCTTGCCCTCCCTAGTTCCTGTTTTCTTATGCATTGTTACATTTCTTCCCTGCGATCTAAACCTCTAGTTTTGGTTGGTCAGGGAGATGGATTTGAGACTGAGTTCTCATCTCCCCCGCTGCAGCACCCTATTAAAACCCATTCATTGGGAATAATCATCTCAGTGATTGGCTTTCTTTGCTGCAAGCAGCAAGAATCCCAGGTCTTTGAATTTGGGCAAAGGAGTCTCCTGATAAAGACGGGATAGACTCTACTGACCAACCTGGAAAAGATCAGACGTTTGAAAGCCTTAATCTCGGGGTTGGAGTTTGGGCTACCCTTGAGCCTTTTCTTTGGGCCTCCCGGTCAAAATCAGCCTTGGCCAGGCCTGTCTTCAGGGCCCAGGGTAAGGCCAGGTCCTCCCTAGGGGCTTCTCCCGCTAGGTTGGCAGCCACTCTTCCTTTCCCTGTGACTTGAAGAGAAGCTTCAGGGGGAAGCTTCAATTTGCGAAGAGCCCGGGAAGCACAGGTGCGTTGTGACTCTGTGGTTCCCACCGCATCCGCCACCCTCCTCGGTCCTCTCGCTGTCTCTGGTGGGCAGTAACGTTCTGGGTGAGCTTGGGCTTGGAAGACACCCAGGCAGGAAGGGACCTGTAGGGAAGGGCGCTGCCCCCTTAGGTCCTGGGCAGGAGGGATCTGAAAAAGGTCTTGGAGAAAAGAGTTGGAAGTAGATCAAAGAGAAAGAAAGAAATCCTAGGAGATTTCCTATCTGAAGGCACCTTGAAAAGGAAGTCCACCTCCTCTGGGCCGGGTCCTCCCGTCGCAGGTGAACCAAGTTCCCGTCTGCACTGGAGACCAAAGCAGATAACTTTGCCCTGACTCCTAGTGAGGAAGCCATGCTTGGTCCTCCCCTGATTAGTGCTTGCTTCTGTAGCACTTGATTGTCTCTCCTGGATTTTCCATGGATTCCAGGGATGCAACTGAGAAATTTATTTATTTTTTCTTTTTTGAGATGGAGGCTGGAGTGCAATGGTGCGATTTCGGCTCACTGCAACCTCTGCCTCCCAGGTTCAAGCGATTCTCTTGCCTCAGCCTCCCGAGTAGCTGAGACTACAGGCATGTGCCACCATACCTGGCTAATTTTTTTTTTTTTTTAATAGATGGGGTTTCTTCATGTTGGTCAGTCTGGTGTCGAACTCCCAACCTCAGGTGATCTGCCCGGCTTGGCCTCCCAAAGTGCTGGGATTACAGACGTGAACCACCACGCCCGGCTGAGAAATTCATTTTTAATGCACTTATTGAAGTAAGAGTATTTTGAAATCTTTTAGCAAAGAAAATGATTTCTGACAAGTTTTACACTGAAGACATTCAGGTGTGAGGAAAACACAAAAACCACTTGGCTAGGGAAAGCAAATGCTGTTGAGAATGTCTCACGAACACAGATTGCAAGTCAGCAGGTAGGTCTGACCCTCAGGGTGGGCACATTTTACTTTAAGCGATTGTTGGAGAACTTAAGATGAATCTAGGACTTATATATACATACACAGGGTAGAGACAGGGTCTTGATATCTTGCCCAGGCTGGTCTCCAACTCTGGGCCTCAAGCGATCCTCCACCTCCCCTTCCCAAAGTGCTGGGATTACAGGCATGAGCCACCTCACCCAGGGCCTTTTGGTATTTTAATATTTTTAATTTAAATACACAATCCAAAAATTATATAACAGGTACAGGAAGCCCAGTTTATGCCAGTTTTACAAAAACAGGCAAGATGATATATCAATGACAAAGTGTCAGAGTGGCAGCATCCTGAAGTAGTGAAAGAAAGTTTCCCTAGAATTCTATGCCAATTGGAAACTCTTTCAAAATGTTACTGAAATAAGGACATTTAAAGACATAGCAAAAAAGGCCGGGTGCAGTGGCTCATGCCTGTAATCCCAGCACTTTGGGAGGCTGAGGTGGGCGGATCACGAGGTCAAGAGATCCAGACCATCCTGGCCAACATGGTGAAACCCCATCTCTACTAAAAATACAAAAATTAGCCGGGCGTGGTGGCGCGCGCCTGTCGTCCCAGCCACTTGGGAGGCTGAGGTGGAAGAATCACTTGAACCCAGGAGGCGGAGGTTGTGGTGAGCCGAGATTGCACCATTGCACTCCAACCTGGAGACAGAGCAAGACTCCGTCTCAAAAAAAAAACAAAAACAAAACACAGAATTCACCAAACCACACTACAAAAGATGTTAAAGGAGTCCTCCAGGCCTAAAGATAGGGATACCAGGCAGAAATCTGGACCCATACAAGGCAATGGAGATGACTGAAAGTCGCTATGCATGTAAATACATTATTTTCTTATTATTTAAATATTTTTTAAAATTTGACAGATTAAATAAAGGCAATAATAATGAATTCTGGCGTTTATAACACGTCTAAAATCAAATTACATGACAACACTAGCATTAAGGCCAGAAGGGGAGGTACAATGTCACTTGATGGCAGCCTGATCAAGATGTAGTCTAGAAACCCTAAAGCCATCACTGACACAACAAAAGAAACAGTCACAGCTAATAAGCCAAAAATAATTCCAAAAAATGGAAGGATATAAAAACCATGTAATTACTGGGCGCTGTGGCTCACGCCTGTAATCCCAGCACTTTGAGAGGCCAGGGCGGGCTGATCACTTGAGGTCAGGAGTTTGAGACCAGCCTGGCCAACGTGGTAAAACTTAATCTCTACTAAAAATACAACAATTAGCCTGGTGTGGTGGCTTGAGCCTGTAATCCCAGCTACTCAGGAGGCTGAAGCAGGAGAATCACTTGAAGCTGGGAGGCAGAGGTTGCAGTGAGTTGAGATCACGCCACTGCACTCCAGCCTGTGACTCCAGGTCACAGAGCGAGACTCTGTCTCAAAAATAACTAAATAAATAAATAAATATACAAAAACCATGTAGGCTGGGCATGGTGGCTCATGCCTGTAATTCCAGAACTTTGGGAGGCCAAGGCAGGTGGATCACGAGGTCAGGAGTTCAAGACCAGCCTAGCCAAGATGGTGTAACCCCGTCTCTACTAAAACTGCAGCAATTAGCCAAGTGTGGTGGCAGGTGCCTGTAATCCCAGCTACTCGGGAGGCTGAGGCAGGGAACTGCTTGAACCCGGGAGGCGGAGGTTGCAGTGAGCCGAGATCGCACCACTGCACACTCCAGCCTCAGCAACAGAGTGAGACTCCTTTTCAAAATAAAACAAACAAGCAAACAAACAAAACAAAACAAAACAAAAAAACCCAGGTAATCACTCTGCTGGAACAGCTGCTCTCCAGGCCTCTACCCTGTAGAAAAACACAAGTGGCCAATGAGAAGTGTACAGAATGATGGCCGCAGCATTGTTTGTAATCACAAGGTAATAGAACCAACGTAATTTCAAAGATACATGAAAAGGGTTTTATTTATTTAACAAACACAAACAATTGAACAAACAATGGAAGCATGTCCTTTGCTTAAAGGAACGCAGGGTCAGGGTGATGCTACTCCTGCAAGGATTTCAGGGTTCCCAGACGCCTAGTTTTGGGCCTAGTTCTTCTGGAAGATCTTATTCTTGGGAGCTACAGGTTCTCCCATTTGGGGTCTTTCAGGGGTCTATCTCCGTCTTCCTTTCAATTCCTCTTCATTCTGCTACAATAAAAAAAACAATTCTCTGCCGGGCGGGGTGGCTCAGCCTGTAATCCCAGCACTTTGGGAGGCTGAGGTGGGCACTCAGGAGTTCAAGACCAGCCTGGCCAACATGGTGAAACCCCATTTCTACTAAAAATACAAAAGTTAGCCGGGCGTGGTGGCGGGCGCCTGTAATGCCAGCTACGCAGGAAGCTGAGGCAGGAGAATCCCTTGAACCCAGGAGGCGGAGGTTGCAGTGAGTTCATGCCACTGCACTCCAGTCTGGGCGACAGAGCAAGACTCGCTCTCAAAAACAAAAACAAAAAACAAAAAAAGACCAAAAGCCAACAAAACAAAACAAAAAATAATTCTTCTCCCGCCTGTGCCTCTGCACGAACATTTTAGGAGGTGCGGATGTCTGGTCCACCTCTCCCCGGCTTCCTTCCCCGCTTTTTCTCTTTCCCCGCTCCACCCTCCCGCCCCACGACCCGACCCCCGCCCAGCTGAGCCCCGGCGGCTCCACCGCCGCGCAGAAGGTGCATTGAACGCTCTGCTCCTTGCACGCCCCGCAGGGCCCAGAAGTCACCCTGAATAAACGCTTTGCGAAAAGAACGTCCCCTTGGAAAAATCTCTCTTGATTTTCATTCTCAGGGATCTTCAAAGGACTGAAAGCTAAAGGCGACGAATTCATTCAACAAGCCCTAGTCGTGCACCTCGCTGAGTGTCAGGCCCTGCTCCCCGCGAGAGACCCTCACCCCATCCCTGCCCTGGTGGAGCCCCCGAGCGGGACACAGGATCGGAAGACGGCAGCGGAAGCGACTGGGCAGGGTGGGCACAGGCTCCCTCACTGGGTGAAGGCGGCGCAAAGAACGCGAAGAGCCATCCCGGGAGCCCGCCGGGCGTTCAGCTTCCCTTGGGCTCCCAGGCGGCTCGGGTCGCCGACGGGGGCGTTTCCGGGGGCTGCTGAAGCAGGCCAGGGGCAGGGCGAGCAAAGGCCATTCGGCTGTCCTTCACGCTCCAGAATCTCCCAGCGCCGGTGTCCTACATGGCCAGCGCGACTCACCGCTCTCTAATCGCTCCGATTTCCCCAGACCTGGTACAATCGTCCTGTCGGGCGGGTCTTGAGGCTGAAAGGGATGAGAATTTGGTGACTGCGCCCTGCCTATAGTGCCCAGTGGAGTTTCTCGTAATCGTCTCTGTGGCGCAATCGGTTAGCGCGTTCGGCTGTTAACCGAAAGGTCGGTGGTTCGAGCCCACCCAGGGACGCCTGCTCTAGCTTTTAAAGCACTCCTGTATTATCGATCACTAGAGAATCTCCCCCGTTTGCTCCCATAGTCCTAAGTCTGAAAGATTGGTGGTTCCAGGCCAGCTTGGGATGCCCATGGCAGGGAGGGTTTTCTCTTCCCAGGGTTCTAGTCACAGTTAACAGGGATCCTTGTCAAGGGCTGGCCCCTGCCTCGCCAGGTCCAATTCTGCTAGAGCACCTCCTAAAAAGTCAGGTTGTCTTGTGCCTGTATACAAGAAATAGAGACCAAAGGAGTCACTTCTGATGCAATAAAATCCTTATGCTGCCCTTTTTAGGCTTGGAAGGGTTATATACCAGCTTCAATTTTTTCATTTTTAATAGGAGGCCTAGAGAGGTGTCCTATCCCCAGGATGTGCCTGGATTTACTGATTGCTCTATCAATAATGTGGCCAGTGGAATCATTCATCATCATCATAATCCTCTCCATCATTTTTGAAAACAGGATTTTTTGGCCTCAGTTTGTGATGATTTATTTAACCCTTTTCAAAATGTGTTTGAAATGAGGTTGGCTTCTTGGTTTTAGGATTACAAAGAATCCCGAAATCATCATTCTTTTACACACATCTTTGGCCACTGATATTTCTATAGTGTAGGGAACTAGATGTACCACTGCCATATTACATTTAGTTTTTGTGACAGGGTCTCATTCTGTCTCTCAGGCTGGAGCGCAGTGGCCCGATCACGTCTCACTGCAGCCTCGACTTCCCAAGCTCAAGCGATCCTCCCATCTCTCAGCCTTCCCAGTAGCTGGGACTACAGGCATGGGCCATGATGCCCTGCTGATTTTTGTATGTTTTGTAGAGAAGGGATTTCACCATGTTGCACAAGCTGGTCTCCAAACTCCTGGGCTCAAACAGCTGCGAGGCCTCACAAAGTGTCAGGATTTACAGGCATGAGCCACTGCATCCGGCCTTATATAATGCCTCAAACTTCAGCACATTGAGCAAATTTATCTTCTGTGGGAGAGGCACCTTTATGTGATTCCAAGAAGAAGCAAAAGTAAACCACAGAGATAGAAATCAGAAGGGTGACTGCCTAAGTGGGGATGGGGTGAGGATTGACTGGAAAGGGGCTCTAATGACTTTTTGGGCTGGTGACAATGTCCTGTAACTTGATCTAGGTGATGGTTTCTTTTGTCAAAATGCACTGGGCAACAAAGTTAAGATTAGCACACTTTGGTCTGTGTGGATTATACCTCAGTCATTTACTGATAGCAAATAAATTAAAACAAAATTAAAAATTGGGATTGGGGAATGTCATTAAGTTTACATTTCATTGTATTCTTTAGGTTTCACTTCAAATACCCGGTTGGAGTGTGAACTCTCATCTTCTCTTGTTCATTTCTGATTTGGCCTGAAAAGGCCCCACGGATTTTTGAAATATCTGAGCTAAAGAAACAGACATGGCCACATCATGTCAACAGTAAAAGATTCCAATAAAGTTGACTGAGAGGGAGCTCCTCAGCTTTTAGGGGTTGCACTTGCTCAGAGAGGGGGCAAAAGTCTAGCCTTTCAAGATGACAGACCCCTGCGTGCAGGTTACGGGTTCCTTCTATTCTCCCCACTGCAGACAGCTCCGAAGCCACAGGAAGCCACAAGAAGTTCTACCCTCTCTAATCGCAGGTAAATGGCGCAGCCCAGGCTGAGATTGGAGGCTAAAGGGAAAGAAGAGCCCTACACCCTAGAAGGGACACAGCAGTGACTCTGATTCGAGCCGAGTTTGCTGCGGCCACACTAGGATCACAGCGAGCCACAGGATCTGACGCCGCCGGACTCCTTCTTTAAGCTTAATGCAGGGCTGCTTCCGTTTTGGAGATGGAAGGGTCATCATAGATTTCCTTCTTTCTCGGTGTCTCTCCATTTTTCCTCCCTTTCTTCACCACTCTGCTACAATAAAAAAACACTTCTCGTCCTCTCCCTGGTGCAGTCCTCACCGCTGCACAAAGCTACTGCGAAGTTTTGTCTCCCGGGTCCCGACTCTACCGACTTCTTACCCTCGTCCTGGCAATTCCCTGTTGGACCTACCCCCAGCCCAGCGCCCAGCCTCCTGCCCCAGGCACGCATCCAAAATCAGCGCAGCTGAGCCCCTCAGCTCCACCACGCCAAGTGGCAAGCTTGCCGCTGGTCCCTAGAGGGCCTCGCCCCTTGCCCTCTTCTCGGGATGGGGAGAAGTCAATCGGAATCAACGCTTTTTAAAAAGAACTTACTTCCCCTTCGCGACCAGTCTGGGCGACGTGGGGAAATCCCGTCTGTACAAAAAATACAAAAATTAGCCGGGCGTGGCGGCGCGCCTGTTGTCCCAGCCATCTGGGGGCTGAGGCAAGAAGATCGCTTGGCCCCGGGAGGTGGAGGCTGGTGGAGGCTGCAGTGAGCCGAGTTTGCACCACTGCACTCCAGCCTGGGCGACCAAGTGAGGCTCTGTCAACAAACAAAACAAAACAAAACCTCCCCATGGAAAAACAGTTCGTGATTTCTATTTTCAGGGTTCTTCAAAGGACTAAAAGCAAAAGGCGACGACGGATTCGTTCGACAAGTCCTAGTCGTGGGCCCTGGTGAGTGCCAGACCCTGCTCCTCGCGAGAAGACCCACCAGCGACCCTCACCACATCCCTGCCCTGGTGGAGCCCGCGATCGGGGCACAGGATCCGAAGACGGCAGCGTCCCGAAAGCCACTGAGCAGCGTGGGCACAGGCTCCCTCATTAGGTGAAGGCGGCGCAAAAAATGGGAAGAGCCATCCCGGGAGCCCGCTGGGCGTTCAGCTTCCCTTGGGCCACCAGGAGGCTTGGGCAGGTTTCGGATGGGGGCGTTTCCGGGGACTTCTGAAGCAGGCCAGGGGCAGGGTGGGTGAAGGCCATTCGACTGTCCTGGCTCCAGAATCTCCCAACGCGCGGGTGTTCAACGTGACCCGAGCGACTCACCGGTCTCTAATCTCTCCGGTTTTCCAAGGCTTCCTCAGTCATCCTGAGGACAGAAGGGCTGGGGGCAGTTTGGTGAGTGCGCCCTGCCTGCAGCATGCTGTAGAGCCGGTAGTCACGGTCTCTGTGGCGCAATCGGTTAGCGCGTTCGGCTGTTAACCGAAAGGTTGGTGGTTCGAGCCCACCCAGGGACGCTTCGTGTTGTGTTTTAACCCGTTTCAATCAACCAGGTTAACCTGTTTCTGTTAATATACAACCAACCAGGTTAATCATGGGACATTAATCCTGAGACACACATGTCCTCTTCCCGACCTCCTTACGTCTGATGCTGTGAGAAGGACCAGCTGCACCTTATAGATGTCAAACTCAGGAATCCCAGAGACCTTAGTAATTCACTTCTGGATAAAACTTTGCTGCCATGGAAGGCTCGGTTGAGTAAGATGCCGCAAGTTTTTCATTTATAATAATAGGAGACCTATTACAGTAGCATCCTATCCCCAGGATGTGCCTGGGTTTACTGATTGCTCTTTCAATAATGTGACCAGTGGAATCAGTCATCCTCATGCTGATCCTCGCCATGGTTTGTGAAAACAGCATTTCTTCCTCAGTTTGTTTAATTTATTTAACCCTTTTCAAATGTTTTTGAAGGCTGGTCTCGGTGGCTCATGCCTGTAATCCCAGCATTTTGGGAGGCCGAGGCTGGCGGATCACCTGAGGTCAGGGGTTTGAGACCAGCCTGGCCAACATGGTAAACCCTGTCTCTACTAAAAATACAAAAATTAGCCAGGCGTGGTGGTAGGCACCTTTAATCTCAGCTACTTGGGAGGCTGAGGCAGGAGAATCGCTTGAACCTGGGAGGCGGAGGTTGCAGTGAACCGAGATCACAAAACTGCACTCCAGCCTGGGCGACAAGAGCGAGACTTTGTCTCAAAAAAATAAATGTTTTTGAAATGAGGTGGTTTTCACGGTGTTAGGATTACAAATGATGCTGCAGTCCCCACCGTTATTGTACACATTTATTTGGTCACTTGTGCAGGTATTTCTATAGTGTAGAGAACCGGATGTGCCATTTTTACATTACAGTATTTATTTAATGCTTTTAAGATATTTTAAAGTCCTCCAAAGTCTGTAATTGTTTTCTGTGGTGACCAAGTCACGTGGGTCTGGAGAAGACAGGCCACAGTGACCTCTTTGAAAGCTGTCTGTCAAGTCGCTTATCCAAGGGAGCAAAATCACTAAAGTCCCAGGTGATATTTTTCTTCTCCCCTTTCCTCTTCATAAATCTTGATTTTGCTTTTATTTGACAAAACCAAACTCACGCTCATTCTTCCTCCCATACAATGGTAAATTAGCATGCAAATTATTATTTTTTGATAGATTTTGCAGGGGCCATGTCCATAACAATTAGCCCATCTGAGATGCATTGTTGGAGCCAAGAGAACCCTGCACCCAGCAGGCACTTTGTGCAGACCTGGACCCTTAGAGCTATTGGCTTATGTTCCTTCGGTTCTTCTATTGAATATCATGATAGAAATTAAGCTCTTTGGACTTTTACCCACTACTATGGCTATAGCGCAGTTTCTCTCTCTCTCTCTCTCTCTCTCTCTCTCTCTCTCTCTTTCTCTCTCTCTTTCTCTCTCTCTCTCTTTCTCATACAAAAAATAATTTTTGTATCATGATTTTCTTCCATCAGTGTGGGTTCCTGGTTTTGATGTTATAGAGTGAACTTCTGGGATCATTTTATGACTATGTAACAGTTGGTATTCAATTCTTCTGAGGATGAAGGTTTGTGTTTTACCCAGGTTTTCCTTAGAATAAAAATGAGGTTATTAAGAGTATTTTTGGTAGAAGCTTTGTTGGACGTATTGTTCATGCAATGTGATAGGAGTAAGGGACCACCATAGGGAGGTGAGAAGGTGCTTCTCAGAGGTGGAGACTGTTCTTGATGTCAGAAGGTTGAGGGTTGGAAGAACCTTCAGGCACAGAGCAAAGCATGAGCAAAAACTCTGTGGCCAGGAAGCTGGAAAATAGGGAATGAAAGAGGCCAGTTTGGCTGGAGCAGAGAGTGCAGGATGGAATTGGTCTGAGCAGTGAGAAGAGATGGAGAGGTGGGCAAGGCTCCTGGCCATTCAGGGTTGGTTAGTTACAAAGTTTTGTCTAGGAGAATGGGAAGGTGTTTAAGTGGTTTAGGCTGGGAAGTGACAGGGTCACATATTGTGAAAAAGCTACTCTGCCTGTTGTGTTGAGATTAGAGAGGGGACAAGAGGGATATGTGTAAACCACAAGAAGACTAGGTCATCCGTCCACCCCCACTCCCCGGGTGAAGGTAGCCTAGCCTAGTGTGGTGATGGTGGAGATAGAGGAGGACAGACTCAAGGGCAATTTGCACGGTAAAAACCAGTAGGATTTGCTGATGGATGGAATACAGGAGGAGAGAGGTAGATTATTAGGGCTATATCTTAGTTTTCTTATACAAGATGGATTCAGTTGCAATGACATTGTTAATTGAAATTGACTTTAAATAATGACACGACTTAAAGTTATGCAAACATTTGCCTTAGATAAAATGTTGTTTTTAAAGTTAAAACTTTTTAGCTGGGTGGACAGCATGGCTTTACTTCTTATCTCGTTATTTCTTAATCTTCCTAAAAAAATTTTTTTCTTTTTCTGACAGGCTTATTTCAGTGGAAGTCCTTCTGGAAAATCTGTTCTAAATTTAAATTAGAAAATAAGTACAAGTGCCATTGACACATTGACTATTGTTTTTCAGAGTGACCTAAGGCCGCCTCTCGGGGGACTGTGGGCTGCCTTCCGAAGCCCGCGCATCTGCGTCCCCGGGCCTGGAAGTCAGACTCAGGGGCGGTGCGGCAGTGTGAGGCCTGCAGTCCACGGCACCAGATCGCTCCGGTCCCTCGAGGGGGTGTGTCTCCTGTCTGTTTAACCTGGCAGGGGCGGTTCAAGTGGCGGAGAAATCAGCGATTTGCAGGATCCAGGGCTGGTGTACAGCCCCCTAACAAGGTTGGGCGGTAGAGGTGGCGTGTCCCTTTAAGACCCCGCGCCTGCGCTCTGGGCTCTCGGCGGGGCGACCCGGAGGAGCCGGCGGGCTGCAGGAGGGGCTGGGCGGCGGCGGTGCCGGGACGGGTAGGTGAGGGTCCCGAGGCGGCCTGAGCTTCTGAGTGAGCGCGATGCATTAGGAGACTCTGGGGCGACCTGCGGAACCAGGAGCCCTCTTAGGCCCTGCGGCGCGGCTGCCATCTCCACGGGAAGTTAACGTTTCCGGCGAAGTCCAGCCAGTGTTTCCGAGGTGAGGGCGCCGCGCCAGGCCGGGCGGGCGGTGAGTCCGGGACCGCCGGCGCACAGCTGGGCAGATGCCGGCTAGCGGCCGCCACAGGTGTTGCTGCGGGAGCGGGCGGACGCGCCAACACCCCCTCCCGGGCCCGCCCCCCTGTTTCCAGCGCTCGATTCCTCGCCCGCCGCTGGCGCCCGCCGCCCTCCTCTCGTGGGCGCGGGGTAAGAAACTCGCAGGGTGTCTTCCTGTGACATCCCAGGGGGTGCAGGGACGGAGCGGCTTCGGGGGCAGGTCCTCGTAAATCCCGTGGAGGACGCCGACCCTGCGCCCCACCTTCGAGGCCACACATCGGTTCCCTCTGGGGACCTGCGGGGCGAGAGCGCTCTGGCCCCTGACTTGCGAAGTTGGGTCTTTATTGGCGTCCGGGATTCCGCGCCTGGCGCTGTCTCCGGCCTGATGGTGGGCAAGCCAGGTGTGCCAGGTCCAGGATGCACTAGGGGAGCGTTTGTAGCCGTCGCTGAATCTCCTCAGGACTAGCGGGGCAAGCCTCAAATTCGCCGCAGTGTTTCCAGTAGGTTGGATTGTGGTGTTGCTGTTTGCGCTCCAAAGACTTGCTGTGATTTCCGTGTCTGTCTGTCTGTCTGTCTCTGTCTGTCTGTCTTTGGGGCTTCTTAGATGATCTCATTTGGCATCCTCTCCCCGAAGAGTTAAGCGGACGTTTGAAATGGTTTCCTCGCTTTCCTCCTGTCTTTTGCTGGTAAAGCTGCTTCCGACAGAAAGTCTTTTCCTGCGGTGCCATCTTTTCTTTGGGTTACAGTGTTGTCCATCCTTTCTTTGCCGAAGGAATGACTCCCGGCGCTTGACGTAGTTAAAGTCATCTGCTGGTAGTTTTTTTTTTTGTTGTTTTTTTTTTGAGACGGAGTTTTGCTCTCGTTACCCAGGCTGGAGTGCAATGGCGCGATCTCGGCTCACCGCAACCTCCGCCTCCTGGGTTCAGGCAATTCTCCTGCCTCAGCCTCCTGAGTAGCTGGAATTACAGGCACGCGCCACCATGCCCAGCTAATTTTTTTGTATTAGTAGAGACGGGGTTTCACAATGTTGACCAGGATGGTCTCGATCTCTCGACCTCGTGATCCACCCGCCTCGGCCTCCCAAAGTGCTGGGATGCTGGTAGTTTTTAATCTCTGTTCATGCAGGTAACCTCACCATCTTCAAGTTATGTAACTCGTATACCAATGTAATCGCAGGAATGGTGTCTCTTCATCTTAACAGGCTTCAGAGACAAGGGTATGGCATGTTTGGGGACCATTTCAGAAATTCCATCTACCACAGTTGGACACTCACATTCCCCCATCTGCAAAATACATGCACCCTCTCCTCTAAAGTTTCCAAGTTTCATGTCATTAAAGCATTAGTTCAACATGAAAAATGTCACATAGACCACATCAAAACATTTAAAATCTCATCTAAAACATCCACACCAGGTGTGGATGAGACTTCTGAGGGTGTCCATTAAGTACAGATCCTGGACATAATTTCCTTACCTCCGTCGACCTGTGAAACTGAACAAACTGCTTATCTGCTCCTAATGTGGAATTATCTGTTTCTGGCGGGACAGACACAGAATGACAATTACAGTGATTCTAGTTCAAAAAGAAGGAGCATGGAAGGGAGAAGGAAGGCACTGACCCAAAATAGTCTGGAAATGGAGCTGGACAAAATCCAGCAGGAGGTTCTTAAGTAGGATCCACAGCCTGGGACTGACCCTCCATCCTGTGGGACTTTGCCTCTGGATTCTTTGCTCTGCATTTCTTGAAACCATTATTATCTATCTTATTTTTTTCCCCACTCCTGTGGTTCCTCTCCTTTCTCCTGATGGCAGCATCCTCCGCTTTCCCCAGCAGAATTGGTCAGATATTGTCCATGTCACGATCCTGACCATCTCCATGAGGGGCTGTCCTTGTCAGCCCGTGCTCCTCTGGGACCGTCTTCACTGACCTGACCTCTCTCAGTCATGATTGCTTTCAGCTGACCTGGCTGGCTTAGGAGAAAACCTAAGACTATGGAGTCCCAGAGCCATTCTCTGCCCTCTCTGTCTCCAGGAGAGGAAGAAATGACAGGGATCTTCATGGAGAAATGACCCACGTGAGGGCCTGGACTCTCCAGCAGTTACAGCACAGGAAACTCCCTGAGGAAGAATGGAGGAGCTGAATGCCCAGACTGGGAAAGCAGGGTTGTGTTAAGCACTATTTAATTCTCATGTGCTCCTTGCCCCAATCTACTAACCAGCGAATGAGAATGGACTGAGAATAAATAATAGGACTATAGAACCATGATAAAGAATTGTCCAAGGAAAGGCGCTTTTACTCTGTTCGCAAGGTGAAATTGCTGTATTTAATCCAAAGTTTTCTGATAGGCAGCAGTGAGTTTCTGGAGGATGAGTTACCTGCTTTGCACAGGGAGGCTGAGGCCAAGGCTTGCGTGGTATATCTGCTACCACCAGGTGGTCAGGGAGCCTGGGAGAGTCTTAGTCTTTCTGGGCTTCAGTTTTCTCATCAGTAAAGTAGGGGCTTATTGTACCTCTCTGAGGTCCCTTCCTGCTCAGTTTTCTCTGAGTCCTTGAGGGACTAAGATGGTTTTTAACACTGCCTGGACCTGTAACCTGGGCTGACTTCTCTGGGTCTGACTCCTGACTGGCCCCTGTGTTTCTCCTGCAGAGCCTGAGCTGAGTCCACACCCTGGAAGTCCAGAAGCAAGAGAACAGATGGAAGAAAGAAAGTCAGCAGGTTTTGGAAAAGAGAATAACCTGCAAAGGACAAGTCAGTGCTAGAACAGGTGAAAAACCAAAGAAGGGGAGAATAAGGACAAAGTGGGCCAGAAGCCTCAGGGGAAATGGGCAATGGGCCTATGATCATTTGACCACTCGAGGAGCAGCACAAGCTGAGCAGTGGGGACCGAGAGAGAAACTTACTCCACAGGAGTCTCCTGACCCTGGCCAGGGGGAGACAAAGGGTGGATCAGAGCTGGTTTATAGTGAGGGGCAGCACCAACTCCAAGACGGGGAGGATGCGACCGTGAGCCCCCGCCCCAGACCCCGGAGCCTCGACCTCGGGGCTGCCATAACAGTGGATGCTCTTCAGGTCAGTGTGGGTTAGAGGGAATAACCGTGCTTGGAGAAGGGTTAGAGATGTCCGTTCTTAAATTAAACAGTTCTGCCCTAGGTCAGGTACCAGAGTAAGTGATTCTTGCCAGTATATGAGGCAGTGCTGCTTACACTATTCCTCTGCACTTTCAGATGAGGAAGGTCTCTATATGATATATCATGAGTATTTACTGGGTGTTTAATTTTCTCTACACTGTGTTAAGCACTTGGGGTTCAGATAGTAGTTTCCCCAAGGAACTCAAGCCCATGAGAGAAAGAACACAAAGATATGATTTCAAGAAAATAGAGTAGTTCTTCGAAAGTGGGGTGTCATGGCAGCCCAGAGGATGGGAGTGTAGGTGAAGACAATGCTCCTAATGACAAGGGGAACCATAAGAAGAATTCTTCAGGTAGTCCCATTTTTACTCCATTGTGCCACAGAAGAAGATCCTGGGGCATGACTCATGCACAGCAGGGGCCTACAGGTGTAGGAAGGGGGACTTGCTGCATCTTGGGAGAAATTATAGCATCTCTGTTGGGACGTTTGGAAAGGAATGTGGCTGAGAGGATTGGATATCTGTAGTCAGTTTTATTCTGTCTTCAGTGAACACTGCTGAGAACTTCCTTAGTGCCAGACCTTAAGCTGGGAATTGTGAACACAGAGATGAGTGCATATGATCTCAGCTTTCACAGAACTCTCAGTCTAGTGACTAACGAGTTATGAGAAGTGTAGTGATGGTGGCTTCATTAGAGCAAGTGGCTCATGCTGCATTGAGATGACCTCAGTGGATGGCCTGGTTCCCCTTCTGGTTGTTATTGACAGTTGGCTGACTTGCTCTGGGCCAGTGACCCTGGACTTCTGCCAGGTGTCAGCATCTTAGGTACAAGAAACACCTCAGTTTCCTCTTGGGTCAAAACAGTTAATACTGCCAAAGTGATCAGAGGACACTAGTGACATCAGTAGCTACTGATGAGGTTCTGGCCAGCTAGGAAAATAAAGATGTAAGTTTAACAATGATTCTAAATTTGTTCTTAACATAATGAGCAGCGATTATCTGTCTTCTAAATTATACTTTTTATGCTTCAAGATTCACCCATGTCGAAAATAAAATATATTTTATTTTGCACTGCACTATCTGGAGCACTGAGTCTGTCTCAAGCTAACTGATCTGCTCTCTGGATTCCAGGGACACCCACAGAGCCAGTGGTTAAAGGCACAGACGTTGATGTCTCTGACTGTTCTGACTCCAGGTTGGTGCACCTCAGCGCCCAGTATTAACCACACAGTAACAGGATGCCACCAACATTTGATTTGGGTCTGTTGCATCCTAACGTTAATAAAATTTAATAGACATTATTTTTTAGAAGAGTTCTAGGTTTACAGATAAATTGAGCCGATAGTACAGGGAATTCCCCTATTCTCTCTTGTCCCCTAGCACACAATTTCCTTTGTCATTAGTATCTTGCATTGCTGTGATACATGTTTACAATTGATTAATCAATATTGATACATTGTTATTAACTAAACTCCATAGTTTACCATAGGGTTCATTCTTTGAGTTTTACAGTTCTGTGGGGCTTGACAATTACCATGTCATGAATCCTCAGTACAGTATCACACAGAAGAGTTTCACTGCTGAAAACCTCCTTGTGTTCAACCAATTCATCCCTCCTCCACGCTTGGCAATCACTGATCATTTCACTATCTCTACCGTTTTGACTTTCCTGGAATGTCCTAGTGTTGGAATCATACAGTGTGTAGACTTTTTAGACTAGTTTCTTCCTAGGATTATGTATTTAAAGTTCCTTCATGTCTTTTCATGGCCTGATAGCTCATTTCTCTTTATCACTGAATCGTATTCTATTGTACAGATATACCACAGTTTGTTTAGCCATTCACTTAGTGAAGGACATTTTGGTTATTTCCAGTTTTGGCTAGTATGAGTAAAACTGTTGTAAATATGTGGAGGGCAAGTTTTTGAGTGAACATGTTTTCACATTACTTGGGTAAGTGTCTAAAACTGCTATTTGCAGGATTATATGGCAAGGCTGTGTTTAGCTTTGTAAAACAGAACCTGCCAAACTGTTTTCCAAAGTGACTAGCATTTTGTATTTCCATAGCAGTGAATGAGAGTTCCCGTGGCTCTGCATCTTTGACAGCCTGTGGTATTGTCACTTGTTTGGATTTGAGCCTTCCTATTAGGTGTATATTATAGTGTAGTGGCATCTCATTGGTTTAATATGCAGTTTCCTAGTGACACATGGTTTTGAGCATCTTTTTCATAATGCTTATTTGCCATCCATGTGTCTTTTCCGGTGAAGTATCCAGATCTTCTGCCCATTTTTAAATTGGGTTGTTTGCTTTTTTATTATTGAGTTTTAAGAGTTCTTTATGGCCGGGCGCGGAGGCTCACGCCTGTAATCCCAGCACTTTGGGAGGCCGAGGCGGGTGGATCACGAGGTCAAGAGATCGAGACCATCCCAGTCAACATGGTGAAACCCCGTCTCTACTAAAAATACAAAAAATTAGCTGGGCACAGTGGTGCGTGCCTGTAATCCCAGCTACTCAGGAGGCTGAGGCAGGAGAATTGCCAGAACCCAGGAGGCGGAGGTTGCAGTGAGCCGAGATCGCACCATTGCACTCCAGCCTGGGTAACAACAGTGAAACTCCGTCTCCAAAAAAAAAAAAAAGAGTTCTTTATATAGTTTGGACACCAGATCAGATCTGTATTTTGCAAATATTTTTTCCCTATCACTTGTTTATTCATTTTCTTAACAATGTCTTTGACAGAGCAGAAGTTTTTAATTTTAATGAAGTTCAACTTATCAATTTTTTCTTTGTTGGACTGTGCTTTTGGCATTGCATCTGACCAGTTGTCACCAAACCCAAAGTCACCCAGATTTTTTATCATCCAGGAGTCTTACAGTTTTTTAAATTAATTAATTAATTAATTTATTCTTTTTTTTAAATGACGGGGTTTCACCATGTTGATCAGGCTGGTCCTGAACTCCCAACCTCAGGTGATCCACCCGCATTGGCCTCCAAAGTGCTTGGATTACAGGCTGAGCCACCGCGCCTGGCCTAGTCTTACAGTTTTGCACTTCACATTCAGGTGTAAGATCCATTTTGTGAAAGGTGTAAAATCTGTGCCTCGATTTATTCATTTTCCACATATGGATGTCTAGTCATTCTAGCACCATTTGTTGAAAAGAGTATCCTTTCCCGGTTAAATTGCCTTTCTCAAAGATCAGTTGAGTATTTATGTAGGTGTATTTCTGAGCTCTGTATTCTTTTCTAGTAACCTGTTTGTCTGTTTTTTTTCTTCACCAATTTCCACACTGTTTAGTTACTGTAGCTTTATAATTAGTACTGAAGTCGGCAGTGTCAGTTCTGTGGGGATTTTTCTGATCTTTACTATGAGAACCTTGTTGGGATCCTGGTGGTAACACTTAGAAAAGTGTGAGATCCCCACTAAATCTGGGCCCAAGCGATTTTAATGGTCAAGCCAGGCCACCCTCAGCTTCTAGTAATCTGTCAGTACCATTCTCCCAGTTGAAGCAGTTTCTGTTGCTTGTATTTGTCTGTTTTTCTAGTTTTCGGCATGGCCTCTCCTCTAGTCCATCTAAGAACAGTTGATAATTTTCGGTTTGTTCAGCTTTTTTCTTGTTGTAAGGACAAGTGGTGACCTCCTGGTTCCTTATAAGTTGGAGTAGAAACCAGAAATTTCATTTAAAAAATTACTTGTAATAAAAGTCACTAATTATAAATGTAGAATTGAATAATTTAAGTAGATATATAAAATTTTATAGCCATCCCCTCAGTTCCCTCTTAGAATACATTTCTTCCCTCCCCAGAGCCTCTTTGCAGTCATTTTCCAATCTCTGGTCACCACGGCGGAGCCTGAACAAAATTAAAATTTGGAAGACAGACAACATTAAATGTAAGCTTTTATTAGATTGGAATTTCATATAATGGACCATTGTCTTACTCCTATGGCAACTAGAGGAGATACTTTATTCTAAGGACTTTCTGTGGGGGAACTTAGTAGTAGTCCTGTTTATTGCTCTCCTTGAATTGGTTCGTCTGTGCTGGTGACAGATAGTTGCTATCAAACCTTGTCTGGTGAGCACAAGTGAAAGAGCTAAAAAAAAAAATCTTCTGTTAGAAATGTGGATGATGAATTTGCAGATAGTGTTATCTAGAGTTAAGTATTTATTTATTTATTTATTGAGATGGAGTTTCACTCTTGTTGCCCAGGCTAGAGTGCAATGGTGCGATCTCAGCTTACTGCAACCCCTGCCTCCCGGGTTCAAGCAATTCTCCTGCCTCAGCCTCCCGAGTAGCTGGGATTACAGGCATGTGCCACCACACCAAGCTGCCTTCCAAAGTGCTGAAACCACAGGTGTGAGCCATCATGCTCAGACTTAAAAAATTTTTTTTTTTAATTTTTGTGACAGGGTCTCACTCTGTCATCCAGGCTGGAGTGCTGTGGTGTGATCTCAGCTCACTGTAACCTCTACCACTAGGGTTCAAACCATTTTTGTGCCTCAGCCTTTTGAGTTGCTGGGATTACAGGCATGCACCACCATTCCCAGATAATTTTGTATTTTTAGTAGAGTCAGAGTTTCTCCATGTTGGTCAGGCTGGTCTCGAACTCCCAACCTCAGGTGATCCACCCACCTTAGCCTCCCAGAGTGCTGGGATTACATGGGTGAGCCACCACACCTGGCTAGGAGTTAAGTATTTTACCATGATTTTTCTTTCAGAAATTGGGTTGGTAACATTGAAGAGACACTTCTCACCTGCCTGAAATGCCCTACGTTATCTTCTTCAAGTTGCAAGGGCTCTGGAACAGCCCTTGCAGTGCTCCCACAAAGGTAAGTATAACATTTTACTGTAGTTCTTTGCTTTTTTTTCTTCTTTGTGCCTATAGGGATTAGCATACATGTATGTGAAAATATAAAAAGAGTACAGATAGGCACCTGTAACTAGTTTTCTGTTGCCACCTATTAACACATTATAACAAGTTACTAGTTTGAAACCACAGAAATCAGGAATGATTGGGTTCTCTGATCAGGGTCTTAGGAGGCTGAAATCCAGTTATGTGCTGCCTATGTTTTTCTTTTTTCTTTTTCTTTTTATTTTGTTCTTTTGTTTTTCATCTAAGCTCAGGCTACTCTTCCAAGTTCACTACAGATGTATTGGCAGAATTTCTCTTCTTGTGGATGGAGGACTGACATCCTTTTGCAGTCCTCCTGGCTCTCAGCCAGGAGACACCCTGACTCCAGAGGCCACCTGCATTCTTTCTCACTTTCCCCATCTTCCAACCAACAACAGCCCATGGAATTCTTCTCCAGCTCCCATCCTCTCTCTGACTTTGTCTTCTCCTACCCACTAGAGAAATCTCTGACACTCAGGGAGTGATGTGATTAGATCTGGCCCACTCAGGAAAGCTCAGCCTTTGTATTAGTCTGTTCTTGCAGTGTTATAATGACCTGAGGCTGGGTGATTTATAAAGAAAAGAGGTTTAATCATGTCATGGTTCTGTGGGCTGGTAGAAGAGAGAGAGAGAGAGAGAGAGAGACAGAGACAGAGAAAGGGGAAGTGCTACATACTTTTAAACAACTAGATCTCATGGAAACTCTATCATGTGACGGCACTTGGGGGATGGTGCTAAGCCATTAGAAACCATCCCCATGATCCAATAACCTCCAGCCAGGCCCCACCTCTAGCGCTCAGGATATAATTCAGCATGAGATTTGGGTGGGGACACAGAGCCAAGCCATATCAGTCTTTAAAGTCACATGACCGCCATGTAACAACGTAATCACAGGAATGTCTCACCAGCCTAACAGGTTCCCAAGATTAAAGTCACATGACTGCCACGTAACAACGTAATCACAGGAATGTCTCATCAGCCTAACAGGTTCCCGAGATAAGGGCACAGCATGTTTGGAGACCATTTCAGAAATTCCACCTAACACAGTTCAACTTCTGGTCCCCAGACATTCACGTTCCTCACAGATGCAAAATACATTCACCATCTCACCTAAGGTTTCCAAGTTTCATGTCATTAATGCATTAGTTCAAAGTGAAAAATATCATGTAGCTCTAATCTCATCAAAAGTTTAAAATCTCATTTAAATCATCTATACCAAGTGTGAAGCAGGCTTCTGAGGGTGTCCGTTAAGTATAGATTCTTTTTATTTGAGAGTGAGTCTTGGTCTGTCACCATGCTGGAGTGCAGTGGTGTGATCTTGGCTTACTGCAACTTCTGCCTCCTGGGTTCAAGCGATTCTTCTGCCTCAGCCTCTCGAGTAGCTGGGAATACAGACATGCACCACTGCATTCAGCTAATTTGTTTGTATTTTTAGTAGAGACAGGGTTTTGCCCTGTTGGCCAGGCTAGTCTGAAACTCCTGACCTCAGGGGCTGTCCCCCTCGGCCTCCCAAAGTGTTAGGATTACAGGCATAAGCCACCATGCCTGGCCCAAGTACAGATCCTTGATGTAATTCCCTTACCTCTGTTGACCCGTGAAACTGAACAAACAGCTTATCTGTTCTCAGTGTGCAATGGTAGGACAGTCACAGAATAACAATTCTAGTGATTCTTGTTCAAAAAGAGAGAAAGTGGAGGGAACAAAGTCACTGATCCAAAACCATTTTGACATGTGGCTGAGCAAAGTCCAGCCGGAATTTCTTGATGAGGCTTCACAGCCTGGAACTAACCCTCTGTGACAGGGGGCTTTGCCTCTAGGCTCTGCATTTCTTTCTATGATTATTGAAAACATTTTGTTTCACTTCTTCCCCCACTCTTTTGGTTCTTCCCCTTTCTCCCCATGGCAGCATCCTCCACTTAATCCTTGTTGTGTCATCCCCAGCAGAATTGGTCAGATATTGCCTGTGTCTCGGTCCTGACCGTCTCCATGAGAGGCTCTCCTTGTGAGCCCGTGCTCCTCTTCACTGACCTGACCGCTCACAGTCATGATTGCTTTCAGCTGCCCTGGCTGGCTTAGGAGAAAACCTAAGACTATGGAGTCCCAGAACCAACCTCTGCCCTCTCTATCTCCAAGACAGGAAGAAAATAACAGGGATCTTCTTGGAGAAATGACCCACGTGAGGGCCTGGACTCTCCAGCAGTCACAGCAGAAGAAAGTTTCTGAACAAGAATGGAGGAGCTGAGAGCACAGGCCGGGAAAGCAGGGTTGTGTGAAACATTATTTAACCGTTTTTTTTTTTAATAGAAATAATAATTTTTTATTTTTGCCTTATCTAGTAGCAAACATAAAATATCCTGACTTTAAAAGCCAACACTATTCTTTCTCCCTTTTCCTTGGATCACAAGTTCATATAGAGTCAAGCCCCCAAAGAAAAACCCCAGAATTCAAAAGAGGTGTATTCCCTTAAGAAAAATCAAAGCTAGAATGTTTAGCTATTAAAATGTTTCCCCCCAGACTGAGATCAAGTGACTTCATTGCAGTGGCTCAAGTCTGGCTGACTCCCTCCTTCCAAATCAGCCCATCATAGAACACCTATTGCTAAGTAGCAAGCCAGAGGCTTAGATTGGAGACTTCAAAGTCTTCAGAACTTCAAGCCTGGCCTATGAAGTAAAAAATTTTTTAAGTACAATTACGATTCTATTTTTCTCCAGAGAATAGTTTTTCTTCAATCCTTAAGAACTCTGCTCCTTATATGGACTTTGTAGACATGCAGGTCTACATTGGGATGGAGATATTTGGTCCTTGCGGGCTTCATGAGCTCAATTCCTGACTACTGTGCTGTGAATGGCACAGCTCACACAGTAATGTAGCCTCACATCCAGCCTATGAAGTACACAGGCGTCAAGGATGCCCACGTCAGAAACATTGCTAACTGCTGTGGCCTCTATGTTTCAAATGATAAACTTCTTAAAAGCCTTGTCATTGGGCAAACAGTGGGCACAGTTCATGCAGCAAATAGGTTTGAGTGAATAGTGTACACCTGGCTGCAGCCCTCTTTGGCATGACCATTGTTTCTTCTTTTCTTTGTCACCTTGAGGTACAGGCCCAAGAAAGATGAAGTAAAAATCTTAATTTGAGGGTGACTAAATGACTCCTTCAAGACCACTTGCCCCAAATCCACATTCTGCAAGACACTTCAAGAAAAGAGGCAAAGTAACCATCTTTAGCTAAGGACCATGACCACAGAGGTGAGTAAAATAGGATCCCCGCTTTCACAGAATTCTCAGTCTAGTGACTGGTGATTCATGAGAAGTGTAGTGATGGTGGGTTCATCGGAACCAGTGGCCCATGCCTCATGAGATGACCTCAGTGGATGGCCTGGGCCAGTGACCCTGGACTTCAGCCATATTTCAGCATCTCGAGGTACAGTATGCCAACACCTCAGCTCCATGTTGAGTCAAAGCAGTTAACACAGCCAAGGTATTCAGAGGACACTGATGATATCAGTAGCTATTGACTGTTTTCAAGCTGGGGGGAAATAAGTAAATTTAATAAATCTTCTAAATTTGTCCTTGCCATAATGATAAATAACTTTATCTTGATAATGACTTATATTCTGGCAAATTAATTATAATTTGCCATAATGAGAAATAACTTTATCATGAGTACAGCTGACACACAAGCCCTTGAGGACACGTGCCTGAGGATTCTGATGAAGATATGATGTCCAAATATGTGCACAGTTGGAACTACAGTCCAGCTTTGAAACAGTGGAAGACCTAGTTTCAAATTCAAGGTTGCTTTCAGTAGAAATTCACTTTACCTCTCTTTGCATGGTAATGGGGCCTGTCTTCCCTGAGCTGCCACTTACAAGAAGAGGAATCATACTGGTAAGAATTCAGACTTCAGCAGACATGGGTAAGTAAGGAAGTCTTATAAATCTATTCTAGCCACCTAGCAAGAAATCAGAAATTTAGCAAGTTCATTCACATTCAGGACAGTTGTGTTCACTAGATCACAGGCCCTGAGACATGAAGAACAGACCCCCTAACAAGGTAAAGTATTTCTTCCTGTCCTAGGACTCACTACCAACTTCAGGGAAGTGGGAACACAGCTGCCTGCTTTACAGTATGGGTTACTTTTGTGCCTGGAATGTGTCTGATGTCCTGAGACCTGTACCCATTTCGGGGAACCTTGGGAGGAGTCTGAATCACTGATGGAATTGGACAGTGCATGGAGATGATTGAGCAGGAAAAGGGTAAGTGCAGGGGCATGGCCAGGTCATACTGGGAGACAATGAGCAGCACTGATGGGGACAGATAAAGATAAAGTAAAAACTATGTGCTTCAGTGTCAAAAACTCAAACCAAGAACTGGTTTGCTTTCATAAGCAATAAGTATTTTCCTGTTTATGTGAGAAATTAATCTCAAAACAGAAATCATAAAAATGTGAAGTCCAGGGCATAAAACCTAAACCATAGCTCATATTTATTCTTTCTAAATAGAGCTATTAGTAAAATTTTCTTCATAAAACATATATTGTGGTTATAAGAAGGCAAAAGTTGACTGGGTGTGGTGGCTCGCACCTGTATTCCCAGCACTTTGGGAGGCTGAGGCGGGTGGATCACGAGGTCAAGATATGGAGACCATCCCGGCCAACATGGTGAAACCCTGTCTCTACTAAAAACACAAAAATTAGCTGGGCATGGTGGTATGTGCCTGTAGTCCCAGCTACTCGGGAGACTGAGGCAGGAGAATTGCTTGAACCTGGGAGGCAGAGGTTGCAGTGAACTGAGATTGTGCCACTGCATTTCAGCCTGGTGACAGAGCAAGACTCTGTCTCAAAAAAAAAAAAAGAAAAAAAGCCAAAGTCTTACTGAGAATCATTGGTATTCCATAGAAGAGAGAATTAAATACAGTCGAGGGAAGACCCAAGTCTCATACTTCTCTTGTATATTCCAAAGGTCCAGGGAAATTCCAGGTAATAAAGCTTATTTCCCATGCTGTTAAAGCAAGGTTGCAGACACTTCTGAATTTTGGTCCCAATATTCTAGAAGGGCACATCTCTGTCCTGGAAGATGATACAGGAATAGATACTCTTCCTGTGACACCATTTGAGACACAAACCAAGGAATCTCTATCATGATTGGCCTTGAGACCTCCTGAAGTCTATCTCACATTATCCTGTTCTCATGCTGAGGAGCCTGAGGTCCCCGTGCAGGGATTAGACAGTGGACTATTATGGGTGTAGGGGAATGGCTTATTTTGTCTGTCCCTATCTGAATTTATTGCAGAGATTAAAAAGGACCAAGAACAGAAAGAAGACCGAGGCCCACTGTGCCCCAGGTAACTTTGAGCAATTGTGAACAGCTAATTTTGTGTTGACACCTGGAGATGGCAGGTCCAGGGAAAACAGAGTGGGCTGACAATATCGGTACCATCTTTTCAACAAAGCCTGAACTATTCCTACTAACATGGCTGTTGGTTTTCATTGCAGTAGATATTTAGGTTTCCATTTCTTCCTCCCCTTATCATTTACTAACTACGGGAGGTTGACCATACTTGTTTTTATGATCAGTATATGCTGTGTGTCCTGAGGGTACTAACTCAGAGTGTCCTTTTACTCCCTCATCAGTGTGTCACCTGGTCAGTTCACTGAGCCTACTTTCTTTCTTTCTCTCTCTCTCTCTCTCTCTGTCTTTCTCTTTCATTCTTTTTTACCCTACTCTCGTCCATCCCAACATAAGGCAATAATTTGTTACATCATTAATGGATCTATGTTTTTTCTTTATTAACCACTTCCTTGTGCTACCCATGGAATCTACTTGGGGCTCTGCGGTGTCTTATTTTCCCTGACTTATTCTTTGGTTTTTTCCTCCTTTTCTAGGCTCAGCATGGAGCTGGTGGAAGCAGAAGAGCCTGAAGTCTTCCGGTGCTCACTGGATATATTTTATTCAACATATACGGCTTATCTTGAGTTTTATTACACATGCCAGGATTACACATATGCCATTTTTTTATTTGTAGAAGAGCATGTTCACTTGACTTTGGACATGGACAGTAGGTTTCTTACTATGATGGTGATAAGACTCCACCAGGTCTCCCAGATAGGGGTCATATTCCCACACTAAGACAACATGTCACATAGGACTCAGTCGGTGCAGAGTATGAACAACGCCATGTTCTTGCTGAAAACACTTAGCCTGAGTTTCATAGCCTGAGGTAATCTCCAGGCAACTTCAGAATGTAGACCAGTGAGCAGCACGAATGACCTGTCTCCTTCAGACAGCCCATGTCACCACAAATCACACAACTAAAAGGAGAAGAGACATTTTGGGTTGAAAAAGTAAAAACATAATGTAGCTCCATTTCTTTGGTTCTTTTGAACCCAAAGTGTCTCCTCGCCTTTTTGTTGTTGTTACTGATGGTGGTGACATGGGCTTGTTTGTAGAGGACAGGTCAGCTGTCTGGCTCAATGCTCTATACTCTGAAGTTGCCTGAAAATGTCCTCATGATTAAATTCAGCCTAAGTGTTTTTCCAGGAACACTGCAGGGTCAATGCTACCTCACCCATCTGCAGGCAGAGAAGGTCCCGTGTGTCTATCACCATGATCGTGGTACCAGGACTGTTCCACCATTTGTCTATCACCATGATCATGATGCCAGATCTGTACCTTTCAGAGACACCTTATTTATACCGAAGTAATTGCAAAAATGGTTTTTAAAATATTAATATCCTGTATTCAAATGATCATCCCCTAAACATTTTATTCATTAATCATCCCTGGCTGTGTCAATTATATTTATATCTCTACACTGGAAACTTTCAATTTTTACTGTATCTTTGCTTTTCCTAGTTTCTGTTGTTAAAAAAAAAAATCCCTGCCTGCATTTTAATTATTTTTGCCAAAGTTAATTTTAATCTATACAATTAAAATTTATTGTCTTTAAGATAAGACTGTCAGCACATAAGGCCACAGCAAAACAGAGATTTTGCTAATTTTTTTTTTTTTTTTTTTTTTTGAGTCGGAGTTTCGCTCTTGTTACCCAGGCTGGAGTGCAATGGCATGATCTTGGCTCATCGCAACCTCCGCCTCCTGGGTTCAGGCAATTCTCCTGCCTCAGCCTCCCGAGTAGCTGAGATTTCAGGCACGTGCCACCGTGCCCAGCTAATTTTTTGTATTTTTAGTGGAGACGGGGTTTCACCATGTTGACCATGATGGTCTCGATCTCTTGACCTCGTGATCCACCCGCCTCGGCCTCCCAAAGTGCTGGGATTACAGGCTTGAGCCACCACGCCCGGCCGATTTTGCTAATTTTTAAGCCGTTATTAATTTCTGGCTGACAAGAGACATAGTTTACTTAGTTAGCTGCTAATATCTATTTAAGTGAGCAGCCAGGGAAATGTCAATCAGACTAAGGATATGCAAAGCCCAGGCCATTCTCTTTGAGTCTTTTAAACTATTTCAAAAGAGAGGAGAATAGGCAGATTCTACATATGTGGACAGGAAGGAGAATAAACTAAAAGACACAAACAACTATTTCCCAAAACAGAATAGAAAATTAGATTTAAATAAACATACACCATTAACGTTCATAACACATTTCCCCATGAAATGTAATCTCTCTAAACTTACCTATTACATGAAAGTCAGTTCTTAATATACCATACTACATTGACTGTTGACATTCATAAGAATACGTTTCTAAGTTTATTATTTGTAAAAGCAAACGGACTATACTCCTTTTTTAAATTTTTGCAGTAATCTGTTTAAGATTGAGGATTTTGTTTTTCAAAATAAAACCAAAGATTTTAAAGATTGAAAATGACATTAAAATTTATCTTCTCAAAGTAATGTTGTTTAACTTAGGCTGTCTTATTCCTGTTTATAGCATAACTGTCAAGTGATCATTTAACCATTCTTTAAATGTCTCAAATTACTGAGAACAAACCAGGTTCTAGGGTGTGTCTTCTTTTTTTTTTATTTTCTTTATTTTACTTTACGTTCTGGGGTACATGTGCAGATCTTGCAGGATTGCTACATAGGTATACACATGCCAGGCTGGAGTGCAGTGGCGTGATCTCAGCTCACTGCAACCTCTGCCTCCTGGCTTCAAGCAGTTCTCCTGCCTCAGCCTCCCGAGTAGCTGAGACTACAGGCGTGCACCACCACGCCCAGCTAATATTTGTATTTTAGTAGAAACAGGGTTTCGCTATGTTGGCCAGGACGGTCTCGATCTCTTGACCTCGTGATCTGCATAACAGTCTTTTGTGCACTTGAGATTCATGGAAGTATTTCAATTGCTGGGTCATGACCTGATTATAAGTTTAACGTTAGTATACGTTGTCAGTCTTCTAGAATGGTTTTTCAACAGCAATGACAGTTGAAGTGGCACCAAATTCTTGTCAGCAATTGGTGTACTAACTTTGTGAAATGTAGCTATGCTCTCAGACCAGTCTGGCCAACATGGTGAAATCCTGTCTCTACTAAAAATACAAAAATTAGCCAGGCATGGTGGCATGCACCTGTAGTCCCAGCTACTCAGGAGGGGGAGGTTGCAGTGAGTGGAGATTGCGCCATTGCACTCCAGCTTGGGTGATAGAGTGAGACCCTGTCTCAGGGGAAAAAAGTAGCCACACACTGGTGAGTGTTTAGTGCTATCTCAATGCAGAATTAATGTGTACCTGCCTGATGAGTGATACTATCAAGCATATTTTCTTATGGCTTCCAACATGTAAGAAATTCTCCTTTGCGAAAGCCTATTCGATATTTTGCCTGATTCTATTTGACTTAGCTCTCTATTACAGATCTACGGAAGTTCTATTATATATTCAGGAATTGAGTCATTTTTCAAATAAATATATTGCAAATGACTTTTTCCAGTCTGTGGCTTGACTGACAACTGAAAATTGTCAACTGAAAAGTTACACAATTTATAAACTTCGAAAGGAGATTTTATTTTTTATAAAGGGTTCAAGCGTGCAAGGTGGCCATTCTGACAGACTGGAAGGCATACCCTCCTGCTGAAACCGGAAAGGCAGGTTTCCAGGGAGGGGAGAGTGGAACAGGTATTTATGTTGATCTGGCTGGCCACATATACATATTCAACAGGGAATAGAAGAGCTCTGAATATTCATGCAGGGATCCTGCTGCATGCATGCTGAAGAAACATACCTGCTACATGCAACCCATGTTGACTGGGGTGGAGACAACATTTAAATACATTATAATTAGGCCTCATGCTTCAAAAGGCGAAGGAGGGACACAAAGGCAATCAGGTGCACAGACTCTGTAAACTGGCCAGAACCTGTCCACAGCCAGAGGTCTCTTATCAAGAGAAAGTGACTGAAATCAGTCTCTTGTCCAATCAAAGCTGTAGTTACAGCATGTGCATGTGTGTGTGCGCACGTGCATGGGGGCGTTCAGTCAGTGTGTGGTAATGGGTGAGCTGAGAGTTCTTCAGCATTGCTTATCTCAAGGCCAGTGCTGGTTTAGCTGCTAGAGAAAAAAGGAAGAAGAAAAATACCTGTGGCAATTAGAACATAGTTTATTCTTTAAGTTGAGGGGTGCGTGGCTTAACCTTGCCTGGCATGGCCTTACATCTTGTGTATAATGTGGTGTCTTCCTGCTGTAAAGAGTCTGCTCTGACAGTCTTATGGTCTCTGCTTTAACATTAGTACTGCTCAGTTGTGTCTAAACCACAAAAGGGAGAGAGTCTAAGGACAGGTGTGTGACCTCCCAAATACTGGCCAGGAAGTCAGTACTTAAGACTTCTCTGGGGTCTTCTTGGTGAAGAAGGGCTCTGTCAAGTTGGTTGGGTGGCTTCAGAGTTTATTTTTATCTCTCAAAGCATTTAATTTTGATGAAATTTTGCCTTATATTTTCTTCATTTTTAAAGCTTATGTTCTATAAGAAATCTTTCTACACAGGATAGTGGATGTATTCTTTTAATTTTATCTCTCTATGGGTTCCAGAGTTCTAGTTTTAATTTTTAAATCGATGACATCTAAAATTCTACTCATAACCAAAACAACCAAAACATTCTTGGGGGTTACCAAGGACAGTTTCAAAAATCTTCCATTTATGGTCCTTAAAGAATTTACTCGGATCCTGGGCTGCAGGGCACAGTGGCTTTAGTGCACCTCTGCTCTTAAGACTATTCAGAAACTGTCTTTGTGAACTCAACAGGCTGTTTAAAGATCAGCAGTTCAGGGCTTTCTTGCAGCTTGCAGTTATGCAGCAGCTGTTTTCTGGATCTCGTGAACGCCTGCACGCATACTTCTCCGGGAATTTTCTAACTGAATTCTTAAGGTATTTCCAATGGCTTAGCTATCTCTTTCTTTTGCTTACTGCCACACACATGCCGCCAAATCCTACCCTCCAAGCTTCTCCTTCTGCACCCTGGACTCCCAACCTCCAGTTAGACAATCTGCATCTTCCCACACCTGCCTCAGGTTCCATCAGGCCACTGTGCCTCCCACAGCTAGCAGGCCGGGTGGAATCTGGTGTAATTCCTATTACAATTCTGAGGAAGGTGGCCAGGGGGTGTGGACGATGCGGGTGGGAACAGGTAAGGTTGAGGGCAGTAGTACACTGCGGTCTTCTGTGTCCGACCTCACTGGCCCAGGTGCTGCTCTCTCTCCAGTTGTCTGCCTTCAGCCCTGCGTGGGAAATCAGGTCTGCACCCTGATCTTCCTGACTTCTCATTTCATGAGGAACCTGAAGGGATGAGCCGTTGCTCTTGTTCCACACATTCTGTCCAAAAGGTCCCATCCTCTCTACTTGCTCCGGGGCCCGCCCACTGAGCTCTGGCACTCAGGCTGGGATGCCGCCCAGTACAGAGGTTCTGCAGCTCTGCGGTTCTGACTGCCCCACACCAGCAAGACAGAGGCCGCAGGGCACGCTGTGGTGGAACAGCATTCAGAGGCGTGGGCCGAAGACCTCTCTTTCCACAGTCCCTTTGCAGACCCTGTGGAAGAGGCACCCCTTTGAGGAGCACGGTGGCCCAAGGCCGGGCTTCACATGCAGGCTCTTGGGTCCAGTGGGTCCTCCCTGTGCCTGGCATAGCCAACTGCTTCAGGCAGCTCACTTGATTTCCCCTCCTCCACCACCTGAGCTTCTCCTCCACCCCCTTGCTCTGCTGTCCTTAGGACAGCAAGATCCGTGGCCCTTGGAAAAGCCCCATCCCCAGTGCTGGGGGAGGGAGTTGGGTCCAGGTCATCTAATCCCAGAAGAACAGAGAACCTGAGGCAGGAGGGAATCCTTTCCCTTGCCCCCATCCAGGGGCCTAGGTCAGGGTCCAGATATCCTCTACCTTCCTTGAGGACCTCGGTTTTCAGGCCCCCAGGGTTGGTCAACGTGGAGTCTTTCCCACTGTTCATCTGGGAACTGTAGGAATATCCCATCGGGCCCTCTGTTACCCATTAGAGACACCCAGAAAATACTCCAGCAGAAACTGAGTGCAGGGCACTGGACCGCTGTAATTATAATTACAAGGTGTGGAGGTCAGATTATAATTATAATTACAAGGCGTAGAGGTCAGATACATTTTGTGACTGTTTTCTCTCTGTCTGTGGCTTGCCGGCCTTTCCACTTTCTTAGTGGTATCTTTTGATGAGAAGATATGGCTAATGGTGATGACGTCTAATTTATCCTGTCTTTCTTTCACATATATATTTTCTGTGTCCTACTTGGTAGGCTAATCTTTGCGTTCCAACAAGTCTCAAAGTATCCTTGAAATGCTTTGTACCACTAACTTTCCAGTTTTGGTATAAAATGACTTCCGTGTGCAGCGTGAAGGAGAATAACACTGTTGGTCTCCTCCACGTCCACAGGAAAGTCCATCAATTGAAATGATTTCTTTTCTTCTAATGAACTGCTTTTATTGAAAACTCATTTATTGACCCATATAGCTGTGGATCAGTTTCAGGCCCCTTAACTCTGTCTGTTTATCTATTTGTCACTCCTGATGCCTTGCCTATAATAGCTTATAGTAAGCCTTAAAGTCAGATAGTGCAAATCCTTGTTTTGCTCTTTTTCACACGGTTCAATAAATTTTGAAATAGGTAATAACTCATGAAACCCTCACACACATCAGGATATGCTGTCACTTCCTCCCTCTCTGATGTTTGACTGTGCCCTCATCCAAATCTCAACTTCAGTTTATCTCCCAGAATTCCCAGGTGTTGTGAGAGGGACCCAGGAGGAGGTAATTGAATCATGGGGGCTGGTCTTTCCCATGCTATTCTCCTGATAGTGAATAAGTTTCCCCATCTGATGGAGTTATCAGGTGTAGTTATCAGGTGTTTCCCCTTTTGCTTCTTCCTCATTTTCTCTTGCTGCTGCCATGTAAGAAGTGTCTTTTGCCTCCCGCCATGATTCTGAGGCCTCCCCAGCCATGAGGAACTGTAAGTCCGATTAAACCTCTTTTTCTTCCCAATCTCAGGTATGTCTTTATCACCAGTGTGAAAACGGACAAATACACTCATTTCAGAGTGGGACACATGCTCTCACTCACATATGCTGGTTGCTGACTTGTGACCAAAGATTGTCTATTGTACCCTCTGGGGACAACGGATCTCCAGGTGTCTGCAGGAAGGATGAACATGCAAAAAGTCCGCAACACTCAGCACAGTCTGGATTTAGTCCCATTAGTCTGAATGGGACTAATACTTTTATAAAAGGGACCCCAGAGAGTTCTCTCACCCTCTTTCTGCCCTGATGATACAATGAGAAAATGCCAGTCTATAACCAGAAAAAAAGTCCCTCACCATAATCCTACCATGTTGGCACCTTGATCTCGGACTTCCAATCTCCAGAACTGTGAGAAATAAATTTCTGTTGTGAGTTAACCACCCAGTTTATGGTACATTGTTATAGAAGCCCGAACTGAGACAGAGATGGAATCCCATGGAGAGTCTAATTTGCTAAGCTGGTCATCAGGTGGGATGTTGCCAGCTGGAAACAAGAAGAGCTGGCATTTTGTGCATAGGAAGGAAGATGGTGGACAGGCCCATTGTCGTTGGCTTTGTCCGCCTTGGCAAACTGGCGACGGGGACTCAACTCACCTTCGCCAGCCACGGGAACACTGGGAGGACCTCCAGAGGAGGTTAGGTCAACTAAATGGTAACTTGAGATCCTGAAACCTCACAGGATTTTTTTCTCTTCCCTTTGATCTCTCTTCTGCCTAACCAATATGACAGGAGTCGCGGCCTTTTTTTCCCCTCAGAAAGGGATCCCTTTCGGACAGGACCGAAGTGGTCTGCTCTTTCCCCTAGGCTTCTCCGCAGGCCCAACTGAAGAGACCCGAAGCTCCAGGAGAGGCGGGTGAACCCAGCCGTCTGCCCGGCTGGCCCTGGTCAATAGGCTCGGAAGAGGCCGATTTGGAGGACAGAACGGAAGAAAAGACCTAAAGGTAGACTCTCATGATGTCCAGATGTTAAAAGACTCAAATCCTAAGGTCCCACTGTGCGGGGGAGGGAGGGGATCTGGAGCTGGATGGACCCCCGAGCCTTCATCTGGAGAGTCCTCTGCACAAGCTCAGACAGCAGGACTAGGCGCACCAATGGTTCTCAACAGGGGGCAACTTCGCCCTCACACCCCTCCCCCATCCCCGCGGGGACCCTAGGCCGCGACTGGGGGAAGCGGGAGGGAGAATGTCAAGCCCCTGGCATCCATCTCGTCAGCGGAGGCGAGGGATGCTGCTAAACACCCTAGGATCCACCCGAGGGCCCCTCCCCCACCCCCACCCCGAAGTAGCTGTTCCGCGGAGGTGGAGAAACTCGCGTGTAGATCATCAACGTCCACGCACTTGGCCGACGGGAAATCGAGAATTGGCGACCAATTGGATCTTGGATCTGAGGGAAAAACTCCAGCGTCAGAGGAAACTCTCGGGTTTTGCCCGAAGCATATGGAAGGGTGGCGTCGCAGTTGCCTAAAATGGGAAAACGGCAGTTGTCGCAAGTTGCAGGGGGGAAGGTCAGAGACCCGTTCAGGGCCCCGATCCTGGAAAGAGTTTTCCATCCAGCCCGCCTCGGTTTCCGCATCCGTCTGAGTCCTTTATGATGTCGGGGATGCCGGGGTCTGAGTCCTTTATGATGCTGAGGGTGTCCTGGTCTCACCCCGGGTGCCTCCCCGCTCCCGCCTCCTCCGGGCAACCTGGTGCGTGGCTCAGGCCCCGGCAACCTGCGGCCGCCTTTCCACGCGCTACCGCCTCGCAAAGGCGCGTCTGTAGGTCAGTGGTCAGGTGCAGCCGGGAGGCTGCACCTCGCTCAGGAACTCGGAACTTGTGGCCTTGGTGGGCCTCGCTGAGCGCTCATTGCGTTGCCTGCGGGTTCTTCTTTTGGAGAAAAGAGGGAACGGCCTTGTGAGACGACTCCAGGAGCCATCAGCGACCCCTACAAGGCCGAAGTCCTCCCAGAGCACAGGGTCACTGTCACTTCAGACCAAAGACAGGAGAGAAAGCACTATCGTGCATCTCCCTGGTGGTCTAGTGGCTAGGATTCGGCGCTTTCACCGCCGCGGCCCGGGTTCGATTCCCGGTCAGGGAAGCTTTTGGCACCAGCCTTCCTCCCCCGGGAATCAGGGAATCTTCTTACTCCGCTGTCAGCCGGCCTGCTCCAAGGAGCAGACGTAGAACAGTCTCCGCAGTGAGGTGCAAACCCTGGCGAAGGAGGGCACGTCCTGGTGGACCCCCTCTCAAGACACGGCTCTGGCTTAACTCCGTGTCAGTTATCTGCTAAAGCAGCTTTAGAGAGCGACTGAGCGTCGCACTCAGGTGTACCCAGCCGTGCAGAGATGCCAGCCCCTGCGATCTGCACACAAGAAGCCCACCCTTTTTGCCGCCGCCGCCCTGGAGGCGCCGATGGGGCTGAGCTGCGAACTAAGAGAGAGGCCAAGCCGAGTCGTGGCGTTTGTGCGTACACGGGCGAGTCAGCTGAGCCTCCTCACCTCCGTTTGCAGCTGCCGTGTTTGTTAGGCCTTCGGAAGAGGTGACTGGAGGCGATGCCCGGGAGGGTGGGAGGAGAGTGAGCGCGGATGAAGTCTCCAGGGCCCTTCCGTTTGTAGATTGAGCGGTGGAGGAAGACGATGTTCGCTGACCAAACGAAGGCAGCAGGTGGAGGAGGCATAAACGGAAAACTGTTACTGGTGTCCTCAGCAGAAGGCAGGTGGAAAAATCAGCTCTGGGACCTCAAAACAATTGTACCACAGTCAAATCCCACAATGTCTGCACTCTACCAAGCGCTTGCGCAAACTTCCCCTTTTCCATGCAGAACCCCGCGCCCACCGTAACATCAGGGGAGAGCGGGAGCCTGGGAGGTGAAGTGCACAGACTCGGCAGAGGCGGCGGGCAGAGCGGCTGCAGTTAGAGGGTGGGGTGGCTGCGGGGCGGGAGCTGCTGCTGAAAGGAGGCCTGGGTTGTTGCGTGGGTGACTGTGGATGGAATCTTTGGCGGAAGGAATGGCGGAAGGTTCCATCTTTGGTGGAAGAATGGCGAGGGGTGAGCACACCGCCAGGGGAGAGGAGGCTGTGCTGTCCCTGCAGGTTATGCGCTCATTCATACTTACCTGGCAGGGGAGAGACCGTGGTGACGAAGGGGGTTCTCCCACATCGCACTCTGAATAACATACTGAATAACGTACCTCTTAATTGGCATATAATTAAAAGGTACGTTATTCAGAAAGTTCTGAATAACGTACCTCTTAATTGGCATATAATTAAAAGTGGGTATAAATACAACTAGCTAGTAGCCCACAGGCACCTATGGGGCTAACTCACAGGCAGTGTGCCCAGGAAAGGAAACTACAGTTTGGAAGAAATTTCCCAGGCTAAGAACCAGTTTGGGGGCTTGCCCGCCCTACGTCACTATCACTGTTTCCTTGGGTTTCCCAGGAATGTACATGTGTGATGCTGCCCTGCTTACAGATGTTTCCTTGCAAGGAAACAGGAATATCTTCCCTGCGGCTTCCAGAGTTGGAGATACATGCAGTTTCACCACTGAGCACTAACATTAATTTGGACTCAAGGGATGCATTCAGAATGTTTGCTATTATTCTGTGGTATACATGTAGTGAACACATTCATGATTGAGTTTCCTGCTTTTAGCTGGAGCAAGAAAGTTTATAATTGTGATTTGTACAAAAAAATCATAGGCAAGAGAATGTGTATAAAATAAACTTTATTGTCAGAGCCTTCTAAACTCTCATCCTTCAAGGAAAACAGACATATGCTGAAGAACTGAGAAGCTGATGAATAGTCTACAGCAGGGTTATTCTAACTTAATCTTGATTCCAAGTCCTTGCCATTTTCCTCCAGCTGCTGTTGACTCCAGTTATACATAGGATGGGGAAAGCGGGTTATCTGTGAATCTAGGCATCACTGTCTCTCTGGCAGTCATCACATTTGCAGGGTGAAGGGATATGATTTCTACAGTCCAACTATCCATTTGGAGTACAAATCTGGAGTGGTTGTAAAATTTGGTTCTTAGAGATGGAGCTTTCGTGTTTGGACTTTCAATTGTTCTGTTTCAGTTTTTCTTCGTAACTGGGTAACTGTGACTAAGCTTTGTTAAAAGTAGAGAAGAACTTTTCATAGTTCCAACATTAGTCGTTACCTGAAACACACACACACACAGCACTAAACATTAATCGTTGGTCAGGTGCTGCTGATACCTAACTGAGGCTGGAGTGAGAGCTAGGTGGTAATACAGGCCAGGTGCAAACTGAGTGCAGCTAAGTGGATACTCTCTGGTAGTGAACTACAGTCTGGAAGAAGATACTAATAACAGATTGAAAAGAAAGTCTCCTGAGATGACCTGGCTGGCCTGCGGTATAGGACACAGGACCCACCCACCTTATGATTCTAAAAGCCTTGCTCAAGACCACTGCAGATGAGTTAGCTAGGTCTCTACCACCTCCTCACCATCAACTCCAGAGGAGTATTATGGAGAGAAATAAGGGTCTTTCACACCTCCCAGGAAGGGATTTGCTTAGCCTTAAACGTGCACATTCAGAAACAGCTTGTCATGAAAAAGAGAGGATATTTTGTAGAGAAATAACCCTCCTAAATCCACGTCCTATTCCTTTTAAGTAAGAGATGATGCCAAGGGAAGAGCCCTAGAATGTGGACAGCAGGTGCTCAGATACCACCAAGTACAGCTCCATCTTTGACCAAAGGAGACAATGGTGACAAGAGGCCAAGGCCAGATGATCTGTGAGTGAAAGACCTGGGATGAGAATCGAGGCCTCACACTTTTCCACTACATCACAGAGTTTAGGGAAATTTAGAGGGAAGGCTTCAATCTGGAGAACTCTAACAGGTGCTAGAGACTCCTGAGTCATGGTGGCTGGGACAGAAATAAGGCTTCACAGAAAGATGTTTACAGTAAATGTTCTTTTACAGCAAATGTTCATTTGGGAGTTTGATAGAAAGGCTGAGCAAAGGTCAAAATGTTTTCATTGCAATTCTGAACCACTTGTGGGTTGTGAAATCAATAGAGTGGACTGCTTGCTGCTGCAGGCTTTATGTGAATACTAGGTAGAATGCGTTACACAGAGTAAACGAGTTTTAAAAAGCTGATCACAAAGAATTGTATATTTCTCACTGCATCTTGTGGTCAAAAACATTTAAGAAACTGCTTTATATAGGCAAACTGTAGGTTTAATCTATCTGTCTACCTCTTTTCCTCTTCTTTTTCCATGCTGTGCAAACGAGACCATTGAGAGGTGAAGGCAAATTCCATCAATGGCTGATGTTAAGCCTTTTCTATGAGGTAGCTGCACATTTGGGACCCCTCTATGATGGTGACTTGAGACTCTAGTAGATAGATGGTCCTTTTCATCTCTAGCCACATGTTAGAATTATTTGGGAGGTTTTTAAGACTACACGTGGCTTCTACCCACCTGGAAGCATTTCAATCAGAATCTCTATGTGTAGAGTTCAGGCACTTGTGTTAGTTAAAACCTCACCAGGCTTTATAATACGACAGAATGGTTTAAAGCTACTGAATAGACCCACCCTATTTCCCACAATTCTCTTTGTTTCTCTTTCACCACAGGCTTCTTTCCATCTCTCACTGTCTCGAGTAAATCACTATCTTTCTCAACTGGACTTCCAGGGCAAAGTTGGCCTCTGGATTCCCTTTTCCCAAAGCTAATTCATCCCAAAGGCTCCCTTCAAGTCAATAGCTGGGCTTTTAGACGCCTGCACATCACGGGGAAATACTCTGCAGGCAGGGTTGCTGGGTGCTGTGGGATTCACATAAATTCCCACATTTGCCAACTCTGAACCATCAGACCAGCCTGTGACTAAGTGACTCCAGTAGTCTGGGGACAGTCCTTACTCAGAAGGGTCTTTGGAAGCAAGAGCAAACGTAGGAATGAGAGGATACAAAATAAAACTCCCATGTGATCTTGGCTTTATACCTAACCAAGCTTGTGCAAGAATGGACATTGAGGTGGGCATTGTGCACAGCAGAGCTTAGGAAATGCCAAGTCTGGAGTTTAAGGGATGGGCTGAAGAGATTTTGCAGGCTTGTAAACATTTTGCCAATTTGAACATTTTTTGTTTGGTTTTTCTCATCAGTGCTAAGAGCTAGGCACAGTAAGGTAGCTGGGGTATTATCATTTCAACCAACAAATGTGTATTTTGCCAAAGACCAAATGAACCATGCTGATTTCATTTTTTTAGTGCTTTATTTACATCAGTTTGAAAATTAGCACTTTTGTGCTTTTTTTGGCTTATGGCACCTTTTAGGTTTTCATACTTCCTTAAAGACCAGTAACTTAGAATCTAAATTATGATTGCTCATTCTTTCAGCGCTCTAGGGGAAAGTTGATTTAATCTTAACAAAAAGTATTCAATTAAAATCATTGTTTTCTTAATTCTTTTCACCTTTTAAGTTCGTTCTTCTGTTCTCCAGTTTGCGATAGTGGAGTGTGGCTTGTACCTAAATAGTGCATTTCTCAGAGCTGCTTATTCCTGGAGCCTGGCAGTCTGGGGCCTGTGGGGGGCGCATCTGGAAAGCAGCCCTCCCTAGGTTGAGAATAACTATGAGAATTGTGGGTCGTAAGGCTTTGGGCAGCTCTGGCCTCCCCATGCTCTTTGGTTTCTACAGTGGGGTGTGACAAAAGAAGGGACCCATCTGAGAGTGACTTCATATTGTGGCTTTTTAGAACTTACCTCTGGAAATTTGATTCAGGCAAGCCGGGGGAGTCTCCGGTATTCTTCTCTGAGAACTCTGTTTTCATTATGCAGCTGGACAATGGAATCTGTATCTGCCTGTAGAGCTCAGAAGCCCATCCCGTTCCAGGAGATCATGACAATTCAGGCAAGTTGTACACGTTTGCTCAAGAGAATGCTTTCTGCACATTTCATGTTCTTCGTCTCTATCTTAGCCTAGGAAGAAATCCGTGGGGACTCAGGGGTAGAACTTAGGGCGATGGGGCAGAAGGTTCATTTTCACATGATTCTCAACAAATGCCAGCACATCACATGCATTCACACCCAATGGCTGCAATAGGAAGGAGGCTTTTCCAAAATAGTTGCTGCTTTGGTATGGGAAGGGACCTGGTGACGGTTCTTCTGGCCCAGCACAATGTTGTGAAATGATGGCCTCTGTGTGAGAGCAATCTAGGAGGAGGGGGTTGGAGAGAATGGCCTTGGAGTGGTAGAATGAAGAGTAAGCAAGACGTAAGGGAAGCTGATGAGATGGCAGCAGAGGAGACTCTCATTCTGCTACACGGGGTGCTCAGAAACCTGTGTTTTACTGAATGCCAATCACACAAGAAGCATGGAGACAACGGGCAGCGTACAGCAGCAGGCAGACGACAGCAGACAGCCTAGGAATCACAAGAATGATTTTAGAGGTAGATACCCCTGAGATGGAGGCAAATCTCTATCAAAGCCTATTTATCCGCCTATAAGGGGGAATGGTAGTAGCTGCCCTACCTCTCTAGCTGGGACATTTATAGTGAATAAGTGAAGTATGTCAAAGTGCTTGAAATCTATAAAGCTCCGCCCCAGTCACATGCCTTTAGAAAATACATATTGCCAGAAGCAGACCGACTTGAGCCTCTCCTACCCTTTTCTTCGTCGAAGCTGCTGAGACAACGTCCAGCTTTTCTGGCAAGCCGCTGTTGATGAAAAGGGTTTCCTTCAGGTGCTGCCGCTGGCTCTGCAGCGCCTCTCCTGCAGCTATTCCACCAGGACACGGAATGAGATGGGAAACGAAGAATGCCGATCACTAAAGGGGTAGACAGGGGCCTCTCATCAAGATCCCTGCCTCTCACCATTCTTTTGCCGACTTCTTCTCATCAGGGAACATAAGGCAACTTCCTTTAAGAGCTCTTAGGGTTTCCAACAAAGCACGGCCAAGTGCTAAGCAAACTCCACAGGGATGCCTCCCACATGGGGATATGGGAAGTGTAGGGCAGGTGGAAGGAGGTGGTACATCACTGAAGGGCTCTGAGCAGGGCTTTTCCAGCACTGGGAAAGGTGTGACCACCTACTTTTTTTTTTTTTTTTAATTTTTTTTTTTTGAGACGGAGTTTCGCTCTTGTTACCCAGGCTGGAGTGCAATGGCGCGATCTCGGCTCACCGCAACCTCCGCCTCCTGGGTTCAGGCAATTCTCCTGCCTCAGCCTCCTGAGTAGCTGGAATTACAGGCACGCGTCACCATGCCCAGCTAATTTTTTTGTATTAGTAGAGACGAGGTTTCACCATGTTGACCAGGATGGTCTCGATCTCTTGACCTCGTGATCCACCCGCCTCGGCCTCCCAAAGTGCTGGGATTACAGGCTTGAGCCACCGCGCCCGGCCCGTGACCACCTCCTTGACATGTCTTGTAGGTACTAGGGAATATCTTCTGCTCTACAAAATATTTCTCCTGAACTCTTTTTTTTGAGACAGAGTCTCACTGTCACCCAGGCTGGAGTGCAGAGGCCCTATCTTGGCTCACTGCAACCTCCCTCTCCCAGGTTCAAAGGATTCTTATGCCTCAGGCTCCTGAGTAGCTGAGACTACAGGGATGCACCAGCATGCCTGGCTAATTTTTGCATTTTTAGTAGAGATGGGGTTTCACCATATTGGCCAGGCTAGTGTTGAACTCCTGACCTCAAGTGATCCACCCACCTAGGCCTCCCAAAGTGCTGGGATTACAGGTGTGAACCATCGTGCCCAGCCCAGAAGATCTTTAACAGATGGTAAAGACCTTGATCTGCACCTTATGCTGAAATCGGAAAGAAAAATAAGGATGCCTTCATCAGAGGATGTTATGAGTAATAAAAGCCACATACCTATACCCACCAGTGACAAAATGACAAGCCTAATATGGTTTATATTACGATAAAAGCTCAGTGAGTGGATTCATATAGTCTCTTTCTCTTGCCTAGAGAAGTGTATAAGGCATATGGTCCCCTAATGACCCAAAGTTTTGCCCCTAAAGTAAAGTCAAACATTCAAGTAAGGGAGAGGAGATACAGGTTGAGGCTTTAATCTATTACACACTAATGAGGCTACCAACCCAAGGGGCTCTTATATACCTAGAGGAGCTCCAATGGCGAGAGTGGAGTTATTCTGGGAAGAGGGCATGCTGGTGACACTGCTGTTAGATTCAGCCTATTCTGTAGCAGATGTCGTCGTTGGTTTAGACTGAATTACATCATTCAGACTAAACTTACAAAGATCTTAAAAATACCTTGGGACTGCACAAAGATCGAGAATCCTGGCTATTTACAAAGTGTTCCCAAGATGAAAGTTTTGTTTTTATGGAAATCCCCTGATATTCTAGCAGTCAGATGGAATCTTATGGGAAAGCAAGCGCCCAAGGGGAGATGGAGACTGCAGCTTGAAGCCCAGGAACCATTATAACTGTGCCTCCAAACATACTGGCAAGCCTGCCAACATTCTTGGGATGGCTAGAACAGCTTAGGAAGACTGTTCAGGAACTGTAATTATCAAGACTATTTCAGGAAGGCAGGGCGCGGTGGCTCACGTCTATAATCCCAGCACTTTGGGAGGCAGGGGTGAGTGAATTGCTTGAGCTCAGAAGTTTGAGACCAGCTTGGGCAACAAGGCAAGACCCTGGCAAAACAAATAGCCAGGCTTAGCGGTCTCAGCTACTCAGGAGGCTGAGGTGGGAGGATCCTTTGAGCCCCGGGTTGTAGGTTTTGTTGAGCTGAGATCATGCCACTGCACTCCAGCCTGGGTGACAGAGCCAGAGACTCTGTCTTAAAAACAACAACAACCACAAAAATAAATTCAGGAAGGATAAGATGTCCCATTTTAAAGAAGAGCTGTTAAGCACATCTGTACCTGTGCTGCAGCGGCGGCAGAGAGTCTGCCATCCTCTTCACTCTCTCCATTCTGGCCTTTGCTTTGACTATATCACCTTGCAGATGCCACTGGGGACCAGAGAGACTGAGGTGAAAACAGGAACAGAGCGAATTACCTGACCCACCAGGGACCTGTGCTTGAGACTTGATCCCAGAGCTGTGTTCAGCCTAATCACCTTTTTAAAGTGAATCTTTAGGGCCTGCCTGCAGAGAGAGTAACATCTTTCAGTTTAGATGCAGGCGGTGAGCCTGCAGAATGTAGGAGCTATTGAGAGGTTGATGGACCTTCATTTTTCTTATAAAGGGAGCACTCACTGGCTACATCCACAGTAGAGGGGTCTTGTGCATCAGACAGGAAGGCATTGCTGCTGGGAAGCTGGTGGGAGTCATGGCGGCTGGAATGAGTCAAATACCATTCCTCTATTGAGTCCTCCAGAACTTCATTCATTTCTTCCTCCTGGACCTGCCTCCTGAGCCTGGTGGAGTTGGCAAGATGAGGGATTAAACCAAGGCAGCCTGGAGCCGCAGCTTCTTAGCTAGTTCTGATCTGAAGCTCATGGAAGAGGCACCAAAAACCAAAGGGACCATCCTATCAAAGAGGAAGTATAAATCCACTTTTAACTGGGAGTCTAGTGTACCTAGACTTAGTATAGCAGTGAGATCAGCAAGTGATCAGTGCATGGACCTCAGAGCACACAGATATGGCAGCAGACTCAGCAACTACTCCACAAAACACTCAGGGCACTCAGGACACACGGAGACCCCACTATTGGCTTCAAAATGCTGCATACAAATTTTATTTAGTACTATGTGGAGTGGCCCATTGAATCCTGGCTCCGGAGACAACGTAACCTCCCAGGGCTTTTGCGGATTTTAGACACCTAGCTTTAAATACTTGGTATGGTGTCAATTTACTTTTCAGGGTAATGTTCTGGCTATGAAATATCTGCCAGTATAATTCAGGACAACTGTGCAGAAAGCAAATAGGCATCTTGCTTAGGTTTTAACCATATAGGTTTTAAAGATACAGAAACCAGGGATCCCTGGTTAGTTTACTTTTCGATAAGATTGACTAGTTAACTAAATGTGAGAAATTACTAAGAAATAGGGAGCAATAGAAGAGCTGCAAAGAGAACAGAGAACCATTTTTAAAAGGACACGTTGTATAATCAGTGAACAAAATAGGGACAATCAGCAGTTTCTGCTTTTTCTAGATTTTTCTAGATCTGGGACCTTTAACCTCTTGAACCCTGGAATCGTCTCTAGATTTGGTTAGTCCGTCATCAGCCCTTCATCATCTCGAGTTACCTGGGAGCCAGTAGCTTTTGCCTGTCTTCATCTTCCTTATCTTTGCGATTTTCTGCAAGCCAAAATTAGAAAGCGCTAGTCAGAAGTTAAGCAGGTCCCATTACGACCAGGGACATAACACTTTACACGTGTGTTCAGAATGCCCTGTGAGAATTATTGCAGGAAGCCTCAGGTTGTTTCTTTAGCGACGTGACCTGGCAGACTTGCCTGAGCCCACTGGACAGGGTATCCCTGATGTAGTGAATCATCACCGTGATATCAGCTGCCTGAAGCAGAGCAAAAAGTTTAAAAAGTCTTGTTGCTCAGCTCAAAGAATACTTCCTGGCTGCCCTCTAGACTCTTCAGTTGTAAACTTTCTTCCTGCCACAGACCGTCAGACCATGACTGTCCCATTGCTACTCTCACACAGAACCTACTCCAGTCTCTGAGGGGACAAATACCCTGTCCCACCTCTACTCCAAACCAGAGGACTGCCAGGGCGCCTTCAAGTCTGTCCCTATCGTGCTTCCTAGATGTTCTTGGGAGTAATTCTTTTTTTTTTTTTTTTCAGTTTGTTAGTGAGAATTGGGGATAATTCTACGAAAAATATTCTAGAATAAATCAACTTTTCCAATACCAGTTTCTATTATGTCCAGCGCCTAAAGTAACCCCAAAAGATTTGGACAGTTTACTGGGAACTGAAAATAAATAGATAAATAAATAACCCCAAAAGAGAAATACACTTATGAACGTTAGAAGACTACATCAACTGATCTCTTCAGCAGCTGTGGAATGATGATTTGACCCACTTTACAAAGGAGGAAACAGAAATTCAAGAAGGGTCAATCACTTGTACAAAGTTAGTAAATGCAGTGCTGAGACTAGGGCCCAGGTAATTCTGATTCTTAGTCCAGGGATCTTCCCATTCTAACAAGCTGCCTTCTGTCATACTCTTCTTTCTGACCACAAAGATTGAATGGAGACTTCTGCTTCTGGCCAACTTGGAGTAATAGGGACCAGATTTGTCCTCCATCTCAAGCAACTGGAAAACTGGAAAAATGATTTTCAACTATAGCTTCAACACTGGATATAGTGCAGTACAGTACAGCGATCCCTGGGAGAGAGGAAATAAAAGAGGTGAGCCCTAAGATTACTCTGGTTTACCGCCTGAGATTTTGAACTGCAGAGCAGGGAGGGAGGACCCAGGCAGAGCCTGTAGTAAGTCTGAAGAAGTCAGGGTGGTGACAGCACAGGACAGACTAGAGAGTAGATTGCTGCACAGAGAGAATACCTTGGATACCTGTCTTCAATCTGCAGCTAAGTGCTGATTAGTACGTGTATTTGAGGAAATGATGCAAAGCAGGGAAAAGAACTTCTCAAAAGGAATCGTCCCTGTAGCTCACACGGAGCTTGAAAAACTTGGTGTTTCCATCAGACAAAGTGAAAAACCCTTTCATTTTTATTTTTTTGAATCTTTTATAGCTTTTATTTCAGTGATCAAAAGAATGCAGTAGTCCGGGCACAGCGGCTCACGCCTGTAATCCTAACACTTTGGGAGGCCGAGGTGGGTGGATCACCTGAGGTCAGGAGTTCAAGACCAGCCTGGCCATCATGGTGAAACCCCATCTTTAAAAAAAAAAAAAGAAGAAGTAAAAAAAAAAGAATGCAGTAAATGGAATCTACACTGATTAGCATTAGGCTGGCACCCCTACCTGAAACTGCTGTCAGATTCTGATTGGCCTAAATCTTTATAACTTATTTAGGCACATCATTGAATTTTTTTTGTACCCTGATATATAGGGCAAGTTAACTTCTTCTTTGTGGCAGTCTAGTAATAAGAATTATGTTCACTGGCTAGATTCCTTTGTGACTAAAGGCCTCTAGACTCTCACACTGCCTACCCTACCTTGAGACTATACTTAATATGGATATTTAAGTAAATCACCATAGAGGAAAGAGAGATCATCAGGAAAACTTAAGTGTACTGTATAAACACTCTTACAGATCTTTTTCTCCAGCATTGATAATCAAGCACAAGATAAGGACGCCAAATTATTCTTCCCCCACTACTGCCCTTTCTGATAGACAAGGATCTCCCCTGAAATCAGAAATGGTCCCACACAAATGAGAAATTTTTACATATGTGGCCCCACTATCAAAATTTTAGGAAGCAGTTAATGGGGCTTGGAGAAAAGCATAGTCCCGTATACAGTAATATGCATCTAATAGAGTTTTCCATTCACTTGTCAATTATTTTCACAAGATTAGCATTAAAAATACAAGCAAACATAGGACCCTCGAGCTCTACAGACAAAAAAATTTGTCTTTGTTCCTTCTCAGATGATAGGATGTCCCAAGAGTAACAAAAGATGGCAGCCAATCTTCAATCCGCTGTTTCTTCAATCATCCCATCAACAGCTCTTCATTTCTTGAACGACTTTTCTTTTGCAAAGAGGTAATGCTGAGATCAGTCAGAAGGGCTTTCTGAGAAGGCTGACTTGGATTTCTGGGTCTGTTCCAGTCGATTCAAGATGAACTGGTTGTATCAATGAAGCGCTCAACGTAGTTCACAAAACAGACCTCAGCCCGACCGTCCAACTTTGACCCAGCCTTGTCCATGCACTTCTCCCAACAAAGTTCAGTCATCGGCGCACCGACTGCTGGAAGCGCTGCTTTTGAGTCTCTACCTCGATGAAATGCTGCAACTGCGGGTCCACTGCACCCAAACCTGCCGCGGAGGAAGAGGAGGAGGAATCCATCCCAGGGCGACCACGCTTGCAGAGACGAACTCTGTACCAACTACGAAAAACCCTTTTAATAAAGAGAGCATTGGTTAGAACAGGGGTCCCCAACCCCCAGCGCTAGTCCGTGGCCTGTTAGGAATGGGGCCGCACAGCAGAAGGTGACCAGCAGAGAGAAAGCATTACCGCCTGAGCTCCGCCTCCTGTCAGATCAGCGATGGCATTAGATTCTCATTGGAGCACAAACCCTATTGTGAACTGTACATGCGAGAGATCTAGGTTGCATGAGAGATCTAGGTTGCACGAGAGATCTAGGTCGCACACTCCTTATGAGACTCTGGCGAATGCCTGATGATCGGACGTGAAACAGTTTCATGGTGAAACCATCAGCCCCACACCTACCACCCCACCCCCACCCCATCTGTGGAAAAATTGTCTTCCATGCAACCAGTCCCTGGTGCCAAAACTGTTGGAGACCACTGGCTTAGAATATGCAAAAGAGTATTGCCCCCAGTGTAAACTATGGACTTTGGGTGATAATAGCATGTCAGTGTAAGTTCATCAATTGTAATAAGGTACCATTCTGGAGAGAGATGGTGATAGTCTAGGAGGCTATGCATGTGTAGAGGCAAGGGTTATATGGGAACTTTTTGTACTTCCTGTTCAACATTGCTGTGAATCTAAAACTACTCTAAAAAATAAGGTCTATTTTATAAAAAGGCATATTGCCTCCATAGTGAGAAAAAAATAGTCATTGACTAATAGCTGCTTTTATCTTGCCTAAAAAAATCAAAAATTCAGCTTGAAAAGAAGCAAATTGTTTTTTTTTTTTTTTTTTTTGAGACAGAGTCTCACTCTGTCGCCAGGTGCCAGGCTGGAGTGCAGTGGCACAATCTCGCCTCACTGCAACCTCTGCCTCCCGGGTTCAAGCAATTCTCCTGCCTCAGCCTCCCGAGTAGCTGGGACTACAGGTGTGCACCACCACACCCAGCTAATTTTTGTATTTTAAGTAGAGACAGGGTTTCACCATGTTGGCCAGGATGGTCTGGATCTCTTGACAGAAAACTAAGATCCATGATGAGAAGGGAAAAAAATCAATCCACTTTAACTGATTTAGAAAGGACACATCAGATGAGAATTAAACACAATAGGAACAACACAGATGACAGAATTTGTAGACAAGGACATTGAAACAAATATAACTATATTCCTTGTATTAAAGAAACTAGGCTGGGTGCAGTGGTTCATGCCTGTAATCTCAGCACTTTGGGAGGCCAAGGTGGGTGGGCCACCTGAGGTCAGGAGTTCGAGACCAGCCAGGCCAACTTGGTGAAACCCCATCCCTATGGAAAATATGAAAATGAGCTAGGTGTGGCAGCATGTGGCTGTAAACCCAGCTATTCAGGAGGCTGAGGCACAGGAATCACTTCAACTCGGGATGTGAAGGTTGCAGTGAGCTGAAATGTCACCACTGCACTCCAGCTTGGGCAACAGAACGAGACTCTGTCTCAAAAAATAGAATAAAATAAAATGAAGAAGATAGAGGAAAATATGAAATGATGAGACATTCTATAAGATACATTTTTTAAAAAGACCTAAATTAAAGTTAGATGAAAAATAAAGCCTGAGATGAAAATACACTGGCTAGGATTAACAGCAGATTAGATGCTGCTAAAGAAAGATTCATCAATTCCAAGACAAGGAAATAGAAAGAAACAAAGAGAGAAAAAAAAATATGACAAAAATGGACAGACCACTAGTCAACTGTGGGAAAATTTCAAAGCAGTGAACACAAATATAACCGGAGTCTTTGAAGGAGAGAATAGAGATAAAAAATAAATCATATACACGTTTGATATATATATGCCATATATATGATATATTATACATCCCATAATAATGTATGTCATTATTATTCAAATTTGCTGAGAACTATAAACATGCAGATGCAAAAAACTAAATGAAGTAAAGCAATATGTAAAAGATAAAACTATACAAGGTCTTATTATAATCAAATTACTTAAAACCAGTGCTAAATAGAAAATCTCAAAAGCAGCCAAAGAAAAAAGGATATTATGTACAGAGGAACAAAAATAAGAATTACGGCAGATCTCTTGTTGCAAACAATGTAAGCCAGAAGCCAGTGGAATATCACTTTTAAAACTTTTTTTAAAAACAAAAACGAAACTGTCAACTAGAATCCTACATCCAGTGAAAGTATCTTCCAGAAATTAAGGGGAGTTCTTATGCTCATCAAGATGAAGTAATCCACTATACTCTATCTCTCTTACTGACTAAAACAGAACTCTCAGGCCAGGCACAGTGGCTTGCACCTGTAATCCCAGAACTGAAGGTGAATCACTTGAGCTCAGTAATTCAAGACCAGCCTGGGTGACATGGCGAAACCCTGTCTCTACAAAAAATATAAAAATTAGCCAGGGATGGTGGCACACGCCTGTAGTCCCAGCCACTTGGGAGGCTGAGGTGGGAGGATTGCAGATTTAGGACCATAGTCCAGACTAAAATAAAATCTACAATGGAGATAACGTTGTATTTTTTCTCCCCACTTTGGGGGACTTGGGAGGAGTTAAGGGTCGTCAGAGCCTGTAGCCAGCTTACCTGTTGCGAGGTTTCTGGCAAGGATCTCTGTCGGCTGGCTTCCTTCTACCATTTGCTCACAGAGTCTCTGTCTCTGGTCGTAGGCAACGCCAGTGTTCCTGAGGAGCCCTCAAAAGACTTGACTGTGTTCTTCACATGCTGGGTGAAAAGGTAGCAGACACCGCTCCCTTACTGTATCTTCTGCTGTAACTGGGTCAGTTCTTCAGCCTGAGCCTGGATTAAGGGATCGTGTATTCTAAGATGGGAAAGAATAATAAAATGTAAGAGGGAATGTGGTGAATAACAGGTTATAGGAGATTCAGTGGAGAGATCTCTTAGAATCCCCATAATGAACTCCCCAAGTTGAATTCCCCCCTTTTTTTTTCTTTTGAGACAGAGTCTCACTCTGTCACCTAGGCTGGAGTGCAGTGACACGATCTTGGCTCACTGCAACCTCCGCCTCCTAGGTTCAAGTGACTCTCTTGCCTTAGCCTTCCAAGTAGCTGGGACTACACATGCCCACCACCATGAGAAGCTAATTTTTATATTTTTAGTAGAGATGGGCTTTTGCCATGTTGGCCAGGCTAGTCTCGAACTCCTGACCTCAAATGATATGCTCACCTCAGCCTCCCAAGGTGCTGGGATTAAAGGCATGAACCATCACACCTGGCCCAAGATGAATTCTTCTACACATTGTTCACACCTGGCCCAAGATGAATTCTTCTACACATTGTTTGACTTGCCTGTGGCAGAGGAAATGAAGAAACAGCCTCGGTTTTTTTTTTTTTTTTTTTTTTTGCTAATCCTAAAAAGATGCCCCTTTGGTTCACCACTTTAGCCCAAGTACATTTTCATACGATATACATCAAGCATTATTCAGTAAATGGAAAAAAAAAAGCCAGGTTCAAAAGCATTGGGCAGGTATCTCTAGTATTAATTGAAAGTTAAAAAAGAAAAATCAGGGCCGGGCGCGGTGGCTCACGCCTGTAATCCCAGCACTTTGGGAGGCCGAGGCGGGTGGATCACAAGGTCAAGAGATCGAGACCATCCTGGTCAACATGGTGAAACCCCGTCTCTACTAAAAATACAAAAATTAGCTGGGCATGGTGGTGCGTGCCTGTAATCCCAGCTACTCGGGAGGCTGAGGCAGGAGAATTGCCTGAACCCAGGAGGCGGAGGTTGCGGTGAGCCGAGATCACGCCATTGCACTCCAGCCTGGGTAACAAGAATGAAACTCTATCTCAAAAAAAAAAAAGAAAGAAAGAAAAATCAGTGAAAAGGTCAAGGATAGTATTCTTTTGAATGACATGAAGATAAGCCATAACCAGTAAGAAGGCAATTTAAACTAAAGTTCTAGCTGGGCATACTGGCTCACGCCTGTAATTCCAGCACTTTGGGAGGCCGAGAAGGGTGAATCACCTAAGGTTGGGAGTTCGAGACCAGCCTAGCAAACATGGTGAAACCCCATCTGTACTAAAAATACAAAAATTAGCCAGTGTGGTGGCATGCACCTGTATTCTCAGCTACTTGGGAGGCTGAGGTGGGAGGATTGCTTGAACCTGAGGTGGGAGGTGGAGGTTGCAGTGAGCTGAGATGACGTCACTGCACTCTAGCCTGGGCAATGAACTCTATCTCAAAAAAGAAAGAAAAAAAGTAAAGTTCTGAGCGGTAATTTCATTACTCTATGTGGGATTTCCTTGTTTTCTAATTATTGTATAAATATTTCTCATGGTGATACGGGGTGGCTCTGTGTCCCCACAAAATCTCATGTTGGATTGTAACCCGCAATGTTGGGGAGGGACTTGCCGGAACGTGACTGGATCCTGGGGGCGGATTTCCCCCTTGCTGTTCTCGTGAGGGTGAGTGAGTTCTCACGAGGTCTGCTTGTTTGAAAGGGTAGCACCTCCTTTGCTCTGTCTCTCTCTCCTGTTCTGGCCATGTGAAGACCATGCCTGCTTCCCCTTCGACTTCCGCAATGATAGTAAGTTTCCTGAGGCCTGCCCAGAGGCAGAGCCTGTACAGCCCACAGAACCATGAGCCGATTAAACCTCTTTTCTTTATAAATCAGTCTCAGTCTCACATATCAGTCTCAGATATGTGTTTATAGCAGTGTGAGAATGGACTAATACACATGGGTTTCGATGTAGAGTGTGAGCTCTGTGAATCTAAAGACAGCGCCACCTCTTACCCAACGTACAGCACCCAGTAGTATGTACACACGCAAGTGGTTACCCAGTTAATGTGTAGAACCGTGTAATCCCAGAGCTGGAGTGAACATTTACAGTCATCTACCCCATCTAATGCCTGAGTGTCCTCCCTGCTATGCTGTTCTTCTAAGTAGTTATCTACAGGTCATCTTTCAAACGCTAGTCCTTAGAGTTTCTAGAAAGTGTCAGGGGAAATAAAGACATACACTGAGGAGAAACGGGTTCCAGACCTGTCCGCCCTTCAATCAAATATCTGCTTTTGTGAGTTTTACACATTTGAGTGTCTATGATTTCATTTCAACAAAGGATAAAAAGAAGTTTTGAATACTACAATCTACCCTATGTCTGAAACCCTCTAAGGATAGGCAATGCTGGTCCTGAGCAAATGAATAATTCATTTTCCACACAACAGCTGCTCAATCATCTATCCAATAGCCCTACCAGTTAATACTCCACTTAGGATAACGCTTTTTAAAAAAAGCTTGGAGAAGAAATATTCTATCATGAAGGGCACTTCAGAAAGCTTGAAAATATCTCTTATAGAAAATGTTAGTCCATTAATGACAATTACCACATCTATAAATGGGGACAAATATAATCCTAACAGAAAATTGTTGTTCAGGGTTTTATATGCATTAGAGATGGTTCTAACTACTTGTAATTGTGCATGTAATCTTCATAACCCTCTAAGGTAGATACTGTCCGTATTTTCAATTTATAAATGAGGTAGCCTAGGTAAATGACATGCAGAAAGGCGAAGTAAATTTGACCAAGGACACACAGACAGAAGCCACACTGCCAGTATTCCAACGCAGGCAGCTGTCTCCATTTGATTAATATGCTACAATGGAAAACCCTAGAGACCTAACTACGCCATAGGCTCCTTGTGCCTTAGTCCAGTTCTGTGTCTGCTTGTACATTTCTGCCCTTCTCCTTGCACATTTCTGCCCTTCTCCTTGCACAGATTTGCTCTTTATTCTACCAGCCTGGGCTGCCCCACTTCAAACAGCATTGATTCACTTCCCACAGAGGTACCTCCTTACCGGAGCCTTGCAGCTGCTCTCGGCAACTCAGTCAGTTCCCTCTCCTCAAACTCCAGCTCCTCCTCCAGCACAGACTCTGTAAGATCTTTGTCCCCTTCACACTCTGAGAAAAGACAGGCATGCTGCATCAGTGGGAGGCTGGAAATGCTGCTGTGGGGTCACTGCCTGTAGCACAGGAGGCAGGGTCTGTCTCAAGGATAAAAGTATCCCCAGTACCAGGCGTTACACTGGGCTTTCCATATCTTTATTCCTCAATCTCTCAACTACTCCCCGTTTTAGAGATGAGGAAAGAAAAACCCACAGGCAGATAAAGTAACTTAAGAAGATGATTCAACTGAAATGAGGTAAAGTCAGAATTCACATCCCCTGAGGTCCAACTCCAAATCTTTTTGTTTGTTTGTTTTTCTGAGCTGGAGTCTCACTTTGTTGCCCAGGCTGGAGTGCAGTGGCACGATCTCGGCTCATTGCAACCTATCTCCTGGTTTCAAGCAATTCTTCTGCCTCAGCATCCCAAGTAGCTGAGATTACAGGTGTGCACCACCGCACCCAGCTGATTTTTGTATTTGTAGTAGAGACAGGTTTCACCATGTTGGCCAGGCTGGTCTCAAACTCCTGACCTCAAATGATCTTCCCACCTTGGCCTCCCAAAGTGCTGGGATTACAGGCATGAGCCATTACGCCCAGCCATGACTTCAAATCTTATGGCCAATGTACCAAGACTTACGGCCTCTTAAGTAAAACATGAACATGAAGGCATGAAATAATGACTTCCTGAGTGTCTGGGAAGATACTAAGGAGTGTAGGACTGATGGTTCTCATATTTCAAGACTTTCAATAATCCCAAAATATTTCAAAGATTTAAACATTCTTCTGGATACAGCTGTGTAAAACTGTATATGGAGGAGAAAGATCCAAATGACATATGCCCAAATGCTAACTGGTGGTGTTTTAAAGGGAGAGCCAACACAGCGTTTGTCATGGTTCTGCCGCAGTAGGTTTGTAAGAATTATCGTCAGGTGACCATCACCGCTATCCAAAGAGGTTGTTACTAATCTATTACCAGCACAGATGAGAATACTGAGGCAGGATGACGATCAGTTAGATTTGAACCCCGGACATTTGGCTCTGGGGTATATGCTCTTTAATCATTGCACAATAATACCTTTATACTAAGCTCTTAAGTAATATTTTTCTTCTTCTCTAGCTTGAGGAAATTTTGTCCTACAATGATAATGATAATGAATGAAGTTTAAAAAAAGATGAGTTTTTCCACACACCGAAGCTCATCTTTTCACTTCTTTAACAAGTAGGCTTTTGGCTTTACTTTCTTATGACAGTAAGTCGGACAGCAACTTTTAGCCACCCCACCCCCGCAATGATTTATTTTACAGTAACTGTAGAAATTGGAAAGCAAACTCAATTCCAGTGTTAACCAGAGTCCTCCTCTAAATCCCTGTTCCTCTCAGGCCCTTGTTCCCACATTTCCTTGTCATTACAGCTTCTCCCTTCCCCCACTATTAGTAACGAGTTTGGGATGTTACAGTGGAGTTACAAATGTGAGAGCTGACTGTGGAGGGGAACGGGCCAGCCCCTGCCCTGGCCTGGCCTTCTCCTGGGAACAGCGGTCTGCTGCACTTGGCCTTGTTCTGATTATGGCCATGTGTCTCATAGCTCTGACCCTGGAGGTCCACCTGCAGTTGCTTGCTGTCCGCAAAGCTGATACTCAGGGAGAGACAGAAACGCTGTTACAAAGTCTCTGATTTTCTGGAAATACCCTCAATCTAACCAGAGCATGAGGAATGGCTTATCTGAACTTATATGGGAAGAGAATCTTGATCCAGGCATCAGGACTTTTCTCCACGTCTGCTATTGAATTTCACATCTCCACATACCTGTGACTCATTCACAATAGGCAGTTTTAAGTTCCTTCAAGGCAGATAGGGTACACCATCGCTTCTTTCAGCCCTGGTGCTGCTGGCACAGTGCTTTGCAAATGGGTGCTCTTAAAAAAGTTGAAATTGAATCCTGAGATGTTTTAACCAAGAGTGGTATTACATGTCTGTAGAAGCGGATATGGATTGCTGAGAGGGGAAGACAGTTTCATCCCTAAACCAAGGTTTTAGTCTCTATTCCTCACTACACTCTCCCTGCAAATTTTACACCTCTGTGCTTCAGCTTTTCTGTCCTCAGCAAATTGGGAGTAAAATGCCCACTTCTACCCTTCTGGGAGTGTAGTCAGGATACAATTAATTTTGACAGATAATAAAGGCTGCAGTGTTTCATTACACAGAGGAAAGATGGACGACCATTGATCACTTTGGTGACCGTGCCCCCAGGGGACCTACTGTATTTCTGCAGGTGGTTGGCCAGGGAGTAGGCGGTAGCTTTCGATGTCAGGAATGTCTCTCTGAGGTCTCGGAAGTTCTGCTGGCATTTTTCCAGTTCAGAGCACAAGTACTGATTGGTTTCCAGGATGCTCATTTCTGCCCTTGGACCAAAACAAGTGGTGGGAGATACTGCCATGCTGAAGCTTGTGGAGGAAGTAGAGCCAGAGCCTAGGGAGAAGATACCCAAACAAATAATACATTCAAAACAAATAGGCCGGGCACGGTGACTCACGCCTGTAATCCCAACACTGGGAAGCCGAGGCTGGCAGATCATGAGGTCAAGAGATCAAGACCATCCAGGCCAACATGGTGAAACTCCGTCTCTACTAAAAAATACAAAAAATTCCCCAGGCGTGGTGGTGGCGCCTGTAGTCCCAGCTACTCGGGAGGCTGAGGCAGGAGAATTGCTTGAACCCCGGAGGTTGAGGTTGTGGTGAGCCAAGATCATGCTGCTGCACTCCAGCCTGGCGCCTGATGACACAGTGAGAATCTGTCTAAAAATAAATAAATAAATGAAAAAAAATAAAACAAATGAATGGATTGTGGTAATGGTTGCACTACTTGGGTAAATTACTAAAAATTATTGAACTCTACAATTATAATGGGTAATTTTATAGTATGTAAATTATACCTCAATAAAAATTCTTTACATTAAAAAAAAAAAAGGATTTAAACAGGTCTAAGAAAAGCAGATCTGAGTCATAACTTACTTTTGGGATGAACTTTGTCAGCATCCCACAACTCTGAATATCCTTAGCCACATACACAAGGCACACAAGGTGGCTAAGCTTAGAGTCTAAGGTACTGTCTTTGTTTCAGCCTCTGATAGGAAGGCCAGAGGCAAGACCAAGTGCGTGCTAACGGTCTGGAGTCACAGTAACAGAACTAGAAGGTGGGGGCTTCGTGGAATATTAGGATCTCTGCCTTCCAGGTGCCTAGGCCATGTGGAAACACGAGATCTCTTCTGAAGTCACCACTAATGGAGATCACGCCGTCAGCAGTCATTCTCAGCCTTTGTATGCCCTTGTGACAATACCACAGGCCTCTCTGTTTCTAAAATTTACCCACATTTTCATTGTTTATTATTGCAAATGCATAGAAAACATCAAGGAATACATAGTTCCCCAAGTCCTAGCATTGTCTTGAGGACGGTCATGAAGTCATTTTTTTCCTAATTAAAAATTTACCACTTTTGGTCATGCGCGGTGGCTCACGCCTGTAATCCCAGCACTTCGGGAGGCCGAGGCAGGTGGATCACGAGGTCAGGAGATCGAGACCATCCCGGTCAACATGGTGAAACCCCGTCTCTACTAAAAATACAAAAAATTAGCTGGGCACGGTGGCGCGTGCCTGTAATCACAGCTACTCAGGAGGCTGAGGCAGGAGAATTGCCTGAACCCGGGAAGCAGAGGTTGCGGTGAGCCGAGATCGCACCATTGCACTCCAGCCTGGGTAACAAGCGAAACTCCGTCTCAAAAAAAAAAAAAAAAATTTACCACTTTTAGATAGTCTTGGTATTCCTCTTTTGTTCTCCAGTTTTCCACATCATTTTAATACTATAAGAAAAAAACCCTGAATATTCTGTTCACTGTGTCAATAATTTACTCATAAGGATTTCGAGGCCAGGTGCAGTGGCTCACACCTGTAATCCCAGCACTTTGGGAGACCAAGGTGGGTGGATCACTTGAGCTCAGGAGTTTGAGACCAACCCGGGAAGCATAGCGAAACCCTGCCGCTACAAAAAATTTTTAAAACTTAGCCGGGCAAGTGGTGCACGCCTGTAGTCCCAGCGATTCAGGAGACTGAGGTGAAAGGATCGCGTGAGTCCAGCAGTTTGTGGCTGCAGTGAACCAAGACCATGCCACTGCACTCCAGTATGGATGACAAAGTGAGACCCTGTCTCAAAAAATAAATCAAATAAAAAATAAAAGGATTTTGGTCAACATCTTAATATTCTTATTTCTGCAAACCAATGTTATACTGGCATCTTTTCCCGATTGGGGAAGCATGTTAGTTTTTATTTGTTTTTTTAATAGACAAGTTCTAGCTCTGCTGCTCAAGCTGGCGTGTAATGGTGTGATCACAGCTCACTGCAGCCTCAAACCCCCAGGCTCAAGGGATCCTCCTGCCTCAGCCTCCTGAATTGCCAGGACTACAGGCACATGTCACCACACTCAGCTGTTGTGTGTGTGTGTGTGTAAATGGGGTCTTGCTATGTTGCCCAGGCTGGTCTCAAACGCCTGGGCTCAAGTTATTCTCACACCTTGGCCTCCCAAAGTGTTGGGATCACAGGCGTGAGCACCACCCTGGCCCATGTCGGTTTTTCATTTAATTTGAAGACAAGTTTGATATTCATAACCCTTAACCCCACTCTCCTCTTCCATGTGTGAGTTGCTTTGTATTATAATCTCTATATACATATTTTGTGCTCGTCACTTACGATTTTCATTTTAACTCCACAGGCTCTCTTTCCAATTTGTCACAATCACTGAAAGAATTTGTATACATCTCTTTAAATACATGTAGTAGCCACCTAATTTGGAATGACTTATAAATTGTTACTATTTTATATGCTTGAAGCAGTTTTTATGGAACACTAATGATTTGCATTGACCCAAAGCCATTGGCCTGAGGATGTACTCTCAGACGCAGGGTGGTAGAAATCAAGGTCATGGGTCTGTGGCAGTCGGCGGTGATCCACGACTTTCCTGTGCAGTGGGGCTTAGTGGGATAGAAGCTGAGGTTTTAATGACAGGCACAGATAGGCAGAAGAGAAGCGATGCCCTGACGCACCTCCTCACTTCCTGTGTATCACTTCCTCCCTGGTTTTGTGAACCTGACACTAGGGAGACTCTTATGGAATATCTGTCTTTTCCCTTCAGCTGCCTGACTTTCCTGGGCTACTGGCCTACACATGTGTAACCCTGGTCACCTCCATTTTCATGACAAACTGAAGGAAGGAGGGCCAACAAACTGCACACTCTCCATGCTAACCTGCAACTATGCTGTGTGAGAGTATTAGTGAGATGCCTCAAAAACTATGTGATTTCAATCCTTTTACATTTATTATGATTTATAAGGGCTAGCAGATGGTCTGTCCTATAGAACGTCCCATGTGTACTTGAGAGGAAGTGTATTCTGTTCTTGTTGGGTGGAGTATTCTACAGATGTCTGGTATGTTGTTGTTTAAATTTTTTATTTCCTTATTGATCGTCTGCCTAGTTGCTCTATCCATTGTTGAAAATTGTGGTATAAAAGTCGCCATCTACTATTGTTGAAATGTCTATTTCTCCCTTCAGTTCTTTTTTTAACTAATAACTTAGATTTTTAATAATGGAAACAACTTTGCCATTCTAGAAACAATGTTAGGGGAGAAAAATCTTCCCTACAAAAATAAACCCATCAAAATGATAAATATTGTAACTTTTTACTTCTGCCATTTTAAATGCTCCCCTGCAATACTACCCCTTCGTTTAACATCGTTCCTGTCCCATCACACACTGAAGAGAAAACAGCATGACAGCAAAGCTTAGATAGTTGAACATAACGATTTGTACAATGATTCTTAAAAAATCTTTGGTCTTAGTGGCCTTTTTTCTTCACTTACACATTAAAAATGCTCCTGCAGTAACCAGTGTTTGGGGAAGAACCTCAGTCTTCAAGAACCATGAACTGACAGAATTTCAAGACTAAGTTTCCAAATTGCAATTTGTAGCAGACAGTGAGTGAGGTTCTGGATGAATAGAGATGAGGATGCCTAGTTAGACAGTCTACTCCTAGTTAAAAAAAAAAAAATTCACAGATACCCATCAGCTACTGCTTTAGATTCTAACAGTGTCTTAATCTGAGAAACAAATGCCTCACAAAATGTAAGTTTACTGGGATGAATGAGTAAAAAACCAGGTGGCTGATAAAAATATACTCAAACCCAGGCCATAGTCTGAGTAGTAAAATCGGCATAAAAATCATGAAGGCATTCCCTGAACAGTAAAGGTAAAGTGCTGGATGACAATGTCACTAAAACCTCATCGATGTACTAAAGAGAAGTCACATGCAAAATTAAACAAGATGTGCCACACATATTTTATAGCTGCTAATTGTTTTTTTTTTTTTTTTTTTCAACTTTCCTTAAATGCTTAGGAAGATAAGATTGTCTCAGTAAATTGTGTGGCACAGCATAACAACTTAAGTCTGCCTCCAACAAGATGGGTATTCTCTGAAAAGTAAATCCCATTTGAATTCATGGTCATCTTTAACTTGTCTGTGACTGCTAAGTTGTATTTATGAACTTTCTCTTTTGATTTCTTCTTTGCTGAGGTAACTGGGTTTCCTTCTCTTTTTTTTTTTTTTTTGAGATGGAGTCTCGCTCCGTAGCCAGGTGCCAGGCTGGAGTGCAATGGCGCGATCTCGGCTCACTGCAACCTCCGCCTCCCGGGTTCAAGCAATTCTCCTGCCTCAGCCTCCCGAGTAGCTGGGATTACGGGCACGCGCCAACATGCCCAGCTAATTTTTGTATTTTTAGTAGAGACGGGGTTTCACCATGTTGGCCAGGATGGTCTCGATCTCTTGACCTCGTGATGCGCCCGCCTCGGCCTCCCAAAGTGCTGGGATTACAGGCATGAGCCACCGCGCCCGGCCTGGTTTCCTTCTCTTTCTCAACGTTGCCCTGGGGCGCTCTCCGGAAGCAGCAGGTCCTGGCGGTGAAGAAGTCCTCCGCGTCCTCCTCCAGGCCGCTGTAGCCGCTGCTCAAGCTGCCGGTCCCATCGTGCGCGGGCGGCTTCCCGGGGGCGCAGGCGGCCGGCCAGGCACCGGGCAGGGGGTGCCGCAAGCGCCCCGCGAGGTTCCCGCGGTTTCCGGCGTCCTGCTGCAGCTGCGGCCGCCGCTCAGCCCTCTCCCTTCAATTCTACCAGCGTTTGCTTCCCGTGTTTTGAGGCTCCCGTGTTTAGATGCATATGTGTTTATAATTGTACTTTCTTCCTGATAGATTAACCCTGTTTTCATTACAAAACACCCCTCATTGTCTTTGGTAACTTGTGTTAAAGTCCCTTGTTTAGGCCGCGCGTGGTAGCTCACACCTGTAATCCCAGCACTTTGGGAGGCCGAGGCAGCGGATCACCTGAGGTCAGGAGTTCAGCCTGACCAACATGGAGAAACCTCGTCTCTACTAAAAATACAAAACCAGCTGGGCGTGGTGGTGCATGCCTGTAACCCCTGCTACTCGGGAGGCTGAGGCAAGAGAATCGCTTTAACTGGGAGGCGGAGGTTGCGATGAGCCGAGATCATGCCATTGCACTCCAGCCTGGGCAAGAGCAAAACTCCATTTAAAAAAACAAACAAACAAAAAAACTCTCTTGTTTATTTTGTTGAATATTAGCACAGTTGTTACTGAAACACCAGGGGTTTAAGTCTTGCTGCTCACTGCACAGAAATCCAGTCACTGAGACACGTAGTTCTGGCAGGAAAGAAGGCTTTCCTCAGGTTCTGCAGCTGAGGAGGTGGAGATCGGTCTCAAATCCAGCTCCCTGACCAGCTCAAATGTGGAGTTTAGAGAGCAGGGAAGAAATAATGCAACTACATGCAGGAAATGTAACTACATGCAGGGAGAGGTAAGAAGGAGGAATTGGTCAACAGGAAGCAGGTGGTCGCTTAGGCAATTAGGATGGGATGAGGGGTCTCACATCTCATTGTCCAGAGGGGGTACTCTGGTAAATTTCAGTTCTTTGATACTCTCTAGAAGACCCATAGTTGGTTTCCTGAGACAGGAACTCAGGTAATACAAATGTAACTTTCTCAAATTTCAAGACTGGGAAGGTCAATTTCTATGTTTATTCAAAAGAAACCATAAACATCAGTTCTATGGGACAATTGGGTTGGTTTCAAAGTCACTGCAGCTTTCCTATGGTTGCTAATTCCATGATTATGTTACATTGTATGGCAAAGGGATTTTGCAGATATAATTAAATTAACCTTAAAATAGGGAGATTATCCAGGCTGGCTAATCTAATCACATGGGCCTTTAAAGTCTGGGTCTAGAGGTCAGAGGTCAGTGAACTAGGAAGTCAGAGATCCAAAACATGTTAGTGATTGGAGGAGGAAGAAATTCTTCCTTGCTGACTTTGAAGATGGTGAGAGTCACAGTCAAATAAAATCCTCAGTTCAGCAATTTCATAATTAGTGCTACGTGCAGATATGAGCTAACAATATTTTTAAATGCATTTACCATATGTGGTAAACAGATTCACTTTGTCTCTGCCTAGTCTTCTCTTTGTCCCTGCGTGCTATTATGTCTGTCTAGATTGGCGGATACAACCACGAGGGCTTTGTGCAGCTTTCTCTCCTCTCCTGGAATGCTATGGCTCTCTAGAGCCAGATAGCACTGCTGAAGGTGGCGGATACAGGCAACTGATTGTATTAGAAGCCACAGGCCCTAATTCATCAAGGCTCTAACCTTCGCCTACCCCAAAGTTCTAAGAGCCCTCCTTATAGCTTCCTATCAGTTTTATACAGATTATTACCCACAAACCTTGCTCTTCCTTGAGCCCTAAGGCCAGGGCTTCTAATATCTTCACCACTTTTGAGGTATCTAGTAAGTCTTCCTTCTGAAGTTCCAGTTACTGCATCCCCACTGCATAGCGACAAGTTACCAGAGGACCAGCCCAAAGCCTCACATGCAAATCAGGGCTAAACAGTGACTGGATGGTATTTTGTCTAGATCAGCCATGGATATTGGCAAATGTGACAAGGATATTATTTCTAAATTTCCACACTACAGAAACATACTAGAACTTACTTCCCATGTTAAAAGACAACCTGGAGGAGTGGTTGTCACATCTCAGGCCAAGCATTAATCCCTCCAGGATTACAAGCTGGCTCCAAAAGTTGCCAACCTATTGCTGAGACAAATTCTTTTTTTTTTTTTTTTGAGACGGAGTTTTTTTGCTCTTGTTACCCAGGCTGGAGTGCAATGGCGCGATCTCGGCTCACCGCAACCTCCGCCTCCTGGGTTCAGGCAATTCTCCTGCCTCAGCCTCCTGAGTAGCTGGGATTACAGGCACACGTCACCATGCCCGGCTAATTTTTTGTATTTTTAGTAGAGACGGGGTTTCACCATGTTGACCAGGATGGCCTCGATCTCTTGACCTCGTGATCCACCTGCCTTGGCCTCCCAAAGTGCTGGGATTACAGGCTTGAGCCACCGCGCCCAGCCGACAAATTCTTTAATCTCTGTCATACCTAAACTATTGCCAGTTCCCCACAATTTGCACCTGGCTGCTATACCTCTAGGAAGACTAAATTACCTATGAGTCAGAGTCTGACATAAGCCTTCTAAATCAATTCACATCTGTCTCACATACTTTTTGGGTTACAAGTGATAACCATGAAGGGATTCTGAGTGGAGGTGCCCTGACCTTTGACAAATCTCCAATCGGTGCTTGGTACCAGCTTGAGCTACCTTTATTGCTCAAACCAATAGGACAATTTGCTGAGGCCTCAGAGATCCCCGCCTCCAGAGAATCCTGATTTCCCAAAATTTGGTTGAAATCTAAGGTTTATTTTGCTGTACAACTCATTTTCTGGAGTTTTACCTGCTGCCAACAATGAAGCAAGTTTTCCTGCTTCCATGATGGTGGAGAGCAGGCAGTTCCTTTCTGGCGTTTCAGCTCACTTCTTTTTTTATTTTTTGCCTGCACCCTCCTCAGCTCACTTCTAACAGGGAAGGAGAGTTTGAGTTTTTTCCTGCTTCTGGGATGGTACAGAGCAGTCTGCAGCCTGGTCCCCATTCCTAGGTAAATAACCGAATCTGTGTTTTGTCTTGGAAATTCTCCTGAATGACTCAAGTTAAGATTAGAAACCAACTGATCATAATTTCCCCTTCCCACTAGAGCGCTCAGCAGTCATATGAATTGTGCGATCGTTGATTTTCTTAACTTTCTGGTCTGGTTTTTGTTTCCTTCTTCTTTTCCATTGGGTTTGACCAGTTCTATCTGACTTGATCAAATCCAAAAAAATGTTCCAAATTATGGGGAACAAGGCCTCTAAATCGGATAATTCCGTGAAAAAAAAATTAATTAAAAATAAAAATTCCACAGCTAAAGTGTAGAAACTGGGTGGTTTAAAAAAAGATTAAAAAATAATAAAATTAAAATTAAAAAAAGAGGGAGAGCTGGGGGAAAAAAAGCAGCCATCAAGAAAATAAAGGTTTTGACTACTTCAGGGTCTTTATTTATATCACAGGGCCACTTTTGTGAGCCAGACCAAACTAACAGAGTGATGGCTGCCACCTCGTGCCCCAGGCTGCAGTTCAGTAGCTCAGGTTCTGCCCCGCTTTTCACCATGACAACCTGGGTTTGGTTCCTAAATCAATTTCTTTCCAACTGATATTTGGGTTGCTTTTGAAATATCAGCTGTTTGTCCCAGCTGAAGTACAGTAATGGAGGCTAAAAGGATTTTTAATATGTATATTTCAATATATGTATATGTATATTAAAAATATATAATATGCACACATATTTATAAATGTTAATATATGTTAAAATATATATTTATTTAAAAGTCATTAATACTTTTTTGTCTTCTTGGACCTTGTTGTTTGAGAAAAAGTCCTTTTTCTTCTCAGCTGACTGGATTCTGTTTTCTCCGTTTACTTCTGTCTGTCTCTCCTTTCCCTGGCCACCCTCTGCTGCATGAGGGACCTGAAATAGTTCCTAACAGCCTGGGATTTCTTAATGAAAATGGCGGGATTGCCAGACTTTTTTTTGGTAGAAACCTCTGTTTTTTCTTTTCTTTTTTTTTTTTTTTTTTTTTTTTGAGGCGGAGTTTCGCTCGTTACCCAGGCTGGAGTGCAATGGCGCGATCTCGGCTCACCGCAACCTCCGCCTCCTGGGTTCAGGCAATTCTCCTGCCTCAGCCTCCTGAGTAGTTGGGATTACAGGCACGCGTCACCATGCCCAGCTAATTTTTTGTATTAGTAGAGATGGGGTTTCACCATGTTGACCAGGATGGTCTCGATCTCTTGACCTCGTGATCCGCCCGCCTCAGCCTCCCAAAGTGCTGGGATTACAGGCTTGAGCCACCGCGCCCGGCATTTTTTTTTTTTTTTTTTTTTTTGAGATGGAGTTTCGCTCTTGTTACCCAGGCCTGGAGTGCAATGGCGCGATCTTGGCTCACCGCAACCTCCGCCTCCTGGGTTCAGGCAATTCTCCTGCCTCAGCCTCCTGAGTAGTTGGGATTACAGGCACGCGTCACCATGCCCAGCTAATTTTTTGTATTAGTAGAGATGGGGTTTCACCATGTTGACCAGGATGGTCTCGATCTCTTGACCTCGTGATCCGCCCGCCTCAGCCTCCCAAAGTGCTGGGATTACAGGCTTGAGCCACCGCGCCCGGCATTTTTTTTTTTTTTTTTTTTTTTTTTTTTTTTTTTGAGATGGAGTTTCGCTCTTGTTACCCAGGCCTGGAGTGCAATGGCGCGATCTTGGCTCACCGCAACCTCCGCCTCCTGGGTTCAGGCAATTCTCCTGCCTCAGCCTCCTGAGTAGCTGGGATTACAGGCACGCACCACCATGCCCAGCTAATTTTTTGTATTTTCAGTAGAGACGGGGTTTCACCATGTTGACCAGGATGGTTTCGATCTCTTGACCTCGTGATCCACCCGCCTCGGCCTCCCAAAGTGCTGGGATTACAGGCGTGAGCCACCGCGCCCAGCCGAAACCTCTGTTTTTTCTTATGGAATCCCAAGAGTGTAAACAGAAAAGTTCCTCTCAGATCTTAAAGTGCTTGCTTTTGTACTGTGCTACCGATTTTTTTCTTTTTTTACTAAGTATTGACTAAAATAGTTATTACAACAGAGGATACTCCTGGGGTGTTTAAGATAAGAAAGGGTGCCTTTGTAACAAAATGCACTATAAAATAATTATGTGGCCTAGCCCAGGGTAATTCTATCTTTTGAAGATTTAGGATTCAGTGTGAGCTCTGCTGAGAGCTCAGGTCCAATTAAAAGATAGAGACGAAATTGAGAACTATCTAAATATAATTGGCCTACTTATGCAATCCTAGGATAGATTTCTGTAATGTTATGTTTGATTTGGCATCCATTTTTAATCTCCCTCTAGTACACCAGACTCTTTCTCACTATACTTTGATATCTAAATTTTGCTATGTGATGTTTCACCTAAGAGTTGTTCCTTTAATATATAAACTAGGACTCTCTAGCTGACAAATTCCTAGAGCAATGAAACAGGTGATCAAAAAATTGGAAGTCTAAAACAGGAGGAAAAAGAAGAGTTCTTCTGAATGTATAAGATCTACTCCTGTCAGCACGTCTAATACATTATATAATTATGTGTCGTATATATGTTTCACTACTAAAAATATATTTTAAAAACTCGATTTAATTGACTTAAAGGGAAAAAAAGCACTTAAATGAAATACACCATCAGAAAAAATAGACTTGAAGACAAATGCTTTTACAAGTTCATGTGACCTAAGTAAATCTTTAGTAAATAAACTGGTTTTAAAATTATTGGTAAAACAGAATTAGAAATGGCTTCAGAATTGATAACATACCTTTTCATTTAAATTTACTGGTCAAGTGGTTTTATATTTATCTCTGCTATGTAGTATAAGGTGTCAAAATTTGAAATGAGGGTTATAAGGTTATGAATGTGGCCCAAAAAAGAGAATTATCTTTGTTTGTGTAATTTTTGATAAATAAGGCAATTAATATTGTTTGTTTAATGAAAATAGCTAAGTCTTGAGTTATTGGCCAAAACAAACAAACAACCATTTATCTAATCTTAAGGGTTTTTTTTTTTTTTTTTTTGGTTTGGTTTAGTTTTGTATTGTAAAGGCAGAGTTTTGAAGGGGTGATCTTGAATTCCTGGGCTCAACAGATCCACCCACCTCAGCCTCTCAAAATTCTGGCATTATGAGGTATGAGTCACCATGCCCAGAGTAACCTTAAGGTTCTTACTTAGGAAAATCTGAAATTCACAGATAATGAAAATGTTTAATAGGGAAATAACTTTAAATGATAACTATCAGCTGGGCGTGGTGGCTCACACCTGTAATCCCAGCACTTTGGGAGGTTGAGGCGGGCAGATCATGAGGTCAGGAGTTCAAGACCAGCCTGGCCAACATGGTGAAACCAGTTCTCTACTAAATACACAAAAATTGGTCAGGCATGGTGGTGGGCACCTGTAATCTCAGCTACTCGGAGGCTGAGGAAGGAGAATCGCTTGAACCCAGGAGGTGGAGGTTGCAGTGAGCCAGGACCGCACTGTTGCACTCCAGCCTGGGGGACAGAGTGAGACTCTGATTCCAGAAAAAAAAAAAAGAAAACATACGAAGGTAAAATAATTCAGCAACCCTCGCTGCAAGAAATCTTAAGAGTCCTCCAGGTGGAAGCAAAAGGATACCAGATAAAAATGTGGACCTACACAAAGAAGTGAATATTGGAAATGGCTTTTAGAAAGCACATACTACACGTTTTCTTATTTAAATTAGATTAGATCAGATTAGATTAAATTAGATTAAATTAAATTAGAATTTAAATATTTCTAAAAATATTTGACTTAATAAAATTAATAATCATGAATTACAAACTTATAACGGGTGAAATAAAAATACTCGATAACACTAAGATAAAGGCCAGAAAGGGAGGTGTCATGTCACTTGAAAGCTGACTGTGGTGAATTAAAGATGTGTCCCAGAAACCCTAAAGCAGTCGCTGAAATAAGGAGTTATAGCTAATAAAGCAACAAAGAAAAAAAATGGAATGAAATAAAAACCATGTGATCACTGTGCTGGAACAACTGCTCTCCAGGCCTTTCCCTATAGAAGCACACAGTGGCCAGTGAGAAGTGAACAGAATGATGACTGCAGCATTGTTTGTAATTATAAAGATATAAGAAAAGGGTTTTATTTATTTAACAAACAGTGGAACAAACAAACAATGGAAGCAAGTCCTTTGCCAAAAGGAACGCTGAGGGTCATGAGACGCTACTCCTCCAAAGATTTCGGGGTTCCCAGACGCCTAGTTCTTCTGGAAGATCTTATTTTTGAGGAGCAATAGGTCCTAGCCTTTGGGGGTGCTTTCAGGTTCTCTCTCCATTTCCTCGTTCTGCTACAGTGAAAACAAAACAAAAGAAAACCAAAATACCCCCAAAACCAAAAAACCAATTCTCACTTCCAGAAGGTCCCGCCTGTGCCTCCGCGGGAGCCTTTCAGGAGATCTGGATGTCTGGCCCACCGCTCCCCGGCTTCTGTTTCTGCTTTTGCTTTTCCCTTCCCGGCTCCCGCCCTCCCGCCAGGACCCACCGCCGTCCAGCTGCGCCCCGGCCCCACCGCGCGGTAGATGCACTGGAGACCCTGCCCGTTGCCGCCCGCGGGGTACCGAGGAATCAACGTCAATAAACCCTTTGTGAAAATAACTTCCCCGTGGAAAAAGCCCCCCGATTTCCATTCTCAGGGCTCTTCAGAGGACTAAAAGCTAAAGGCGAGGATGCATTCATTCGACAAGTCCTAGTCGTGCGCCCTGCTGAGCGCCAGCCCCTGCTCCCCGCCAGGGGACCCGCGAGCGACCCTCACCCCATCCCTGCCCTGGTGGAGCCCCCGTGCGGGACACAGGGTCCGAAGACGGCAGCAGAAGCTCCACAGCGGCCCCGATAGCGACTGGGCAGGGTGAGCAGAGGCTCCCTCACTGGGTGAAGGCGGCGCAAAGAACGGGAAGAGCCATCCCGGGAGCCCGCCGTGCGCTCAGCTTCCCTTGGGCCCCTAGGGGGCTCAGGCAGGGTCGGACCAGGGAGATTCCGGGGGCTTCTGAAACAGGCGAGGGGCGGGGTGGGCGAAGGCCATTCATCTGTCCTCGCTCCGGAATCTCCCAGCGCGCGGGTGTCCAGCGTGACCGCTCCGGTCTCTCCGGTTTTCCAAGGCCTTGCTCAGTCGTCCTGCCGGCGGGCTGTGACGATGGACTAGACGGAGGAAGTTTAGTGAGTGCACCCTACCTGTGGTGCCCAGTAGGGACGCAGCACCTGTCTCTGTGGCGCAATCGGTTAGCGCGTTCGGCTGTTAACCGAAAGGTTGGTGGTTCGAGCCCACCCAGGGACGCTAGTTTGGACATTTTAAAGCATTCACGAATTGTCAATCACTAGATAAGTGGTGTAGATTTTATCTTCCCGAAGTCCTAAGCCACTAATTTATGACTGATCCGAGTCAAAGCGCAGCCCACCTCCCCGACCAGATTCTTAACCAGATGTCTTCTGAAGTGCCTGGTTTACACCTGTAAAACTCAGGAATCCTGAAACAGAGAGCTAGGAACACACTTCTGGTGTGATAAAATTCTAATTCAGTCCGTTATTCGCTTAAACAAGTAATTTATGTGCCTCTAGTTTTTCTTTTTTTAACAATAGGAGGCCAGTAGTATCCCCAGGATGTGCCTGGATTTGATATTTCTGTAGTGTAGAGAATGGATGCACCAATGAGGTTTGTATGCCTCGAATCTGAGTACATTCTGCAAATGTATATTTCACGGGAGCAGTACCAGATAATATTACAATATGAATATCTATAAAAGGAAAAATGTGCAGATGTGCAATTGAGCTTCGTGCCTCTCCATGGGACCCATGTTCACATTGATAAAGCAATCGCTCTATCAATTATAGGTGCCTGTAATCCCAGCTACTCGGGAGGCTGAAGAAGAATTGTTTCAACCTGGGAGATGGAGGCTGCAGTGAGCCGAGACTGCACCACTACACTCCAGCCTGGGCAACAGAGCGAGACTCCATCTCAAAAAAAAAAAAAAGTTTTTGAGATGAGGTTGGTTTCAGTTTTAGGATGGCAAAGAACTCTGCAGTCACCACTCTTGTACACCTGGCTGTGGTCATTGTGGTCGTGTCTTCCCCGCAGACATTTCTATAGTGTAGGGAACTGGATGCGCCATTGCTGCATTACAGTGTTTATATCATGCTTCTAATCTGAGGACACTCTGAGAACGTATCTTTCACGGGAGCAGTACCAAATAATATTCCAATATGAATATTTATAACAGGAAAAATGTGCAGATGTGCAATTAAGCTGCGTGCCTCTCCATGGGACCCATGTTCATAAAACGGTGGCATGAGGAATCATCTGAGAGTGGCGTTTGTGGCCTTCTGACGTCAAAAGCTGAAGCAGAGGACATGAAAACCCTCGCTGTACATCCTCTGTAGGCTGGCCGGATTCATTCCTAGGTCGGTGGTCACTTATCAGAAGGGAATGCCGGTTGCTTGTTTTATCAAAACCACAAAAGGGAGGGAAAGCCTCAGGCCGTTAGTTGGTAACAGTGGCGAAGCAGGTCTTTCCAAAGGGCTGGTTTGTTAACGCTGAGGAAAAACAAGCCTAATTGTTACCAGATTGTGCCATGCAGTTCCAGGTTCCTGGTGTCCCAAACCAAGAACTGCACATGGCACACACAAAGCAGCAAAGCAAAGTTTATTAAGCACAGCAACACTCTCAGAGAGGGGAGAGCAGCCTGACCTCCGGGAGATGACATCAGTATTAGTTTGGTGTATACACTGGGTCTTTTTCTGTGTGTTTTTTTCCTTCTCTTCACCAGAACGGCTAATCTTTAGGCAGTGTTTGCCTTTCGCTTGATAGGGAGATTGCTTAGTCACTTCGGCCCTTGTGCGCTTGCACGTTGCCTCCATCCCATAATTTTAAGTACATGCATGTATGCAGCCCATATGTATGGGCTTTAATGAGCTGATTATCCTATGGGGTCATGTTAAGGATACCTTTTCTCTCTAATGTACACGCCTAGCTCTGAGGAGCTGTCCCTTTACTGATTTGGATCTTGCCAGCCATGGGGTCTTTGCTATTTTTTTTTTTTTTTTTTTTTTTTTTTTGAGACAGAGTCTTGCTCTGTCACCCCGTCTGGAGCACAGTGATGCTCTCTTGGCTCATGGCAACTTCGGCCTCCCAGGTTCAAACAATTCTCCTGTCTCAGCTTCCTGAGTAGCTGGGAGTATCGGCACGTACCACTATACCCAGCTAATTTTTTCTGTGTTTTTAGTAGACATGAGATTTCACCATGTTGGCCAGGCTGGTCTTGAACTCCTGACCTCAGGGGATTCACCTACCTCTATTTCCCAAAGTGCTGGGATTACAGGTGTGAGCCGCTGCGCCCGGCCTTGCTTTTTAAATCTTTTAGTTTTGGCTGCTCGACTTCTGCCTCTCATGCTGCTTCTTGCCCACATGCCCCTTCACCTTGCTTGTTTCTGCTTTTACTCATTCTGCCTTTTATTCGACCTCCAATTCCCTCTGCTGTTCTCCTGCCTCATAATGGCAGTTAGTGAGGGAGGGGTTTTAAGGGAGCATGTGCGCTGTGCAACCTCCGATCCTGTCATAGCCAGAAAATCAGTTTTCAAGGTTTCTCTGCGGTCCTGTCAGCCAAGAGGGAGTCCAGTTGTAGGGCTTAAAGCTTATTTTTATTTCTCAATCCTGACATGAGAAGGATGGATTAATGCAGATTCTCTGCAGGTGTAAATTTCTCCTACAAAAGAATTTTCGCTGGTAGCAGTCGCTCACGCCTGTCATCCCATCACTTTGGGAGGCCGAGGTGGGCGGATCACCTGTGGTCGGGAGTTTCAGACTAGCCTGACCAACATGGTGAAACCCCGTCTCTACTAAAAATACAAAATTAGCTGGGCATGGTGGCACATGCCTGTAATCCCAGCTACTCAGGAGGCTGAGGCAGGAGAATCACTTGAACCCGGGAGGCGGAGGTTGCAGTGAGCCGAGATGGCACCATTGCACTCCAGCCCGGACAACAAGAGCAAAACTCTGTCTCACACACACACACACACACACAGATAGCTTTACAGGGTTATTTCTGTTTGCTGGCTCTCTGACAGCTACTTTGAAATATGCCAAAGAAATATATTCTGGGGTAAAATATTTTTATTTTCTTCATCTATTTACAGCCTCACCATGCTGGCAGCCCCCGATCCCAGCAGACCTGAAACCTTTGTTTTTAAAAAGCTTTCCCATTCTTCTGGTTGCCTTCAAGTCTCTGCCAAAACACAGGTAACAGAGGCTGACTCCTTGCAACAGCAAGCTCAGAATATGTAGCCTTTGCTTTTATTTTTTTTCCTTTGTGTTGGTCTTCGTTCATTTGCAGAAGCTTCGGTGCAGAGCTGACGAGGACACCATCTTTGACCAGCCCTCAGTCAGTTTCCTCTGAGCCCTTTTCTCTGTTAGTTCCTGGCCTGCCAAGTCCAGTTTTAGAAAAGAATCCTGTTGAGCTGAGTTTAGCAAGAGTCTTCCCCACCACCTTTGATAGCTAATCAAGTTCCTCTTAGTAATTTTCCATCCACTGACTTTAATATCTTGCTGGTTGGTTATAAAGCTTCATCTTTTCTTGCTTCTTTTTTTTTTTCTCATTAAACTTTTTTAATGGGTCTCGAAATTCTGTGACAAATTGTTGGTCAAGTTGTTTCATTAAAAAGTACTGATTTTAAAAACCAATGACTTAAAACTGCCACACGCAAAAAAGCAAACCAAAGTGGTCCACAAAACATTCTCCTTTCCTTCTGAAGGTGTTACGACGCATTGCTATCACTGACCAGTCTTTTACTACTAAACTTAAATGGCCAATTGAAAGAGAGTTGAGCTCAGTTCTCTGCTGGTCTCTCTTGCCTACTGTAGTACCTACATTAAAATCTGCCTCAGGTTTTTAACAAGCGTCCAGTGTAGTCCCTCTGAAACTACTTTGCAAAATTATGACAATAAGAGAAATCTGACATGGCTGACTCCATCTTGGTTCTAGCCTCGCAGGCTAGCTGCCTTCACTCATTCCTGTGCAATTGCTCCCAAGCTATTTTTGGAAAAATTTGAGTTTATAGTTGAAATCAGGCGTCCCCAACCCCTAGGGCCACAGACAGGTACTAGTCCCTGGGACTGTTAGGAACCCAGCCGAACAGCAGGCGGTGAGCTGCAGGCTTTCAAGCGTTACTACCTGAACTCTGCCTCTTGTCAGATCAGCATCGGCATCAGATTCTTATAGGAGCTCGAACCCTATTGAGAGCTGTGCATGTGAGGGATCTAGGTTCCATGCTCCTTATGAGACTCTGACTAATCCCGTGACCACCCTGTGCTATTCCTGTCTCATCTAACTAATGCCTGATGACCTGAAGTGGACAGTTTCATCCGGAAATCATACCCCTGCCCCTTGCCTAGAAAAATTGTCTTCCATGAAACCAGTCCCTGATGGCAAAAAGGTTAGGAATGGCCAAAAGATTGGTTTAAATGATAACTTCCCCAAAATGAAATTACCCCTGTGAAATTAATGAAAGGCCACCAAGTTAGGAGGATGAAAGGGGCCTGAATTCTACTAAGATGTATGCCTCGTTAGATCATTCCTAGCCATTATTCCAGAGGTCACAAGATTTGCAGCTTCCCCAGTTACTGATGGGAAGAACATCACTGTTGTAGAAGCTAAGATTGGCCTCTTGAGATATCTTTTCAGGCTTTTGCATTTCTGACTACCAGATGTCACCATTTGGCCTGAAAATCAACCAGTCCCTCAGGCCCCACCCAGAAGCTGACTCAGTGCAAGAGGGCCATTTTCCACACCCCTGAGATTTCATCCCTAACAGTCAGCACCACCCAAACCCTAGCCCCCTCCCCACCAAACTATTTTTGAAAGACCCCTTACCTCCGAGCCTTCAGTAAGATTGATTTGAGTAGTAACTCTCCCTCCCACATGTCATGGCTGGCCTGTGTCAGTTAAACTCTTTACTGCAATCCATGGTCTCCATGAACTGATTTTGTTTGTATGGTGGGCAGGAAGAACCCCTTCAGGTGGTCATATCTGCAGGATGGTGCCAGTTCTTTCTGCAAAGCCTGGTCAGATACCCAGAGAATATTTCTCCGCTACCGCCTGGACAGTGCATCTCCCTGTCGGTATCCAGGGAATGGGGCCTGGATCAAGTATTTAGTATTCGGCCGTTGCTACACTGTCACCTAATCCCTCATTTTCAACATTTTGCCACGCCTTCCAGCGGCCTAACTGGCCACCATGCCACGGAATCTGTGCGTTATGGTCTCCCAAGAGCTCACCACTCGACGTTTTGTGATTTGAGCAATGGAATAGAATCTGATACTGGTGGGCCGGGGGAGGTCCCCGAACACTGGTGGGATCTCGACCCCAGCTGTGGTGTCCAGGCTCTTGACACCATCTCAAGAAGGAAGTCAAAGATGAGTCAGTAAATAGTTAGAGAAGAGATTTATTGCAAAGCAAAAAGTACACACTCAAGAAAGGGGAGTTTGGGCAAACCCAGGAGAGAGAACAATGGGGTCTGCGGTTTCATCTTGATGTTTTCTTCAAACAAGGAGTGGAATATTCATGAAAATTCCTGGGTAAAGGTGGAGATTTCTTGGCTGTGATGCCACCCATTTTTAAATGAAATATTGGTGGTCTCAGAACTGTCCTGGCACTGGTGGGTGTGTGATTTCGTATGTTAATGAGCATATAGTGAGGTCCTAGGTGAAACCCACGTCAAATCCAGCACCACATTGGGTCCAGTCAGTCTCAGCCAGCTTGTCTACACCCTGGTTTTTCAACGTCTTCGCCCATAGCCTCGAGTCACGTAAATCTGCTGCCTAGAATTTGTTGTCCTGTGACCACTCTGTACTATTCCTGTCTCAAATCTACTTGTAAATATTCAAACGGTCTTTGACTTGGGCATTCCAGCTTTGCTTACTTCACAGCGTTTCCTGCGTTATAATCCAATACGGGGAAAGAAGATCCAGGCGTTTGTTAAACACGTCACACAAGATGTATCCCAGGTGTTTGTGTCAAATGTGAATTACTTTGTTTTTGTCTTTGCAGAATATAAAATACGAACATGAGGTCAGCACTGAGGTCTGGAGAAGGCTGTGCAGGAGATGACGTTGTCCGGCGCCACGCGTGAGAGTGTCCAATCGTCTCTTCTCGGGCAGCATATATTTCTACAATACTGAATTTGGAGGAAAAAAAACCTACAAGATTCATGAAACTGGACAACTGTTTTTACAACATTACGAGCGATAAAACCGTTATCGCTGGTTTGTATTCCTGGGAGGACCGCAGCATTCCACCAAGACAGGTGAGACTGCGGTTCTGACCTGGACGGCTGCTGTGCAGGCATCGGAGCCGTCTAGCTTCATAAATATGGTTTCTCTCGGATACTGAACGGCTTCCAATTTCAAGGGGAATGCTACATCACAAGGATAAGGATGTGAAAAGAACCAGTTTCCTTTGTAACCCTCAACGTTCTAGTCTGCGAATTAAAAAACATTATTTGAAGAATGGGGCTCGGCAACATAGAATAAGGACACGCCTCTTTGGGAGCGAACAGACCCGGGGAGGGAGGGAAGGGAGAGGCCAACGTCACTTCCCCACCAGCTCTGACAGCGGGTTGGTGGCTGAGTGGTGGAGGAGCAGAGGGGACTGGGAAGGCGCTGTCGGTGACATCACGGAGAGGGCGACTTCTATGTAGATGAGGTGGCACAGGGGCTGCTGCTTGGCCACCTGCTGCTTCGCCAGGAAGGCTTTTCTGTTTTGTGGGAGCGAGTCCAGGACAGCTAGTCGGACCCAAGAGTCCCAGCTGTGTGTCAGGGCTAGGAGGGCTGGGGGTGCGGTGCCCACGGCAAGTGACCGTGCGTGTAAAGGGTGAGGCGTATGAGGCTGTGTCGGGGCGGAGGCAGAGGAACTCATACTTACCTGGCAGGGGAGATACCATGATCACGAAGGTGGTTTTCCCAGGGCGAGGCTTATCCATTGCACTCCGGATGTGCTGACCCCTGCGATTTCCCCAAATGTGGGAAACTCGACTGCATAATTTGTGGTAGTGGGGGACTGCGTTCGCGCTTTCCCCTGTTTTTTTTTTGTGGTACGAATAACAGATAAGCATTTGTTTCTGTTAACAGGCACAGAGGTTTGTGCTGATTCTATGGTGTGGTTTGCTGTTTGGTCACTTCCAGACCTTGTTATTTCAGACCACAGCGGGTGTTGCTGAAACAAGGGTGGTAAACACCATGATGCTGTTGGAAAATTTAAAAGGGTAACATCCCCCACCTGCTGTCAGGATTCCAACCTGCCCTCTTGCCCTCAATTCTTGACCCATGATTTAAATGCCCAAAAGCGGATGTATTCAAATTACAGTGCACTTAACTGTTCTGCACCAGCCTTTATTTTTTTCTCTTGAAAACATTACCATCCACGGTCCTATAAATGTCTAAGGGCATCGAATGATCAAGTGCAATGTTATTATTATTATTTCTCATCGATTTACGCCTGAGAAAACTAATTTCATGGTATTCTCAAGACTAGAGGTGATTCAACAAGTCACAGCAGCTGGAGACTTAACTGAGGCCTCTCACTCTCTCCTTCTCTCTGGTCGCTCTGTGATTCCCTTTTTTCTTCTTGAGACAGAGTCTCACCTTATCACCCAGGCTGGAGTGCAGTGGTGCAATCTTAGCTCACTGCAACCTCCGCCTCCCAGGTTTAAATGATTCTCATGCCTCAGCCTCCTGAGTAGCTGGAATTACAGGCACATACCACAACACCTTTTCAGTAGAGGTCGGGTTTTGCCGTGTTGCCCAGGCTGGTCTGGAACTCCTGGACTCAGGCGATCCACCCACCTCTGCCTTGTGAGGTGCTGGGATTACAGGTGTGAGCCACCACACCTGGCTGTAATGCCCTTTCCATTGGACTTTTAGGCACTCTTTTTTTTTTTTTTTGAGACGGAGTTTCACTCTTGTTACCTAGGCTGGAGTGCAATGGCGCGATCTCGGCTCACCACAACCTCTGCCTCCTGGGTTCAAGCAATTCTCCTGCCTCAGCCTCCCGAGTAGCTGGGACTACAGGCACGTGCCACCGTGCCCAGCTAATTTTTGTATTTTTAGTAGAGACGGGGTTTCACCATGTTAACCAGGATGGTCTCGATCTCTTGACCTCGTGATCCACCCGCCTCGGCCTCCCAAAGTGCTGGGATTATAAGCGTGAGCCACCGCCCCCAGCCAGGCACTCTTAAACATTCCTTAGAAAGGTGACTCCTTTCCTCCCCTGTCCCCAGCGTGGGACAGGGTTATCCAGGAATGAGCCTTTCTGGCAAAGAGGGATACCCTGACTAAGTTTTTGATCATCAATGCTTCCAACAAGAAAAATTTTAAAAACTTTTTTTTATCTGACGCATCAGCCTTCCCAAAGGCAGACAGAAGCCCACGTCTCTGTCAGAACCTCGGTATGTTGGATGGGCCTGGAAACCATATCCAAGCAGTTGTTAGCCACTGGATTGGTGGGCTGCTTTTGTTCAGAAACCTCTCCATCAGGAATCCGAAGCATACGTTAGTGATGACCGTCCCGGATCAAGGGACATTTCTTAAACATTCTCAAAACCTGTTTGCTTATCAGTAAAGCACTGAAAGTTGCTTTCGGTTTTGCTTCATATATTTTATGTTTGAGCAAGGCAGTGTCTGCTGCTGGGGTTAGAGAAGTAAATGGCTCATCTTCATCCAACTGCATCAGTCCGTAGGGCTTCCACTCGCAGTGTCCTGAACAGTCCGTGGGCATCCTGTGCTTTCTAGCCAGGTTTCTTTGGAGCCGCAGGGTTTCTGCACCCGCACCCTGGTCGGAATGGCAGAGGCTTCTCCGGACATGCGGATCTGAGTGCCATTCCCGGGGTAGCCACCAGGGGACGCCATAGGCCGTCCCACCCACCCCCACTACCTGGCCGACCACAACCAACCGGCACCCATCCTGACCCCGTCCTCCGTTACTTCAGTGTGAGCCGGGGAGTTTCTATTCACTAGGACATTACAAATCACAAGTGAGTGGGGTCAGAAAACACACCCTGGGAGAGGTTGGCAAAATGCCCAGAAGCGCCATCACCAAGCCTGGGGCTTTCTTGTGTAGTGGAATATTCGTGTTCATGTAGCGCAGGGACAAAACCAATGAGATACTTGCGGGAGTTAAAAAGAGATGAATTTCCAATGCCATTTGAGAAGGGGTGTTAAGGAATCTGCCAGGGTGCTGATGCGTGTCAGGTGCACACCGCAGGTTGAGAGAGAGCTAAGTATTTTCTGTCCATGAAGGTGATAAGCGAGGGCCTGAAGAAAGAGGGACGCGGAGGACACAGGCGGCAGAAATAGGAAGAGGCGGTGGGGGGGTGGGAGGGATGGGTCGGGGTGCTTTCTAGAAGGTTGCCGGGCAATGGATGTAGGATGTGGAAGCGATCCATCGAACAAGGAAACTGCCACTTAAGTGAAGCCTGAAGAAAGACGAGCTATGTAAACGACAGGAGATAGTAGGGAAACTAGACCCGGCTCCTTATCAAACTTCCGGCCTTCTATTTCAGGAAGGATGGCAGGGCACTTCTGCTAAGGCAGGTGAGATTGCAGTTCTAACCTGTGGGCCTCGATCAATCTGCGCAAGGGCACCTGGGCGCCGGCAGAGCCGTTCCCCTACACGAAGTAAGCGGGTTGTATTTACAACTGAAGTGGACCCCTAAGCCTCAAAGGCCCTGCTTTGATCCCAAAGATGAGCGCCCGTCTACATAGTTTCCACCTGGTCCTATGAGGTGAAAACACATTTCTCAGTAGCACAGAAATCCGCGGAACTCTAAAAGGTCACATTGACGGTATAGGGAAATAAAACACGAAAGTTTTCACAGAGCGTGAGAATCCGAGACTACAGGCCACAAAAGAACCTCCATAAAAAGCAGAAAGAGAAAACCAGTGAGACCACGTTTGTCTGAGGCACTGTTACTGTTCAGCAAAAAAAACAGCAACACAACTCTTAACCTTGCCCAACCTTTTTGGCAAGAACTAAGACATGAAGCAAAACACGAAAACATGCGACAACCAGTTTTACTGCTTCTCTTTTTAGGTACTACGAAAATCAGGGGAAAGCGCGAACGCAGTCCCCCACTACCACAAATTATGCAGTCGAGTTTCCCACATTTGGGGAAATCGCAGAGGTCAGCACATCCGGAGTGCAATGGATAAGCCTCGCCCTGGGAAAACCACCTTCGTGATCATGGTATCTCCCCTGCCAGGTAAGTATGAGTTCTGTTGCCTCCGCCCCGACACAGCCTCATACTCCTCACCCTTTACACGCACGGTCACTCGCCGCGGGCACCGCACCCCCAGCCCTCCTAGCCCTGACACACAGCTGGGACTCTTGGGTCCGACCAGCGGTCCTGGACTCGCTCCCACAAAACAGAAAGCCTTCCTGACGAAGCAGCAGCCCCTGAGCCGCCTCATCTACATAGAAGTCGCCCTCTCCGTGATGTCACCGACAGCGCCTTCCCAGTCCCGTCTGCTCTTCCGCCACTCAGCCGACCGACCCGCTGCCGGAGCCGGCGGGGAAGTGACGTTGGCCTCTCCCTTCCCTCCCCGCGTCTGTTCGCTCCCAAAGAAGCGGGTCGTTATCCTTTGTTACCGAGCACCCCTGAGGCTGCCAGCTGGAGCCTGCGCATCCTTCCTCAAATAATGGCCTTTAATTCGCAGACTAGTTTAGGATTACAAAGAAAACTGGTTCTTTTCACATGGCTATCCTGGTGATGTAGCATTCCACTTGAAACTGAAAGTCCTTCAATATCAGAGAGAAACAGTGTTTCAAAAAATAACCAACAATAACAACAGAAGGAAACCACTGCAAATCCTAATGCCTTAGCCTTAACTTAATGTGTGTTTAATGCCTTCGCCTTAATTTAATGTGAGTCTAAGCTCAATTTTACAAAAACATATTTACATATGGCCTTCTTTATTGATTTTTCTTCTGCGGGGGTGGGCAGGGGACAGTCTAGCTAAAATATACATTCTTCTCTCTGTAGATACAGCAGAAGAACACGACTCCATCAGCGTTGCCCCGATGTCAACAAAAGTGATTTTGAACTTAAGGTGATCAGAAATCTTACATAACTGTACTTTTTCTGTACTGGTGGTATGGTCTATGCTATGCATGTATGATTTTTTAAAAAAAAGAGAGTAACTTTAAAATGGTTTGGAAGAAAAATTGTACATGTGTGAATAACACTTAATTCCAGGTGGTGGAAATATGGATGACTGGTTATTTTCGTCTTTCTGTATCTTATATTTTTAAATGGGGAAAAACTCAATGACCTGGAAGTGAAAGAACAGATTAGCTATGGAAGGGGTGTGGGGCAGGTGAGAGGAAAATGTGAAGGGGAGGACAAACCCGGTTCTGGCAGGAATCGTGTTTAAGTTGAAGGTATCTGGGGAGCAGTTTTTCGGAGAAGGATATGGGGAGACAGGAGAATCATGAAAATATTTAGACAGTGTACTGCCTGTCATATCATTCCTCCTCCTTTTGCATTTCTTCAAAAGAAATACATGGACTTATATTTCTTTTCAAGCATATGTGCCATTTGTGTTTTTCTTTCATTAATGTAACTGGTGGGTTTATCTTACAGGTTGCCCAGAAAAGTCAATGGAGCTGAGAACACCAGGCTTCCTGCAATAGAGAAAGGATCTAATGCATGCAGAGCCAGCTAAGCAACAGGACAGAGGTTCATTATTAAATCTGTCTCCCCGCCCCACCGCAAATTCAGAGACTAGGGTTTTTTAAAGGATAGTTTGGCCGGCAGAGGGCTAGGAAGTGGGGAAAACTGATTGGTTGGGTTGGGGATGAAATCACAGGGAGTTGGAGCTTGTCTTCTTGCACTGAGTCAGTCCCTGGGTGGAGGCCACAGAACCAGATGAGCCAGTTCACCTGTCTGGGTGGCACCAGCTAGTTCGTCATAAGGCAGGGTCTGAAAAATACCTTGAACGCCAATCTTAGGTTTTATACGAATGATGTTATTTATCATTCTGGGAGCAACTGGGGAGCTTAGGAATGGTGTGGCTTCTGGCTGCATGGCTCCTGAGCCGTAATTTTCAATCTTGTGTCTAATTTGTTAGCTTTGCTAAGGAGCTCTGATGCCCATGAAAGGAAGGAGTTTGTCTCAGGAAGGAGCTGTTATCATCTTTGTTTCAGACTTAGATTTGACAGTAAATTTCTCCCATATTTAGCCTGGCCTATGCCCAGGAATACCAAGGGCAGCTTGGAGGTTAGAAGCAAGTGCAGTGCTCAGAGTCACTTAGCCAGGGAAGGAGGATTTCAAAGTAGGAATTTGAACTGAAGGCAGCCTGGCTCCAGAAGGCATTCTCAGAACCACTGCGTTTATACGGCTCCTGACGAAAGTGCCCTTGCAAAAACTATGACAGTGAGAAAAACCTGACATAGGAAAAGTGTGACTGTCAAAGAAATCTGACCTGAGTGACCCTGAGCCGGTTACTTAACATCTCTGCATCCCAGTCTTCTCATGTGGAAGATGAAGATGATGGTGTGACCTTGGCCTGTAAGGACTAAATAATCACACACACTCATCAGCTGTGCCTGCCATGTGGCACTTTGCATATCAGGCACAGTCGGGTGATGTGGATCTGTTACTCATTTGCATGTTAGCTCTTGTAGTTTCCTGCAGCAGTGCGCAAAGAGCGGACATGTCCAGGTGCCGGGGCTCATGCCTGTAATCCCAGCACTATGGGAGGCCGAGGTAGGCGGAGACACTGAGGTCAGGAGTTCGAGACTAGCCTGGCCATCACGGCGAAACTCCGTCTCCACTAAAAATACAAAAAATAGCCCCCCATTGTGGTGCATCTGTAATCCCAGCTACTCGGGAGGCTGAGGCAGAAGAATCACTTGAACCGAGGAGGCAGAGGTTGCAGTGAGCTGTGATTGCACCACTATCACTATAGCCTGGGTGATAGAGCAAGACTCCATCTCCAAAAAAACAAACAGAAAGAGCAGTGATGAAAAGATGTGATGAAAACCAGTTGTGTTGAAGTCACAGCAGGGATACTTTCCAGTGGCCACGCACCCTCCCAGGGAGACTGCGACAATCCTCTCACCAGCAGTGATCTCCTGGGGTGGGAGGTCCCAGGAAGGCCCCTCAATCTTCAGCAGGTTTGACCCTCAAGGAGCTTCAGGGAATGAGCTATAGAAGTGTTTCTCTGGCTGTGCATGGTGGCTCATGTCTGTAATCCCAGCACTTTGAGAGGCCAAGGTGGGAGGATCACGTGAGGTCAGGAGTTCAACACCAGCCTGACCAACATGGAGAAACCCCGTCTCTACTAAAAATATGAAATTAGCTGGGCATGATGGTGCATGCCTGTAATCCCAGCTACCTGGGAGGCTGAGGCAGGAGAATCACTTGAACCCGGGAGTTGGAGGTTGCGGTGAGCCAAGATCACACCATTGCCCTTTAGCCTGGGCAACAAGTGAAACTTGGTCTCAAAAAACAAAACAAAACAAAATGCTGTTTCTCTCTGGGAGGAACTGGGACTTTATTAGCTCATCTCTTCAGCTCATCTGAAGGAAATCAGTGATTCAATTTCTTGCTTCAAATCAGCCTCGATAAAATTTCTGTAGTTTTAAAGTGGAAGACATCTGTACACGTAGGGGAGGAAATACGACTTTTCCTCACTCAGCCTAGGTTCACTGCTGAGATCCTTACAGCAAAAGTCAGATTAACAAGAGAAAAGCATACCTAGTTATTTAATGTCAGTTTCACATGATGGGAGCGCCTTCCAAAGGAAATGAAGGCCCATGGAAACAGCTAAACCTCAGGGTTATTTTCCTTTTTTTTTTTTTTTCTTTAACAGTAGGTTAGATGAAGAGTGGATAGTCATAGAGAAGTGTGACGGAATGAAAAGAGTACAATGTGGGGAACCCCCCATAGAGGTACCGAGGAAGGAGAGCTAAGCAGAATCCTGGCACAATTAAGGCCTGGAGAATATCTCACTTTATAGAAATAGGGCTTGGAGAATATCTCGGTTTATAGTGTTACTACTCAGTGATTTCCCTTTATACAATCCTTTCTATATAATCATATATTAGCTCATAGAATGAGTGCCTAAAGAATATCTTACCATTCAGTTATTTCCATATATATATATATATATATATATATATATATATATAAATAGAATGATATCTTAGTTTATAATCAGAGGAATGCCTAGAGCAGACACAGTGCACAGCATGATTTAAGGGAAAAACAGTTATACTAGGACAAGAATCCTTGGCCCAGGCGGCAGCGTTCAGTATCTTAAAGATACCTGCTGTATGGCAGGCTTGGGGCGAGAGCCACTCCTCCTGATAAAGGAGTTGTAGGACCTTGCTCCAGTTCTTGTGGAAGGCTGCCCTCAGAACGGCAATCGCACCTTGGCGACTGTGAACTTTATCAGTTCTTGTTACTGTGCTGCTCGAAAAGCATTCCCCTATAGAACTCATTGGAAGCTGCCACCAGGTGGTGTAGACCCTGACAGCTCTGTCACTGCTGTGTGACTTAAAGCATCCTCCTATAAATCTTCTTAGTAGCTTGCCCATAGATACAGGTATTGCACACTGCACCCTCTTCACTGCACATGGCCCACCTCCATGCCTTGGTGACCTAATGGGGGTGAACCCCTTACTGCACATGGCCCTTGCCTCGATGACCTAATGGTAATGGACTCCCTGCTGTGCACTGTCCTCCTCCCAGCCTAGGTGACCTAATGGGGGTGGACCCCTTGTTTTATTGCTTACGACCCTATCACTATCCTTAAAGATGACTTCACTCACTGCCTTGCCCCTAATTTAAACAAAATAAATATTCACGCTTCTGGACATTCAGGGCCTCACCTGGCTCCACTCATAGGTGGCGTGGCCCCCCCGAGCCCAGCTGCATTTTTCCTTGTACTTCTGGGTCCTGTCTCTTTATTTCTCGGATCCTGTGCCTCAGCACAGCATAAGGCACACTCCATGACCCTGCGAGCCCTCAGCCCTACAGTACGATCTAATGGTAATAAACTGGGGAAAACATAGTCAGGCCTCTATGTTCAGACTCTTCTCTGTGTCCCTGTATCTTCAGACACAACGATGCACCTTTCCTCTGGGTACAGAGAGGGCACCTCTCACATGAGAGCCTTATGATTGGCTTCAGGGAAGAAGGGCAGGGGGAGGTGACAGTGGCCTTCCTGCTTCTGTTGTTTTCTCAAATCCCTTTAGTATAAAATATTTAAGAGCCCAGGGTGTTATATTTTGGAGTAGCGTGTCCTGAACCCCGTCATTCACATGCTACAAAACCCAGAACCTTTGAGGAATGATACATATGACTATAAAATATTTAAATGTGAAATACAAATGATGGCTGGGCACACAGGCCAGCACTTAATCCCAACACTTTGGGAGGCCCAGGCAGGCAGATCGCTTGAGTCCAGGAGTTCAAGACCAACCTGGTCAACATGGCAAAACCCCCATTGCTACAAAATATACAAAAATTAGCTGGACACCGTGTTGTACACCTGTGATCCCAGCTACTTGAGGAGGGTGGGCTGAGGATCAACTTAAACAATGTCATGTGTAAAAACAAATGTTTTATTTTTTCCTTTAAGTGTAGTCAAGTAAGCAGCGGGAGTGGGGAAGGAACAAAGAAATCTGTAAGGAATTGTGATCAATTGCTTGTAAACAGGAGTGATTTGCATGCACTATACACTGTTATGGAAGTCACACATGCTGCAAAGCTGGTGGTGAACAGCAGCAGTCACGGCAGCGTCCTGGCCCCGCACTTCTCTCTAGGGATAACAATTTTCAATGCACCTGCTCCTCTTTGACTGTGCAATTTTCCATCCCAGGCCCTTCAGTCCAGCCTGCAAAGGGAAATGGAGTGTATGTGTTTTCCCTCCTGCCGGTCCACTCCAAGGAGCCACCAAGGCACCTGTCTCCCACCCCCCCACCTCACCTCCCCACACCCTCCAAACTGACCCCCTCAAAGACTGCGGTGTTTTTCAGTCCTTTGTAACTGCTGAAAATTCTCATATTTTCAAAATATGAAAATCAGAGCGATGGTCCTGAGCGCCTGGAGGGACATCTTAGCTCGCTCTCAACACCCACCATGAGCCTCATGCTAAGTGTTCTGCCGCGCAGAAGAAAACATTTTTGCATCTGTCTCATCCTAAGGCTTCGTCTTCTTGGGGCGGGGTTCTGGCCGGTTGAGGGGGAGCCCCAGCGTCCGACACTCATCCCTCTGGGCTGCTCAGCCTCCTCTTCCCTGTGGCCCTGCAGGAGCTCCTTCCAGGCTACGGAGCTTAAGAGGCCGCTGCGCGGATTTCTCTTTCCGGCTGAGATCTTGGGACCAAAGAATGAGATTTCCAGAGTCAGGTTCCAAAGCTTAGTGAAACAGCGACAAAGAGCCCGCAATAGAGACGTGGGAGCTAGAAATTCGGCATAAAATCTGAATATGAAGAACAGTAAATTAATATTCGGAATAGGATGAGCCATCTGAATAAAACAGTATTACTCCTAAGTTGGGTCTCCAGCCATCGACCCCACACCCAGACACGATCACCAATGACTGACCGAGCTAACCCCACCAAACTTTCATGCCATCATTCCTTACCAAAAAGACAGTGGGTGCCATTACGAGATGTTCTGGGTGAAAGGCATCTCCGGTCTAGGATTGAGGGGCAGCAGCCATTTTAGTGGAGGAGACCTCTCACCCCAAAACCCAGGGTCACGGGGTGGGGGCTTCCTGGGTTGCTGGGGCACTGGCTCTGGGCTCTGGCCCTCCGACTGCATGGGGTCAGGAGGCCCGCTCAGGACGAGGACCCTACCCTCCAGGCTTGGTGACTACGATTGGAGGTTTCGGCAATTTCCCTGTGGACCAGGCCACTGTGAGAACCCAGTTTTTGGGAGCCAGTCCCCTGACGAGGGGATAGGAGAGCACAAGTGACATCACCGGGTACGCATTGCGAGGCGGGAGCAGGAGGGACGCGGAGACTTGCAGCAGCCACACCCTGCAGGGAACCCTCCCGGTACCCAAACCTTTCCCTCCTCTGACCCAGGACTTGGAACAAAGGGCAAACGGAATCCACACCCCTTTCCGTTTATCTTTGAGGCGGGAGTTTGCCTCCTGGAACGCCTTCTGGCTCCCGTGCAAAAGACCGGCTTTTGTGCACAGCAAACGACAAGGTCCCACCGAGATTTGAACTCGGATCGCTGGATTCAGAGTCCAGAGTGCTCACCATTACACCATGGAACCGCCTGCCGACAGCACTCTCGGTTATTGGCATTCACAAGTGAATTCTCAGCCTCCAGCGTCACCAGAATTTCCTTCGCAGCTGTTTTCTTTGGTCACACAGGACCTGAGTACCTTTAAACTACAACAGGAGGAGTCGCCCCTGACTCGCGTCTCTCTGCTCTTCTCTTTAGGTTTCCATCTCAGAGAATGAGATGAAGCAGCTTTTGGGATTAGGAACCCGGAAGAGCTAGATTTAGGCCTCCACAAAAGCCGCCAGTTCTCCCAGTTGCCGGAGTTTCCTGCCCCGAGGTGAGAATTCTGCCAAGCCCCCTACCCGCTGGGGTTTCTTTTTCTTTGCAACTGACCTCTTCCCTTTGTGCATGGAGCACTGCTGACCATTTCCAGAACGGGATCTGGAGTATGCTGGGCTTTCTGCTCTTCTTCTTCTGCCTTCTCCTCCTCCTCTATCTCCTCCCCCTTCTCCTGCTCCTGTCACTCCATTTCCAACCCCCGTCCTGCCCCCTGTCTTCCTCACAGCCCCCCACACCCATTTCCCAGCCCCTCCAGCTCTCTATCCTTCCTGCCTCCTCCTCCTCCTCCACTCCTTCTGGCCCCCGTTCCTCTTCCTTCTCCAGGCTCCCACTCTACCCACCACCGACCTCCCACGCAGCCTACACTCACAGAAAAATGGCCCACCACGGTCGGAGAGGAAGTGGAGGCGGATGTTTCTAGTCAGGACATTTGGGGGCTCTTCACTGGTGAGTGTGAGTGCAGCGACACCAACAGAGGCGATGGACGTCAGCCAGTCCTCAGGGCCTGGGCAGGACCGGCAGATCCAAGGCCACCCCATATCTGGGGCGACGCAAAAGCGTCATGCTCCCATTCCAGAAGGCCGAGGAAATTGACAGCAGCGGGAGCCCTTTTCTTTGCAAGTCCAGTTCCGAGTGGAAGCATCACGATTTCTCCTTCCAGCCACCGCGAGGTCAAGACACAGGGATTTGCATCACCCAGGACTCAGCCAGTACCCCGGACGCCTGGCTAGGGCCTGTGCAGAGAAAAGCTACACGTGGGGCCCATTTCCCCCTAGGCAGAGGCTCCTGGGGATGTGGGCGCTCACCAAGAGATTGCCCCTTCCATCCTCCTGAGGCCGTGTGGAGCCTCAGCACTGCTACCTCTTGGACTTCACCCGGGGAGGCCACCGGCTCCCGCTGTTCAGGGCTTCCAGTGAGGTCTCCAAGGCTCTGATTTTTGAATCGTCCTGATGTGGTGCACCAAGAGCTGCCTCCCACAAAGTGAGCAGATGTGAAGAGCCGGCAGATCCAAAAGGTGAAATCACAAGGCATTACCAGCTAGATAGGGACAGCGTCCCCTCTCTATTATAATTTAGATTCAAAGGGAAGATGTCATGGTCCCTAAACATCACAGCGTGACCAGGACAGGGCACCCATGACCTGCAGTGCCCTTGCCCCTGGTTAGGTGTAAGTTATTTTACTTGAGCAGACAAGTGTTCTCTTCTGGATTTTTCCTCAGTGGCTAGATCTCTCTCTCCCGATCTCCCTCTCTCTGTCTCTCTCTGTCTCTCTCTCTCTCTCTGTGTCTCTCTCTCTCCCTCTCTCTGTCTCTCTCTGTGTGTCTCTCTCTCTCCCTCTCTCTGTCTCTCTCTGTCTATCTCTGTCTCTCTCTCTCTCCCTCTCTCTGTCTCTCTCTCTCCCTCTCTCTGTCTCTCTCTCTCCCTCTCTCTGTCTCTCTCTCCCTCTCTCTCTGTCTCTGTCTCTCTCCCCTCTCTCTGTGTGTGTGTCTCTCTCTCCCTCTCTCTGTCTCTTTCTCTCTCTGTCTCTCTCTGTCTCTCTCCCTCTCTCTCTGTCTCTGTCTCTCTCTCCCTCTCTCTCTGTCTCTGTCTCTCTCCCTCTCTCTGTCTCTCTCTGTCTCTCTCTCCCTCTCTCTCTGTCTCTCTCTCCTCCTGAGCCCCCTCATTCTCTACCCTCCTTTATTTTCTCTCTCTGTTTCCGCTCTGCTGTCCCACTGCCACCTGCTTTCTCCGCTTTAGCGTTCATGGTCCCCCCTTCCCTGCCCACTGGCATCCCCCAAGCTAACGCTGCTGCACTGTCCTGGGCGGGGAGATGTGTGTGGCTGTGGCTGGCGCCCTCTAGACATGTCCAGGGTGGGGAACATGGAGCAGCTGCCAGTATAATGGTTTGAAAGGATGGCCACTCTCGAAAGCCTTTCACATCTCTCAGTCCGGGATCTTTTGGGACTAGAAAGTTCTGGGCCACAGTGGAATTCTTGTTTTCCAGGGCCGTGTGGGGGATGCCTCCTTTCACTGAGCTGTCATGGCGTGGCTATGAAGTGCCGGGCCCTGCTCTGGGATAGGGATATCATTGTGAGCGAGTCTCAAGTCACGACTCATGGGGTGGGTCTGGAGCCCACCTCTGCAGGCTTCGAGAGGTGTCAGAGAGAAAGGGGCATGGCCAGTTTGCGTCCTTCCCAGGTGACTACTCATTGGGTCCTGGGGAAGTAGGAGCCGGTGCAAGGAGAGAAGCCCCGTGAGAAAGCAAATGGACAACATCAGAGCTGGGGCTGAGGGCCCCACCCGCAGTGGGGCGGCTTCCGATGCAGGCAACGGGCGGCGGGGAAGGTCATGGCCTGGCGTTCTGGTGTCCGGTGCCCCAGCTCCTTCATGTGGATGTCCAAACTTACCAAAGGCCAGATTCAATATCTCCAATCCCAGTGAATTCTGACTGTGTCCTTAGAGGAGAAAGGAGAGGTTGGGGAGCAGCTTCTCACCCCACGCTAACTGTATTGGGTGTTACAGTATCATTTCTCTGTGCTATGATTAGTTAGCATGTGGCCATGAACGGAAAGGATTGATGGCTTAGGCCCATTCCCAGATATTCTAGTCTTCACCTAAGTTCCCTCCCTTCCTTCCTCCCTCTCTCCTTTTTTCTTTCCTTCCCTTTCTTTCTTTCTTTTTTTTTGAAACGGAGTCTCTCTCTGACAGCAGGCTGGAGTGCAGTAGTATGATCTCAGCTCACTACAACCTCCGCCTCCCGGGTTCCAGTGATTCTCCTGCCTCAGCCTCCCAAGTAGGTGGGACTGCAGGACAGCGCCACCATGCCCAGCTCATTTTTGTATTTTTAAGTAGAGACAGGGTTTCAACATATTGGCCAGGCTGGTCTCGAACTCCTGACCTCAGGTGATTTGCTCACCTTGGCCTCCCAAAGTGCTGGGATTACAGGCGTGAGCCACTCTCCCAGCTTCCCTTTCTTTTTAAATAGACCACTTTGCTCTGAAACCTAAGTTCTTTTTCTGACTCCTAATTCTCTCTCAGAATTTGCCAAAATCTCTGAGGCTACCTTTATCTTTCAGTCAGGGAGCTTATTCTGTAGCCTGCGGCTCCTCCCCGTCTCCTTCTCCTTTGATCTGTGGTTCCAAGTATTCGCCAAGTTCTGCCATCCAAGCTGGTTTCGACCCATCCTTACCAGAACCTGCACTGTCTGGAGTGCTGATGCCACAGTGACCTAACTGATCTGCCCTCTGGATTCCAGGGGCACCCCCGGGACAGAGGGTGAAGCGCAGACATTGGAATCTTCAACTGCTCTGACTCCAGCTTGTGCATCTCAAGGCCCAGTATTAACCACACAATATCAGGAAGCCGCCAAAGACTGCATTGGGAGCCTTCACATTCTAATTTAGAAAACTTTATAGATACCACTTTAGAGAGCAGTTCTAGGCTTACAGATAAATTGAGCAGAGACTGTAGAGAGTTCCCATGTGCATCCCTGTCCTTCAATACACAATTTCCGCCATTAGTATCTTGCAATAGTGTGGTACATTTGTTACATTGGATAAACCAATATTGATGATTATAATTAACTAAAGTCTATAGTTTACATTAAGCATTCCATCTTTTATCTTTTTTTCTTTTTTAACAATTCTGTGGGTTTTTAAAATTGACGGTGTCATGAATCCCCAGTACAGTATCATATGTAATAGTTTCACAGCTGAAAACTCCCTGTGCGTCACGAATCCACCCCTCCTTTCCCTCCTTCACCCTTGGCAACCTCTGATGATTTTACTGTATCTTTTTGACTTTCTCAGAATGTCCTACAGTTGGAATGACAGGGTATGTAGGTTTTCAGGCTGGCTTCTTTCAGGCGTTATCAATTGAACATTCCTTTAGGTCTTTTCATGGCTTGATAACTAATTTCTTTTCATCACCGACTAGCCTTCCAGTGTATGGATACAGCACAATTCTGTTTATCCATTCATTTGTTGAGAAGGACATTTTGGTTACTTCTAGTTTTTGATGAGAAGAAATGAAACTGCTGTAAATATTTGTGTGCAGGTTTTTGAGTGAACATAAGTTTTCCTCTCATTTGGCTAATCAAACTGCCATTGCGAGATTATATAGCAAGACTATATTTACCTTTAAAAAACAAAAAAAAAAAAACCAAAAAACTTCCAAAAGCGTTTTCTAAAGTGATTGTACTCTGTTGCATTTCTACCAACAATCAGTGAGAGTTCCTGTAGCTCTGTTTGTGTGACAGCTTTTGAGATTTTCACTTTCTACAGATTTTAGCCACTGTAATAGGTGTGATCTGTTACCTCTTTGCTTCCACAAGCAATTTTCTAATGACAGATGACTTTGAGTTTCTCTTTCATATACCTATTTGCTATCTGTTTATCTTTTTGGCGAGGTGTTCAGATCTTTTGCCCACTTTTAAATCGGGTTGTTCACTTTCTTATTATTGAGTTTGAAAAGTTCTTCGTTTATTTTGGACACAAGCACTTTATCAGATCTGTATTTTGCAAGAATGTTCTGCCGATCCTGGGAATCAATGGCCCTTCCAAAGTGGGGAAGGAAGGGGGGCCAGGAATCTCTAATCCAGGTGTTGGTGGTCGTGGTGCTGTGAGGGGAGGAGGCGGTGGGGTCTTTTCATGCTCCCTCAGGGTCAAGTGGAAATCCAGATGCTCCAGCCCAGTGAGGTGAGCAAGAGCCTGGGGTTTGGGATCAAATCTGCTCTCAGGTCCAGGGTCTATCCCGCACTCATTATTCACCTTGGCCAAGTCATTTGCGGTGCTGGTATTTTCATCAGAAGTTCCACCATCTGAGAGACCTGAAAACTCATATCCACGTCCAATCTTTGTTGATAACATTACTATACCTTCCAAAGGGCTAATTCAATAAAAATTGCTCAATAAATATATGAATAGATGTTACCTAATTCTGTTCTCTTTCTGGTAAATTAGCACTTAGGAAGTGACATCACATGCATTGTTTCATGTGAAAAAGAGCAACTGTTAGGATCTCTACTTGCTTTTTTTTTTTTTTTTTTTTGAGACGGAGTTTCACTCTTGTTACCCAGGCTGGAGTGCAATGGCGCGATCTCGGCTCACCGCAACCTCCGCCCCCTGGGTTCAGGCAATTCTCCTGCCTCAGCCTCCTGAGTAGCTGGGATTACAGGCACGCACCACCATGCCCAGCTAATTTTTTTGTATTTTTAGTAGAGACTGGGTTTCACCATGTTGACCAGGATGGTCTCGATCTCTTGACCTCGTGATCCACCCGCCTTGGCCTCCCAACGTGCTGGGATTACAGGCGTGAGCCACTGCGCCCGGCCGGATCTCTACTTTCTAGGGACCACTCTTCCTGTGTTTTCTTAGAAAGTCTCTTTCGCCAGTTTTCTTCATCTCTGTCAACATCCCTTTTTAAGTTAGTTTTCCCCCGTCAAGCACTTTCAGTAACAACGTATTAGGCACATTCAGTAAAAGTGCAAATCCTGGGCCCACAAGTCAGTCTCCTGACATATCCAGCTTCTTGCTCTGTTTTTCCCCCTCATTTTGAAATAAAACAATAAAGCGCAACCTTCTCATGTGAAGTGTACAAATCTGTCTCTTTTACGAAACTCCATTTAGTCCATCATCTCCACTCATGTCCACGGCCCTGTCCTCAGTTTCCTTCTCACAGGGATCCACTTCCGCTCGGATTTCCTTAAAACCCTGGGTGGTGTTCATCCTTACTCTCCTCCCCACTCCATGTCTCCTCCTGAAGCCTCTGGGGCTGCCTGGTGCTCATCTGTCAGGTGATGCCCTCAGCTGAGGAATGAGGGGAGCCCTGTCCTCAGGAGGAGAGAGGTCACGTGAGATAAGGAGCAGCATCTGGGTCTGTGGAGAGGACACAGGGAAGGCGCTCAGTGAGTGTCGGGGGATGCACAGTCCCTGACACGTGCCGTGAGAACTTCGAGTATTGAAACTGATTTCTTCACTTGTGTCTCTTTGCTTTCCCATGGATTCCCACACCCCCAGTCAGGACTCACCCCGCTGGCTCCAACACTCTCACCTGCTGGTTTTCCCAGGAATCCAGAGCACTGACCAGGCGCCAGGCAACAGGACAGAGGGAATGCCTGTTGTTTCATTCTCCTTTACCTGGAGACTTCTCCCTGCTGTCTAATAGGGCATTTGTTCCCTACCACGCCTTCTCTATCTCATTCGTCTTATTTTTCTACAATTTCTTCCAATTTCAATGGACCAGATTATAACGTTAGTGATTATAAAGTTAACCTCTTCCACATCCCTATGTAATACTTTCTTTCAATAGATTTTTATATATAAATATATGCATTTATGTCATTTGTCATATACGTTATGTATATTTGGCATGTGTTTTTAATAAAATGTATATATATGTGATATGCATATCTGGATGATAGTTTCATAAATATCCCATGTTTAGTCTTCCCAGGTCTTTTCTCTCATATGTGCATTTAGTGTTGATTTTCCTTGTTGTTTAGAATCCCCTCCCTCTGAAAACACAGCCTGTGTTCACTGTGATTTCCTTGCCTTGGCCTTATCTACCTGGAAGCTATTTGTGTTTATCAATCCAGTTTCTGGAATATGTTTGCCAATTGCGATCACCTTTTCCTGCTGGCAATCTTGTCATTACCGGGTGATGCATGAACAATCAACAATACAGAAAAACCAACATTCAGGACATGATGCTATGTTTATTCGTCACTTTTATCAGACTGTTTGTGAAGGTTAATTCTGGGATAATTTGACTGGGCCAGGGAGCGCCCAGATATTTGGTTAGGCATTATTTCTCACTGTATCTCTGAGGGTGTTTCTGGATGCGATTGACGTTTGAATCGGTAAACTGAGTAAAGCAGATTGCCTTCGCCAGTGTGCGTGGGCCTCATCCAACCCACAGAAGGCTTCAACAGAATGAAAGGCTAAGAAAGAAGTCTTTGTGTTTCACTGTCTTTGAGCTGGGACATCAGTCTTCTGCCATGGGCCTTGGACTTGGCGGTGAACTATATTCAACTCTCCTGGGTCTACAGCTTACTCAGTGTAGACCTGGACTTCTCTGCTTCCGTGATCACGTGAGCCAATGTAAATCTCTCTCTCTCTTTCTCTCTCTCACCCTCCCTTTCTCTCTCTGTCTCTGTTTCTCTCTCTCTCTCTCTGTGTCCTGCTCGTTTTCTTTCTCTGGAGAACTCGGACTAATATAGTAACATATGCCAGTTGCCAGTCTTTGTCTCTATGCTTTTTAAAGGTATTAAATAAATAAATAAAACAAAACCCTGGAGTGTTCTCAAAGAAAAACCACGAAAGAAATGAATTCTGACAGATTTTACACTGAGACATTCAGGTGTGAGGAAAACATGAAAAGCACTATGCTAGGGAAAGCAAACGCTATTGCGAAAGTCTCACAAACACAAATTACACATCAGCAGGTAGGTTTGACCCTCAGGGTGGGCACATTTTATGTTAAGTGCACTTTTGGTGGAAGTTAAGATGAATCTAGGACTTTCATGATGGATGTATCTATGTGTGTGTGTGTACACATATATATACACACACAATATACACACACATACAGATATCTATAGATAGATAGATAGATATAGATATAGATATAGATAGAGAGAGTGTCTTGCTGTCTTGTCCTGGCTGGTCTCCAACTCTGGGCCTCAATCAATCCTCCCGTCTCCCCCTCCCAAAGTGTCCAGATTACAAATGTGAGCCACCTTACCCAGCCCATTTGAATATTTTCAATTTAGTTCAACAATTGTGGAAGACAGTGTGGTAATTTCTCAGGGATCTAGAAACAGAAATACCACTTGACCCAGCAATCCCATTACTGGGTATATGCCCAAAGGATTGTACATCATTCTACTATAAAGACACGTGCACACATATGTTTATGGCAGAACTCTTCAGTAGCAAAGACTTGGAACCAACCCAAATGCCCATCAATGATAGACTGGATAAAGAAAACGTGGCACATATACACCATGGAATACTATGCAGCCATAAAAAGGATGAGTTCATGTCCTTTGCGGGGAATGGATGAAGCTGGAAACTGTCATTCTCAGCAAATTAACACAGGAACAGAAAACCAAACACTGCATGTTCTCACTCATAAGTGCGAGTTGAAAAATGAGAACACGTAAGCACAGGGAGGGGAACATCACACACCAAGGCCTGTCAGCAGCTGGGGGGCAAGGGGAGAGATAGCTTTAGGACAGACACCTAATGTAGATGATGGGTTGATGGGTGCAGCAAACCACCATAGCACATGTATAGGTACATGTAATAAACCTGCACGTTCTGCACGTGTATCCCAGAACTTAAAGTATAATAAAGAAAAATATTTAAAATTTAAATACACATTCCACAAATTACATAACAGGTTTAGGAAGCCTCCTTTATGCCAGTTTTACAGAAACAGAAAAGATGGCACATCGATGACAAGATGTCAAAGTGGCAACATCCTAAAGTAGTGAAAGAGAAAAAAGTTACTCTGGAATATTCTATGCCACAGTGAAAAACCTTTCAAAATCGTGACTGAAGTAAGGACATTGAAAGACATACAAAAAATGAGGCCAGGCGCAGTGACTCAGGCCTGTAATCCTAGCACTTTGGGAAGCCGGGGGATCACTTGAGGTCAGGGAGTCAGAGACCAGCTGGCCAACATGGCAAAGCCTTGCCTCTACTAAAAATACAAAAATTAGCCAGGTGTGGTGGCACGCACCTATAATCCCAGCCACCCAGGAGGCTTAAGCATGAGAATCACTTGAACCCAGGAGATGGAGGTTGCAGCGAGCTGAGATCATGCCACTGTACTTCAGCCTGGACGATGGAGCAAGACTCCATCTAAAAAAAAAAAATACAAATAGGGAAACACACTTGGACCCTTTCCTCTGCACGAGGGAGCTTTTCTTTCTTTCACCTGTTAAACTTCTGCTCTTAAAGGAAAACAAAAACACAAATAAAAATAAAGACATACAAATACATGAAAGCATTCACTGACCCACACTACAGGAAATGTTAAAGGAGGCCTCCGGGCCTCAGATAAGGACACCAGACAGAAATCTGGACCTCCACAAAGAAATACAGACGACTGAAAATCGCTATGTGGGTACTTCCATGTCGGGGTTTATAACACGTCTAAAATCAAATTACATGACAACACTAGCATAAAGACCAGAAGGGGAGGTGCAATGTCACTTGATGGCACCTGATCAAGATGTAGTCTAGAAACCCGAAAGCCATCACTGACACAACAAAAGGAAGACTTATAGCTAATAAGCCAAAAAAGGAAAGAAAATGGACTGATACAAAAGCCATGTGATCACTATGCTGGAACAACTGCTCTCCAGGCCTCTCTCCTATAGAAACACACCGGCGGCCAGTGAGAAGTGAACAAGAATGATGAGTGCAGCATTGTTTGTAATCCTAAAGTAATAGAACCAACGCAATTTCGAACATAATGGAAAACGCTTCATTCAACAAACACAAACAATCGAACAGTGGAAGGAAATCCTTTTGCCTAAAGGAACGCAGAGGGTCATGAGATGCTACTCCTGCATGGATCTCAGGGTTCCCAGACGCCTAGTTTTCGGGCTAATTCCTCTGGAAGATCTTATTCTTGGGGAGCTACAGGTTCTCGCATTTGGGCTCTTCCAGGTTCTATCTCCGTTTGCCCCTCAATTCCTCCCCATTCTGCTGCAATAAAAAAATTAAATCTCACCGCCAGCGCCTCTGCACGAGGCTTTTAGGAGGTCTGATGTCTGGTCCACCGCTCCCCGGCTTCTCTCCCCGCTTTTCCCTTTCCCCGCCTTCCCGCCCCACGATCCGACCCCAGCACAGCTGCGCCCCCGGCTCCACCGCGCAGAAGGTGCCCTGGAGGCCCTGCCCTTCGCTCACCCCGCGGAGCGCCGAGAAATCAACCTGAATAAACGCTTTGTAAATGGAATTTCCAGGGAAAAATCTCTCATGATTTTCATTCTCCAGGCTTTTCAAAGGACTAAAAGATAAAGGCGACGATGCGTTTATTCGACAAGTCCTAGTCGTGCGCCCTACTGAGTGCAGGACCCTGCTCCCCGCCAGGGGACCCACGAGCGACCCTCACCCCATCCCTGCCCTGGTGGAGCCCCCATGCGGGACACAGGACCCGAAGACGGCAGCGGAAGCGACTGGGCAGGTGGGCAGAGGCTCCCTCACTGGGTGAAGTCGGCGCAAAGAACGGGAAGAGCCATCCCGGGAGCCCGCCGGGCGCTCAGCTTCCCTTAGACCCCCAAGTGCCTCCGCCCGGGTCGCGGACGGGGCGTTTCCGGGGGCTTCCGAAGCAGCGGCGGGGCAGGGCCGGCGAAGGCCATTCCGCTGTCCTCTGACTCCAGAATCTCCCAATGCGCGGGTGTCCTAAGGGACCAGCGGACTCGCTGCTCTAATCTCTCCGGGCCTCGCTATCCGTCCTGCCGGGGCAGCCCTTAGTCTGGAAGGGATGCGGGACGTTTGGTGAGTGGCCCTACCTATAGCACTCAGTGGAGCCACCAGCACCTGTCTCTGTGGCGCAATCGGTTAGCGCATTCGGCTGTTAACCGAAAGGTTGGTGGTTCGAGCCCACCCAGGGACGTCTCTTCTAACTTTTAAAGCGTTCATATATTACCAATCACTAGAGAATCTCCCGTTTCTTCCCAAAGGCTGGTGGTTCCAGGTCAGCCAGGGATATGCCCATTTCAAGGAGGGTTTTCTCTTCTCAGGATTTTAGTCACAGTTAACAGGGCCCCTCACAGATCCAATTCTGACAGAGCATCTCCTGAAATGTCAGGTTATCTTGTGCCTGTGTACAAGAAACAGAGACCAAACGAGTCCATCTGGTGCGATAAAATCCTCATGCTGCCCTTCATAGGTTTGGATGGGTTATATACCAGCTTCAATTTTTTACATTTTTCACAGGAAGCTTAGAGAGGTGTCCTATTCCCAGGATGTGCCTGGATTTACATAATGTGACCAGTAGAATCATTCATCATCATCATAATCCTCTCCATCATTTTTGAAAACAGCATTTCCCCCCTCAGTTTGTGCATGATTTATTTAACCCTTTTCAAAATGTGTTGGAAATGAGGTTGGCTTCATGATTTTAGGATTTTGAAGAATCCTGCAGTGATCATTCTTGCACACATCTCTTTGGCCACTTACATTCCTGTAGTGTAGAGAACTGGATGTGCCACTGCCATATTACAGGCTTTTTAATTTTAATTTTTAGTTTTTGTGACAGGGTCTCATTCTGTCTCTCAGGCTGGAGCGCAGTGGCCCGATCACATCTCACTGCAGCCTCGAATTCCCAGGCTCAAGCGATCCTCCCATCTCTCAGCCTTCCCAGTAGCTGGGACTACAGGCATGGGCCATCATGCTCTACTGATTTTTGTATGTTTTGTAGAGAAGGGATTTCACCATGTTGCACAGGCTGGTCTCCTAATCTTAATTGAAGCTAAAATTAGCACATTTTGGTCTGTGTGGATTCTACTGGGCTCAAGCAGCTCTGAGGCCTAACAAGGTGCCAGGATTTACTGGCATGAGCCACTGCATTGGGCCTTGTATAACGCCTGTAACTTCAGGAAATTTAACAAATTTATCTTCTGCCAGAGAGGTACCAAATCATATTCCAATTTGTTTCTCAACTCTAATACTGTCCCTTTCTTCATTTACTTGCTGGCACAACAAACTTTCTTCTCCCTCCCCGTCTTTTTTTAGAGTAGGTGTCACTCTGTCACCCAGTGTGGCATGCAGTGGCGTGATCTCAGCTCACTGCAGCCTCCACCCCCTGGGCTCCAGTGATCCTCACACCTCAGCCTCCACAGTAGCTGGATCTACTGGCATGCACCACCACATTCAGATTTTTTTTTTTTTTTGTTTTTTTGTTTTTGAGAGATAGGGTCTTGCTTTGTTGCCCATGTTGGTCTCTAACTCCTGGGCTCAACAGATCCATCTGCCTTGGCCTCCCAAAGTGCTGAGATTTCAGGCGTGCGCCACCGCGCTTGGCCATGTGCCCAGGATATTCTAATAAGGGGCTAGGTGGCTTTGTGGCTTAACTAAGGGGATGATACAACAGAAGGACATGGAGGACATTACACACAGATATTCTGTGGCACAGGATGGACAGGTAAACTTCTAGGACATTTCATTTGATTTTTGAGTCAAGGTCTCACGCTGTTGCCAAGGCAGCCATGCAGTGGCATGGTCACAGTGGAGCATGATCATGGCTCACTGCCTCCACCCCCCCGGGCTCAGGTGATCCTCCCCCCTCAGCCTCCTGAGTAGCTGGGACTACCAGCATACACTAATGCTGGCTGGCTAATTTTTATATCTTTTTGTAGAGACGGGGTTTCACCATGTTGCTGGGGCTACTCTCCAACTGAGCTCAAACGATCCGCCTGCCTCAGCCTCCCAAAGTGCTGGTATTACAGTTGTGAGTCACCGTGCCCAACTTGTAATTGTTTCCTGTGGTGACCAAGTCACATGGGTCCAGAGAAGACAGGTCACAGTGACCTCTTTGATAGCCTTCTGCCAAGTCGCTTATCTAAAGGAGTAAAATCACAATGGTCCCAGACATTTTTTCTCCTCCCCATTCCTCTTTTCTTTCTAAATTTTGATTTGACTTTTATCTGCTGAAAACAATCTAATGCCAGGTCTCCCTTCTGTATTAATGAAGAATTAACATGCAGGTAAGTGTCTCTGAATTATTCCCTGACTGATTTCTTTCAGAGGCTATGTCCATAAAAATCAGCCCGTCTGAGAAACATCACTGGAGCCAACAGAATCCTGCACCTGACAGGCCCCTGTTACAGACCTGGATCCTTAGCACTATTGGCTCTTGTTCCCGCTGCTCGGCACACAGAAAGCCAATCATTGAGACACTGAGTATGGCTGAGGAAGAAGGCTTTAATCCCAGCTACTTGGGAGGCTGAGGTAGGAGAATGGCTTGAACCTGGGAGGCAGAGGTTGCAGTGAGCTGAGATCGAGCCATTGCACTCCAGCCTGGCTGACAGAGTGAGACTCTGTCTCAAAAAGAGAGAGAAAAAGAGAACACAATAGTGTAACCAAATAAAGCAGTAAAAACAACATTAAAAATTGGGGTTGGGGAATGTCATTAAGTTTACATTTTATTGTATTCTTTAGGTTTCACTTCAAATACCCGGTTGGAGTGTGAACTCTCATCTTCTCTTGTTCATTTCTGTTTTGGCCTGAAAAGACCCTAAGGATGTTTGAAATATCTGCGCTAAAGAAACAGGTACGGCCACATCCTGTCAACAGTAAAGGATTCCAATAAGGCTGACTGAGAGGGAGCTCCTCAGCTTTTGGGTATTGCACTTGCTCAGAGAGGGGGCAAAAGTCTAGCCTTTCGAGATCACGGACCCCGGCATGCAGGTTACAGGTTCCTTCTATTCCTGCCGCGGCAGAGAGCTCTGAAGCGACAGGAAAGTTGTAACCTCTCTAGTCACAGGTAAACCGCGCAGCCCAGGCTGAGGTTGGAGGCTAAAGGGAAAGAAGAGCCCTACACCCTAGAAGGGACACTGCAGTGACTCTGATTCCAGCCGAGTTTGCTGCGGCCACAGCACAGAGTAGCAACCACGATGCGAGCAGGGTGAGCCTGAAGTGAGATTTGCTCAATGTGACCTGCTCTTCTGAATTTGTTTACAGATGATCAAAAAGATCACGATGAAGAACAGAAATACAGAGACAGCAAAAATAAACTTCTTATGAGTCAAGCGGCCTACTACCTGGGCTGCCGGCTGAAGGCGGAAGGTAAGTTCTATAGGTTCACAGTCACGAAAGTGCTGAATGATAGTCTGTCTTTTCTCTGAGAAACTGAACACTCTCCTCATCAGAATTTATTTTTTTTTCCCATACTTCTAGGCAAATATAAATTTGTATCTTAACATTTTGTTAAAAATGGATGAGAGAGACCAAAGTTGGTAGCACCTTTTCCACGTCTGGAGTAAGGCGGGTGTGGGACTGAGGGTAAGGTCTCAGCTGTTGATTCCTGACACAGGCACAGAACCACCTGTTTTTCTCAACAAGAGGCTAAGTAATATTTACAGGAATCCTCTCTGTACCACCTAAGATCCTGCAGACAAGTAGCATCTAGTCTGTTGTTCTAAATGTCTGAGGCTGCTGAACTTCCATTCGGTTCCAGTTTCTGCTGAGGCTCAGCAGGGAAAGCTCTGTTCTGGGGGAAGTGAGATGGTAGCACACTATACCCACTGTGGGGAGCTTAAGGACTCTGCTCCTTACGTAACCTGTGGTATCTGTAAGTGGCATCATCAAGAGCAGGGATTACTCTGGTCAGAGGGACGTCCTGCTTTCTGTGCAGAGGCTCTCGTTGGTAAACAGGAAGAACAATGGCACCCATGACTTTGTGGAGGCCGCAGTGCATAGAGTAGGCACCGTGGGCCAGTGTCCTGGGCTCCATCCCAGTTGCCTGTTTTGTTTGTTACTCAGTTTTGTCATCTGTTCATAGGGTACCATAATAATACCTACCTCTGTCAATTGCTGCACTGTTTACATGGCCTGTTTATTGTAACTCTCCCGGGACTGTTGTTGGCACAGAGTAAACACTGTCTATTAGTTCTTCATTCTCTCTGTCTAGCATAAGAGAAACTTTATTAGTCTTTGTGCATATTTCCTTTATGGCCTTATGAGAGACTCCAGACCTCCATACTTCCGCAATGACAGTTTTATCAGTGGTGTTTTCTTCCACTAAACATATGTGGCCATGACATGACTAGGACTTTCTGAATGAGAACACAGATGGGAAACCCATGGGGTTGGAAGTCACAGTATTGCAAAAGTCCCTCCTTCTGTGATGGAAGGTGGTCTTTGGAACAAGAGGCAGCATCTGTCCAGTTGTAAAGGACAGGAAGGAAGCTGTGACAGGAGGGCGGTTGTTGGAGTGGAAAGAGCTCTGGACTAAGAATGAAGGTTCCCGGGCTGTATCTTCAGCAGTGTTCCTAGTAACTGTCAGTCAGCAATTGATTTCTCCTTCCTGACTTTCTCTGTCTCCATCTGCAAAGACAGGTAAATTTCTCTCTCTCCATCTGCAAAGGCAGACATGTTGCAGTGTCTGAAGCATTTAAATGTGCGAACACTTATGACCGCTTATCACAATGAGATAAAGCCCCTGGCTGTGTGGTGTTGGAGACAGCACTTGCTGTGTGGGCATTTGGTGTTAGGAAGTGGTTCAGACTGGAGCACTCCCCGTGGAGAGAATGTCCCTGAATAACACAGCAGAAGCCACTTGGAGGGCCTGTGAAGTCACCTGATGTGCAGAGGATTGTGGGACAAGTTTGTTTGTCCTCTCCTAAGAGAAAGAAATAGGTTGTAAGTGTGAACTGTGACAGGACACCAAGCCTGTCCCTGGCAATCAGATCTGTGTCAGGATGGCGGAGACAGCTGCCAAAGTCCGGAGAGAGGCTGCACAAGCCTCCAGTGATGTGGGAACAGAGTCTTTTCAACATTTGGACTCATCTTGACGGTGACCCTCTGGATCTGAAATGCATTGCCTGGTGGAATAAGAAACAATGTCAGGGCATTTTGTTAAAGAGAAAACATGAGAGCTTTCAGTAGAACAGGGACCCATACACAGACGTTCATGTCCCTGCGCACATTGGGCTGGCTGTGCTTGCAGAGTGTGAAATGGGAAAGATCTGAACAAACACATCTGTACTTGCAGAAAATGACAAAGATGAGGATGAAGATGTTCATGTTGCGGCGGCTGAGAAAATACAGGAGTCACATGCCCCCAGGTAACATCGAATAATCAGGAGCAAGTAATGGGTGGTAAAGTATGGAAAAGGTCTAGAATCTCACCCTCTCTGGCATCTATTATGGACCAAAAGCCTGCATTCCCTTGGCCACAATATGTTCAGTTCAACCCAACTCAGACACAGGGTGTGGCAGCTATTGTGGTTCTTTGTATGTGCTGAGTGCCATGTCTGAATTATACAGGGATAACTGAGTCTCTTTTCTTCTCGGCTCCTTCCTGCCCAGTGTGATGAGTACCAGCTCTCTCTTTCTCTCCGGTTCCCATGGCAGCCATGCTCTGTTGCAGAGAGGAGGATTGCCTGTTTCCTCTCAAACGGAACCTCCCATTTGCCTTCTGGGACCCCTCTCTTATTCCTCCTGTGGAAACCAGCCAGGACTTCCTGGGGTCCAGTCCCCCTTTGTGTAATCTTCTGTCATCTCTATCCCATCTGGCTCATCAGGGATGTGCAGAAGGTTGAAGTCAAGAAAGTCCCTGAGGACTCACTGGAGGAATGTGTCATCACTCGTTCAAATAACTATGGCCCTACTGACTCCAGCCAGCCTCACGGAGACACCAAAATCACATTTGAGGAAGACAACGTCGACTCTGCGCTGGTTGTAGAGAGTGAATCATCTTATGATGTAGTGGAGGATGCTCTAATCATTCTTTCAGGTGACCTCTACATTCCTGGTTTTTGGTACCTCTGTCTAGGCTGAGGAAGATCAACTCTGAAGACGGGCTCTATACACACAAATCTGTTTGAATAAAAATGTATGATGGGATACTAAATGCAGATATCAGGGAATTTTCATCTCATCCTCAGATCATGCCATGCATTTGTCTCCCAGGCCCAAGTATCAAGTTACCAGACCCCAGGCCAGTGTGACAAACTCATGGTCACCTGAGTGCAGGAGGTGTACAGGAGGTGTCTGTCAGGTCTCCTAGCTTTGAGTCGGTATCTCTCCTCACCTGTAATTATGTCATCTGTCCCTGAACGATGTCCATAGAGTTTCTATTTCTTTTTACGGAAGCTGGGAGCCTTGCCTATTTATTTGGGGATATTGTTCCCCAGGTTTCACTGCTCTGAACTTCAGTCTTGATCTCTTTTAAGTCAGCTTGCTTAGTTGCACAGTCACCCTGAAACCAGGATGAAAACATTTCCTCTTTACCTTGCTGATATGTTTCCATAAAGCAAGGCTCACCCCGGCTCTCCACCCCATCCATGCAATGGCCGATCTGATGTTTCTTTGTAGCATCACGTATTGTTTGTTGTTGTTGAGATGGAGTCTCCTTTTGTCACCCAGGCTGGAGTTCAGTGGCACCATCTTGGCTTACTGCAGTCTCTAATTCCCAGACTCCAGTGATTCTCCTGCCTCTGCCTCCTGAGTAGGTGGGACTGTAAGTGGCCCCCAGCACACCTAGCTAATTTTTGTATTTTTAGTAGAGACTAGGTTTCACCATATTGGCCAGGCTAGTCTTGAACTCCTGACTTTAAGTGGTTCACCCACCTTGTCCTTTGAAATCACAGATTTTTTTTTGGCAATGGAGTCTCCCTCTGTTATTCAGGCTGGAGTTCAGTTGCACGATCTCAGCTCACTGCAACCTCCACCTCCTGGGTTCAGATGATTCTGCTGCCTTAGCCTCCCGAGTAGCTGAGACTGCAGGCATGTGTCACCATTCCCAGCTAATTTCTTTGTATTTTTAATAGAGACCGGCTTTCACCATGTTAGCCAAGGTGGCCCCAATCTCCTGACCTCGTGAAGTGCTCACCTCGGCCTTTGAGAGTGCTGGGATTACAGGCGTGAGCCACCATGCCCGGCCCACAGATTCTATTGCAAGTCATCACGGCAGGGTCTTGGGGAAAGTTTTCAATTACCAATAATCTCATCTCGGATAAACCTCATTGGCTACGATACTGCCACTGCGCAAAGCTCACAGATTCTTTTTCAAGCAAGTGTTGTTAGAATTTACATATCCGTCCAGTTTCATGTATAGATGCCTCTAACCATTCAATGACCTTGCTACCTGGTGAGATAAGTCAGTATTGCAGCAACACTCCCAGAAAATAGTTTGACCAATTTTTGAAGATTTTTCTGGGAAAAAATTTGGTTTAACTTTGCATAGACTCAGGGAGAGAATATGGTGTTATGGTCTACCCGTAGAGGGAGATTTTGGCCTGTGTGTCTGGAAAGCAGGCTCATCTACTCACCAGGCTTCATCTAGGGCACCCTGGAATAGTCCTGTCAGAATTTGTATTCTTGCCCTGAGAACATTTCTGTGCTGTGCTATGACTAAACACTGATTTGGTCATATGTGAAGTGTGATTTGCTTAATGTGACCTGCGTTTCTGAATTTATTTACAGAAAGTCAAAGTGATGATGAGGAAGAGGAAGAAAAAGGGCCAGTGTCCCCCAGGTAATGCCGTGGAATTGTGGGCCGTTAGTTCAGTAGTGACACCTGGAGACTGCAGATCCAGGGAAAATGAGGGAGTGATGACTAGAACTCTTTCTTCCATTCACCCAGCTACAAATTGTCCTTATTGACAGTGTTGTGGGTGATTTGTGGCACTTGTATAGGTTTTAATTTTTCACTCCTCCCAAGATGGAAACCTGCAATCAGATGAGCCAGGTGAACTCAGCAAACAGGAATTTCCTGGTTTTGCCTGTTCTCCCCACTGTGTTTAAACCCAGGGAGAGACGCATATATGCTTTCTGCCCATTTGTTGTGAGTGTGTTTGCTAGGATTTGTGAAGAGAAATTCAAAACATAGACATATTATATCAAAATACTGGAAAACAGAGGCCCTTAATGCTCAAGATCTGGGTGTCTGAAATGCCTCAAGAGCTCTGTTCACTTGAATGCCGCATGTAAAACTCAATACAACTTACGCGAGGCAGTTGAAGCCCCGTGTTAGTTCTCGTGCTGCAGTTCATGATGATAGTTTACAGGGAGAGTCTGGGTGGCCTGCAGTGGCTCATCTGTGCTCTGTCCCCAGGGTAGTCACCCCCGACCCTGCATTTACAAGGGATAGTTTTTTTCTCTTGAAGGAAAAATGCCTTTGCTTTCTGTGACCACTCCATTCTGACTTCCATCAGATCAGCTGGGAGACTTTGTTGTCTAATCTCTGTTGGTTTAATCTTCTGTTGTCCTGTCCTACCTGGCTGATCAGGAATCTGCAGGAGCCTGTGGAGGAGGAAGCCCCCCAGTAGTCCCGGGGTGAAGGTTATTCGACCCTCTCAATTCCTCCTGGCACATCTGCCTTCAATGAGCCTTACAGGAGCAACTTGCACTCATTAGAGGAACAGCAAGTTGACTTGGCTCGTGACATAGGCAGTGAGTACTCCATTGTGAAGTTGATAAAGCTCCACTTTGTGTCCCAGATAGACCCCGTAGTCTTTGGGCCTTGCTCCCCTGGCCAGGCTGAGAGCTGTCATCACTGTGAGCTGAACCTATACATCAATGTAGATTTCAATCACTCTGGATTCCAGTCCGAAGCATGGGCATGGGGTGGGTCAGTGAGCTTTGCTCTCTCTCTAGTCTCAGGCCATGCCTGTCACACCCTGGACTGACTGTCAGGACATTGAAACCCAAGGCAGGTGTGGCAAACTCACATCAAGCCATGCAGCACATGCCCACGAGTTGTCTGTCAATCTGAATTAAATGTCTCTTGCCAGCTACCATGTCCCTCATAAGTTTTGCTCCCCAAGCCTGTCTGTGAGGTTCTTTCCTGTTTGTACAAACTTGGGATAAAGGGATAATGGTTTACCAGAATAGGGATGTTTCACCATTGGTTCTGAGACACAAACCAAGGAATCTCTATCATGATTGGCCTTGAGACCTCCTGAAGTCTATCTCACATTATCCTGTTCTCATGCTGAGGAGCCTGAGGTCCCCGTGCAGGGATTAGACAGTGGACTGTTATGGGTGTAGGGGAATGGCTTCTTTTGTCTGTCCCTGTCTGAATTTATTGCAGAGATTAAAAAGAACCAAGAAGAGGAAGAAGACCGAGGCCCACTGTGCCCCAGATAACTTTGAGCAATTGTGAACAGCTAATTTTGTGTTGACATCTGGAGATGCTAGGTCCGGGGAAAACAGAGTGGGCTGACAATATCGGTACCATCTTTTCAACAAAGGCTGAACTATTCCTACTAACATGGCTGTTGGTTTCATTGCAGTAGATATTTAGGTTTCCATTTCTTCCTCCCCTTATCATTTACTATCTACCGTAGGTTGGCCATACTTGTTTTTATGATCAGTGTACGCTGTGTGTCCTGAGGGTACTAACTCAGAGTGTCCTTTTACTCCCTCATCAGTGTGTCACCTGGTCAGTTCACTGAGCCTACTTTCTCTCTCTCTCTCTCTGTCTTTGTCTTTCATTCTTTTTTACCCTACTCTCATCCATCCCAACATAAGGCAATAATTTGTTACATCATTAATGGATCTTTGTTTTTTCTTTATTAACCACTTTCTTGTGCTACCCATGGAATCTACTTGGGGCTCTGTGGTGTCTTATTTTCCCTGACTTATTCTTTGGTTTTTCCTCCTTTGTTAGGCTCAGCATGGAGCTGTTTGAAGCAGAAGCGCCTGAAGTCTTCCGGTGCTCACTGGATATATTGCATTCAACATATACGGCTTATCCTGAGTTTTATTACACATGCCAGGATTACACATATGCCATTTTTTTATTTGTGGAAGAACATGTTCACTTGACTTTGGACATGGACAGTAGGTTTCTTACTATGACGGTGATAAGACTCCACCTGGTCTCCTGGATAGGGGTCATATTCCCACACTAAGACAACATGTCACATGGGACTCTGCTGGTGCAGAGTATGAACAACGCCATGTTCTTGCTGAAAACGCTTAGCCTGAGTTTCATAGCCTGAGGTAATCTCCAGGCAACTTCAGAATGTAGACCAGTGAGCAGCACGAATGACCTGTCTCCTTCAGACAGCCCATGTCACCACAAATCACACAACTAAAAGGAGAAGAGACATTTTGGGTTGAAATAGAGTAAAAACATAATGTAGCTCCATTTCTTTGGTTCTTTTGAACCCAAAGCGTCTCCTCACCTTTTTGTTGTTGTCACTGATAGTGGTGACATGGGCTTGTTTGTAGAGGACAGGTCAGCTGTCTGGCTCAATGCTCTATACTCTGAAGTTGCCTGAAAATGTCCTCATGATTAAATTCAGCCTAAGTGGTTTTCTGGGAACACTGCAGCGTCAATGCTACCTCACCCATCTGCAGGCAGAGAAGGTCCTGTGTGTCTATCACCATGATCGTGGTACCAGGACTGTTCCACCATTTGTCTATCACCATGATCATGATGCCAGATCTGTACCTTTCAGAGACACCTTATTTATACCGAAGTAATTGGAAAAATGGTTTTTAAAAGTATTAATATCCTGTATTCAGATGATCGTCCTCTAAACATTTTATTATTCATTAATCATCCCTGGCTGTGTCAATTATATTTATATCTCTACACTGGAAATTTTCAATTTTTACTGTATCTTTGCTTTTGCTAGTTTCTGTTGTTGAAAAAAAAATTCTGTGCCTACATTTTAATTTTTGCCAAAGTTAATTTTAATCTATACCATTAAAATTTTTTTCTTAAGATAAGACCATCAGCACCTAAGGCCACAGCAAAGCAGATTTTGCTAATTTTTAAGCCATTATTAATTTCTGGCTGACAAGAGACGTAGTTTACTTAGTTAGCTGCTAATATCTATTTAAGTGAGCAGCCAGGGAAATGTCAATCAGACTAAGGATATGCAAAGCCCAGGCCATTCTCTTTGAGTCTTTTAAACTATTTCAAAACAGAGGAGAATAGGCAGATTCCACATATGTGGACAGGAAGGAGAATACACTAAAAGACACAAACAACTATTTCCCAAAACAGAATAGAAAATTAGATTTAAATAAACATACACCATTAACGTTCATAACACATTTCCTCATGAAATGTAATCTCTCTAAACTTAGTCATTATGTGAAAGTCAGTTCTTAATATGCCACACTACATTGACTGTTGACATTCATAAGAACATATTTCCAAGTTTATTATTTGAGAAAGCAAATGGACTATACTCCTTTTTCTAATTTTTGCAGTTATCTTTTTAAGATTGAGGTTTTTTTTTTTTTTCAAAATAAAACCAAAGATTTTAAAGATTGAAAATGGCATTAAAATTTATCTTCTCAAAGTAATGATGTTTAACTCAGGCTGTCTTATTCCTGTTTATAGCATAACTGTCAAGTGATCATTTAACCATTCTTTAAATATTTCAAATTACTGGGAATAACCACATACCAGGGTGTATCTTCTTTTCCTTTTTTTTTTCTTCATTTTACCTTAAGTTCTGGGGTGCATGTGCAGATCTTGCAGGATTGATACACATGCCATGGTGGTTTGCTACCTCTATCCCTCCATCACTTATGTTAGGTATTTCTCCTAATGCTATTTTTTCCCAATTTTCCCATCTCCTGCTATCCCTCCCTCACCCCCCACCCTCAACAGACCTCAGTTTGTGGTGTTCCCCTCCCTGTGTCCATGTGTTCTCATTGTTCAATATTCTTCTATCAGTGAAAACATGCGGTATTTGGTTTTCTGTTTTTGTGTCAGTTTGCTGAGAATGATGGTTTCCAGCTTCATCCATGTCCCTGCAAATGACATGAACTCATCCTTTTTTATGGCTGCATAGTATTCCATGGTGTATATGTGCAACTTTTTCTTTATCCAGTCTGTCATTAATGGGCATTTGGGTTGGTTCCAAGTCTTTGCTATTGTAAACAGTGCCAAAATGAACATATGTGTGCATGTGTCTTTATAATAGAAGGATTTATAATCCTTTGGGTATATACTCAGTAATGGGATTGCTGGGTCAAATGGTATTTCTCTTTCTAGATCCTTGAGGAATGACTACACTTTCTTCCACAATGATTGAAGAAATTTACACTCCCACCAACAGTGTAAAAGTATTCCTATTTCTCCACATTCCCTTCAGCATCTCTTGTCTCCTGATTTTTTAGTGATCGCCATTCTAACTGGCGTGAGATGATATCTCAATGTGATTTTGATTTGCATTTTTCTAATGACCAGTGATGGTGAGCATTTTTCTTATGTTTATTGGCCACATAAATGTCTTCTTTTGAAAAGTGTCTGTTCATAGTCTTTGCCCATCTTTGATGGGGTTGTTTGTTTCTTGTATATTTGTTTTAGTTCTTTATAGATTCTGTTTATTAGTTTTTTGTCAGATGGGTAACTTGCAAAATTTTTTTTCCCATTTTGTTGGTTGCTGGTTCACTCTAATGATTGTTTCTTTTGCTGTGCAGAAGCTCTTAAGTTTAATTAGATTCCATTTATCTATTTGTGCTTTTGCTTCCAATGCTTTTGATGTTTAAGTCATAAAGTCCTTGCCTATGCCTATGTCCTGAATGGTATTGTCTAGGTTTTCTTCTTGGGTTTTTATGGTGTTAGGTCTTATGTTTAAATCTTTAATTTATCTGGAGTTAATTTTTGTATAAAGTATAAGGAAGGAGTCCAGTTTCAGCTTTCTGCACATGGCTAGCCAGTTTCCCCAACACCATTTATTAAACAGGGAATCCTTTCTCCATTGCTTGTTTTTGTCAGGTTTGTCAAAGATCAGATGGTTGTAGATGTGTGAGAGTATTTCTGAGGCCTCTGTTCTGTTCCATTGGTCTATATCTCTGTTTTGGTACCAGTACCATGCTGTTTTAATTACTGTAGCCCTGTAGTATAGTTTGAAGTCAGGTAGTGTGATGCCTCCAGCTTTGTTCTTTTTTCTTAGGATTGTTGTGGCTATGTGGGCTCTTTTCTGGTTCCATATGAAGTTTAAGTTGTTTTTTTCCAGTTCCGTGAACATTGCTCAAGGAGATTAAAGAAGACCTAAATAAGTGGAAAGATATCTTGTGTCCGTGGGTTAAAAGATATAACATGGATAAGACAAAAATACAACTCAAATCAATCCACAGATTCAATACAACTTTCTCAAAGTGGCCCTTTTTACAGGAATGGCTGAGAAGAACTTCATATTCCTAAGAAATTGCAAGTGTGCCCCCAAAACAAAAGCAATCTTGAAATGCAAGAAGGAACATCCTCTATTCCAAAGGTCTTTAACTGCTCTCAGCAATACCTGGTAGTCTTCAATATACAGGCTTTCACATTTTTTTTTTTTTCCATTTGTTTCTAGACAGAATCTCACTCTTTCTCTCAGGCTGGAGTACAGGGGCACAGTCACAGCTCACTGCAGCATGGAATTCTCAGGCCCATGAGATCCTAGGGCCTCATCCACTGAGCACCTGGGGCTACAGGCTCACACTGCCACACCTGGATAATTTTTATAGTTTTCAGTAGAGACGAGGTCTCACTATGTTGTCCAGGCTAGTTTTAAATTTCTGAGCTCAAGCGACTCTCCTGCCACAGCCTTCCAAATTACTGGGATTTGAAGCTGAGTCTGGCTGGATTTCACATCTTTGCTATATAGTTTATATTTCCTGATGTTATTGGAAATGTTTATTTAAAGTAATCTTTTAAAACAATTTTTATTAAAATTATATATTTAAGGAATTCTATATATTTGTATGTATTTAAGGAATACAACCTGAGGATCATATACATATACATATACATAAAATATACATATACATATGGAATGAACTAATGCCTACTAGGTGAGGGGCTGCCCTGTGAGCAAACTCAAGGGCCCTGGCTCATGAAGCCCTTGGCTGGAAAGGTGGAGGGATCAGCCAGGTGGGCACACAGCAGGTTTCTTGTTTTCTTTTGGCAAACACAAATATCAGCACCTGCTCACTGGAGTCTGGCAATCCTGACCAGGCTTCATGATGACTGAGGTGGGCTAGGAATGGGAAAGTGGATGACCCCAGACCTAGAGACTGCTGCTGTCACCTGGGGACCTGGAGTGTGTGGAGGAGTCTCCCATAGATTTGGGCCTGGATCAATGCCCAAACATGCACAAGGACAGGACTCTCGGCCTCAACATTTCCAGAGCTCCTAGTCTTCTAAAGAGGCTGGTGGTGGGGAGGAATGTTCAACAAAACAGAAGAGTTATGGGTACTTCAGCTTGGCAACAGAGAATATTTCCTTGTACTACTAAATGACAATATCTGACAATGATGAATGACACAGTTGAGCAACAGCTTTCACTGTTTCATAAGCAGTGTCTCTGGACCACTAGGTTAGTGCTGTTGGATGTTGACTGAAACATCAGTGGTTTGAGCCCATCCAGTCACATTAATGTTTCTAGCTGACATGACCTTCCATCTGAAGAGTCTCTTCCTTGGACCAAATATATCTTAAAACTTCTCTTCTTCTTGTCTCTTGTCTATTTTCCAATGTGCCTCTTTGTTGCTTGGGGCAAAAATAGTCCATTTTAAATCTACACCCAACAAACATCTTCCCTTACTTCTCCTGGTGTTTAGGGTTTGAGTTTGTTTTCTCAGCTGCTCATATTTGGAACACTAGAAATTCCTAAAATGGAGAATGACAGAACCTGAATCACACCTCTAGTGAAGCCACAGACTCTGGGGGAGAAACCTAATCTGCCAAGGTTTGAAGTGAAACACATTAACTTTCTGTGCCTCCATTTCTATATGTCAAATGCACTAAATCAGAACACGCAGGTTGTCCAATGTTTAAATGAGCTGTGCAGGAAAAGCGTGGAGCCCAATGCCTGTCACGTAGTAGTTGTTCAATACACATGAGCTCCTATCAGCGCCATTGCCTCCAGCATTTCCATCAGGCTTTGATCTTTTAAACATCCTTCTTGATACAAGTGGATCATTCTTCAAACCTTCTCTAACTGATGGCCATGAAATTGCTCCAATGTGTATTATTACAAATACAACTGCAGGGATCAGATTGACACATACATCTGTCGGGCATCCCCTGTCTACTTCTCCACAGATACCTGGAAATGGAATTGCCAGATCAAGGTATTTATACAATTTCTGATTTGGCTAATTTCTGTCTAAATTGCTGTGGAAAGATGATATAACAAGTCACATTTTTACCATTTTGTGAGAAGTCTTTTTTTCTCCCTCTTCCGGCCAAAACTGGGTAGTATTTGCCTACCATTTCCTCTGAACTTACTTTTGCCAACATTTCTGTGGTCATACAGTGGGAACACGTTTTATGCATGACATCAAACTCAAATCCTTAAATGAAAATGGACTAACATGACTGTATACAAATTTATATTCAAAATACAATGAATATAAATATATGTGTATGTAAATATATACACACATAAATATATGGCAAAAAATTTTTTTATTTAGGATACTTCATCAAAGTTACACATACTTCAAAATTTGTTTAGTAAAACAGCAGTCCCCTGTGGACTCCCAGAGTTTCATCACATATAAGCAATTAGTTAGCTCCTTATCTCTAAATAGCTATTATTCCTCTTTGCTTTCTGAGTTTAGGCCCTATCTCTCCTTCACATACTTGTTTATCGCCACTACCCCCAAACACGCCTCTCAACGCCTCACCCTCTAACATGTTTGTGTCCTAGTTTGCTGAGTCAATTCCTACATTATTGTAACTTGTACATTTTATTCAGAGTTCAGTCACATTGGATATACATAGCAGGAATGAAGGACCAGTATCTTCCGGGACTCTCTCTCAAGTGGATGAGCTTCAGAGATTTATGTAGTCTTTGGCCACCCGGCCTGTCTTTCTCCTATTCCAGGTAAGTACTGGATATGATGGCCCAGCTCAGGTCAGGCGCTCTCTCCGTGAGCAGGGGAGGGTGGGACATCTTCATGTGTAGTACCAGAAAGACACTGTCCAAAGAGGGAGAGGGTTCGGAGAAAGAAAGGTCAGTCTGGGGTATGGGCAGGCAAACCGAGGATGTGAAGAAAACAGTGTCTGTTCTGTGAGGGGAACATGCAGTAGAGGATGGATTCAGAGTGGGAGGAAAAGAGTTTTCAGAAATATGGGCCACGGATATTCCTGTGTGAGCTGGGGCCACACGAGACTGTTGGGGACTTACAGCGCCAGGGAGCTTAGGAGAATCTGCACTCCCCAACCTGGGAGACAGGTGAGGGGACTGTCCTGGTCACCAGACAGAGATAGGGTCTCGGCCAGGCAGTTCTGGTGGGAAAGAACAGGACATCTCCTTAAGGTAAGGTCCTGAGTTCAGGTCTTGGTAGGGAGGGAGGCCACCTTGGGCATTGGTAGCTGCAGATGGTTCACCAGATGAGGGCGCTGAAATCTATGTACTATAACCTTGTGGTTCTAGTAAAAGAACAGCTGCAATGAAAGGTCCTTAGGAAGAGGAGGTAGAGGACCTGACTTGGGGTGGTGGCTCCAAGAAGAACGTCTGCCTTGCTGTGCAGAAGCCTGCTGCATAACCTCCCTGGTTCTCTTGCTCAGTATCCTGGCCAAACCCCCAGAGTGCCAGCCCTGTGTGCCCTGGAAGGGCACAGTCAGATGAACCAAGGCATCTCCAGCCGGGACTCATCCCTGGGCATTTTTGTGGCTTTGGGCGCCCTGGACTTCTCCAGGCCTTGTCTTGCAAGCAACTGTCCTGCAGGGGGAGTCAGGGAAGGAGGCTACGTGTTAGTTAACTCTGAGGGGTTCCATAAGGTCCTGACTTGGGTCCTAGTCACTTGCAAACCTATGCATCCCCATCCCATCCCCCAAATGAGGAAAAGAAACTTTGCCAGGACTCATGCCAGACAAATAGGGTGGGGCCTTTCATAGAGCCAAGTTCTTAGGCCATCAATAAGAGATGGAAATCACCTGCAGGAAGGTGCCACGGTGAGAACCTGGGTGGCAGGAAGCAGTCACTGGACAGTCAGGGTGAATCCTGGCCCTCACACACCCTTTCTCCTCCCCACCTCCTTGTCTCCTTTCTCCTGTCTGCTCTTTCCCCTCTCTCTCCTGCATTCCTCAGCGCGTCGGGAGTGTCGGAGGCGCGGTAGGCTCGTCGGGGGCGGCCGCGGCGTGGTCAGCGGGTTGGCGGCGTCCCAGGCGCTGACAGAGTCAGTGGCATCGGCGGCGCGGTCGGCATCGGCGGTGTCCAGAGGGTCTGCGGCGTCCGCGCCGAAGTCGGCGCGGCAGTGGCGCGACGGCGGCATCCGAGGCGCGTCGGCGGCGTCCGTGGGATCTGCGGCACGACGGCGGCGTCCCAGGCGAGGACGGCATCGGCGGCGCGGTAGGCTGGCTGGGGGCATCCACGGCGCAGTCAGCGGTTCGGCGGCTTCCCAGCCGCTGACAGCGTCAGTGGCGTTTGCGGCGCGGTAGGCTTGTTGGGGACATCCGCCGCGCGGTCAGCGGTTTGGCGGCGTCCCAGGCGCTGATGGCGTCCGCGAGGTCTGCATCGCGACGGCGGCGTCTGAGGCACTGTCCGTGCGTCGGGGGCGTCCGCGCCGAGGCAGCGCGGTCGGCGCGTCAGTAACGTCAGCGGCGCGACGGCGGCATCCGAGGCGCGTCGGCGGCGTCCGTGGGGTCTGCGCCACGACGGCGGCGTCCCAGGCGAGGATGGCATCGGCGGCGCGGTACCTTGTCGGGGACATCCGCCGCGCGGTCAGCGGCTTGGCGGCGTCCCAGGCGCTGACAGTGTCAGTGGCGTCGGCGGCGCGGTCAGCACGTCGTGGGCGTCCGCGGGGTCTGCGGCGGGACGGCGGCGTCCAAGGCGCAGTCGGCGCGTCTGGGGCGTCTGCGGCGTGTTGGGGACGTCTGCGGCGTCTGCGGCGCGACGGAGGCGTCCGAGGAGCTTCGGCGGTGTCCCAGGTGCGGATGGCATCGGCGGCGCAGTCGGCGCGTCGGGAGTGTCGGTGGCGCGGTAGGCTGGTCGGGGGCGGCCGCTGCGCGGTCAGCGGGTCGGCAGCGTCCTAGGCGCTGACAGCGTCAGTGGCGTCGGCGGCGCGGTCTGCGCGTCGGGTGCGTCGGTGGTGTCCAGAGGGTCTGCGGCGTCGGGGGCGTCAGCTGCAAGGTTGGCGCGTCAGGGGCGTCCGCGGCGCGACGGCGGTGTCCGAGACGCGGTTGGCGCGTCGTGGGTGTCTGTGGCGCGGTCGGCGGCTTTCAGAGGGTCTGCGGCGCGTCGGTGGCGTCCGCGGCGCGGTCGGCGCGTCGGCGGTGACTGGGCGTCAGCGTCGCGGTAGGCGCTGGCCGCGCATGGGTGGCGCGGGCCGGTGCGTCGGCGGCGCGCCGAGTTAAGGTTTACCGGGACGTCCACGCAGCGTTTCCGAGGTGAGTGCCGCGGCGGGGCGGCGGCCGGGATCTGCACTGAAAGTCAAAGGTTTAGTAGGAAGTCAAGGTTTAGTTAGGGAGAAGTCCACCCAGTCTTTCCGAGGTGAGGGCGCCGTGCCAAGCTGGGAGAGCGGTGAGTCCGGTACCCGCGGCGCACAGCTGGGTCGATGTGCGCGCCGGGGGCCTCCACAACTTTTGCTGTGCAAGCGGGGCGGGCGCGCCGGGTTAAGTTCCCTGCGTTGGATTCCTTGCCTGCCGCTGCGTGCCGCAGCCCTGCTCTCGTGGGCTCTGGGGAAGAAACTCGCGGGCGGGTCTTCCTGTTGCATCCCAGGGGGTGGAGGGATGGAGCAGCTTCCGGGGCACATCCTCCTAGATCTGGTGGAGGACATTGATCCTTTGCCCCATCTTCGAGGCCAGAAATCGGTTCCCTATGGGGACCTGAGGGGCGAGAGATCTCAAGCCCCAAATTTGCAAAGTTGGGGTCTTTATTGGCGTCCGGGATTCCGCACCTGGCGCTGTCTCCAGCCTGGTGGTGGGCAAGCCAGGTGCGCCAGATCCAGGATGCACTAGGGGAGCGTTTGTAGCCGTCGCTGAATCTACTGAGGACTAGCGGGGCAAGCCTCAGATTAACCGCAGCATTTCCAGTAGGTTGGATTGTGGTGCTGCTATTTGCGCTCCAAGGAGTTGCTGTGGTTTCCCTGTGTCTGTCTGCCTTGGGAGCTTCTCAGATCATCTCGTTTGGCATCCTCTCACAGAAGAGTTAAGCAAGACTTTTGGAATGCTTTCCTCGCTTTCCTTCTGTCTTTTACTGGTATAGCTGCTTTCACAAGGAAGTCTTTTCTTGCAGTGCTATCTTTTCTTTGACTCCCAGTGCTTGACGAAGTTAAAGAAAAGAAACCTGCTGGTAGTTTTTAACCTTTGTTCTGAGCTGATACGCGTTAGTAGCTTTGTTTTGTTTTTAAATTTAATTGGTAAATTTTCACCTGTGAACCAGAAGCTCTTTTTTTCTCTTGTAAAATGCTAGCTTTAAGATTTCTGAGAACTTTGTGTCAAAGAAATCTTGGAAAAGTGACTGAAGTCTACAGAAGAAGCTCACAATTTTAAATGTGCAGGTGGTCCTGGGGCGGTGGATCACACCTGTAATCCCAGCACTTCCGGAGGCCAAGGTGAGCAGATCAGTTGAGCCCAGGAGTTCCAGACCAGCCTGGGCAATGTGGCAAAACCCCATCTCTACTGAAACGACAAAAATTAGCTGTGTGTGGTGGTGTGTGCCTGTAGTCCTAGCTACCCGGCAGGCTGAGATGGGAGGATCACCAGAGCCTGGGAGTTTGAGATTACAGTGAGCCATGATCATGCCAGTGCACTCAGGCCTGGATGGCAGAGTGAGAGTCTGTCTCAAGAAAAGAAAAAAAAATACAGGTAATGAATTTACGCTAAGTAAATTTCACCACAAATCAAGAAATAGAACATTACTAGATTGGTGTATATATATGTAGGAATGGCATTGTTGGTTTTAGAGGTATATGAATGACAAAACTTTAGTATCAGTTATCGTTGATCATTTTCACAAAGTGGTTGTACCGTTTAGCAGGGAATATTGTGGTTACCTCACATCCTTGCTTATGCTTGTCAATTAAAAATTATTTTGCCATTCTAGTAGAGGTGCAGTAATGTATCAGTGTAGTTTCCTTTTGCATTTTCCTGGTATTGAGATTGAGTATTTTTTATTGCCATTTATATGTCCTCTTTTGTGAAGTGCCTGTTCAATCTTTGTATCCTGTTTTCATTGATAGGCTTGTTCTTCTGTTGATCTGTAATACTTTATTCTGGATGTGTGTCCTTTCTAGGATATATATGTATTATATGTATTACATTTCTCTATTTTTCAAACTGTAGCATGCCTTTTCACTCTTTTAATGGTGTTTTTACATGAGTGGAGATTCTCCAGTTTTTTTTTTTTTTCTTTTTGAGACAGGATCTCATTCTGTTGTTCAGGCCTCAGTGCAGTGGCACAATCACAGCTCAGTGCAACCTCCAGCTCCCAAGGCTCAAGTGATCCTCCTGCCTGAGCCCCCAAGTAGCTGGGACCTACAGGGAGCACCATTATGCTCAGCTCTTTTTTGTATTTTCAGTAGAGATTGGGTTTAAACATGTTGCATAGGCTGGTCTGGAATTCCTGGGATCAAGTGATACACCTGCCTCGGCCTCCCAAAGTGTAGGGATTACGGGCATGAGCCAGTGTACCCAGCCTGAGTTTCTTAATTTTAATGAAATTATACTTGATCAATCTTTTCCTTTATGGTGACTGCTTTTTGTGTCCTGTTAATCAGTGCCTAACCTACGAATATGAACACTTAACCTCTTAGCAATTTCAGTGTAGTTTATGCTTCCCTACTTCCCCACCCCCACGCCCCAGATAGGCTCTCACTCTATTGCTCAGGCTGGAGCGCGATGGCATGATCTCAGCTCACTGCAACCTCCACCTCCTGACTCAAGCGATCCTCCCCGCTCAGCCTCCTGAGTACCTGAGACCACAGGCGTGTGCCACCATGCCTGGCTAAGTTTTGTATTTTTTTTTCGTAGAGATGGGGATTCACCGTTTTCCCAGGTTGGTCTCAAACTCTTGGGCTCAAGTAGTCTGCCCGCTTCAGCCTCCCAGAGTGCTGAGATTACAGGTTCGAGCCAACCCACCCGCCCATGATTCACTTTTTACTACATGGATGTGACTGCTTGATCCAGCACCATGTATGGGAAGGACCATCTTTGTCCTTCTGCACTGTGTAGCACTTTTTTTCATCAATTGGATGGCTGTATGATCATCTGATTGACGAAATCAGTGTGGGTCTGTTTCTGGACCAACCTGGGCAACATAGCAAGATCCAATCTCTACAAAAAATAATAAATAAAAAAAGAAGTACATGAAATTTTTTAAGTGGGTAGAGCAGATGGAGTCATAGGTGGTAATTTATAAATGATTGTCAATTTCTTGGCTACATACAGGTGTTGGTAAGTGAGATCTGTTGGGAGTTCAGGCAAAGTGTATTAAGTGAATTCTGTGGTGTTCAGAATGATTGCTAGATGTTCGTTGCGACTTCGACTAGATGTTTGCGCCTCACAGAGCTACAGGTTTTATTCTCTTATTTATTTATTTGTCTTTAAAATTTTTTTACAATCTTCCTGTCAAGGCAGTACCTCTTTTATACTTAATTGTTCTTAGGTATACTTAATTACCAGGAAAATTTTATGGATCATATCTAACTCTTAAGCCACTTTAAAGGGCTGATGTCATGTAATAGACAGTAGGATTCTACATAATAGTTTCAGGAGTATATCGATTAAATTATTTCTTCTTCTTCTTCTTTTTTTTTTTCTTGAGACAGGGTCTCACTCTGTTGCCGAGGCTGGAGTACAGTGGTGTAGTGGTATGATCGTGGCTCACTGCAGCTTTGACCTCTCAGGCTCAAGCAGCCTCCCACCTCAGCCTTCTTAAGTAGCTGGAACTAGAGGCATGCACCACTACGCCTGGCTAATTTTGTATCTTTTGTATGCAGGGTCTTCCTATGGTGCCCAGACTGATTTGAAACTCCTGGGCTCAAATGATCCTCCCACCTTGTCATCCCAAAGTGTTGGTATTACAGGCGTGAGCCATCACATCTGGCCATTTTAGTTTTAATAATTTTATATTTTTCTAACTTAGAATATTTACTAAGTCTATTTATGAATATAATATTCATTATTATGATTATTTTGTATGTATTATTTTGTATGTATCTAATCTCATTTAATATAAGCTCTTGGAAATTAGAGATCTTGTCTCTTTTTTTAATTTTTTTAATTTTTTAATTTTTTTTATTGCATTTTAGGTTTTGGGGTACATGTGAAAAACATGCAAGGTTGTTGCATAGGTGCATACGTGGCAGTGTGATTTGCTGCCTTCCTCCCCTTCACCTATATCTGGCATTTCTGCCCATGCTATCCCTCCCCAACTCCCCACTCCCCCCCAACAGACCCCAGTGTATAGTGCTCCCCTCCTTGTGTCCATGTGTTCTCATTGTTCAACACCTGCCTATGAGTGAGAACATGTGGTGTTTGATTTTGTGTTCTTGTGTCAGTTTGCTGAGAATGATGGTTTCCAGGTTCATCCATGTCCCTACAAAGAACGCAAACTCATCGTTTTTGATGGCTGCATAATATTCCATGGTGTATATGTGCCACATTTTTCCTGTCCAGTCTGTCATCGATGGGCATTTGGGTTGGTTCCAGGTCTTTGCTATTGTAAACTGTGCTGCAATGAACATTCGTGTGCATGTGTCCTTATAGTAGAACGATTTATAATCCTTTGGATATATGCCTAGTAATGGGATTGCTGGGTCAAATGGAATTTCTATTTCTAGGTCCTTGAGGAATCGCCACACTGTCTTCCACAATGGTTGAACTAATTTACTCTCCCACCAACAGTGTAAAAGTGTTCCTATTTCTCCACATCCTCTCCAGCATCTGTTGTCTCCAGATTTTTTAATGATCGCCATTCTAACTGGCGTGAGATGGTATCTCAATGTAGTTTTGATTTGCATTTCTCTAATGACCAGTGATGATGAGCATTTTTTCATATGCTTGTTGGCCTCATGTATGTCTTCTTTTGTAAAGTATCTGTTCATATCCTTCGCCCATTTTTGAATGGGCTTGTTTGTTTTTTTCTTGTAAATCTGTTTTAGCTCGTTGTAAATTCTGGGTATCAGCCCTTTGTCAGACGGGTAGGGTGCAAAAATTTTTTCCCATTCTGTTGGTTGCCGATTCACTCTATTGACTGTTTCTTTTGCCGTGCAGAAGCTGTGGAGTTTGATTAGGTCCCATTTGTCTATTTTGGCTTTTGTTGCCAATGCTTTTGGTGTTTTGGTCATAAAGTCCTTGCCTACACCTATGTCCTGAATGGTTTTCCCTAGGTTTCCTTCTAGTGTTTTTATGGTGTTAGGTCTTATGTTTAAGTCTTTAATCCATCTGGAGTCAATTTTAGTGTAAGGTGTCAGGAAGGGGTCGAGTTTCTGCTTTCTGCATATGGCTAGCCAGTTTTCCCAACACCACTTATTGAACAGGGAATCCTTTCCCCATTGCTTGTTTTTTATCAGGTTTGTCAAAGATCGGGTGGTTGTAGATATGTTGTGTCGCCTCCGACGCCTCTGTTCTGTTCCATTGGTCTATATCTCTGTTTTGGTACCAGTACCATGCTGTTTAGATTACTGTATCCTTGTAGTATAGTTTGATGTCCGGTAGTGTGATGCCTCCCGCTTTGTTGTTTTTGCTTAGAATTGACTTGGCTATGCGGGCTCTCCTTTGGTTCCATATGAAGTTTAAGGTGGTTTTTTCCAGTTCTGTGAAGAAGGTCATTGGTAGCTTGATGGGGATAGCGTTGAATCTGTAAATTACTTTGGGCAGTATGGCCATTTTCACGATATTAATTCTTCCTAACCATGAACATGGAATGTTTCTCCATCTGTTTGTGTCCTCTCTTATTTCGTTGAGCAGTGGTTTGTAGTTCTTCTTGAAGAGGTCCTTTACGTTCCTTGTTAGTTGTATTCCTAGGTATTTTATTCTCTTTGTAGCAATTGTGAATGGCAGTTCGTTCTTGATTTGGCTCTCTTTAAGTCTATTATTGGTGTATAGGAATGCTTGTGATTTTTGCACATTGATTTTGTATCCTGAGACTTCGCTGAAGTTGCTTATCAGTTTCAGGAGATTTTGGGCTGAGATGATGGGGTCTTCTAAATATACAATCATGTCGTCTGCAAATAGAGACAATTTGACTTCCTCCTTTCCTAATTGAATACCCTTTATTTCTTTTTCTTGTCTGATTGCTCTGGCTAGAACTTCCAGTACTATATTGAACAGGAGTGGTGAGAGAGGGCATCCTTGTCTAGTGCCCGATTTCAAAGGGAATGCTTCCAGTTTTTGCCCATTCAGTATGATATTGGCTGTTGGTTTGTCATAAATAGCTTTTATTATTTTGAGGTACGTTCCATCGATACCTAGTTTATTGAGAGTTTTTAGCATAAAGGGCTGTTGAATTTTGTCAAAGGCCTTCTCTGCATCAATTGAGATAATCATTTGGTTTTTGTCTTTGGTTCTGTTTATGTGGTGAATTACATTTATAGACTTGCGTATATTGAACCAGCCTTGCATCCCCGGGATGAATCCTACTTGATCATGGTGGATAAGCTTTTTGATGTGCTGTTGCAATCGGCTTGCCAGTATTTTATTGAAGATTTTTGCATCTATGTTCATCATGGATATTGGCCTGTAGTTTTCTTTTCTTGTTGAGTCTCTGCCGGGTTTTGGTATTAGGATGATGTTGGTCTCATAAAATGATTTGGGAATGATTCCTTCTTTTTGGATTATTTGAAATAGTTTCAGTAGGAATGGTACCAGTTCCTCTTTGTATGTCTGGTAGAATTCGGCTGTGAACCCATCTGGACCTGGGCTTTTTTTGTGTGGTAGGCTCTTAATTGCTGCCTCGACTTCAGACCTTGTTATTGGTCTATTCAGGGTTTCGACTTCTTCCTGGTTTAGGCTTGGGAGGAGGCAAGTGTCCAGGAATTTATCCATTTCTTCCAGGTTTTCTAGTTTATGTGCATAGAGTTGTTTGTAATAATCTCTGATGATGGTTTGAATTTCTCTGGCATCTGTGATGATATCCCCTTTATCATTTTTTACTGCATCTATTTGGTTATTCTCTCTTTTCTTTTTTATTAGTCTGGCTAGTGGTCTGTCTAGACTTTATCTTTGTCTGTCCCCATCAGTGTCACTCATTGTCTCCCAGTATGACCTGGCCATGCCCCTGCACTTACCCTTTTCCTGCTCAATCATCTCCATGCACTGTCCAATTCCATCAGTGATTCAGACTCCTCCCAAGGCTGCCTGAAACGGGTACAGGTCTCAGGACATCAGACACATTCCAGGCACAAAAGTAACCCATACTGTAAAGCGGGCAGCTGTGTTCCCACTTCCCTGAAGTTGGCAGTGATGTCCTAGGACAGGAAGAAATACTTTCCCTTGTTAGGGGGTCTTTTCTTCATGTCTCAGGGTCTGTGATCTAGTGCACACAACTGTGCTGAATGTGAATGAATTTGCCAAATTTCTGGTTTCTTGCTAGATGGCTAGAATGTATTTGTAAGACTTCCTTCATTACCCATGTCTGCTGAAGTCTGAATTCCTACCAGTATGATTCCTTTTCTTGTAAGGGGCAGCTCAGGGAAGATTGACCCCATTGCCATGCAAAGAGAGGTAAAGTGAGATTCTACTCAAAGGAACCTTGAATTTGAAACTAGGTCTTCCACTGTTTCAAAGCTGGCCTGTAGGTCCAACTGTGCACATATTTGGACATCATATCTTCATCAGAATCCTCAGGCACGTGTCTTCAAGGGCTTGTGTGTCAGCTGTACTCAGGATAAAGTTATTTCTCATTATGGCAAGTTATAATTAATTTGCCAGAATATGATTCATTATCAAGATAACGTTATTTATCATTACAGCAAGGACTAATTTAGAAGAGTTGTTAAATTTACTTCTTTATTTCCCCAGCTGGAAACAGTCAATAGCTACTGATAGCACCAGTGTCCTCTGAATACCTCGACTGTGTTAACTGCTTTGACTCAACATGGAGGTGAAGTATTGATGTATTGTACCTTGAGATGCTGAAATATGGCTGAAGTCCACGGTCACTGGCCCAGGCCATCCACTGAGGTCATCTCATGAGGCATGGGCCACTGGTTCCAATGAACCCACCAACACTACACTTCTCATGAATCACCAGTCACTAGACTGAGAATTCTGTGAAAGCTGGGATCCTATTTTACTCATCTCTGTGGTCATGGTTCTTAGCTAAGGGCCCAGCGCAGAGGGGCCTCTCAGCAGTGTTCATCCATGACTGAATAACATGGATTAGAAACCTCCGACTCTTTCATCTACATTTCTGTCCTCAGTGTCTTGTAAGGGATGCTCTTTCTCTCAGAATGCTGCAAATCCCCTTCTCTAGCGAGGTGCCTGCCCTACACCATCCCTGACCCAGGATCCTCTACTGTGGGAGCTTGAGGGAAGACTAGTCTGTTCTGAAAATGTTCTCTTTTTTTTTTTCTTTTGAGATGGGGTTTCACTCTTGCTACCCAGGCTGGAGTGTAATGGTGCAATCTCAGCTCACTGCAACCTCTGCCTCCTGGGTTCAAGCAATTCTCCTGCCCCATCCTCCCGAGTAGCTGGGACTACAGGTGTGCACCACCATGTCCAGCTAATTTTTTTTGTATTTTCAGTAGAGACGGGGTTTCACCATGTTGACCAGAATGGTCTCGATCTCTTGACCTTGTGATCCACCCGCCTCAGCCTCCCAAAGTGCTGGGATTATAGGCGTGAGCCACCGTGCCCGGCCAATCTGAAAATGTTCTCTTATGCTTCCCCCTGTCATTAGGAGCAATATCATTTGACATACCCTCCCATCCTCCGAGCTGCCACAGCATCTCACTTGAGTAGAACTACCGCATCTTGTTGAAATTATGTTTGTGTTCTTCCACTCAATGGCTTCAGTTTCTTTACAGACATTAAATATCTGAATCCCAAGTGCTTAGCACAGTATAAAGAAAATTAAATACTCAATAAATGTTTATGAGAAACTTCCCTCAACGGAAGGTGCAGAAGAATAAGCATAAGTATCACTGCTTCCTATACAATCAAGGGACACTTACTCTGGCACCTGACCTAGGACAGAACTGTTTGATGTAAGAATGGACATCTCCACCCTTCTCCAAGCACAGTTATTCCCTCTAACCCACACTGACCTCGAGAGTATCCACTGCTATGGCAGCCCTGAGGTCGGGGCTCCTGGGTCTGGGGTGGGGGCTTACGGTTGTATCCTCCCCCTCTTGGAGTTGAAGCTGCCCCTCACTATAAACCAGCTCTGATCTAATCTGTGGCTCTCCCTGGCCAGAGGCAGGAGATTCCTGTGGAGTAAGTTTCTCTCAGTCCCCACTGCTCAGCTCATGCTACTCCTTGAGAATTTAAATGATCATAGGCATTGCCCATTTCCCCTGAGGCTTCTGTCCCAGTTTGTCCTTATTCTCCCCTTCTTTGGTTTTCATTTACCAATGGCTTGTCCTTTGTGGATTATTCTCATCCCCTAAACCTGCTGACTTTCTTTCTTCCACCTGTTCCCACAGCTCTGGGATTCCAGGGTGTAGACTCGGCTCAGGCTCCTGCAGGAGACACACAGAGTCAGGTCTCAGCTGAAGGTCCTAGGCAGTATTGAAAAGCATCTCAATTCCTCAGAGGCTCAGAGAAGACAGAGCAGGAAGGGACCTCAGAGAGGTACAATAAGCCCCTACCTTACCGATGAGGAAACTGAAGCCCAGAAAGACTGAGACTCTCCCAGGCTCCCTCCCTCACCACTTGGTGGCAGCAGATCCACCACACAAGCCTTGGCCTCAGCCTCCCTGTGCAGAGCAGGTAACTCACCCTCCAGAAGCTCCCTGCTGCCTTTCAGAAACTTTAGATGAAAAATAGCCATTTCCTCTGTGAAAACAAAAATAGTAAACGCCCCTTTCCTTGGACAAACCCTTTATCACAGTTCTATAGTCCTGGCATTTATACTTGGTCAGCTATCATTCACTAGCTGCTAGATTGGGGAAGGGAGCACATAGGATTAAATAATTAAAGGAGAGGGGCAGAAAGAAATGAAAGAGCCTTGGCTTCCTAGCTAAGGCAACCTCATCAATGTGAAATAGTCACCTTAAGAACCAGTTAATACAGAAAGGCAGTGTACTAGAGAGACAGGAAGTAGATTAGGGCTGCCTAGAACCAGGGGTGTGGGGATTGGAGAAAACAGAGGAGTGGCTACCAACAGGGTTTCTTTGGCGGGGGGGTGGAATGAACAGGTTCTAAAATTGGATTGTTAACCATGGTTGCGCAAGCTTGTAAATAAAGGAAATACACTGAATTACTCATTTTAAATGGGTCAATGGTTTGCATGTCAACTACATCTCATTAAGCTGGTTCTTTTAAGAGTTGGTACATTGGTAATTTTTGGCTGTAGAGTTTACCTGGAATAAGAGAAAGAAAAAACCAAACCTTGATGATCAGCTCATCCTGGGTCCTGTTGGCACAGGTCTTTTATTCACTTGGTGACATTAGAAAGCCAGGTGTCAAACAGTGATCAAGTCACTGGTCCCCAAATAAAGTACAGAGGATGTCTGTGGAAAAGGCAGTGGGTTTTCTTGGAATATTTAGCAAGTGTCCCTGTCAGCTGAGAAATACAAAATTATCTTTCAAGAAGAAAAAGTTGCTACTGAGAAATATGCTCACTATCAGACAGTTTTGTCAGTGATGCCGTGTTTTGACTGACATCGTCAATCAATGTGTTACAGTGGATAATCAATGCTGTCATTTAAAAACCTCCCAGTGTATCACGTATTAGTTGGGATGACACTCCCAAACTCCAGTGACGGTCACTGGAGTCCATGAGCAACAGAGGCCTGATTCACAATGGCAGTCAAAACTGACATTCACTTGATATTCTAGAAGCCCCAGACAAAAACATTTCTCTTCAAGATGAAGAAATGCATCTTACCAGGTCACAGGGCATCTCCTCCTCTTGTATATCTTCCTCTCTGCAGTCTTGTGGGACCTGAACAGGACCTAAGAGAACACAGAGTGACAGTCAGTGCATTGGTGCTGCTGAGGAATCTCACAAGGAGCTTTGGGGAATGTGGATGGGGGCTGGAGTATATGGAGCTGGGCGGCTGACAAGCATGGACTGAGCTGCTGCTGGACCATTCTCCTTGGTGTTGAAGAAGGCAAATGAGAGAGGCAGAAAGAAATGAAAGAGCCTTTCTTTTCATCTGGATTTTTCATCAGTGAGTTGGTGATTGCAGAATCCAGGCTGTTTTCCTGAAATCACCTACAATTACAGGAGAGAAGAGACCATGAGGACCAGTCACACTGCGGGGTGTTTCTCAGGTCTTTTGCTCCCCCTGTGACCACAGAATCCCAGATGGAAAGCAGTGGTCGTAGGCCCCAGAAACCAGCACAGACACTTTGGAGGAGGTGCAGGCTTTCCCTGGAGTACGCATCTCTCTAGTTCACTGTGGCTGCCAATCACAAAACTCTTAATCCAGAGAGACTTTGCTGCTGGGCAAAACTTCCCCTTTCACACAGCTTAAAGCCTGATAGTGCCCCTCCTGACTGCCCTCTCCAACCAGTGTCTTCTGGAAGACTCGGCCAGGTTCAGGGCAGGCTGCTAGAACAAGGCTGGCTGGGCGTGGAGGCTCCTGCCTCTTACACCAGCACCTTGGGAGGCCAAGGCAGATGGATTGCTTTGAGACATTGATCACCACCTGTGGGGGCCTGTCCTGCAAACCCTGACTCTGTGACAGATGAATAAATACCCTCCACACACAAAGTACCGTGAACAAGTCGGCTGCTCTCAGAGGGCCATTGAGCTACCCAACCCTTCAATAGCTGTCCCTCCTAGCATTTATTCAGTTTAGATTTAATGACAAGTTCTAAGTCAACATGCTCGTGGATAATTAACACATTAAAGATTTGGTTCCAGGGCCCAGAACAAACACCATTAAGGGGTAATCTCGCTTTGACCTCCCCGCAGAGGGCCATCGGCGCAAAGGTTAGTTTTAAGACCACATGAGTAAACAAGGGAGTTAGAGACAAAGGAATGTGGTGTAAACAGACTCAACTGGGGAAGCTTCTATTACCCCTAATTTTTACCCTTGACCTCATGCTCTAAGTTAAGAACCGGCTGTGTTCAGCCTATTACATTATTACAAGTTATGAAAAGCTTTTTGCCTTCCAAAACGTTTGAGACTATATCTTATAACTTTCCCTGATATTTCCCTTAATATCTTTCCGGCCACCCTGAGTGAATCCCAACACTGCTTGAGGCCAGGAGATCAAGACCTGCCTAGGCAACATAGTGCAACCCCCATCTCTACAAAAATATAAAGAAAATTTGCCCGGCATGGTGGTATGTGCCTGTGGTCCCAGCTGAGATGGGAGGATCACATGAGCCCAGAAGGTCAAGGCTGCCATGAACTCAGATAGCACCACTGCACTCCAGCCTAGGCAACACAGTGAGACCCTGTCCCCAGAAAAGAAAAGGTAACCCAAATACCATGGGCTGGGTGGTATAAACCCAGTTTTTTCTTTCTCACAGTTCTGGAGGCTGGGATGTTTCAGAGCAAGGTGCTGGCACCATGGACCAACATGGCATGAACTATTGAAGAAGCTACATAGTCTATGATTGTCTATTGAAGAAGCTACATATTCTATGATTCAAGCTAGGTGTTATTTTGTAAAAAGGCAAACTCTAGAGACAATTAAAAAAAATCAGCTGTTTCCAGCTGGGTGTGGTGGCTCATGCCTGTAATCCCAGCACTTTGGGAGGCCGAGGTGGGCACATCACTCGAGGTCAGGAGTCAGAGACCAGCCGGGCCAACAAAGGGAAACCCCATCTCTACTAAAAGTGTGGTGGTGGGCACCTGTAATCCCAGCCACTTGAGAGGCCGAGGCATGAGAATCACTTGAACCTGGGAGGCGGAGGTTGCAGGGTGCCGAGATTGCGCCACTGCACTCCAGCCTATGTAACAGAGTGAGACTGATTTTTTAAAAAAAAAAATTAGCTCTTTCCAAGGAACAGACAGAAAGAATAACAGGTGAAGCACAGGGGGTTGTCAGCAGGAGAACAATGAGTGCATGCAAGGTGGAGCAAGACATTGCAAATTAACAACAACAAAGAAAACCCATGAAAATGCAAAATAGAAAGTAATCCATAATGCTGACTAAGACATATAGTTAATAGTGTGTAAATATTGGTTCATTAACCATAACAAATGCACCATTCTGATACATCAGTTATGGGGGAAATGGAGGAAAGGGGCCTGTGCTAACGTCAGTATCTGTTCTTTTTTTTGCTACTGTAAAAGTTATCCAAATAATAGCATCTATTTATTAAAGGGTCACTTTGCAACACTATTTTGGGGGCTGATCTATTGCAGCAAATGTTTAACAATCAGTTAATGTCTAATCAGGAGCTTCAGATGTGTTTCACTATTAAATGTGACCCAAAGCTGAGCTGTGAATGTATCTTTATGTGGTTAAAACACTTCTTATTGAATAGTAAATTAAAATTTTCTCACGTGAATAACAATATGGCTTAGCATCTTTATTGATTTTAAATATGCAACTTTGGAACAAACCTGCAATCATTATTCTTGAATCAACATAAGGGCTGAATATCCACAGTGCCATCAGCTCACCGTCTGCAGCACCTGTGCTTGGTCGGGGGCCCCTTCTTGACTTGCTGCTGGTCTGGAGCTGTATAGATTCTTGAAGGAGGAAATGCTTTTCTCCTCAAATTCATCAGCTAAGAACCTGGGAAATGCATTCACAGTAAAGAGAGCTGCTGACATCTTGTTGGCAGAAGACCAGAGGAAACGGACCATAATTGATGCAGAGCTCAAACGGTGGATCCCACTGCACTGACTCCCCGACACAGCCTCTGAGCCAGCGCTGGGCTTTTGGAAGATCTTGGGTTTTCACGTGCACTTGAAACACCTAAGAGAAGGGTTGTGCGGAAAATGCCTTTATGATGAGATGGTCCAGAAAGGCAGCTGAGCAGAGTGACTGAGCATGAGGGCTGGGACCTGAGAGCCTGGGCTCAATCCCACTTAAAGCCATGAGAACCGGGGAATGTCCTGCAACCCCTCAGCCTCCAGTTCTCTGCACTGCCATCTAAACACTTTAATAGGGCTGACTGGTTAGCATGATGAGGCCGAAGATCATTGAACAGAGTTAAAGCTTTAGAAAAAGTGGCTGATTCTTCAATGCTCCATGATTCCTCCATCATTAAATGCCTGGGAGAAGCTACACACTTGACAGTGGGTGACCAGAGAGGGGACATGGATACTCCAGGGCAAGGGAGGATGGAGGTTGGCTTTTCTTCATTTGCCTGTGTGAGAGGCTTCACAGCGCATGGACAGTACATGCGATCATCTCCTGTGATGCCCACGTCAGCCCTGAGGGTGGGCAGAGCAGGAGCTGTGGCCTGCACTTCACAGTTGGAAGAAATTCTCTTAAAGGCATGTGACTTTCCAGTCACCACACTGCTGTGTGATGCACCTGGGGCAGAAACGTACCTGAGGCCTCGGGGCCAGAGATGTCTTCACACTCCAGACCTCCAGATCTTGCTCTAGACCCCCCAAAACATGAACTCCCCTGACTCTCAAGACGTCCTGACCCAAGGTCCTGGAATAGATGCCTGAGCCCAGAAAAGAGCTTGGACACAAGACTCGGCCACTGTCTCTTCCTTTCCATCCCAGACCCCAAATAGGATGTGGTTTATCTCAAATGAAGCCCCTTGGAAAGACGAGGGTGATTCAAAACAGGGCAATCCTTTCATAGCAGTGTCACAGTCAGCTGCCATGGGGGCTACACGTTTCCAATGATCAGTTGGCTACAAGGGACCCCTGCAGCCAACTGACCCCTAACTGTATTAGGCTTTGTAACACCCAACTGTATTAGAAAGCAACATTCTAAACTGTCACATGACCGCTCCGCTTCCCTCCACTTGACCAACCCTGGGTGAGCAGCTAATGCCCTTATCTGATAAAGGGCACCTGGGCTGGAGTGTCAGTGGCTTGAGGAACTCAGTTTATAAAGCTTCCCACCTGACTTACTATTGATCTGAGCCACTGTCTGTGCAGCTGGACTAAGGCCTGGCTGAGGATGGGCGGTGGCTGCACTAGCACAGAGTGGACCTTTCTTCCCGTTCATTTCTTCCAAACCAAAGGTCAGCATCTTCAGACTCCTATTTCATCCCAAGCCCTGCAGGGACAAAGCACAGAGTCCCTTCTCCTCTTAGAGAGAACCCTCCAGAACTACAGTCTGGAGACCCAACCCCAGGACTGTCCCTGAGGACCACCCAGGTCCTACTTCTAACCAAATGTCCATTCCTCTAACCTGAGGGCTCTGTCTCTTCTCACCACTCTCCCCAGCAGCACCCTCAACAGTAGGGATCCTGTCCTCATCCCACCACATTTATATCCATATCAAAACCCCAGTCTTTCCTTTACAAAACAAAAATGTGGCACATATACACCATGGAATACTGTGCATCCATAAAAAAGAGTGAGTTTATGTCCTTTGCAGGGTCATAGATAAAGCTGGAAGCCATCATCCTCAGCAAACTAACACAGGAACAGAAAACCAAACACCACATGTTCTCACTCATAAGTGGGAGTGGAACAATAAGAACACATGGACAAAGGGAGGGGAACATCACACACTGGGGCCTGTCAGGGGTAGGGGGCAAGGGGAGGGACAGCATTAGGACAAATACTTAATGCATGTGGGGCTTAAAATCCAGATGACAGGTTGATAGGTGGAGCAAACCACCATGGCACATGTATACCTGTATAATTAACCTGCACATTCTGCACATGTATCCCAAACGCAAAGGAAAATTAAAAAAAACAAACCTTGGAATCAAGATTGCTAATATATTGTGTTGGATTTTGCAACAGTATTCGAAAGAGTTTGACTTTTAATTCACCTTTTTTGTCATGTCTTTTACAGAATTTGCTATCATGATTTTCCCAGTTAGAGCAGTGTGAGCGTGTTCTTGTACATACAAAATTGAAGTTACTTGTATTTAAAATATAGATAGACTCACAGGGAAACAATAAAGATGGACGTTTGCATGATGGAAAGATATTATTTGCATTAGTTTTTAGGTGATGGTTGTTTTACCTGTGGCACATATACGACATGCGCAGACTGCTGCCTTCTTAAACTGTTACCACCACCCAGATGTACATCCCCTAGCAGTCCCTCTGCAGCTAATTTCCAGGCAGTAACCCCAGGACATACCTACTCTGATCATGATCAACACATTTTAAATTTAAACATTATATAAATGCAAACCTGCAGTATGTACTCTTTTGTTTCTGGTTGAAAATTATATGTGAATATGTGAATTTCACCCATGTTCCACGTGATGAAACATTTGTCATTTTGTACTGCTGAGTTGTATATAACATTGTAGCAAGTTGGCACAACTAATTTACACCTCCGTGTTTTTTACGTTCACTCTGCTGTTTCTCATGATAGTTGCTTGAAACAAGGCTTCTGTAAGTCCCCCAGGTGGATACCAACATCCTTGGCTCACACGTCTCTTGGACATAAATGGCAGGAGTGAGACTGTAGGGTCACAGATGCTGGATGACTGTAGTACACACTAGAAAGCCATTTATCAAAATGGTTGAAACTAAGTATGTTCCCAGAGTAAGACGACAGTTAAGTTCCTCCACATCCTCACCACCCTTTGCATTTTTGTCTCTGATAACGTGCCTATTCTGGTGGATGTAAGAGTGAGAAATTAGTTTCAGTGTGTGCTCTGCTAATGACTTGGGATTGAGTGCATTTTCATGTGCTGAACTTGCTGAGGTTTCTAGGATTTTGATAAGTCACATAACCTTATGAGTTCCTGAATGGCTATTTAAGGTGCTTTGTTAGTGGAACAATGGCAAGATATTAGCAAGGACAATCTAGATTTCAGAAAAAAAATAGAAAAAAGATAAAATGGAAATGTCACTAAAAATGGACAAATATCACAAAGCAATTTAGACAAGGCAAAATGTGGATGAATAAAAGTCACATGAACACATGTTCTGATCCACCTGAGGTGAAAGAAACCCCTGTGGAGCCCAGCACGTCTGTGTGGGAGGAGCTGCTTGGAAGAGCAGAGAGCAAATCAAAAAGGTTTGGGGGGAGCAGAATGGGAGTGGTAGGAGCTGCCAGAGCCCCCTCAGCAGGGAAGCCAGGGAGAGGGTTTGGAGATCAGCCAGCCAGGGGCAGGGGCAGGCAAAACCTATAGGTTCCTGTGGATGCCCTAGAATTGTGCAGTCATTTCTGAGTGAGGCATGAAACCAGTTGAGGCATGAGTGTTGAGCAGACAACTAACGTTGCAATTTAAAAAATAAAAATAAATTTCCAGTCAGGCTGTGGAGCTTCAGACGCTCTTACAACTGGGATATTTACAAGGTCAGCCATCCGGCAGGACGTCCCTCAGCACATAGTAACATTAAGTGTGCACCCTCCATGCAGCTAGTCCACTGTGGTTCAGAGATGGAGGGAAATACGCAGGAGGAAGTCCTCACTGGTCACGTGGTATCGGTAGCAACCTGGCCGCTCAGCACAGTGTTTAATCTAAAATGCAGTTTACACAATGCTTACCTGTTGGAAGTAATGGAAATGGTTCATATGCACACATGGATGAATTTGAATGTTTAAGTCTGAGTTTAAATCTTAGAAAAAATAAAAAATAAACCAGATGAGGCCTAAAGAGGAAAAATTATTTGCTTAAGAAATGAAAACACACTATGAATTCTTTAATCTGTAGAGATGATTGGGAAGTTGGAGTGGAACCACGATTTACACTTGAGTTGGTGACTCAGAGATGGAGGAAAACATGATTTGAAATGGTGATAAAGAAAAACATGAAAGAGAGGCCTTTAGGTGGCTGATAATGAGAGTGTTAATAGTGTGAGTAAACTCTGTGCTTCTGGGTCCCAGGAAACACCAACAGATAGAAAGTGCCACACATGCTCTGCTGGCACAGCTGGCAGGATCAAGTGACCTCCCTTCAACCCACGCCCCCCTTTATTTAGGATTCCCGGCTGCCCTGGCCCCCTCTGACATCGTGAGCAGCTTCAGAAAGGAGGATCAGGACAGCCAAGGCTCTCCACCTGAGATGCCCCGGTGTGTCAGAGGCAGGAAGGCTTTGGGGTCTCAGGGCAGTGTGGGACAGTGAGGGACACTCCTGAGATGGCCTCTCCCAGCTAGAAAATAACTCAGAGCCTCCATGGGAATTTAGTCATCAGGGAGCCCACTGGGTAGATTTAGGTGGCAGCACTGACCTGCTAGGACACACCTTCACCCCACCGGGTCAGCTGTAAGAACTCAGGGCAGAGGGGCACAGGAACAGGCAGGTCGCAGCTCTTATTTAAATGCAGTGGCTCTGCTCCCCTGAAGGTTTTGGGAGATGTAAGATGGCTTCGGAAAGCTGAGGCTCCACAGCAGAGTGTCAGGAAGAGGAGTGGCATCTAAACCATACCCAGGGCTCCTCTCTTTACCCTCCTCACTGTACAGAGGAGGGGGCACCTCAACTGGGGACAGGGGATCCACAGTCAGCTCTACTCCACACACCCGGCCTCCTCACTATGCTGATTCTGACCCCCAGTCCCTCCCCTCTGTCCAGTTTAGGGTCTGTGGCCCAGGCAGGGCCAGCTCAGCCACCCTCAGCATCTGAAGGTTCTGAACAAATGTCACAGCTGTCTGCACTGAGGACAGCAGCAACACTGGCAATGCTGACAGCTGAAGCCAACATGACACATTCTTCACATACACACGCTGTAGGCATTTTCTGTCACTCTGAGCTTTGTAAGTCATTTTCTTAAAGGGGACTTTTGCTATGCCAGATAAGTTTCAATATTTATGTAGACAAATGCTTTTTCCTCAAGATCAGTAATTTTGTGTCCTAAAACTACTATATATATATGTGCATGTGTATATATATACACACAACTATATACATAACTGTATACATGTGTATGCACATATATATACAACTGTTTTATATACATACATATGTATATAGTTGTATACATACACATACATATATGTTCATATAAAAAACATTTGGACTGGATCTCAAAGTTCTGTCAAAATGAATGGCTTGATATCCTAGTGCTAAGGGATGGCTTTATTTAAAACATAGTTTCCAGTAGATTCCTTTAAAAATAGTATAGCAGGGATTTCCAGATCACCCCCACTCCCACCTTTTTATAATTTTTGACTATCTTCCAGAGTCTTGAATTCAATGAGGTGAAGGTGGAAGAAAGCGTTTAGAAAGCCAGTGGGTACAGGAGAGCTGGTGTCAGGTGAGGGAGAGTGGGGAGAGATGCTCCTTTAAATGGAAGCCTCTGGAACCCGCAGAAAGCAAGGGTGAGGTGGGCAATCTTCCTACAGAGCTACCAGAGAAAGGCTTTAGACCCAACACTCCTGTTCACAAACACAGGCAGAGGCATGTGTTTTCTTAAAACAACTCTTTCTATATAGAAATAGAAATAATTAAAACGGGAAAATTCTGGTTATTTCAATTATTAACATATAACTTTTGAAACAAACAAAAACTGTACAAGTGGAACTCAAATTGTTAATAATCTGGATCTGATTAATCTGTCAAAACAGCCATAGATGATGCCCCAGCCGTGGATGATGCCCCAGCCGTGGATGATGTCCCAGCCGTGGAAGATGCCCCAGCCGTGGAAGATGCCCCAGCCGTGGAAGATGCACCCAACCGTGGATGATGCCCCAGCCGTGGATGGTGACTCAGCGTGGATGGTGACCCAGCTGTGGAAGGTGACCCAGCTGTGGATGATGCCCCTGATGCCACAGCCGTGGATGATTCAGCCGTAGATGACGACCCAGTTGTGGATGATGCCCCAGGCGTGGATGATGCCCCAGCAGTGGATGATGACCCAGCCGTGGATGATACCCCTGATGCCCCAGCCGTGGATGACGACTCAGCCGTGGATGATGCCCCAGCAGTGGATGATGACCCAGCCGTGGATGATACCCCTGATGCCACAGCTGTGGATGACCCAGCCGTGGATGACGACCCAGCCGTGGATGACGACCCAGCCGTGGATGATGCCCCAGCTGTGGATGATGACCCAGCGTGGATGGTGACCCAGCGTGGATGGTGACCCAGCTGTGGAAGGTGACCCAGCTGTGGATGCCCCTGATGCCACAGCCGTGGATGATTCAGCCGTAGATGACGACCCAGTTGTGGATGATGCCCCAGGCGTGGATGATGCCCCAGCAGTGGATGATGACCCAGCCGTGGATGATACCCCTGATGCCACAGCCGTGGATGACGACTCAGCCGTGGATGACGCCCCAGTTGTGAATGATGCCCCAGCAGTGGAAGATGCCCCAGCCATGGATGATGACTCAGCTGTGGATGACGACTCAGCCGTGGATGACGACCCAGTTGTGGATGATGCCCCAGGTGTGGATGATGCCCCAGCTGTGGATGATGACTCAGCGTGGATGGTGACCCAGCTATGGATGATGCCCCTGATGCCACAGCCGTGTATGATTCAGCCGTAGATGACGACCTAGTTGTGGATGATGCCCCAGGCATGGATGATGCCCCAGGTGTGGATGATGGCCAGCAGTGGATGATGACCCAGCGTGGATGATGACCCAGCCGTGGATGATGACTCAGTGTGGATGGTGACCCAGCTGTGGAAGGTGACCCAGCTGTGGATGATGCCCCTGATGCCACAGCCGTGGATGATTCAGCCGTAGATGACGACCCAGTTGTGGATGATGCCCCAGGCGTGGATGATGCCCCAGCAGTGGATAACCCAGCCGTGGATGATACCCCTGATGCCACAGCCGTGGATGACGACTCAGCCGTGGATGACGACCCAGTTGTGAATGATGCCCCAGCAGTGGAAGATGCCCCAGCCATGGATGATGACTCAGCCGTGGATGACGACTCAGCCGTGGATGACGACCCAGTTGTGGATGATGCCCCAGGTGTGGATGATGCCCCAGCTGTGGATGATGACTCAGCATGGATGGTGACCCAGCTATGGATGATGCCCCTGATGCCACAGCCGTGTATGATTCAGCCGTAGATGACGACCTAGTTGTGGATGATGCCCCAGGCGTGGATGATGGCCAGCAGTGGATGATGACCCAGTGTGGATGATGACCCAGCCATGGATGATGCCCCAGGTGTGGATGATGACTCAGTGTGGATGGTGACCCAGCTGTGGAAGGTGACCCAGCTGTGGATGATGCCCCCGATGCCACAGCCGTGGATGATTCAGCCGTAGATGACGACCCAGTTGTGGATGATGCCCCAGGCGTGGATGATGCCCCAGCAGTGGATGATGACTCAGCGTGGATGGTGACTCAGCGTGGATGGTGACCCAGCGTGGATGGTGACCCAGCTGTGGAAGGTGACCCAGCTGTGGATGCCCCTGATGCCACAGCCGTGGATGATTCAGCCGTAGATGACGACCTAGTTGTGGATGATGCCCCAGGCGTGGATGATGCCCCAGCTGTGGATGATGGCCAGCAGTGGATGATGACCCAGCGTGGATGATGACCCAGCCGTGGATGATGCCCCAGGTGTGGATGATGACTCAGTGTGGATGGTGACCCAGCTGTGGATGATGCCCCCAATGCCACAGCCATGGATGATTAAGCCGTAGATGACGACCCAGTTGTGGATGATGCCCCAGGCGTGGATGATGCCCCAGCTGTGGATGATGGCCAGCAGTGGATGATGACCCAGCGTGGATGATGACCCAGCCGTGGATGATGCCCCAGGTGTGGATGATGACTCAGTGTGGATGGTGACCCAGCTGTGGATGATGCCCCCAATGCCACAGCCATGGATGATTAAGCCGTAGATGACGACCCAGTTGTGGACGATGCCCCAGCAGTGGATGATGACTCACTGTGGATGATGACCTAGCTGTGGATGATGCCCCTGATGCCCCAGCCATGGATGATGACTCAGCTGTGGATGAAGCCCCAGCCGTGGATGAAAGCCGACAGTTGGTTTTCAAGAAAAGTCTAGTCCACAAGTCATTGATGAGATTTATCAAGAAAAGAGGGAAATTACAAAATTAGTATCAGAAATTAATAGGAAGACATAACCACAGAGAGAGCAGAGTTTACAAAACAATGAGTGGACATTATGAATACATAACTCGTTTTAAAGCAACGTTTTGTTTCACTTGGGCTGGTGGCCATATGCTGCAGTAGCTGGCCAATAGTGAGAGGGCTCCTCATGGAGGAGGCTTGGGTTGAGGCTGAGGATCTTTAACCTGCATGCACAAGAGAGTTGCCACGAGGGGGTGGAAACCAGGCTACCAACCAAGTGCTACAGAGTTCCTACCTGTCCCTCTCCTCACCATTTTCAGCTGGCCGGGTTTGAGCATTTTAGGACTTGGGAAGGTAATATTACTAAATCTACTAAAAGACATCACCAATGCTTACGTGCTTCGCTCAGCTGCTGAGCAAATTAAGTTCACAACTGAAGTGGGTCGCACTGGCCCGTGTGGTCCCCTAGTCCTCTTAGAATTTGTGAGCTTGGGGCCTACTGGAGGGTGGACGGTGGGAGGAGGGGGGGGAGATCAGGAAAATAACTGGTATTAGGCTTAATATGTGGATGATGAAATAACCTGTACATGACGAAGAGCATGCCAATAGTTGCCAGTGTCAGCACTCGCCCACACTCCTGGGTTTGTGTTTTCACTTTTTCATTCAGAAACTTGGGAGCCGGGGCCACCACTTGGCCCTTCAGGTTCTCCACCTGAGCAGTGAGGATAATAAACCAGACCCAAGGATGGCTCTAGTGAGGGTGGAGGAATCACTGTACAGAGTAGAGTGGGGCTGGATTTTATTTTTTAGAAGTGGACACTGGCGAATGAGCTGTGTAAATGGGAAATCTCTCCTGAGAAAACACACAGACTCACCTACACAGAAGCACACACATTCACATCACATGATGTAGCCTCACACAAGACACCACCAATCCTCAAGCACCCAACTCAGTACCACCCAAAAGGGAGCACAGCTGCTGCCTCAAAATTTGGCCATGATTTTTCCCTGGGGAACTCAGGTTTTTAAAAAACACTTTCACTATGCTTATTCCTGTCATGATCCCAGAATCAGGGTGGCACTTCACATTGAAACCAGCTTTTTTTTTCTTGACAATAATTCCAGAATACTTACCAGACTCATACGTCAGAGGGAACGCCGGCACTACCTGCAACGCAGAAACAAAGTTTTATGAGGGGCACGTCGTGCTGTGGATTGTTTGCACAAGGTTCTGTTTCTCTCAATGAATACTGAAAACCTGATCAGAAACTTAGTCAACTGCTACAGTAATCAAAACAGCATGGTACTGGTACAGAAATAGAGATGTAGACCAATGGAACAGAACAGCTTCATTGGACAGGACAGAATGGGTGGCCACAGAGGCCTGGGATATATTTTATGTCCCCAAAACACAGCAGTGAGAACACTTCATGGCGTGCTGATGCTTACTGAATGGTACAACTGAGGACTGGGTGATTCTGTTTGATTGTATCTGTTCTTATTCCAAGAGGCTCAACAACATGCTCTATGGAAGCATGATCCTTCAAATGCACTCATCTATCCTTTCAGTAATTTTTCACTCCCTCAGCCAAGAGCTTCTCCATCTGGATTTCTGCAACACCAATCTCAAACCCATAAAGCAATGGGTAACAGCAACCCCACTAAGCTAACACGCCCAGCTGTGGAAGCAAACTTCACTTTATGGCAAGTCTACTTCACCACTACAGGCAGTGCAGCATGTTAGTTTACAGATTAGCCATTGGTGTTAGAGAGATCCAGCTGTGAGTGTGTCTCGTGAATAATTCACTTAACTGAGACTCACATTCCTCATCTGTATAATGAATAGAACCAAACTAATTATGCCTCAAAGTGATTGTAATGCTTCAACGAAGCAACATAGAGAAGTGACCACATAGTATCCAAGACTGAAATGTGTATCAGTTATCCTTTTCCTTTTAATAACTTAAGCAGCTGTTATTAAGTACAGTCATGTGGCATAGTGACATTTTGATCAATGATTACTTACATGGCTGGGGTCAGACGGGCGTACACAAACCTATTGGCCTGCATCATTAGATTAAAACAAAATTTTTGGTTAAAAATTTTAAGTAAGATGCTATACAAATGAAAGACTAACCACAGTGATGGAATTTTTGGGGGGAGATAAAACTAAGAGTTCACAAGGATTTGGAGAAATGTCTCCTCACATATGCTGCTACAGGAGTATGAATTAGCATCACCATTTTGAAAAATATTTGGCACTATTCATGACAATAAAAGATATGTTCCCTTCTAATAATCTACTTCACAGAAATGAGTGCCAGTATTATTCCAAAACCATTGACAAAAATACTCAAAGCAACATTACTTCTCACAGCCATAATTATTTAAAGAAAATTCTATGTCAATCAACAGTAGAGTGGATAAACTGTAATACGTGACTACAGTGGAATGGTATGCAACAAGGAAATGGAAGAACTACAGTTACACTTGCGAACATGAATGAATTTCAGATCAAAATGTGAGCGAAAAAGCCAGACACCGAGAAACACATATTGACTTATTCTATGTATAATAGTCCAAACCTGGAGAGGTCTAAACAAGTCATTAGCAGCCAGAGCGGGTCCCTTAAGGAAGAAGATGATTAAAGGAGGAGGGAAATTTCAGGGAGGAACCAGGGATGTCTGCACTTGTGCCATCTCAACCTCTCAGATGTCAGGGTCCCAAAAGAGGGTGCTGGCAATACTTAGGTGGTTCAAAGGTCTCATGAAGAAAAGCAAATGACAGACAGCAGCAAACTCAGTTCTTTAATGAAGTGCCCTGGACTGGATAGAGGGTGCCCACTTAGTTTTGTATCTTATTATGTAAAATGAGGATCCTCCAAAGATAAAAATGTCATCCATATCATGGACAGAATTATGTGCTATCAGCACATTTTATCATATGGAGTTTCCTGCACAGTGAAGTTAAGGTCCAGAACTTAACTTATAAATATCAACTTAGAGAACAATAGAAGCTTAATTTTTGAAGATAGGAAATAGTGTAATGCCATCTTCTGTGGGAAGGAACTCTTGGTTTCCCCAAAAATTAAGAGAACAGGAGAGAAAGAAGCCTCATCTCAGAATCTGTGGTAGGGGTGGGAAGTGGAGGCTACAAATGTGCTCAAGGTCAAACTTCTCCCCTGCCTTCCCAGGAGACTGGAGATGGTACCACCAGTGAGCCCAGAGTGAATATTCACTCTGCCATCCACCCCTGGGAGATCCCTTTAAACCCACAGAGAGGACAGAAACATAAACGTGCTATAACAAGTCTTTAAAGTTTAGAGGGAGATTATCAATTTCCCCTTGGCACACAGCAGAATTTTTTCTGTAAGTTCAAGTTAAATGCCTCTGAGAGATCTTCCCACAGATTCCTTCCTTTCATTACAGATGACACTCAATGCCCAGCCCTACATCCCTTGTGCATAATCCCAAGGAATGCTGATTAATCCAAACCAAAGGTTTTGATGTTTCGCTGGGCAGAAAAGAGAAGGTGTACTGCAAAGATCATCTCTAATGAACACAGCACCCTCCTAGCCCAGAGAGACAGTTCCTACCTTTATGACAACAAACTTTGAAAAGAACAAACCAAACCTCACACACATTTTCATTTTCTTTCTGATTTCATACTTCCTTCTTCAGCCCCTCAGGCAGCAGGGATAACCTGAAAGCTCTTGGGAACCCTTTCCCATTAGGTCCTACCTGGAAAGTAGTTCCCTACCTTGGGGGTCGTCTTCATTGCGTCTGAAGATGCTCTCCAGAATCCAGTCTTTAGAAACAAAAACATCAGGACAAGTCATTAGAAAGAGTGACTCACCCACTCCTCTTCCTCCAGCTGAACCCACGCTGCCTCACACATCATTCCCTGGTCTTTGCTCTGGGTAGATAAACCTTCCTACAGCCTCTCTGGCTGGAGTTCTATATTGGCAAAATCACCTTCTCTCAGGAGACCCCCAATCCTCCTTCCCAGTGGGATCCCAGAATCAGGTTTCTATACACTCAAGCAGCACTTTGGTCCCTCATGAAGTGAGTTACTTCACGGTACTTACTCCTCACTCTCTCCTGGAATGTTTTCTGCAATTATACAAAAGAAAACATTATGAGGATGAGATTCTGCGGTGCCCTTCACATAGAGCTGTTATTCCCTTGGCAGGGGTAGAAAACCAGAAGTGGTACAGTGGCTGAGCCATAGGTCAACATCCCCAAAACCATGAGGATGCTTATGGAAAAATAAGATCTTTATTCACAGAATTCACCTTTAAAGTTGATTTAATGGGCAAACATACAATGCTTAATCCAAGGAGGAAAACATGTTGAGGAAAGTGCCTCTGCATTACAGCCGATGACGGATGCTGTCATTTGAAAACCTCCCAGTGTATTGCGTGTTAGTTGGGAAGACACTCCCACTGAATTTCACCCCCACAAAGAGAATTGCATATACTGTACATAATGTACATTTTCAGATTTTCATATCCAAATTAATTGAGAAGAAATCACAAAAGCAAAATTTCTTTAGAAGACAAAGAAAAGGAATCTTACATAGAGGCTTTCCTCCTCCACGTTTTCATCCTCTGTCCAGGAACGGAGTCCGACCGTGCTCGCCTGGTCATCTGAAGACACTGGAAGGACAAGAGGAAAGCTCAGCACCCTGGTGGTTGGTGGCTGTGAGTTACTCAGGGAGCTTTGCTGGATGTGGGGTATGGAGGTGAGTGATTATCAAGCACGGACTGAGTTGCTTCTGGGCCGTCCCCCTGGGTGGAAGAGGGCTGGCAAGGGAGGGCAGCAGGAAACAGATGAGACATGGAGGTCTCCGCCTCATACTAGAGGAATCATGCAGCAACACAAAAGAGTCAACCGAAAATGGAAACTCAAATGCACACTAAGGTTCAATGGAAGACTGTCTTTCTGCCTCTCACATGTTTTGAAGCTCTTTTAAACAAACAGCATATTCAAGACTGACAGTACTCTAGGACCCAATCATGCTGGTGCTAGATTTAGCATCAGTTTTAAAGATGCGTAATAAAAACCTGGGTCTACCCAGCCCCTTATCTGAACCCAGACACTTTGTTCTATTGATTTCAGGTTTTTAAACTCTTTCAACCAATTGACAATCAGAAAATCTTGAAATCCTCCTTATGACCTGGAGCCCCTACCTTCTCCCACTTTCTGTTGTCCTGTCTTTCTAAATGGAAGAAATTTACATCTTGCATGTATTAACTGATGTCTTATGTCTTCCTAAAACATGTAAAAACCAAACTATAGCCCCATCACCTTGGACATAAGTACTCAGGACCTCCTGGAGCTGTGTCACCAGCATGTCCTTAACCTTGGCAAATTAAACTTCTAAATTGAGACCGGTTTTCGATAACTTTTTGGTTTGCAATGTGTAATCACGGTGGGGTTTATTTTTTAGAAGAGGACACTAGGGATTTATTGTGTCAAACAGAAATAACAATATTTGTTTATATGATTTATGTCCCCAGAACATTTTTCTATTTATGGATTCACATAAAGGGAAATGGTTGTCACATAAATGGCTGTCACTGCAATTCGGTTTTTTAGAATTTTCAATCCTTGAATAAAAGCTAAGTTGAACAGACAAATGAATTCAATTCTAGGCAAAACAGTCTATTGTAGTTATGTACTAAACTTTTGTTATAGTCGATGATGGAAGAATTGGAAATATTGACATTATATTCGATAAAACAACCAGTGTTAATCACACGATATTTTCTTCTTCAGTCCACCTTTCCTTTGTCATGCATGTGTAGTAATTGCCTATGGAGGATACCTATCTTTGTACTCGCCAGTCCATTGAGCATAGTGTATTTCAGGAAGGGAGACATGGGCTGGATGCTGATGTGTTTTAACTCTGCAGTGCAGAGCTGCAGTGAGTGTGGTGAACTAGTAACCCAATGCTTTTTTGCTGTCTTAATTGTCATTGTGTCTAATGAATGTAGCTTGCAGGATCTGATCATTTCTCAGTCTCATGGTGATAAAGAGTTTTCAACTATCTCAAAAATATCTCATTCATCTTATTTGTTTGGGGCCAACTGCTGAGGAATGTCCCCAGCACTGAAAGGAGTTTCTCAATATTTCTAAGTACTGCTTCCTAATATTCAGAACTTGCATTTGACCCTGTTGTCAGAGGCATGTGGGGCAGCTCTGTATTATTCACACCAATGACTCTAAGCCACGTGACTGCTGCAGCCATCTTGGAATCATAGACAGTGTTTGGGATCTCTGTAGACTCATGTAAATCTAGGACTTGCATGTGTGAGGGAACCAACTTATGGCTACCTGTGATGGTAGGGTTGAGAGCCATCCTCCTCAGGGTAGTAACTGCAGTTCAACAATTCATTATCAATTCAGCTTTAGAGCTATATCCCTAGGTTCATATATTGCCTCCTTCCTTTAGGGGCTTAGAAGCATGGGCACATTCATTAGCCCTTTGGTTTCTCCATCCAAGGAGTGTGTGGATAGTAAACAATCACTGTTTAGGTGAGGTCTGTAGTGAGGATTGAATGGGTTTATTAAAATAAATTGTGTATTGTAGACTTTCAGAATGGTAAATTAAAAAAGAACTGACTTGCTTGATATCTCAAAGCTTAACAAGTTCCAGAGCTGCATGCAAACCCAAGAGATAAGCTCCCAAGTCAGGGGTGATGCCATAATGCACAACTGCTCTGTCCAAAAATAGTCATTTCAACTTAACTCTAACCTTGGGACAAAAGAATGAGATACGAGTGTCAAAAATGCTTTTTGTGACATCGTGATTCCACACAGTAGCTACTTCTGAAAAAAAGAAACAATTTATGTGCATGTTGTCTACAAAATGAGCCAGTGACCTGATGACAGATCAACAGATACCTGGTCAAATGGAATGAACACAAGTTTACTTGGGGAGGAGAATTATCTACCATAATGGAAGGTTCTAAGCATGTGATATCATATCCTGTATGATTTCTTTCTCTTAAATGAGAAGTGGCTCAAACTGAGGCTGTCGCCAAGTTATGGAGATGACCATAGCTTAGCCTTGGAAAAGTGCTCTGGATAGTGTCACGGGAGACCTGATTTGTGCATTCCTTCCGAGGAGGGTAACAGGTTGGGTGAAAGCGTATTATTGATATCTCTGTACATAGGGAATTTTGAATAATCCACAAAAGTATGTTTAAAACTATGTTTTGGTAGGTAAACTGGCCTAGACACAGATATTATCAGTATGTATTTGGGAAAACTTGTGATACGAGTAGAAGCAAGACGCTCTCAAATACTGTGAACTAAACATACATTTAGGCTGATGAAAGGAGGGAAGCCATGGGAATAGCAACATTAGGTTTCTTTCTTGTGCATTTTCCTTCACATTTCCACATTCCAGATTCACTTCAGATTCTGAAGGCTAGAGTTTAAAAGATAATTAATGGTGGAAAGACAGAAGCACAAGAGACGTTCCTATATTCTTCCAGTCAACACGAAGAAGTTAGGTATGCAGAATCCAATCAGAAATACTGCATTTTACTCTATGGAAAAATAATAAATATGCAATAGCATGAACAAAGTATTAAAACTATAAGTTATGGAATAAGTAGGCAAAGTATTTCTTGAACAACCTTACTACACCAATTGGAAGGACACCATTCAGTAGGTGAATATGCATAGACCTTCACAGCAACAATATACTTGAGAAGAGAAGTATGAAGCTGAGAACTTCTTTAACATTCTGCATATGGAAAATCGGAGATAGTCTACAAGAATGCTATTCATGCTAATAAATTCATCAAAACTGCAGAGTACAAGGTTAACACTCAAACGGCAGTTGTGTTAATATGCACTCAATATAAACAATCCAATAGTAAGATTACAAATGTAATTCCATGGATAATAACCTCTGAAATCATTAGATACTTAGAAATAAATCTAACCAATGAGATGAAATACTCGTAACCTGGTAGGAACAGAATGTGACTGAAAGGAAGTAGAGAAGGTACAAATAAATGAAAAGGCATCCCGTATTCACAGACAGGAAGACAAAACCTGACTAATACACACTACTACAAAATGATCCAAAGACGCACATCAACTACTATCAAACTGGTAACAGCCATCTGTGCAGAAATGGAAAAGATAACCCAAAATTTTTTATGAATTCTTATGTCTCAAATAATCATAATAATGTTAAAAAAGAATAGCATTGGAAGATACGCATTCATGAGATTGAAATCTACGAGAGGAAAAGATACAGAAATTCTGACAGCAGGGTCCTAGCATGGGGGCACGCGTAAGTACTGGAGATATGGAATAGAGAAGCCCAAAATTCAATGCATGCATACACAGTCAACTGATCTTCAACAAAGGTGCTGAGAATACACAATGGGAAAAGGAAGGCCTCTTTAACAAATGATGGTAAAACTCCATATTCTAATTTAAATAATGAAATTGAGCAGTGTGCTCAAGGCTGTGCTTATTCCTCCATTTACAAGACACTGGAGCTTTGCAATGAGCCCGGAGCGAATCTTCATCCTGTCCCCCATGCCCAGAGAGAGCCCTTGATATCAGGAGTACACAGCAAGGACAGACAAATGAATGTGCTGCCATGAAACCTAACAGCTCAGAAAGTGAGGATCAGTTTCTCTCAATCATCTGGGCACATTGTGGAAGACTTGTTGTCTCCAGAATTACGTAACTGCTATGACAGAACTGTGTCCCAAACTAAAGGCTTTAACATTTTGCAGTGGCAGAGGCAGAAAAGAGGTATCCTCAGAAAGACCATCTTTAAATAATAAAGCAAGAAGAGGTGATCACAGACAGGGTACTCACACTTCTCACCACTATGACATTAAACTCTGACAAGAACAAACTTTGTCCATGTTTTCTTTTTCTTCTCTTTCTACATGCTCGCTCAGCCTCCCAAGCAGCAGGCAGAAGCTGAAGGCTCCTGGGAACCTGCTTTATTAGATTCCACCTGTAATCTTGTTGCCTACCTTGAAAGGCATCTTCACTGTTGAGATTTTGTAGAATCCACTCTTTAGAACCACCAACATCAGAGTAAGTCAGAGAGAGGTGCACTCACTTCACTTCTACTCCAGCTGAAGCCACGTCGGCTCACACAACATCCCCTGGCTGGTCCTCTGGGTTCACATACATTCATACAGTCCCTCTGATCATAGTTATACACTTGCAAAATTATTTGCTCTCACTAGACCCCCAATATTCTTTAACCGGAACCCAGAATCAGGTTTCTATATATTAAAACCAGCAAGTTTGTTCCTCAGCAAGTGAGCTACTTAAGGGTACATACCATAACCAGGGACTGATGAACTCTGCAATTAAGACAAAAGAAGACACTATGAGGATCAGATTAATTCTTCTGCACTCCCCCCACCCCACAGATCTGTTCGTCTCTTGATGATCTCAGGAAACTAGTTGTAAGACAATGGTTGAGTCAAAGGCCAAGAATCAAACATCCTAGTATAGAGGACACCTGTGGAAAAGACAAGACCTTTTCCCACAGAATTTACCTATGAAGTTGATTTACATTGGCAAATACACAATGCCTAAACCAAAGAGGAAAGCTGGTGTTGAGGAAAATTTCTCTGCATTACAGTTGTTAATGGATGCTGTCATTTAAAAAGATTCTAATACATCACGTATCCGATGGGAAGACACTCCTATTGAATTCCACCACCACAAAGAGAATTGGACATGTCGTACATAATGTGCCTTCTCAGATTATCACAGTTAACAGAAGGAAAGAAATAATTCTTTTTTAATTTTGCTTTCCTTTGAAGTTTAAGTTCCAGGATGCATGTGCAGGACTGTGCAGCTTTATTACATAGGTAAACATGTGCTATGGTGCTTTGCTGCATGTATCAACCCATCCCCTAGGTTTAAGGCCCGCATCCATGAGCTATTTATCCTGATGCTCTCCCTCCCTGATCCCCACCTGACAGGACATTCTTTAGAGGACAGAAAAAGGGGTTCTTACCTCGTCATCATCCTCAGGAGGAGCTGGAGGGAGACAGAATAAAAGTCAGTGCCCTGGTGGCCTAAGACTGAGTAACTCAGGGAGCTTTGCTGGGTGTGGCATATGGAATGTGGAACTGAAGATTCTGAGACCATCTCAGAGAAACAACTATGTTCAAATAGTACCGTGAGGGAGTCTCACCAGATCGCTTTCATCTTAGACAATGCCAAGACCTAATAATACTCTCGCATTCCGAATTCCCAAAACATATTAAACAATCAAAAAGCAAGGCTTAGATGTTTGCTGTGACACAGGCAGGAAAAACTGGTCTCCTGGGAAAAGTAATCATTAAATACCACAGCAAGAAACGATGGTTACAAACGCAGCCCACAAAGCCCATGGACACACACCCTCTCATCTCTATCTTATTAAAATACAACAGGAACAAGTCAGACCTCTACAGCAATTTTTTTTTTTTTTTTGGTTCTGGCTTCATGGCCCCCTTCCTAGGTTCCAAAGCAACAGGTGTAACCCAACTGCTCCCAGAAATACTCCTAGGGTATCATTTTCATTTTTTTGGTTTGTTTGTTTGAGACAGAGTCTTGCTCTGTCACCAGGCACCAGGCTGGAGTGCAGTGGTGGGATCTCCGCTCACTGCAACATCCACCTCCTGGTTTCAAGCAATTCTCCTGCCTCAGTCTCCCGAGTAGCTGGGACTACAGGTGCATGCCACCACGCCCAGCTAATTTTTGTATTTTTAGTAGAGACGGAGTTTCACGATGTTGGCCAGGATGGTCTTATCTCTTGACCTCATGATACGCCCACATCAGACTCCCAAAGTGCTGGGATTACAGATGTGAGCCACTGCGCCCGGCCTAGGGTATCATTTTCTACCTGCAGAAATTGTCCTAATGCAGCTTCCCTCATGGATGGTGTCCACTGGCCAATCTTTAGAGACACAAATCTCAGCAAAAAGTTATTTCAGAGAGTGACTCACCCACCCTCCTACTCCAGGTGAGGTCACACTGGATTACACGAGATCACCCTGAGCTTTCCTCAGTGTTCTCAGACTCTCTCTAGGCTCTGTGGAGCCAGAGGTCTTCAACAAGGCATTGTTCACACTTTCCAGCCTTCAAGTGAGAAAGAGGAGCTGAAGGAATCACCTTTCCATTTTTCCTTCCACTGACCCATTATAGGTCTCACCTCCAATCCCACAACCCTGAGATCCCAACCTTGATGTGCACGCTTTCAGTGAGATGAGTCCAACAATCAGACCCTGGGCCAGGCTCACAGCAGACATGCAAGACAGCATTCTGTGGGGATGGAAATGCTCTCTGCTGTATGGCTGCTGGGCCATTGCATGGTGGCTGTTGTGATGAGGTTTTGAAATTTCATTGTATATATTTGTTTATTTAACTATAAAGAGGCATGTATATGACTGAGAAGCACACTAGATGGGACAGCTCCAGAGATCCAGACATGAGGAAGACCTGACTCCCCTCTCCTGGTGTTTTTTGCAGAATCATTTGCTGCAAACGATTTACGGTCACTTCCTGGGCATCTGCACAAGGGCCCGTCACTGTGTGGGGCTGGGATATGACAGTGAGGACAATATCCAGATCCAGAGGGATTCCAGCAGGGACACGCTTGCACCCAGTGGAAGAGCATGGCCCTGCACACCCTGCTAGACTAGATCAGAGCAGCAGGAGCAGAGGGGTGGGGGCGTCTCACTGTCCTCAGAAGATCACCCGCATCTCCAGGGACCCTGACTCAGAAGCTGGGCAGGCTCCAGGATGAGTGTGTGGCTCAACAGGCTGGACAGGCTGAGAAGAAAACCTTTCCACACCTGCACTAGAGCTCATCCCAGGGTTGTGTTCATTAAAACATCCATGGAGTCTAACGTGTCCATCCCAGGACTGAGCTCTGGGGTAAGGACAAATGAGGAAGACACAGTCACTGCCCTGCTAGTAAATACCCATAGCCCGGGTTCCTCTACTCACCTGTGGGAAGACTCAGACTTTGAGACGGAGAATTTTAAACCATCTCCAAAGTAAGTGGAAACTGAGATGTTATGGATTGCACAGAAGAGTTGCAAGGATGACCTGGACTCTGGGATCAGTCCCTATTCCTTTGCTGAGATCACCCTGCACTGGAACTCATGTCCCTCCCAACCTGCCCTGCTACTTCGCAGTACTGCAGCTGCCCAGGCCAAGAGCTGGGGGACTCTGTTCAGTTGAAAAGCATTTCTGGGCCAGAAGTCCCGTGGCCAACAGGATCTACTGAAGAATCATTCCTCAGGAGACTTCCAGAAGAAGTGAAAAATAAAAACTTGTCTGTCTCAGCCCCAGGAAGAACAGGCCTGGAACCTCTCTGTATCTGGCCTGACCCTGAGGTCCATTTCTACTGACTCATGTCCTGTCTGCTCTGTGTCAGAAAAATGGGGACCTGACTCCTGTTCTGCTCCTCTCCGCAATTTCTGCTGATGTCATTGCCATCATCACACAAAGAGATGGAGAAGACATGGGTCAGGAAGGAAGCTCCTTTCTCAAGGCATTTAGGGTGATGTTCACATCAAGCTTTCGATAGAGAGGAAGGCCAAGTCCTACTCACTCCTCCCCAGAAGTGGTCGCATATCCTGCCTGGGCCCTGGTGATGATGCTGAACTGATGCCCCTAACATTGCAACCTTGACAGTCTCTTTTAACAATGTCCCAAATGTTCTCATTTTGTTTCCCTCTGATCCTCTAAATCATGTTCCCCTTCAGGTCTAGCACGAGGCTCTCTCTTGCTCTCTCCCATGGAGCCCACTGAGCAGGTGTCCATGAATTCTGAGAACCTCAATGTTGGTAACACTGACATTTTCCTTGACTCACAAACAGCAGCGCCCCTGCAGAACCACTGGGAAGCTTCGTCTAGAGATTAAAAATGTCTAGGACAATCTGGTCATGAGAAAATGACTTCTGGGGTGAACAAGTGACACTACCCAGTCAGTTTCATTCTTTGTTCCATTGGAAAAATACTGAAACATACAGGACAATCAAATTTTACCGAAAAGCAACGCATTTCCACAGAATGCATGCTCCAAAAAAACCCCTCAAACCACCATGTGGTCCACTTGATATTCATCATGACTTAAAGCAGCTACCTTGGCTCTCTGTGTGTGACGGTTTTCAGAAGGAAACAAAAACCTATTTCAACGGTAGCATCAATAGGACATGATGGAGATTCTCCTGTCTCAGAGCCGAGTTCTTCTGTTTCTCACAGCACGCCCCAGATCCTCACACCTATTAAGAACCTGAAGCCAGGGAGGTTCTCCAGACAAAAGCAAGCAAGAAAATCCCCCAACTCATCACTTAGATTTCTCATTAGGAAGAAAGTGGTATTAGAATATGTACAATGTTAGAGATGGGAACCACACACACTGGGGCCTGCTGGGGGAGAGGTGGGAGGGAGAGCATCAGAATAAAGAGCTAACGTATGCGGGGCTTAATACACAGGGGATGGGTTGACAAGTGCAGCAAACCATGCCACACTTTTACCTATGTAACAAACCTGCACATCCTGCACATGTAACGCAGATACTAAAATCAAATTTAAATTAAAAAAGAAATTACCAGAGTAGGCAAATCTAGAGACACAGAAAGTAGATTAGTGGTTGCCTAGGGCCAGGGGTGTGGGGCTTGGGAAAAAAGAGAAGTAACTACTAACGGCTATGGGGTTTCTCTGAGGGGAAATGAAAAGATTCTAAACTTAGATTGTGACAATGCCTGCACAAGCCTGTAAATATAGTAAAAACACTACATCACCCATTTTAAGTAAGTGAATTGTTTTGCACGTCAACTGTGTGTCAATAAAGCAGTTTAAAGGAAAAAGAATACTTACAGTAGTCATTTGGGGCTATCACGCTGCTCTGCAACAACAGAAAAAAACACAAAATATCATAAGCATCAGATCTTGCTGGGTGCTGTTGGTGCAGGTCATTTCACTTGATGACATTAGAAAACCACAGGTGACTGGTCCCCAAATAAAGCATAGAACATGAATGTGGAAAAGCCAGTGGGGTGTTTTGGAATATTTAGCGAGTGTCCATGTCAGCTGGAAATTACAAAATAACTTTGCAAGAAGGAAAGGGTGCTACTGAGAAATACGCTCACAACCAGTTTATAACTTATGCCACCTTTTGACTGACATCATCAATCAAGTCTCAGTTGGTCATAAACGCCAGCGACTGGTCGCTAGAGTCCATGACAACCAAGGTCTGATTCAAAAAAGCAATTAAAAATGATATTCACTTGATATTCTAGAAGTCTCAGAAAAAAATATTTCTCTTCAAGACAAAGAAATGCATGTTACCAGGTCAGAGGACACCTCGTACTCTTCAAAATCTCCTACTGTGAGGTCCTGTACGACCTCAACAGGACCTAAGAGAACACAGAGTGACAGTCAGTGCATTGGTGCTGCTGAGGAATCTCACAAGGAGCTGTGGGGAATGTGGACGGGGGCTGCAGTGTGTGGAGCTGGGCGGTTGACAAGCATGGACTGAGCTCCTACTGGACCATTCTCCTTGGTGATCAAGGAAGGCAAAGGAGAGGGGCAGAAAGAAATGAAAGAGCCTTGACTTCCTAGCTAGGGCAACCTCATCAATGTGAAATCGTCATTTGAAGAACCGGTTAATACAGAAAGGCAGTACACTATAGAAACAGGAGGTAGATTAGGGCTGCCTAGAACCAAGGATGTGGGGGTTGGAGAAAACAGAGGAGTCACTACTAATGGGGTTTTCTAAGGGGGAATCAAGAGCTTCTAAAATTTATTGCAACAATGGCTGAACAATCCTGTAAATAGAATAAAAACACTGAATCACCTACTTTAAATGGGTGAATTGGTTTGCACATCAACTACGTCTCAGTAACTGTTTAAAAGAAAAAGAATACGTACGGTGGTGATACTGGGCCGCAGGCTCCTCCTGCAATAAGAGAAAAAGAAACACCATGAGGATTACATCATGCTGGGTCCTGTTGGCACAGGTCTTGTATTCACTTGGTCACATTAGAAAACCAGATGGCAGGCTGGGCGCGGTGGCTCACGCGTGTAATCCCAGCACGTTAGGAGGCCAAGGCAGACAGATCATGAGGTCAAGAGATTGAGACCATCCTGGCCAACATGGTGAAACCTCGTCTCTACTAAAAACTACAAAAAAGCTGGGTGCGGTGGTGCCCAGAGCCTGTAGTCCCAGCTGCTCGGGAGGCTGAGGCAGGAGAATTGCTTCAATGCTGTAGGTAGATGCTGCAGTGATGTGACATCACACCACTGCACTGTAGCCTGGTGACACAGAGACTCTGCCTCACAAACAAAACTGAACTCAACAAAACAAAAAACCATATATCAAACAGTGATGAAGTCACAGCCCCAAATGAAGCATAAGGGATACTTGCAGAAAATGCACTGGGTTTGGAATATTTAGCAAGTGTCTATGCTGGCTGCGAAATACAAAATTAGTTTTCATGAGGAAAATGTTGCCACTGAGAAATACACACACAACCAGATTGTAACTCATGCCATCTTTTGACTGACATCGTCAATCAGGCCTCAGTTGGTCACAAACTCCAGTGACTGGTCGCTAGAGTCCATGACAACCGAGGTCTGATTCACAATGGCAGTCAAAAATGATATTCACTTGATATTCTAGAAGACCCAGAAAAAAACATGTCTCCTAAAGACAGAAATGCATCTCACCAGGTCAGAGGGCTTCTCGTCCTCTTCCAAATCTTCTATTATGAGGTCCTGTACGACCTCAACAGGACCTAAGAGAACACAGAGTGACAGTCAGTGCATTGGTGCTGCTGAGGAATCTCACAAGGAGCTGTGGGGAATGTGGACGGGGGCTGCAGTGTGTGGAGCTGGGCGGTTGACAAGCATGGACTGAGCTGCTGGGGAAGGCAATGGAGAGGGGCAGAATGAAATGAAAGAGCCTTGGCTTCCTAGCTAGGGCAACCTCATCAATGTGAAATCGTCATTTGAAGAACCGGTTAATACAGAAAGGCAGTGTACTATAGAAACAGAAGTAGATTAGGGCTGCCTGGAACCAGGGGTGTGGGGATTGGGGAAAACAGAGGAGTCACTACTAATGGCGTTTTCTGAGGGGCAATCAAGAGTTTCTAAAATTACATTGTAACAATGGTTGCACAACCCTGTAAATAGAGTAAAAACACTGAATCACCTACTTTAAATGGGTGAATTGGTTTGCACATCAACTACGTCTCAGTAACTGTTTAAAAGAAAAAGAATACGTACGGTGGTGATACTGGGCCGCAGGCTCCTCCTGCAATAAGAGAAAAAGAAACACCATGAGGATTACATCATGCTGGGTCCTGTTGGCACAGGTCTTGTATTCACTTGGTCACATTAGAAAACCAGATGGCAGGCTGGGCGCGGTGGCTCACGCGTGTAATCCCAGCACGTTAGGAGGCCAAGGCAGACAGATCATGAGGTCAAGAGATTGAGACCATCCTGGCCAACATGGTGAAACCTCGTCTCTACTAAAAACTACAAAAAAGCTGGGTGCGGTGGTGCCCAGAGCCTGTAGTCCCAGCTGCTCGGGAGGCTGAGGCAGGAGAATTGCTTCAATGCTGTAGGTAGATGCTGCAGTGATGTGACATCACACCACTGCACTGTAGCCTGGTGACACAGAGACTCTGCCTCACAAACAAAACTGAACTCAACAAAACAAAAAACCATATATCAAACAGTGATGAAGTCACAGCCCCAAATGAAGCATAGGGGATACTTGCAGAAAATGCACTGGGTTTGGAATATTTAGCAAGTGTCTATGCTGGCTGCGAAATACAAAATTAGTTTTCATGAAGAAAATGTTGCCACTGAGAAATACACACACAACCAGATTGTAACTCATGCCATCTTTTGACTGACATCGTCAATCAGGCCTCAGTTGGTCACAAACTCCAGTGACTGGTCGCTAGAGTCCATGACAACCGAGGTCTGATTCACAATGGCAGTCAAAAATGATATTCACTTGATATTCTAGAAGACCCAGAAAAAAACATGTCTCCTAAAGACAGAAATGCATCTCACCAGGTCAGAGGGCTTCTCGTCCTCTTCCAAATCTTCTATTATGAGGTCCTGTACGACCTCAACAGGACCTAAGAGAACACAGAGTGACAGTCAGTGCATTGGTGCTGCTGAGGAATCTCACAAGGAGCTGTGGGGAATGTGGACGGGGGCTGCAGTGTGTGGAGCTGGGCGGTTGACAAGCATGGACTAAGCTGCTGCTGGACCATTCTCCTTGGTGCTCAGCTCAGGGAAGGCAATGGAGAGGGGCAGAATGAAATGAAAGAGCCTTGGCTTCCTAGCTAGGGCAACCTCATCAATGTGAAATCGTCATTTGAAGAACCGGTTAATACAGAAAGGCAGTGTACTATAGAAACAGAAGTAGATTAGGGCTGCCTGGAACCAGGGGTGTGGGGATTGGGGAAAACAGAGGAGTCACTACTAATGGCGTTTTCTGAGGGCAATCAAGAGTTTCTAAAATTACATTGTAACAATGGTTGCACAACCCTGTAAATAGAGTAAAAACACTGAATCACCTACTTTAAATGGGTGAATTGGTTTGCACATCAACTACGTCTCAGTAACTGTTTAAAAGAAAAAGAATACGTACGGTGGTGATACTGGGCCGCAGGCTCCTCCTGCAATAAGAGAAAAAGAAACACCATGAGGATTACATCATGCTGGGTCCTGTTGGCACAGGTCTTGTATTCACTTGGTCACATTAGAAAACCAGATGGCAGGCTGGGCGCGGTGGCTCACGCGTGTAATCCCAGCACGTTAGGAGGCCAAGGCAGACAGATCATGAGGTCAAGAGATTGAGACCATCCTGGCCAACATGGTGAAACCTCGTCTCTACTAAAAACTACAAAAAAGCTGGGTGCGGTGGTGCCCAGAGCCTGTAGTCCCAGCTGCTCGGGAGGCTGAGGCAGGAGAATTGCTTCAATGCTGTAGGTAGATGCTGCAGTGATGTGACATCACACCACTGCACTGTAGCCTGGTGACACAGAGACTCTGCCTCACAAACAAAACTGAACTCAACAAAACAAAAAACCATATATCAAACAGTGATGAAGTCACAGCCCCAAATGAAGCATAGGGGATACTTGCAGAAAATGCACTGGGTTTGGAATATTTAGCAAGTGTCTATGCTGGCTGCGAAATACAAAATTAGTTTTCATGAGGAAAATGTTGCCACTGAGAAATACACACACAACCAGATTGTAACTCATGCCATCTTTTGACTGACATCGTCAATCAGGCCTCAGTTGGTCACAAACTCCAGTGACTGGTCGCTAGAGTCCATGACAACCGAGGTCTGATTCACAATGGCAGTCAAAAATGATATTCACTTGATATTCTAGAAGACCCAGAAAAAAACATGTCTCCTAAAGACAGAAATGCATCTCACCAGGTCAGAGGGCTTCTCGTCCTCTTCCAAATCTTCTATTATGAGGTCCTGTACGACCTCAACAGGACCTAAGAGAACACAGAGTGACAGTCAGTGCATTGGTGCTGCTGAGGAATCTCACAAGGAGCTGTGGGGAATGTGGACGGGGGCTGCAGTGTGTGGAGCTGGGCGGTTGACAAGCATGGACTGAGCTGCTGGGGAAGGCAATGGAGAGGGGCAGAATGAAATGAAAGAGCCTTGGCTTCCTAGCTAGGGCAACCTCATCAATGTGAAATCGTCATTTGAAGAACCGGTTAATACAGAAAGGCAGTGTACTATAGAAACAGAAGTAGATTAGGGCTGCCTGGAACCAGGGGTGTGGGGATTGGGGAAAACAGAGGAGTCACTACTAATGGCGTTTTCTGAGGGGCAATCAAGAGTTTCTAAAATTACATTGTAACAATGGTTGCACAACCCTGTAAATAGAGTAAAAACACTGAATCACCTACTTTAAATGGGTGAATTGGTTTGCACATCAACTACGTCTCAGTAACTGTTTAAAAGAAAAAGAATACGTACGGTGGTGATACTGGGCCGCAGGCTCCTCCTGCAATAAGAGAAAAAGAAACACCATGAGGATTACATCATGCTGGGTCCTGTTGGCACAGGTCTTGTATTCACTTGGTCACATTAGAAAACCAGATGGCAGGCTGGGCGCGGTGGCTCACGCGTGTAATCCCAGCACGTTAGGAGGCCAAGGCAGACAGATCATGAGGTCAAGAGATTGAGACCATCCTGGCCAACATGGTGAAACCTCGTCTCTACTAAAAACTACAAAAAAGCTGGGTGCGGTGGTGCCCAGAGCCTGTAGTCCCAGCTGCTCGGGAGGCTGAGGCAGGAGAATTGCTTCAATGCTGTAGGTAGATGCTGCAGTGATGTGACATCACACCACTGCACTGTAGCCTGGTGACACAGAGACTCTGCCTCACAAACAAAACTGAACTCAACAAAACAAAAAACCATATATCAAACAGTGATGAAGTCACAGCCCCAAATGAAGCATAGGGGATACTTGCAGAAAATGCACTGGGTTTGGAATATTTAGCAAGTGTCTATGCTGGCTGCGAAATACAAAATTAGTTTTCATGAAGAAAATGTTGCCACTGAGAAATACACACACAACCAGATTGTAACTCATGCCATCTTTTGACTGACATCGTCAATCAGGCCTCAGTTGGTCACAAACTCCAGTGACTGGTCGCTAGAGTCCATGACAACCGAGGTCTGATTCACAATGGCAGTCAAAAATGATATTCACTTGATATTCTAGAAGACCCAGAAAAAAACATGTCTCCTAAAGACAGAAATGCATCTCACCAGGTCAGAGGGCTTCTCGTCCTCTTCCAAATCTTCTATTATGAGGTCCTGTACGACCTCAACAGGACCTAAGAGAACACAGAGTGACAGTCAGTGCATTGGTGCTGCTGAGGAATCTCACAAGGAGCTGTGGGGAATGTGGACGGGGGCTGCAGTGTGTGGAGCTGGGCGGTTGACAAGCATGGACTAAGCTGCTGCTGGACCATTCTCCTTGGTGCTCAGCTCAGGGAAGGCAATGGAGAGGGGCAGAATGAAATGAAAGAGCCTTGGCTTCCTAGCTAGGGCAACCTCATCAATGTGAAATCGTCATTTGAAGAACCGGTTAATACAGAAAGGCAGTGTACTATAGAAACAGAAGTAGATTAGGGCTGCCTGGAACCAGGGGTGTGGGGATTGGGGAAAACAGAGGAGTCACTACTAATGGCGTTTTCTGAGGGCAATCAAGAGTTTCTAAAATTACATTGTAACAATGGTTGCACAACCCTGTAAATAGAGTAAAAACACTGAATCACCTACTTTAAATGGGTGAATTGGTTTGCACATCAACTACGTCTCAGTAACTGTTTAAAAGAAAAAGAATACATACGGTGGTGATACTGGGCCGCAGGCTCCTCCTGCAATAAGAGAAAAAGAAACACCATGAGGATTACATCATGCTGGGTCCTGTTGGCACAGGTCTTGTATTCACTTGGTCACATTAGAAAACCAGATGGCAGGCTGGGCGCGGTGGCTCACGCGTGTAATCCCAGCACGTTAGGAGGCCAAGGCAGACAGATCATGAGGTCAAGAGATTGAGACCATCCTGGCCAACATGGTGAAACCTCGTCTCTACTAAAAACTACAAAAAAGCTGGGTGCGGTGGTGCCCAGAGCCTGTAGTCCCAGCTGCTCGGGAGGCTGAGGCAGGAGAATTGCTTCAATGCTGTAGGTAGATGCTGCAGTGATGTGACATCACACCACTGCACTGTAGCCTGGTGACACAGAGACTCTGCCTCACAAACAAAACTGAACTCAACAAAACAAAAAACCATATATCAAACAGTGATGAAGTCACAGCCCCAAATGAAGCATAGGGGATACTTGCAGAAAATGCACTGGGTTTGGAATATTTAGCAAGTGTCTATGCTGGCTGCGAAATACAAAATTAGTTTTCATGAGGAAAATGTTGCCACTGAGAAATACACACACAACCAGATTGTAACTCATGCCATCTTTTGACTGACATCGTCAATCAGGCCTCAGTTGGTCACAAACTCCAGTGACTGGTCGCTAGAGTCCATGACAACCGAGGTCTGATTCACAATGGCAGTCAAAAATGATATTCACTTGATATTCTAGAAGACCCAGAAAAAAACATGTCTCCTAAAGACAGAAATGCATCTCACCAGGTCAGAGGGCTTCTCGTCCTCTTCCAAATCTTCTATTATGAGGTCCTGTACGACCTCAACAGGACCTAAGAGAACACAGAGTGACAGTCAGTGCATTGGTGCTGCTGAGGAATCTCACAAGGAGCTGTGGGGAATGTGGACGGGGGCTGCAGTGTGTGGAGCTGGGCGGTTGACAAGCATGGACTAAGCTGCTGCTGGACCATTCTCCTTGGTGCTCAGCTCAGGGAAGGCAATGGAGAGGGGCAGAATGAAATGAAAGAGCCTTGGCTTCCTAGCTAGGGCAACCTCATCAATGTGAAATCGTCATTTGAAGAACCGGTTAATACAGAAAGGCAGTGTACTATAGAAACAGAAGTAGATTAGGGCTGCCTGGAACCAGGGGTGTGGGGATTGGGGAAAACAGAGGAGTCACTACTAATGGCGTTTTCTGAGGGCAATCAAGAGTTTCTAAAATTACATTGTAACAATGGTTGCACAACCCTGTAAATAGAGTAAAAACACTGAATCACCTACTTTAAATGGGTGAATTGGTTTGCACATCAACTACGTCTCAGTAACTGTTTAAAAGAAAAAGAATACGTACGGTGGTGATACTGGGCCGCAGGCTCCTCCTGCAATAAGAGAAAAAGAAACACCATGAGGATTACATCATGCTGGGTCCTGTTGGCACAGGTCTTGTATTCACTTGGTCACATTAGAAAACCAGATGGCAGGCTGGGCGCGGTGGCTCACGCGTGTAATCCCAGCACGTTAGGAGGCCAAGGCAGACAGATCATGAGGTCAAGAGATTGAGACCATCCTGGCCAACATGGTGAAACCTCGTCTCTACTAAAAACTACAAAAAAGCTGGGTGCGGTGGTGCCCAGAGCCTGTAGTCCCAGCTGCTCGGGAGGCTGAGGCAGGAGAATTGCTTCAATGCTGTAGGTAGATGCTGCAGTGATGTGACATCACACCACTGCACTGTAGCCTGGTGACACAGAGACTCTGCCTCACAAACAAAACTGAACTCAACAAAACAAAAAACCATATATCAAACAGTGATGAAGTCACAGCCCCAAATGAAGCATAGGGGATACTTGCAGAAAATGCACTGGGTTTGGAATATTTAGCAAGTGTCTATGCTGGCTGCGAAATACAAAATTAGTTTTCATGAGGAAAATGTTGCCACTGAGAAATACACACACAACCAGATTGTAACTCATGCCATCTTTTGACTGACATCGTCAATCAGGCCTCAGTTGGTCACAAACTCCAGTGACTGGTCGCTAGAGTCCATGACAACCGAGGTCTGATTCACAATGGCAGTCAAAAATGATATTCACTTGATATTCTAGAAGACCCAGAAAAAAACATGTCTCCTAAAGACAGAAATGCATCTCACCAGGTCAGAGGGCTTCTCGTCCTCTTCCAAATCTTCTATTATGAGGTCCTGTACGACCTCAACAGGACCTAAGAGAACACAGAGTGACAGTCAGTGCATTGGTGCTGCTGAGGAATCTCACAAGGAGCTGTGGGGAATGTGGACGGGGGCTGCAGTGTGTGGAGCTGGGCGGTTGACAAGCATGGACTGAGCTGCTGGGGAAGGCAATGGAGAGGGGCAGAATGAAATGAAAGAGCCTTGGCTTCCTAGCTAGGGCAACCTCATCAATGTGAAATCGTCATTTGAAGAACCGGTTAATACAGAAAGGCAGTGTACTATAGAAACAGAAGTAGATTAGGGCTGCCTGGAACCAGGGGTGTGGGGATTGGGGAAAACAGAGGAGTCACTACTAATGGCGTTTTCTGAGGGGCAATCAAGAGTTTCTAAAATTACATTGTAACAATGGTTGCACAACCCTGTAAATAGAGTAAAAACACTGAATCACCTACTTTAAATGGGTGAATTGGTTTGCACATCAACTACGTCTCAGTAACTGTTTAAAAGAAAAAGAATACGTACGGTGGTGATACTGGGCCGCAGGCTCCTCCTGCAATAAGAGAAAAAGAAACACCATGAGGATTACATCATGCTGGGTCCTGTTGGCACAGGTCTTGTATTCACTTGGTCACATTAGAAAACCAGATGGCAGGCTGGGCGCGGTGGCTCACGCGTGTAATCCCAGCACGTTAGGAGGCCAAGGCAGACAGATCATGAGGTCAAGAGATTGAGACCATCCTGGCCAACATGGTGAAACCTCGTCTCTACTAAAAACTACAAAAAAGCTGGGTGCGGTGGTGCCCAGAGCCTGTAGTCCCAGCTGCTCGGGAGGCTGAGGCAGGAGAATTGCTTCAATGCTGTAGGTAGATGCTGCAGTGATGTGACATCACACCACTGCACTGTAGCCTGGTGACACAGAGACTCTGCCTCACAAACAAAACTGAACTCAACAAAACAAAAAACCATATATCAAACAGTGATGAAGTCACAGCCCCAAATGAAGCATAGGGGATACTTGCAGAAAATGCACTGGGTTTGGAATATTTAGCAAGTGTCTATGCTGGCTGCGAAATACAAAATTAGTTTTCATGAAGAAAATGTTGCCACTGAGAAATACACACACAACCAGATTGTAACTCATGCCATCTTTTGACTGACATCGTCAATCAGGCCTCAGTTGGTCACAAACTCCAGTGACTGGTCGCTAGAGTCCATGACAACCGAGGTCTGATTCACAATGGCAGTCAAAAATGATATTCACTTGATATTCTAGAAGACCCAGAAAAAAACATGTCTCCTAAAGACAGAAATGCATCTCACCAGGTCAGAGGGCTTCTCGTCCTCTTCCAAATCTTCTATTATGAGGTCCTGTACGACCTCAACAGGACCTAAGAGAACACAGAGTGACAGTCAGTGCATTGGTGCTGCTGAGGAATCTCACAAGGAGCTGTGGGGAATGTGGACGGGGGCTGCAGTGTGTGGAGCTGGGCGGTTGACAAGCATGGACTAAGCTGCTGCTGGACCATTCTCCTTGGTGCTCAGCTCAGGGAAGGCAATGGAGAGGGGCAGAATGAAATGAAAGAGCCTTGGCTTCCTAGCTAGGGCAACCTCATCAATGTGAAATCGTCATTTGAAGAACCGGTTAATACAGAAAGGCAGTGTACTATAGAAACAGAAGTAGATTAGGGCTGCCTGGAACCAGGGGTGTGGGGATTGGGGAAAACAGAGGAGTCACTACTAATGGCGTTTTCTGAGGGCAATCAAGAGTTTCTAAAATTACATTGTAACAATGGTTGCACAACCCTGTAAATAGAGTAAAAACACTGAATCACCTACTTTAAATGGGTGAATTGGTTTGCACATCAACTACGTCTCAGTAACTGTTTAAAAGAAAAAGAATACGTACGGTGGTGATACTGGGCCGCAGGCTCCTCCTGCAATAAGAGAAAAAGAAACACCATGAGGATTACATCATGCTGGGTCCTGTTGGCACAGGTCTTGTATTCACTTGGTCACATTAGAAAACCAGATGGCAGGCTGGGCGCGGTGGCTCACGCGTGTAATCCCAGCACGTTAGGAGGCCAAGGCAGACAGATCATGAGGTCAAGAGATTGAGACCATCCTGGCCAACATGGTGAAACCTCGTCTCTACTAAAAACTACAAAAAAGCTGGGTGCGGTGGTGCCCAGAGCCTGTAGTCCCAGCTGCTCGGGAGGCTGAGGCAGGAGAATTGCTTCAATGCTGTAGGTAGATGCTGCAGTGATGTGACATCACACCACTGCACTGTAGCCTGGTGACACAGAGACTCTGCCTCACAAACAAAACTGAACTCAACAAAACAAAAAACCATATATCAAACAGTGATGAAGTCACAGCCCCAAATGAAGCATAGGGGATACTTGCAGAAAATGCACTGGGTTTGGAATATTTAGCAAGTGTCTATGCTGGCTGCGAAATACAAAATTAGTTTTCATGAGGAAAATGTTGCCACTGAGAAATACACACACAACCAGATTGTAACTCATGCCATCTTTTGACTGACATCGTCAATCAGGCCTCAGTTGGTCACAAACTCCAGTGACTGGTCGCTAGAGTCCATGACAACCGAGGTCTGATTCACAATGGCAGTCAAAAATGATATTCACTTGATATTCTAGAAGACCCAGAAAAAAACATGTCTCCTAAAGACAGAAATGCATCTCACCAGGTCAGAGGGCTTCTCGTCCTCTTCCAAATCTTCTATTATGAGGTCCTGTACGACCTCAACAGGACCTAAGAGAACACAGAGTGACAGTCAGTGCATTGGTGCTGCTGAGGAATCTCACAAGGAGCTGTGGGGAATGTGGACGGGGGCTGCAGTGTGTGGAGCTGGGCGGTTGACAAGCATGGACTGAGCTGCTGGGGAAGGCAATGGAGAGGGGCAGAATGAAATGAAAGAGCCTTGGCTTCCTAGCTAGGGCAACCTCATCAATGTGAAATCGTCATTTGAAGAACCGGTTAATACAGAAAGGCAGTGTACTATAGAAACAGAAGTAGATTAGGGCTGCCTGGAACCAGGGGTGTGGGGATTGGGGAAAACAGAGGAGTCACTACTAATGGCGTTTTCTGAGGGGCAATCAAGAGTTTCTAAAATTACATTGTAACAATGGTTGCACAACCCTGTAAATAGAGTAAAAACACTGAATCACCTACTTTAAATGGGTGAATTGGTTTGCACATCAACTACGTCTCAGTAACTGTTTAAAAGAAAAAGAATACGTACGGTGGTGATACTGGGCCGCAGGCTCCTCCTGCAATAAGAGAAAAAGAAACACCATGAGGATTACATCATGCTGGGTCCTGTTGGCACAGGTCTTGTATTCACTTGGTCACATTAGAAAACCAGATGGCAGGCTGGGCGCGGTGGCTCACGCGTGTAATCCCAGCACGTTAGGAGGCCAAGGCAGACAGATCATGAGGTCAAGAGATTGAGACCATCCTGGCCAACATGGTGAAACCTCGTCTCTACTAAAAACTACAAAAAAGCTGGGTGCGGTGGTGCCCAGAGCCTGTAGTCCCAGCTGCTCGGGAGGCTGAGGCAGGAGAATTGCTTCAATGCTGTAGGTAGATGCTGCAGTGATGTGACATCACACCACTGCACTGTAGCCTGGTGACACAGAGACTCTGCCTCACAAACAAAACTGAACTCAACAAAACAAAAAACCATATATCAAACAGTGATGAAGTCACAGCCCCAAATGAAGCATAGGGGATACTTGCAGAAAATGCACTGGGTTTGGAATATTTAGCAAGTGTCTATGCTGGCTGCGAAATACAAAATTAGTTTTCATGAAGAAAATGTTGCCACTGAGAAATACACACACAACCAGATTGTAACTCATGCCATCTTTTGACTGACATCGTCAATCAGGCCTCAGTTGGTCACAAACTCCAGTGACTGGTCGCTAGAGTCCATGACAACCGAGGTCTGATTCACAATGGCAGTCAAAAATGATATTCACTTGATATTCTAGAAGACCCAGAAAAAAACATGTCTCCTAAAGACAGAAATGCATCTCACCAGGTCAGAGGGCTTCTCGTCCTCTTCCAAATCTTCTATTATGAGGTCCTGTATGACCTCAACAGGACCTAAGAGAACACAGAGTGACAGTCAGTGCATTGGTGCTGCTGAGGAATCTCACAAGGAGCTGTGGGGAATGTGGACGGGGGCTGCAGTGTGTGGAGCTGGGCGGTTGACAAGCATGGACTAAGCTGCTGCTGGACCATTCTCCTTGGTGCTCAAGGAATCAAAAGAGGGGGAGAAAGAAATGAAAGAGCCTTGGCTTCCTAGCTAGGGCAACCTCATCAATATGAAATCATCATTTGAAGAACCGGTTAATACAGAAAGGCAGTGCACTGTAGAAACAGGAAGTAGCTTAGGGCTGCCTAGAACCAGGGACGTGGGGTTCGGGGAAAACAGAGAAATCACTACTAATGGTGTTTTCTCAGGCGGAATCAAGAGCTTCTAAAATTACATTGTAACAATGGTTGCACAACCCTGTAAATAGAGTAAAAGCACTGAATCACCTACTATAAATGGGTGAATTGGTTTGCACATCAACGTCTCAGTAACAACTGTTTAAAAGAAAAAGAATACGTACCGTGGTGATACTGGGCCGCAGGCTCCTCCTGCAATAAGAGAAAAAGAAACACCATGAGGATTACATCATGCTGGGTCCTGTTGGCACAGGTCTTCTTTTCACTTGGTGACATTAGAAAACCAGATGGCAGGCTTCGCATAGTGGCTCATGCAGGTATGTAATCCCAGCATGTTGGGAGGCCGAGACAGGCATATCATGAGGTCAAGAGATTGAGGCCTGGTGAAAAACTACAAAATACCCAGGCATGGTGGTGGCAAATGCCTGTAGTCCTAGCTACTTGCGAGAATGAGGTAGAGGAATTACTTCAACCCAGTAGGTGGAGGTTACAGTGATCTGAGATGACACCACTGCACTGTAGGTGACAGAGAAATACTCTGTCTCAACAAAAACAAAAACAAAAACAAAAACAAAAACAGATGTAGAACAGTGATGAAGTCACTGGCACCAAATGAAGCATAGAAGATGCTTGCAGAGAATCCAGTGGGTGTGGAATATTTAGCAAGTCTCTATGTTGGCTAGGAAATATAAAATTATTTTTCAAGGAGAAAACGCTGCTACTGAGAAATATGCTCACAACCAGTTAGGTGATGCCCTCTTTTGACGGACATCGTCCTTCAGGCCTCAGTTGGTCATCATCTCCAGTGACCAGTCGCTAGAGTCCATGACCCCCTGAGGCCTGATTTATGATGGCAGTCAAAAATCATATTCACTTCATAGTCTAGAAGCCCCAGAGAAAAAAAAAATTCCAGACAAAGAAATGTATGTTACCATGTCAGAGGCCACCTCCTCCTCCTCACTGCCAGGTGTCCACTCCTCTGGGTCGTCAACAGGACCTAGGAGAATACAGAGAGACAGTCACTGCATTGGTGCTTCTGAGGAATCTCACAAGGAGCTTTGGGGACTGTGGACGGGGGCTCGAGTGTATGGAGCTGGGTGGTTGACAAGCATGGACTGTGCTGCTGCTGGACTATTCTCCTTGGTTTTGAAGGAAGGCAAAGGAGAGGGGAAGAAAGAAATGAAAGAGCCTTGGCTTTCCAGCTAGGGCAACCTCATCAGTGTGAAATAGTCTAGGAACTGGTTAATACAGAAAAGCACTGTATGGCTCAGTGAGAGCATCTCATCACACGTGCTGCCCATGTGAAGGTCCAGGCAAATCCCCACATTTTAGGAAATGTTACAGGATTATTTAACTTCTGTGGATCTATATATCCTGCTTCTGTATTTATCATCTAACCTGGTGTATTTTTAAAATTGTAGTAAAGTATACGTATTTATTATTGTAATTATTAAGTGTGCATTTTAACACACATTGAGTAACATTCATGATGCTGTGTCAAAATAAATACGTTTATCTACTTTGAGATTCACTTGATTTTCTCAAGTCAGCCTCTTTCAGGTCATTGTTGTTGTTCTCTTCACTGTTGGCTCTCACCTGAACTACTCCACCTAGCTGCTCTTCCTGCTTCTACCCTTGCCTGTATTGCAGTGTATTTGCACGGAGCCACTTGTTCAGTCTTTTTCTTAGAAAATTAACAGTAACCTCTGGGCTATAATCCTCCAGTGGTTTTCCATCTCAACTGAAGTCCATCTTCTCTGTGAGTGCTCACTACGTGTACAAGGCCTTCACCCACCATATTCCTCCCAGCATCCTTTCACTCTGCTGCAGCCACCCTTGTGTCTTTCTGTCCTTTGCCTAAAACAACTTTGTTTCTATTTCAGGAATTCCAAAGCAGATATCTCTCTCTGGAAGCCCTCTCCCATCATCCTCACAAGCTTCCCCTCACTTTATTATTTTTAAAAATAAATAAGATGGGGTGTCTCTGTGTTGGTCAGGCTGGTCTTAAACTTCCAGACTCAAGGAATCCCCTTATCCTGGCTTTCCAAAGTGCTGGGATTAAAGGTGGGAGCCACTACACCCAGCCCATTTCACTTTTAAGACTGTTCACATGTCACTTAAAGAGAACATCCAGCTCTTACCCCTAACCCTCCATAAAATTGCCCTCCTCTTTAATCCATTACCCTGTTTTACTTTCTCCCCAGCACGTCACCACCTGCCATTCTTGACTATTCATGTGCTATCTGCCCTTACCTCCCTATCGAATGTAAGGGTCAGACTTAGAATGGGGCTTTATGTTGCGTTCCACTGTTTGCCCTGAGTCTGCAACACTGCCAGGCCATTTAAAAGTGCTCAATAAATGTATTTCATTTTACCCCAAACTAGTTAAGTTTCTCCCAATTCTCCCAGATCTGTTAAATTTGTCTTTTGATTTATCATCTAAGACAGCATCAGATTTTTTTAACTGGTAGCTATTTAGAATTAAAGACACAAGCTATCAAGATCCACAAAAACATAAATGAAAAATGTTAATGTCTATTTAAAAGTCAAGGGTAACTGCAGTTTGACACAAGTATATTTAATACTAAAATACCTTAAATACAAAGTGACTCATTTCATCGGTTTAATTATGTCACTAGACAAAATATATTATCTGAACTTTATAATGAGATATCACACATCTGTCATCAAAATGTGCTTTATGCGTGTTCTTAGAATCAAACGTAACAGGATTGTGTCTGACTTTACGAAAAAAGACAGCCAATCGCAAAGGGTAGGTAAACAAATAATGCTTTAACCAGTCTGTAGTACACTAAGCAGTTATTCAAAGTCATCAGGTACAGCAGGGTGCCCTGGCATGCAAAGACATCCTAGAGTGCTCTCCAGGTGTCAAGTACTGTTTGAGAAACTTACGCCATTATTTCACTGCTTTAAGTAAAAGTTACAAGGCAGCACATATAAAATGATCAAAAAGTTTTATTCTACAAAAAAGTTTGTGAAATAAAATATATTCAAATGCATACCAAAAATTTCCAGAAGAACCAGTACTCAAATAGTAACACAAGTGAGCTCTGGGTATTCTGAGTATAATAAATAATTTTTCTTTATTTTCTACTTCTTTTACATGAAACATACTGATAGTCATTTTAAAAGCAGGGTTGAAAAAAGCTACTAGAAAGCTGAAAGACCTGCTGCTCGGAGGTCTCTACATCATATGCCCATTCTTTCCCTTCCCTGACCCCTCACTTGAGAGAGCCAGCAAATGAGCAGCGTTCCTAAGGTAAGAACACAAAAAGCTGCATGAAAAGTTGATGGGTAGTGATAAAACTGGATAATGACCTCCTACTATCTTAATCTGTGTTACTTGTATTACCCCCAGTCATATTAGATATACCGCTAAATAAAGGCAAGATAGGACGAAATATGTTTGAGTCTGTCTGAGATCTAAAGTGGGTTCTTAGAACGTCTCTTTGAAATGGCTTCAAGACACAATGTTCTTTTGAAATATTTCAGAAGAGAACAATGAAGCAGAGCATCATTTATGGCATAAGTTCCTGGAACAGGACTTGCCACCTAGAGAGCACTCCAGGATGTCTTTCCACAGCAGTGTGCCCTGCTCTACCTGATGACTTTAAATGACTGTTTAGTGTGCCACAGAATGGTTGCAGCACTGGTTGCTGTGGTATTTGTCTAAGTCACCAAAAGAATTCAATTCCTCATTATAGAAAGGCTAAAATGTTTCACATCTAAGTAGAAATGTATCACTTTCCAAGAAAAGTGATACACAATTTTCTGAAATAAAGATATTAACAAACTTTGAATGTGTCTATACTTTATATATTAGAGTGTTCTGAACATGTTTCTTTCTTATTTGCCCAGCCCAGGCTGGAGTGTATTGGCACGATCTCGGCTCAGTGCAAACTGCAACTCCCGGATTCAAGCGATTCTCCTGCCTCAGCCTCCCAGGTAGCTGGGATTACAGGTACGTGCCACCACACCTGGCTAATTTTTGGTATATTTAGTAAACAAGGGGTTTCATCATGTTGGCCCAAACTCCTGACCTCAGGTAATCCGCCCACCTTAGCCTCCCAAAATGCTGGGATTACAGGCATGAGCCACCATGCCTGGCCAAAGAATAAACGTTGAAATTGAGGTTTCTGTTACCCCTTTATTAAATACCACAAAAATAGATTTGAAGAGACATAGAGAAACTTACTGTCATGGAAATACACATAAAATGGTAAATTCTGTGCTCACAAACTATTTTTTCAACTGCTCTGACTTAACACTTCTTACTCAGCATCCTGTGCTTAACGTGTGGGGCCTTACCTGCCCTCTTGCCAGCTTCTCCCAACCAGGGCATTCTCAGCTTCAAATCGGTTAGCAGAAGAAACTCTTCAACATTTATTAAACTGTTGATTTGACTGGTAAATGTAGGCCATTTTGTTACCTCTACTTTTATCCTTATCCATTTCAATAAATGTATAGACAGAAGGCAGAGCCAGGAGAGACGGCACATGCCTGTATTGTCAGCTCTCCTACAGGCTGAGGCAGCAGGAGTGGAGTGCTTGAGCCCAGGCCAGGAGTCAGAAGCCAGCCTGTGCCACACAGTGAGGACCTATCTCTTTAGGAGGAAAAATGGAGAGGTAAATGTTGCCTGTAAGTTGTGTAAAATAAAATGCAAAGGAACTAATCAAGACAAAAGTAAGTTCTAAGAGAGGTCTATGTTACGGGTAGACCTTACAATAGAAGACATTCTGGAGTCTGTCAAGTTCTTTAAGAACTGAGTTTGGCATCACTACGACTTTCATGTCTACTTTGATGACTTAGAACCTCAGTTCTGTTCAGTAGCTGTCTCACACAGTCCCTTCAGATCTCTAAGCCTTCCTTTCTGCATCAGCAACATAGGGAGAATATACACAGCCCTTATTTGCATTTGGAAGGTTCCAATGAGATGTACATGAAAACATGTTTTACATCCTAAAGAATAAGGGAAAGGCTCACTTTGTTCTCTCACTACCTCATCTACCAAATCGTACAGAATATTACACAGAGCCTTGCCATACACCACCAAGCAAGGAGTTTTCACAGGTACTTGCATGATTTGTGTATAAGGTACAATCTATTAAGTCTCATAATTATTTGTTCATTCTTTCACAATTTTTCAATATTCTGAAAACAGAGTACAGCACTTCCTTGTTACAAAGCCACACCAATCATGAGGCTTAATTATTCTGTGAAAGTAAGAGCCAAACTCAAGTTTAAATACAAGAGCTGTTAAGACGTTTTCTCCATACTAATAAAATCTCTGCCATTAAAATGAAAGAAATGAGCTGATCATATTTCTATGTCTTTATGATATAATATTTTCTATTTCAGTGGACTTAGTTTTTGTTCAAGGAACTCCTTACTCAGAACTATCTGTAGCTAGATTCATCTATTTCTAAAATCCTAAAGGATTTTAGACTGAAGGTTGCTGGCCCTGGCTGATGCCTATCACCCAAAAAGCCTATGTCACCTGGTTACCAGGAAACAACCAAGTCAGGCTAGTGGCTTACAATGCCCTATACCGCAGCCCCACCCAATGGCTCACAATGCCCATCCCGCTGCTGCCCACTTTGTGGTCACTGTGCCCCTCCGTGTGACTGCATTATTCATCCTGGGCTGCCTGAGCTTTCCAGTCCTGAGAAAAGTGTATGTGTGGAGGGGAGTGTGGTTGTTATTGGAAGTCATCCTGGGCGCTGAACTCAATAGAAAACCCTGGTTACTAATGTCAGTTCCATTAGCATCTCTGGTTTTCTGAGTCTGGTAGCTTTCATTTGCTCAACAAATGTAGTGATACACAAATGTTTGACTGATTTTGTAACTAAATGCTCCTCTCCTGCCTCACGAGTGTTAGTTTTTGTCTTCAACTTGACCATAGCAAAAAAAGTGAAATGTTTCCTCTCTCCTCCCCTTTCCCATCCTGTAGGAAGGGGAGCCATGAAAACAAACTCTTTTCCACAGGCAGGGTCTAGCCTTCTAACTCTCAAGTCTTTACCTTACAAATTCACGTCTAAAGTCATCTCATCTCTTTTGGAACCTGTAACCATGAGCTAGCTCTACCTGTCTTTCAGAACAAGGAGGTAAACAAAGCCCGTGAAGTTACTGGAGTAGGGCTGAAGAGACATTCATGTCAAAGTGGGAATTTTAAAGTAATCAGAGCTCCAAGGCTGAACTTTTGGGTAAAACCAAAACAGAAACAACTATTTTTTACAGCTCTGGCAGTAACATTTCATACCCTTTGCAGTCATTTTAAGTATGTCCTTCAATTTTTCCTTCAGTTTTCAAATTACAATTGGAAGAAATAAAGCTGCTTCTGTCAAGGTAACTTAAAACCATCTATTAAGAACACCATATAATCTCTTACATGGTAAACTCTATTTTAAATTTAAGAAGTCTCCAAATATTTCAGTCTGAATTATCCCAATTATTAGCTTCCTTATTGAATAGGAGAAAAGAAACGATTGGGCCTTTAACTGGATCCTTCACTGAGGTATCACAGTAGCTGGATAGGTCAGGCTAGAGAATGGGATGGAGACTCCAGAACTGGAGTATTTGAATTTTCATCGAGGAAAGGGAGAGACTAGACCAAAAAGGCCTCAAGCAAGAAGGCTCAACAACAAAGACAAGAGGCAGGACTAGCCTTTGTCCCCCGTGCCCAGCCCTGGGAAAGATGGCTATAGGCAGGAGGGAGCTGGAAGCTGAGGATGTCTCTGGGGTGAGGGGATGGGAAGCAGGTGGGGGAGGTGGTGGCCAGAGATGTGCCAGAGAGCAAATGGCACCCGTGGCTTCTTTACCTTTGCGCCTCTTTGAGTTGGTGACGGGCTGCATGTACTGGACCTCCGCCACTTCGGAATCTGACGTGGCAGACTCTGCAGTGGTGGATGCTGGTGCTGCGGCTGCCACAGACTGAGTCTCAGATTCACAACAAGACGCCACCTTCTGCCTGCAGCAGGCACAACAGAGGCCAGCCCTGGGGTCTAGGCAACAGCTTAATATATTTCCCATGGGTGACCTAGAAGGGGACCTTCAAAAGAAAGCAACACACAAAATCAAAAAAAAACAACAACAAAAAAGAAAAGAACAAAACAAAGCAACACACAAAAGAAAAAAAAGAAAAAAAGCAACAGAACAAGCCCAAAAACTTGGCACAAAAACTGCCGTTGAGAGTAGTTGGAGCTCCTCCTCCTACCACTACCAGCTTCCAACTGAAGGCTGCTGGCCCTGGCTGATGTCACAAAGCCTCCTATGTCACCTGGTTACCAGGAAACAACAAAGGCCAGTGGCTCACAATGCCACGCCCCACAATGCCACGCCCCACAACCCCATCCAATGGCTCACAATGCCCATCCCTGCTGCTGGCCACCTGTGGCCATCCTGCCCCTCTTGGTGACTGCATTATTCATCCTGGGCTGCCTGAGATATTCCATTTTTCACTATAGGTCTCGAAAGGCTCAGAAATGTCCCTTCATAGATTCTATATAGACAGCGTGTCTAACCTGTGAATAAAAACAAAGGTTTCATTCTGCGTGATAAATCCACAAACACGAAGCATTTTCACAGAATCCTTTGGGGCCCACCTCTCACCTTCAGCTTCCTGTTCTTGGTTGTTTGGGCTTCTGTCTTGTGTGCTGTCAGGCTCTAGGCCTTGTAAGGTTGAGTTCCATGTCTCCACTCATTTATATGTGCCCAGCAGGGCTGGCTCTTGGGAGGGTCTTCATGGTGACTGAGGCCATGGATCCTTCACACTGTTCCTTGAATCCACTTGACACGAAATACTCATCCTGAAATGATGTTTTGAAAGTGATGCTTCCAGTCAATTATGGGTCCACTGTATTATGGGTCCCTAGCACCCAATACATGGCATATAAGAAATGAATGAAAAATAGTGAATGAATGAACTCAAGTGTGCCTACAAGGTGAGAGAAAAGTGGTCCTACTTACTAGGTGTGCCATGAAGGCATCTGGAACTGTTGGCTTTGCTATTTCATAGTAGGCCTGGGGGTTTGAAAGTTGGCATTTCCTCATTCTAAACCTCAAATTCCAATAAATTACCACGAAGTGGACAAAGGTCCACGGGCCAGAGCTCTTGGTGTGAACAACATACCTTTTTTGGATGTGATTAATGGACAGGGACTATACAAAACTAAAAACAATGTTTGTGTGCTGACTATCTGCAAGCCGTGGTGATAAAGCACTCTGTATACATGACCTTATTCAATGCTTGTTACAAATCCATGAAGTGGATTTTTAGACAAACTTTCTATTCTAGAGCATTTTGAACAAGAGGCTAGTGTAGTGAGCTTTCACCTACTCAGCAACAGATTCAGGTATCTGTTATCTCATGGCCAATCTCGTTACATGTATGCTCCTACATGCTTCTCCTCTTCCTCTCATGATTTTATAGCAAATCCCACACATCATATACTTTCCTCCTTGACTGTCTTGGTATATGTCTGTAGAAGATACGATTCTTGTTTGTTCTTTCAAGACAAGGTCTCTGTCACCCAGGCTGGAGTTCAGTGGAATGATCTTGGTTCACTGTGGCCTCTCCTGCCTCAGCTTCCTAAGTAGCTGCAACTACAGACTCACACCACCATGCCCAGCTAATTTTTTTATTTGTATTTTAGTAGAGACAGAGTCTTGCTATGTTGCCTGGGCTGGTCTAGAATTCCTGGATTCAAAGGATCTTCCCGCCTTGATCTCTCATACTACTGAGATTATAGGTGTGAACTGCTGTGCCCGGAGACAAGAACTCTTTAAAAAATACAATCCCAATACCATCATCAACCAACCATCTCACACCATTGCTCTTTATCACTGTCAACTCTCCTGCTAGCTCCAAATTTCCAGTCATTTCATGTATTTATTGTTTGAATCAGGATCCAAATAAAGTCTCTCTTTGGGATTGTTTGATTCGCCTCTTAGGTTTTTTTTGATCCTGACAGCTTCCCACTTTGATCTCTGTGTTGTGTTGTGTTGTCCCTTGCAGTTCATTTATTGAATAAATCAGGCCGTTTCCCCATAGTTTGGATTATGCTAAGTGTATTCTCATTACGCTGTTTCCCATACTGTGAATTTTGCTAATTGTGTCTTGTGATGTTGGTTAATTTGGTCTTCACTTTGTTCTAGTTTTTATAAATTAGTAGTTGATCTCAAGACTTGGTCAGATTCAGGCTGGACTTGAGGGTCAGGGCAAAAAGACTGTGCTAGTTTCTTCTGGGAGGAGGTGTGTACTCTCTGGACATCTTTTTTTTTTAATTGGTGATGTTAATGGCCATTGATCAATTATGGATTGAACAATGAAGGTATTGTTGTATCATTCCTTCTTCATTTATGAGCTGCCATACTTCCAGAAAGAGATACTGCTACCCTAAGAAGGGCATTGCATGCAGAAAAAAATGAAGTAAATATAAAAAAGAGATGCTGCTTCTTATAAACTGTGTTACTCACTTGTACAACTTATATAGAAAATGCCAGTTCATGGCTTGATTTCTTTTGTTTACCATTTTTCAAAATGATGGGCTGTTTCATTTATATCCTTCAATGGTGACCACTTCTATTAATTAATTTATTTAGACAGGGAGGGTCTAGCTCTGTTGCCCAGGCTGGTATGCAGAGAAGCAGTCATGCCACTGCAGCCTCAAACTTATAGGCTCAGGTGACCCTCCCATCTCAGCTTCCTGAGTAGCTGGGACCAAAGACATGGGCCCTCATACCTGAGTAATTTTAAAAATGTTTTGTAGAGACAAAGTCTCCCTACGTTGCACAGGCTGGTCTTGAACTCCTGGATGAAGTGATCCTCCTAACTCAGCCTCCCAGAGTGCTGAAATTACAGGCATGAAGAACTGTGCCAGCCCACTTTTATTTTTTCAAAAGGATCATTATGAATGCAGACATTCAAACATATCTGATATATCTCAATTCACTGTAACTATTATCCTTATTAATGTATAAAATGTCCTATCTTTGGTTAGGAGTCCATTCAGATTGGCCCTTCAGACATGTTGAAATCATCCTAATAATCTTTGATGGATTCTTTGCTATCCAGAGTGACAATATGTTCCAGGCTCCTTACACATTTCTGGCCTAGACCTGGAATCAGCACTTTCTCCAGGAAGGCTTGTCTTCTTTCACTGGGCAATGGTATTTTGAGACTACAATCTTGGTGCTAGGGGTAAATAGTATAATTTTAAAACTTAAAAAACTGCCTGGCTCATGCCTGTAATCCCAGCACTTTGGGAGGCCAAGACGGGTGGATCACCTGAGGTCACGACTTTCAGACCAGCCTGGACAACATGGTGAAACCCCATCTGTACTAAAAATACAAAAAACCAGCCAGGCATCCTGGCGGGAGCCGGTAATCCCAGCTACTTGGGAGGCTGAGGCAGGAGAATCGCTTGAACCTAGGAGGCAGAGGTTGTCATGAGCTGAGATTGCGTCACTGCACTCCAGCCTGGGCAAAAACAGCAAAATTCTGTCTCAAAAAAAAAAAAAAAAAACCTTAAAAATAATTTAAAAATTAACAGCTTTATAGAGGTGTAATTTACATACTAAAATTTACCCATTTTAAGTATACAATGATGTGTGTGTGTGTGTGTGTGTGTGTGTGTATGAGAGAGACAGGGTTATCACTCTGACACCAAGGCTGGAGTGCAGTGGTGCCATCATGGCTCACTGCAGCCTCAACCTCTTGGGATCAGGTGACCCTCCTGCCTCAGCTTCCTGAGTACCTAAGACTACAGGCTTGTGCCACCACACCTGTTTAAGTGTTTAAATTATTTGTAGAGATGGAGTCACTTTATGTTTCCTAGGCTGTTCTTTAACTCCTGGGCTCAAGTGATCTTCTTGCCATGGCCTCCCAAAGTGTTGGGATTACAGGTGTGAGCCACTGTGCTTGGTCCAATTCAATGATTTTTAGTATACTTAGTATATTTACAGAATTATGTAACAATCACCAAAATCTAGTTTAAGAACATTTCATCATCCCAGAAAGAAACTTGTGCCCATCAGAGTCACTTCTCAGCCTCATTCCCAGCCCTAGTCAACCAGTAAGCTGCTTTCTATCTCTACATTAGGCTGTTCTGGACGTTTCATATAAACGAAATCACGTGATGTGTGTTCTTTTGCATCTGGCTTCTTTCACAAAGCATTGCATTGTTGAGGTTGATCACTGTGGTAGCATGGCTCAGAACTCATTTTTGATTGCTAAATAGTATTCCTTTGTATTCCCCACATTTGAATTCCTTCATCAGTTGATGGGCATTTGGCTTGTCTCCACTTTTTGGTTCTTGTGAGTGGTGGTGTTGTGAACATTCACCTACTAGTCTTTGTGTGAACATACATTTTCATTTTTCCCGGTTAGATACCTAGAAGTAAAGTTGCTGACTTTAAGGCAATTTTAGTTTTTTATTTTATTATTATTTTTGTCTTGAGCCCCTTGCAGTTCTGCTAGAGAAGGCAATTTTATTTTTAACATTTTGAGAAACTGTCATACTATCTTCCAAAAAAGTGGCTGTACCATTTTACATTCCCACTGGCAGTGTATGAGGGTTCTGTTCTCCACACGCTCTCCAGCACTTGGTGTTATGCATCTGCTTGGTTGTAGTTATTGTAGTGGGTGGAAAGAGACATCTCATTATGGATTAATTTGCATTTTCCTAGTGACTAGCGATGTTGAACACTTTTTAATGTGCTTATTGGACATTAAAATGTTATCTTTGGAGAAATGCTTATTCATGTTCTTTTCCCATTTTTAAGTTGGATTGTCTTTTAATACTGAGTTATAAGAGTTCTTCTGGATATATCAGTTATTAGACATATGACTTATAAATATTTTCTCCCATTCTGTGGGCTGTCTTCCCCTTTCTTGATTGTATCTTTTGATGTGCCAAAGTTTTAAATTCAGCTGACGTTCAATTTTTTATTTTCTTGCTTTTTCCCTTTCCTCCTTTTCCAGGTCTCATTAGGTAGCCCTGGCTGGTCTTCAACTGCGCTTTGGATGTTGTATCTAAGACATGAGTGCCTTACACAAGATCACAAGAATTTACTCTTACACGTTTTCTTCTAAGAGTTTTATTGTTTTAGTTTTACATTTAGTTCTGTGATCCATTTTCAGTTAATTTTTGAGTATGGTGTCAGGCAGGGGCCCAAATTAATTTATTTGTACATGAATATCCACTTGCCTCACCAGCATTTGTTGAAAAGTCTATTTGTGGTTGGCAACAGTGGTTCATGACTGTCATTCCAGCACTTTAGGAGGCCAAGGCTGGAGTATTGCTTGAGTCCAGGAGTTTAAGGCTAACATCTGCCTAATTCTCCCCATAACTTCTCCAACATCTGCCTAATTCTTCCCCCACACCCAGCCCTGGGTAACCACCATTCTACTCTCTGCCTCTATGAGTTCAACATTTTTCCTTTTTTCCTTTTTCTTTTTCTTTCTTTTTTTTTTAACGAATCAGTTCCTAAGCAGAGTTCAACTTTTTAAGGATCCACACATGAATGACATCATGCAGTATTTGTCTTTCGGTGTTCTGCTTATATCGCTTAGCATAATATCCAGTTTCATCCATGTCATCGCAAATGCAACAATTTTTTTCTATTTTAAGACTAAATAACATTCCATTGTGAATACAGAAACATATATTCCTATATTCCTCACAATTCTGTGTTAAGGCTGAATGGTATTCCATTGTGAATATACGAATATATATTCCCATATTCCTTAAATTTTATTGTATGCAAGGATTCTCTTTTCTCCACATCGTCACCAACATGTGTTATCCTAATCCCTTTCAAAATTCCAGTGGTATTCCCCATAGAAATAGAAAAAAACTGATTCTAAAACTTATATGGAAGCATGAAAGATCCTGAATAACCAAAGCAATTTTGACTGAACACAAGAACAAAGCTGGAGGAATCACACTACCTGATCTCAAAGTCCACTATAAAGTCACAGTAGTGAAAAAAGCATGGTACTGCTACAAAGATAGACATGATCGACCACTGGAACAAAACAGAGAGCCGGGAAATAAATCCATGGATTTATAATGAACAAATCTTCCACAAAAACACCAAGAACATGCAACCCAGAAAAGATATTCTGTTCACAAAATGCTGTTGGGAAAACCTAATATCCACATGCAAAAGAATCAAATTCAACCGGGAAAACCTAATATCCACATGCAAAAGAATCAAATTCAACCTCTCTTTCACCCCATATATAAAAATCAACTTGAAAAAAAAAAAAAAAAAAACAAAGAAACAAAATAAAAATAAAAAAAATAAAATAAAAATAAAAATCAACTTGAAATGGGTTAAATGCTTAAATGTAAGACCTCAAAAGCTTCTTGACATTGGTGTAGAAAACATTTTATGGATATGACCCCAAAGGCACAGGGAACAGAAGCAAACATAGACAAATGGGCTTTCATCAAACTAAAACTTACATGGAGCACAGGAAACAATCAACAGAATAAAGAAACAATCTACAGAATGAGAAGAAATATTTAGGGATCATACACCTGATAGGGAGTTAATATCCAAAATATTCAATGAACTCAAACAACTAGATAACAAGAACACAAGCAACCTAATTTTAAAAGGACCTATTTCTCGGTTAAAAAAAAAAAAAAAGACATAAGACATGTAAATGGCTGAAAATATGAAAAAAAATGCTTGACATCAGTAATCATCAGGGAAATGCAAATTAAAATGACAATGAGATATCAACCCTCACCTATTAGGATGTCTATTATCAAAAAGATAGGGGCTGGGCGTGGTGGCTTACGCCTGTAATCCCAGCACTTTGGGAGGCCGAGGTGGGTGGATCATGAGGTCAAGAGATCGAGACCATCCCGGTCAACATGATGAAACCCCGTCTCTACTAAAAATATAAAAAATTGGATGGGGATCCAAGATGGCCAGTTAGGAGGAACTCGGGATTGCAGCTCCAAGAGAAAGCGCAGAGGGTGAGTGGACGCTGCATTTCCAGACGGATTTTTACTGCCCACAGACCAGGAGATTCAAAGGCGGAGGAGCCCCACGGGTCGCCAGCTCACTGGGAGCCATCAAGGGGAGCTGAAACACGGAGTCAAGTCAAGCCAAGAGATTCCCAGGCAAAAAAAGCACCACGGGAAACACAACTGAACCTGGGACAGTCCAGCTCTGTGGAGGAGGGGCATCCTCCACTACGGAGGCACCCTGCAGTTCGCAGGGCAATCTGCCGTAACCAAGGCAACCCGCCACTACAGAGACTCCGTCACTGCAGGGGCGGGCCAACATAGCGGAAGCAGTTCTAACTACACCCATATGAACAGGACTGCAGGGAAGTTCACACAGAAGCTGGGTGGAGCACACAGCAGCCCAGCGAAGCCTCTGCAGGCTGAGTGTGACTAGACTGCCACCTTGTGGGCAGGGAAAACGGCAGCAGGACAGCAGAAAATCATAAAGCCCTAACTCCCTGGGACAGAACACCTGGGGGGAAGAAAAGGGGATTTATAAGTTCTGCTGCTGCAAACTTAAAATTACCAAAATCAGAAAGACAGCAACTACAAAGTCGACAGGTGGATAAATCCACAAAGATGGGAAGAAACCAGCGCAAAAAGGATGAAAACACCCAAAACCAGAACACCTCTCCTCCTACAAGGGAGCACAACTCCTCAACAGCAAGGGAACAAGACTGGATGGAGAATGAGTGTGATGAAATGACAGAATCATCTTTCAGAAAGTAGATAATAAGAAACTTGCATGAGCTAAAAGAACATGTTCTAACCCAATGCAAAGAAACTAAGAACCTTGAAAAAAGACTTGACGAAATGCTAACGAGAATGGACAACTTAGAGAGGAATATGAGTGAATTGATGGAGCTGAAAAACACAACACGAGAACTTCGCGAAGTATGCACAAGTTTCAACAGCCGAATTGACCAAGCAGAAGAAAGGGTATCAGAGGTCAAAGATCAACTCAATGAAATAAAATGAGAAGGCAAGATTAGAGAAAACAGGGTAAAAAGGAATGAACAGAGTCAACAAGAAATATGGGACTATGTGAAAAGACCTAATCTACCTTGATAAGTGTACCTGAATGTGACGAAGAGAATGAATCCAAGCTGGAAAATACTCTTCAGGATATTATCCAGGAAAACTTCCCCAACCTAGCAAGGCAGGCCAATATTCAAGTTCAGGAAATACAGAGAACACCACAAAGATATTCCTCTAGAAGAGCAACCCCAAGGCACATATATCATCAGATTCACCAGGGTTGAAATGAAGGAGAAAATACTAAGGGCAGCCAGAGAGAAAGGTCGGGTTACCCACAAAGGGAAGCCCATCAGACTCACAGCAGATCTCGCAGCAGAAACCCTACAGGCCAGAAGAGAGTGGGGGCCGATATTCAACATCCTTAAAGAAAAGAACTTTCAACCCAGAATTTCATATCCAGCCAAACTAAGCTTCATAAGTGAAGGAAAAATAAAATCCTTTGTGAACAAGCAAGTCCTCAGAGATTTCATCACCACCAGACCAGCTTTACAAGAGCTCCTGAAGGAGGCACTACACATAGAAAAGAACAACCAGTACCAGCCACTCCAAAAACACACAAAATGGTAAAGAGCATCAACACAATGAAGAATCTGCATCAACCAAAGGGCAAAACAGCCACCTAGCATCAAAATGACAGGATCAAATTCACACATAACAATATTAACCCTAAATATAATTGGACTATTTAAATGCCCCAACCAAAAGACACAGACTGGCAAATTGGATAGAAAGCCAAAACCCATCAGTGTGCTGTATCCAGGAAACCCACCTCACATGCAAGGATACACAAAGGCTCAAAATAAAGGGATGGAGGAAGATTTACCAAGCAAATGGAGAGCAAAAAAAAGCAGGAGTTGCAATTCTCATCTCTGATAAAATAGACTTTAAAGCAACAAAGATCAAAAGAGACAAAGAAGGACATTACATAATGGTAAAAGGATCAATGCAACAAGAAGAGCTAACGATCCTAAATATATATGCACCTAATACAGGAGCACCCAGATACATAAGGCAAGTTCTTAATGACTTACAAAGAGACTTAGACTCCCACACAATAATAGTGGGAGACTTCAACACACCATTGTCAATATTAGACAGATCAACGAGACAGAAAATTAACAAGGATATCCAGGACTTGAACTCAGACCTGGAACAAGCAAACCTAATAGACATTTACAGAACTCTCCACCCCAAATCCACAGAATATACATTCTTCTCAGCACCACATCACACCTACTCTAAAACTGACCACATAATTGGAAGTAAATCACTCCTCAGCAAATGCAAAAGAACGGAAACCATAACAAACAGTCTCTCAGACCACAGTGCAATCAAGTTAGAACTCAGAATTCAGAAACCAACCCAGAACCGCACAGCTTCATGGAAAACGAACAACTTTCTCCTGAATGTTGACTGGATAAACAATGAAATGAAGGCAGAAATAAAGATGTTCTTCGAAACCAACGAGAACGAAGACACCACATACCAGAATCACTGGGACACATTTAAAGCAGTCTCTAGAGGAAAATATAGAGTCATAAGTGCCCACATGAGAAGAAAAGAGATCTAAAATTGACACCCTATCGTCAAAATTGAAAGCTAGAGGAGCAAGATAAAAAAAACTCAAAACCTAGCAGAAGACAAGAAATAACTAAGACCAAAGCAGAATTGAAGGAGATAGAGACACGAAAAACCCTTCAAAAAAATCAATAAATCCAGGAGCTGGTTTTTTGAAAAGATCAATAAAATAGACAGACCACTAGCCAGATTAATAAAAAAGAAAAGAGAGAAGAGCCAAACAGATGCAATAAAAAATGATAAAGGGGATATCACCACAGATTCCACAGAAATTCAAACCATCATCAGAGATTATTACAAACAACTCTATGCACATAAACTAGAAAACCTGGAAGAAATGGATAAATTCCTGGACACTTGCCTCCTCCCAAGCCTAAACCAGGAGGAAGTCGAAACCCTGAATAGACCAATAACAAGGTCTGAAGTCGAGGCAGCAATTAAGAGCCTACCACACAAAAAAAGCCCAGGCCCAGATGGGTTCACAGCCAAATTCTACCAGACATACAAAGAGGAACTGGTACCATTCCTACTGAAACTATTCCAAATAATCCAAAAAGAGGGAATCCTTCCCAAATCATTATATGAGACCAACATCATCCTAATACCAAAACCCGGCAGAGACTCAACAACAAAAGAAAACTACAGCAGGCCAATATCCATGATGAACACAGATGCAAAAATCTTCAATAAAATACTGGCAAGCTGATTACAACAGCACATCAAAAAGCTTATCCACCATGATCAAGTAGGATTCATCCCGGGGATGCGAGGCTGGTTCAATATACGCAAGTCTATAAATGTAATTCACCACATAAACAGAACCAAAGACAAAAACCACATGATTATCTCAATTGATACAGAGAAGGCCTTTGACAAAATTCAACAGCCCTTTATGCTAAAAACTCTCAATAAACTAGGTATCGACGGAACGTATCTCAAAATAATAAAAGCTATTTACGACAAACCAACAGCCAATATCATACTGAATGGGCAAAAACTGGAAGCATTCCCTTTGAAATCTGGCACTAGACAAGGATGCCCTCTCTCACCACTCCTATTCAATATAGTACTGGAAGTTCTAGCCAGAGCAATCAGGCAAGAAAAAGAAATAAAGGGTATTCAATTAGGAAAGGAGGAAGTCAAATTGTCTCTATTTGCAGACGACATGATTGCATATCTAGAAGACCTCATCAACTCAGCCCAAAATCTCCTGAAACTGATAAGCAACTTCAGCAAAGTCTCAGGATACAAAATCAATGTGCAAAAATCACAAGCATTCCTATACACCAATAATAGACTTAAAGAGAGTCAAATCAAGAACGAACTGCCATTCACAATTGCTACAAAGAGAATAAAATACCTAGGAATACAACTAACAAGGAACGTAAAGGACCTCTTCAAGAAGAACTACAAACCACTGCTCAATGAAATAGGAGAGGACACAAACAGATGGAGAAACATTCCATGTTCATGGTTAGGAAGAATTAGTATCGTGAAAATAGCCATACTGCCCAAAGTAATTTACAGATTCAACGCTATCCCCATCAAGCTACCAATGACCTTCTTCACAGAACTGGAAAAAACCACCTTAAACTTCATATGGAACCAAAAGAGAGCCTGCATAGCCAAGTCAATTCTAAGCAAAAACAACAAAGCGGGAGGCATCACACTACCGGGACATCAAAGTGTACTACAAGGCTACAGTAATCTAAACAGCATGGTATTGGTACCAAAACAGAGATATAGACCAATGGAACAGAACAGAGGCATCAGAGGCAACACAACTTATCTACAACCATCCAATCTTTGACAAACCTGACAAAAACAAGCAATGGGGAAAGGATTCCCTGTTCAGTAAGTGGTGTTGGGAAAACTGGCTAGCCATATGCAGAAAGCAGAAACTCAACCCCTTCCTGACACCTTACACTAAAATTGACTCCAGATGAATTAAAGACTTAAACATAAGACCTAACACCATAAAAACACTAGAAGGAAACCTAGGCAAAATCATTCAGGACATAGGCGTAGGCAAGGACTTTATGACCAAAACACCAAAAGCATTGGCAACAAAAGCCAAAATAGACAAATGGGACCTAATCAAACTGCACAGCTACTGCACGGGAAAAGAAACAGTCAATAGAGTGAATCGGCAACCAACAGAATGGGAAAAAATTTTTGCAGCCTACCCGTCTGACAAAGGGCTGATATCCAGAATTTACAACGAGCTAAAACAGATTTACAAGAAAAAAACAAACAAGCCCATTCAAAAATGGGCGAAGGATATGAACAGATACTTTACAAAAGAAGACATACATGAGGCCAACAAGCATATGAAAAAATGCTCATCATCACTGATCATTAGGGAAATGCAAATCAAAACTACATTGAGATACCATCTCACGCCAGTTAGAATGGCGATCATTAAAAATTCTGGAGACAACAGATGCTGGAGAGGATGTGGAGAAATAGGAACACTTTTACACTGTTGGTGGGAGTGTAAATTAGTTCAACCATTGTGGAAGACAGTGTGGCGATTCCTCAAGGACCTAGAAATAGAAATTCCATTTGACCCAGCAATCCCATAACTGGGTATATATCCAAAGGATTATAAATCATTCTACTATAAGGACACATGCAGCATGGTTTACAATAGCAAAGACCTGGAACCAACCCAAATGCCCATCAATGATAGACTGGACAGGAAAAATGTGGCACATATACACCATGGAATATTATGCAGCCATCAAAAACGATGAGTTCGCGTCCTTTCTAGGGACACGGATGAACCTGGAAACCATCATTCTCAGCAAACTGACACAAGAACACAAAACCAAACATCGTTATGTTCTCACTCATAGGTGGGTGTTGAACAATGAGAACACATGGACACAGGGAGGGGAGCACTATACACTGGGGTCTGTTGGGGGGGAGTGGGAGGGACAGCGGGGGGTGGGGCATTGGGGAAGGATAGCATGAGGAGAAATGCCAGATATAGGTGAAGGGGAGGAAGGCAGCAAATCACACTGCCACGTATGCACCTATGCAACAATCTTGCATGTTTTTCACATGTACCCCCAAACCTAAAATGCAATACAAAAAAAATAACATCAAAAAAAAAAAATACAAAAAATTAGCTGGGCATGGTGGCACGTGCCTGTAATCCCAGCTACTCAGGAGGCTGAGGCAGGAGAATTGCCTGAACCCAGGAGGCGGAGGTTGTGGTGAGCTGAGATCGCGCCACTGCACTCCAGCCTGGGTAACAAGAGCGAAACTCCGTCTCGAAAAAAAAAAAAAAAAAAAAAGATAGGATATCTATTGACTTCAAGTGTAATGGTTTCTTTCCAAAATTTCAATTACTTTTCAATTAACCAATGAATTTTTTTCGAGACAGGGTCTTATTGTCTTGCCTGTTGCGATCATAGCTTACTGCAGCCTCAAACTCCTGAGCTCAAGTCATCCTCCTGCCTCAGTCTCCTAAGTAGCTGGGACAAAAAGTGTGTCCCACCATGCCTGGCTAATTTTTTTCTTTTTGAGACAAAGTTTCTCTCTGTTGTCCAGGCTGAAGTGTAGTGGTACGATGTCAGCTCACTACAACCCCCACCTCCCAGGTTCTAAGTGATTCTCCTGCCTCAGCCTCTGGAGTAGCTGGGATTACAGGCATGCACCACCACACCCGGCTAATTTTGTACTTTTAGTAGAGAGAGAATTTTGCCATGTTGGCCAGGCTGGTCTCAAACTCCTGACCTCAGGTGATCCACCCTCTTCCACCAACCAAAGTGCTAGGATTACAAGCCTGAGCCACCGTGCTCGGCCATAATTTTTAATGTAATTCAATTTTCACAAAGACAGAGTATTTTTATGTTGCCCAGGCTGGTCTCAAACTCCTAGCTTCAAGGCATCCTCTTGTGTTGGGATTACAGGTATGAGACACCACACTTGGCTTTCTTTCCTTTTTTTTTTTTTTTTTTTTTTTTTACACATTTTCTTTCTCTTGCCAAGTTTGGAGTGTAGTAGCCAACCATGGCTCACTGCAGCCTCAAATTCCTAGGCTCAGGAGATCCTCTCACCTCAGCTTCCTGACCAGGTGAGACTGCAGGCCTGTACCACCATGCCTGGCCTATTAAAAACAAATTTTTAGTTTTATTTATCTTTATTTTTTGTAGACAGATCTCACTCTCTATGTTGCCCAGGCTGGTCTTGAACTCCTGGTCTCAAGGGATTCCCCCCCACCTCAGCCTCACAAAGTGCTGCAATTACAGGCATGAGTGCCCAGCTTGAGCTTTCAATTATATTTCAGTGACCCATACATCTGTCTTTGAGCCAGTACAATACTGCTGATTACTTTGTAGCAAGTTTTGAAATTAGGAAGATAAGTCCTCCAACTTCATTCTTCTTTTTCAGGATCATTTTGATTATTCTGTGTCCTTTGCCTTTCCACATGAATTTTAGAAACAGTTTGTCAATTTCTGCAGAAAATGTAGCTGGGATTCTGACAGGAATCAGGCTGAACATGTAGACTAATTTGAGGAGTACTGACAACAATATTTAGTCTTCTGATCCATGAATATTGAATATCTTCCACTTAGTTCTTTAGTATCTTTCCACAGTGAGTATTTTATTCTTTGAGATGCTATTGCAAATGGAATAATTTTATGAATTTCATTTTTGGATTGCTTATTGCTAGTGTACAGAAATACAACTGATTTATGTATGCTGATTTTGTGAACTTGGTGAACTAGTTTAGTTTTTTTTTCTTTTTTTTAATTGTATACTTTAAGTTCTGCAGAACATGCAGGTTTGTTACATAGGTTTACACGTGCCATGGTTGTTGGCTGCATCCATCACCACATCATCTATATTAGGTATTTCTCCTAATGCTATCCCTCCCCTAGCCCCCCAGACCGAGAGTCCCTGGTGTGTGATGTTCTCCTCCGTGTCCATGTGTTCTTATTGTTCAACTCCCACTTATGAGTGAGAATATGCAGTGTTTGGTTTTCTGTTCTTCTGTTACTTTGCTGAGAAGGATGGTTTCCAGCTTCATCCATGTCCTTGCAAATGACATGAACTCATCCTTTTTTATGGCTGCATAGTATTCCATGCTGTATATATGCCACATGTTCCTTATCCAGTCTATCACTGATGGGCATTTGGGTTGCTTCCAAGTCTTTCCTATCGTGAACAGTTTTTTTGTTTTGTTTTAATGTGGATGCCTTAGAATTTGCTGTATACAAGATCATGACATTCAGAAGTAAGACAGTTTTACGGCTTACTTTCTAACCTGGGTCCTTTTATCTATCGATCACCTAGTTGTCCTGGCCAGAACCAAAGGTGAATAGACCTGTTGAACGTGGCCATCCTTGCTTGTTCCCAATCTTAGAGAAAAAGCATTTAGTCTTGCACCATGAAATCTGCTAACTGCTAGGTTTTCACAGATGCTTTTTATCATGATGATGAAGTTCCTTCTTGTTTTTAGTTTGTTGAGGACTTTTTTCCATGCATGGGTAGATAATTTTATTCTCATTTACAGAAAAGAAAACCTTCATTGGGACAGTCAGCCTCCAAAGATCAAGCCCTGAATCACAGTGCTATCTCCACAGCACACTCTTTCATTTCAGTTTTCCTCTGCCCCTCCTCGGAATTCTCTTTCAGGTGACTTGGGAATGTTGGTGTGCTCCAGGAGGCTCAGCCCTCTGCTCGGGTGCTTCTCTCCTGAAGTGGGAAGATGGCTTCAGCTGTCACCTGCAAGCTGATGACTCCACACTCCCTATCTTCTTGCCCTCACTGAGCTCTGGTGTATCTTCATGCTTCCAAGACTTTTCCACTCAGATATGTCAAGGAATCTCAAACCCGTCCTATCCTGAAATACACTGTCAACTCCCAGCACCTTGGGAGGCCAAGACGGGTAGATCATGAGGTCAGGACATCGAGACCAGCCTGGCCAAGATGGTGAAAGTAACCCTGTCTTTATTTTAAAAAATAGTAAGATGAAAATAGTTAAATAAATATAGATTTATAAAAATAAATAAATGCAAGACGGCCTGCTTGTCACTAAGAAAATAAATAATTAAGTAAATAAATAAATAAAGGCCGGGCACCATGGCTAAACCCTGTAATCCCAGCACCTTGGGAGGCCGAAATGGGCAGATGACGAGGTTAAGAGATCAAGACCATCCTGGCCGACATGGTGAAACCCCATCTCTACTAAAAATACAAAAATATTAGCCAGGCGCGGTGGCACTCGCCTATGGTCCCAGATACTCGGGAGGCTTAGGAGGAAGAATCGCTTGAATCCAGGAGGGGGAGGTTGCAGCAAGTCAAGATTGGGCCAGTGCACTCCAGCCTGGTGACAGAGCAAGACTCCCTCTAAAATAAATAAACAAAAAAATAAATAAATAAGTAAATAAATGCAAGACTGCCTCTAAATCATTATACAGGTAATTAAGAAAATGAATAAATGCAAGCCTGCACACAAATACATAAGTATAAAAAAAATGTTGTGAGCCTGGGTCTAAATAAAATAAATGAGTAAATGTGACCCTGCCTCTAAATAAATAGATAGCTAGATAAATACATAAATAGAAGCCTTCCTACAAATATATAAATAAATAAATAAGTCAATTCGACCTGCTTCTCCATAAGTACATCAGCAAATAAATAAATGAATATGTCTGCCTCTAAATAAATCAATTGATAGATAAATAAATCAATAAATAAGCAGCCCCTCTTACTGGCTCATGTTTTTAATCCCCCACCCATTGGGAACCTGAGCAGGCTATACCACCTGAAGTCAGGACATCGAGATCAGCCTGGCCAAGACGGTGAAAGAATCCCCGCCTCTATTTAAAAAAATAATAAGATGAAAATAATTAAATAAATTAAAATATAAATCAATGGAAGCTGGCCTTCCTCCCTCTAAGGAAATAAATAAATAATTCTGCAAATAAATAAATAAAGGCCAGGCGAGATGGCTCAGTCCTGTAATCCCAGCACTTTGGGAGGCCGAGACGGTTGGATCACGAGGTCAAGAGAGTGAGACCATCCTGGCCAACATGGAGAAACCCGGTCTCTATTAAAAATACAAAAATATTAGCCGGATGTGGTGGCACGCGCCTGGAGTCCCAGCTACAAGGGAGGCTGAAGCGGAGGAATCACTTGAACCAAAGAGAGGGAGGTTGCAGGGAGCCAGGATTGCGCCACTGCACTCCAGCCTCGTGAGAGAGCAAGAATCCGTTGAAAATCAATCAATCAAACAATCAATTCATCAACAAATGCGAGACAGCCTCTAAATCATTATATAGATAGTTAAGGAAATGAATAAATGCAAGCCTGCACACAAATACATAAGTATATAAATAAATGTAGCCAGCCTGGGTTTAAATAAATAAATGAGTAAATGTGAGCCTGCCTCTAAATAATTACATAGTTACACAGATAAATACATAAATCCAAGCCTGCCTCCAAATATATAAATAATTGCTACCTGCTTCTCCATAAGTACATAAGTAAATAAATAAATAAATGTAAGTCTGCCTCTAAATAAATCGATAGATAGATACATAAATCAATAAATAAATAGCCCCACTTGGAGACTCATGCTTTTAATCCCCCATCAACTGGAAGCCTGAGGAGGGTATATTACCTGAGGTCAGGACATCGAGACCAGTCTGGCCAAGATGGCGAAAGAAACCCTGTCTCTATTTAAAAAATAATAAGGTGAAAATAATTAATTAAAAAAAAAAAATATATATATATATATATATATATGTATATACACAAATAAATAAATGCAAGATGGTCTGCCTGCCTCTAAGTAAACAAATAAATAAGTAAGTAAATAAATAAAGGCAGGGTGCAGTGGCTCACGCCTGTAATCCCAGCACTTTTGGAGGCCGAGACAGGCAGATGACGAGGTCAAGAGATCGAGACCATTCTGGCCAACATGGTGAAACCTCGTCTCTACTAAAAATAGAAAAATATTAGCCAGGAGTGGTGGCACGTGCCTGTGGTCCCAGCTACTCGGGAGGCTGAGGCAGAAGAATTGCTTGAACCCAGGAGGTGGAGGCTGCAGTGAGCCAAGACTGCACAACTGCACTCCAGCCTGGTGACAGAGAAGACTCCGTTTTAAATAAATAAGTAAATAAATAATAAATAAATGCGAGCCTGCATCTAAGTTAATAAATGCAAGCCTGCCTCTAAATCATTAAACAGATAGATAAGTAAATAAACAAATGCAAGGCTGCACACTAATACATATGTATATAAATAAAGGTTGCGAGCCTGGGTCTAAATAAATAAATGAGTAAATGTCAGGCTGCCTCTAAATAATTAGATAGCTAGATAGATAAATACATCAATCCAAGCCTGCCTCAAAATACACAAATAAAGTAAATAAATATAGAAATAACTAAATGCCACCTGCTTCTCCGTAAGTATGTCAGTAAATAAATAAATAAATGCAAGTTTGCCTCTAAATAAATCGATTCATACATAGATAAAGAAATCAATAAATAAATAGCCCTGCTTGGTGGCTCATGCTTTTAATCCCCCGCCCATTTGGAGCCTGAGCTGGGCATATCACCTAAGGTGAGGACATTGAGACCAGCCTGGCAAAGGTTCTCTTTAAAAAGAAAACCCTGTCTCTATTTAAAAAAAGTAGTAAGACAAAAATAATGAAATAAATAAATATAGATTTATATATATAAATAAATGCAAGACGGCATGCCTGCCACTAAGTAAATAAATAAGTAATTCAGTAAATAAATAAACAAAGGTGGGTGCAGTGGCTAAAGTCTGTAATCCCAGCACCTTGGGAAGCCAAGTCGGGCGGATCACCTGAGGTCGGGAGTTCAAGACCTGACTGACCAACATGGTGAAACCCTGTCTTCAAAAAACAATAAAAAAAAGAAAAAGAAAAAAAAGGAAATAAGTAAATAAATGCAAGAGTGCCTCTAAATCACTATAGTTAAGAAAATGAATAAATGTAAGCCTGCACACAAATACATAAGTATAAAAATAATGTTGTGAGCCTAAGTCTGAATAAAATAAATGAGTAAACGTGAGCCTGCCTCTAAATAATTAGATAGCTAGCTAGATAAATACATAAATCCAAGCCTGCCTCCAAATATAAAAATAAATAAATAAGTAAATTCGACCTGCTTCCCCATAAATACATCAGCAAACAAATAAATAATGCAAGTCTGCGTCTAAATAAATCAATTAATAGATAGATAAATAAATCCATAAATAAGCAGCCCCACTTGGTGGCTCATGTTTCTAATCCCCCACCCACTGGGAGCCTGAGCCGGCTATATCACCTGAGGTCAGGACATCGAGATCAGCCTGGCCAAGATGGTGAAAGAATCCCTATCTCTATTTAAAAAAACAATAAGGTGAAAATTATTAAATAAATAAATAAAAATATAAATACATAAATGCAAGACAGCCTGCCAGCCTCTAAGTAAATAAATCAGTAATTAGGCAAATAAATAAAGAAAGGCTGGGCGAGATGGCTCAGTCCTGTAATCCCAGCACTTTGGAAGGCCGAGATGGGCGGATCGCAAAGTCAAGAGATCGAGACCATCCTGGCCGACATGGTGAAACCCTGTCTCCACTAAAAATACAAAAATATTAGCCAGGCACGGTGGCACTCGCCTGCGATCCCAGATACTCTGGAGGCTGAGGAGGAAGAATCGCTTGAACTCAGGAGGCGGAGGTTGCAGTAAGCCAAAATTGGGCCAGTGCACTCCAGCCTGGTGACAGAGCAAGACTCCCTCTAAGATAAATAAACAAACAAACAAATTATAAATGAGTAAATAAATGCAAGACTGCCTCTAAATCATTATACAGACAGTTAAGAAAATGAATAAAAGCAAGCCTGCACACAAATACATAAGTATAAAAACAATATTGTGAGCCTGGGTCTAAATTAAGTAAATAAATAAATAAAGGCCGGGTGCAGCGGCTAAAGCCTGTAATCCCAGCACCTTGCTGGGTCACGAGGTCAAGAGATCAAGACCATCCTGGCCGACATGGTGAAACCCCATCTCTACTAAAAATACAAAAATATTAGCCAGGCGCGGTGGCACTCGCCTGTGGTCCCAGATACTCCGGAGGCTAAGGAGGAAGAATCGCTTGAACCCAGGAGGCGGAGGCTGCAGTAAGCCAAGATTGGGCCAGTGCACTCCAGCCTGGTGACAGAGCAAGACTCTGTCTAAAATAAATAAAGAAATTGGCCCGGCGCAGTGGCTCCCACCTGTAATCCAAACACTTTGGAGGCCAAGGCGGGCGGATCACCTGAGGTCCGGAGTTCAAGACCTGACTGACCAACATGGTGAAACCCCGTCTTTAAAAATAAGAAAAAGAAAAAAAGAAAATAAAAAGCAAATAAGTAAATAAACAAATAAGTAAATAAATGCAAGACTGCCTCTAAATCATTATAGTTAGGAAAATGAATAAATGCAAGCCTGCACACAAATACGTAAGTATAAAAATAATGTTGTGAGCCTGGGTCTAAATAAAATAAACGAGTAAACATGAGCCCGCCTCTAAATAATTAGATAGCTAGACAGATAAATACATAAATCTGAGCCTGCCTCCAAATATATAATTAGCCCCGCTTCTCCATAAGTACATCAGCAAATAAATAAATAAATGCAAGTCTGCCTCTAAGTAAATCAATTAATTGATAGATAAATAAATCCATAAATAAGCAGCCCCACTTGGTGTCTCCTGTTTCTAATCCCTCGCCCATTGGGAGCCTGAGCTGGCTATATCACCGGAGGTCATGACATCGAGACCAGCCTGGCCAAGATGGTGAAAGAAACCCTGTCTCTATTTAAAATATAATAAGGTGAAAATAATTAAATAAATAAACACATATATATATACACACACATATATATATAAATGTCAGATGGCCTGCCTACCTCTAAGTAAATAAATAAATAAGTAAGTAAATAAAGAAAAGTAAGTAAGTAAAGAAAGGCCGGGTGTGGTGGCTCATGCCTGTAATCCCAGCACTTTGAGGGGCCGAGACAGGCAGATCACGAGGTCAAGAGGTCAAGACCATTCTGGCCAACATGGTGAAACCTCGTCCCTACTAAAAATACAAAATTATTAGCCAGGCCTGTTGGCACACACCTGTGGTCCCAGCTACTCGGGAGGCTGAGGCGGAAGAATCGCTTGAACCCAGGAGGCGGAAGTTGCAGTGAGCCAAGATTGCACAAAAGCACTCCAGCCTGGTGACACAGCAAGACTCTGTCTAAAATCAATCAATCAATCAATCAATCAATCAATCAGAGCCTGCATCTATGTAAATAAATGCAAGCCTGCCTCTAAATCATTATACAGATAGGTAAGTAAATGAATAAATGCAAGGCTGCACACTAATACGTAAGTATATAAATAAATGTTGCAAGCCTGGGTCTAAACAAATAAATGAGTAAATGTGAGCCTGACTCTAAATAATTAGATAGCTAGATAGATAAATACAGAAATCCAAGCCTGCCTCCAAATATATACATAATTAAATGCCACCTGCTTCTTCATAAGTATGTCAATAAATAAATGCAAGTCTGCCTCTAAATATAACAATTAATAGATAGATACATAAATCAATAAATAAATAGCCCCCCTTGGGGGCTCATGCTTTTAATCCCCCACCAATTGGGAGCCTGAGCCGGGTATATCACCTGAGGTCAGTACATCGATACCAGCCTGGCCAAGATGGTGAAAGAAACCCTGTCTCTATTTTAAAAACAATAAGGTGAAAATAATTAAATAAATATATATATATATATAAATAAATAAATGCAAGATGGCCTGCCTGCTTGTAAGTAAATAAATAAGTAAGTAAGTAAATAAAGGCTGGGCTCAGTGGTTCCCGCCTGTAATCCCATCACTTTGGGAGGCCAAGACAGGCGGATCACAAGGTCAAGAGATTGAGACCATTCTGGTCAACATGGTGAAACGTCGTCTCTACTAAAAATACAAAAATACTAGCCAGGCATGGTGGCAAACACCTGTGGTCTCAACTGCTCGGGAGGCTGAGGCGGAAGTATCGCTTGAACCCAGGAGGCAGACGTTGCAGTGAGCCAAGATTGCACAACTGCACTCCAGCCTGGTGACAGAGCAAGACTCCGTCTAAAACAAATCAATCAATCAATAAATAAATCCGAGCCTGCATCTAAGTAAATCAATGCAAGTCAGTCTCTAAATCATTATATCGATAGATAAGTAAATAAATAAATGCAAGGCTGCACACTAATACATAAGTATATAAATAAATGTTGCGAGCCTGGGTCTAAATAAATAAATGAGTAAATGTCAGGCTGTCTCTAAATAATTAGATAGCTAGATAAATACATCATTCCAAGCCTGCTTCAAAATATATAAATAAATAAATAAGTAAATAAATATAGAAATAACTAAATGCAATCTGCTTCTCCATAATACGTCAGTAAATAAATAAATAAATGCAAGCTTGCCTTTAAATAAATTGATTGGTAGACAGATAAATAAATCAATAAATAAATAGCCCCGCTTGATGGCTCATGATTTTAATCCCCTGCCCATTTGGAGCCTGAGCCAGGTACATCACCTGAGGTCAGGACATAGAGACCAACCTGGCCAAGATGGTGAAAGGAACCCCGTCTCTATTTAAGAAAATAGTAAGGTGAAAATGATTAAATAAATAAATATAGATTTATATAAATTAATAAATGCAACACGGCCTGCCTGCCAACTAAGTAAATAAATAAATAAATAAAGGCCGGGTGCAGTGGCTAAAACCTGTAATCCCAGCACCTTGAGAGGCTAAGATGCGCAGATCACGAGGTCAAGAGATCGAGACCATCCTGGCCGACATGGTGAAACCCCATCTCTACTAAAAATACAAAAATGTTAGCCAGGCACAGTGGCACTCGCCTGTGCTCCCAGATACTCCAGAGGTTGAGGAAGAAGAATCGCTTGAACCCAGAGGGTGGAGGTCACAATAAGCCAAGACTGGGCCAGTGCACTCCAGCCTGGTGACAGAGCAAGACTCCCTCCAAAATAAATAAATAAGTAAGTAAATACATGCGAGACTGCCTCTAAAGTATTATACAGATAGTTAAGAAAATGAATAAATGCAAGCCTGCACACAAACACGTAAGTATAAAAATCATGTTGTGAGCCTGGGTCTAAATAAAACAAATGAGTAAATGTGAGCCTGCCTCTAAATAATTAGATAGCTAGATAGATAAATACATAAATCCAAGCCTGCCTCCAAATATATAAATAAATAAATAAATAAGTAAATTCGACCTGCTTCTCCATAAGTACATCAGCAAATAAATAAATAAATAAATGCAAGTCTCCCTCTAAATAGATCGATTAATAGATAGGTAAATAAATCAGTAACTAAGCAACCCCTCTGGTGGCTCATGTTTTTAATGCCCCGCCCATTGGGAGCCTGAGCCGGCTATATTACCTGAGGTCAGGACATCAAGACCAGCCTGGCCAAGATGGTGAAAGAATCCCTGTCTCTATTTAAAAAAATAATAAGATGAAAATAATTAAATAAATAAATAAAAATATAAATAAATAAAAGCAAGCCGGCCTTCCTGCCTCTAAGGAAATAAATCAATAATTATGTAAATAAATAAATAAAGGCCGGGCGAGATGGCTCAGTCCTGTAATCCCAGCACTTTGGGAGGCCGAGATGGTTGGATCACGAGGTCAAGAGATTGAGACCATTCTGTCCAACATGGAGAAACCCAGTCTAAAAATACAAAAATATTAGCTGGGTGTGGTGGCACGCACCTGGGTTCCCAGCTACAAGGGAGGCCGAGGCGGAAGAATCGCTTGAACCGCTTTGGAGGAGGTTGCAGTGAGCCAGGATTGTGCCACTGCACTCCAGTCTGGTGAGAGCAAGAATCTGTCTAAAATTAATCAATCAATCAATCAATCCATCAAGAAATGCGAGACAGCCTCTAAATCATTATATACATAGTTAAGAAAATGAATAAATGCAAGCCTGCATAAATCCAAGCCTGTCTCAAAATATACAAATAAATAAGTAAATAAATATAAATACAAACGTTAGCCAGGCATGGTGGCATGGCCCTGTAATCCCAGCTACTGAGGAGGCTGAGACAGGAGAATCACTTGAACCTGGGAGGCAGTGGTTGCAGTAAGCCGAGATTGTGCCACCAGTTTCCAGCGTCGGCAAAATAGCAAGACTCCATCTCAAAAAAACCCCAAACTTATCCGGAACCTCTGTCTCTATTTCTAATAAATTGCTTTTCTGAAAAAAAAAAAAAAAGTCACAAAATCAACTGGTCCTATCATACCTTACGTCTGCCTTCATTTTCCTGGTACAAAGAAAACATTGTTAAAGCCCAACAATAAATTAGAAAACTGCTGAATAGTAAAAAATAAATGAAAAGGCACTAAAGAAGATGGCTGATCATTAGCAGCTCAGGCTCGTAGCTCCCAGTGAAAGCACAGAGAACGAGAGGACGCCACACTTTCAGACGAGTTTTTGTTGCTCATGGACCAAGAGATTCCCAGCAGAGGAGCCCCACGGGTAGCCAGGGCGACTCTTGTGGCCGGCGCGGCGGTTTTGCTCACACCTCAGCGCAGTAGTTCTTGGTGTAGAGTCCGGAGATTCCCGGGCAGAAAAGCACCATCAATCTTAACACCGCTGTTTTGGCCGGCGCAGTGGATTGCTTAGATTTTGGCGCTGGAAATCAACAAGTTGGACGTCCACTCAGAGACCTAGTTAGAAAGTCGGTAATTACAAAGACGACAGAGGGATAAATACATAATGAAGGGAAGAAATCAGCCTAAAAAGGCAGAGAATACTCAAAATCAGAATGCCTCTCCCTCTACAGGGGATCACAATTCCTCATCAGTTAATGGAACAAGGATTAATGGAGAACGAGTGTGTTCCAATAACAGAAGCAGGTTTCAAAAGGTGCGTGATAAGAAACTTCTGTGAATTAAAAGAACTTGTTCTAACCCAATGCAAAGAAACTAAGAACCTTGAAAGAAGATTTGATGAAATGTTAACGAGAATGGACAATTTAGAGAGGAATATAAGTGAATTGATGGAGCTGAAAAACACAACACGAGAACTTCACGAAGTATGCACAAGTTTAAACAGTCGAATTGATCAAGCAGAAGAAAGGATATCAGATGTCGAGGACCAGCTTAGTGAAATGAAACGAGAAGACAAGAATGGAGAAAAAAGGATAAAAAGGAATGAGCAAAGTCTCCAGGAAATATGGGACTATGTGAAAAGACCTAATTTACGTTTGATAGGAGTACCTGAATGTGATGAAGAGAATGAATCCAAGTTGGAAAATACTCTTCAGGATATCATTCAGGAAAACTTTTCCAACCTAGCAAGGCAGGGTAATATTCAACTTATTCAATTTTCATCTTATTATTTTTTTAAATAGAGACAGGGATTCTTTCACCATCTTGGCCAGGCTGGTCTTGATGTCCTGACCTCAGGTAATATAGCCGGCTCAGGCTCCCAATGGGCGGGGCATTAAAAACATGAGCCACCAGAGGGGTTGCTTAGTTATTGATTTATTTATCTAATATTCAACGCCAGGTAATACAGAGACCACCACAAAGATATTCTTCAAGAAGACCAACCCCAAGGCACATAATCGCCAGATTTATTAGGGTTGAAATGAAGGAGAAAATACTAAGGGCAGCCAGAGAGAAAGGTCAGGTTACCCACAAAGGGAAACCTATCAGACTTACAGCAGATCTCTCAGCAGAAATCCCACAAGCCAGAAAAGAGTGGGGGCCAATATTTAACATCCTTAAAGAAAAGAACTTTCAACCCAGAATTTCATATCCAGCCAAACTAAGCTTTACAAACGAAGGAAAAATTAAATCTTTTGCAAACAAACAGGCACTTAGAGACTTCGCCACCACCAGGCCTGCTTTACAAGAGCTTCTGAAAGAAGCACTATATATAAAGGAACAACCAATATCAGCCTTTCCAAAAATATATCAAAAAGCAAAGAGCATTAATACAATGAAAAGTTTACACCAACTAATGGGCAACATACAGCTAGCATCAAATGGCAGTATTAAACTTACATAAATTCTAATTGGATAAAAAGCCAAAACCCATGGGTATGCTGCATCCAGACCCATCTCACATGCAACGATACACAAAGACTCAAAACAAAGAGGAGGAGGAAGATTTACCAACCAAACAAGAGAGTAAAAATAAACAAATAAATAAAATGCAAGAGATGCAATTCTCGCCTCTGATAAAGTAGACTTTAAAGCAACAAAGATCAAAAGAGGCAAAGAAGGACATTACATAATGGCAAAAGGATCAATGTAACAAGAAGAGCTAACAATTCTATAGATCAACAAGACAGAAAATTAACAAGGACATCCAGGACTTGAACTCAGACCCGGAACAAGTAAACTTCATAAACATTTACAGAACTCTCCACTTCAAATACACAAAATATACATTACCACCTCACACCTATTCCAAAAGTGACTACATAATTGGAAGTAAATCACTCCTCAGTAATCACATAGCATTTCATAGGTTTAAATGAAATATTGGTTGGCTGCTTGTTTGTTATTTTCTTCCCTTATTCCTTCCTGTCTACATCATTAAGTATAATTATTGGTATAAAAGAGGTTTTCAATACCCATTACTAAACTGCATTCTAGCCTGGGCAAGAAAGCAATACTCCCATTCTCTCTCTCTCTTTCTCTTCCTTTTTCTTCCTCTTCTTCATTCTTTTTTTCTTTCTTCAAAAAAAAAAAAAAGAAAAAGAAAAAGAAACATGGCCCTGTCAACACTTTAATTTGAGCCATGTTAGACCTAATTTCAGACTTCTGATCTCTAGAACTATAAAATCATAAGTCTGTGTTTTTTTAGCCACTGTTTGTGATAATTTGTTAGAGAAGCAACAGGAAACTAACACATTCCTGCTGCATCCTTGATCTGGATTTCTTCTTCCTTCTACTCCATCTATCCAAAATCCACCCAGGCTTAATACAATCTTTAGGTGTATTGGGTGCTTATCATATGCAAAACATCTGGCTAGATACCAGTAGATAAAGAATGCAAGATACAAAGATGAACAAGAGACCTGCTCCCAACTTCAAAAGAGCTCCAAGTCTGGGGCAAGGGAGGCAAAAAAAAAAAAGGTGCTAAAATAGAAGGCAAAATGAGGAAAAGAAATGAAAGGAATATAAAATGATCCAGAGAGGTATCATATATATGAACAAAAATCAAGAGGTAGAACAAAATGTATTCATCATGATGGCTCTCGGTGGTCTCAGGGTGATATTAGCCATCCGAATTAATATATTTTCTTCAATGATATTAAATAAATATCAGTGCCCTTTATAGCCCGACTTTTTTTTTTTTTTTTTTAGGAGACGGAGTTTCGCTCTTGTTACCCAGGCTGGAGTGCAATGGCGCGATCTCGGCTCACCGCAACCTCCACCTCCTGGGTTAAGGCAATTCTCCTGCCTCAGCCTCCTGAGTAGCTGGGATTACAGGCACGCGCCACCATGCCCAGCTAATTTTTTGTATTTTCAGTAGAGACGGGGTTTCGCCGTGTTGACCAAGATGGTCTCGATCTCTTGACCTCGTGATCCACCCGCCTCGGCCTCCCAAAGTGCTGGGATTACAGGCGTGAGCCACCGCGCCCGGCTTTTTTTTTTTTTTTTTGGAGACAGACAGTCTCTCTGTCACCAGGCTGGAGCGCAGTGGCGCGATCTTGTCTCACTGCAACCTCCGCCTCCTGGGTTCAAGTGATTCTCTTGCCTCAGCCTTCCAAGTAGCTGGGACTACCTGCGCACACTACCATGCCCTGCGAATTTTTGTATTTTCGGTAGAGATAGGGTGTAGCCTTACTTTTATAATAGAACAGCCTTTAATAGGACATGGATCACAAAAGGAAAGGAACACACATTGAGTGCTGACTATATGCAAGGCATTGTTTTAGACACCAAAGCGCTGTTCTCATTTAATCTCTGCAATCACTGTGTGAAACAGGCACTATTCCTGACTTAAGATTTTGACACTGAGGCTCAGAGCAATCCATAAAACAAATGACGACATGGGTAGCCCCAGTAATTGTCCCTGTTTTTTATCCCCTGTTCAGTATCATAAGCATCTACACTTCAGGAATAAAAAAAGGCATAAAAAGAACACAATAGTTAAACAAATAAAAATTTCAACAAAGAATAAAAGGAAAAAATAGCCATTCTCTTACCTCTCTGGATGGGCATGGAACTTCACCAGACTGCTAGAGAGCTGTCTCTTTGCCTCTAAGTCCTCACTGAGCTGACTCTGTTCATCTACTAGTCCTTCTAGCATCAGCAGCAACTGAGGAAAGAAGAGAGAAGAAGCAATACACAAATGGCACAGTGAGACATGAAGCCACAGTTCATCCTGAGAAACAAGAAAATGCATTAGCATGTACTATGACTTAAAAAGCCCGCTATCTTAGTTTTAAGTTTTTGATAGTATTTTATAGTTTTCCCAAGAAGCAAGAAAATGCATTAGCATGTACTATGACTTAAAAAGTCCGCTATCTTAGTACTTAAGCTTTTGATAGTTTTGTATAGTTTTCAAATCAATGTCATATTCACTATCTTTTTAATCTTTAAAACCCTGTAAGGTGGAATTCAAACATGGGAGCAAAAAGAAGAAAAAGGAGAGAGAACCTGGAAGCTCAGGAAAGCAGCTAAGAGAAAGGAGTAAGAGGGAAACGGGACAGGCAAGAGGGAAACATATATAATAGGAGTTATCAGTATTCTTCATTCATTCAATAAATATTTATTGAGCACCTTCTATGGGAAAGACTCTGTTCCAGATTCTAAGGGAAAGCCTACTATCTAGTGGAGGAAAAAAACATTCATTAATCATAGACGTGTGCCATTGTGAGTGTAATAGTGCTATAAAGATAACAAGCTATGACAATGTATAACCAACAGAGAGCTGTTTAAAGTAGAGCTGAAAGCCTGAGTAGTTAGTGAGAGAGATGCTAATGGAGACAGGGAGTACAGGCAAATAAGTCTGTTGGAAAAGAAAGGTTAAACGGGGCTGTAGCTATAAAGTTGGGGCAAAGGCAGGGGTTTCTTTCTCTTTTTTTAGACTGGGAGAGATGTGAACATGGTTAAATGCAGATAGAGGAGAAAGATTCAGTTGAGAGGGAGATGACTTAGGTATGAGTGTGAGGGATAACTATTGCTATGTGTCCAAAAGAACTGCTGCTCTTTACAGAACCACACGTCAGAAAGAGGCATCTATAGCTGCTACCGATCAAAGTAGGAAACTTTAGAGCAGTTTCCCGATGAAATACCATTTATGAAAAACCAATACCATGGTTTATTTCACAGTAGAAAAACAAGGTTTGTGCCGGGTGTGGTGGTATGCACCTGCAGCTCCAGCTACTCAGGAGGCTGAGGCAGGAAGATGCCTTGAGCCCCAGAGTTTGAGGCTGCAGTGAGCCATGGTCGTACCACTGCACTCGAGCTTGGGTGACACAGTGAGACTCCGTGTGTGTGTGTGTGTGTGTGTGTGTGTGCGCGCGCGTAGAGAGAGAGAGACATTGAGAGTGAGAGTGTGAGAGTGAGAGAGTGAGAGTGAGAGAGTGAGAGAGAGAGAGAGAGAGTGAGAGTCTATATTCCAGTGACTTACCTGTTGTCTTTGGTTTCCTCAAATTTCTTGACCTAGGATTCTACTGAAGCAACTGTTTCCCAAAGAAGTAATACTTTCTGGGTCAGGCGTTCCACAGCTGATATGTCTTCAGGATAACCAGTTGTATTTGCAGGTCCTAGAAGTCAAAAAGTAAGTGTAAACATGAAAATAGTAATAAAAGTATTATTCAGTTGACAAGCAGAGAACAAATGTTCTTGAGACAGTCCGCCTATACTTTCAAGTGGGATATTGATAAGCACTGGGCAAGGGATTCAATGTGTGCATAGTGTCTGAAGATGCCCTACAGGTAATCTGAGATGTGAACATTTCCAATGATCTGTAAAAAGTTTTGAAGGACCTTTATGAGGTCTTCATTAATCTGTATTTTCCTGGTGAGAGGCTCCATATCAGCAGCCTGCACCTGCGGCTCCTCTTCCGCACTTGCGGCTCCTCTGCACCTGCGGCTCTTCTTCCGCACCTGTGGCTCCTCTTCCCGAACCTGCGGCTCCTCTTCCGCACCTGCGGCTCTTCCTCTTGCACCTGTGGCTCTTCTTCCACACCTGCGGCTCTTCTTCCTGCACCTGCGGCTCTTCTTCCCGTACCTGCGGCTCTTCTTCCCGCACCTGCAGCTCTTCTTCTTGCACAGCCATCATGGACTGTAGAGGAGAAAGTTCCAAATGTAAATAGAGGAAACAATATCTGCCATGTTTATATTTTAACACGGAGGCAAATGCTTTTGCATATCATATCACTATCAGCCAGTAATGCAAGAGAAAACGAAACAAGAATAGGGCTCTGCAAGGGCTGTTCCAGAGCCCTTGCAACTTGAAGAAGATAATGAAGGGCATTTCATGCAGGTAAGAAGTGTCTCCTCAGTGTTACCAACCCAATTTCTGAAAGAAAAAAGATGGTAAAATACTTAACTCCCAGCCACGTGTGGTGGCTCACGCATGTAATTCCAGCACTTTGGGAGGCTAAGGTGGGTGGATCACCTGAGGTTGAGAGCTCGAGACCAGCCTGACCAACATGGAAAAACTCTGTCTCTACTAAAAATAAAAAATTAGCTGGGCATGGTGGTGCATGCCTATAGTCCCAGCAACTCGAAAGCCTGAAGCACAAGAATCACTTGAACCCTAGAGCTAGAAGTTGCAGTGAGCTGAGACTGCACATAGCACTCCAGCATGGTGGCTCACACCTGTAATCCCAACACTCTGGGAGGCCGAGGCGGGCAGATCAACTGAGGTTGGGAGTTCAAGACCAGCCTGACCAACATGGAGAAACTCCATCTCTACTAAAAATACAAAATTACCTTGGCATGGTGGTGCATGTCTGTAATCCCAGCCACTCGGGAGGCTGAGACAGGAGAATTGCTTGAACCCAGGAGGCAGAGGTTGCAGTGAGCCGAGGTCGCGCCACTGCACTCCAGCCTGGTGCCTGGTGACGGAGTGAGACTCTGTCTCAAAAAAAAAAAAAAATAAATAAATAAATAAATAAATAAACTTATCTCGGCATAACATTATCTTCAAATTCATCATCTGCATTTCTAATAGGAGATTTTCTTTTAGCTCTTTCGCTTGTGCTCACCAGACAAGGTTTGATAGCAACTATTTGTCACCAGCACAGATGAACCAATTCAAGGAGAGCAATAAACAGGACTATTAAGTTCCCCCAAAGAAAGTCCTTAGAATAAAATATCTCCTCTGGTTGCCACAAGAGTAAGACAATGGTCCATTATATAAAATTCCAATCTAATAAATGATTAAATTTAATGTTGTCTGTTTTCCAAATGTTTTATTTTGTTCAGGCTCTGTTGTGGTGACCAGGGATTGGAAAATGACTGCAAAGAGGCTCTGCGGAACCTGGGGAGGTAAGAAACGTATTCTAAGAGGGGACTGAGGTGATGGCTGCAAAATTCTTTTTTTTTTTTTAATATGTATATATTTTTTAAAGACGAGGTTTCACCATGTTGGTCAGGCTGTTCTTGAACTCTTGACCTCAGGTGATCCACCCACCTTGGCCTCCAAAGTGCTTGGATTACAGGCGTGAGCCACCACGCCCGGCCGATGGCTGCAAAATTCATAATCTACTTAAATTATTCAATTCTACATTTGCGATTAGTGACTGTCATTACAAGTAACTTGTTAAATGAAATTTCTGGTTTCTGGCCGGGCGCGGTGGCTCACGCCTGTAATCCCAGCACTTTGGGAGGCCGAGACGGTTGGATCACGAGGTCAAGAGAGTGAGACCATCCTGGCCAACATGGAGAAACCCGGTCTCTATTAAAAATACAAAAATATTAGCCGGATGTGGTGGCACGCGCCTGGAGTCCCAGCTACAAGGGAGGCTGAAGCGGAGGAATCACTTGAACCAAAGAGAGGGAGGTTGCAGGGAGCCAGGATTGCGCCACTGCACTCCAGCCTCGTGAGAGAGCAAGAATCCGTTGAAAATCAATCAATCAAACAATCAATTCATCAACAAATGCGAGACAGCCTCTAAATCATTATATAGATAGTTAAGGAAATGAATAAATGCAAGCCTGCACACAAATACATAAGTATATAAATAAATGTAGCCAGCCTGGGTTTAAATAAATAAATGAGTAAATGTGAGCCTGCCTCTAAATAATTACATAGTTACACAGATAAATACATAAATCCAAGCCTGCCTCCAAATATATAAATAATTGCTACCTGCTTCTCCATAAGTACATAAGTAAATAAATAAATAAATGTAAGTCTGCCTCTAAATAAATCGATAGATAGATACATAAATCAATAAATAAATAGCCCCACTTGGAGACTCATGCTTTTAATCCCCCATCAACTGGAAGCCTGAGGAGGGTATATTACCTGAGGTCAGGACATCGAGACCAGTCTGGCCAAGATGGCGAAAGAAACCCTGTCTCTATTTAAAAAATAATAAGGTGAAAATAATTAATTAAAAAAAAAAAAATATATATATATATATATATATGTATATACACAAATAAATAAATGCAAGATGGTCTGCCTGCCTCTAAGTAAACAAATAAATAAGTAAGTAAATAAATAAAGGCAGGGTGCAGTGGCTCACGCCTGTAATCCCAGCACTTTTGGAGGCCGAGACAGGCAGATGACGAGGTCAAGAGATCGAGACCATTCTGGCCAACATGGTGAAACCTCGTCTCTACTAAAAATAGAAAAATATTAGCCAGGAGTGGTGGCACGTGCCTGTGGTCCCAGCTACTCGGGAGGCTGAGGCAGAAGAATTGCTTGAACCCAGGAGGTGGAGGCTGCAGTGAGCCAAGACTGCACAACTGCACTCCAGCCTGGTGACAGAGAAGACTCCGTTTTAAATAAATAAGTAAATAAATAATAAATAAATGCGAGCCTGCATCTAAGTTAATAAATGCAAGCCTGCCTCTAAATCATTAAACAGATAGATAAGTAAATAAACAAATGCAAGGCTGCACACTAATACATATGTATATAAATAAAGGTTGCGAGCCTGGGTCTAAATAAATAAATGAGTAAATGTCAGGCTGCCTCTAAATAATTAGATAGCTAGATAGATAAATACATCAATCCAAGCCTGCCTCAAAATACACAAATAAAGTAAATAAATATAGAAATAACTAAATGCCACCTGCTTCTCCGTAAGTATGTCAGTAAATAAATAAATAAATGCAAGTTTGCCTCTAAATAAATCGATTCATACATAGATAAAGAAATCAATAAATAAATAGCCCTGCTTGGTGGCTCATGCTTTTAATCCCCCGCCCATTTGGAGCCTGAGCTGGGCATATCACCTAAGGTGAGGACATTGAGACCAGCCTGGCAAAGGTTCTCTTTAAAAAGAAAACCCTGTCTCTATTTAAAAAAAGTAGTAAGACAAAAATAATGAAATAAATAAATATAGATTTATATATATAAATAAATGCAAGACGGCATGCCTGCCACTAAGTAAATAAATAAGTAATTCAGTAAATAAATAAACAAAGGTGGGTGCAGTGGCTAAAGTCTGTAATCCCAGCACCTTGGGAAGCCAAGTCGGGCGGATCACCTGAGGTCGGGAGTTCAAGACCTGACTGACCAACATGGTGAAACCCTGTCTTCAAAAAACAATAAAAAAAAGAAAAAGAAAAAAAAGGAAATAAGTAAATAAATGCAAGAGTGCCTCTAAATCACTATAGTTAAGAAAATGAATAAATGTAAGCCTGCACACAAATACATAAGTATAAAAATAATGTTGTGAGCCTAAGTCTGAATAAAATAAATGAGTAAACGTGAGCCTGCCTCTAAATAATTAGATAGCTAGCTAGATAAATACATAAATCCAAGCCTGCCTCCAAATATAAAAATAAATAAATAAGTAAATTCGACCTGCTTCCCCATAAATACATCAGCAAACAAATAAATAATGCAAGTCTGCGTCTAAATAAATCAATTAATAGATAGATAAATAAATCCATAAATAAGCAGCCCCACTTGGTGGCTCATGTTTCTAATCCCCCACCCACTGGGAGCCTGAGCCGGCTATATCACCTGAGGTCAGGACATCGAGATCAGCCTGGCCAAGATGGTGAAAGAATCCCTATCTCTATTTAAAAAAACAATAAGGTGAAAATTATTAAATAAATAAATAAAAATATAAATACATAAATGCAAGACAGCCTGCCAGCCTCTAAGTAAATAAATCAGTAATTAGGCAAATAAATAAAGAAAGGCTGGGCGAGATGGCTCAGTCCTGTAATCCCAGCACTTTGGAAGGCCGAGATGGGCGGATCGCAAAGTCAAGAGATCGAGACCATCCTGGCCGACATGGTGAAACCCTGTCTCCACTAAAAATACAAAAATATTAGCCAGGCACGGTGGCACTCGCCTGCGATCCCAGATACTCTGGAGGCTGAGGAGGAAGAATCGCTTGAACTCAGGAGGCGGAGGTTGCAGTAAGCCAAAATTGGGCCAGTGCACTCCAGCCTGGTGACAGAGCAAGACTCCCTCTAAGATAAATAAACAAACAAACAAATTATAAATGAGTAAATAAATGCAAGACTGCCTCTAAATCATTATACAGACAGTTAAGAAAATGAATAAAAGCAAGCCTGCACACAAATACATAAGTATAAAAACAATATTGTGAGCCTGGGTCTAAATTAAGTAAATAAATAAATAAAGGCCGGGTGCAGCGGCTAAAGCCTGTAATCCCAGCACCTTGCTGGGTCACGAGGTCAAGAGATCAAGACCATCCTGGCCGACATGGTGAAACCCCATCTCTACTAAAAATACAAAAATATTAGCCAGGCGCGGTGGCACTCGCCTGTGGTCCCAGATACTCCGGAGGCTAAGGAGGAAGAATCGCTTGAACCCAGGAGGCGGAGGCTGCAGTAAGCCAAGATTGGGCCAGTGCACTCCAGCCTGGTGACAGAGCAAGACTCTGTCTAAAATAAATAAAGAAATTGGCCCGGCGCAGTGGCTCCCACCTGTAATCCAAACACTTTGGAGGCCAAGGCGGGCGGATCACCTGAGGTCCGGAGTTCAAGACCTGACTGACCAACATGGTGAAACCCCGTCTTTAAAAATAAGAAAAAGAAAAAAAGAAAATAAAAAGCAAATAAGTAAATAAACAAATAAGTAAATAAATGCAAGACTGCCTCTAAATCATTATAGTTAGGAAAATGAATAAATGCAAGCCTGCACACAAATACGTAAGTATAAAAATAATGTTGTGAGCCTGGGTCTAAATAAAATAAACGAGTAAACATGAGCCCGCCTCTAAATAATTAGATAGCTAGACAGATAAATACATAAATCTGAGCCTGCCTCCAAATATATAATTAGCCCCGCTTCTCCATAAGTACATCAGCAAATAAATAAATAAATGCAAGTCTGCCTCTAAGTAAATCAATTAATTGATAGATAAATAAATCCATAAATAAGCAGCCCCACTTGGTGTCTCCTGTTTCTAATCCCTCGCCCATTGGGAGCCTGAGCTGGCTATATCACCGGAGGTCATGACATCGAGACCAGCCTGGCCAAGATGGTGAAAGAAACCCTGTCTCTATTTAAAATATAATAAGGTGAAAATAATTAAATAAATAAACACATATATATATACACACACATATATATATAAATGTCAGATGGCCTGCCTACCTCTAAGTAAATAAATAAATAAGTAAGTAAATAAAGAAAAGTAAGTAAGTAAAGAAAGGCCGGGTGTGGTGGCTCATGCCTGTAATCCCAGCACTTTGAGGGGCCGAGACAGGCAGATCACGAGGTCAAGAGGTCAAGACCATTCTGGCCAACATGGTGAAACCTCGTCCCTACTAAAAATACAAAATTATTAGCCAGGCCTGTTGGCACACACCTGTGGTCCCAGCTACTCGGGAGGCTGAGGCGGAAGAATCGCTTGAACCCAGGAGGCGGAAGTTGCAGTGAGCCAAGATTGCACAAAAGCACTCCAGCCTGGTGACACAGCAAGACTCTGTCTAAAATCAATCAATCAATCAATCAATCAATCAATCAGAGCCTGCATCTATGTAAATAAATGCAAGCCTGCCTCTAAATCATTATACAGATAGGTAAGTAAATGAATAAATGCAAGGCTGCACACTAATACGTAAGTATATAAATAAATGTTGCAAGCCTGGGTCTAAACAAATAAATGAGTAAATGTGAGCCTGACTCTAAATAATTAGATAGCTAGATAGATAAATACAGAAATCCAAGCCTGCCTCCAAATATATACATAATTAAATGCCACCTGCTTCTTCATAAGTATGTCAATAAATAAATGCAAGTCTGCCTCTAAATATAACAATTAATAGATAGATACATAAATCAATAAATAAATAGCCCCCCTTGGGGGCTCATGCTTTTAATCCCCCACCAATTGGGAGCCTGAGCCGGGTATATCACCTGAGGTCAGTACATCGATACCAGCCTGGCCAAGATGGTGAAAGAAACCCTGTCTCTATTTTAAAAACAATAAGGTGAAAATAATTAAATAAATATATATATATATATAAATAAATAAATGCAAGATGGCCTGCCTGCTTGTAAGTAAATAAATAAGTAAGTAAGTAAATAAAGGCTGGGCTCAGTGGTTCCCGCCTGTAATCCCATCACTTTGGGAGGCCAAGACAGGCGGATCACAAGGTCAAGAGATTGAGACCATTCTGGTCAACATGGTGAAACGTCGTCTCTACTAAAAATACAAAAATACTAGCCAGGCATGGTGGCAAACACCTGTGGTCTCAACTGCTCGGGAGGCTGAGGCGGAAGTATCGCTTGAACCCAGGAGGCAGACGTTGCAGTGAGCCAAGATTGCACAACTGCACTCCAGCCTGGTGACAGAGCAAGACTCCGTCTAAAACAAATCAATCAATCAATAAATAAATCCGAGCCTGCATCTAAGTAAATCAATGCAAGTCAGTCTCTAAATCATTATATCGATAGATAAGTAAATAAATAAATGCAAGGCTGCACACTAATACATAAGTATATAAATAAATGTTGCGAGCCTGGGTCTAAATAAATAAATGAGTAAATGTCAGGCTGTCTCTAAATAATTAGATAGCTAGATAAATACATCATTCCAAGCCTGCTTCAAAATATATAAATAAATAAATAAGTAAATAAATATAGAAATAACTAAATGCAATCTGCTTCTCCATAATACGTCAGTAAATAAATAAATAAATGCAAGCTTGCCTTTAAATAAATTGATTGGTAGACAGATAAATAAATCAATAAATAAATAGCCCCGCTTGATGGCTCATGATTTTAATCCCCTGCCCATTTGGAGCCTGAGCCAGGTACATCACCTGAGGTCAGGACATAGAGACCAACCTGGCCAAGATGGTGAAAGGAACCCCGTCTCTATTTAAGAAAATAGTAAGGTGAAAATGATTAAATAAATAAATATAGATTTATATAAATTAATAAATGCAACACGGCCTGCCTGCCAACTAAGTAAATAAATAAATAAATAAAGGCCGGGTGCAGTGGCTAAAACCTGTAATCCCAGCACCTTGAGAGGCTAAGATGCGCAGATCACGAGGTCAAGAGATCGAGACCATCCTGGCCGACATGGTGAAACCCCATCTCTACTAAAAATACAAAAATGTTAGCCAGGCACAGTGGCACTCGCCTGTGCTCCCAGATACTCCAGAGGTTGAGGAAGAAGAATCGCTTGAACCCAGAGGGTGGAGGTCACAATAAGCCAAGACTGGGCCAGTGCACTCCAGCCTGGTGACAGAGCAAGACTCCCTCCAAAATAAATAAATAAGTAAGTAAATACATGCGAGACTGCCTCTAAAGTATTATACAGATAGTTAAGAAAATGAATAAATGCAAGCCTGCACACAAACACGTAAGTATAAAAATCATGTTGTGAGCCTGGGTCTAAATAAAACAAATGAGTAAATGTGAGCCTGCCTCTAAATAATTAGATAGCTAGATAGATAAATACATAAATCCAAGCCTGCCTCCAAATATATAAATAAATAAATAAATAAGTAAATTCGACCTGCTTCTCCATAAGTACATCAGCAAATAAATAAATAAATAAATGCAAGTCTCCCTCTAAATAGATCGATTAATAGATAGGTAAATAAATCAGTAACTAAGCAACCCCTCTGGTGGCTCATGTTTTTAATGCCCCGCCCATTGGGAGCCTGAGCCGGCTATATTACCTGAGGTCAGGACATCAAGACCAGCCTGGCCAAGATGGTGAAAGAATCCCTGTCTCTATTTAAAAAAATAATAAGATGAAAATAATTAAATAAATAAATAAAAATATAAATAAATAAAAGCAAGCCGGCCTTCCTGCCTCTAAGGAAATAAATCAATAATTATGTAAATAAATAAATAAAGGCCGGGCGAGATGGCTCAGTCCTGTAATCCCAGCACTTTGGGAGGCCGAGATGGTTGGATCACGAGGTCAAGAGATTGAGACCATTCTGTCCAACATGGAGAAACCCAGTCTAAAAATACAAAAATATTAGCTGGGTGTGGTGGCACGCACCTGGGTTCCCAGCTACAAGGGAGGCCGAGGCGGAAGAATCGCTTGAACCGCTTTGGAGGAGGTTGCAGTGAGCCAGGATTGTGCCACTGCACTCCAGTCTGGTGAGAGCAAGAATCTGTCTAAAATTAATCAATCAATCAATCAATCCATCAAGAAATGCGAGACAGCCTCTAAATCATTATATACATAGTTAAGAAAATGAATAAATGCAAGCCTGCATAAATCCAAGCCTGTCTCAAAATATACAAATAAATAAGTAAATAAATATAAATACAAACGTTAGCCAGGCATGGTGGCATGGCCCTGTAATCCCAGCTACTGAGGAGGCTGAGACAGGAGAATCACTTGAACCTGGGAGGCAGTGGTTGCAGTAAGCCGAGATTGTGCCACCAGTTTCCAGCGTCGGCAAAATAGCAAGACTCCATCTCAAAAAAACCCCAAACTTATCCGGAACCTCTGTCTCTATTTCTAATAAATTGCTTTTCTGAAAAAAAAAAAAAAAGTCACAAAATCAACTGGTCCTATCATACCTTACGTCTGCCTTCATTTTCCTGGTACAAAGAAAACATTGTTAAAGCCCAACAATAAATTAGAAAACTGCTGAATAGTAAAAAATAAATGAAAAGGCACTAAAGAAGATGGCTGATCATTAGCAGCTCAGGCTCGTAGCTCCCAGTGAAAGCACAGAGAACGAGAGGACGCCACACTTTCAGACGAGTTTTTGTTGCTCATGGACCAAGAGATTCCCAGCAGAGGAGCCCCACGGGTAGCCAGGGCGACTCTTGTGGCCGGCGCGGCGGTTTTGCTCACACCTCAGCGCAGTAGTTCTTGGTGTAGAGTCCGGAGATTCCCGGGCAGAAAAGCACCATCAATCTTAACACCGCTGTTTTGGCCGGCGCAGTGGATTGCTTAGATTTTGGCGCTGGAAATCAACAAGTTGGACGTCCACTCAGAGACCTAGTTAGAAAGTCGGTAATTACAAAGACGACAGAGGGATAAATACATAATGAAGGGAAGAAATCAGCCTAAAAAGGCAGAGAATACTCAAAATCAGAATGCCTCTCCCTCTACAGGGGATCACAATTCCTCATCAGTTAATGGAACAAGGATTAATGGAGAACGAGTGTGTTCCAATAACAGAAGCAGGTTTCAAAAGGTGCGTGATAAGAAACTTCTGTGAATTAAAAGAACTTGTTCTAACCCAGTGCAAAGAAACTAAGAACCTTGAAAGAAGATTTGATGAAATGTTAACGAGAATGGACAATTTAGAGAGGAATATAAGTGAATTGATGGAGCTGAAAAACACAACACGAGAACTTCACGAAGTATGCACAAGTTTAAACAGTCGAATTGATCAAGCAGAAGAAAGGATATCAGATGTCGAGGACCAGCTTAGTGAAATGAAACGAGAAGACAAGAATGGAGAAAAAAGGATAAAAAGGAATGAGCAAAGTCTCCAGGAAATATGGGACTATGTGAAAAGACCTAATTTACGTTTGATAGGAGTACCTGAATGTGATGAAGAGAATGAATCCAAGTTGGAAAATACTCTTCAGGATATCATTCAGGAAAACTTTTCCAACCTAGCAAGGCAGGGTAATATTCAACTTATTCAATTTTCATCTTATTATTTTTTTAAATAGAGACAGGGATTCTTTCACCATCTTGGCCAGGCTGGTCTTGATGTCCTGACCTCAGGTAATATAGCCGGCTCAGGCTCCCAATGGGCGGGGCATTAAAAACATGAGCCACCAGAGGGGTTGCTTAGTTATTGATTTATTTATCTAATATTCAACGCCAGGTAATACAGAGACCACCACAAAGATATTCTTCAAGAAGACCAACCCCAAGGCACATAATCGCCAGATTTATTAGGGTTGAAATGAAGGAGAAAATACTAAGGGCAGCCAGAGAGAAAGGTCAGGTTACCCACAAAGGGAAACCTATCAGACTTACAGCAGATCTCTCAGCAGAAATCCCACAAGCCAGAAAAGAGTGGGGGCCAATATTTAACATCCTTAAAGAAAAGAACTTTCAACCCAGAATTTCATATCCAGCCAAACTAAGCTTTACAAACGAAGGAAAAATTAAATCTTTTGCAAACAAACAGGCACTTAGAGACTTCGCCACCACCAGGCCTGCTTTACAAGAGCTTCTGAAAGAAGCACTATATATAAAGGAACAACCAATATCAGCCTTTCCAAAAATATATCAAAAAGCAAAGAGCATTAATACAATGAAAAGTTTACACCAACTAATGGGCAACATACAGCTAGCATCAAATGGCAGTATTAAACTTACATAAATTCTAATTGGATAAAAAGCCAAAACCCATGGGTATGCTGCATCCAGACCCATCTCACATGCAACGATACACAAAGACTCAAAACAAAGAGGAGGAGGAAGATTTACCAACCAAACAAGAGAGTAAAAATAAACAAATAAATAAAATGCAAGAGATGCAATTCTCGCCTCTGATAAAGTAGACTTTAAAGCAACAAAGATCAAAAGAGGCAAAGAAGGACATTACATAATGGCAAAAGGATCAATGTAACAAGAAGAGCTAACAATTCTATAGATCAACAAGACAGAAAATTAACAAGGACATCCAGGACTTGAACTCAGACCCGGAACAAGTAAACTTCATAAACATTTACAGAACTCTCCACTTCAAATACACAAAATATACATTACCACCTCACACCTATTCCAAAAGTGACTACATAATTGGAAGTAAATCACTCCTCAGTAATCACATAGCATTTCATAGGTTTAAATGAAATATTGGTTGGCTGCTTGTTTGTTATTTTCTTCCCTTATTCCTTCCTGTCTACATCATTAAGTATAATTATTGGTATAAAAGAGGTTTTCAATACCCATTACTAAACTGCATTCTAGCCTGGGCAAGAAAGCAATACTCCCATTCTCTCTCTCTCTTTCTCTTCCTTTTTCTTCCTCTTCTTCATTCTTTTTTTCTTTCTTCAAAAAAAAAAAAAAGAAAAAGAAAAAGAAACATGGCCCTGTCAACACTTTAATTTGAGCCATGTTAGACCTAATTTCAGACTTCTGATCTCTAGAACTATAAAATCATAAGTCTGTGTTTTTTTAGCCACTGTTTGTGATAATTTGTTAGAGAAGCAACAGGAAACTAACACATTCCTGCTGCATCCTTGATCTGGATTTCTTCTTCCTTCTACTCCATCTATCCAAAATCCACCCAGGCTTAATACAATCTTTAGGTGTATTGGGTGCTTATCATATGCAAAACATCTGGCTAGATACCAGTAGATAAAGAATGCAAGATACAAAGATGAACAAGAGACCTGCTCCCAACTTCAAAAGAGCTCCAAGTCTGGGGCAAGGGAGGCAAAAAAAAAAAAGGTGCTAAAATAGAAGGCAAAATGAGGAAAAGAAATGAAAGGAATATAAAATGATCCAGAGAGGTATCATATATATGAACAAAAATCAAGAGGTAGAACAAAATGTATTCATCATGATGGCTCTCGGTGGTCTCAGGGTGATATTAGCCATCCGAATTAATATATTTTCTTCAATGATATTAAATAAATATCAGTGCCCTTTATAGCCCGACTTTTTTTTTTTTTTTTTTAGGAGACGGAGTTTCGCTCTTGTTACCCAGGCTGGAGTGCAATGGCGCGATCTCGGCTCACCGCAACCTCCACCTCCTGGGTTAAGGCAATTCTCCTGCCTCAGCCTCCTGAGTAGCTGGGATTACAGGCACGCGCCACCATGCCCAGCTAATTTTTTGTATTTTCAGTAGAGACGGGGTTTCGCCGTGTTGACCAAGATGGTCTCGATCTCTTGACCTCGTGATCCACCCGCCTCGGCCTCCCAAAGTGCTGGGATTACAGGCGTGAGCCACCGCGCCCGGCTTTTTTTTTTTTTTTTTGGAGACAGACAGTCTCTCTGTCACCAGGCTGGAGCGCAGTGGCGCGATCTTGTCTCACTGCAACCTCCGCCTCCTGGGTTCAAGTGATTCTCTTGCCTCAGCCTTCCAAGTAGCTGGGACTACCTGCGCACACTACCATGCCCTGCGAATTTTTGTATTTTCGGTAGAGATAGGGTGTAGCCTTACTTTTATAATAGAACAGCCTTTAATAGGACATGGATCACAAAAGGAAAGGAACACACATTGAGTGCTGACTATATGCAAGGCATTGTTTTAGACACCAAAGCGCTGTTCTCATTTAATCTCTGCAATCACTGTGTGAAACAGGCACTATTCCTGACTTAAGATTTTGACACTGAGGCTCAGAGCAATCCATAAAACAAATGACGACATGGGTAGCCCCAGTAATTGTCCCTGTTTTTTATCCCCTGTTCAGTATCATAAGCATCTACACTTCAGGAATAAAAAAAGGCATAAAAAGAACACAATAGTTAAACAAATAAAAATTTCAACAAAGAATAAAAGGAAAAAATAGCCATTCTCTTACCTCTCTGGATGGGCATGGAACTTCACCAGACTGCTAGAGAGCTGTCTCTTTGCCTCTAAGTCCTCACTGAGCTGACTCTGTTCATCTACTAGTCCTTCTAGCATCAGCAGCAACTGAGGAAAGAAGAGAGAAGAAGCAATACACAAATGGCACAGTGAGACATGAAGCCACAGTTCATCCTGAGAAACAAGAAAATGCATTAGCATGTACTATGACTTAAAAAGCCCGCTATCTTAGTTTTAAGTTTTTGATAGTATTTTATAGTTTTCCCAAGAAGCAAGAAAATGCATTAGCATGTACTATGACTTAAAAAGTCCGCTATCTTAGTACTTAAGCTTTTGATAGTTTTGTATAGTTTTCAAATCAATGTCATATTCACTATCTTTTTAATCTTTAAAACCCTGTAAGGTGGAATTCAAACATGGGAGCAAAAAGAAGAAAAAGGAGAGAGAACCTGGAAGCTCAGGAAAGCAGCTAAGAGAAAGGAGTAAGAGGGAAACGGGACAGGCAAGAGGGAAACATATATAATAGGAGTTACCAGTATTCTTCATTCATTCAATAAATATTTATTGAGCACCTTCTATGGGAAAGACTCTGTTCCAGATTCTAAGGGAAAGCCTACTATCTAGTGGAGGAAAAAAACATTCATTAATCATAGACGTGTGCCATTGTGAGTGTAATAGTGCTATAAAGATAACAAGCTATGACAATGTATAACCAACAGAGAGCTGTTTAAAGTAGAGCTGAAAGCCTGAGTAGTTAGTGAGAGAGATGCTAATGGAGACAGGGAGTACAGGCAAATAAGTCTGTTGGAAAAGAAAGGTTAAACGGGGCTGTAGCTATAAAGTTGGGGCAAAGGCAGGGGTTTCTTTCTCTTTTTTTAGACTGGGAGAGATGTGAACATGGTTAAATGCAGATAGAGGAGAAAGATTCAGTTGAGAGGGAGATGACTTAGGTATGAGTGTGAGGGATAACTATTGCTATGTGTCCAAAAGAACTGCTGCTCTTTACAGAACCACACGTCAGAAAGAGGCATCTATAGCTGCTACCGATCAAAGTAGGAAACTTTAGAGCAGTTTCCCGATGAAATACCATTTATGAAAAACCAATACCATGGTTTATTTCACAGTAGAAAAACAAGGTTTGTGCCGGGTGTGGTGGTATGCACCTGCAGCTCCAGCTACTCAGGAGGCTGAGGCAGGAAGATGCCTTGAGCCCCAGAGTTTGAGGCTGCAGTGAGCCATGGTCGTACCACTGCACTCGAGCTTGGGTGACACAGTGAGACTCCGTGTGTGTGTGTGTGTGTGTGTGTGTGTGTGCGCGCGTAGAGAGAGAGAGACATTGAGAGTGAGAGTGTGAGAGTGAGAGAGTGAGAGTGAGAGAGTGAGAGAGAGAGAGAGAGAGTGAGAGTCTATATTCCAGTGACTTACCTGTTGTCTTTGGTTTCCTCAAATTTCTTGACCTAGGATTCTACTGAAGCAACTGTTTCCCAAAGAAGTAATACTTTCTGGGTCAGGCGTTCCACAGCTGATATGTCTTCAGGATAACCAGTTGTATTTGCAGGTCCTAGAAGTCAAAAAGTAAGTGTAAACATGAAAATAGTAATAAAAGTATTATTCAGTTGACAAGCAGAGAACAAATGTTCTTGAGACAGTCCGCCTATACTTTCAAGTGGGATATTGATAAGCACTGGGCAAGGGATTCAATGTGTGCATAGTGTCTGAAGATGCCCTACAGGTAATCTGAGATGTGAACATTTCCAATGATCTGTAAAAAGTTTTGAAGGACCTTTATGAGGTCTTCATTAATCTGTATTTTCCTGGTGAGAGGCCCCATATCAGCAGCCTGCACCTGCGGCTCCTCTTCCGCACTTGCGGCTCCTCTGCACCTGCGGCTCTTCTTCCGCACCTGTGGCTCCTCTTCCCGAACCTGCGGCTCCTCTTCCGCACCTGCGGCTCTTCCTCTTGCACCTGTGGCTCTTCTTCCACACCTGCGGCTCTTCTTCCTGCACCTGCGGCTCTTCTTCCCGCACCTGCGGCTCTTCTTCCCGCACCTGCAGCTCTTCTTCTTGCACAGCCATCATGGACTGTAGAGGAGAAAGTTCCAAATGTAAATAGAGGAAACAATATCTGCCATGTTTATATTTTAACACGGAGGCAAATGCTTTTGCATATCATATCACTATCAGCCAGTAATGCAAGAGAAAACGAAACAAGAATAGGGCTCTGCAAGGGCTGTTCCAGAGCCCTTGCAACTTGAAGAAGATAATGAAGGGCATTTCATGCAGGTAAGAAGTGTCTCCTCAGTGTTACCAACCCAATTTCTGAAAGAAAAAAGATGGTAAAATACTTAACTCCCAGCCACGTGTGGTGGCTCACGCATGTAATTCCAGCACTTTGGGAGGCTAAGGTGGGTGGATCACCTGAGGTTGAGAGCTCGAGACCAGCCTGACCAACATGGAAAAACTCTGTCTCTACTAAAAATAAAAAATTAGCTGGGCATGGTGGTGCATGCCTATAGTCCCAGCAACTCGAAAGCCTGAAGCACAAGAATCACTTGAACCCTAGAGCTAGAAGTTGCAGTGAGCTGAGACTGCACATAGCACTCCAGCATGGTGGCTCACACCTGTAATCCCAACACTCTGGGAGGCCGAGGCGGGCAGATCAACTGAGGTTGGGAGTTCAAGACCAGCCTGACCAACATGGAGAAACTCCATCTCTACTAAAAATACAAAATTACCTTGGCATGGTGGTGCATGTCTGTAATCCCAGCCACTCGGGAGGCTGAGACAGGAGAATTGCTTGAACCCAGGAGGCAGAGGTTGCAGTGAGCCGAGGTCGCGCCACTGCACTCCAGCCTGGTGCCTGGTGACGGAGTGAGACTCTGTCTCAAAAAAATAAATAAATAAATAAATAAATAAATAAATAAACTTATCTCGGCATAACATTATCTTCAAATTCATCATCTGCATTTCTAATAGGAGATTTTCTTTTAGCTCTTTCGCTTGTGCTCACCAGACAAGGTTTGATAGCAACTATTTGTCACCAGCACAGATGAACCAATTCAAGGAGAGCAATAAACAGGACTATTAAGTTCCCCCAAAGAAAGTCCTTAGAATAAAATATCTCCTCTGGTTGCCACAAGAGTAAGACAATGGTCCATTATATAAAATTCCAATCTAATAAATGATTAAATTTAATGTTGTCTGTTTTCCAAATGTTTTATTTTGTTCAGGCTCTGTTGTGGTGACCAGGGATTGGAAAATGACTGCAAAGAGGCTCTGCGGAACCTGGGGAGGTAAGAAACGTATTCTAAGAGGGGACTGAGGTGATGGCTGCAAAATTCTTTTTTTTTTTTTAATATGTATATATTTTTTAAAGACGAGGTTTCACCATGTTGGTCAGGCTGTTCTTGAACTCTTGACCTCAGGTGATCCACCCACCTTGGCCTCCAAAGTGCTTGGATTACAGGCGTGAGCCACCACGCCCGGCCGATGGCTGCAAAATTCATAATCTACTTAAATTATTCAATTCTACATTTGCGATTAGTGACTGTCATTACAAGTAACTTGTTAAATGAAATTTCTGGTTTCTGGCCGGGCGCGGTGGCTCACGCCTGTAATCCCAGCACTTTGGGAGGCCGAGACGGTTGGATCACGAGGTCAAGAGAGTGAGACCATCCTGGCCAACATGGAGAAACCCGGTCTCTATTAAAAATACAAAAATATTAGCCGGATGTGGTGGCACGCGCCTGGAGTCCCAGCTACAAGGGAGGCTGAAGCGGAGGAATCACTTGAACCAAAGAGAGGGAGGTTGCAGGGAGCCAGGATTGCGCCACTGCACTCCAGCCTCGTGAGAGAGCAAGAATCCGTTGAAAATCAATCAATCAAACAATCAATTCATCAACAAATGCGAGACAGCCTCTAAATCATTATATAGATAGTTAAGGAAATGAATAAATGCAAGCCTGCACACAAATACATAAGTATATAAATAAATGTAGCCAGCCTGGGTTTAAATAAATAAATGAGTAAATGTGAGCCTGCCTCTAAATAATTACATAGTTACACAGATAAATACATAAATCCAAGCCTGCCTCCAAATATATAAATAATTGCTACCTGCTTCTCCATAAGTACATAAGTAAATAAATAAATAAATGTAAGTCTGCCTCTAAATAAATCGATAGATAGATACATAAATCAATAAATAAATAGCCCCACTTGGAGACTCATGCTTTTAATCCCCCATCAACTGGAAGCCTGAGGAGGGTATATTACCTGAGGTCAGGACATCGAGACCAGTCTGGCCAAGATGGCGAAAGAAACCCTGTCTCTATTTAAAAAATAATAAGGTGAAAATAATTAATTAAAAAAAAAAAAAATATATATATATATATATATGTATATACACAAATAAATAAATGCAAGATGGTCTGCCTGCCTCTAAGTAAACAAATAAATAAGTAAGTAAATAAATAAAGGCAGGGTGCAGTGGCTCACGCCTGTAATCCCAGCACTTTTGGAGGCCGAGACAGGCAGATGACGAGGTCAAGAGATCGAGACCATTCTGGCCAACATGGTGAAACCTCGTCTCTACTAAAAATAGAAAAATATTAGCCAGGAGTGGTGGCACGTGCCTGTGGTCCCAGCTACTCGGGAGGCTGAGGCAGAAGAATTGCTTGAACCCAGGAGGTGGAGGCTGCAGTGAGCCAAGACTGCACAACTGCACTCCAGCCTGGTGACAGAGAAGACTCCGTTTTAAATAAATAAGTAAATAAATAATAAATAAATGCGAGCCTGCATCTAAGTTAATAAATGCAAGCCTGCCTCTAAATCATTAAACAGATAGATAAGTAAATAAACAAATGCAAGGCTGCACACTAATACATATGTATATAAATAAAGGTTGCGAGCCTGGGTCTAAATAAATAAATGAGTAAATGTCAGGCTGCCTCTAAATAATTAGATAGCTAGATAGATAAATACATCAATCCAAGCCTGCCTCAAAATACACAAATAAAGTAAATAAATATAGAAATAACTAAATGCCACCTGCTTCTCCGTAAGTATGTCAGTAAATAAATAAATAAATGCAAGTTTGCCTCTAAATAAATCGATTCATACATAGATAAAGAAATCAATAAATAAATAGCCCTGCTTGGTGGCTCATGCTTTTAATCCCCCGCCCATTTGGAGCCTGAGCTGGGCATATCACCTAAGGTGAGGACATTGAGACCAGCCTGGCAAAGGTTCTCTTTAAAAAGAAAACCCTGTCTCTATTTAAAAAAAGTAGTAAGACAAAAATAATGAAATAAATAAATATAGATTTATATATATAAATAAATGCAAGACGGCATGCCTGCCACTAAGTAAATAAATAAGTAATTCAGTAAATAAATAAACAAAGGTGGGTGCAGTGGCTAAAGTCTGTAATCCCAGCACCTTGGGAAGCCAAGTCGGGCGGATCACCTGAGGTCGGGAGTTCAAGACCTGACTGACCAACATGGTGAAACCCTGTCTTCAAAAAACAATAAAAAAAAGAAAAAGAAAAAAAAGGAAATAAGTAAATAAATGCAAGAGTGCCTCTAAATCACTATAGTTAAGAAAATGAATAAATGTAAGCCTGCACACAAATACATAAGTATAAAAATAATGTTGTGAGCCTAAGTCTGAATAAAATAAATGAGTAAACGTGAGCCTGCCTCTAAATAATTAGATAGCTAGCTAGATAAATACATAAATCCAAGCCTGCCTCCAAATATAAAAATAAATAAATAAGTAAATTCGACCTGCTTCCCCATAAATACATCAGCAAACAAATAAATAATGCAAGTCTGCGTCTAAATAAATCAATTAATAGATAGATAAATAAATCCATAAATAAGCAGCCCCACTTGGTGGCTCATGTTTCTAATCCCCCACCCACTGGGAGCCTGAGCCGGCTATATCACCTGAGGTCAGGACATCGAGATCAGCCTGGCCAAGATGGTGAAAGAATCCCTATCTCTATTTAAAAAAACAATAAGGTGAAAATTATTAAATAAATAAATAAAAATATAAATACATAAATGCAAGACAGCCTGCCAGCCTCTAAGTAAATAAATCAGTAATTAGGCAAATAAATAAAGAAAGGCTGGGCGAGATGGCTCAGTCCTGTAATCCCAGCACTTTGGAAGGCCGAGATGGGCGGATCGCAAAGTCAAGAGATCGAGACCATCCTGGCCGACATGGTGAAACCCTGTCTCCACTAAAAATACAAAAATATTAGCCAGGCACGGTGGCACTCGCCTGCGATCCCAGATACTCTGGAGGCTGAGGAGGAAGAATCGCTTGAACTCAGGAGGCGGAGGTTGCAGTAAGCCAAAATTGGGCCAGTGCACTCCAGCCTGGTGACAGAGCAAGACTCCCTCTAAGATAAATAAACAAACAAACAAATTATAAATGAGTAAATAAATGCAAGACTGCCTCTAAATCATTATACAGACAGTTAAGAAAATGAATAAAAGCAAGCCTGCACACAAATACATAAGTATAAAAACAATATTGTGAGCCTGGGTCTAAATTAAGTAAATAAATAAATAAAGGCCGGGTGCAGCGGCTAAAGCCTGTAATCCCAGCACCTTGCTGGGTCACGAGGTCAAGAGATCAAGACCATCCTGGCCGACATGGTGAAACCCCATCTCTACTAAAAATACAAAAATATTAGCCAGGCGCGGTGGCACTCGCCTGTGGTCCCAGATACTCCGGAGGCTAAGGAGGAAGAATCGCTTGAACCCAGGAGGCGGAGGCTGCAGTAAGCCAAGATTGGGCCAGTGCACTCCAGCCTGGTGACAGAGCAAGACTCTGTCTAAAATAAATAAAGAAATTGGCCCGGCGCAGTGGCTCCCACCTGTAATCCAAACACTTTGGAGGCCAAGGCGGGCGGATCACCTGAGGTCCGGAGTTCAAGACCTGACTGACCAACATGGTGAAACCCCGTCTTTAAAAATAAGAAAAAGAAAAAAAGAAAATAAAAAGCAAATAAGTAAATAAACAAATAAGTAAATAAATGCAAGACTGCCTCTAAATCATTATAGTTAGGAAAATGAATAAATGCAAGCCTGCACACAAATACGTAAGTATAAAAATAATGTTGTGAGCCTGGGTCTAAATAAAATAAACGAGTAAACATGAGCCCGCCTCTAAATAATTAGATAGCTAGACAGATAAATACATAAATCTGAGCCTGCCTCCAAATATATAATTAGCCCCGCTTCTCCATAAGTACATCAGCAAATAAATAAATAAATGCAAGTCTGCCTCTAAGTAAATCAATTAATTGATAGATAAATAAATCCATAAATAAGCAGCCCCACTTGGTGTCTCCTGTTTCTAATCCCTCGCCCATTGGGAGCCTGAGCTGGCTATATCACCGGAGGTCATGACATCGAGACCAGCCTGGCCAAGATGGTGAAAGAAACCCTGTCTCTATTTAAAATATAATAAGGTGAAAATAATTAAATAAATAAACACATATATATATACACACACATATATATATAAATGTCAGATGGCCTGCCTACCTCTAAGTAAATAAATAAATAAGTAAGTAAATAAAGAAAAGTAAGTAAGTAAAGAAAGGCCGGGTGTGGTGGCTCATGCCTGTAATCCCAGCACTTTGAGGGGCCGAGACAGGCAGATCACGAGGTCAAGAGGTCAAGACCATTCTGGCCAACATGGTGAAACCTCGTCCCTACTAAAAATACAAAATTATTAGCCAGGCCTGTTGGCACACACCTGTGGTCCCAGCTACTCGGGAGGCTGAGGCGGAAGAATCGCTTGAACCCAGGAGGCGGAAGTTGCAGTGAGCCAAGATTGCACAAAAGCACTCCAGCCTGGTGACACAGCAAGACTCTGTCTAAAATCAATCAATCAATCAATCAATCAATCAATCAGAGCCTGCATCTATGTAAATAAATGCAAGCCTGCCTCTAAATCATTATACAGATAGGTAAGTAAATGAATAAATGCAAGGCTGCACACTAATACGTAAGTATATAAATAAATGTTGCAAGCCTGGGTCTAAACAAATAAATGAGTAAATGTGAGCCTGACTCTAAATAATTAGATAGCTAGATAGATAAATACAGAAATCCAAGCCTGCCTCCAAATATATACATAATTAAATGCCACCTGCTTCTTCATAAGTATGTCAATAAATAAATGCAAGTCTGCCTCTAAATATAACAATTAATAGATAGATACATAAATCAATAAATAAATAGCCCCCCTTGGGGGCTCATGCTTTTAATCCCCCACCAATTGGGAGCCTGAGCCGGGTATATCACCTGAGGTCAGTACATCGATACCAGCCTGGCCAAGATGGTGAAAGAAACCCTGTCTCTATTTTAAAAACAATAAGGTGAAAATAATTAAATAAATATATATATATATATAAATAAATAAATGCAAGATGGCCTGCCTGCTTGTAAGTAAATAAATAAGTAAGTAAGTAAATAAAGGCTGGGCTCAGTGGTTCCCGCCTGTAATCCCATCACTTTGGGAGGCCAAGACAGGCGGATCACAAGGTCAAGAGATTGAGACCATTCTGGTCAACATGGTGAAACGTCGTCTCTACTAAAAATACAAAAATACTAGCCAGGCATGGTGGCAAACACCTGTGGTCTCAACTGCTCGGGAGGCTGAGGCGGAAGTATCGCTTGAACCCAGGAGGCAGACGTTGCAGTGAGCCAAGATTGCACAACTGCACTCCAGCCTGGTGACAGAGCAAGACTCCGTCTAAAACAAATCAATCAATCAATAAATAAATCCGAGCCTGCATCTAAGTAAATCAATGCAAGTCAGTCTCTAAATCATTATATCGATAGATAAGTAAATAAATAAATGCAAGGCTGCACACTAATACATAAGTATATAAATAAATGTTGCGAGCCTGGGTCTAAATAAATAAATGAGTAAATGTCAGGCTGTCTCTAAATAATTAGATAGCTAGATAAATACATCATTCCAAGCCTGCTTCAAAATATATAAATAAATAAATAAGTAAATAAATATAGAAATAACTAAATGCAATCTGCTTCTCCATAATACGTCAGTAAATAAATAAATAAATGCAAGCTTGCCTTTAAATAAATTGATTGGTAGACAGATAAATAAATCAATAAATAAATAGCCCCGCTTGATGGCTCATGATTTTAATCCCCTGCCCATTTGGAGCCTGAGCCAGGTACATCACCTGAGGTCAGGACATAGAGACCAACCTGGCCAAGATGGTGAAAGGAACCCCGTCTCTATTTAAGAAAATAGTAAGGTGAAAATGATTAAATAAATAAATATAGATTTATATAAATTAATAAATGCAACACGGCCTGCCTGCCAACTAAGTAAATAAATAAATAAATAAAGGCCGGGTGCAGTGGCTAAAACCTGTAATCCCAGCACCTTGAGAGGCTAAGATGCGCAGATCACGAGGTCAAGAGATCGAGACCATCCTGGCCGACATGGTGAAACCCCATCTCTACTAAAAATACAAAAATGTTAGCCAGGCACAGTGGCACTCGCCTGTGCTCCCAGATACTCCAGAGGTTGAGGAAGAAGAATCGCTTGAACCCAGAGGGTGGAGGTCACAATAAGCCAAGACTGGGCCAGTGCACTCCAGCCTGGTGACAGAGCAAGACTCCCTCCAAAATAAATAAATAAGTAAGTAAATACATGCGAGACTGCCTCTAAAGTATTATACAGATAGTTAAGAAAATGAATAAATGCAAGCCTGCACACAAACACGTAAGTATAAAAATCATGTTGTGAGCCTGGGTCTAAATAAAACAAATGAGTAAATGTGAGCCTGCCTCTAAATAATTAGATAGCTAGATAGATAAATACATAAATCCAAGCCTGCCTCCAAATATATAAATAAATAAATAAATAAGTAAATTCGACCTGCTTCTCCATAAGTACATCAGCAAATAAATAAATAAATAAATGCAAGTCTCCCTCTAAATAGATCGATTAATAGATAGGTAAATAAATCAGTAACTAAGCAACCCCTCTGGTGGCTCATGTTTTTAATGCCCCGCCCATTGGGAGCCTGAGCCGGCTATATTACCTGAGGTCAGGACATCAAGACCAGCCTGGCCAAGATGGTGAAAGAATCCCTGTCTCTATTTAAAAAAATAATAAGATGAAAATAATTAAATAAATAAATAAAAATATAAATAAATAAAAGCAAGCCGGCCTTCCTGCCTCTAAGGAAATAAATCAATAATTATGTAAATAAATAAATAAAGGCCGGGCGAGATGGCTCAGTCCTGTAATCCCAGCACTTTGGGAGGCCGAGATGGTTGGATCACGAGGTCAAGAGATTGAGACCATTCTGTCCAACATGGAGAAACCCAGTCTAAAAATACAAAAATATTAGCTGGGTGTGGTGGCACGCACCTGGGTTCCCAGCTACAAGGGAGGCCGAGGCGGAAGAATCGCTTGAACCGCTTTGGAGGAGGTTGCAGTGAGCCAGGATTGTGCCACTGCACTCCAGTCTGGTGAGAGCAAGAATCTGTCTAAAATTAATCAATCAATCAATCAATCCATCAAGAAATGCGAGACAGCCTCTAAATCATTATATACATAGTTAAGAAAATGAATAAATGCAAGCCTGCATAAATCCAAGCCTGTCTCAAAATATACAAATAAATAAGTAAATAAATATAAATACAAACGTTAGCCAGGCATGGTGGCATGGCCCTGTAATCCCAGCTACTGAGGAGGCTGAGACAGGAGAATCACTTGAACCTGGGAGGCAGTGGTTGCAGTAAGCCGAGATTGTGCCACCAGTTTCCAGCGTCGGCAAAATAGCAAGACTCCATCTCAAAAAAACCCCAAACTTATCCGGAACCTCTGTCTCTATTTCTAATAAATTGCTTTTCTGAAAAAAAAAAAAAAAGTCACAAAATCAACTGGTCCTATCATACCTTACGTCTGCCTTCATTTTCCTGGTACAAAGAAAACATTGTTAAAGCCCAACAATAAATTAGAAAACTGCTGAATAGTAAAAAATAAATGAAAAGGCACTAAAGAAGATGGCTGATCATTAGCAGCTCAGGCTCGTAGCTCCCAGTGAAAGCACAGAGAACGAGAGGACGCCACACTTTCAGACGAGTTTTTGTTGCTCATGGACCAAGAGATTCCCAGCAGAGGAGCCCCACGGGTAGCCAGGGCGACTCTTGTGGCCGGCGCGGCGGTTTTGCTCACACCTCAGCGCAGTAGTTCTTGGTGTAGAGTCCGGAGATTCCCGGGCAGAAAAGCACCATCAATCTTAACACCGCTGTTTTGGCCGGCGCAGTGGATTGCTTAGATTTTGGCGCTGGAAATCAACAAGTTGGACGTCCACTCAGAGACCTAGTTAGAAAGTCGGTAATTACAAAGACGACAGAGGGATAAATACATAATGAAGGGAAGAAATCAGCCTAAAAAGGCAGAGAATACTCAAAATCAGAATGCCTCTCCCTCTACAGGGGATCACAATTCCTCATCAGTTAATGGAACAAGGATTAATGGAGAACGAGTGTGTTCCAATAACAGAAGCAGGTTTCAAAAGGTGCGTGATAAGAAACTTCTGTGAATTAAAAGAACTTGTTCTAACCCAATGCAAAGAAACTAAGAACCTTGAAAGAAGATTTGATGAAATGTTAACGAGAATGGACAATTTAGAGAGGAATATAAGTGAATTGATGGAGCTGAAAAACACAACACGAGAACTTCACGAAGTATGCACAAGTTTAAACAGTCGAATTGATCAAGCAGAAGAAAGGATATCAGATGTCGAGGACCAGCTTAGTGAAATGAAACGAGAAGACAAGAATGGAGAAAAAAGGATAAAAAGGAATGAGCAAAGTCTCCAGGAAATATGGGACTATGTGAAAAGACCTAATTTACGTTTGATAGGAGTACCTGAATGTGATGAAGAGAATGAATCCAAGTTGGAAAATACTCTTCAGGATATCATTCAGGAAAACTTTTCCAACCTAGCAAGGCAGGGTAATATTCAACTTATTCAATTTTCATCTTATTATTTTTTTAAATAGAGACAGGGATTCTTTCACCATCTTGGCCAGGCTGGTCTTGATGTCCTGACCTCAGGTAATATAGCCGGCTCAGGCTCCCAATGGGCGGGGCATTAAAAACATGAGCCACCAGAGGGGTTGCTTAGTTATTGATTTATTTATCTAATATTCAACGCCAGGTAATACAGAGACCACCACAAAGATATTCTTCAAGAAGACCAACCCCAAGGCACATAATCGCCAGATTTATTAGGGTTGAAATGAAGGAGAAAATACTAAGGGCAGCCAGAGAGAAAGGTCAGGTTACCCACAAAGGGAAACCTATCAGACTTACAGCAGATCTCTCAGCAGAAATCCCACAAGCCAGAAAAGAGTGGGGGCCAATATTTAACATCCTTAAAGAAAAGAACTTTCAACCCAGAATTTCATATCCAGCCAAACTAAGCTTTACAAACGAAGGAAAAATTAAATCTTTTGCAAACAAACAGGCACTTAGAGACTTCGCCACCACCAGGCCTGCTTTACAAGAGCTTCTGAAAGAAGCACTATATATAAAGGAACAACCAATATCAGCCTTTCCAAAAATATATCAAAAAGCAAAGAGCATTAATACAATGAAAAGTTTACACCAACTAATGGGCAACATACAGCTAGCATCAAATGGCAGTATTAAACTTACATAAATTCTAATTGGATAAAAAGCCAAAACCCATGGGTATGCTGCATCCAGACCCATCTCACATGCAACGATACACAAAGACTCAAAACAAAGAGGAGGAGGAAGATTTACCAACCAAACAAGAGAGTAAAAATAAACAAATAAATAAAATGCAAGAGATGCAATTCTCGCCTCTGATAAAGTAGACTTTAAAGCAACAAAGATCAAAAGAGGCAAAGAAGGACATTACATAATGGCAAAAGGATCAATGTAACAAGAAGAGCTAACAATTCTATAGATCAACAAGACAGAAAATTAACAAGGACATCCAGGACTTGAACTCAGACCCGGAACAAGTAAACTTCATAAACATTTACAGAACTCTCCACTTCAAATACACAAAATATACATTACCACCTCACACCTATTCCAAAAGTGACTACATAATTGGAAGTAAATCACTCCTCAGTAATCACATAGCATTTCATAGGTTTAAATGAAATATTGGTTGGCTGCTTGTTTGTTATTTTCTTCCCTTATTCCTTCCTGTCTACATCATTAAGTATAATTATTGGTATAAAAGAGGTTTTCAATACCCATTACTAAACTGCATTCTAGCCTGGGCAAGAAAGCAATACTCCCATTCTCTCTCTCTCTTTCTCTTCCTTTTTCTTCCTCTTCTTCATTCTTTTTTTCTTTCTTCAAAAAAAAAAAAAAGAAAAAGAAAAAGAAACATGGCCCTGTCAACACTTTAATTTGAGCCATGTTAGACCTAATTTCAGACTTCTGATCTCTAGAACTATAAAATCATAAGTCTGTGTTTTTTTAGCCACTGTTTGTGATAATTTGTTAGAGAAGCAACAGGAAACTAACACATTCCTGCTGCATCCTTGATCTGGATTTCTTCTTCCTTCTACTCCATCTATCCAAAATCCACCCAGGCTTAATACAATCTTTAGGTGTATTGGGTGCTTATCATATGCAAAACATCTGGCTAGATACCAGTAGATAAAGAATGCAAGATACAAAGATGAACAAGAGACCTGCTCCCAACTTCAAAAGAGCTCCAAGTCTGGGGCAAGGGAGGCAAAAAAAAAAAAGGTGCTAAAATAGAAGGCAAAATGAGGAAAAGAAATGAAAGGAATATAAAATGATCCAGAGAGGTATCATATATATGAACAAAAATCAAGAGGTAGAACAAAATGTATTCATCATGATGGCTCTCGGTGGTCTCAGGGTGATATTAGCCATCCGAATTAATATATTTTCTTCAATGATATTAAATAAATATCAGTGCCCTTTATAGCCCGACTTTTTTTTTTTTTTTTTTAGGAGACGGAGTTTCGCTCTTGTTACCCAGGCTGGAGTGCAATGGCGCGATCTCGGCTCACCGCAACCTCCACCTCCTGGGTTAAGGCAATTCTCCTGCCTCAGCCTCCTGAGTAGCTGGGATTACAGGCACGCGCCACCATGCCCAGCTAATTTTTTGTATTTTCAGTAGAGACGGGGTTTCGCCGTGTTGACCAAGATGGTCTCGATCTCTTGACCTCGTGATCCACCCGCCTCGGCCTCCCAAAGTGCTGGGATTACAGGCGTGAGCCACCGCGCCCGGCTTTTTTTTTTTTTTTTTGGAGACAGACAGTCTCTCTGTCACCAGGCTGGAGCGCAGTGGCGCGATCTTGTCTCACTGCAACCTCCGCCTCCTGGGTTCAAGTGATTCTCTTGCCTCAGCCTTCCAAGTAGCTGGGACTACCTGCGCACACTACCATGCCCTGCGAATTTTTGTATTTTCGGTAGAGATAGGGTGTAGCCTTACTTTTATAATAGAACAGCCTTTAATAGGACATGGATCACAAAAGGAAAGGAACACACATTGAGTGCTGACTATATGCAAGGCATTGTTTTAGACACCAAAGCGCTGTTCTCATTTAATCTCTGCAATCACTGTGTGAAACAGGCACTATTCCTGACTTAAGATTTTGACACTGAGGCTCAGAGCAATCCATAAAACAAATGACGACATGGGTAGCCCCAGTAATTGTCCCTGTTTTTTATCCCCTGTTCAGTATCATAAGCATCTACACTTCAGGAATAAAAAAAGGCATAAAAAGAACACAATAGTTAAACAAATAAAAATTTCAACAAAGAATAAAAGGAAAAAATAGCCATTCTCTTACCTCTCTGGATGGGCATGGAACTTCACCAGACTGCTAGAGAGCTGTCTCTTTGCCTCTAAGTCCTCACTGAGCTGACTCTGTTCATCTACTAGTCCTTCTAGCATCAGCAGCAACTGAGGAAAGAAGAGAGAAGAAGCAATACACAAATGGCACAGTGAGACATGAAGCCACAGTTCATCCTGAGAAACAAGAAAATGCATTAGCATGTACTATGACTTAAAAAGCCCGCTATCTTAGTTTTAAGTTTTTGATAGTATTTTATAGTTTTCCCAAGAAGCAAGAAAATGCATTAGCATGTACTATGACTTAAAAAGTCCGCTATCTTAGTACTTAAGCTTTTGATAGTTTTGTATAGTTTTCAAATCAATGTCATATTCACTATCTTTTTAATCTTTAAAACCCTGTAAGGTGGAATTCAAACATGGGAGCAAAAAGAAGAAAAAGGAGAGAGAACCTGGAAGCTCAGGAAAGCAGCTAAGAGAAAGGAGTAAGAGGGAAACGGGACAGGCAAGAGGGAAACATATATAATAGGAGTTATCAGTATTCTTCATTCATTCAATAAATATTTATTGAGCACCTTCTATGGGAAAGACTCTGTTCCAGATTCTAAGGGAAAGCCTACTATCTAGTGGAGGAAAAAAACATTCATTAATCATAGACGTGTGCCATTGTGAGTGTAATAGTGCTATAAAGATAACAAGCTATGACAATGTATAACCAACAGAGAGCTGTTTAAAGTAGAGCTGAAAGCCTGAGTAGTTAGTGAGAGAGATGCTAATGGAGACAGGGAGTACAGGCAAATAAGTCTGTTGGAAAAGAAAGGTTAAACGGGGCTGTAGCTATAAAGTTGGGGCAAAGGCAGGGGTTTCTTTCTCTTTTTTTAGACTGGGAGAGATGTGAACATGGTTAAATGCAGATAGAGGAGAAAGATTCAGTTGAGAGGGAGATGACTTAGGTATGAGTGTGAGGGATAACTATTGCTATGTGTCCAAAAGAACTGCTGCTCTTTACAGAACCACACGTCAGAAAGAGGCATCTATAGCTGCTACCGATCAAAGTAGGAAACTTTAGAGCAGTTTCCCGATGAAATACCATTTATGAAAAACCAATACCATGGTTTATTTCACAGTAGAAAAACAAGGTTTGTGCCGGGTGTGGTGGTATGCACCTGCAGCTCCAGCTACTCAGGAGGCTGAGGCAGGAAGATGCCTTGAGCCCCAGAGTTTGAGGCTGCAGTGAGCCATGGTCGTACCACTGCACTCGAGCTTGGGTGACACAGTGAGACTCCGTGTGTGTGTGTGTGTGTGTGTGTGTGTGTGCGCGCGTAGAGAGAGAGAGACATTGAGAGTGAGAGTGTGAGAGTGAGAGAGTGAGAGTGAGAGAGTGAGAGAGAGAGAGAGAGAGTGAGAGTCTATATTCCAGTGACTTACCTGTTGTCTTTGGTTTCCTCAAATTTCTTGACCTAGGATTCTACTGAAGCAACTGTTTCCCAAAGAAGTAATACTTTCTGGGTCAGGCGTTCCACAGCTGATATGTCTTCAGGATAACCAGTTGTATTTGCAGGTCCTAGAAGTCAAAAAGTAAGTGTAAACATGAAAATAGTAATAAAAGTATTATTCAGTTGACAAGCAGAGAACAAATGTTCTTGAGACAGTCCGCCTATACTTTCAAGTGGGATATTGATAAGCACTGGGCAAGGGATTCAATGTGTGCATAGTGTCTGAAGATGCCCTACAGGTAATCTGAGATGTGAACATTTCCAATGATCTGTAAAAAGTTTTGAAGGACCTTTATGAGGTCTTCATTAATCTGTATTTTCCTGGTGAGAGGCTCCATATCAGCAGCCTGCACCTGCGGCTCCTCTTCCGCACTTGCGGCTCCTCTGCACCTGCGGCTCTTCTTCCGCACCTGTGGCTCCTCTTCCCGAACCTGCGGCTCCTCTTCCGCACCTGCGGCTCTTCCTCTTGCACCTGTGGCTCTTCTTCCACACCTGCGGCTCTTCTTCCTGCACCTGCGGCTCTTCTTCCCGTACCTGCGGCTCTTCTTCCCGCACCTGCAGCTCTTCTTCTTGCACAGCCATCATGGACTGTAGAGGAGAAAGTTCCAAATGTAAATAGAGGAAACAATATCTGCCATGTTTATATTTTAACACGGAGGCAAATGCTTTTGCATATCATATCACTATCAGCCAGTAATGCAAGAGAAAACGAAACAAGAATAGGGCTCTGCAAGGGCTGTTCCAGAGCCCTTGCAACTTGAAGAAGATAATGAAGGGCATTTCATGCAGGTAAGAAGTGTCTCCTCAGTGTTACCAACCCAATTTCTGAAAGAAAAAAGATGGTAAAATACTTAACTCCCAGCCACGTGTGGTGGCTCACGCATGTAATTCCAGCACTTTGGGAGGCTAAGGTGGGTGGATCACCTGAGGTTGAGAGCTCGAGACCAGCCTGACCAACATGGAAAAACTCTGTCTCTACTAAAAATAAAAAATTAGCTGGGCATGGTGGTGCATGCCTATAGTCCCAGCAACTCGAAAGCCTGAAGCACAAGAATCACTTGAACCCTAGAGCTAGAAGTTGCAGTGAGCTGAGACTGCACATAGCACTCCAGCATGGTGGCTCACACCTGTAATCCCAACACTCTGGGAGGCCGAGGCGGGCAGATCAACTGAGGTTGGGAGTTCAAGACCAGCCTGACCAACATGGAGAAACTCCATCTCTACTAAAAATACAAAATTACCTTGGCATGGTGGTGCATGTCTGTAATCCCAGCCACTCGGGAGGCTGAGACAGGAGAATTGCTTGAACCCAGGAGGCAGAGGTTGCAGTGAGCCGAGGTCGCGCCACTGCACTCCAGCCTGGTGCCTGGTGACGGAGTGAGACTCTGTCTCAAAAAAAAAAAAAAAAAAATAAATAAATAAATAAATAAACTTATCTCGGCATAACATTATCTTCAAATTCATCATCTGCATTTCTAATAGGAGATTTTCTTTTAGCTCTTTCGCTTGTGCTCACCAGACAAGGTTTGATAGCAACTATTTGTCACCAGCACAGATGAACCAATTCAAGGAGAGCAATAAACAGGACTATTAAGTTCCCCCAAAGAAAGTCCTTAGAATAAAATATCTCCTCTGGTTGCCACAAGAGTAAGACAATGGTCCATTATATAAAATTCCAATCTAATAAATGATTAAATTTAATGTTGTCTGTTTTCCAAATGTTTTATTTTGTTCAGGCTCTGTTGTGGTGACCAGGGATTGGAAAATGACTGCAAAGAGGCTCTGCGGAACCTGGGGAGGTAAGAAACGTATTCTAAGAGGGGACTGAGGTGATGGCTGCAAAATTCTTTTTTTTTTTTTAATATGTATATATTTTTTAAAGACGAGGTTTCACCATGTTGGTCAGGCTGTTCTTGAACTCTTGACCTCAGGTGATCCACCCACCTTGGCCTCCAAAGTGCTTGGATTACAGGCGTGAGCCACCACGCCCGGCCGATGGCTGCAAAATTCATAATCTACTTAAATTATTCAATTCTACATTTGCGATTAGTGACTGTCATTACAAGTAACTTGTTAAATGAAATTTCTGGTTTCTGGCCGGGCGCGGTGGCTCACGCCTGTAATCCCAGCACTTTGGGAGGCCGAGACGGTTGGATCACGAGGTCAAGAGAGTGAGACCATCCTGGCCAACATGGAGAAACCCGGTCTCTATTAAAAATACAAAAATATTAGCCGGATGTGGTGGCACGCGCCTGGAGTCCCAGCTACAAGGGAGGCTGAAGCGGAGGAATCACTTGAACCAAAGAGAGGGAGGTTGCAGGGAGCCAGGATTGCGCCACTGCACTCCAGCCTCGTGAGAGAGCAAGAATCCGTTGAAAATCAATCAATCAAACAATCAATTCATCAACAAATGCGAGACAGCCTCTAAATCATTATATAGATAGTTAAGGAAATGAATAAATGCAAGCCTGCACACAAATACATAAGTATATAAATAAATGTAGCCAGCCTGGGTTTAAATAAATAAATGAGTAAATGTGAGCCTGCCTCTAAATAATTACATAGTTACACAGATAAATACATAAATCCAAGCCTGCCTCCAAATATATAAATAATTGCTACCTGCTTCTCCATAAGTACATAAGTAAATAAATAAATAAATGTAAGTCTGCCTCTAAATAAATCGATAGATAGATACATAAATCAATAAATAAATAGCCCCACTTGGAGACTCATGCTTTTAATCCCCCATCAACTGGAAGCCTGAGGAGGGTATATTACCTGAGGTCAGGACATCGAGACCAGTCTGGCCAAGATGGCGAAAGAAACCCTGTCTCTATTTAAAAAATAATAAGGTGAAAATAATTAATTAAAAAAAAAAAAATATATATATATATATATATATGTATATACACAAATAAATAAATGCAAGATGGTCTGCCTGCCTCTAAGTAAACAAATAAATAAGTAAGTAAATAAATAAAGGCAGGGTGCAGTGGCTCACGCCTGTAATCCCAGCACTTTTGGAGGCCGAGACAGGCAGATGACGAGGTCAAGAGATCGAGACCATTCTGGCCAACATGGTGAAACCTCGTCTCTACTAAAAATAGAAAAATATTAGCCAGGAGTGGTGGCACGTGCCTGTGGTCCCAGCTACTCGGGAGGCTGAGGCAGAAGAATTGCTTGAACCCAGGAGGTGGAGGCTGCAGTGAGCCAAGACTGCACAACTGCACTCCAGCCTGGTGACAGAGAAGACTCCGTTTTAAATAAATAAGTAAATAAATAATAAATAAATGCGAGCCTGCATCTAAGTTAATAAATGCAAGCCTGCCTCTAAATCATTAAACAGATAGATAAGTAAATAAACAAATGCAAGGCTGCACACTAATACATATGTATATAAATAAAGGTTGCGAGCCTGGGTCTAAATAAATAAATGAGTAAATGTCAGGCTGCCTCTAAATAATTAGATAGCTAGATAGATAAATACATCAATCCAAGTCTGCCTCAAAATACACAAATAAAGTAAATAAATATAGAAATAACTAAATGCCACCTGCTTCTCCGTAAGTATGTCAGTAAATAAATAAATAAATGCAAGTTTGCCTCTAAATAAATCGATTCATACATAGATAAAGAAATCAATAAATAAATAGCCCTGCTTGGTGGCTCATGCTTTTAATCCCCCGCCCATTTGGAGCCTGAGCTGGGCATATCACCTAAGGTGAGGACATTGAGACCAGCCTGGCAAAGGTTCTCTTTAAAAAGAAAACCCTGTCTCTATTTAAAAAAAGTAGTAAGACAAAAATAATGAAATAAATAAATATAGATTTATATATATAAATAAATGCAAGACGGCATGCCTGCCACTAAGTAAATAAATAAGTAATTCAGTAAATAAATAAACAAAGGTGGGTGCAGTGGCTAAAGTCTGTAATCCCAGCACCTTGGGAAGCCAAGTCGGGCGGATCACCTGAGGTCGGGAGTTCAAGACCTGACTGACCAACATGGTGAAACCCTGTCTTCAAAAAACAATAAAAAAAAGAAAAAGAAAAAAAAGGAAATAAGTAAATAAATGCAAGAGTGCCTCTAAATCACTATAGTTAAGAAAATGAATAAATGTAAGCCTGCACACAAATACATAAGTATAAAAATAATGTTGTGAGCCTAAGTCTGAATAAAATAAATGAGTAAACGTGAGCCTGCCTCTAAATAATTAGATAGCTAGCTAGATAAATACATAAATCCAAGCCTGCCTCCAAATATAAAAATAAATAAATAAGTAAATTCGACCTGCTTCCCCATAAATACATCAGCAAACAAATAAATAATGCAAGTCTGCGTCTAAATAAATCAATTAATAGATAGATAAATAAATCCATAAATAAGCAGCCCCACTTGGTGGCTCATGTTTCTAATCCCCCACCCACTGGGAGCCTGAGCCGGCTATATCACCTGAGGTCAGGACATCGAGATCAGCCTGGCCAAGATGGTGAAAGAATCCCTATCTCTATTTAAAAAAACAATAAGGTGAAAATTATTAAATAAATAAATAAAAATATAAATACATAAATGCAAGACAGCCTGCCAGCCTCTAAGTAAATAAATCAGTAATTAGGCAAATAAATAAAGAAAGGCTGGGCGAGATGGCTCAGTCCTGTAATCCCAGCACTTTGGAAGGCCGAGATGGGCGGATCGCAAAGTCAAGAGATCGAGACCATCCTGGCCGACATGGTGAAACCCTGTCTCCACTAAAAATACAAAAATATTAGCCAGGCACGGTGGCACTCGCCTGCGATCCCAGATACTCTGGAGGCTGAGGAGGAAGAATCGCTTGAACTCAGGAGGCGGAGGTTGCAGTAAGCCAAAATTGGGCCAGTGCACTCCAGCCTGGTGACAGAGCAAGACTCCCTCTAAGATAAATAAACAAACAAACAAATTATAAATGAGTAAATAAATGCAAGACTGCCTCTAAATCATTATACAGACAGTTAAGAAAATGAATAAAAGCAAGCCTGCACACAAATACATAAGTATAAAAACAATATTGTGAGCCTGGGTCTAAATTAAGTAAATAAATAAATAAAGGCCGGGTGCAGCGGCTAAAGCCTGTAATCCCAGCACCTTGCTGGGTCACGAGGTCAAGAGATCAAGACCATCCTGGCCGACATGGTGAAACCCCATCTCTACTAAAAATACAAAAATATTAGCCAGGCGCGGTGGCACTCGCCTGTGGTCCCAGATACTCCGGAGGCTAAGGAGGAAGAATCGCTTGAACCCAGGAGGCGGAGGCTGCAGTAAGCCAAGATTGGGCCAGTGCACTCCAGCCTGGTGACAGAGCAAGACTCTGTCTAAAATAAATAAAGAAATTGGCCCGGCGCAGTGGCTCCCACCTGTAATCCAAACACTTTGGAGGCCAAGGCGGGCGGATCACCTGAGGTCCGGAGTTCAAGACCTGACTGACCAACATGGTGAAACCCCGTCTTTAAAAATAAGAAAAAGAAAAAAAGAAAATAAAAAGCAAATAAGTAAATAAACAAATAAGTAAATAAATGCAAGACTGCCTCTAAATCATTATAGTTAGGAAAATGAATAAATGCAAGCCTGCACACAAATACGTAAGTATAAAAATAATGTTGTGAGCCTGGGTCTAAATAAAATAAACGAGTAAACATGAGCCCGCCTCTAAATAATTAGATAGCTAGACAGATAAATACATAAATCTGAGCCTGCCTCCAAATATATAATTAGCCCCGCTTCTCCATAAGTACATCAGCAAATAAATAAATAAATGCAAGTCTGCCTCTAAGTAAATCAATTAATTGATAGATAAATAAATCCATAAATAAGCAGCCCCACTTGGTGTCTCCTGTTTCTAATCCCTCGCCCATTGGGAGCCTGAGCTGGCTATATCACCGGAGGTCATGACATCGAGACCAGCCTGGCCAAGATGGTGAAAGAAACCCTGTCTCTATTTAAAATATAATAAGGTGAAAATAATTAAATAAATAAACACATATATATATACACACACATATATATATAAATGTCAGATGGCCTGCCTACCTCTAAGTAAATAAATAAATAAGTAAGTAAATAAAGAAAAGTAAGTAAGTAAAGAAAGGCCGGGTGTGGTGGCTCATGCCTGTAATCCCAGCACTTTGAGGGGCCGAGACAGGCAGATCACGAGGTCAAGAGGTCAAGACCATTCTGGCCAACATGGTGAAACCTCGTCCCTACTAAAAATACAAAATTATTAGCCAGGCCTGTTGGCACACACCTGTGGTCCCAGCTACTCGGGAGGCTGAGGCGGAAGAATCGCTTGAACCCAGGAGGCGGAAGTTGCAGTGAGCCAAGATTGCACAAAAGCACTCCAGCCTGGTGACACAGCAAGACTCTGTCTAAAATCAATCAATCAATCAATCAATCAATCAATCAGAGCCTGCATCTATGTAAATAAATGCAAGCCTGCCTCTAAATCATTATACAGATAGGTAAGTAAATGAATAAATGCAAGGCTGCACACTAATACGTAAGTATATAAATAAATGTTGCAAGCCTGGGTCTAAACAAATAAATGAGTAAATGTGAGCCTGACTCTAAATAATTAGATAGCTAGATAGATAAATACAGAAATCCAAGCCTGCCTCCAAATATATACATAATTAAATGCCACCTGCTTCTTCATAAGTATGTCAATAAATAAATGCAAGTCTGCCTCTAAATATAACAATTAATAGATAGATACATAAATCAATAAATAAATAGCCCCCCTTGGGGGCTCATGCTTTTAATCCCCCACCAATTGGGAGCCTGAGCCGGGTATATCACCTGAGGTCAGTACATCGATACCAGCCTGGCCAAGATGGTGAAAGAAACCCTGTCTCTATTTTAAAAACAATAAGGTGAAAATAATTAAATAAATATATATATATATATAAATAAATAAATGCAAGATGGCCTGCCTGCTTGTAAGTAAATAAATAAGTAAGTAAGTAAATAAAGGCTGGGCTCAGTGGTTCCCGCCTGTAATCCCATCACTTTGGGAGGCCAAGACAGGCGGATCACAAGGTCAAGAGATTGAGACCATTCTGGTCAACATGGTGAAACGTCGTCTCTACTAAAAATACAAAAATACTAGCCAGGCATGGTGGCAAACACCTGTGGTCTCAACTGCTCGGGAGGCTGAGGCGGAAGTATCGCTTGAACCCAGGAGGCAGACGTTGCAGTGAGCCAAGATTGCACAACTGCACTCCAGCCTGGTGACAGAGCAAGACTCCGTCTAAAACAAATCAATCAATCAATAAATAAATCCGAGCCTGCATCTAAGTAAATCAATGCAAGTCAGTCTCTAAATCATTATATCGATAGATAAGTAAATAAATAAATGCAAGGCTGCACACTAATACATAAGTATATAAATAAATGTTGCGAGCCTGGGTCTAAATAAATAAATGAGTAAATGTCAGGCTGTCTCTAAATAATTAGATAGCTAGATAAATACATCATTCCAAGCCTGCTTCAAAATATATAAATAAATAAATAAGTAAATAAATATAGAAATAACTAAATGCAATCTGCTTCTCCATAATACGTCAGTAAATAAATAAATAAATGCAAGCTTGCCTTTAAATAAATTGATTGGTAGACAGATAAATAAATCAATAAATAAATAGCCCCGCTTGATGGCTCATGATTTTAATCCCCTGCCCATTTGGAGCCTGAGCCAGGTACATCACCTGAGGTCAGGACATAGAGACCAACCTGGCCAAGATGGTGAAAGGAACCCCGTCTCTATTTAAGAAAATAGTAAGGTGAAAATGATTAAATAAATAAATATAGATTTATATAAATTAATAAATGCAACACGGCCTGCCTGCCAACTAAGTAAATAAATAAATAAATAAAGGCCGGGTGCAGTGGCTAAAACCTGTAATCCCAGCACCTTGAGAGGCTAAGATGCGCAGATCACGAGGTCAAGAGATCGAGACCATCCTGGCCGACATGGTGAAACCCCATCTCTACTAAAAATACAAAAATGTTAGCCAGGCACAGTGGCACTCGCCTGTGCTCCCAGATACTCCAGAGGTTGAGGAAGAAGAATCGCTTGAACCCAGAGGGTGGAGGTCACAATAAGCCAAGACTGGGCCAGTGCACTCCAGCCTGGTGACAGAGCAAGACTCCCTCCAAAATAAATAAATAAGTAAGTAAATACATGCGAGACTGCCTCTAAAGTATTATACAGATAGTTAAGAAAATGAATAAATGCAAGCCTGCACACAAACACGTAAGTATAAAAATCATGTTGTGAGCCTGGGTCTAAATAAAACAAATGAGTAAATGTGAGCCTGCCTCTAAATAATTAGATAGCTAGATAGATAAATACATAAATCCAAGCCTGCCTCCAAATATATAAATAAATAAATAAATAAGTAAATTCGACCTGCTTCTCCATAAGTACATCAGCAAATAAATAAATAAATAAATGCAAGTCTCCCTCTAAATAGATCGATTAATAGATAGGTAAATAAATCAGTAACTAAGCAACCCCTCTGGTGGCTCATGTTTTTAATGCCCCGCCCATTGGGAGCCTGAGCCGGCTATATTACCTGAGGTCAGGACATCAAGACCAGCCTGGCCAAGATGGTGAAAGAATCCCTGTCTCTATTTAAAAAAATAATAAGATGAAAATAATTAAATAAATAAATAAAAATATAAATAAATAAAAGCAAGCCGGCCTTCCTGCCTCTAAGGAAATAAATCAATAATTATGTAAATAAATAAATAAAGGCCGGGCGAGATGGCTCAGTCCTGTAATCCCAGCACTTTGGGAGGCCGAGATGGTTGGATCACGAGGTCAAGAGATTGAGACCATTCTGTCCAACATGGAGAAACCCAGTCTAAAAATACAAAAATATTAGCTGGGTGTGGTGGCACGCACCTGGGTTCCCAGCTACAAGGGAGGCCGAGGCGGAAGAATCGCTTGAACCGCTTTGGAGGAGGTTGCAGTGAGCCAGGATTGTGCCACTGCACTCCAGTCTGGTGAGAGCAAGAATCTGTCTAAAATTAATCAATCAATCAATCAATCCATCAAGAAATGCGAGACAGCCTCTAAATCATTATATACATAGTTAAGAAAATGAATAAATGCAAGCCTGCATAAATCCAAGCCTGTCTCAAAATATACAAATAAATAAGTAAATAAATATAAATACAAACGTTAGCCAGGCATGGTGGCATGGCCCTGTAATCCCAGCTACTGAGGAGGCTGAGACAGGAGAATCACTTGAACCTGGGAGGCAGTGGTTGCAGTAAGCCGAGATTGTGCCACCAGTTTCCAGCGTCGGCAAAATAGCAAGACTCCATCTCAAAAAAACCCCAAACTTATCCGGAACCTCTGTCTCTATTTCTAATAAATTGCTTTTCTGAAAAAAAAAAAAAAAGTCACAAAATCAACTGGTCCTATCATACCTTACGTCTGCCTTCATTTTCCTGGTACAAAGAAAACATTGTTAAAGCCCAACAATAAATTAGAAAACTGCTGAATAGTAAAAAATAAATGAAAAGGCACTAAAGAAGATGGCTGATCATTAGCAGCTCAGGCTCGTAGCTCCCAGTGAAAGCACAGAGAACGAGAGGACGCCACACTTTCAGACGAGTTTTTGTTGCTCATGGACCAAGAGATTCCCAGCAGAGGAGCCCCACGGGTAGCCAGGGCGACTCTTGTGGCCGGCGCGGCGGTTTTGCTCACACCTCAGCGCAGTAGTTCTTGGTGTAGAGTCCGGAGATTCCCGGGCAGAAAAGCACCATCAATCTTAACACCGCTGTTTTGGCCGGCGCAGTGGATTGCTTAGATTTTGGCGCTGGAAATCAACAAGTTGGACGTCCACTCAGAGACCTAGTTAGAAAGTCGGTAATTACAAAGACGACAGAGGGATAAATACATAATGAAGGGAAGAAATCAGCCTAAAAAGGCAGAGAATACTCAAAATCAGAATGCCTCTCCCTCTACAGGGGATCACAATTCCTCATCAGTTAATGGAACAAGGATTAATGGAGAACGAGTGTGTTCCAATAACAGAAGCAGGTTTCAAAAGGTGCGTGATAAGAAACTTCTGTGAATTAAAAGAACTTGTTCTAACCCAATGCAAAGAAACTAAGAACCTTGAAAGAAGATTTGATGAAATGTTAACGAGAATGGACAATTTAGAGAGGAATATAAGTGAATTGATGGAGCTGAAAAACACAACACGAGAACTTCACGAAGTATGCACAAGTTTAAACAGTCGAATTGATCAAGCAGAAGAAAGGATATCAGATGTCGAGGACCAGCTTAGTGAAATGAAACGAGAAGACAAGAATGGAGAAAAAAGGATAAAAAGGAATGAGCAAAGTCTCCAGGAAATATGGGACTATGTGAAAAGACCTAATTTACGTTTGATAGGAGTACCTGAATGTGATGAAGAGAATGAATCCAAGTTGGAAAATACTCTTCAGGATATCATTCAGGAAAACTTTTCCAACCTAGCAAGGCAGGGTAATATTCAACTTATTCAATTTTCATCTTATTATTTTTTTAAATAGAGACAGGGATTCTTTCACCATCTTGGCCAGGCTGGTCTTGATGTCCTGACCTCAGGTAATATAGCCGGCTCAGGCTCCCAATGGGCGGGGCATTAAAAACATGAGCCACCAGAGGGGTTGCTTAGTTATTGATTTATTTATCTAATATTCAACGCCAGGTAATACAGAGACCACCACAAAGATATTCTTCAAGAAGACCAACCCCAAGGCACATAATCGCCAGATTTATTAGGGTTGAAATGAAGGAGAAAATACTAAGGGCAGCCAGAGAGAAAGGTCAGGTTACCCACAAAGGGAAACCTATCAGACTTACAGCAGATCTCTCAGCAGAAATCCCACAAGCCAGAAAAGAGTGGGGGCCAATATTTAACATCCTTAAAGAAAAGAACTTTCAACCCAGAATTTCATATCCAGCCAAACTAAGCTTTACAAACGAAGGAAAAATTAAATCTTTTGCAAACAAACAGGCACTTAGAGACTTCGCCACCACCAGGCCTGCTTTACAAGAGCTTCTGAAAGAAGCACTATATATAAAGGAACAACCAATATCAGCCTTTCCAAAAATATATCAAAAAGCAAAGAGCATTAATACAATGAAAAGTTTACACCAACTAATGGGCAACATACAGCTAGCATCAAATGGCAGTATTAAACTTACATAAATTCTAATTGGATAAAAAGCCAAAACCCATGGGTATGCTGCATCCAGACCCATCTCACATGCAACGATACACAAAGACTCAAAACAAAGAGGAGGAGGAAGATTTACCAACCAAACAAGAGAGTAAAAATAAACAAATAAATAAAATGCAAGAGATGCAATTCTCGCCTCTGATAAAGTAGACTTTAAAGCAACAAAGATCAAAAGAGGCAAAGAAGGACATTACATAATGGCAAAAGGATCAATGTAACAAGAAGAGCTAACAATTCTATAGATCAACAAGACAGAAAATTAACAAGGACATCCAGGACTTGAACTCAGACCCGGAACAAGTAAACTTCATAAACATTTACAGAACTCTCCACTTCAAATACACAAAATATACATTACCACCTCACACCTATTCCAAAAGTGACTACATAATTGGAAGTAAATCACTCCTCAGTAATCACATAGCATTTCATAGGTTTAAATGAAATATTGGTTGGCTGCTTGTTTGTTATTTTCTTCCCTTATTCCTTCCTGTCTACATCATTAAGTATAATTATTGGTATAAAAGAGGTTTTCAATACCCATTACTAAACTGCATTCTAGCCTGGGCAAGAAAGCAATACTCCCATTCTCTCTCTCTCTTTCTCTTCCTTTTTCTTCCTCTTCTTCATTCTTTTTTTCTTTCTTCAAAAAAAAAAAAAAGAAAAAGAAAAAGAAACATGGCCCTGTCAACACTTTAATTTGAGCCATGTTAGACCTAATTTCAGACTTCTGATCTCTAGAACTATAAAATCATAAGTCTGTGTTTTTTTAGCCACTGTTTGTGATAATTTGTTAGAGAAGCAACAGGAAACTAACACATTCCTGCTGCATCCTTGATCTGGATTTCTTCTTCCTTCTACTCCATCTATCCAAAATCCACCCAGGCTTAATACAATCTTTAGGTGTATTGGGTGCTTATCATATGCAAAACATCTGGCTAGATACCAGTAGATAAAGAATGCAAGATACAAAGATGAACAAGAGACCTGCTCCCAACTTCAAAAGAGCTCCAAGTCTGGGGCAAGGGAGGCAAAAAAAAAAAAGGTGCTAAAATAGAAGGCAAAATGAGGAAAAGAAATGAAAGGAATATAAAATGATCCAGAGAGGTATCATATATATGAACAAAAATCAAGAGGTAGAACAAAATGTATTCATCATGATGGCTCTCGGTGGTCTCAGGGTGATATTAGCCATCCGAATTAATATATTTTCTTCAATGATATTAAATAAATATCAGTGCCCTTTATAGCCCGACTTTTTTTTTTTTTTTTTTAGGAGACGGAGTTTCGCTCTTGTTACCCAGGCTGGAGTGCAATGGCGCGATCTCGGCTCACCGCAACCTCCACCTCCTGGGTTAAGGCAATTCTCCTGCCTCAGCCTCCTGAGTAGCTGGGATTACAGGCACGCGCCACCATGCCCAGCTAATTTTTTGTATTTTCAGTAGAGACGGGGTTTCGCCGTGTTGACCAAGATGGTCTCGATCTCTTGACCTCGTGATCCACCCGCCTCGGCCTCCCAAAGTGCTGGGATTACAGGCGTGAGCCACCGCGCCCGGCTTTTTTTTTTTTTTTTTGGAGACAGACAGTCTCTCTGTCACCAGGCTGGAGCGCAGTGGCGCGATCTTGTCTCACTGCAACCTCCGCCTCCTGGGTTCAAGTGATTCTCTTGCCTCAGCCTTCCAAGTAGCTGGGACTACCTGCGCACACTACCATGCCCTGCGAATTTTTGTATTTTCGGTAGAGATAGGGTGTAGCCTTACTTTTATAATAGAACAGCCTTTAATAGGACATGGATCACAAAAGGAAAGGAACACACATTGAGTGCTGACTATATGCAAGGCATTGTTTTAGACACCAAAGCGCTGTTCTCATTTAATCTCTGCAATCACTGTGTGAAACAGGCACTATTCCTGACTTAAGATTTTGACACTGAGGCTCAGAGCAATCCATAAAACAAATGACGACATGGGTAGCCCCAGTAATTGTCCCTGTTTTTTATCCCCTGTTCAGTATCATAAGCATCTACACTTCAGGAATAAAAAAAGGCATAAAAAGAACACAATAGTTAAACAAATAAAAATTTCAACAAAGAATAAAAGGAAAAAATAGCCATTCTCTTACCTCTCTGGATGGGCATGGAACTTCACCAGACTGCTAGAGAGCTGTCTCTTTGCCTCTAAGTCCTCACTGAGCTGACTCTGTTCATCTACTAGTCCTTCTAGCATCAGCAGCAACTGAGGAAAGAAGAGAGAAGAAGCAATACACAAATGGCACAGTGAGACATGAAGCCACAGTTCATCCTGAGAAACAAGAAAATGCATTAGCATGTACTATGACTTAAAAAGCCCGCTATCTTAGTTTTAAGTTTTTGATAGTATTTTATAGTTTTCCCAAGAAGCAAGAAAATGCATTAGCATGTACTATGACTTAAAAAGTCCGCTATCTTAGTACTTAAGCTTTTGATAGTTTTGTATAGTTTTCAAATCAATGTCATATTCACTATCTTTTTAATCTTTAAAACCCTGTAAGGTGGAATTCAAACATGGGAGCAAAAAGAAGAAAAAGGAGAGAGAACCTGGAAGCTCAGGAAAGCAGCTAAGAGAAAGGAGTAAGAGGGAAACGGGACAGGCAAGAGGGAAACATATATAATAGGAGTTACCAGTATTCTTCATTCATTCAATAAATATTTATTGAGCACCTTCTATGGGAAAGACTCTGTTCCAGATTCTAAGGGAAAGCCTACTATCTAGTGGAGGAAAAAAACATTCATTAATCATAGACGTGTGCCATTGTGAGTGTAATAGTGCTATAAAGATAACAAGCTATGACAATGTATAACCAACAGAGAGCTGTTTAAAGTAGAGCTGAAAGCCTGAGTAGTTAGTGAGAGAGATGCTAATGGAGACAGGGAGTACAGGCAAATAAGTCTGTTGGAAAAGAAAGGTTAAACGGGGCTGTAGCTATAAAGTTGGGGCAAAGGCAGGGGTTTCTTTCTCTTTTTTTAGACTGGGAGAGATGTGAACATGGTTAAATGCAGATAGAGGAGAAAGATTCAGTTGAGAGGGAGATGACTTAGGTATGAGTGTGAGGGATAACTATTGCTATGTGTCCAAAAGAACTGCTGCTCTTTACAGAACCACACGTCAGAAAGAGGCATCTATAGCTGCTACCGATCAAAGTAGGAAACTTTAGAGCAGTTTCCCGATGAAATACCATTTATGAAAAACCAATACCATGGTTTATTTCACAGTAGAAAAACAAGGTTTGTGCCGGGTGTGGTGGTATGCACCTGCAGCTCCAGCTACTCAGGAGGCTGAGGCAGGAAGATGCCTTGAGCCCCAGAGTTTGAGGCTGCAGTGAGCCATGGTCGTACCACTGCACTCGAGCTTGGGTGACACAGTGAGACTCCGTGTGTGTGTGTGTGTGTGTGTGTGTGTGTGCGCGCGTAGAGAGAGAGAGACATTGAGAGTGAGAGTGTGAGAGTGAGAGAGTGAGAGTGAGAGAGTGAGAGAGAGAGAGAGAGAGTGAGAGTCTATATTCCAGTGACTTACCTGTTGTCTTTGGTTTCCTCAAATTTCTTGACCTAGGATTCTACTGAAGCAACTGTTTCCCAAAGAAGTAATACTTTCTGGGTCAGGCGTTCCACAGCTGATATGTCTTCAGGATAACCAGTTGTATTTGCAGGTCCTAGAAGTCAAAAAGTAAGTGTAAACATGAAAATAGTAATAAAAGTATTATTCAGTTGACAAGCAGAGAACAAATGTTCTTGAGACAGTCCGCCTATACTTTCAAGTGGGATATTGATAAGCACTGGGCAAGGGATTCAATGTGTGCATAGTGTCTGAAGATGCCCTACAGGTAATCTGAGATGTGAACATTTCCAATGATCTGTAAAAAGTTTTGAAGGACCTTTATGAGGTCTTCATTAATCTGTATTTTCCTGGTGAGAGGCCCCATATCAGCAGCCTGCACCTGCGGCTCCTCTTCCGCACTTGCGGCTCCTCTGCACCTGCGGCTCTTCTTCCGCACCTGTGGCTCCTCTTCCCGAACCTGCGGCTCCTCTTCCGCACCTGCGGCTCTTCCTCTTGCACCTGTGGCTCTTCTTCCACACCTGCGGCTCTTCTTCCTGCACCTGCGGCTCTTCTTCCCGCACCTGCGGCTCTTCTTCCCGCACCTGCAGCTCTTCTTCTTGCACAGCCATCATGGACTGTAGAGGAGAAAGTTCCAAATGTAAATAGAGGAAACAATATCTGCCATGTTTATATTTTAACACGGAGGCAAATGCTTTTGCATATCATATCACTATCAGCCAGTAATGCAAGAGAAAACGAAACAAGAATAGGGCTCTGCAAGGGCTGTTCCAGAGCCCTTGCAACTTGAAGAAGATAATGAAGGGCATTTCATGCAGGTAAGAAGTGTCTCCTCAGTGTTACCAACCCAATTTCTGAAAGAAAAAAGATGGTAAAATACTTAACTCCCAGCCACGTGTGGTGGCTCACGCATGTAATTCCAGCACTTTGGGAGGCTAAGGTGGGTGGATCACCTGAGGTTGAGAGCTCGAGACCAGCCTGACCAACATGGAAAAACTCTGTCTCTACTAAAAATAAAAAATTAGCTGGGCATGGTGGTGCATGCCTATAGTCCCAGCAACTCGAAAGCCTGAAGCACAAGAATCACTTGAACCCTAGAGCTAGAAGTTGCAGTGAGCTGAGACTGCACATAGCACTCCAGCATGGTGGCTCACACCTGTAATCCCAACACTCTGGGAGGCCGAGGCGGGCAGATCAACTGAGGTTGGGAGTTCAAGACCAGCCTGACCAACATGGAGAAACTCCATCTCTACTAAAAATACAAAATTACCTTGGCATGGTGGTGCATGTCTGTAATCCCAGCCACTCGGGAGGCTGAGACAGGAGAATTGCTTGAACCCAGGAGGCAGAGGTTGCAGTGAGCCGAGGTCGCGCCACTGCACTCCAGCCTGGTGCCTGGTGACGGAGTGAGACTCTGTCTCAAAAAAAAAAAAAATAAAATAAATAAATAAATAAATAAACTTATCTCGGCATAACATTATCTTCAAATTCATCATCTGCATTTCTAATAGGAGATTTTCTTTTAGCTCTTTCGCTTGTGCTCACCAGACAAGGTTTGATAGCAACTATTTGTCACCAGCACAGATGAACCAATTCAAGGAGAGCAATAAACAGGACTATTAAGTTCCCCCAAAGAAAGTCCTTAGAATAAAATATCTCCTCTGGTTGCCACAAGAGTAAGACAATGGTCCATTATATAAAATTCCAATCTAATAAATGATTAAATTTAATGTTGTCTGTTTTCCAAATGTTTTATTTTGTTCAGGCTCTGTTGTGGTGACCAGGGATTGGAAAATGACTGCAAAGAGGCTCTGCGGAACCTGGGGAGGTAAGAAACGTATTCTAAGAGGGGACTGAGGTGATGGCTGCAAAATTCTTTTTTTTTTTTTAATATGTATATATTTTTTAAAGACGAGGTTTCACCATGTTGGTCAGGCTGTTCTTGAACTCTTGACCTCAGGTGATCCACCCACCTTGGCCTCCAAAGTGCTTGGATTACAGGCGTGAGCCACCACGCCCGGCCGATGGCTGCAAAATTCATAATCTACTTAAATTATTCAATTCTACATTTGCGATTAGTGACTGTCATTACAAGTACTTGTTAAATGAAATTTCTGGTTTCTGGCCGGGCGCGGTGGCTCACGCCTGTAATCCCAGCACTTTGGGAGGCCGAGACGGTTGGATCACGAGGTCAAGAGAGTGAGACCATCCTGGCCAACATGGAGAAACCCGGTCTCTATTAAAAATACAAAAATATTAGCCGGATGTGGTGGCACGCGCCTGGAGTCCCAGCTACAAGGGAGGCTGAAGCGGAGGAATCACTTGAACCAAAGAGAGGGAGGTTGCAGGGAGCCAGGATTGCGCCACTGCACTCCAGCCTCGTGAGAGAGCAAGAATCCGTTGAAAATCAATCAATCAAACAATCAATTCATCAACAAATGCGAGACAGCCTCTAAATCATTATATAGATAGTTAAGGAAATGAATAAATGCAAGCCTGCACACAAATACATAAGTATATAAATAAATGTAGCCAGCCTGGGTTTAAATAAATAAATGAGTAAATGTGAGCCTGCCTCTAAATAATTACATAGTTACACAGATAAATACATAAATCCAAGCCTGCCTCCAAATATATAAATAATTGCTACCTGCTTCTCCATAAGTACATAAGTAAATAAATAAATAAATGTAAGTCTGCCTCTAAATAAATCGATAGATAGATACATAAATCAATAAATAAATAGCCCCACTTGGAGACTCATGCTTTTAATCCCCCATCAACTGGAAGCCTGAGGAGGGTATATTACCTGAGGTCAGGACATCGAGACCAGTCTGGCCAAGATGGCGAAAGAAACCCTGTCTCTATTTAAAAAATAATAAGGTGAAAATAATTAATTAAAAAAAAAAAATATATATATATATATATATATATGTATATACACAAATAAATAAATGCAAGATGGTCTGCCTGCCTCTAAGTAAACAAATAAATAAGTAAGTAAATAAATAAAGGCAGGGTGCAGTGGCTCACGCCTGTAATCCCAGCACTTTTGGAGGCCGAGACAGGCAGATGACGAGGTCAAGAGATCGAGACCATTCTGGCCAACATGGTGAAACCTCGTCTCTACTAAAAATAGAAAAATATTAGCCAGGAGTGGTGGCACGTGCCTGTGGTCCCAGCTACTCGGGAGGCTGAGGCAGAAGAATTGCTTGAACCCAGGAGGTGGAGGCTGCAGTGAGCCAAGACTGCACAACTGCACTCCAGCCTGGTGACAGAGAAGACTCCGTTTTAAATAAATAAGTAAATAAATAATAAATAAATGCGAGCCTGCATCTAAGTTAATAAATGCAAGCCTGCCTCTAAATCATTAAACAGATAGATAAGTAAATAAACAAATGCAAGGCTGCACACTAATACATATGTATATAAATAAAGGTTGCGAGCCTGGGTCTAAATAAATAAATGAGTAAATGTCAGGCTGCCTCTAAATAATTAGATAGCTAGATAGATAAATACATCAATCCAAGCCTGCCTCAAAATACACAAATAAAGTAAATAAATATAGAAATAACTAAATGCCACCTGCTTCTCCGTAAGTATGTCAGTAAATAAATAAATAAATGCAAGTTTGCCTCTAAATAAATCGATTCATACATAGATAAAGAAATCAATAAATAAATAGCCCTGCTTGGTGGCTCATGCTTTTAATCCCCCGCCCATTTGGAGCCTGAGCTGGGCATATCACCTAAGGTGAGGACATTGAGACCAGCCTGGCAAAGGTTCTCTTTAAAAAGAAAACCCTGTCTCTATTTAAAAAAAGTAGTAAGACAAAAATAATGAAATAAATAAATATAGATTTATATATATAAATAAATGCAAGACGGCATGCCTGCCACTAAGTAAATAAATAAGTAATTCAGTAAATAAATAAACAAAGGTGGGTGCAGTGGCTAAAGTCTGTAATCCCAGCACCTTGGGAAGCCAAGTCGGGCGGATCACCTGAGGTCGGGAGTTCAAGACCTGACTGACCAACATGGTGAAACCCTGTCTTCAAAAAACAATAAAAAAAAGAAAAAGAAAAAAAAGGAAATAAGTAAATAAATGCAAGAGTGCCTCTAAATCACTATAGTTAAGAAAATGAATAAATGTAAGCCTGCACACAAATACATAAGTATAAAAATAATGTTGTGAGCCTAAGTCTGAATAAAATAAATGAGTAAACGTGAGCCTGCCTCTAAATAATTAGATAGCTAGCTAGATAAATACATAAATCCAAGCCTGCCTCCAAATATAAAAATAAATAAATAAGTAAATTCGACCTGCTTCCCCATAAATACATCAGCAAACAAATAAATAATGCAAGTCTGCGTCTAAATAAATCAATTAATAGATAGATAAATAAATCCATAAATAAGCAGCCCCACTTGGTGGCTCATGTTTCTAATCCCCCACCCACTGGGAGCCTGAGCCGGCTATATCACCTGAGGTCAGGACATCGAGATCAGCCTGGCCAAGATGGTGAAAGAATCCCTATCTCTATTTAAAAAAACAATAAGGTGAAAATTATTAAATAAATAAATAAAAATATAAATACATAAATGCAAGACAGCCTGCCAGCCTCTAAGTAAATAAATCAGTAATTAGGCAAATAAATAAAGAAAGGCTGGGCGAGATGGCTCAGTCCTGTAATCCCAGCACTTTGGAAGGCCGAGATGGGCGGATCGCAAAGTCAAGAGATCGAGACCATCCTGGCCGACATGGTGAAACCCTGTCTCCACTAAAAATACAAAAATATTAGCCAGGCACGGTGGCACTCGCCTGCGATCCCAGATACTCTGGAGGCTGAGGAGGAAGAATCGCTTGAACTCAGGAGGCGGAGGTTGCAGTAAGCCAAAATTGGGCCAGTGCACTCCAGCCTGGTGACAGAGCAAGACTCCCTCTAAGATAAATAAACAAACAAACAAATTATAAATGAGTAAATAAATGCAAGACTGCCTCTAAATCATTATACAGACAGTTAAGAAAATGAATAAAAGCAAGCCTGCACACAAATACATAAGTATAAAAACAATATTGTGAGCCTGGGTCTAAATTAAGTAAATAAATAAATAAAGGCCGGGTGCAGCGGCTAAAGCCTGTAATCCCAGCACCTTGCTGGGTCACGAGGTCAAGAGATCAAGACCATCCTGGCCGACATGGTGAAACCCCATCTCTACTAAAAATACAAAAATATTAGCCAGGCGCGGTGGCACTCGCCTGTGGTCCCAGATACTCCGGAGGCTAAGGAGGAAGAATCGCTTGAACCCAGGAGGCGGAGGCTGCAGTAAGCCAAGATTGGGCCAGTGCACTCCAGCCTGGTGACAGAGCAAGACTCTGTCTAAAATAAATAAAGAAATTGGCCCGGCGCAGTGGCTCCCACCTGTAATCCAAACACTTTGGAGGCCAAGGCGGGCGGATCACCTGAGGTCCGGAGTTCAAGACCTGACTGACCAACATGGTGAAACCCCGTCTTTAAAAATAAGAAAAAGAAAAAAAGAAAATAAAAAGCAAATAAGTAAATAAACAAATAAGTAAATAAATGCAAGACTGCCTCTAAATCATTATAGTTAGGAAAATGAATAAATGCAAGCCTGCACACAAATACGTAAGTATAAAAATAATGTTGTGAGCCTGGGTCTAAATAAAATAAACGAGTAAACATGAGCCCGCCTCTAAATAATTAGATAGCTAGACAGATAAATACATAAATCTGAGCCTGCCTCCAAATATATAATTAGCCCCGCTTCTCCATAAGTACATCAGCAAATAAATAAATAAATGCAAGTCTGCCTCTAAGTAAATCAATTAATTGATAGATAAATAAATCCATAAATAAGCAGCCCCACTTGGTGTCTCCTGTTTCTAATCCCTCGCCCATTGGGAGCCTGAGCTGGCTATATCACCGGAGGTCATGACATCGAGACCAGCCTGGCCAAGATGGTGAAAGAAACCCTGTCTCTATTTAAAATATAATAAGGTGAAAATAATTAAATAAATAAACACATATATATATACACACACATATATATATAAATGTCAGATGGCCTGCCTACCTCTAAGTAAATAAATAAATAAGTAAGTAAATAAAGAAAAGTAAGTAAGTAAAGAAAGGCCGGGTGTGGTGGCTCATGCCTGTAATCCCAGCACTTTGAGGGGCCGAGACAGGCAGATCACGAGGTCAAGAGGTCAAGACCATTCTGGCCAACATGGTGAAACCTCGTCCCTACTAAAAATACAAAATTATTAGCCAGGCCTGTTGGCACACACCTGTGGTCCCAGCTACTCGGGAGGCTGAGGCGGAAGAATCGCTTGAACCCAGGAGGCGGAAGTTGCAGTGAGCCAAGATTGCACAAAAGCACTCCAGCCTGGTGACACAGCAAGACTCTGTCTAAAATCAATCAATCAATCAATCAATCAATCAATCAGAGCCTGCATCTATGTAAATAAATGCAAGCCTGCCTCTAAATCATTATACAGATAGGTAAGTAAATGAATAAATGCAAGGCTGCACACTAATACGTAAGTATATAAATAAATGTTGCAAGCCTGGGTCTAAACAAATAAATGAGTAAATGTGAGCCTGACTCTAAATAATTAGATAGCTAGATAGATAAATACAGAAATCCAAGCCTGCCTCCAAATATATACATAATTAAATGCCACCTGCTTCTTCATAAGTATGTCAATAAATAAATGCAAGTCTGCCTCTAAATATAACAATTAATAGATAGATACATAAATCAATAAATAAATAGCCCCCCTTGGGGGCTCATGCTTTTAATCCCCCACCAATTGGGAGCCTGAGCCGGGTATATCACCTGAGGTCAGTACATCGATACCAGCCTGGCCAAGATGGTGAAAGAAACCCTGTCTCTATTTTAAAAACAATAAGGTGAAAATAATTAAATAAATATATATATATATATAAATAAATAAATGCAAGATGGCCTGCCTGCTTGTAAGTAAATAAATAAGTAAGTAAGTAAATAAAGGCTGGGCTCAGTGGTTCCCGCCTGTAATCCCATCACTTTGGGAGGCCAAGACAGGCGGATCACAAGGTCAAGAGATTGAGACCATTCTGGTCAACATGGTGAAACGTCGTCTCTACTAAAAATACAAAAATACTAGCCAGGCATGGTGGCAAACACCTGTGGTCTCAACTGCTCGGGAGGCTGAGGCGGAAGTATCGCTTGAACCCAGGAGGCAGACGTTGCAGTGAGCCAAGATTGCACAACTGCACTCCAGCCTGGTGACAGAGCAAGACTCCGTCTAAAACAAATCAATCAATCAATAAATAAATCCGAGCCTGCATCTAAGTAAATCAATGCAAGTCAGTCTCTAAATCATTATATCGATAGATAAGTAAATAAATAAATGCAAGGCTGCACACTAATACATAAGTATATAAATAAATGTTGCGAGCCTGGGTCTAAATAAATAAATGAGTAAATGTCAGGCTGTCTCTAAATAATTAGATAGCTAGATAAATACATCATTCCAAGCCTGCTTCAAAATATATAAATAAATAAATAAGTAAATAAATATAGAAATAACTAAATGCAATCTGCTTCTCCATAATACGTCAGTAAATAAATAAATAAATGCAAGCTTGCCTTTAAATAAATTGATTGGTAGACAGATAAATAAATCAATAAATAAATAGCCCCGCTTGATGGCTCATGATTTTAATCCCCTGCCCATTTGGAGCCTGAGCCAGGTACATCACCTGAGGTCAGGACATAGAGACCAACCTGGCCAAGATGGTGAAAGGAACCCCGTCTCTATTTAAGAAAATAGTAAGGTGAAAATGATTAAATAAATAAATATAGATTTATATAAATTAATAAATGCAACACGGCCTGCCTGCCAACTAAGTAAATAAATAAATAAATAAAGGCCGGGTGCAGTGGCTAAAACCTGTAATCCCAGCACCTTGAGAGGCTAAGATGCGCAGATCACGAGGTCAAGAGATCGAGACCATCCTGGCCGACATGGTGAAACCCCATCTCTACTAAAAATACAAAAATGTTAGCCAGGCACAGTGGCACTCGCCTGTGCTCCCAGATACTCCAGAGGTTGAGGAAGAAGAATCGCTTGAACCCAGAGGGTGGAGGTCACAATAAGCCAAGACTGGGCCAGTGCACTCCAGCCTGGTGACAGAGCAAGACTCCCTCCAAAATAAATAAATAAGTAAGTAAATACATGCGAGACTGCCTCTAAAGTATTATACAGATAGTTAAGAAAATGAATAAATGCAAGCCTGCACACAAACACGTAAGTATAAAAATCATGTTGTGAGCCTGGGTCTAAATAAAACAAATGAGTAAATGTGAGCCTGCCTCTAAATAATTAGATAGCTAGATAGATAAATACATAAATCCAAGCCTGCCTCCAAATATATAAATAAATAAATAAATAAGTAAATTCGACCTGCTTCTCCATAAGTACATCAGCAAATAAATAAATAAATAAATGCAAGTCTCCCTCTAAATAGATCGATTAATAGATAGGTAAATAAATCAGTAACTAAGCAACCCCTCTGGTGGCTCATGTTTTTAATGCCCCGCCCATTGGGAGCCTGAGCCGGCTATATTACCTGAGGTCAGGACATCAAGACCAGCCTGGCCAAGATGGTGAAAGAATCCCTGTCTCTATTTAAAAAAATAATAAGATGAAAATAATTAAATAAATAAATAAAAATATAAATAAATAAAAGCAAGCCGGCCTTCCTGCCTCTAAGGAAATAAATCAATAATTATGTAAATAAATAAATAAAGGCCGGGCGAGATGGCTCAGTCCTGTAATCCCAGCACTTTGGGAGGCCGAGATGGTTGGATCACGAGGTCAAGAGATTGAGACCATTCTGTCCAACATGGAGAAACCCAGTCTAAAAATACAAAAATATTAGCTGGGTGTGGTGGCACGCACCTGGGTTCCCAGCTACAAGGGAGGCCGAGGCGGAAGAATCGCTTGAACCGCTTTGGAGGAGGTTGCAGTGAGCCAGGATTGTGCCACTGCACTCCAGTCTGGTGAGAGCAAGAATCTGTCTAAAATTAATCAATCAATCAATCAATCCATCAAGAAATGCGAGACAGCCTCTAAATCATTATATACATAGTTAAGAAAATGAATAAATGCAAGCCTGCATAAATCCAAGCCTGTCTCAAAATATACAAATAAATAAGTAAATAAATATAAATACAAACGTTAGCCAGGCATGGTGGCATGGCCCTGTAATCCCAGCTACTGAGGAGGCTGAGACAGGAGAATCACTTGAACCTGGGAGGCAGTGGTTGCAGTAAGCCGAGATTGTGCCACCAGTTTCCAGCGTCGGCAAAATAGCAAGACTCCATCTCAAAAAAACCCCAAACTTATCCGGAACCTCTGTCTCTATTTCTAATAAATTGCTTTTCTGAAAAAAAAAAAAAAAGTCACAAAATCAACTGGTCCTATCATACCTTACGTCTGCCTTCATTTTCCTGGTACAAAGAAAACATTGTTAAAGCCCAACAATAAATTAGAAAACTGCTGAATAGTAAAAAATAAATGAAAAGGCACTAAAGAAGATGGCTGATCATTAGCAGCTCAGGCTCGTAGCTCCCAGTGAAAGCACAGAGAACGAGAGGACGCCACACTTTCAGACGAGTTTTTGTTGCTCATGGACCAAGAGATTCCCAGCAGAGGAGCCCCACGGGTAGCCAGGGCGACTCTTGTGGCCGGCGCGGCGGTTTTGCTCACACCTCAGCGCAGTAGTTCTTGGTGTAGAGTCCGGAGATTCCCGGGCAGAAAAGCACCATCAATCTTAACACCGCTGTTTTGGCCGGCGCAGTGGATTGCTTAGATTTTGGCGCTGGAAATCAACAAGTTGGACGTCCACTCAGAGACCTAGTTAGAAAGTCGGTAATTACAAAGACGACAGAGGGATAAATACATAATGAAGGGAAGAAATCAGCCTAAAAAGGCAGAGAATACTCAAAATCAGAATGCCTCTCCCTCTACAGGGGATCACAATTCCTCATCAGTTAATGGAACAAGGATTAATGGAGAACGAGTGTGTTCCAATAACAGAAGCAGGTTTCAAAAGGTGCGTGATAAGAAACTTCTGTGAATTAAAAGAACTTGTTCTAACCCAATGCAAAGAAACTAAGAACCTTGAAAGAAGATTTGATGAAATGTTAACGAGAATGGACAATTTAGAGAGGAATATAAGTGAATTGATGGAGCTGAAAAACACAACACGAGAACTTCACGAAGTATGCACAAGTTTAAACAGTCGAATTGATCAAGCAGAAGAAAGGATATCAGATGTCGAGGACCAGCTTAGTGAAATGAAACGAGAAGACAAGAATGGAGAAAAAAGGATAAAAAGGAATGAGCAAAGTCTCCAGGAAATATGGGACTATGTGAAAAGACCTAATTTACGTTTGATAGGAGTACCTGAATGTGATGAAGAGAATGAATCCAAGTTGGAAAATACTCTTCAGGATATCATTCAGGAAAACTTTTCCAACCTAGCAAGGCAGGGTAATATTCAACTTATTCAATTTTCATCTTATTATTTTTTTAAATAGAGACAGGGATTCTTTCACCATCTTGGCCAGGCTGGTCTTGATGTCCTGACCTCAGGTAATATAGCCGGCTCAGGCTCCCAATGGGCGGGGCATTAAAAACATGAGCCACCAGAGGGGTTGCTTAGTTATTGATTTATTTATCTAATATTCAACGCCAGGTAATACAGAGACCACCACAAAGATATTCTTCAAGAAGACCAACCCCAAGGCACATAATCGCCAGATTTATTAGGGTTGAAATGAAGGAGAAAATACTAAGGGCAGCCAGAGAGAAAGGTCAGGTTACCCACAAAGGGAAACCTATCAGACTTACAGCAGATCTCTCAGCAGAAATCCCACAAGCCAGAAAAGAGTGGGGGCCAATATTTAACATCCTTAAAGAAAAGAACTTTCAACCCAGAATTTCATATCCAGCCAAACTAAGCTTTACAAACGAAGGAAAAATTAAATCTTTTGCAAACAAACAGGCACTTAGAGACTTCGCCACCACCAGGCCTGCTTTACAAGAGCTTCTGAAAGAAGCACTATATATAAAGGAACAACCAATATCAGCCTTTCCAAAAATATATCAAAAAGCAAAGAGCATTAATACAATGAAAAGTTTACACCAACTAATGGGCAACATACAGCTAGCATCAAATGGCAGTATTAAACTTACATAAATTCTAATTGGATAAAAAGCCAAAACCCATGGGTATGCTGCATCCAGACCCATCTCACATGCAACGATACACAAAGACTCAAAACAAAGAGGAGGAGGAAGATTTACCAACCAAACAAGAGAGTAAAAATAAACAAATAAATAAAATGCAAGAGATGCAATTCTCGCCTCTGATAAAGTAGACTTTAAAGCAACAAAGATCAAAAGAGGCAAAGAAGGACATTACATAATGGCAAAAGGATCAATGTAACAAGAAGAGCTAACAATTCTATAGATCAACAAGACAGAAAATTAACAAGGACATCCAGGACTTGAACTCAGACCCGGAACAAGTAAACTTCATAAACATTTACAGAACTCTCCACTTCAAATACACAAAATATACATTACCACCTCACACCTATTCCAAAAGTGACTACATAATTGGAAGTAAATCACTCCTCAGTAATCACATAGCATTTCATAGGTTTAAATGAAATATTGGTTGGCTGCTTGTTTGTTATTTTCTTCCCTTATTCCTTCCTGTCTACATCATTAAGTATAATTATTGGTATAAAAGAGGTTTTCAATACCCATTACTAAACTGCATTCTAGCCTGGGCAAGAAAGCAATACTCCCATTCTCTCTCTCTCTTTCTCTTCCTTTTTCTTCCTCTTCTTCATTCTTTTTTTCTTTCTTCAAAAAAAAAAAAAAGAAAAAGAAAAAGAAACATGGCCCTGTCAACACTTTAATTTGAGCCATGTTAGACCTAATTTCAGACTTCTGATCTCTAGAACTATAAAATCATAAGTCTGTGTTTTTTTAGCCACTGTTTGTGATAATTTGTTAGAGAAGCAACAGGAAACTAACACATTCCTGCTGCATCCTTGATCTGGATTTCTTCTTCCTTCTACTCCATCTATCCAAAATCCACCCAGGCTTAATACAATCTTTAGGTGTATTGGGTGCTTATCATATGCAAAACATCTGGCTAGATACCAGTAGATAAAGAATGCAAGATACAAAGATGAACAAGAGACCTGCTCCCAACTTCAAAAGAGCTCCAAGTCTGGGGCAAGGGAGGCAAAAAAAAAAAAGGTGCTAAAATAGAAGGCAAAATGAGGAAAAGAAATGAAAGGAATATAAAATGATCCAGAGAGGTATCATATATATGAACAAAAATCAAGAGGTAGAACAAAATGTATTCATCATGATGGCTCTCGGTGGTCTCAGGGTGATATTAGCCATCCGAATTAATATATTTTCTTCAATGATATTAAATAAATATCAGTGCCCTTTATAGCCCGACTTTTTTTTTTTTTTTTTTAGGAGACGGAGTTTCGCTCTTGTTACCCAGGCTGGAGTGCAATGGCGCGATCTCGGCTCACCGCAACCTCCACCTCCTGGGTTAAGGCAATTCTCCTGCCTCAGCCTCCTGAGTAGCTGGGATTACAGGCACGCGCCACCATGCCCAGCTAATTTTTTGTATTTTCAGTAGAGACGGGGTTTCGCCGTGTTGACCAAGATGGTCTCGATCTCTTGACCTCGTGATCCACCCGCCTCGGCCTCCCAAAGTGCTGGGATTACAGGCGTGAGCCACCGCGCCCGGCTTTTTTTTTTTTTTTTTGGAGACAGACAGTCTCTCTGTCACCAGGCTGGAGCGCAGTGGCGCGATCTTGTCTCACTGCAACCTCCGCCTCCTGGGTTCAAGTGATTCTCTTGCCTCAGCCTTCCAAGTAGCTGGGACTACCTGCGCACACTACCATGCCCTGCGAATTTTTGTATTTTCGGTAGAGATAGGGTGTAGCCTTACTTTTATAATAGAACAGCCTTTAATAGGACATGGATCACAAAAGGAAAGGAACACACATTGAGTGCTGACTATATGCAAGGCATTGTTTTAGACACCAAAGCGCTGTTCTCATTTAATCTCTGCAATCACTGTGTGAAACAGGCACTATTCCTGACTTAAGATTTTGACACTGAGGCTCAGAGCAATCCATAAAACAAATGACGACATGGGTAGCCCCAGTAATTGTCCCTGTTTTTTATCCCCTGTTCAGTATCATAAGCATCTACACTTCAGGAATAAAAAAAGGCATAAAAAGAACACAATAGTTAAACAAATAAAAATTTCAACAAAGAATAAAAGGAAAAAATAGCCATTCTCTTACCTCTCTGGATGGGCATGGAACTTCACCAGACTGCTAGAGAGCTGTCTCTTTGCCTCTAAGTCCTCACTGAGCTGACTCTGTTCATCTACTAGTCCTTCTAGCATCAGCAGCAACTGAGGAAAGAAGAGAGAAGAAGCAATACACAAATGGCACAGTGAGACATGAAGCCACAGTTCATCCTGAGAAACAAGAAAATGCATTAGCATGTACTATGACTTAAAAAGCCCGCTATCTTAGTTTTAAGTTTTTGATAGTATTTTATAGTTTTCCCAAGAAGCAAGAAAATGCATTAGCATGTACTATGACTTAAAAAGTCCGCTATCTTAGTACTTAAGCTTTTGATAGTTTTGTATAGTTTTCAAATCAATGTCATATTCACTATCTTTTTAATCTTTAAAACCCTGTAAGGTGGAATTCAAACATGGGAGCAAAAAGAAGAAAAAGGAGAGAGAACCTGGAAGCTCAGGAAAGCAGCTAAGAGAAAGGAGTAAGAGGGAAACGGGACAGGCAAGAGGGAAACATATATAATAGGAGTTATCAGTATTCTTCATTCATTCAATAAATATTTATTGAGCACCTTCTATGGGAAAGACTCTGTTCCAGATTCTAAGGGAAAGCCTACTATCTAGTGGAGGAAAAAAACATTCATTAATCATAGACGTGTGCCATTGTGAGTGTAATAGTGCTATAAAGATAACAAGCTATGACAATGTATAACCAACAGAGAGCTGTTTAAAGTAGAGCTGAAAGCCTGAGTAGTTAGTGAGAGAGATGCTAATGGAGACAGGGAGTACAGGCAAATAAGTCTGTTGGAAAAGAAAGGTTAAACGGGGCTGTAGCTATAAAGTTGGGGCAAAGGCAGGGGTTTCTTTCTCTTTTTTTAGACTGGGAGAGATGTGAACATGGTTAAATGCAGATAGAGGAGAAAGATTCAGTTGAGAGGGAGATGACTTAGGTATGAGTGTGAGGGATAACTATTGCTATGTGTCCAAAAGAACTGCTGCTCTTTACAGAACCACACGTCAGAAAGAGGCATCTATAGCTGCTACCGATCAAAGTAGGAAACTTTAGAGCAGTTTCCCGATGAAATACCATTTATGAAAAACCAATACCATGGTTTATTTCACAGTAGAAAAACAAGGTTTGTGCCGGGTGTGGTGGTATGCACCTGCAGCTCCAGCTACTCAGGAGGCTGAGGCAGGAAGATGCCTTGAGCCCCAGAGTTTGAGGCTGCAGTGAGCCATGGTCGTACCACTGCACTCGAGCTTGGGTGACACAGTGAGACTCCGTGTGTGTGTGTGTGTGTGTGTGTGTGTGCGCGCGCGTAGAGAGAGAGAGACATTGAGAGTGAGAGTGTGAGAGTGAGAGAGTGAGAGTGAGAGAGTGAGAGAGAGAGAGAGAGAGTGAGAGTCTATATTCCAGTGACTTACCTGTTGTCTTTGGTTTCCTCAAATTTCTTGACCTAGGATTCTACTGAAGCAACTGTTTCCCAAAGAAGTAATACTTTCTGGGTCAGGCGTTCCACAGCTGATATGTCTTCAGGATAACCAGTTGTATTTGCAGGTCCTAGAAGTCAAAAAGTAAGTGTAAACATGAAAATAGTAATAAAAGTATTATTCAGTTGACAAGCAGAGAACAAATGTTCTTGAGACAGTCCGCCTATACTTTCAAGTGGGATATTGATAAGCACTGGGCAAGGGATTCAATGTGTGCATAGTGTCTGAAGATGCCCTACAGGTAATCTGAGATGTGAACATTTCCAATGATCTGTAAAAAGTTTTGAAGGACCTTTATGAGGTCTTCATTAATCTGTATTTTCCTGGTGAGAGGCTCCATATCAGCAGCCTGCACCTGCGGCTCCTCTTCCGCACTTGCGGCTCCTCTGCACCTGCGGCTCTTCTTCCGCACCTGTGGCTCCTCTTCCCGAACCTGCGGCTCCTCTTCCGCACCTGCGGCTCTTCCTCTTGCACCTGTGGCTCTTCTTCCACACCTGCGGCTCTTCTTCCTGCACCTGCGGCTCTTCTTCCCGCACCTGCGGCTCTTCTTCCCGCACCTGCAGCTCTTCTTCTTGCACAGCCATCATGGACTGTAGAGGAGAAAGTTCCAAATGTAAATAGAGGAAACAATATCTGCCATGTTTATATTTTAACACGGAGGCAAATGCTTTTGCATATCATATCACTATCAGCCAGTAATGCAAGAGAAAACGAAACAAGAATAGGGCTCTGCAAGGGCTGTTCCAGAGCCCTTGCAACTTGAAGAAGATAATGAAGGGCATTTCATGCAGGTAAGAAGTGTCTCCTCAGTGTTACCAACCCAATTTCTGAAAGAAAAAAGATGGTAAAATACTTAACTCCCAGCCACGTGTGGTGGCTCACGCATGTAATTCCAGCACTTTGGGAGGCTAAGGTGGGTGGATCACCTGAGGTTGAGAGCTCGAGACCAGCCTGACCAACATGGAAAAACTCTGTCTCTACTAAAAATAAAAAATTAGCTGGGCATGGTGGTGCATGCCTATAGTCCCAGCAACTCGAAAGCCTGAAGCACAAGAATCACTTGAACCCTAGAGCTAGAAGTTGCAGTGAGCTGAGACTGCACATAGCACTCCAGCATGGTGGCTCACACCTGTAATCCCAACACTCTGGGAGGCCGAGGCGGGCAGATCAACTGAGGTTGGGAGTTCAAGACCAGCCTGACCAACATGGAGAAACTCCATCTCTACTAAAAATACAAAATTACCTTGGCATGGTGGTGCATGTCTGTAATCCCAGCCACTCGGGAGGCTGAGACAGGAGAATTGCTTGAACCCAGGAGGCAGAGGTTGCAGTGAGCCGAGGTCGCGCCACTGCACTCCAGCCTGGTGCCTGGTGACGGAGTGAGACTCTGTCTCAAAAAAAAAAAAAAAAAAATAAATAAATAAATAAATAAACTTATCTCGGCATAACATTATCTTCAAATTCATCATCTGCATTTCTAATAGGAGATTTTCTTTTAGCTCTTTCGCTTGTGCTCACCAGACAAGGTTTGATAGCAACTATTTGTCACCAGCACAGATGAACCAATTCAAGGAGAGCAATAAACAGGACTATTAAGTTCCCCCAAAGAAAGTCCTTAGAATAAAATATCTCCTCTGGTTGCCACAAGAGTAAGACAATGGTCCATTATATAAAATTCCAATCTAATAAATGATTAAATTTAATGTTGTCTGTTTTCCAAATGTTTTATTTTGTTCAGGCTCTGTTGTGGTGACCAGGGATTGGAAAATGACTGCAAAGAGGCTCTGCGGAACCTGGGGAGGTAAGAAACGTATTCTAAGAGGGGACTGAGGTGATGGCTGCAAAATTCTTTTTTTTTTTTTAATATGTATATATTTTTTAAAGACGAGGTTTCACCATGTTGGTCAGGCTGTTCTTGAACTCTTGACCTCAGGTGATCCACCCACCTTGGCCTCCAAAGTGCTTGGATTACAGGCGTGAGCCACCACGCCCGGCCGATGGCTGCAAAATTCATAATCTACTTAAATTATTCAATTCTACATTTGCGATTAGTGACTGTCATTACAAGTAACTTGTTAAATGAAATTTCTGGTTTCTGGCCGGGCGCGGTGGCTCACGCCTGTAATCCCAGCACTTTGGGAGGCCGAGACGGTTGGATCACGAGGTCAAGAGAGTGAGACCATCCTGGCCAACATGGAGAAACCCGGTCTCTATTAAAAATACAAAAATATTAGCCGGATGTGGTGGCACGCGCCTGGAGTCCCAGCTACAAGGGAGGCTGAAGCGGAGGAATCACTTGAACCAAAGAGAGGGAGGTTGCAGGGAGCCAGGATTGCGCCACTGCACTCCAGCCTCGTGAGAGAGCAAGAATCCGTTGAAAATCAATCAATCAAACAATCAATTCATCAACAAATGCGAGACAGCCTCTAAATCATTATATAGATAGTTAAGGAAATGAATAAATGCAAGCCTGCACACAAATACATAAGTATATAAATAAATGTAGCCAGCCTGGGTTTAAATAAATAAATGAGTAAATGTGAGCCTGCCTCTAAATAATTACATAGTTACACAGATAAATACATAAATCCAAGCCTGCCTCCAAATATATAAATAATTGCTACCTGCTTCTCCATAAGTACATAAGTAAATAAATAAATAAATGTAAGTCTGCCTCTAAATAAATCGATAGATAGATACATAAATCAATAAATAAATAGCCCCACTTGGAGACTCATGCTTTTAATCCCCCATCAACTGGAAGCCTGAGGAGGGTATATTACCTGAGGTCAGGACATCGAGACCAGTCTGGCCAAGATGGCGAAAGAAACCCTGTCTCTATTTAAAAAATAATAAGGTGAAAATAATTAATTAAAAAAAAAAAAAAAATATATATATATATATATGTATATACACAAATAAATAAATGCAAGATGGTCTGCCTGCCTCTAAGTAAACAAATAAATAAGTAAGTAAATAAATAAAGGCAGGGTGCAGTGGCTCACGCCTGTAATCCCAGCACTTTTGGAGGCCGAGACAGGCAGATGACGAGGTCAAGAGATCGAGACCATTCTGGCCAACATGGTGAAACCTCGTCTCTACTAAAAATAGAAAAATATTAGCCAGGAGTGGTGGCACGTGCCTGTGGTCCCAGCTACTCGGGAGGCTGAGGCAGAAGAATTGCTTGAACCCAGGAGGTGGAGGCTGCAGTGAGCCAAGACTGCACAACTGCACTCCAGCCTGGTGACAGAGAAGACTCCGTTTTAAATAAATAAGTAAATAAATAATAAATAAATGCGAGCCTGCATCTAAGTTAATAAATGCAAGCCTGCCTCTAAATCATTAAACAGATAGATAAGTAAATAAACAAATGCAAGGCTGCACACTAATACATATGTATATAAATAAAGGTTGCGAGCCTGGGTCTAAATAAATAAATGAGTAAATGTCAGGCTGCCTCTAAATAATTAGATAGCTAGATAGATAAATACATCAATCCAAGCCTGCCTCAAAATACACAAATAAAGTAAATAAATATAGAAATAACTAAATGCCACCTGCTTCTCCGTAAGTATGTCAGTAAATAAATAAATAAATGCAAGTTTGCCTCTAAATAAATCGATTCATACATAGATAAAGAAATCAATAAATAAATAGCCCTGCTTGGTGGCTCATGCTTTTAATCCCCCGCCCATTTGGAGCCTGAGCTGGGCATATCACCTAAGGTGAGGACATTGAGACCAGCCTGGCAAAGGTTCTCTTTAAAAAGAAAACCCTGTCTCTATTTAAAAAAAGTAGTAAGACAAAAATAATGAAATAAATAAATATAGATTTATATATATAAATAAATGCAAGACGGCATGCCTGCCACTAAGTAAATAAATAAGTAATTCAGTAAATAAATAAACAAAGGTGGGTGCAGTGGCTAAAGTCTGTAATCCCAGCACCTTGGGAAGCCAAGTCGGGCGGATCACCTGAGGTCGGGAGTTCAAGACCTGACTGACCAACATGGTGAAACCCTGTCTTCAAAAAACAATAAAAAAAAGAAAAAGAAAAAAAAGGAAATAAGTAAATAAATGCAAGAGTGCCTCTAAATCACTATAGTTAAGAAAATGAATAAATGTAAGCCTGCACACAAATACATAAGTATAAAAATAATGTTGTGAGCCTAAGTCTGAATAAAATAAATGAGTAAACGTGAGCCTGCCTCTAAATAATTAGATAGCTAGCTAGATAAATACATAAATCCAAGCCTGCCTCCAAATATAAAAATAAATAAATAAGTAAATTCGACCTGCTTCCCCATAAATACATCAGCAAACAAATAAATAATGCAAGTCTGCGTCTAAATAAATCAATTAATAGATAGATAAATAAATCCATAAATAAGCAGCCCCACTTGGTGGCTCATGTTTCTAATCCCCCACCCACTGGGAGCCTGAGCCGGCTATATCACCTGAGGTCAGGACATCGAGATCAGCCTGGCCAAGATGGTGAAAGAATCCCTATCTCTATTTAAAAAAACAATAAGGTGAAAATTATTAAATAAATAAATAAAAATATAAATACATAAATGCAAGACAGCCTGCCAGCCTCTAAGTAAATAAATCAGTAATTAGGCAAATAAATAAAGAAAGGCTGGGCGAGATGGCTCAGTCCTGTAATCCCAGCACTTTGGAAGGCCGAGATGGGCGGATCGCAAAGTCAAGAGATCGAGACCATCCTGGCCGACATGGTGAAACCCTGTCTCCACTAAAAATACAAAAATATTAGCCAGGCACGGTGGCACTCGCCTGCGATCCCAGATACTCTGGAGGCTGAGGAGGAAGAATCGCTTGAACTCAGGAGGCGGAGGTTGCAGTAAGCCAAAATTGGGCCAGTGCACTCCAGCCTGGTGACAGAGCAAGACTCCCTCTAAGATAAATAAACAAACAAACAAATTATAAATGAGTAAATAAATGCAAGACTGCCTCTAAATCATTATACAGACAGTTAAGAAAATGAATAAAAGCAAGCCTGCACACAAATACATAAGTATAAAAACAATATTGTGAGCCTGGGTCTAAATTAAGTAAATAAATAAATAAAGGCCGGGTGCAGCGGCTAAAGCCTGTAATCCCAGCACCTTGCTGGGTCACGAGGTCAAGAGATCAAGACCATCCTGGCCGACATGGTGAAACCCCATCTCTACTAAAAATACAAAAATATTAGCCAGGCGCGGTGGCACTCGCCTGTGGTCCCAGATACTCCGGAGGCTAAGGAGGAAGAATCGCTTGAACCCAGGAGGCGGAGGCTGCAGTAAGCCAAGATTGGGCCAGTGCACTCCAGCCTGGTGACAGAGCAAGACTCTGTCTAAAATAAATAAAGAAATTGGCCCGGCGCAGTGGCTCCCACCTGTAATCCAAACACTTTGGAGGCCAAGGCGGGCGGATCACCTGAGGTCCGGAGTTCAAGACCTGACTGACCAACATGGTGAAACCCCGTCTTTAAAAATAAGAAAAAGAAAAAAAGAAAATAAAAAGCAAATAAGTAAATAAACAAATAAGTAAATAAATGCAAGACTGCCTCTAAATCATTATAGTTAGGAAAATGAATAAATGCAAGCCTGCACACAAATACGTAAGTATAAAAATAATGTTGTGAGCCTGGGTCTAAATAAAATAAACGAGTAAACATGAGCCCGCCTCTAAATAATTAGATAGCTAGACAGATAAATACATAAATCTGAGCCTGCCTCCAAATATATAATTAGCCCCGCTTCTCCATAAGTACATCAGCAAATAAATAAATAAATGCAAGTCTGCCTCTAAGTAAATCAATTAATTGATAGATAAATAAATCCATAAATAAGCAGCCCCACTTGGTGTCTCCTGTTTCTAATCCCTCGCCCATTGGGAGCCTGAGCTGGCTATATCACCGGAGGTCATGACATCGAGACCAGCCTGGCCAAGATGGTGAAAGAAACCCTGTCTCTATTTAAAATATAATAAGGTGAAAATAATTAAATAAATAAACACATATATATATACACACACATATATATATAAATGTCAGATGGCCTGCCTACCTCTAAGTAAATAAATAAATAAGTAAGTAAATAAAGAAAAGTAAGTAAGTAAAGAAAGGCCGGGTGTGGTGGCTCATGCCTGTAATCCCAGCACTTTGAGGGGCCGAGACAGGCAGATCACGAGGTCAAGAGGTCAAGACCATTCTGGCCAACATGGTGAAACCTCGTCCCTACTAAAAATACAAAATTATTAGCCAGGCCTGTTGGCACACACCTGTGGTCCCAGCTACTCGGGAGGCTGAGGCGGAAGAATCGCTTGAACCCAGGAGGCGGAAGTTGCAGTGAGCCAAGATTGCACAAAAGCACTCCAGCCTGGTGACACAGCAAGACTCTGTCTAAAATCAATCAATCAATCAATCAATCAATCAATCAGAGCCTGCATCTATGTAAATAAATGCAAGCCTGCCTCTAAATCATTATACAGATAGGTAAGTAAATGAATAAATGCAAGGCTGCACACTAATACGTAAGTATATAAATAAATGTTGCAAGCCTGGGTCTAAACAAATAAATGAGTAAATGTGAGCCTGACTCTAAATAATTAGATAGCTAGATAGATAAATACAGAAATCCAAGCCTGCCTCCAAATATATACATAATTAAATGCCACCTGCTTCTTCATAAGTATGTCAATAAATAAATGCAAGTCTGCCTCTAAATATAACAATTAATAGATAGATACATAAATCAATAAATAAATAGCCCCCCTTGGGGGCTCATGCTTTTAATCCCCCACCAATTGGGAGCCTGAGCCGGGTATATCACCTGAGGTCAGTACATCGATACCAGCCTGGCCAAGATGGTGAAAGAAACCCTGTCTCTATTTTAAAAACAATAAGGTGAAAATAATTAAATAAATATATATATATATATAAATAAATAAATGCAAGATGGCCTGCCTGCTTGTAAGTAAATAAATAAGTAAGTAAGTAAATAAAGGCTGGGCTCAGTGGTTCCCGCCTGTAATCCCATCACTTTGGGAGGCCAAGACAGGCGGATCACAAGGTCAAGAGATTGAGACCATTCTGGTCAACATGGTGAAACGTCGTCTCTACTAAAAATACAAAAATACTAGCCAGGCATGGTGGCAAACACCTGTGGTCTCAACTGCTCGGGAGGCTGAGGCGGAAGTATCGCTTGAACCCAGGAGGCAGACGTTGCAGTGAGCCAAGATTGCACAACTGCACTCCAGCCTGGTGACAGAGCAAGACTCCGTCTAAAACAAATCAATCAATCAATAAATAAATCCGAGCCTGCATCTAAGTAAATCAATGCAAGTCAGTCTCTAAATCATTATATCGATAGATAAGTAAATAAATAAATGCAAGGCTGCACACTAATACATAAGTATATAAATAAATGTTGCGAGCCTGGGTCTAAATAAATAAATGAGTAAATGTCAGGCTGTCTCTAAATAATTAGATAGCTAGATAAATACATCATTCCAAGCCTGCTTCAAAATATATAAATAAATAAATAAGTAAATAAATATAGAAATAACTAAATGCAATCTGCTTCTCCATAATACGTCAGTAAATAAATAAATAAATGCAAGCTTGCCTTTAAATAAATTGATTGGTAGACAGATAAATAAATCAATAAATAAATAGCCCCGCTTGATGGCTCATGATTTTAATCCCCTGCCCATTTGGAGCCTGAGCCAGGTACATCACCTGAGGTCAGGACATAGAGACCAACCTGGCCAAGATGGTGAAAGGAACCCCGTCTCTATTTAAGAAAATAGTAAGGTGAAAATGATTAAATAAATAAATATAGATTTATATAAATTAATAAATGCAACACGGCCTGCCTGCCAACTAAGTAAATAAATAAATAAATAAAGGCCGGGTGCAGTGGCTAAAACCTGTAATCCCAGCACCTTGAGAGGCTAAGATGCGCAGATCACGAGGTCAAGAGATCGAGACCATCCTGGCCGACATGGTGAAACCCCATCTCTACTAAAAATACAAAAATGTTAGCCAGGCACAGTGGCACTCGCCTGTGCTCCCAGATACTCCAGAGGTTGAGGAAGAAGAATCGCTTGAACCCAGAGGGTGGAGGTCACAATAAGCCAAGACTGGGCCAGTGCACTCCAGCCTGGTGACAGAGCAAGACTCCCTCCAAAATAAATAAATAAGTAAGTAAATACATGCGAGACTGCCTCTAAAGTATTATACAGATAGTTAAGAAAATGAATAAATGCAAGCCTGCACACAAACACGTAAGTATAAAAATCATGTTGTGAGCCTGGGTCTAAATAAAACAAATGAGTAAATGTGAGCCTGCCTCTAAATAATTAGATAGCTAGATAGATAAATACATAAATCCAAGCCTGCCTCCAAATATATAAATAAATAAATAAATAAGTAAATTCGACCTGCTTCTCCATAAGTACATCAGCAAATAAATAAATAAATAAATGCAAGTCTCCCTCTAAATAGATCGATTAATAGATAGGTAAATAAATCAGTAACTAAGCAACCCCTCTGGTGGCTCATGTTTTTAATGCCCCGCCCATTGGGAGCCTGAGCCGGCTATATTACCTGAGGTCAGGACATCAAGACCAGCCTGGCCAAGATGGTGAAAGAATCCCTGTCTCTATTTAAAAAAATAATAAGATGAAAATAATTAAATAAATAAATAAAAATATAAATAAATAAAAGCAAGCCGGCCTTCCTGCCTCTAAGGAAATAAATCAATAATTATGTAAATAAATAAATAAAGGCCGGGCGAGATGGCTCAGTCCTGTAATCCCAGCACTTTGGGAGGCCGAGATGGTTGGATCACGAGGTCAAGAGATTGAGACCATTCTGTCCAACATGGAGAAACCCAGTCTAAAAATACAAAAATATTAGCTGGGTGTGGTGGCACGCACCTGGGTTCCCAGCTACAAGGGAGGCCGAGGCGGAAGAATCGCTTGAACCGCTTTGGAGGAGGTTGCAGTGAGCCAGGATTGTGCCACTGCACTCCAGTCTGGTGAGAGCAAGAATCTGTCTAAAATTAATCAATCAATCAATCAATCCATCAAGAAATGCGAGACAGCCTCTAAATCATTATATACATAGTTAAGAAAATGAATAAATGCAAGCCTGCATAAATCCAAGCCTGTCTCAAAATATACAAATAAATAAGTAAATAAATATAAATACAAACGTTAGCCAGGCATGGTGGCATGGCCCTGTAATCCCAGCTACTGAGGAGGCTGAGACAGGAGAATCACTTGAACCTGGGAGGCAGTGGTTGCAGTAAGCCGAGATTGTGCCACCAGTTTCCAGCGTCGGCAAAATAGCAAGACTCCATCTCAAAAAAACCCCAAACTTATCCGGAACCTCTGTCTCTATTTCTAATAAATTGCTTTTCTGAAAAAAAAAAAAAAAGTCACAAAATCAACTGGTCCTATCATACCTTACGTCTGCCTTCATTTTCCTGGTACAAAGAAAACATTGTTAAAGCCCAACAATAAATTAGAAAACTGCTGAATAGTAAAAAATAAATGAAAAGGCACTAAAGAAGATGGCTGATCATTAGCAGCTCAGGCTCGTAGCTCCCAGTGAAAGCACAGAGAACGAGAGGACGCCACACTTTCAGACGAGTTTTTGTTGCTCATGGACCAAGAGATTCCCAGCAGAGGAGCCCCACGGGTAGCCAGGGCGACTCTTGTGGCCGGCGCGGCGGTTTTGCTCACACCTCAGCGCAGTAGTTCTTGGTGTAGAGTCCGGAGATTCCCGGGCAGAAAAGCACCATCAATCTTAACACCGCTGTTTTGGCCGGCGCAGTGGATTGCTTAGATTTTGGCGCTGGAAATCAACAAGTTGGACGTCCACTCAGAGACCTAGTTAGAAAGTCGGTAATTACAAAGACGACAGAGGGATAAATACATAATGAAGGGAAGAAATCAGCCTAAAAAGGCAGAGAATACTCAAAATCAGAATGCCTCTCCCTCTACAGGGGATCACAATTCCTCATCAGTTAATGGAACAAGGATTAATGGAGAACGAGTGTGTTCCAATAACAGAAGCAGGTTTCAAAAGGTGCGTGATAAGAAACTTCTGTGAATTAAAAGAACTTGTTCTAACCCAATGCAAAGAAACTAAGAACCTTGAAAGAAGATTTGATGAAATGTTAACGAGAATGGACAATTTAGAGAGGAATATAAGTGAATTGATGGAGCTGAAAAACACAACACGAGAACTTCACGAAGTATGCACAAGTTTAAACAGTCGAATTGATCAAGCAGAAGAAAGGATATCAGATGTCGAGGACCAGCTTAGTGAAATGAAACGAGAAGACAAGAATGGAGAAAAAAGGATAAAAAGGAATGAGCAAAGTCTCCAGGAAATATGGGACTATGTGAAAAGACCTAATTTACGTTTGATAGGAGTACCTGAATGTGATGAAGAGAATGAATCCAAGTTGGAAAATACTCTTCAGGATATCATTCAGGAAAACTTTTCCAACCTAGCAAGGCAGGGTAATATTCAACTTATTCAATTTTCATCTTATTATTTTTTTAAATAGAGACAGGGATTCTTTCACCATCTTGGCCAGGCTGGTCTTGATGTCCTGACCTCAGGTAATATAGCCGGCTCAGGCTCCCAATGGGCGGGGCATTAAAAACATGAGCCACCAGAGGGGTTGCTTAGTTATTGATTTATTTATCTAATATTCAACGCCAGGTAATACAGAGACCACCACAAAGATATTCTTCAAGAAGACCAACCCCAAGGCACATAATCGCCAGATTTATTAGGGTTGAAATGAAGGAGAAAATACTAAGGGCAGCCAGAGAGAAAGGTCAGGTTACCCACAAAGGGAAACCTATCAGACTTACAGCAGATCTCTCAGCAGAAATCCCACAAGCCAGAAAAGAGTGGGGGCCAATATTTAACATCCTTAAAGAAAAGAACTTTCAACCCAGAATTTCATATCCAGCCAAACTAAGCTTTACAAACGAAGGAAAAATTAAATCTTTTGCAAACAAACAGGCACTTAGAGACTTCGCCACCACCAGGCCTGCTTTACAAGAGCTTCTGAAAGAAGCACTATATATAAAGGAACAACCAATATCAGCCTTTCCAAAAATATATCAAAAAGCAAAGAGCATTAATACAATGAAAAGTTTACACCAACTAATGGGCAACATACAGCTAGCATCAAATGGCAGTATTAAACTTACATAAATTCTAATTGGATAAAAAGCCAAAACCCATGGGTATGCTGCATCCAGACCCATCTCACATGCAACGATACACAAAGACTCAAAACAAAGAGGAGGAGGAAGATTTACCAACCAAACAAGAGAGTAAAAATAAACAAATAAATAAAATGCAAGAGATGCAATTCTCGCCTCTGATAAAGTAGACTTTAAAGCAACAAAGATCAAAAGAGGCAAAGAAGGACATTACATAATGGCAAAAGGATCAATGTAACAAGAAGAGCTAACAATTCTATAGATCAACAAGACAGAAAATTAACAAGGACATCCAGGACTTGAACTCAGACCCGGAACAAGTAAACTTCATAAACATTTACAGAACTCTCCACTTCAAATACACAAAATATACATTACCACCTCACACCTATTCCAAAAGTGACTACATAATTGGAAGTAAATCACTCCTCAGTAATCACATAGCATTTCATAGGTTTAAATGAAATATTGGTTGGCTGCTTGTTTGTTATTTTCTTCCCTTATTCCTTCCTGTCTACATCATTAAGTATAATTATTGGTATAAAAGAGGTTTTCAATACCCATTACTAAACTGCATTCTAGCCTGGGCAAGAAAGCAATACTCCCATTCTCTCTCTCTCTTTCTCTTCCTTTTTCTTCCTCTTCTTCATTCTTTTTTTCTTTCTTCAAAAAAAAAAAAAAGAAAAAGAAAAAGAAACATGGCCCTGTCAACACTTTAATTTGAGCCATGTTAGACCTAATTTCAGACTTCTGATCTCTAGAACTATAAAATCATAAGTCTGTGTTTTTTTAGCCACTGTTTGTGATAATTTGTTAGAGAAGCAACAGGAAACTAACACATTCCTGCTGCATCCTTGATCTGGATTTCTTCTTCCTTCTACTCCATCTATCCAAAATCCACCCAGGCTTAATACAATCTTTAGGTGTATTGGGTGCTTATCATATGCAAAACATCTGGCTAGATACCAGTAGATAAAGAATGCAAGATACAAAGATGAACAAGAGACCTGCTCCCAACTTCAAAAGAGCTCCAAGTCTGGGGCAAGGGAGGCAAAAAAAAAAAAGGTGCTAAAATAGAAGGCAAAATGAGGAAAAGAAATGAAAGGAATATAAAATGATCCAGAGAGGTATCATATATATGAACAAAAATCAAGAGGTAGAACAAAATGTATTCATCATGATGGCTCTCGGTGGTCTCAGGGTGATATTAGCCATCCGAATTAATATATTTTCTTCAATGATATTAAATAAATATCAGTGCCCTTTATAGCCCGACTTTTTTTTTTTTTTTTTTAGGAGACGGAGTTTCGCTCTTGTTACCCAGGCTGGAGTGCAATGGCGCGATCTCGGCTCACCGCAACCTCCACCTCCTGGGTTAAGGCAATTCTCCTGCCTCAGCCTCCTGAGTAGCTGGGATTACAGGCACGCGCCACCATGCCCAGCTAATTTTTTGTATTTTCAGTAGAGACGGGGTTTCGCCGTGTTGACCAAGATGGTCTCGATCTCTTGACCTCGTGATCCACCCGCCTCGGCCTCCCAAAGTGCTGGGATTACAGGCGTGAGCCACCGCGCCCGGCTTTTTTTTTTTTTTTTTGGAGACAGACAGTCTCTCTGTCACCAGGCTGGAGCGCAGTGGCGCGATCTTGTCTCACTGCAACCTCCGCCTCCTGGGTTCAAGTGATTCTCTTGCCTCAGCCTTCCAAGTAGCTGGGACTACCTGCGCACACTACCATGCCCTGCGAATTTTTGTATTTTCGGTAGAGATAGGGTGTAGCCTTACTTTTATAATAGAACAGCCTTTAATAGGACATGGATCACAAAAGGAAAGGAACACACATTGAGTGCTGACTATATGCAAGGCATTGTTTTAGACACCAAAGCGCTGTTCTCATTTAATCTCTGCAATCACTGTGTGAAACAGGCACTATTCCTGACTTAAGATTTTGACACTGAGGCTCAGAGCAATCCATAAAACAAATGACGACATGGGTAGCCCCAGTAATTGTCCCTGTTTTTTATCCCCTGTTCAGTATCATAAGCATCTACACTTCAGGAATAAAAAAAGGCATAAAAAGAACACAATAGTTAAACAAATAAAAATTTCAACAAAGAATAAAAGGAAAAAATAGCCATTCTCTTACCTCTCTGGATGGGCATGGAACTTCACCAGACTGCTAGAGAGCTGTCTCTTTGCCTCTAAGTCCTCACTGAGCTGACTCTGTTCATCTACTAGTCCTTCTAGCATCAGCAGCAACTGAGGAAAGAAGAGAGAAGAAGCAATACACAAATGGCACAGTGAGACATGAAGCCACAGTTCATCCTGAGAAACAAGAAAATGCATTAGCATGTACTATGACTTAAAAAGCCCGCTATCTTAGTTTTAAGTTTTTGATAGTATTTTATAGTTTTCCCAAGAAGCAAGAAAATGCATTAGCATGTACTATGACTTAAAAAGTCCGCTATCTTAGTACTTAAGCTTTTGATAGTTTTGTATAGTTTTCAAATCAATGTCATATTCACTATCTTTTTAATCTTTAAAACCCTGTAAGGTGGAATTCAAACATGGGAGCAAAAAGAAGAAAAAGGAGAGAGAACCTGGAAGCTCAGGAAAGCAGCTAAGAGAAAGGAGTAAGAGGGAAACGGGACAGGCAAGAGGGAAACATATATAATAGGAGTTATCAGTATTCTTCATTCATTCAATAAATATTTATTGAGCACCTTCTATGGGAAAGACTCTGTTCCAGATTCTAAGGGAAAGCCTACTATCTAGTGGAGGAAAAAAACATTCATTAATCATAGACGTGTGCCATTGTGAGTGTAATAGTGCTATAAAGATAACAAGCTATGACAATGTATAACCAACAGAGAGCTGTTTAAAGTAGAGCTGAAAGCCTGAGTAGTTAGTGAGAGAGATGCTAATGGAGACAGGGAGTACAGGCAAATAAGTCTGTTGGAAAAGAAAGGTTAAACGGGGCTGTAGCTATAAAGTTGGGGCAAAGGCAGGGGTTTCTTTCTCTTTTTTTAGACTGGGAGAGATGTGAACATGGTTAAATGCAGATAGAGGAGAAAGATTCAGTTGAGAGGGAGATGACTTAGGTATGAGTGTGAGGGATAACTATTGCTATGTGTCCAAAAGAACTGCTGCTCTTTACAGAACCACACGTCAGAAAGAGGCATCTATAGCTGCTACCGATCAAAGTAGGAAACTTTAGAGCAGTTTCCCGATGAAATACCATTTATGAAAAACCAATACCATGGTTTATTTCACAGTAGAAAAACAAGGTTTGTGCCGGGTGTGGTGGTATGCACCTGCAGCTCCAGCTACTCAGGAGGCTGAGGCAGGAAGATGCCTTGAGCCCCAGAGTTTGAGGCTGCAGTGAGCCATGGTCGTACCACTGCACTCGAGCTTGGGTGACACAGTGAGACTCCGTGTGTGTGTGTGTGTGTGTGTGTGTGTGCGCGCGCGTAGAGAGAGAGAGACATTGAGAGTGAGAGTGTGAGAGTGAGAGAGTGAGAGTGAGAGAGTGAGAGAGAGAGAGAGAGAGTGAGAGTCTATATTCCAGTGACTTACCTGTTGTCTTTGGTTTCCTCAAATTTCTTGACCTAGGATTCTACTGAAGCAACTGTTTCCCAAAGAAGTAATACTTTCTGGGTCAGGCGTTCCACAGCTGATATGTCTTCAGGATAACCAGTTGTATTTGCAGGTCCTAGAAGTCAAAAAGTAAGTGTAAACATGAAAATAGTAATAAAAGTATTATTCAGTTGACAAGCAGAGAACAAATGTTCTTGAGACAGTCCGCCTATACTTTCAAGTGGGATATTGATAAGCACTGGGCAAGGGATTCAATGTGTGCATAGTGTCTGAAGATGCCCTACAGGTAATCTGAGATGTGAACATTTCCAATGATCTGTAAAAAGTTTTGAAGGACCTTTATGAGGTCTTCATTAATCTGTATTTTCCTGGTGAGAGGCTCCATATCAGCAGCCTGCACCTGCGGCTCCTCTTCCGCACTTGCGGCTCCTCTGCACCTGCGGCTCTTCTTCCGCACCTGTGGCTCCTCTTCCCGAACCTGCGGCTCCTCTTCCGCACCTGCGGCTCTTCCTCTTGCACCTGTGGCTCTTCTTCCACACCTGCGGCTCTTCTTCCTGCACCTGCGGCTCTTCTTCCCGTACCTGCGGCTCTTCTTCCCGCACCTGCAGCTCTTCTTCTTGCACAGCCATCATGGACTGTAGAGGAGAAAGTTCCAAATGTAAATAGAGGAAACAATATCTGCCATGTTTATATTTTAACACGGAGGCAAATGCTTTTGCATATCATATCACTATCAGCCAGTAATGCAAGAGAAAACGAAACAAGAATAGGGCTCTGCAAGGGCTGTTCCAGAGCCCTTGCAACTTGAAGAAGATAATGAAGGGCATTTCATGCAGGTAAGAAGTGTCTCCTCAGTGTTACCAACCCAATTTCTGAAAGAAAAAAGATGGTAAAATACTTAACTCCCAGCCACGTGTGGTGGCTCACGCATGTAATTCCAGCACTTTGGGAGGCTAAGGTGGGTGGATCACCTGAGGTTGAGAGCTCGAGACCAGCCTGACCAACATGGAAAAACTCTGTCTCTACTAAAAATAAAAAATTAGCTGGGCATGGTGGTGCATGCCTATAGTCCCAGCAACTCGAAAGCCTGAAGCACAAGAATCACTTGAACCCTAGAGCTAGAAGTTGCAGTGAGCTGAGACTGCACATAGCACTCCAGCATGGTGGCTCACACCTGTAATCCCAACACTCTGGGAGGCCGAGGCGGGCAGATCAACTGAGGTTGGGAGTTCAAGACCAGCCTGACCAACATGGAGAAACTCCATCTCTACTAAAAATACAAAATTACCTTGGCATGGTGGTGCATGTCTGTAATCCCAGCCACTCGGGAGGCTGAGACAGGAGAATTGCTTGAACCCAGGAGGCAGAGGTTGCAGTGAGCCGAGGTCGCGCCACTGCACTCCAGCCTGGTGCCTGGTGACGGAGTGAGACTCTGTCTCAAAAAAAAAAAAAAATAAATAAATAAATAAATAAATAAACTTATCTCGGCATAACATTATCTTCAAATTCATCATCTGCATTTCTAATAGGAGATTTTCTTTTAGCTCTTTCGCTTGTGCTCACCAGACAAGGTTTGATAGCAACTATTTGTCACCAGCACAGATGAACCAATTCAAGGAGAGCAATAAACAGGACTATTAAGTTCCCCCAAAGAAAGTCCTTAGAATAAAATATCTCCTCTGGTTGCCACAAGAGTAAGACAATGGTCCATTATATAAAATTCCAATCTAATAAATGATTAAATTTAATGTTGTCTGTTTTCCAAATGTTTTATTTTGTTCAGGCTCTGTTGTGGTGACCAGGGATTGGAAAATGACTGCAAAGAGGCTCTGCGGAACCTGGGGAGGTAAGAAACGTATTCTAAGAGGGGACTGAGGTGATGGCTGCAAAATTCTTTTTTTTTTTTTAATATGTATATATTTTTTAAAGACGAGGTTTCACCATGTTGGTCAGGCTGTTCTTGAACTCTTGACCTCAGGTGATCCACCCACCTTGGCCTCCAAAGTGCTTGGATTACAGGCGTGAGCCACCACGCCCGGCCGATGGCTGCAAAATTCATAATCTACTTAAATTATTCAATTCTACATTTGCGATTAGTGACTGTCATTACAAGTAACTTGTTAAATGAAATTTCTGGTTTCTGGCCGGGCGCGGTGGCTCACGCCTGTAATCCCAGCACTTTGGGAGGCCGAGACGGTTGGATCACGAGGTCAAGAGAGTGAGACCATCCTGGCCAACATGGAGAAACCCGGTCTCTATTAAAAATACAAAAATATTAGCCGGATGTGGTGGCACGCGCCTGGAGTCCCAGCTACAAGGGAGGCTGAAGCGGAGGAATCACTTGAACCAAAGAGAGGGAGGTTGCAGGGAGCCAGGATTGCGCCACTGCACTCCAGCCTCGTGAGAGAGCAAGAATCCGTTGAAAATCAATCAATCAAACAATCAATTCATCAACAAATGCGAGACAGCCTCTAAATCATTATATAGATAGTTAAGGAAATGAATAAATGCAAGCCTGCACACAAATACATAAGTATATAAATAAATGTAGCCAGCCTGGGTTTAAATAAATAAATGAGTAAATGTGAGCCTGCCTCTAAATAATTACATAGTTACACAGATAAATACATAAATCCAAGCCTGCCTCCAAATATATAAATAATTGCTACCTGCTTCTCCATAAGTACATAAGTAAATAAATAAATAAATGTAAGTCTGCCTCTAAATAAATCGATAGATAGATACATAAATCAATAAATAAATAGCCCCACTTGGAGACTCATGCTTTTAATCCCCCATCAACTGGAAGCCTGAGGAGGGTATATTACCTGAGGTCAGGACATCGAGACCAGTCTGGCCAAGATGGCGAAAGAAACCCTGTCTCTATTTAAAAAATAATAAGGTGAAAATAATTAATTAAAAAAAAAAAAATATATATATATATATATATATGTATATACACAAATAAATAAATGCAAGATGGTCTGCCTGCCTCTAAGTAAACAAATAAATAAGTAAGTAAATAAATAAAGGCAGGGTGCAGTGGCTCACGCCTGTAATCCCAGCACTTTTGGAGGCCGAGACAGGCAGATGACGAGGTCAAGAGATCGAGACCATTCTGGCCAACATGGTGAAACCTCGTCTCTACTAAAAATAGAAAAATATTAGCCAGGAGTGGTGGCACGTGCCTGTGGTCCCAGCTACTCGGGAGGCTGAGGCAGAAGAATTGCTTGAACCCAGGAGGTGGAGGCTGCAGTGAGCCAAGACTGCACAACTGCACTCCAGCCTGGTGACAGAGAAGACTCCGTTTTAAATAAATAAGTAAATAAATAATAAATAAATGCGAGCCTGCATCTAAGTTAATAAATGCAAGCCTGCCTCTAAATCATTAAACAGATAGATAAGTAAATAAACAAATGCAAGGCTGCACACTAATACATATGTATATAAATAAAGGTTGCGAGCCTGGGTCTAAATAAATAAATGAGTAAATGTCAGGCTGCCTCTAAATAATTAGATAGCTAGATAGATAAATACATCAATCCAAGCCTGCCTCAAAATACACAAATAAAGTAAATAAATATAGAAATAACTAAATGCCACCTGCTTCTCCGTAAGTATGTCAGTAAATAAATAAATAAATGCAAGTTTGCCTCTAAATAAATCGATTCATACATAGATAAAGAAATCAATAAATAAATAGCCCTGCTTGGTGGCTCATGCTTTTAATCCCCCGCCCATTTGGAGCCTGAGCTGGGCATATCACCTAAGGTGAGGACATTGAGACCAGCCTGGCAAAGGTTCTCTTTAAAAAGAAAACCCTGTCTCTATTTAAAAAAAGTAGTAAGACAAAAATAATGAAATAAATAAATATAGATTTATATATATAAATAAATGCAAGACGGCATGCCTGCCACTAAGTAAATAAATAAGTAATTCAGTAAATAAATAAACAAAGGTGGGTGCAGTGGCTAAAGTCTGTAATCCCAGCACCTTGGGAAGCCAAGTCGGGCGGATCACCTGAGGTCGGGAGTTCAAGACCTGACTGACCAACATGGTGAAACCCTGTCTTCAAAAAACAATAAAAAAAAGAAAAAGAAAAAAAAGGAAATAAGTAAATAAATGCAAGAGTGCCTCTAAATCACTATAGTTAAGAAAATGAATAAATGTAAGCCTGCACACAAATACATAAGTATAAAAATAATGTTGTGAGCCTAAGTCTGAATAAAATAAATGAGTAAACGTGAGCCTGCCTCTAAATAATTAGATAGCTAGCTAGATAAATACATAAATCCAAGCCTGCCTCCAAATATAAAAATAAATAAATAAGTAAATTCGACCTGCTTCCCCATAAATACATCAGCAAACAAATAAATAATGCAAGTCTGCGTCTAAATAAATCAATTAATAGATAGATAAATAAATCCATAAATAAGCAGCCCCACTTGGTGGCTCATGTTTCTAATCCCCCACCCACTGGGAGCCTGAGCCGGCTATATCACCTGAGGTCAGGACATCGAGATCAGCCTGGCCAAGATGGTGAAAGAATCCCTATCTCTATTTAAAAAAACAATAAGGTGAAAATTATTAAATAAATAAATAAAAATATAAATACATAAATGCAAGACAGCCTGCCAGCCTCTAAGTAAATAAATCAGTAATTAGGCAAATAAATAAAGAAAGGCTGGGCGAGATGGCTCAGTCCTGTAATCCCAGCACTTTGGAAGGCCGAGATGGGCGGATCGCAAAGTCAAGAGATCGAGACCATCCTGGCCGACATGGTGAAACCCTGTCTCCACTAAAAATACAAAAATATTAGCCAGGCACGGTGGCACTCGCCTGCGATCCCAGATACTCTGGAGGCTGAGGAGGAAGAATCGCTTGAACTCAGGAGGCGGAGGTTGCAGTAAGCCAAAATTGGGCCAGTGCACTCCAGCCTGGTGACAGAGCAAGACTCCCTCTAAGATAAATAAACAAACAAACAAATTATAAATGAGTAAATAAATGCAAGACTGCCTCTAAATCATTATACAGACAGTTAAGAAAATGAATAAAAGCAAGCCTGCACACAAATACATAAGTATAAAAACAATATTGTGAGCCTGGGTCTAAATTAAGTAAATAAATAAATAAAGGCCGGGTGCAGCGGCTAAAGCCTGTAATCCCAGCACCTTGCTGGGTCACGAGGTCAAGAGATCAAGACCATCCTGGCCGACATGGTGAAACCCCATCTCTACTAAAAATACAAAAATATTAGCCAGGCGCGGTGGCACTCGCCTGTGGTCCCAGATACTCCGGAGGCTAAGGAGGAAGAATCGCTTGAACCCAGGAGGCGGAGGCTGCAGTAAGCCAAGATTGGGCCAGTGCACTCCAGCCTGGTGACAGAGCAAGACTCTGTCTAAAATAAATAAAGAAATTGGCCCGGCGCAGTGGCTCCCACCTGTAATCCAAACACTTTGGAGGCCAAGGCGGGCGGATCACCTGAGGTCCGGAGTTCAAGACCTGACTGACCAACATGGTGAAACCCCGTCTTTAAAAATAAGAAAAAGAAAAAAAGAAAATAAAAAGCAAATAAGTAAATAAACAAATAAGTAAATAAATGCAAGACTGCCTCTAAATCATTATAGTTAGGAAAATGAATAAATGCAAGCCTGCACACAAATACGTAAGTATAAAAATAATGTTGTGAGCCTGGGTCTAAATAAAATAAACGAGTAAACATGAGCCCGCCTCTAAATAATTAGATAGCTAGACAGATAAATACATAAATCTGAGCCTGCCTCCAAATATATAATTAGCCCCGCTTCTCCATAAGTACATCAGCAAATAAATAAATAAATGCAAGTCTGCCTCTAAGTAAATCAATTAATTGATAGATAAATAAATCCATAAATAAGCAGCCCCACTTGGTGTCTCCTGTTTCTAATCCCTCGCCCATTGGGAGCCTGAGCTGGCTATATCACCGGAGGTCATGACATCGAGACCAGCCTGGCCAAGATGGTGAAAGAAACCCTGTCTCTATTTAAAATATAATAAGGTGAAAATAATTAAATAAATAAACACATATATATATACACACACATATATATATAAATGTCAGATGGCCTGCCTACCTCTAAGTAAATAAATAAATAAGTAAGTAAATAAAGAAAAGTAAGTAAGTAAAGAAAGGCCGGGTGTGGTGGCTCATGCCTGTAATCCCAGCACTTTGAGGGGCCGAGACAGGCAGATCACGAGGTCAAGAGGTCAAGACCATTCTGGCCAACATGGTGAAACCTCGTCCCTACTAAAAATACAAAATTATTAGCCAGGCCTGTTGGCACACACCTGTGGTCCCAGCTACTCGGGAGGCTGAGGCGGAAGAATCGCTTGAACCCAGGAGGCGGAAGTTGCAGTGAGCCAAGATTGCACAAAAGCACTCCAGCCTGGTGACACAGCAAGACTCTGTCTAAAATCAATCAATCAATCAATCAATCAATCAATCAGAGCCTGCATCTATGTAAATAAATGCAAGCCTGCCTCTAAATCATTATACAGATAGGTAAGTAAATGAATAAATGCAAGGCTGCACACTAATACGTAAGTATATAAATAAATGTTGCAAGCCTGGGTCTAAACAAATAAATGAGTAAATGTGAGCCTGACTCTAAATAATTAGATAGCTAGATAGATAAATACAGAAATCCAAGCCTGCCTCCAAATATATACATAATTAAATGCCACCTGCTTCTTCATAAGTATGTCAATAAATAAATGCAAGTCTGCCTCTAAATATAACAATTAATAGATAGATACATAAATCAATAAATAAATAGCCCCCCTTGGGGGCTCATGCTTTTAATCCCCCACCAATTGGGAGCCTGAGCCGGGTATATCACCTGAGGTCAGTACATCGATACCAGCCTGGCCAAGATGGTGAAAGAAACCCTGTCTCTATTTTAAAAACAATAAGGTGAAAATAATTAAATAAATATATATATATATATAAATAAATAAATGCAAGATGGCCTGCCTGCTTGTAAGTAAATAAATAAGTAAGTAAGTAAATAAAGGCTGGGCTCAGTGGTTCCCGCCTGTAATCCCATCACTTTGGGAGGCCAAGACAGGCGGATCACAAGGTCAAGAGATTGAGACCATTCTGGTCAACATGGTGAAACGTCGTCTCTACTAAAAATACAAAAATACTAGCCAGGCATGGTGGCAAACACCTGTGGTCTCAACTGCTCGGGAGGCTGAGGCGGAAGTATCGCTTGAACCCAGGAGGCAGACGTTGCAGTGAGCCAAGATTGCACAACTGCACTCCAGCCTGGTGACAGAGCAAGACTCCGTCTAAAACAAATCAATCAATCAATAAATAAATCCGAGCCTGCATCTAAGTAAATCAATGCAAGTCAGTCTCTAAATCATTATATCGATAGATAAGTAAATAAATAAATGCAAGGCTGCACACTAATACATAAGTATATAAATAAATGTTGCGAGCCTGGGTCTAAATAAATAAATGAGTAAATGTCAGGCTGTCTCTAAATAATTAGATAGCTAGATAAATACATCATTCCAAGCCTGCTTCAAAATATATAAATAAATAAATAAGTAAATAAATATAGAAATAACTAAATGCAATCTGCTTCTCCATAATACGTCAGTAAATAAATAAATAAATGCAAGCTTGCCTTTAAATAAATTGATTGGTAGACAGATAAATAAATCAATAAATAAATAGCCCCGCTTGATGGCTCATGATTTTAATCCCCTGCCCATTTGGAGCCTGAGCCAGGTACATCACCTGAGGTCAGGACATAGAGACCAACCTGGCCAAGATGGTGAAAGGAACCCCGTCTCTATTTAAGAAAATAGTAAGGTGAAAATGATTAAATAAATAAATATAGATTTATATAAATTAATAAATGCAACACGGCCTGCCTGCCAACTAAGTAAATAAATAAATAAATAAAGGCCGGGTGCAGTGGCTAAAACCTGTAATCCCAGCACCTTGAGAGGCTAAGATGCGCAGATCACGAGGTCAAGAGATCGAGACCATCCTGGCCGACATGGTGAAACCCCATCTCTACTAAAAATACAAAAATGTTAGCCAGGCACAGTGGCACTCGCCTGTGCTCCCAGATACTCCAGAGGTTGAGGAAGAAGAATCGCTTGAACCCAGAGGGTGGAGGTCACAATAAGCCAAGACTGGGCCAGTGCACTCCAGCCTGGTGACAGAGCAAGACTCCCTCCAAAATAAATAAATAAGTAAGTAAATACATGCGAGACTGCCTCTAAAGTATTATACAGATAGTTAAGAAAATGAATAAATGCAAGCCTGCACACAAACACGTAAGTATAAAAATCATGTTGTGAGCCTGGGTCTAAATAAAACAAATGAGTAAATGTGAGCCTGCCTCTAAATAATTAGATAGCTAGATAGATAAATACATAAATCCAAGCCTGCCTCCAAATATATAAATAAATAAATAAATAAGTAAATTCGACCTGCTTCTCCATAAGTACATCAGCAAATAAATAAATAAATAAATGCAAGTCTCCCTCTAAATAGATCGATTAATAGATAGGTAAATAAATCAGTAACTAAGCAACCCCTCTGGTGGCTCATGTTTTTAATGCCCCGCCCATTGGGAGCCTGAGCCGGCTATATTACCTGAGGTCAGGACATCAAGACCAGCCTGGCCAAGATGGTGAAAGAATCCCTGTCTCTATTTAAAAAAATAATAAGATGAAAATAATTAAATAAATAAATAAAAATATAAATAAATAAAAGCAAGCCGGCCTTCCTGCCTCTAAGGAAATAAATCAATAATTATGTAAATAAATAAATAAAGGCCGGGCGAGATGGCTCAGTCCTGTAATCCCAGCACTTTGGGAGGCCGAGATGGTTGGATCACGAGGTCAAGAGATTGAGACCATTCTGTCCAACATGGAGAAACCCAGTCTAAAAATACAAAAATATTAGCTGGGTGTGGTGGCACGCACCTGGGTTCCCAGCTACAAGGGAGGCCGAGGCGGAAGAATCGCTTGAACCGCTTTGGAGGAGGTTGCAGTGAGCCAGGATTGTGCCACTGCACTCCAGTCTGGTGAGAGCAAGAATCTGTCTAAAATTAATCAATCAATCAATCAATCCATCAAGAAATGCGAGACAGCCTCTAAATCATTATATACATAGTTAAGAAAATGAATAAATGCAAGCCTGCATAAATCCAAGCCTGTCTCAAAATATACAAATAAATAAGTAAATAAATATAAATACAAACGTTAGCCAGGCATGGTGGCATGGCCCTGTAATCCCAGCTACTGAGGAGGCTGAGACAGGAGAATCACTTGAACCTGGGAGGCAGTGGTTGCAGTAAGCCGAGATTGTGCCACCAGTTTCCAGCGTCGGCAAAATAGCAAGACTCCATCTCAAAAAAACCCCAAACTTATCCGGAACCTCTGTCTCTATTTCTAATAAATTGCTTTTCTGAAAAAAAAAAAAAAAGTCACAAAATCAACTGGTCCTATCATACCTTACGTCTGCCTTCATTTTCCTGGTACAAAGAAAACATTGTTAAAGCCCAACAATAAATTAGAAAACTGCTGAATAGTAAAAAATAAATGAAAAGGCACTAAAGAAGATGGCTGATCATTAGCAGCTCAGGCTCGTAGCTCCCAGTGAAAGCACAGAGAACGAGAGGACGCCACACTTTCAGACGAGTTTTTGTTGCTCATGGACCAAGAGATTCCCAGCAGAGGAGCCCCACGGGTAGCCAGGGCGACTCTTGTGGCCGGCGCGGCGGTTTTGCTCACACCTCAGCGCAGTAGTTCTTGGTGTAGAGTCCGGAGATTCCCGGGCAGAAAAGCACCATCAATCTTAACACCGCTGTTTTGGCCGGCGCAGTGGATTGCTTAGATTTTGGCGCTGGAAATCAACAAGTTGGACGTCCACTCAGAGACCTAGTTAGAAAGTCGGTAATTACAAAGACGACAGAGGGATAAATACATAATGAAGGGAAGAAATCAGCCTAAAAAGGCAGAGAATACTCAAAATCAGAATGCCTCTCCCTCTACAGGGGATCACAATTCCTCATCAGTTAATGGAACAAGGATTAATGGAGAACGAGTGTGTTCCAATAACAGAAGCAGGTTTCAAAAGGTGCGTGATAAGAAACTTCTGTGAATTAAAAGAACTTGTTCTAACCCAGTGCAAAGAAACTAAGAACCTTGAAAGAAGATTTGATGAAATGTTAACGAGAATGGACAATTTAGAGAGGAATATAAGTGAATTGATGGAGCTGAAAAACACAACACGAGAACTTCACGAAGTATGCACAAGTTTAAACAGTCGAATTGATCAAGCAGAAGAAAGGATATCAGATGTCGAGGACCAGCTTAGTGAAATGAAACGAGAAGACAAGAATGGAGAAAAAAGGATAAAAAGGAATGAGCAAAGTCTCCAGGAAATATGGGACTATGTGAAAAGACCTAATTTACGTTTGATAGGAGTACCTGAATGTGATGAAGAGAATGAATCCAAGTTGGAAAATACTCTTCAGGATATCATTCAGGAAAACTTTTCCAACCTAGCAAGGCAGGGTAATATTCAACTTATTCAATTTTCATCTTATTATTTTTTTAAATAGAGACAGGGATTCTTTCACCATCTTGGCCAGGCTGGTCTTGATGTCCTGACCTCAGGTAATATAGCCGGCTCAGGCTCCCAATGGGCGGGGCATTAAAAACATGAGCCACCAGAGGGGTTGCTTAGTTATTGATTTATTTATCTAATATTCAACGCCAGGTAATACAGAGACCACCACAAAGATATTCTTCAAGAAGACCAACCCCAAGGCACATAATCGCCAGATTTATTAGGGTTGAAATGAAGGAGAAAATACTAAGGGCAGCCAGAGAGAAAGGTCAGGTTACCCACAAAGGGAAACCTATCAGACTTACAGCAGATCTCTCAGCAGAAATCCCACAAGCCAGAAAAGAGTGGGGGCCAATATTTAACATCCTTAAAGAAAAGAACTTTCAACCCAGAATTTCATATCCAGCCAAACTAAGCTTTACAAACGAAGGAAAAATTAAATCTTTTGCAAACAAACAGGCACTTAGAGACTTCGCCACCACCAGGCCTGCTTTACAAGAGCTTCTGAAAGAAGCACTATATATAAAGGAACAACCAATATCAGCCTTTCCAAAAATATATCAAAAAGCAAAGAGCATTAATACAATGAAAAGTTTACACCAACTAATGGGCAACATACAGCTAGCATCAAATGGCAGTATTAAACTTACATAAATTCTAATTGGATAAAAAGCCAAAACCCATGGGTATGCTGCATCCAGACCCATCTCACATGCAACGATACACAAAGACTCAAAACAAAGAGGAGGAGGAAGATTTACCAACCAAACAAGAGAGTAAAAATAAACAAATAAATAAAATGCAAGAGATGCAATTCTCGCCTCTGATAAAGTAGACTTTAAAGCAACAAAGATCAAAAGAGGCAAAGAAGGACATTACATAATGGCAAAAGGATCAATGTAACAAGAAGAGCTAACAATTCTATAGATCAACAAGACAGAAAATTAACAAGGACATCCAGGACTTGAACTCAGACCCGGAACAAGTAAACTTCATAAACATTTACAGAACTCTCCACTTCAAATACACAAAATATACATTACCACCTCACACCTATTCCAAAAGTGACTACATAATTGGAAGTAAATCACTCCTCAGTAATCACATAGCATTTCATAGGTTTAAATGAAATATTGGTTGGCTGCTTGTTTGTTATTTTCTTCCCTTATTCCTTCCTGTCTACATCATTAAGTATAATTATTGGTATAAAAGAGGTTTTCAATACCCATTACTAAACTGCATTCTAGCCTGGGCAAGAAAGCAATACTCCCATTCTCTCTCTCTCTTTCTCTTCCTTTTTCTTCCTCTTCTTCATTCTTTTTTTCTTTCTTCAAAAAAAAAAAAAAGAAAAAGAAAAAGAAACATGGCCCTGTCAACACTTTAATTTGAGCCATGTTAGACCTAATTTCAGACTTCTGATCTCTAGAACTATAAAATCATAAGTCTGTGTTTTTTTAGCCACTGTTTGTGATAATTTGTTAGAGAAGCAACAGGAAACTAACACATTCCTGCTGCATCCTTGATCTGGATTTCTTCTTCCTTCTACTCCATCTATCCAAAATCCACCCAGGCTTAATACAATCTTTAGGTGTATTGGGTGCTTATCATATGCAAAACATCTGGCTAGATACCAGTAGATAAAGAATGCAAGATACAAAGATGAACAAGAGACCTGCTCCCAACTTCAAAAGAGCTCCAAGTCTGGGGCAAGGGAGGCAAAAAAAAAAAAGGTGCTAAAATAGAAGGCAAAATGAGGAAAAGAAATGAAAGGAATATAAAATGATCCAGAGAGGTATCATATATATGAACAAAAATCAAGAGGTAGAACAAAATGTATTCATCATGATGGCTCTCGGTGGTCTCAGGGTGATATTAGCCATCCGAATTAATATATTTTCTTCAATGATATTAAATAAATATCAGTGCCCTTTATAGCCCGACTTTTTTTTTTTTTTTTTTAGGAGACGGAGTTTCGCTCTTGTTACCCAGGCTGGAGTGCAATGGCGCGATCTCGGCTCACCGCAACCTCCACCTCCTGGGTTAAGGCAATTCTCCTGCCTCAGCCTCCTGAGTAGCTGGGATTACAGGCACGCGCCACCATGCCCAGCTAATTTTTTGTATTTTCAGTAGAGACGGGGTTTCGCCGTGTTGACCAAGATGGTCTCGATCTCTTGACCTCGTGATCCACCCGCCTCGGCCTCCCAAAGTGCTGGGATTACAGGCGTGAGCCACCGCGCCCGGCTTTTTTTTTTTTTTTTTGGAGACAGACAGTCTCTCTGTCACCAGGCTGGAGCGCAGTGGCGCGATCTTGTCTCACTGCAACCTCCGCCTCCTGGGTTCAAGTGATTCTCTTGCCTCAGCCTTCCAAGTAGCTGGGACTACCTGCGCACACTACCATGCCCTGCGAATTTTTGTATTTTCGGTAGAGATAGGGTGTAGCCTTACTTTTATAATAGAACAGCCTTTAATAGGACATGGATCACAAAAGGAAAGGAACACACATTGAGTGCTGACTATATGCAAGGCATTGTTTTAGACACCAAAGCGCTGTTCTCATTTAATCTCTGCAATCACTGTGTGAAACAGGCACTATTCCTGACTTAAGATTTTGACACTGAGGCTCAGAGCAATCCATAAAACAAATGACGACATGGGTAGCCCCAGTAATTGTCCCTGTTTTTTATCCCCTGTTCAGTATCATAAGCATCTACACTTCAGGAATAAAAAAAGGCATAAAAAGAACACAATAGTTAAACAAATAAAAATTTCAACAAAGAATAAAAGGAAAAAATAGCCATTCTCTTACCTCTCTGGATGGGCATGGAACTTCACCAGACTGCTAGAGAGCTGTCTCTTTGCCTCTAAGTCCTCACTGAGCTGACTCTGTTCATCTACTAGTCCTTCTAGCATCAGCAGCAACTGAGGAAAGAAGAGAGAAGAAGCAATACACAAATGGCACAGTGAGACATGAAGCCACAGTTCATCCTGAGAAACAAGAAAATGCATTAGCATGTACTATGACTTAAAAAGCCCGCTATCTTAGTTTTAAGTTTTTGATAGTATTTTATAGTTTTCCCAAGAAGCAAGAAAATGCATTAGCATGTACTATGACTTAAAAAGTCCGCTATCTTAGTACTTAAGCTTTTGATAGTTTTGTATAGTTTTCAAATCAATGTCATATTCACTATCTTTTTAATCTTTAAAACCCTGTAAGGTGGAATTCAAACATGGGAGCAAAAAGAAGAAAAAGGAGAGAGAACCTGGAAGCTCAGGAAAGCAGCTAAGAGAAAGGAGTAAGAGGGAAACGGGACAGGCAAGAGGGAAACATATATAATAGGAGTTACCAGTATTCTTCATTCATTCAATAAATATTTATTGAGCACCTTCTATGGGAAAGACTCTGTTCCAGATTCTAAGGGAAAGCCTACTATCTAGTGGAGGAAAAAAACATTCATTAATCATAGACGTGTGCCATTGTGAGTGTAATAGTGCTATAAAGATAACAAGCTATGACAATGTATAACCAACAGAGAGCTGTTTAAAGTAGAGCTGAAAGCCTGAGTAGTTAGTGAGAGAGATGCTAATGGAGACAGGGAGTACAGGCAAATAAGTCTGTTGGAAAAGAAAGGTTAAACGGGGCTGTAGCTATAAAGTTGGGGCAAAGGCAGGGGTTTCTTTCTCTTTTTTTAGACTGGGAGAGATGTGAACATGGTTAAATGCAGATAGAGGAGAAAGATTCAGTTGAGAGGGAGATGACTTAGGTATGAGTGTGAGGGATAACTATTGCTATGTGTCCAAAAGAACTGCTGCTCTTTACAGAACCACACGTCAGAAAGAGGCATCTATAGCTGCTACCGATCAAAGTAGGAAACTTTAGAGCAGTTTCCCGATGAAATACCATTTATGAAAAACCAATACCATGGTTTATTTCACAGTAGAAAAACAAGGTTTGTGCCGGGTGTGGTGGTATGCACCTGCAGCTCCAGCTACTCAGGAGGCTGAGGCAGGAAGATGCCTTGAGCCCCAGAGTTTGAGGCTGCAGTGAGCCATGGTCGTACCACTGCACTCGAGCTTGGGTGACACAGTGAGACTCCGTGTGTGTGTGTGTGTGTGTGTGTGTGTGTGCGCGCGTAGAGAGAGAGAGACATTGAGAGTGAGAGTGTGAGAGTGAGAGAGTGAGAGTGAGAGAGTGAGAGAGAGAGAGAGAGAGTGAGAGTCTATATTCCAGTGACTTACCTGTTGTCTTTGGTTTCCTCAAATTTCTTGACCTAGGATTCTACTGAAGCAACTGTTTCCCAAAGAAGTAATACTTTCTGGGTCAGGCGTTCCACAGCTGATATGTCTTCAGGATAACCAGTTGTATTTGCAGGTCCTAGAAGTCAAAAAGTAAGTGTAAACATGAAAATAGTAATAAAAGTATTATTCAGTTGACAAGCAGAGAACAAATGTTCTTGAGACAGTCCGCCTATACTTTCAAGTGGGATATTGATAAGCACTGGGCAAGGGATTCAATGTGTGCATAGTGTCTGAAGATGCCCTACAGGTAATCTGAGATGTGAACATTTCCAATGATCTGTAAAAAGTTTTGAAGGACCTTTATGAGGTCTTCATTAATCTGTATTTTCCTGGTGAGAGGCCCCATATCAGCAGCCTGCACCTGCGGCTCCTCTTCCGCACTTGCGGCTCCTCTGCACCTGCGGCTCTTCTTCCGCACCTGTGGCTCCTCTTCCCGAACCTGCGGCTCCTCTTCCGCACCTGCGGCTCTTCCTCTTGCACCTGTGGCTCTTCTTCCACACCTGCGGCTCTTCTTCCTGCACCTGCGGCTCTTCTTCCCGCACCTGCGGCTCTTCTTCCCGCACCTGCAGCTCTTCTTCTTGCACAGCCATCATGGACTGTAGAGGAGAAAGTTCCAAATGTAAATAGAGGAAACAATATCTGCCATGTTTATATTTTAACACGGAGGCAAATGCTTTTGCATATCATATCACTATCAGCCAGTAATGCAAGAGAAAACGAAACAAGAATAGGGCTCTGCAAGGGCTGTTCCAGAGCCCTTGCAACTTGAAGAAGATAATGAAGGGCATTTCATGCAGGTAAGAAGTGTCTCCTCAGTGTTACCAACCCAATTTCTGAAAGAAAAAAGATGGTAAAATACTTAACTCCCAGCCACGTGTGGTGGCTCACGCATGTAATTCCAGCACTTTGGGAGGCTAAGGTGGGTGGATCACCTGAGGTTGAGAGCTCGAGACCAGCCTGACCAACATGGAAAAACTCTGTCTCTACTAAAAATAAAAAATTAGCTGGGCATGGTGGTGCATGCCTATAGTCCCAGCAACTCGAAAGCCTGAAGCACAAGAATCACTTGAACCCTAGAGCTAGAAGTTGCAGTGAGCTGAGACTGCACATAGCACTCCAGCATGGTGGCTCACACCTGTAATCCCAACACTCTGGGAGGCCGAGGCGGGCAGATCAACTGAGGTTGGGAGTTCAAGACCAGCCTGACCAACATGGAGAAACTCCATCTCTACTAAAAATACAAAATTACCTTGGCATGGTGGTGCATGTCTGTAATCCCAGCCACTCGGGAGGCTGAGACAGGAGAATTGCTTGAACCCAGGAGGCAGAGGTTGCAGTGAGCCGAGGTCGCGCCACTGCACTCCAGCCTGGTGCCTGGTGACGGAGTGAGACTCTGTCTCAAAAAAATAAATAAATAAATAAATAAATAAATAAATAAACTTATCTCGGCATAACATTATCTTCAAATTCATCATCTGCATTTCTAATAGGAGATTTTCTTTTAGCTCTTTCGCTTGTGCTCACCAGACAAGGTTTGATAGCAACTATTTGTCACCAGCACAGATGAACCAATTCAAGGAGAGCAATAAACAGGACTATTAAGTTCCCCCAAAGAAAGTCCTTAGAATAAAATATCTCCTCTGGTTGCCACAAGAGTAAGACAATGGTCCATTATATAAAATTCCAATCTAATAAATGATTAAATTTAATGTTGTCTGTTTTCCAAATGTTTTATTTTGTTCAGGCTCTGTTGTGGTGACCAGGGATTGGAAAATGACTGCAAAGAGGCTCTGCGGAACCTGGGGAGGTAAGAAACGTATTCTAAGAGGGGACTGAGGTGATGGCTGCAAAATTCTTTTTTTTTTTTTAATATGTATATATTTTTTAAAGACGAGGTTTCACCATGTTGGTCAGGCTGTTCTTGAACTCTTGACCTCAGGTGATCCACCCACCTTGGCCTCCAAAGTGCTTGGATTACAGGCGTGAGCCACCACGCCCGGCCGATGGCTGCAAAATTCATAATCTACTTAAATTATTCAATTCTACATTTGCGATTAGTGACTGTCATTACAAGTAACTTGTTAAATGAAATTTCTGGTTTCTGGCCGGGCGCGGTGGCTCACGCCTGTAATCCCAGCACTTTGGGAGGCCGAGACGGTTGGATCACGAGGTCAAGAGAGTGAGACCATCCTGGCCAACATGGAGAAACCCGGTCTCTATTAAAAATACAAAAATATTAGCCGGATGTGGTGGCACGCGCCTGGAGTCCCAGCTACAAGGGAGGCTGAAGCGGAGGAATCACTTGAACCAAAGAGAGGGAGGTTGCAGGGAGCCAGGATTGCGCCACTGCACTCCAGCCTCGTGAGAGAGCAAGAATCCGTTGAAAATCAATCAATCAAACAATCAATTCATCAACAAATGCGAGACAGCCTCTAAATCATTATATAGATAGTTAAGGAAATGAATAAATGCAAGCCTGCACACAAATACATAAGTATATAAATAAATGTAGCCAGCCTGGGTTTAAATAAATAAATGAGTAAATGTGAGCCTGCCTCTAAATAATTACATAGTTACACAGATAAATACATAAATCCAAGCCTGCCTCCAAATATATAAATAATTGCTACCTGCTTCTCCATAAGTACATAAGTAAATAAATAAATAAATGTAAGTCTGCCTCTAAATAAATCGATAGATAGATACATAAATCAATAAATAAATAGCCCCACTTGGAGACTCATGCTTTTAATCCCCCATCAACTGGAAGCCTGAGGAGGGTATATTACCTGAGGTCAGGACATCGAGACCAGTCTGGCCAAGATGGCGAAAGAAACCCTGTCTCTATTTAAAAAATAATAAGGTGAAAATAATTAATTAAAAAAAAAAAAAATATATATATATATATATATGTATATACACAAATAAATAAATGCAAGATGGTCTGCCTGCCTCTAAGTAAACAAATAAATAAGTAAGTAAATAAATAAAGGCAGGGTGCAGTGGCTCACGCCTGTAATCCCAGCACTTTTGGAGGCCGAGACAGGCAGATGACGAGGTCAAGAGATCGAGACCATTCTGGCCAACATGGTGAAACCTCGTCTCTACTAAAAATAGAAAAATATTAGCCAGGAGTGGTGGCACGTGCCTGTGGTCCCAGCTACTCGGGAGGCTGAGGCAGAAGAATTGCTTGAACCCAGGAGGTGGAGGCTGCAGTGAGCCAAGACTGCACAACTGCACTCCAGCCTGGTGACAGAGAAGACTCCGTTTTAAATAAATAAGTAAATAAATAATAAATAAATGCGAGCCTGCATCTAAGTTAATAAATGCAAGCCTGCCTCTAAATCATTAAACAGATAGATAAGTAAATAAACAAATGCAAGGCTGCACACTAATACATATGTATATAAATAAAGGTTGCGAGCCTGGGTCTAAATAAATAAATGAGTAAATGTCAGGCTGCCTCTAAATAATTAGATAGCTAGATAGATAAATACATCAATCCAAGCCTGCCTCAAAATACACAAATAAAGTAAATAAATATAGAAATAACTAAATGCCACCTGCTTCTCCGTAAGTATGTCAGTAAATAAATAAATAAATGCAAGTTTGCCTCTAAATAAATCGATTCATACATAGATAAAGAAATCAATAAATAAATAGCCCTGCTTGGTGGCTCATGCTTTTAATCCCCCGCCCATTTGGAGCCTGAGCTGGGCATATCACCTAAGGTGAGGACATTGAGACCAGCCTGGCAAAGGTTCTCTTTAAAAAGAAAACCCTGTCTCTATTTAAAAAAAGTAGTAAGACAAAAATAATGAAATAAATAAATATAGATTTATATATATAAATAAATGCAAGACGGCATGCCTGCCACTAAGTAAATAAATAAGTAATTCAGTAAATAAATAAACAAAGGTGGGTGCAGTGGCTAAAGTCTGTAATCCCAGCACCTTGGGAAGCCAAGTCGGGCGGATCACCTGAGGTCGGGAGTTCAAGACCTGACTGACCAACATGGTGAAACCCTGTCTTCAAAAAACAATAAAAAAAAGAAAAAGAAAAAAAAGGAAATAAGTAAATAAATGCAAGAGTGCCTCTAAATCACTATAGTTAAGAAAATGAATAAATGTAAGCCTGCACACAAATACATAAGTATAAAAATAATGTTGTGAGCCTAAGTCTGAATAAAATAAATGAGTAAACGTGAGCCTGCCTCTAAATAATTAGATAGCTAGCTAGATAAATACATAAATCCAAGCCTGCCTCCAAATATAAAAATAAATAAATAAGTAAATTCGACCTGCTTCCCCATAAATACATCAGCAAACAAATAAATAATGCAAGTCTGCGTCTAAATAAATCAATTAATAGATAGATAAATAAATCCATAAATAAGCAGCCCCACTTGGTGGCTCATGTTTCTAATCCCCCACCCACTGGGAGCCTGAGCCGGCTATATCACCTGAGGTCAGGACATCGAGATCAGCCTGGCCAAGATGGTGAAAGAATCCCTATCTCTATTTAAAAAAACAATAAGGTGAAAATTATTAAATAAATAAATAAAAATATAAATACATAAATGCAAGACAGCCTGCCAGCCTCTAAGTAAATAAATCAGTAATTAGGCAAATAAATAAAGAAAGGCTGGGCGAGATGGCTCAGTCCTGTAATCCCAGCACTTTGGAAGGCCGAGATGGGCGGATCGCAAAGTCAAGAGATCGAGACCATCCTGGCCGACATGGTGAAACCCTGTCTCCACTAAAAATACAAAAATATTAGCCAGGCACGGTGGCACTCGCCTGCGATCCCAGATACTCTGGAGGCTGAGGAGGAAGAATCGCTTGAACTCAGGAGGCGGAGGTTGCAGTAAGCCAAAATTGGGCCAGTGCACTCCAGCCTGGTGACAGAGCAAGACTCCCTCTAAGATAAATAAACAAACAAACAAATTATAAATGAGTAAATAAATGCAAGACTGCCTCTAAATCATTATACAGACAGTTAAGAAAATGAATAAAAGCAAGCCTGCACACAAATACATAAGTATAAAAACAATATTGTGAGCCTGGGTCTAAATTAAGTAAATAAATAAATAAAGGCCGGGTGCAGCGGCTAAAGCCTGTAATCCCAGCACCTTGCTGGGTCACGAGGTCAAGAGATCAAGACCATCCTGGCCGACATGGTGAAACCCCATCTCTACTAAAAATACAAAAATATTAGCCAGGCGCGGTGGCACTCGCCTGTGGTCCCAGATACTCCGGAGGCTAAGGAGGAAGAATCGCTTGAACCCAGGAGGCGGAGGCTGCAGTAAGCCAAGATTGGGCCAGTGCACTCCAGCCTGGTGACAGAGCAAGACTCTGTCTAAAATAAATAAAGAAATTGGCCCGGCGCAGTGGCTCCCACCTGTAATCCAAACACTTTGGAGGCCAAGGCGGGCGGATCACCTGAGGTCCGGAGTTCAAGACCTGACTGACCAACATGGTGAAACCCCGTCTTTAAAAATAAGAAAAAGAAAAAAAGAAAATAAAAAGCAAATAAGTAAATAAACAAATAAGTAAATAAATGCAAGACTGCCTCTAAATCATTATAGTTAGGAAAATGAATAAATGCAAGCCTGCACACAAATACGTAAGTATAAAAATAATGTTGTGAGCCTGGGTCTAAATAAAATAAACGAGTAAACATGAGCCCGCCTCTAAATAATTAGATAGCTAGACAGATAAATACATAAATCTGAGCCTGCCTCCAAATATATAATTAGCCCCGCTTCTCCATAAGTACATCAGCAAATAAATAAATAAATGCAAGTCTGCCTCTAAGTAAATCAATTAATTGATAGATAAATAAATCCATAAATAAGCAGCCCCACTTGGTGTCTCCTGTTTCTAATCCCTCGCCCATTGGGAGCCTGAGCTGGCTATATCACCGGAGGTCATGACATCGAGACCAGCCTGGCCAAGATGGTGAAAGAAACCCTGTCTCTATTTAAAATATAATAAGGTGAAAATAATTAAATAAATAAACACATATATATATACACACACATATATATATAAATGTCAGATGGCCTGCCTACCTCTAAGTAAATAAATAAATAAGTAAGTAAATAAAGAAAAGTAAGTAAGTAAAGAAAGGCCGGGTGTGGTGGCTCATGCCTGTAATCCCAGCACTTTGAGGGGCCGAGACAGGCAGATCACGAGGTCAAGAGGTCAAGACCATTCTGGCCAACATGGTGAAACCTCGTCCCTACTAAAAATACAAAATTATTAGCCAGGCCTGTTGGCACACACCTGTGGTCCCAGCTACTCGGGAGGCTGAGGCGGAAGAATCGCTTGAACCCAGGAGGCGGAAGTTGCAGTGAGCCAAGATTGCACAAAAGCACTCCAGCCTGGTGACACAGCAAGACTCTGTCTAAAATCAATCAATCAATCAATCAATCAATCAATCAGAGCCTGCATCTATGTAAATAAATGCAAGCCTGCCTCTAAATCATTATACAGATAGGTAAGTAAATGAATAAATGCAAGGCTGCACACTAATACGTAAGTATATAAATAAATGTTGCAAGCCTGGGTCTAAACAAATAAATGAGTAAATGTGAGCCTGACTCTAAATAATTAGATAGCTAGATAGATAAATACAGAAATCCAAGCCTGCCTCCAAATATATACATAATTAAATGCCACCTGCTTCTTCATAAGTATGTCAATAAATAAATGCAAGTCTGCCTCTAAATATAACAATTAATAGATAGATACATAAATCAATAAATAAATAGCCCCCCTTGGGGGCTCATGCTTTTAATCCCCCACCAATTGGGAGCCTGAGCCGGGTATATCACCTGAGGTCAGTACATCGATACCAGCCTGGCCAAGATGGTGAAAGAAACCCTGTCTCTATTTTAAAAACAATAAGGTGAAAATAATTAAATAAATATATATATATATATAAATAAATAAATGCAAGATGGCCTGCCTGCTTGTAAGTAAATAAATAAGTAAGTAAGTAAATAAAGGCTGGGCTCAGTGGTTCCCGCCTGTAATCCCATCACTTTGGGAGGCCAAGACAGGCGGATCACAAGGTCAAGAGATTGAGACCATTCTGGTCAACATGGTGAAACGTCGTCTCTACTAAAAATACAAAAATACTAGCCAGGCATGGTGGCAAACACCTGTGGTCTCAACTGCTCGGGAGGCTGAGGCGGAAGTATCGCTTGAACCCAGGAGGCAGACGTTGCAGTGAGCCAAGATTGCACAACTGCACTCCAGCCTGGTGACAGAGCAAGACTCCGTCTAAAACAAATCAATCAATCAATAAATAAATCCGAGCCTGCATCTAAGTAAATCAATGCAAGTCAGTCTCTAAATCATTATATCGATAGATAAGTAAATAAATAAATGCAAGGCTGCACACTAATACATAAGTATATAAATAAATGTTGCGAGCCTGGGTCTAAATAAATAAATGAGTAAATGTCAGGCTGTCTCTAAATAATTAGATAGCTAGATAAATACATCATTCCAAGCCTGCTTCAAAATATATAAATAAATAAATAAGTAAATAAATATAGAAATAACTAAATGCAATCTGCTTCTCCATAATACGTCAGTAAATAAATAAATAAATGCAAGCTTGCCTTTAAATAAATTGATTGGTAGACAGATAAATAAATCAATAAATAAATAGCCCCGCTTGATGGCTCATGATTTTAATCCCCTGCCCATTTGGAGCCTGAGCCAGGTACATCACCTGAGGTCAGGACATAGAGACCAACCTGGCCAAGATGGTGAAAGGAACCCCGTCTCTATTTAAGAAAATAGTAAGGTGAAAATGATTAAATAAATAAATATAGATTTATATAAATTAATAAATGCAACACGGCCTGCCTGCCAACTAAGTAAATAAATAAATAAATAAAGGCCGGGTGCAGTGGCTAAAACCTGTAATCCCAGCACCTTGAGAGGCTAAGATGCGCAGATCACGAGGTCAAGAGATCGAGACCATCCTGGCCGACATGGTGAAACCCCATCTCTACTAAAAATACAAAAATGTTAGCCAGGCACAGTGGCACTCGCCTGTGCTCCCAGATACTCCAGAGGTTGAGGAAGAAGAATCGCTTGAACCCAGAGGGTGGAGGTCACAATAAGCCAAGACTGGGCCAGTGCACTCCAGCCTGGTGACAGAGCAAGACTCCCTCCAAAATAAATAAATAAGTAAGTAAATACATGCGAGACTGCCTCTAAAGTATTATACAGATAGTTAAGAAAATGAATAAATGCAAGCCTGCACACAAACACGTAAGTATAAAAATCATGTTGTGAGCCTGGGTCTAAATAAAACAAATGAGTAAATGTGAGCCTGCCTCTAAATAATTAGATAGCTAGATAGATAAATACATAAATCCAAGCCTGCCTCCAAATATATAAATAAATAAATAAATAAGTAAATTCGACCTGCTTCTCCATAAGTACATCAGCAAATAAATAAATAAATAAATGCAAGTCTCCCTCTAAATAGATCGATTAATAGATAGGTAAATAAATCAGTAACTAAGCAACCCCTCTGGTGGCTCATGTTTTTAATGCCCCGCCCATTGGGAGCCTGAGCCGGCTATATTACCTGAGGTCAGGACATCAAGACCAGCCTGGCCAAGATGGTGAAAGAATCCCTGTCTCTATTTAAAAAAATAATAAGATGAAAATAATTAAATAAATAAATAAAAATATAAATAAATAAAAGCAAGCCGGCCTTCCTGCCTCTAAGGAAATAAATCAATAATTATGTAAATAAATAAATAAAGGCCGGGCGAGATGGCTCAGTCCTGTAATCCCAGCACTTTGGGAGGCCGAGATGGTTGGATCACGAGGTCAAGAGATTGAGACCATTCTGTCCAACATGGAGAAACCCAGTCTAAAAATACAAAAATATTAGCTGGGTGTGGTGGCACGCACCTGGGTTCCCAGCTACAAGGGAGGCCGAGGCGGAAGAATCGCTTGAACCGCTTTGGAGGAGGTTGCAGTGAGCCAGGATTGTGCCACTGCACTCCAGTCTGGTGAGAGCAAGAATCTGTCTAAAATTAATCAATCAATCAATCAATCCATCAAGAAATGCGAGACAGCCTCTAAATCATTATATACATAGTTAAGAAAATGAATAAATGCAAGCCTGCATAAATCCAAGCCTGTCTCAAAATATACAAATAAATAAGTAAATAAATATAAATACAAACGTTAGCCAGGCATGGTGGCATGGCCCTGTAATCCCAGCTACTGAGGAGGCTGAGACAGGAGAATCACTTGAACCTGGGAGGCAGTGGTTGCAGTAAGCCGAGATTGTGCCACCAGTTTCCAGCGTCGGCAAAATAGCAAGACTCCATCTCAAAAAAACCCCAAACTTATCCGGAACCTCTGTCTCTATTTCTAATAAATTGCTTTTCTGAAAAAAAAAAAAAAAGTCACAAAATCAACTGGTCCTATCATACCTTACGTCTGCCTTCATTTTCCTGGTACAAAGAAAACATTGTTAAAGCCCAACAATAAATTAGAAAACTGCTGAATAGTAAAAAATAAATGAAAAGGCACTAAAGAAGATGGCTGATCATTAGCAGCTCAGGCTCGTAGCTCCCAGTGAAAGCACAGAGAACGAGAGGACGCCACACTTTCAGACGAGTTTTTGTTGCTCATGGACCAAGAGATTCCCAGCAGAGGAGCCCCACGGGTAGCCAGGGCGACTCTTGTGGCCGGCGCGGCGGTTTTGCTCACACCTCAGCGCAGTAGTTCTTGGTGTAGAGTCCGGAGATTCCCGGGCAGAAAAGCACCATCAATCTTAACACCGCTGTTTTGGCCGGCGCAGTGGATTGCTTAGATTTTGGCGCTGGAAATCAACAAGTTGGACGTCCACTCAGAGACCTAGTTAGAAAGTCGGTAATTACAAAGACGACAGAGGGATAAATACATAATGAAGGGAAGAAATCAGCCTAAAAAGGCAGAGAATACTCAAAATCAGAATGCCTCTCCCTCTACAGGGGATCACAATTCCTCATCAGTTAATGGAACAAGGATTAATGGAGAACGAGTGTGTTCCAATAACAGAAGCAGGTTTCAAAAGGTGCGTGATAAGAAACTTCTGTGAATTAAAAGAACTTGTTCTAACCCAATGCAAAGAAACTAAGAACCTTGAAAGAAGATTTGATGAAATGTTAACGAGAATGGACAATTTAGAGAGGAATATAAGTGAATTGATGGAGCTGAAAAACACAACACGAGAACTTCACGAAGTATGCACAAGTTTAAACAGTCGAATTGATCAAGCAGAAGAAAGGATATCAGATGTCGAGGACCAGCTTAGTGAAATGAAACGAGAAGACAAGAATGGAGAAAAAAGGATAAAAAGGAATGAGCAAAGTCTCCAGGAAATATGGGACTATGTGAAAAGACCTAATTTACGTTTGATAGGAGTACCTGAATGTGATGAAGAGAATGAATCCAAGTTGGAAAATACTCTTCAGGATATCATTCAGGAAAACTTTTCCAACCTAGCAAGGCAGGGTAATATTCAACTTATTCAATTTTCATCTTATTATTTTTTTAAATAGAGACAGGGATTCTTTCACCATCTTGGCCAGGCTGGTCTTGATGTCCTGACCTCAGGTAATATAGCCGGCTCAGGCTCCCAATGGGCGGGGCATTAAAAACATGAGCCACCAGAGGGGTTGCTTAGTTATTGATTTATTTATCTAATATTCAACGCCAGGTAATACAGAGACCACCACAAAGATATTCTTCAAGAAGACCAACCCCAAGGCACATAATCGCCAGATTTATTAGGGTTGAAATGAAGGAGAAAATACTAAGGGCAGCCAGAGAGAAAGGTCAGGTTACCCACAAAGGGAAACCTATCAGACTTACAGCAGATCTCTCAGCAGAAATCCCACAAGCCAGAAAAGAGTGGGGGCCAATATTTAACATCCTTAAAGAAAAGAACTTTCAACCCAGAATTTCATATCCAGCCAAACTAAGCTTTACAAACGAAGGAAAAATTAAATCTTTTGCAAACAAACAGGCACTTAGAGACTTCGCCACCACCAGGCCTGCTTTACAAGAGCTTCTGAAAGAAGCACTATATATAAAGGAACAACCAATATCAGCCTTTCCAAAAATATATCAAAAAGCAAAGAGCATTAATACAATGAAAAGTTTACACCAACTAATGGGCAACATACAGCTAGCATCAAATGGCAGTATTAAACTTACATAAATTCTAATTGGATAAAAAGCCAAAACCCATGGGTATGCTGCATCCAGACCCATCTCACATGCAACGATACACAAAGACTCAAAACAAAGAGGAGGAGGAAGATTTACCAACCAAACAAGAGAGTAAAAATAAACAAATAAATAAAATGCAAGAGATGCAATTCTCGCCTCTGATAAAGTAGACTTTAAAGCAACAAAGATCAAAAGAGGCAAAGAAGGACATTACATAATGGCAAAAGGATCAATGTAACAAGAAGAGCTAACAATTCTATAGATCAACAAGACAGAAAATTAACAAGGACATCCAGGACTTGAACTCAGACCCGGAACAAGTAAACTTCATAAACATTTACAGAACTCTCCACTTCAAATACACAAAATATACATTACCACCTCACACCTATTCCAAAAGTGACTACATAATTGGAAGTAAATCACTCCTCAGTAATCACATAGCATTTCATAGGTTTAAATGAAATATTGGTTGGCTGCTTGTTTGTTATTTTCTTCCCTTATTCCTTCCTGTCTACATCATTAAGTATAATTATTGGTATAAAAGAGGTTTTCAATACCCATTACTAAACTGCATTCTAGCCTGGGCAAGAAAGCAATACTCCCATTCTCTCTCTCTCTTTCTCTTCCTTTTTCTTCCTCTTCTTCATTCTTTTTTTCTTTCTTCAAAAAAAAAAAAAAGAAAAAGAAAAAGAAACATGGCCCTGTCAACACTTTAATTTGAGCCATGTTAGACCTAATTTCAGACTTCTGATCTCTAGAACTATAAAATCATAAGTCTGTGTTTTTTTAGCCACTGTTTGTGATAATTTGTTAGAGAAGCAACAGGAAACTAACACATTCCTGCTGCATCCTTGATCTGGATTTCTTCTTCCTTCTACTCCATCTATCCAAAATCCACCCAGGCTTAATACAATCTTTAGGTGTATTGGGTGCTTATCATATGCAAAACATCTGGCTAGATACCAGTAGATAAAGAATGCAAGATACAAAGATGAACAAGAGACCTGCTCCCAACTTCAAAAGAGCTCCAAGTCTGGGGCAAGGGAGGCAAAAAAAAAAAAGGTGCTAAAATAGAAGGCAAAATGAGGAAAAGAAATGAAAGGAATATAAAATGATCCAGAGAGGTATCATATATATGAACAAAAATCAAGAGGTAGAACAAAATGTATTCATCATGATGGCTCTCGGTGGTCTCAGGGTGATATTAGCCATCCGAATTAATATATTTTCTTCAATGATATTAAATAAATATCAGTGCCCTTTATAGCCCGACTTTTTTTTTTTTTTTTTTAGGAGACGGAGTTTCGCTCTTGTTACCCAGGCTGGAGTGCAATGGCGCGATCTCGGCTCACCGCAACCTCCACCTCCTGGGTTAAGGCAATTCTCCTGCCTCAGCCTCCTGAGTAGCTGGGATTACAGGCACGCGCCACCATGCCCAGCTAATTTTTTGTATTTTCAGTAGAGACGGGGTTTCGCCGTGTTGACCAAGATGGTCTCGATCTCTTGACCTCGTGATCCACCCGCCTCGGCCTCCCAAAGTGCTGGGATTACAGGCGTGAGCCACCGCGCCCGGCTTTTTTTTTTTTTTTTTGGAGACAGACAGTCTCTCTGTCACCAGGCTGGAGCGCAGTGGCGCGATCTTGTCTCACTGCAACCTCCGCCTCCTGGGTTCAAGTGATTCTCTTGCCTCAGCCTTCCAAGTAGCTGGGACTACCTGCGCACACTACCATGCCCTGCGAATTTTTGTATTTTCGGTAGAGATAGGGTGTAGCCTTACTTTTATAATAGAACAGCCTTTAATAGGACATGGATCACAAAAGGAAAGGAACACACATTGAGTGCTGACTATATGCAAGGCATTGTTTTAGACACCAAAGCGCTGTTCTCATTTAATCTCTGCAATCACTGTGTGAAACAGGCACTATTCCTGACTTAAGATTTTGACACTGAGGCTCAGAGCAATCCATAAAACAAATGACGACATGGGTAGCCCCAGTAATTGTCCCTGTTTTTTATCCCCTGTTCAGTATCATAAGCATCTACACTTCAGGAATAAAAAAAGGCATAAAAAGAACACAATAGTTAAACAAATAAAAATTTCAACAAAGAATAAAAGGAAAAAATAGCCATTCTCTTACCTCTCTGGATGGGCATGGAACTTCACCAGACTGCTAGAGAGCTGTCTCTTTGCCTCTAAGTCCTCACTGAGCTGACTCTGTTCATCTACTAGTCCTTCTAGCATCAGCAGCAACTGAGGAAAGAAGAGAGAAGAAGCAATACACAAATGGCACAGTGAGACATGAAGCCACAGTTCATCCTGAGAAACAAGAAAATGCATTAGCATGTACTATGACTTAAAAAGCCCGCTATCTTAGTTTTAAGTTTTTGATAGTATTTTATAGTTTTCCCAAGAAGCAAGAAAATGCATTAGCATGTACTATGACTTAAAAAGTCCGCTATCTTAGTACTTAAGCTTTTGATAGTTTTGTATAGTTTTCAAATCAATGTCATATTCACTATCTTTTTAATCTTTAAAACCCTGTAAGGTGGAATTCAAACATGGGAGCAAAAAGAAGAAAAAGGAGAGAGAACCTGGAAGCTCAGGAAAGCAGCTAAGAGAAAGGAGTAAGAGGGAAACGGGACAGGCAAGAGGGAAACATATATAATAGGAGTTATCAGTATTCTTCATTCATTCAATAAATATTTATTGAGCACCTTCTATGGGAAAGACTCTGTTCCAGATTCTAAGGGAAAGCCTACTATCTAGTGGAGGAAAAAAACATTCATTAATCATAGACGTGTGCCATTGTGAGTGTAATAGTGCTATAAAGATAACAAGCTATGACAATGTATAACCAACAGAGAGCTGTTTAAAGTAGAGCTGAAAGCCTGAGTAGTTAGTGAGAGAGATGCTAATGGAGACAGGGAGTACAGGCAAATAAGTCTGTTGGAAAAGAAAGGTTAAACGGGGCTGTAGCTATAAAGTTGGGGCAAAGGCAGGGGTTTCTTTCTCTTTTTTTAGACTGGGAGAGATGTGAACATGGTTAAATGCAGATAGAGGAGAAAGATTCAGTTGAGAGGGAGATGACTTAGGTATGAGTGTGAGGGATAACTATTGCTATGTGTCCAAAAGAACTGCTGCTCTTTACAGAACCACACGTCAGAAAGAGGCATCTATAGCTGCTACCGATCAAAGTAGGAAACTTTAGAGCAGTTTCCCGATGAAATACCATTTATGAAAAACCAATACCATGGTTTATTTCACAGTAGAAAAACAAGGTTTGTGCCGGGTGTGGTGGTATGCACCTGCAGCTCCAGCTACTCAGGAGGCTGAGGCAGGAAGATGCCTTGAGCCCCAGAGTTTGAGGCTGCAGTGAGCCATGGTCGTACCACTGCACTCGAGCTTGGGTGACACAGTGAGACTCCGTGTGTGTGTGTGTGTGTGTGTGTGTGTGTGCGCGCGTAGAGAGAGAGAGACATTGAGAGTGAGAGTGTGAGAGTGAGAGAGTGAGAGTGAGAGAGTGAGAGAGAGAGAGAGAGAGTGAGAGTCTATATTCCAGTGACTTACCTGTTGTCTTTGGTTTCCTCAAATTTCTTGACCTAGGATTCTACTGAAGCAACTGTTTCCCAAAGAAGTAATACTTTCTGGGTCAGGCGTTCCACAGCTGATATGTCTTCAGGATAACCAGTTGTATTTGCAGGTCCTAGAAGTCAAAAAGTAAGTGTAAACATGAAAATAGTAATAAAAGTATTATTCAGTTGACAAGCAGAGAACAAATGTTCTTGAGACAGTCCGCCTATACTTTCAAGTGGGATATTGATAAGCACTGGGCAAGGGATTCAATGTGTGCATAGTGTCTGAAGATGCCCTACAGGTAATCTGAGATGTGAACATTTCCAATGATCTGTAAAAAGTTTTGAAGGACCTTTATGAGGTCTTCATTAATCTGTATTTTCCTGGTGAGAGGCTCCATATCAGCAGCCTGCACCTGCGGCTCCTCTTCCGCACTTGCGGCTCCTCTGCACCTGCGGCTCTTCTTCCGCACCTGTGGCTCCTCTTCCCGAACCTGCGGCTCCTCTTCCGCACCTGCGGCTCTTCCTCTTGCACCTGTGGCTCTTCTTCCACACCTGCGGCTCTTCTTCCTGCACCTGCGGCTCTTCTTCCCGTACCTGCGGCTCTTCTTCCCGCACCTGCAGCTCTTCTTCTTGCACAGCCATCATGGACTGTAGAGGAGAAAGTTCCAAATGTAAATAGAGGAAACAATATCTGCCATGTTTATATTTTAACACGGAGGCAAATGCTTTTGCATATCATATCACTATCAGCCAGTAATGCAAGAGAAAACGAAACAAGAATAGGGCTCTGCAAGGGCTGTTCCAGAGCCCTTGCAACTTGAAGAAGATAATGAAGGGCATTTCATGCAGGTAAGAAGTGTCTCCTCAGTGTTACCAACCCAATTTCTGAAAGAAAAAAGATGGTAAAATACTTAACTCCCAGCCACGTGTGGTGGCTCACGCATGTAATTCCAGCACTTTGGGAGGCTAAGGTGGGTGGATCACCTGAGGTTGAGAGCTCGAGACCAGCCTGACCAACATGGAAAAACTCTGTCTCTACTAAAAATAAAAAATTAGCTGGGCATGGTGGTGCATGCCTATAGTCCCAGCAACTCGAAAGCCTGAAGCACAAGAATCACTTGAACCCTAGAGCTAGAAGTTGCAGTGAGCTGAGACTGCACATAGCACTCCAGCATGGTGGCTCACACCTGTAATCCCAACACTCTGGGAGGCCGAGGCGGGCAGATCAACTGAGGTTGGGAGTTCAAGACCAGCCTGACCAACATGGAGAAACTCCATCTCTACTAAAAATACAAAATTACCTTGGCATGGTGGTGCATGTCTGTAATCCCAGCCACTCGGGAGGCTGAGACAGGAGAATTGCTTGAACCCAGGAGGCAGAGGTTGCAGTGAGCCGAGGTCGCGCCACTGCACTCCAGCCTGGTGCCTGGTGACGGAGTGAGACTCTGTCTCAAAAAAAAAAAAAAAAAAATAAATAAATAAATAAATAAACTTATCTCGGCATAACATTATCTTCAAATTCATCATCTGCATTTCTAATAGGAGATTTTCTTTTAGCTCTTTCGCTTGTGCTCACCAGACAAGGTTTGATAGCAACTATTTGTCACCAGCACAGATGAACCAATTCAAGGAGAGCAATAAACAGGACTATTAAGTTCCCCCAAAGAAAGTCCTTAGAATAAAATATCTCCTCTGGTTGCCACAAGAGTAAGACAATGGTCCATTATATAAAATTCCAATCTAATAAATGATTAAATTTAATGTTGTCTGTTTTCCAAATGTTTTATTTTGTTCAGGCTCTGTTGTGGTGACCAGGGATTGGAAAATGACTGCAAAGAGGCTCTGCGGAACCTGGGGAGGTAAGAAACGTATTCTAAGAGGGGACTGAGGTGATGGCTGCAAAATTCTTTTTTTTTTTTTAATATGTATATATTTTTTAAAGACGAGGTTTCACCATGTTGGTCAGGCTGTTCTTGAACTCTTGACCTCAGGTGATCCACCCACCTTGGCCTCCAAAGTGCTTGGATTACAGGCGTGAGCCACCACGCCCGGCCGATGGCTGCAAAATTCATAATCTACTTAAATTATTCAATTCTACATTTGCGATTAGTGACTGTCATTACAAGTAACTTGTTAAATGAAATTTCTGGTTTCTGGCCGGGCGCGGTGGCTCACGCCTGTAATCCCAGCACTTTGGGAGGCCGAGACGGTTGGATCACGAGGTCAAGAGAGTGAGACCATCCTGGCCAACATGGAGAAACCCGGTCTCTATTAAAAATACAAAAATATTAGCCGGATGTGGTGGCACGCGCCTGGAGTCCCAGCTACAAGGGAGGCTGAAGCGGAGGAATCACTTGAACCAAAGAGAGGGAGGTTGCAGGGAGCCAGGATTGCGCCACTGCACTCCAGCCTCGTGAGAGAGCAAGAATCCGTTGAAAATCAATCAATCAAACAATCAATTCATCAACAAATGCGAGACAGCCTCTAAATCATTATATAGATAGTTAAGGAAATGAATAAATGCAAGCCTGCACACAAATACATAAGTATATAAATAAATGTAGCCAGCCTGGGTTTAAATAAATAAATGAGTAAATGTGAGCCTGCCTCTAAATAATTACATAGTTACACAGATAAATACATAAATCCAAGCCTGCCTCCAAATATATAAATAATTGCTACCTGCTTCTCCATAAGTACATAAGTAAATAAATAAATAAATGTAAGTCTGCCTCTAAATAAATCGATAGATAGATACATAAATCAATAAATAAATAGCCCCACTTGGAGACTCATGCTTTTAATCCCCCATCAACTGGAAGCCTGAGGAGGGTATATTACCTGAGGTCAGGACATCGAGACCAGTCTGGCCAAGATGGCGAAAGAAACCCTGTCTCTATTTAAAAAATAATAAGGTGAAAATAATTAATTAAAAAAAAAAAAATATATATATATATATATATATGTATATACACAAATAAATAAATGCAAGATGGTCTGCCTGCCTCTAAGTAAACAAATAAATAAGTAAGTAAATAAATAAAGGCAGGGTGCAGTGGCTCACGCCTGTAATCCCAGCACTTTTGGAGGCCGAGACAGGCAGATGACGAGGTCAAGAGATCGAGACCATTCTGGCCAACATGGTGAAACCTCGTCTCTACTAAAAATAGAAAAATATTAGCCAGGAGTGGTGGCACGTGCCTGTGGTCCCAGCTACTCGGGAGGCTGAGGCAGAAGAATTGCTTGAACCCAGGAGGTGGAGGCTGCAGTGAGCCAAGACTGCACAACTGCACTCCAGCCTGGTGACAGAGAAGACTCCGTTTTAAATAAATAAGTAAATAAATAATAAATAAATGCGAGCCTGCATCTAAGTTAATAAATGCAAGCCTGCCTCTAAATCATTAAACAGATAGATAAGTAAATAAACAAATGCAAGGCTGCACACTAATACATATGTATATAAATAAAGGTTGCGAGCCTGGGTCTAAATAAATAAATGAGTAAATGTCAGGCTGCCTCTAAATAATTAGATAGCTAGATAGATAAATACATCAATCCAAGTCTGCCTCAAAATACACAAATAAAGTAAATAAATATAGAAATAACTAAATGCCACCTGCTTCTCCGTAAGTATGTCAGTAAATAAATAAATAAATGCAAGTTTGCCTCTAAATAAATCGATTCATACATAGATAAAGAAATCAATAAATAAATAGCCCTGCTTGGTGGCTCATGCTTTTAATCCCCCGCCCATTTGGAGCCTGAGCTGGGCATATCACCTAAGGTGAGGACATTGAGACCAGCCTGGCAAAGGTTCTCTTTAAAAAGAAAACCCTGTCTCTATTTAAAAAAAGTAGTAAGACAAAAATAATGAAATAAATAAATATAGATTTATATATATAAATAAATGCAAGACGGCATGCCTGCCACTAAGTAAATAAATAAGTAATTCAGTAAATAAATAAACAAAGGTGGGTGCAGTGGCTAAAGTCTGTAATCCCAGCACCTTGGGAAGCCAAGTCGGGCGGATCACCTGAGGTCGGGAGTTCAAGACCTGACTGACCAACATGGTGAAACCCTGTCTTCAAAAAACAATAAAAAAAAGAAAAAGAAAAAAAAGGAAATAAGTAAATAAATGCAAGAGTGCCTCTAAATCACTATAGTTAAGAAAATGAATAAATGTAAGCCTGCACACAAATACATAAGTATAAAAATAATGTTGTGAGCCTAAGTCTGAATAAAATAAATGAGTAAACGTGAGCCTGCCTCTAAATAATTAGATAGCTAGCTAGATAAATACATAAATCCAAGCCTGCCTCCAAATATAAAAATAAATAAATAAGTAAATTCGACCTGCTTCCCCATAAATACATCAGCAAACAAATAAATAATGCAAGTCTGCGTCTAAATAAATCAATTAATAGATAGATAAATAAATCCATAAATAAGCAGCCCCACTTGGTGGCTCATGTTTCTAATCCCCCACCCACTGGGAGCCTGAGCCGGCTATATCACCTGAGGTCAGGACATCGAGATCAGCCTGGCCAAGATGGTGAAAGAATCCCTATCTCTATTTAAAAAAACAATAAGGTGAAAATTATTAAATAAATAAATAAAAATATAAATACATAAATGCAAGACAGCCTGCCAGCCTCTAAGTAAATAAATCAGTAATTAGGCAAATAAATAAAGAAAGGCTGGGCGAGATGGCTCAGTCCTGTAATCCCAGCACTTTGGAAGGCCGAGATGGGCGGATCGCAAAGTCAAGAGATCGAGACCATCCTGGCCGACATGGTGAAACCCTGTCTCCACTAAAAATACAAAAATATTAGCCAGGCACGGTGGCACTCGCCTGCGATCCCAGATACTCTGGAGGCTGAGGAGGAAGAATCGCTTGAACTCAGGAGGCGGAGGTTGCAGTAAGCCAAAATTGGGCCAGTGCACTCCAGCCTGGTGACAGAGCAAGACTCCCTCTAAGATAAATAAACAAACAAACAAATTATAAATGAGTAAATAAATGCAAGACTGCCTCTAAATCATTATACAGACAGTTAAGAAAATGAATAAAAGCAAGCCTGCACACAAATACATAAGTATAAAAACAATATTGTGAGCCTGGGTCTAAATTAAGTAAATAAATAAATAAAGGCCGGGTGCAGCGGCTAAAGCCTGTAATCCCAGCACCTTGCTGGGTCACGAGGTCAAGAGATCAAGACCATCCTGGCCGACATGGTGAAACCCCATCTCTACTAAAAATACAAAAATATTAGCCAGGCGCGGTGGCACTCGCCTGTGGTCCCAGATACTCCGGAGGCTAAGGAGGAAGAATCGCTTGAACCCAGGAGGCGGAGGCTGCAGTAAGCCAAGATTGGGCCAGTGCACTCCAGCCTGGTGACAGAGCAAGACTCTGTCTAAAATAAATAAAGAAATTGGCCCGGCGCAGTGGCTCCCACCTGTAATCCAAACACTTTGGAGGCCAAGGCGGGCGGATCACCTGAGGTCCGGAGTTCAAGACCTGACTGACCAACATGGTGAAACCCCGTCTTTAAAAATAAGAAAAAGAAAAAAAGAAAATAAAAAGCAAATAAGTAAATAAACAAATAAGTAAATAAATGCAAGACTGCCTCTAAATCATTATAGTTAGGAAAATGAATAAATGCAAGCCTGCACACAAATACGTAAGTATAAAAATAATGTTGTGAGCCTGGGTCTAAATAAAATAAACGAGTAAACATGAGCCCGCCTCTAAATAATTAGATAGCTAGACAGATAAATACATAAATCTGAGCCTGCCTCCAAATATATAATTAGCCCCGCTTCTCCATAAGTACATCAGCAAATAAATAAATAAATGCAAGTCTGCCTCTAAGTAAATCAATTAATTGATAGATAAATAAATCCATAAATAAGCAGCCCCACTTGGTGTCTCCTGTTTCTAATCCCTCGCCCATTGGGAGCCTGAGCTGGCTATATCACCGGAGGTCATGACATCGAGACCAGCCTGGCCAAGATGGTGAAAGAAACCCTGTCTCTATTTAAAATATAATAAGGTGAAAATAATTAAATAAATAAACACATATATATATACACACACATATATATATAAATGTCAGATGGCCTGCCTACCTCTAAGTAAATAAATAAATAAGTAAGTAAATAAAGAAAAGTAAGTAAGTAAAGAAAGGCCGGGTGTGGTGGCTCATGCCTGTAATCCCAGCACTTTGAGGGGCCGAGACAGGCAGATCACGAGGTCAAGAGGTCAAGACCATTCTGGCCAACATGGTGAAACCTCGTCCCTACTAAAAATACAAAATTATTAGCCAGGCCTGTTGGCACACACCTGTGGTCCCAGCTACTCGGGAGGCTGAGGCGGAAGAATCGCTTGAACCCAGGAGGCGGAAGTTGCAGTGAGCCAAGATTGCACAAAAGCACTCCAGCCTGGTGACACAGCAAGACTCTGTCTAAAATCAATCAATCAATCAATCAATCAATCAATCAGAGCCTGCATCTATGTAAATAAATGCAAGCCTGCCTCTAAATCATTATACAGATAGGTAAGTAAATGAATAAATGCAAGGCTGCACACTAATACGTAAGTATATAAATAAATGTTGCAAGCCTGGGTCTAAACAAATAAATGAGTAAATGTGAGCCTGACTCTAAATAATTAGATAGCTAGATAGATAAATACAGAAATCCAAGCCTGCCTCCAAATATATACATAATTAAATGCCACCTGCTTCTTCATAAGTATGTCAATAAATAAATGCAAGTCTGCCTCTAAATATAACAATTAATAGATAGATACATAAATCAATAAATAAATAGCCCCCCTTGGGGGCTCATGCTTTTAATCCCCCACCAATTGGGAGCCTGAGCCGGGTATATCACCTGAGGTCAGTACATCGATACCAGCCTGGCCAAGATGGTGAAAGAAACCCTGTCTCTATTTTAAAAACAATAAGGTGAAAATAATTAAATAAATATATATATATATATAAATAAATAAATGCAAGATGGCCTGCCTGCTTGTAAGTAAATAAATAAGTAAGTAAGTAAATAAAGGCTGGGCTCAGTGGTTCCCGCCTGTAATCCCATCACTTTGGGAGGCCAAGACAGGCGGATCACAAGGTCAAGAGATTGAGACCATTCTGGTCAACATGGTGAAACGTCGTCTCTACTAAAAATACAAAAATACTAGCCAGGCATGGTGGCAAACACCTGTGGTCTCAACTGCTCGGGAGGCTGAGGCGGAAGTATCGCTTGAACCCAGGAGGCAGACGTTGCAGTGAGCCAAGATTGCACAACTGCACTCCAGCCTGGTGACAGAGCAAGACTCCGTCTAAAACAAATCAATCAATCAATAAATAAATCCGAGCCTGCATCTAAGTAAATCAATGCAAGTCAGTCTCTAAATCATTATATCGATAGATAAGTAAATAAATAAATGCAAGGCTGCACACTAATACATAAGTATATAAATAAATGTTGCGAGCCTGGGTCTAAATAAATAAATGAGTAAATGTCAGGCTGTCTCTAAATAATTAGATAGCTAGATAAATACATCATTCCAAGCCTGCTTCAAAATATATAAATAAATAAATAAGTAAATAAATATAGAAATAACTAAATGCAATCTGCTTCTCCATAATACGTCAGTAAATAAATAAATAAATGCAAGCTTGCCTTTAAATAAATTGATTGGTAGACAGATAAATAAATCAATAAATAAATAGCCCCGCTTGATGGCTCATGATTTTAATCCCCTGCCCATTTGGAGCCTGAGCCAGGTACATCACCTGAGGTCAGGACATAGAGACCAACCTGGCCAAGATGGTGAAAGGAACCCCGTCTCTATTTAAGAAAATAGTAAGGTGAAAATGATTAAATAAATAAATATAGATTTATATAAATTAATAAATGCAACACGGCCTGCCTGCCAACTAAGTAAATAAATAAATAAATAAAGGCCGGGTGCAGTGGCTAAAACCTGTAATCCCAGCACCTTGAGAGGCTAAGATGCGCAGATCACGAGGTCAAGAGATCGAGACCATCCTGGCCGACATGGTGAAACCCCATCTCTACTAAAAATACAAAAATGTTAGCCAGGCACAGTGGCACTCGCCTGTGCTCCCAGATACTCCAGAGGTTGAGGAAGAAGAATCGCTTGAACCCAGAGGGTGGAGGTCACAATAAGCCAAGACTGGGCCAGTGCACTCCAGCCTGGTGACAGAGCAAGACTCCCTCCAAAATAAATAAATAAGTAAGTAAATACATGCGAGACTGCCTCTAAAGTATTATACAGATAGTTAAGAAAATGAATAAATGCAAGCCTGCACACAAACACGTAAGTATAAAAATCATGTTGTGAGCCTGGGTCTAAATAAAACAAATGAGTAAATGTGAGCCTGCCTCTAAATAATTAGATAGCTAGATAGATAAATACATAAATCCAAGCCTGCCTCCAAATATATAAATAAATAAATAAATAAGTAAATTCGACCTGCTTCTCCATAAGTACATCAGCAAATAAATAAATAAATAAATGCAAGTCTCCCTCTAAATAGATCGATTAATAGATAGGTAAATAAATCAGTAACTAAGCAACCCCTCTGGTGGCTCATGTTTTTAATGCCCCGCCCATTGGGAGCCTGAGCCGGCTATATTACCTGAGGTCAGGACATCAAGACCAGCCTGGCCAAGATGGTGAAAGAATCCCTGTCTCTATTTAAAAAAATAATAAGATGAAAATAATTAAATAAATAAATAAAAATATAAATAAATAAAAGCAAGCCGGCCTTCCTGCCTCTAAGGAAATAAATCAATAATTATGTAAATAAATAAATAAAGGCCGGGCGAGATGGCTCAGTCCTGTAATCCCAGCACTTTGGGAGGCCGAGATGGTTGGATCACGAGGTCAAGAGATTGAGACCATTCTGTCCAACATGGAGAAACCCAGTCTAAAAATACAAAAATATTAGCTGGGTGTGGTGGCACGCACCTGGGTTCCCAGCTACAAGGGAGGCCGAGGCGGAAGAATCGCTTGAACCGCTTTGGAGGAGGTTGCAGTGAGCCAGGATTGTGCCACTGCACTCCAGTCTGGTGAGAGCAAGAATCTGTCTAAAATTAATCAATCAATCAATCAATCCATCAAGAAATGCGAGACAGCCTCTAAATCATTATATACATAGTTAAGAAAATGAATAAATGCAAGCCTGCATAAATCCAAGCCTGTCTCAAAATATACAAATAAATAAGTAAATAAATATAAATACAAACGTTAGCCAGGCATGGTGGCATGGCCCTGTAATCCCAGCTACTGAGGAGGCTGAGACAGGAGAATCACTTGAACCTGGGAGGCAGTGGTTGCAGTAAGCCGAGATTGTGCCACCAGTTTCCAGCGTCGGCAAAATAGCAAGACTCCATCTCAAAAAAACCCCAAACTTATCCGGAACCTCTGTCTCTATTTCTAATAAATTGCTTTTCTGAAAAAAAAAAAAAAAGTCACAAAATCAACTGGTCCTATCATACCTTACGTCTGCCTTCATTTTCCTGGTACAAAGAAAACATTGTTAAAGCCCAACAATAAATTAGAAAACTGCTGAATAGTAAAAAATAAATGAAAAGGCACTAAAGAAGATGGCTGATCATTAGCAGCTCAGGCTCGTAGCTCCCAGTGAAAGCACAGAGAACGAGAGGACGCCACACTTTCAGACGAGTTTTTGTTGCTCATGGACCAAGAGATTCCCAGCAGAGGAGCCCCACGGGTAGCCAGGGCGACTCTTGTGGCCGGCGCGGCGGTTTTGCTCACACCTCAGCGCAGTAGTTCTTGGTGTAGAGTCCGGAGATTCCCGGGCAGAAAAGCACCATCAATCTTAACACCGCTGTTTTGGCCGGCGCAGTGGATTGCTTAGATTTTGGCGCTGGAAATCAACAAGTTGGACGTCCACTCAGAGACCTAGTTAGAAAGTCGGTAATTACAAAGACGACAGAGGGATAAATACATAATGAAGGGAAGAAATCAGCCTAAAAAGGCAGAGAATACTCAAAATCAGAATGCCTCTCCCTCTACAGGGGATCACAATTCCTCATCAGTTAATGGAACAAGGATTAATGGAGAACGAGTGTGTTCCAATAACAGAAGCAGGTTTCAAAAGGTGCGTGATAAGAAACTTCTGTGAATTAAAAGAACTTGTTCTAACCCAATGCAAAGAAACTAAGAACCTTGAAAGAAGATTTGATGAAATGTTAACGAGAATGGACAATTTAGAGAGGAATATAAGTGAATTGATGGAGCTGAAAAACACAACACGAGAACTTCACGAAGTATGCACAAGTTTAAACAGTCGAATTGATCAAGCAGAAGAAAGGATATCAGATGTCGAGGACCAGCTTAGTGAAATGAAACGAGAAGACAAGAATGGAGAAAAAAGGATAAAAAGGAATGAGCAAAGTCTCCAGGAAATATGGGACTATGTGAAAAGACCTAATTTACGTTTGATAGGAGTACCTGAATGTGATGAAGAGAATGAATCCAAGTTGGAAAATACTCTTCAGGATATCATTCAGGAAAACTTTTCCAACCTAGCAAGGCAGGGTAATATTCAACTTATTCAATTTTCATCTTATTATTTTTTTAAATAGAGACAGGGATTCTTTCACCATCTTGGCCAGGCTGGTCTTGATGTCCTGACCTCAGGTAATATAGCCGGCTCAGGCTCCCAATGGGCGGGGCATTAAAAACATGAGCCACCAGAGGGGTTGCTTAGTTATTGATTTATTTATCTAATATTCAACGCCAGGTAATACAGAGACCACCACAAAGATATTCTTCAAGAAGACCAACCCCAAGGCACATAATCGCCAGATTTATTAGGGTTGAAATGAAGGAGAAAATACTAAGGGCAGCCAGAGAGAAAGGTCAGGTTACCCACAAAGGGAAACCTATCAGACTTACAGCAGATCTCTCAGCAGAAATCCCACAAGCCAGAAAAGAGTGGGGGCCAATATTTAACATCCTTAAAGAAAAGAACTTTCAACCCAGAATTTCATATCCAGCCAAACTAAGCTTTACAAACGAAGGAAAAATTAAATCTTTTGCAAACAAACAGGCACTTAGAGACTTCGCCACCACCAGGCCTGCTTTACAAGAGCTTCTGAAAGAAGCACTATATATAAAGGAACAACCAATATCAGCCTTTCCAAAAATATATCAAAAAGCAAAGAGCATTAATACAATGAAAAGTTTACACCAACTAATGGGCAACATACAGCTAGCATCAAATGGCAGTATTAAACTTACATAAATTCTAATTGGATAAAAAGCCAAAACCCATGGGTATGCTGCATCCAGACCCATCTCACATGCAACGATACACAAAGACTCAAAACAAAGAGGAGGAGGAAGATTTACCAACCAAACAAGAGAGTAAAAATAAACAAATAAATAAAATGCAAGAGATGCAATTCTCGCCTCTGATAAAGTAGACTTTAAAGCAACAAAGATCAAAAGAGGCAAAGAAGGACATTACATAATGGCAAAAGGATCAATGTAACAAGAAGAGCTAACAATTCTATAGATCAACAAGACAGAAAATTAACAAGGACATCCAGGACTTGAACTCAGACCCGGAACAAGTAAACTTCATAAACATTTACAGAACTCTCCACTTCAAATACACAAAATATACATTACCACCTCACACCTATTCCAAAAGTGACTACATAATTGGAAGTAAATCACTCCTCAGTAATCACATAGCATTTCATAGGTTTAAATGAAATATTGGTTGGCTGCTTGTTTGTTATTTTCTTCCCTTATTCCTTCCTGTCTACATCATTAAGTATAATTATTGGTATAAAAGAGGTTTTCAATACCCATTACTAAACTGCATTCTAGCCTGGGCAAGAAAGCAATACTCCCATTCTCTCTCTCTCTTTCTCTTCCTTTTTCTTCCTCTTCTTCATTCTTTTTTTCTTTCTTCAAAAAAAAAAAAAAGAAAAAGAAAAAGAAACATGGCCCTGTCAACACTTTAATTTGAGCCATGTTAGACCTAATTTCAGACTTCTGATCTCTAGAACTATAAAATCATAAGTCTGTGTTTTTTTAGCCACTGTTTGTGATAATTTGTTAGAGAAGCAACAGGAAACTAACACATTCCTGCTGCATCCTTGATCTGGATTTCTTCTTCCTTCTACTCCATCTATCCAAAATCCACCCAGGCTTAATACAATCTTTAGGTGTATTGGGTGCTTATCATATGCAAAACATCTGGCTAGATACCAGTAGATAAAGAATGCAAGATACAAAGATGAACAAGAGACCTGCTCCCAACTTCAAAAGAGCTCCAAGTCTGGGGCAAGGGAGGCAAAAAAAAAAAAGGTGCTAAAATAGAAGGCAAAATGAGGAAAAGAAATGAAAGGAATATAAAATGATCCAGAGAGGTATCATATATATGAACAAAAATCAAGAGGTAGAACAAAATGTATTCATCATGATGGCTCTCGGTGGTCTCAGGGTGATATTAGCCATCCGAATTAATATATTTTCTTCAATGATATTAAATAAATATCAGTGCCCTTTATAGCCCGACTTTTTTTTTTTTTTTTTTAGGAGACGGAGTTTCGCTCTTGTTACCCAGGCTGGAGTGCAATGGCGCGATCTCGGCTCACCGCAACCTCCACCTCCTGGGTTAAGGCAATTCTCCTGCCTCAGCCTCCTGAGTAGCTGGGATTACAGGCACGCGCCACCATGCCCAGCTAATTTTTTGTATTTTCAGTAGAGACGGGGTTTCGCCGTGTTGACCAAGATGGTCTCGATCTCTTGACCTCGTGATCCACCCGCCTCGGCCTCCCAAAGTGCTGGGATTACAGGCGTGAGCCACCGCGCCCGGCTTTTTTTTTTTTTTTTTGGAGACAGACAGTCTCTCTGTCACCAGGCTGGAGCGCAGTGGCGCGATCTTGTCTCACTGCAACCTCCGCCTCCTGGGTTCAAGTGATTCTCTTGCCTCAGCCTTCCAAGTAGCTGGGACTACCTGCGCACACTACCATGCCCTGCGAATTTTTGTATTTTCGGTAGAGATAGGGTGTAGCCTTACTTTTATAATAGAACAGCCTTTAATAGGACATGGATCACAAAAGGAAAGGAACACACATTGAGTGCTGACTATATGCAAGGCATTGTTTTAGACACCAAAGCGCTGTTCTCATTTAATCTCTGCAATCACTGTGTGAAACAGGCACTATTCCTGACTTAAGATTTTGACACTGAGGCTCAGAGCAATCCATAAAACAAATGACGACATGGGTAGCCCCAGTAATTGTCCCTGTTTTTTATCCCCTGTTCAGTATCATAAGCATCTACACTTCAGGAATAAAAAAAGGCATAAAAAGAACACAATAGTTAAACAAATAAAAATTTCAACAAAGAATAAAAGGAAAAAATAGCCATTCTCTTACCTCTCTGGATGGGCATGGAACTTCACCAGACTGCTAGAGAGCTGTCTCTTTGCCTCTAAGTCCTCACTGAGCTGACTCTGTTCATCTACTAGTCCTTCTAGCATCAGCAGCAACTGAGGAAAGAAGAGAGAAGAAGCAATACACAAATGGCACAGTGAGACATGAAGCCACAGTTCATCCTGAGAAACAAGAAAATGCATTAGCATGTACTATGACTTAAAAAGCCCGCTATCTTAGTTTTAAGTTTTTGATAGTATTTTATAGTTTTCCCAAGAAGCAAGAAAATGCATTAGCATGTACTATGACTTAAAAAGTCCGCTATCTTAGTACTTAAGCTTTTGATAGTTTTGTATAGTTTTCAAATCAATGTCATATTCACTATCTTTTTAATCTTTAAAACCCTGTAAGGTGGAATTCAAACATGGGAGCAAAAAGAAGAAAAAGGAGAGAGAACCTGGAAGCTCAGGAAAGCAGCTAAGAGAAAGGAGTAAGAGGGAAACGGGACAGGCAAGAGGGAAACATATATAATAGGAGTTACCAGTATTCTTCATTCATTCAATAAATATTTATTGAGCACCTTCTATGGGAAAGACTCTGTTCCAGATTCTAAGGGAAAGCCTACTATCTAGTGGAGGAAAAAAACATTCATTAATCATAGACGTGTGCCATTGTGAGTGTAATAGTGCTATAAAGATAACAAGCTATGACAATGTATAACCAACAGAGAGCTGTTTAAAGTAGAGCTGAAAGCCTGAGTAGTTAGTGAGAGAGATGCTAATGGAGACAGGGAGTACAGGCAAATAAGTCTGTTGGAAAAGAAAGGTTAAACGGGGCTGTAGCTATAAAGTTGGGGCAAAGGCAGGGGTTTCTTTCTCTTTTTTTAGACTGGGAGAGATGTGAACATGGTTAAATGCAGATAGAGGAGAAAGATTCAGTTGAGAGGGAGATGACTTAGGTATGAGTGTGAGGGATAACTATTGCTATGTGTCCAAAAGAACTGCTGCTCTTTACAGAACCACACGTCAGAAAGAGGCATCTATAGCTGCTACCGATCAAAGTAGGAAACTTTAGAGCAGTTTCCCGATGAAATACCATTTATGAAAAACCAATACCATGGTTTATTTCACAGTAGAAAAACAAGGTTTGTGCCGGGTGTGGTGGTATGCACCTGCAGCTCCAGCTACTCAGGAGGCTGAGGCAGGAAGATGCCTTGAGCCCCAGAGTTTGAGGCTGCAGTGAGCCATGGTCGTACCACTGCACTCGAGCTTGGGTGACACAGTGAGACTCCGTGTGTGTGTGTGTGTGTGTGTGTGTGTGTGCGCGCGTAGAGAGAGAGAGACATTGAGAGTGAGAGTGTGAGAGTGAGAGAGTGAGAGTGAGAGAGTGAGAGAGAGAGAGAGAGAGTGAGAGTCTATATTCCAGTGACTTACCTGTTGTCTTTGGTTTCCTCAAATTTCTTGACCTAGGATTCTACTGAAGCAACTGTTTCCCAAAGAAGTAATACTTTCTGGGTCAGGCGTTCCACAGCTGATATGTCTTCAGGATAACCAGTTGTATTTGCAGGTCCTAGAAGTCAAAAAGTAAGTGTAAACATGAAAATAGTAATAAAAGTATTATTCAGTTGACAAGCAGAGAACAAATGTTCTTGAGACAGTCCGCCTATACTTTCAAGTGGGATATTGATAAGCACTGGGCAAGGGATTCAATGTGTGCATAGTGTCTGAAGATGCCCTACAGGTAATCTGAGATGTGAACATTTCCAATGATCTGTAAAAAGTTTTGAAGGACCTTTATGAGGTCTTCATTAATCTGTATTTTCCTGGTGAGAGGCCCCATATCAGCAGCCTGCACCTGCGGCTCCTCTTCCGCACTTGCGGCTCCTCTGCACCTGCGGCTCTTCTTCCGCACCTGTGGCTCCTCTTCCCGAACCTGCGGCTCCTCTTCCGCACCTGCGGCTCTTCCTCTTGCACCTGTGGCTCTTCTTCCACACCTGCGGCTCTTCTTCCTGCACCTGCGGCTCTTCTTCCCGCACCTGCGGCTCTTCTTCCCGCACCTGCAGCTCTTCTTCTTGCACAGCCATCATGGACTGTAGAGGAGAAAGTTCCAAATGTAAATAGAGGAAACAATATCTGCCATGTTTATATTTTAACACGGAGGCAAATGCTTTTGCATATCATATCACTATCAGCCAGTAATGCAAGAGAAAACGAAACAAGAATAGGGCTCTGCAAGGGCTGTTCCAGAGCCCTTGCAACTTGAAGAAGATAATGAAGGGCATTTCATGCAGGTAAGAAGTGTCTCCTCAGTGTTACCAACCCAATTTCTGAAAGAAAAAAGATGGTAAAATACTTAACTCCCAGCCACGTGTGGTGGCTCACGCATGTAATTCCAGCACTTTGGGAGGCTAAGGTGGGTGGATCACCTGAGGTTGAGAGCTCGAGACCAGCCTGACCAACATGGAAAAACTCTGTCTCTACTAAAAATAAAAAATTAGCTGGGCATGGTGGTGCATGCCTATAGTCCCAGCAACTCGAAAGCCTGAAGCACAAGAATCACTTGAACCCTAGAGCTAGAAGTTGCAGTGAGCTGAGACTGCACATAGCACTCCAGCATGGTGGCTCACACCTGTAATCCCAACACTCTGGGAGGCCGAGGCGGGCAGATCAACTGAGGTTGGGAGTTCAAGACCAGCCTGACCAACATGGAGAAACTCCATCTCTACTAAAAATACAAAATTACCTTGGCATGGTGGTGCATGTCTGTAATCCCAGCCACTCGGGAGGCTGAGACAGGAGAATTGCTTGAACCCAGGAGGCAGAGGTTGCAGTGAGCCGAGGTCGCGCCACTGCACTCCAGCCTGGTGCCTGGTGACGGAGTGAGACTCTGTCTCAAAAAAAAAAAAAATAAAATAAATAAATAAATAAATAAACTTATCTCGGCATAACATTATCTTCAAATTCATCATCTGCATTTCTAATAGGAGATTTTCTTTTAGCTCTTTCGCTTGTGCTCACCAGACAAGGTTTGATAGCAACTATTTGTCACCAGCACAGATGAACCAATTCAAGGAGAGCAATAAACAGGACTATTAAGTTCCCCCAAAGAAAGTCCTTAGAATAAAATATCTCCTCTGGTTGCCACAAGAGTAAGACAATGGTCCATTATATAAAATTCCAATCTAATAAATGATTAAATTTAATGTTGTCTGTTTTCCAAATGTTTTATTTTGTTCAGGCTCTGTTGTGGTGACCAGGGATTGGAAAATGACTGCAAAGAGGCTCTGCGGAACCTGGGGAGGTAAGAAACGTATTCTAAGAGGGGACTGAGGTGATGGCTGCAAAATTCTTTTTTTTTTTTTAATATGTATATATTTTTTAAAGACGAGGTTTCACCATGTTGGTCAGGCTGTTCTTGAACTCTTGACCTCAGGTGATCCACCCACCTTGGCCTCCAAAGTGCTTGGATTACAGGCGTGAGCCACCACGCCCGGCCGATGGCTGCAAAATTCATAATCTACTTAAATTATTCAATTCTACATTTGCGATTAGTGACTGTCATTACAAGTACTTGTTAAATGAAATTTCTGGTTTCTGGCCGGGCGCGGTGGCTCACGCCTGTAATCCCAGCACTTTGGGAGGCCGAGACGGTTGGATCACGAGGTCAAGAGAGTGAGACCATCCTGGCCAACATGGAGAAACCCGGTCTCTATTAAAAATACAAAAATATTAGCCGGATGTGGTGGCACGCGCCTGGAGTCCCAGCTACAAGGGAGGCTGAAGCGGAGGAATCACTTGAACCAAAGAGAGGGAGGTTGCAGGGAGCCAGGATTGCGCCACTGCACTCCAGCCTCGTGAGAGAGCAAGAATCCGTTGAAAATCAATCAATCAAACAATCAATTCATCAACAAATGCGAGACAGCCTCTAAATCATTATATAGATAGTTAAGGAAATGAATAAATGCAAGCCTGCACACAAATACATAAGTATATAAATAAATGTAGCCAGCCTGGGTTTAAATAAATAAATGAGTAAATGTGAGCCTGCCTCTAAATAATTACATAGTTACACAGATAAATACATAAATCCAAGCCTGCCTCCAAATATATAAATAATTGCTACCTGCTTCTCCATAAGTACATAAGTAAATAAATAAATAAATGTAAGTCTGCCTCTAAATAAATCGATAGATAGATACATAAATCAATAAATAAATAGCCCCACTTGGAGACTCATGCTTTTAATCCCCCATCAACTGGAAGCCTGAGGAGGGTATATTACCTGAGGTCAGGACATCGAGACCAGTCTGGCCAAGATGGCGAAAGAAACCCTGTCTCTATTTAAAAAATAATAAGGTGAAAATAATTAATTAAAAAAAAAAAATATATATATATATATATATATATGTATATACACAAATAAATAAATGCAAGATGGTCTGCCTGCCTCTAAGTAAACAAATAAATAAGTAAGTAAATAAATAAAGGCAGGGTGCAGTGGCTCACGCCTGTAATCCCAGCACTTTTGGAGGCCGAGACAGGCAGATGACGAGGTCAAGAGATCGAGACCATTCTGGCCAACATGGTGAAACCTCGTCTCTACTAAAAATAGAAAAATATTAGCCAGGAGTGGTGGCACGTGCCTGTGGTCCCAGCTACTCGGGAGGCTGAGGCAGAAGAATTGCTTGAACCCAGGAGGTGGAGGCTGCAGTGAGCCAAGACTGCACAACTGCACTCCAGCCTGGTGACAGAGAAGACTCCGTTTTAAATAAATAAGTAAATAAATAATAAATAAATGCGAGCCTGCATCTAAGTTAATAAATGCAAGCCTGCCTCTAAATCATTAAACAGATAGATAAGTAAATAAACAAATGCAAGGCTGCACACTAATACATATGTATATAAATAAAGGTTGCGAGCCTGGGTCTAAATAAATAAATGAGTAAATGTCAGGCTGCCTCTAAATAATTAGATAGCTAGATAGATAAATACATCAATCCAAGCCTGCCTCAAAATACACAAATAAAGTAAATAAATATAGAAATAACTAAATGCCACCTGCTTCTCCGTAAGTATGTCAGTAAATAAATAAATAAATGCAAGTTTGCCTCTAAATAAATCGATTCATACATAGATAAAGAAATCAATAAATAAATAGCCCTGCTTGGTGGCTCATGCTTTTAATCCCCCGCCCATTTGGAGCCTGAGCTGGGCATATCACCTAAGGTGAGGACATTGAGACCAGCCTGGCAAAGGTTCTCTTTAAAAAGAAAACCCTGTCTCTATTTAAAAAAAGTAGTAAGACAAAAATAATGAAATAAATAAATATAGATTTATATATATAAATAAATGCAAGACGGCATGCCTGCCACTAAGTAAATAAATAAGTAATTCAGTAAATAAATAAACAAAGGTGGGTGCAGTGGCTAAAGTCTGTAATCCCAGCACCTTGGGAAGCCAAGTCGGGCGGATCACCTGAGGTCGGGAGTTCAAGACCTGACTGACCAACATGGTGAAACCCTGTCTTCAAAAAACAATAAAAAAAAGAAAAAGAAAAAAAAGGAAATAAGTAAATAAATGCAAGAGTGCCTCTAAATCACTATAGTTAAGAAAATGAATAAATGTAAGCCTGCACACAAATACATAAGTATAAAAATAATGTTGTGAGCCTAAGTCTGAATAAAATAAATGAGTAAACGTGAGCCTGCCTCTAAATAATTAGATAGCTAGCTAGATAAATACATAAATCCAAGCCTGCCTCCAAATATAAAAATAAATAAATAAGTAAATTCGACCTGCTTCCCCATAAATACATCAGCAAACAAATAAATAATGCAAGTCTGCGTCTAAATAAATCAATTAATAGATAGATAAATAAATCCATAAATAAGCAGCCCCACTTGGTGGCTCATGTTTCTAATCCCCCACCCACTGGGAGCCTGAGCCGGCTATATCACCTGAGGTCAGGACATCGAGATCAGCCTGGCCAAGATGGTGAAAGAATCCCTATCTCTATTTAAAAAAACAATAAGGTGAAAATTATTAAATAAATAAATAAAAATATAAATACATAAATGCAAGACAGCCTGCCAGCCTCTAAGTAAATAAATCAGTAATTAGGCAAATAAATAAAGAAAGGCTGGGCGAGATGGCTCAGTCCTGTAATCCCAGCACTTTGGAAGGCCGAGATGGGCGGATCGCAAAGTCAAGAGATCGAGACCATCCTGGCCGACATGGTGAAACCCTGTCTCCACTAAAAATACAAAAATATTAGCCAGGCACGGTGGCACTCGCCTGCGATCCCAGATACTCTGGAGGCTGAGGAGGAAGAATCGCTTGAACTCAGGAGGCGGAGGTTGCAGTAAGCCAAAATTGGGCCAGTGCACTCCAGCCTGGTGACAGAGCAAGACTCCCTCTAAGATAAATAAACAAACAAACAAATTATAAATGAGTAAATAAATGCAAGACTGCCTCTAAATCATTATACAGACAGTTAAGAAAATGAATAAAAGCAAGCCTGCACACAAATACATAAGTATAAAAACAATATTGTGAGCCTGGGTCTAAATTAAGTAAATAAATAAATAAAGGCCGGGTGCAGCGGCTAAAGCCTGTAATCCCAGCACCTTGCTGGGTCACGAGGTCAAGAGATCAAGACCATCCTGGCCGACATGGTGAAACCCCATCTCTACTAAAAATACAAAAATATTAGCCAGGCGCGGTGGCACTCGCCTGTGGTCCCAGATACTCCGGAGGCTAAGGAGGAAGAATCGCTTGAACCCAGGAGGCGGAGGCTGCAGTAAGCCAAGATTGGGCCAGTGCACTCCAGCCTGGTGACAGAGCAAGACTCTGTCTAAAATAAATAAAGAAATTGGCCCGGCGCAGTGGCTCCCACCTGTAATCCAAACACTTTGGAGGCCAAGGCGGGCGGATCACCTGAGGTCCGGAGTTCAAGACCTGACTGACCAACATGGTGAAACCCCGTCTTTAAAAATAAGAAAAAGAAAAAAAGAAAATAAAAAGCAAATAAGTAAATAAACAAATAAGTAAATAAATGCAAGACTGCCTCTAAATCATTATAGTTAGGAAAATGAATAAATGCAAGCCTGCACACAAATACGTAAGTATAAAAATAATGTTGTGAGCCTGGGTCTAAATAAAATAAACGAGTAAACATGAGCCCGCCTCTAAATAATTAGATAGCTAGACAGATAAATACATAAATCTGAGCCTGCCTCCAAATATATAATTAGCCCCGCTTCTCCATAAGTACATCAGCAAATAAATAAATAAATGCAAGTCTGCCTCTAAGTAAATCAATTAATTGATAGATAAATAAATCCATAAATAAGCAGCCCCACTTGGTGTCTCCTGTTTCTAATCCCTCGCCCATTGGGAGCCTGAGCTGGCTATATCACCGGAGGTCATGACATCGAGACCAGCCTGGCCAAGATGGTGAAAGAAACCCTGTCTCTATTTAAAATATAATAAGGTGAAAATAATTAAATAAATAAACACATATATATATACACACACATATATATATAAATGTCAGATGGCCTGCCTACCTCTAAGTAAATAAATAAATAAGTAAGTAAATAAAGAAAAGTAAGTAAGTAAAGAAAGGCCGGGTGTGGTGGCTCATGCCTGTAATCCCAGCACTTTGAGGGGCCGAGACAGGCAGATCACGAGGTCAAGAGGTCAAGACCATTCTGGCCAACATGGTGAAACCTCGTCCCTACTAAAAATACAAAATTATTAGCCAGGCCTGTTGGCACACACCTGTGGTCCCAGCTACTCGGGAGGCTGAGGCGGAAGAATCGCTTGAACCCAGGAGGCGGAAGTTGCAGTGAGCCAAGATTGCACAAAAGCACTCCAGCCTGGTGACACAGCAAGACTCTGTCTAAAATCAATCAATCAATCAATCAATCAATCAATCAGAGCCTGCATCTATGTAAATAAATGCAAGCCTGCCTCTAAATCATTATACAGATAGGTAAGTAAATGAATAAATGCAAGGCTGCACACTAATACGTAAGTATATAAATAAATGTTGCAAGCCTGGGTCTAAACAAATAAATGAGTAAATGTGAGCCTGACTCTAAATAATTAGATAGCTAGATAGATAAATACAGAAATCCAAGCCTGCCTCCAAATATATACATAATTAAATGCCACCTGCTTCTTCATAAGTATGTCAATAAATAAATGCAAGTCTGCCTCTAAATATAACAATTAATAGATAGATACATAAATCAATAAATAAATAGCCCCCCTTGGGGGCTCATGCTTTTAATCCCCCACCAATTGGGAGCCTGAGCCGGGTATATCACCTGAGGTCAGTACATCGATACCAGCCTGGCCAAGATGGTGAAAGAAACCCTGTCTCTATTTTAAAAACAATAAGGTGAAAATAATTAAATAAATATATATATATATATAAATAAATAAATGCAAGATGGCCTGCCTGCTTGTAAGTAAATAAATAAGTAAGTAAGTAAATAAAGGCTGGGCTCAGTGGTTCCCGCCTGTAATCCCATCACTTTGGGAGGCCAAGACAGGCGGATCACAAGGTCAAGAGATTGAGACCATTCTGGTCAACATGGTGAAACGTCGTCTCTACTAAAAATACAAAAATACTAGCCAGGCATGGTGGCAAACACCTGTGGTCTCAACTGCTCGGGAGGCTGAGGCGGAAGTATCGCTTGAACCCAGGAGGCAGACGTTGCAGTGAGCCAAGATTGCACAACTGCACTCCAGCCTGGTGACAGAGCAAGACTCCGTCTAAAACAAATCAATCAATCAATAAATAAATCCGAGCCTGCATCTAAGTAAATCAATGCAAGTCAGTCTCTAAATCATTATATCGATAGATAAGTAAATAAATAAATGCAAGGCTGCACACTAATACATAAGTATATAAATAAATGTTGCGAGCCTGGGTCTAAATAAATAAATGAGTAAATGTCAGGCTGTCTCTAAATAATTAGATAGCTAGATAAATACATCATTCCAAGCCTGCTTCAAAATATATAAATAAATAAATAAGTAAATAAATATAGAAATAACTAAATGCAATCTGCTTCTCCATAATACGTCAGTAAATAAATAAATAAATGCAAGCTTGCCTTTAAATAAATTGATTGGTAGACAGATAAATAAATCAATAAATAAATAGCCCCGCTTGATGGCTCATGATTTTAATCCCCTGCCCATTTGGAGCCTGAGCCAGGTACATCACCTGAGGTCAGGACATAGAGACCAACCTGGCCAAGATGGTGAAAGGAACCCCGTCTCTATTTAAGAAAATAGTAAGGTGAAAATGATTAAATAAATAAATATAGATTTATATAAATTAATAAATGCAACACGGCCTGCCTGCCAACTAAGTAAATAAATAAATAAATAAAGGCCGGGTGCAGTGGCTAAAACCTGTAATCCCAGCACCTTGAGAGGCTAAGATGCGCAGATCACGAGGTCAAGAGATCGAGACCATCCTGGCCGACATGGTGAAACCCCATCTCTACTAAAAATACAAAAATGTTAGCCAGGCACAGTGGCACTCGCCTGTGCTCCCAGATACTCCAGAGGTTGAGGAAGAAGAATCGCTTGAACCCAGAGGGTGGAGGTCACAATAAGCCAAGACTGGGCCAGTGCACTCCAGCCTGGTGACAGAGCAAGACTCCCTCCAAAATAAATAAATAAGTAAGTAAATACATGCGAGACTGCCTCTAAAGTATTATACAGATAGTTAAGAAAATGAATAAATGCAAGCCTGCACACAAACACGTAAGTATAAAAATCATGTTGTGAGCCTGGGTCTAAATAAAACAAATGAGTAAATGTGAGCCTGCCTCTAAATAATTAGATAGCTAGATAGATAAATACATAAATCCAAGCCTGCCTCCAAATATATAAATAAATAAATAAATAAGTAAATTCGACCTGCTTCTCCATAAGTACATCAGCAAATAAATAAATAAATAAATGCAAGTCTCCCTCTAAATAGATCGATTAATAGATAGGTAAATAAATCAGTAACTAAGCAACCCCTCTGGTGGCTCATGTTTTTAATGCCCCGCCCATTGGGAGCCTGAGCCGGCTATATTACCTGAGGTCAGGACATCAAGACCAGCCTGGCCAAGATGGTGAAAGAATCCCTGTCTCTATTTAAAAAAATAATAAGATGAAAATAATTAAATAAATAAATAAAAATATAAATAAATAAAAGCAAGCCGGCCTTCCTGCCTCTAAGGAAATAAATCAATAATTATGTAAATAAATAAATAAAGGCCGGGCGAGATGGCTCAGTCCTGTAATCCCAGCACTTTGGGAGGCCGAGATGGTTGGATCACGAGGTCAAGAGATTGAGACCATTCTGTCCAACATGGAGAAACCCAGTCTAAAAATACAAAAATATTAGCTGGGTGTGGTGGCACGCACCTGGGTTCCCAGCTACAAGGGAGGCCGAGGCGGAAGAATCGCTTGAACCGCTTTGGAGGAGGTTGCAGTGAGCCAGGATTGTGCCACTGCACTCCAGTCTGGTGAGAGCAAGAATCTGTCTAAAATTAATCAATCAATCAATCAATCCATCAAGAAATGCGAGACAGCCTCTAAATCATTATATACATAGTTAAGAAAATGAATAAATGCAAGCCTGCATAAATCCAAGCCTGTCTCAAAATATACAAATAAATAAGTAAATAAATATAAATACAAACGTTAGCCAGGCATGGTGGCATGGCCCTGTAATCCCAGCTACTGAGGAGGCTGAGACAGGAGAATCACTTGAACCTGGGAGGCAGTGGTTGCAGTAAGCCGAGATTGTGCCACCAGTTTCCAGCGTCGGCAAAATAGCAAGACTCCATCTCAAAAAAACCCCAAACTTATCCGGAACCTCTGTCTCTATTTCTAATAAATTGCTTTTCTGAAAAAAAAAAAAAAAGTCACAAAATCAACTGGTCCTATCATACCTTACGTCTGCCTTCATTTTCCTGGTACAAAGAAAACATTGTTAAAGCCCAACAATAAATTAGAAAACTGCTGAATAGTAAAAAATAAATGAAAAGGCACTAAAGAAGATGGCTGATCATTAGCAGCTCAGGCTCGTAGCTCCCAGTGAAAGCACAGAGAACGAGAGGACGCCACACTTTCAGACGAGTTTTTGTTGCTCATGGACCAAGAGATTCCCAGCAGAGGAGCCCCACGGGTAGCCAGGGCGACTCTTGTGGCCGGCGCGGCGGTTTTGCTCACACCTCAGCGCAGTAGTTCTTGGTGTAGAGTCCGGAGATTCCCGGGCAGAAAAGCACCATCAATCTTAACACCGCTGTTTTGGCCGGCGCAGTGGATTGCTTAGATTTTGGCGCTGGAAATCAACAAGTTGGACGTCCACTCAGAGACCTAGTTAGAAAGTCGGTAATTACAAAGACGACAGAGGGATAAATACATAATGAAGGGAAGAAATCAGCCTAAAAAGGCAGAGAATACTCAAAATCAGAATGCCTCTCCCTCTACAGGGGATCACAATTCCTCATCAGTTAATGGAACAAGGATTAATGGAGAACGAGTGTGTTCCAATAACAGAAGCAGGTTTCAAAAGGTGCGTGATAAGAAACTTCTGTGAATTAAAAGAACTTGTTCTAACCCAATGCAAAGAAACTAAGAACCTTGAAAGAAGATTTGATGAAATGTTAACGAGAATGGACAATTTAGAGAGGAATATAAGTGAATTGATGGAGCTGAAAAACACAACACGAGAACTTCACGAAGTATGCACAAGTTTAAACAGTCGAATTGATCAAGCAGAAGAAAGGATATCAGATGTCGAGGACCAGCTTAGTGAAATGAAACGAGAAGACAAGAATGGAGAAAAAAGGATAAAAAGGAATGAGCAAAGTCTCCAGGAAATATGGGACTATGTGAAAAGACCTAATTTACGTTTGATAGGAGTACCTGAATGTGATGAAGAGAATGAATCCAAGTTGGAAAATACTCTTCAGGATATCATTCAGGAAAACTTTTCCAACCTAGCAAGGCAGGGTAATATTCAACTTATTCAATTTTCATCTTATTATTTTTTTAAATAGAGACAGGGATTCTTTCACCATCTTGGCCAGGCTGGTCTTGATGTCCTGACCTCAGGTAATATAGCCGGCTCAGGCTCCCAATGGGCGGGGCATTAAAAACATGAGCCACCAGAGGGGTTGCTTAGTTATTGATTTATTTATCTAATATTCAACGCCAGGTAATACAGAGACCACCACAAAGATATTCTTCAAGAAGACCAACCCCAAGGCACATAATCGCCAGATTTATTAGGGTTGAAATGAAGGAGAAAATACTAAGGGCAGCCAGAGAGAAAGGTCAGGTTACCCACAAAGGGAAACCTATCAGACTTACAGCAGATCTCTCAGCAGAAATCCCACAAGCCAGAAAAGAGTGGGGGCCAATATTTAACATCCTTAAAGAAAAGAACTTTCAACCCAGAATTTCATATCCAGCCAAACTAAGCTTTACAAACGAAGGAAAAATTAAATCTTTTGCAAACAAACAGGCACTTAGAGACTTCGCCACCACCAGGCCTGCTTTACAAGAGCTTCTGAAAGAAGCACTATATATAAAGGAACAACCAATATCAGCCTTTCCAAAAATATATCAAAAAGCAAAGAGCATTAATACAATGAAAAGTTTACACCAACTAATGGGCAACATACAGCTAGCATCAAATGGCAGTATTAAACTTACATAAATTCTAATTGGATAAAAAGCCAAAACCCATGGGTATGCTGCATCCAGACCCATCTCACATGCAACGATACACAAAGACTCAAAACAAAGAGGAGGAGGAAGATTTACCAACCAAACAAGAGAGTAAAAATAAACAAATAAATAAAATGCAAGAGATGCAATTCTCGCCTCTGATAAAGTAGACTTTAAAGCAACAAAGATCAAAAGAGGCAAAGAAGGACATTACATAATGGCAAAAGGATCAATGTAACAAGAAGAGCTAACAATTCTATAGATCAACAAGACAGAAAATTAACAAGGACATCCAGGACTTGAACTCAGACCCGGAACAAGTAAACTTCATAAACATTTACAGAACTCTCCACTTCAAATACACAAAATATACATTACCACCTCACACCTATTCCAAAAGTGACTACATAATTGGAAGTAAATCACTCCTCAGTAATCACATAGCATTTCATAGGTTTAAATGAAATATTGGTTGGCTGCTTGTTTGTTATTTTCTTCCCTTATTCCTTCCTGTCTACATCATTAAGTATAATTATTGGTATAAAAGAGGTTTTCAATACCCATTACTAAACTGCATTCTAGCCTGGGCAAGAAAGCAATACTCCCATTCTCTCTCTCTCTTTCTCTTCCTTTTTCTTCCTCTTCTTCATTCTTTTTTTCTTTCTTCAAAAAAAAAAAAAAGAAAAAGAAAAAGAAACATGGCCCTGTCAACACTTTAATTTGAGCCATGTTAGACCTAATTTCAGACTTCTGATCTCTAGAACTATAAAATCATAAGTCTGTGTTTTTTTAGCCACTGTTTGTGATAATTTGTTAGAGAAGCAACAGGAAACTAACACATTCCTGCTGCATCCTTGATCTGGATTTCTTCTTCCTTCTACTCCATCTATCCAAAATCCACCCAGGCTTAATACAATCTTTAGGTGTATTGGGTGCTTATCATATGCAAAACATCTGGCTAGATACCAGTAGATAAAGAATGCAAGATACAAAGATGAACAAGAGACCTGCTCCCAACTTCAAAAGAGCTCCAAGTCTGGGGCAAGGGAGGCAAAAAAAAAAAAGGTGCTAAAATAGAAGGCAAAATGAGGAAAAGAAATGAAAGGAATATAAAATGATCCAGAGAGGTATCATATATATGAACAAAAATCAAGAGGTAGAACAAAATGTATTCATCATGATGGCTCTCGGTGGTCTCAGGGTGATATTAGCCATCCGAATTAATATATTTTCTTCAATGATATTAAATAAATATCAGTGCCCTTTATAGCCCGACTTTTTTTTTTTTTTTTTTAGGAGACGGAGTTTCGCTCTTGTTACCCAGGCTGGAGTGCAATGGCGCGATCTCGGCTCACCGCAACCTCCACCTCCTGGGTTAAGGCAATTCTCCTGCCTCAGCCTCCTGAGTAGCTGGGATTACAGGCACGCGCCACCATGCCCAGCTAATTTTTTGTATTTTCAGTAGAGACGGGGTTTCGCCGTGTTGACCAAGATGGTCTCGATCTCTTGACCTCGTGATCCACCCGCCTCGGCCTCCCAAAGTGCTGGGATTACAGGCGTGAGCCACCGCGCCCGGCTTTTTTTTTTTTTTTTTGGAGACAGACAGTCTCTCTGTCACCAGGCTGGAGCGCAGTGGCGCGATCTTGTCTCACTGCAACCTCCGCCTCCTGGGTTCAAGTGATTCTCTTGCCTCAGCCTTCCAAGTAGCTGGGACTACCTGCGCACACTACCATGCCCTGCGAATTTTTGTATTTTCGGTAGAGATAGGGTGTAGCCTTACTTTTATAATAGAACAGCCTTTAATAGGACATGGATCACAAAAGGAAAGGAACACACATTGAGTGCTGACTATATGCAAGGCATTGTTTTAGACACCAAAGCGCTGTTCTCATTTAATCTCTGCAATCACTGTGTGAAACAGGCACTATTCCTGACTTAAGATTTTGACACTGAGGCTCAGAGCAATCCATAAAACAAATGACGACATGGGTAGCCCCAGTAATTGTCCCTGTTTTTTATCCCCTGTTCAGTATCATAAGCATCTACACTTCAGGAATAAAAAAAGGCATAAAAAGAACACAATAGTTAAACAAATAAAAATTTCAACAAAGAATAAAAGGAAAAAATAGCCATTCTCTTACCTCTCTGGATGGGCATGGAACTTCACCAGACTGCTAGAGAGCTGTCTCTTTGCCTCTAAGTCCTCACTGAGCTGACTCTGTTCATCTACTAGTCCTTCTAGCATCAGCAGCAACTGAGGAAAGAAGAGAGAAGAAGCAATACACAAATGGCACAGTGAGACATGAAGCCACAGTTCATCCTGAGAAACAAGAAAATGCATTAGCATGTACTATGACTTAAAAAGCCCGCTATCTTAGTTTTAAGTTTTTGATAGTATTTTATAGTTTTCCCAAGAAGCAAGAAAATGCATTAGCATGTACTATGACTTAAAAAGTCCGCTATCTTAGTACTTAAGCTTTTGATAGTTTTGTATAGTTTTCAAATCAATGTCATATTCACTATCTTTTTAATCTTTAAAACCCTGTAAGGTGGAATTCAAACATGGGAGCAAAAAGAAGAAAAAGGAGAGAGAACCTGGAAGCTCAGGAAAGCAGCTAAGAGAAAGGAGTAAGAGGGAAACGGGACAGGCAAGAGGGAAACATATATAATAGGAGTTATCAGTATTCTTCATTCATTCAATAAATATTTATTGAGCACCTTCTATGGGAAAGACTCTGTTCCAGATTCTAAGGGAAAGCCTACTATCTAGTGGAGGAAAAAAACATTCATTAATCATAGACGTGTGCCATTGTGAGTGTAATAGTGCTATAAAGATAACAAGCTATGACAATGTATAACCAACAGAGAGCTGTTTAAAGTAGAGCTGAAAGCCTGAGTAGTTAGTGAGAGAGATGCTAATGGAGACAGGGAGTACAGGCAAATAAGTCTGTTGGAAAAGAAAGGTTAAACGGGGCTGTAGCTATAAAGTTGGGGCAAAGGCAGGGGTTTCTTTCTCTTTTTTTAGACTGGGAGAGATGTGAACATGGTTAAATGCAGATAGAGGAGAAAGATTCAGTTGAGAGGGAGATGACTTAGGTATGAGTGTGAGGGATAACTATTGCTATGTGTCCAAAAGAACTGCTGCTCTTTACAGAACCACACGTCAGAAAGAGGCATCTATAGCTGCTACCGATCAAAGTAGGAAACTTTAGAGCAGTTTCCCGATGAAATACCATTTATGAAAAACCAATACCATGGTTTATTTCACAGTAGAAAAACAAGGTTTGTGCCGGGTGTGGTGGTATGCACCTGCAGCTCCAGCTACTCAGGAGGCTGAGGCAGGAAGATGCCTTGAGCCCCAGAGTTTGAGGCTGCAGTGAGCCATGGTCGTACCACTGCACTCGAGCTTGGGTGACACAGTGAGACTCCGTGTGTGTGTGTGTGTGTGTGTGTGTGTGCGCGCGCGTAGAGAGAGAGAGACATTGAGAGTGAGAGTGTGAGAGTGAGAGAGTGAGAGTGAGAGAGTGAGAGAGAGAGAGAGAGAGTGAGAGTCTATATTCCAGTGACTTACCTGTTGTCTTTGGTTTCCTCAAATTTCTTGACCTAGGATTCTACTGAAGCAACTGTTTCCCAAAGAAGTAATACTTTCTGGGTCAGGCGTTCCACAGCTGATATGTCTTCAGGATAACCAGTTGTATTTGCAGGTCCTAGAAGTCAAAAAGTAAGTGTAAACATGAAAATAGTAATAAAAGTATTATTCAGTTGACAAGCAGAGAACAAATGTTCTTGAGACAGTCCGCCTATACTTTCAAGTGGGATATTGATAAGCACTGGGCAAGGGATTCAATGTGTGCATAGTGTCTGAAGATGCCCTACAGGTAATCTGAGATGTGAACATTTCCAATGATCTGTAAAAAGTTTTGAAGGACCTTTATGAGGTCTTCATTAATCTGTATTTTCCTGGTGAGAGGCTCCATATCAGCAGCCTGCACCTGCGGCTCCTCTTCCGCACTTGCGGCTCCTCTGCACCTGCGGCTCTTCTTCCGCACCTGTGGCTCCTCTTCCCGAACCTGCGGCTCCTCTTCCGCACCTGCGGCTCTTCCTCTTGCACCTGTGGCTCTTCTTCCACACCTGCGGCTCTTCTTCCTGCACCTGCGGCTCTTCTTCCCGCACCTGCGGCTCTTCTTCCCGCACCTGCAGCTCTTCTTCTTGCACAGCCATCATGGACTGTAGAGGAGAAAGTTCCAAATGTAAATAGAGGAAACAATATCTGCCATGTTTATATTTTAACACGGAGGCAAATGCTTTTGCATATCATATCACTATCAGCCAGTAATGCAAGAGAAAACGAAACAAGAATAGGGCTCTGCAAGGGCTGTTCCAGAGCCCTTGCAACTTGAAGAAGATAATGAAGGGCATTTCATGCAGGTAAGAAGTGTCTCCTCAGTGTTACCAACCCAATTTCTGAAAGAAAAAAGATGGTAAAATACTTAACTCCCAGCCACGTGTGGTGGCTCACGCATGTAATTCCAGCACTTTGGGAGGCTAAGGTGGGTGGATCACCTGAGGTTGAGAGCTCGAGACCAGCCTGACCAACATGGAAAAACTCTGTCTCTACTAAAAATAAAAAATTAGCTGGGCATGGTGGTGCATGCCTATAGTCCCAGCAACTCGAAAGCCTGAAGCACAAGAATCACTTGAACCCTAGAGCTAGAAGTTGCAGTGAGCTGAGACTGCACATAGCACTCCAGCATGGTGGCTCACACCTGTAATCCCAACACTCTGGGAGGCCGAGGCGGGCAGATCAACTGAGGTTGGGAGTTCAAGACCAGCCTGACCAACATGGAGAAACTCCATCTCTACTAAAAATACAAAATTACCTTGGCATGGTGGTGCATGTCTGTAATCCCAGCCACTCGGGAGGCTGAGACAGGAGAATTGCTTGAACCCAGGAGGCAGAGGTTGCAGTGAGCCGAGGTCGCGCCACTGCACTCCAGCCTGGTGCCTGGTGACGGAGTGAGACTCTGTCTCAAAAAAAAAAAAAAAAAAATAAATAAATAAATAAATAAACTTATCTCGGCATAACATTATCTTCAAATTCATCATCTGCATTTCTAATAGGAGATTTTCTTTTAGCTCTTTCGCTTGTGCTCACCAGACAAGGTTTGATAGCAACTATTTGTCACCAGCACAGATGAACCAATTCAAGGAGAGCAATAAACAGGACTATTAAGTTCCCCCAAAGAAAGTCCTTAGAATAAAATATCTCCTCTGGTTGCCACAAGAGTAAGACAATGGTCCATTATATAAAATTCCAATCTAATAAATGATTAAATTTAATGTTGTCTGTTTTCCAAATGTTTTATTTTGTTCAGGCTCTGTTGTGGTGACCAGGGATTGGAAAATGACTGCAAAGAGGCTCTGCGGAACCTGGGGAGGTAAGAAACGTATTCTAAGAGGGGACTGAGGTGATGGCTGCAAAATTCTTTTTTTTTTTTTAATATGTATATATTTTTTAAAGACGAGGTTTCACCATGTTGGTCAGGCTGTTCTTGAACTCTTGACCTCAGGTGATCCACCCACCTTGGCCTCCAAAGTGCTTGGATTACAGGCGTGAGCCACCACGCCCGGCCGATGGCTGCAAAATTCATAATCTACTTAAATTATTCAATTCTACATTTGCGATTAGTGACTGTCATTACAAGTAACTTGTTAAATGAAATTTCTGGTTTCTGGCCGGGCGCGGTGGCTCACGCCTGTAATCCCAGCACTTTGGGAGGCCGAGACGGTTGGATCACGAGGTCAAGAGAGTGAGACCATCCTGGCCAACATGGAGAAACCCGGTCTCTATTAAAAATACAAAAATATTAGCCGGATGTGGTGGCACGCGCCTGGAGTCCCAGCTACAAGGGAGGCTGAAGCGGAGGAATCACTTGAACCAAAGAGAGGGAGGTTGCAGGGAGCCAGGATTGCGCCACTGCACTCCAGCCTCGTGAGAGAGCAAGAATCCGTTGAAAATCAATCAATCAAACAATCAATTCATCAACAAATGCGAGACAGCCTCTAAATCATTATATAGATAGTTAAGGAAATGAATAAATGCAAGCCTGCACACAAATACATAAGTATATAAATAAATGTAGCCAGCCTGGGTTTAAATAAATAAATGAGTAAATGTGAGCCTGCCTCTAAATAATTACATAGTTACACAGATAAATACATAAATCCAAGCCTGCCTCCAAATATATAAATAATTGCTACCTGCTTCTCCATAAGTACATAAGTAAATAAATAAATAAATGTAAGTCTGCCTCTAAATAAATCGATAGATAGATACATAAATCAATAAATAAATAGCCCCACTTGGAGACTCATGCTTTTAATCCCCCATCAACTGGAAGCCTGAGGAGGGTATATTACCTGAGGTCAGGACATCGAGACCAGTCTGGCCAAGATGGCGAAAGAAACCCTGTCTCTATTTAAAAAATAATAAGGTGAAAATAATTAATTAAAAAAAAAAAAAAAATATATATATATATATATGTATATACACAAATAAATAAATGCAAGATGGTCTGCCTGCCTCTAAGTAAACAAATAAATAAGTAAGTAAATAAATAAAGGCAGGGTGCAGTGGCTCACGCCTGTAATCCCAGCACTTTTGGAGGCCGAGACAGGCAGATGACGAGGTCAAGAGATCGAGACCATTCTGGCCAACATGGTGAAACCTCGTCTCTACTAAAAATAGAAAAATATTAGCCAGGAGTGGTGGCACGTGCCTGTGGTCCCAGCTACTCGGGAGGCTGAGGCAGAAGAATTGCTTGAACCCAGGAGGTGGAGGCTGCAGTGAGCCAAGACTGCACAACTGCACTCCAGCCTGGTGACAGAGAAGACTCCGTTTTAAATAAATAAGTAAATAAATAATAAATAAATGCGAGCCTGCATCTAAGTTAATAAATGCAAGCCTGCCTCTAAATCATTAAACAGATAGATAAGTAAATAAACAAATGCAAGGCTGCACACTAATACATATGTATATAAATAAAGGTTGCGAGCCTGGGTCTAAATAAATAAATGAGTAAATGTCAGGCTGCCTCTAAATAATTAGATAGCTAGATAGATAAATACATCAATCCAAGCCTGCCTCAAAATACACAAATAAAGTAAATAAATATAGAAATAACTAAATGCCACCTGCTTCTCCGTAAGTATGTCAGTAAATAAATAAATAAATGCAAGTTTGCCTCTAAATAAATCGATTCATACATAGATAAAGAAATCAATAAATAAATAGCCCTGCTTGGTGGCTCATGCTTTTAATCCCCCGCCCATTTGGAGCCTGAGCTGGGCATATCACCTAAGGTGAGGACATTGAGACCAGCCTGGCAAAGGTTCTCTTTAAAAAGAAAACCCTGTCTCTATTTAAAAAAAGTAGTAAGACAAAAATAATGAAATAAATAAATATAGATTTATATATATAAATAAATGCAAGACGGCATGCCTGCCACTAAGTAAATAAATAAGTAATTCAGTAAATAAATAAACAAAGGTGGGTGCAGTGGCTAAAGTCTGTAATCCCAGCACCTTGGGAAGCCAAGTCGGGCGGATCACCTGAGGTCGGGAGTTCAAGACCTGACTGACCAACATGGTGAAACCCTGTCTTCAAAAAACAATAAAAAAAAGAAAAAGAAAAAAAAGGAAATAAGTAAATAAATGCAAGAGTGCCTCTAAATCACTATAGTTAAGAAAATGAATAAATGTAAGCCTGCACACAAATACATAAGTATAAAAATAATGTTGTGAGCCTAAGTCTGAATAAAATAAATGAGTAAACGTGAGCCTGCCTCTAAATAATTAGATAGCTAGCTAGATAAATACATAAATCCAAGCCTGCCTCCAAATATAAAAATAAATAAATAAGTAAATTCGACCTGCTTCCCCATAAATACATCAGCAAACAAATAAATAATGCAAGTCTGCGTCTAAATAAATCAATTAATAGATAGATAAATAAATCCATAAATAAGCAGCCCCACTTGGTGGCTCATGTTTCTAATCCCCCACCCACTGGGAGCCTGAGCCGGCTATATCACCTGAGGTCAGGACATCGAGATCAGCCTGGCCAAGATGGTGAAAGAATCCCTATCTCTATTTAAAAAAACAATAAGGTGAAAATTATTAAATAAATAAATAAAAATATAAATACATAAATGCAAGACAGCCTGCCAGCCTCTAAGTAAATAAATCAGTAATTAGGCAAATAAATAAAGAAAGGCTGGGCGAGATGGCTCAGTCCTGTAATCCCAGCACTTTGGAAGGCCGAGATGGGCGGATCGCAAAGTCAAGAGATCGAGACCATCCTGGCCGACATGGTGAAACCCTGTCTCCACTAAAAATACAAAAATATTAGCCAGGCACGGTGGCACTCGCCTGCGATCCCAGATACTCTGGAGGCTGAGGAGGAAGAATCGCTTGAACTCAGGAGGCGGAGGTTGCAGTAAGCCAAAATTGGGCCAGTGCACTCCAGCCTGGTGACAGAGCAAGACTCCCTCTAAGATAAATAAACAAACAAACAAATTATAAATGAGTAAATAAATGCAAGACTGCCTCTAAATCATTATACAGACAGTTAAGAAAATGAATAAAAGCAAGCCTGCACACAAATACATAAGTATAAAAACAATATTGTGAGCCTGGGTCTAAATTAAGTAAATAAATAAATAAAGGCCGGGTGCAGCGGCTAAAGCCTGTAATCCCAGCACCTTGCTGGGTCACGAGGTCAAGAGATCAAGACCATCCTGGCCGACATGGTGAAACCCCATCTCTACTAAAAATACAAAAATATTAGCCAGGCGCGGTGGCACTCGCCTGTGGTCCCAGATACTCCGGAGGCTAAGGAGGAAGAATCGCTTGAACCCAGGAGGCGGAGGCTGCAGTAAGCCAAGATTGGGCCAGTGCACTCCAGCCTGGTGACAGAGCAAGACTCTGTCTAAAATAAATAAAGAAATTGGCCCGGCGCAGTGGCTCCCACCTGTAATCCAAACACTTTGGAGGCCAAGGCGGGCGGATCACCTGAGGTCCGGAGTTCAAGACCTGACTGACCAACATGGTGAAACCCCGTCTTTAAAAATAAGAAAAAGAAAAAAAGAAAATAAAAAGCAAATAAGTAAATAAACAAATAAGTAAATAAATGCAAGACTGCCTCTAAATCATTATAGTTAGGAAAATGAATAAATGCAAGCCTGCACACAAATACGTAAGTATAAAAATAATGTTGTGAGCCTGGGTCTAAATAAAATAAACGAGTAAACATGAGCCCGCCTCTAAATAATTAGATAGCTAGACAGATAAATACATAAATCTGAGCCTGCCTCCAAATATATAATTAGCCCCGCTTCTCCATAAGTACATCAGCAAATAAATAAATAAATGCAAGTCTGCCTCTAAGTAAATCAATTAATTGATAGATAAATAAATCCATAAATAAGCAGCCCCACTTGGTGTCTCCTGTTTCTAATCCCTCGCCCATTGGGAGCCTGAGCTGGCTATATCACCGGAGGTCATGACATCGAGACCAGCCTGGCCAAGATGGTGAAAGAAACCCTGTCTCTATTTAAAATATAATAAGGTGAAAATAATTAAATAAATAAACACATATATATATACACACACATATATATATAAATGTCAGATGGCCTGCCTACCTCTAAGTAAATAAATAAATAAGTAAGTAAATAAAGAAAAGTAAGTAAGTAAAGAAAGGCCGGGTGTGGTGGCTCATGCCTGTAATCCCAGCACTTTGAGGGGCCGAGACAGGCAGATCACGAGGTCAAGAGGTCAAGACCATTCTGGCCAACATGGTGAAACCTCGTCCCTACTAAAAATACAAAATTATTAGCCAGGCCTGTTGGCACACACCTGTGGTCCCAGCTACTCGGGAGGCTGAGGCGGAAGAATCGCTTGAACCCAGGAGGCGGAAGTTGCAGTGAGCCAAGATTGCACAAAAGCACTCCAGCCTGGTGACACAGCAAGACTCTGTCTAAAATCAATCAATCAATCAATCAATCAATCAATCAGAGCCTGCATCTATGTAAATAAATGCAAGCCTGCCTCTAAATCATTATACAGATAGGTAAGTAAATGAATAAATGCAAGGCTGCACACTAATACGTAAGTATATAAATAAATGTTGCAAGCCTGGGTCTAAACAAATAAATGAGTAAATGTGAGCCTGACTCTAAATAATTAGATAGCTAGATAGATAAATACAGAAATCCAAGCCTGCCTCCAAATATATACATAATTAAATGCCACCTGCTTCTTCATAAGTATGTCAATAAATAAATGCAAGTCTGCCTCTAAATATAACAATTAATAGATAGATACATAAATCAATAAATAAATAGCCCCCCTTGGGGGCTCATGCTTTTAATCCCCCACCAATTGGGAGCCTGAGCCGGGTATATCACCTGAGGTCAGTACATCGATACCAGCCTGGCCAAGATGGTGAAAGAAACCCTGTCTCTATTTTAAAAACAATAAGGTGAAAATAATTAAATAAATATATATATATATATAAATAAATAAATGCAAGATGGCCTGCCTGCTTGTAAGTAAATAAATAAGTAAGTAAGTAAATAAAGGCTGGGCTCAGTGGTTCCCGCCTGTAATCCCATCACTTTGGGAGGCCAAGACAGGCGGATCACAAGGTCAAGAGATTGAGACCATTCTGGTCAACATGGTGAAACGTCGTCTCTACTAAAAATACAAAAATACTAGCCAGGCATGGTGGCAAACACCTGTGGTCTCAACTGCTCGGGAGGCTGAGGCGGAAGTATCGCTTGAACCCAGGAGGCAGACGTTGCAGTGAGCCAAGATTGCACAACTGCACTCCAGCCTGGTGACAGAGCAAGACTCCGTCTAAAACAAATCAATCAATCAATAAATAAATCCGAGCCTGCATCTAAGTAAATCAATGCAAGTCAGTCTCTAAATCATTATATCGATAGATAAGTAAATAAATAAATGCAAGGCTGCACACTAATACATAAGTATATAAATAAATGTTGCGAGCCTGGGTCTAAATAAATAAATGAGTAAATGTCAGGCTGTCTCTAAATAATTAGATAGCTAGATAAATACATCATTCCAAGCCTGCTTCAAAATATATAAATAAATAAATAAGTAAATAAATATAGAAATAACTAAATGCAATCTGCTTCTCCATAATACGTCAGTAAATAAATAAATAAATGCAAGCTTGCCTTTAAATAAATTGATTGGTAGACAGATAAATAAATCAATAAATAAATAGCCCCGCTTGATGGCTCATGATTTTAATCCCCTGCCCATTTGGAGCCTGAGCCAGGTACATCACCTGAGGTCAGGACATAGAGACCAACCTGGCCAAGATGGTGAAAGGAACCCCGTCTCTATTTAAGAAAATAGTAAGGTGAAAATGATTAAATAAATAAATATAGATTTATATAAATTAATAAATGCAACACGGCCTGCCTGCCAACTAAGTAAATAAATAAATAAATAAAGGCCGGGTGCAGTGGCTAAAACCTGTAATCCCAGCACCTTGAGAGGCTAAGATGCGCAGATCACGAGGTCAAGAGATCGAGACCATCCTGGCCGACATGGTGAAACCCCATCTCTACTAAAAATACAAAAATGTTAGCCAGGCACAGTGGCACTCGCCTGTGCTCCCAGATACTCCAGAGGTTGAGGAAGAAGAATCGCTTGAACCCAGAGGGTGGAGGTCACAATAAGCCAAGACTGGGCCAGTGCACTCCAGCCTGGTGACAGAGCAAGACTCCCTCCAAAATAAATAAATAAGTAAGTAAATACATGCGAGACTGCCTCTAAAGTATTATACAGATAGTTAAGAAAATGAATAAATGCAAGCCTGCACACAAACACGTAAGTATAAAAATCATGTTGTGAGCCTGGGTCTAAATAAAACAAATGAGTAAATGTGAGCCTGCCTCTAAATAATTAGATAGCTAGATAGATAAATACATAAATCCAAGCCTGCCTCCAAATATATAAATAAATAAATAAATAAGTAAATTCGACCTGCTTCTCCATAAGTACATCAGCAAATAAATAAATAAATAAATGCAAGTCTCCCTCTAAATAGATCGATTAATAGATAGGTAAATAAATCAGTAACTAAGCAACCCCTCTGGTGGCTCATGTTTTTAATGCCCCGCCCATTGGGAGCCTGAGCCGGCTATATTACCTGAGGTCAGGACATCAAGACCAGCCTGGCCAAGATGGTGAAAGAATCCCTGTCTCTATTTAAAAAAATAATAAGATGAAAATAATTAAATAAATAAATAAAAATATAAATAAATAAAAGCAAGCCGGCCTTCCTGCCTCTAAGGAAATAAATCAATAATTATGTAAATAAATAAATAAAGGCCGGGCGAGATGGCTCAGTCCTGTAATCCCAGCACTTTGGGAGGCCGAGATGGTTGGATCACGAGGTCAAGAGATTGAGACCATTCTGTCCAACATGGAGAAACCCAGTCTAAAAATACAAAAATATTAGCTGGGTGTGGTGGCACGCACCTGGGTTCCCAGCTACAAGGGAGGCCGAGGCGGAAGAATCGCTTGAACCGCTTTGGAGGAGGTTGCAGTGAGCCAGGATTGTGCCACTGCACTCCAGTCTGGTGAGAGCAAGAATCTGTCTAAAATTAATCAATCAATCAATCAATCCATCAAGAAATGCGAGACAGCCTCTAAATCATTATATACATAGTTAAGAAAATGAATAAATGCAAGCCTGCATAAATCCAAGCCTGTCTCAAAATATACAAATAAATAAGTAAATAAATATAAATACAAACGTTAGCCAGGCATGGTGGCATGGCCCTGTAATCCCAGCTACTGAGGAGGCTGAGACAGGAGAATCACTTGAACCTGGGAGGCAGTGGTTGCAGTAAGCCGAGATTGTGCCACCAGTTTCCAGCGTCGGCAAAATAGCAAGACTCCATCTCAAAAAAACCCCAAACTTATCCGGAACCTCTGTCTCTATTTCTAATAAATTGCTTTTCTGAAAAAAAAAAAAAAAGTCACAAAATCAACTGGTCCTATCATACCTTACGTCTGCCTTCATTTTCCTGGTACAAAGAAAACATTGTTAAAGCCCAACAATAAATTAGAAAACTGCTGAATAGTAAAAAATAAATGAAAAGGCACTAAAGAAGATGGCTGATCATTAGCAGCTCAGGCTCGTAGCTCCCAGTGAAAGCACAGAGAACGAGAGGACGCCACACTTTCAGACGAGTTTTTGTTGCTCATGGACCAAGAGATTCCCAGCAGAGGAGCCCCACGGGTAGCCAGGGCGACTCTTGTGGCCGGCGCGGCGGTTTTGCTCACACCTCAGCGCAGTAGTTCTTGGTGTAGAGTCCGGAGATTCCCGGGCAGAAAAGCACCATCAATCTTAACACCGCTGTTTTGGCCGGCGCAGTGGATTGCTTAGATTTTGGCGCTGGAAATCAACAAGTTGGACGTCCACTCAGAGACCTAGTTAGAAAGTCGGTAATTACAAAGACGACAGAGGGATAAATACATAATGAAGGGAAGAAATCAGCCTAAAAAGGCAGAGAATACTCAAAATCAGAATGCCTCTCCCTCTACAGGGGATCACAATTCCTCATCAGTTAATGGAACAAGGATTAATGGAGAACGAGTGTGTTCCAATAACAGAAGCAGGTTTCAAAAGGTGCGTGATAAGAAACTTCTGTGAATTAAAAGAACTTGTTCTAACCCAATGCAAAGAAACTAAGAACCTTGAAAGAAGATTTGATGAAATGTTAACGAGAATGGACAATTTAGAGAGGAATATAAGTGAATTGATGGAGCTGAAAAACACAACACGAGAACTTCACGAAGTATGCACAAGTTTAAACAGTCGAATTGATCAAGCAGAAGAAAGGATATCAGATGTCGAGGACCAGCTTAGTGAAATGAAACGAGAAGACAAGAATGGAGAAAAAAGGATAAAAAGGAATGAGCAAAGTCTCCAGGAAATATGGGACTATGTGAAAAGACCTAATTTACGTTTGATAGGAGTACCTGAATGTGATGAAGAGAATGAATCCAAGTTGGAAAATACTCTTCAGGATATCATTCAGGAAAACTTTTCCAACCTAGCAAGGCAGGGTAATATTCAACTTATTCAATTTTCATCTTATTATTTTTTTAAATAGAGACAGGGATTCTTTCACCATCTTGGCCAGGCTGGTCTTGATGTCCTGACCTCAGGTAATATAGCCGGCTCAGGCTCCCAATGGGCGGGGCATTAAAAACATGAGCCACCAGAGGGGTTGCTTAGTTATTGATTTATTTATCTAATATTCAACGCCAGGTAATACAGAGACCACCACAAAGATATTCTTCAAGAAGACCAACCCCAAGGCACATAATCGCCAGATTTATTAGGGTTGAAATGAAGGAGAAAATACTAAGGGCAGCCAGAGAGAAAGGTCAGGTTACCCACAAAGGGAAACCTATCAGACTTACAGCAGATCTCTCAGCAGAAATCCCACAAGCCAGAAAAGAGTGGGGGCCAATATTTAACATCCTTAAAGAAAAGAACTTTCAACCCAGAATTTCATATCCAGCCAAACTAAGCTTTACAAACGAAGGAAAAATTAAATCTTTTGCAAACAAACAGGCACTTAGAGACTTCGCCACCACCAGGCCTGCTTTACAAGAGCTTCTGAAAGAAGCACTATATATAAAGGAACAACCAATATCAGCCTTTCCAAAAATATATCAAAAAGCAAAGAGCATTAATACAATGAAAAGTTTACACCAACTAATGGGCAACATACAGCTAGCATCAAATGGCAGTATTAAACTTACATAAATTCTAATTGGATAAAAAGCCAAAACCCATGGGTATGCTGCATCCAGACCCATCTCACATGCAACGATACACAAAGACTCAAAACAAAGAGGAGGAGGAAGATTTACCAACCAAACAAGAGAGTAAAAATAAACAAATAAATAAAATGCAAGAGATGCAATTCTCGCCTCTGATAAAGTAGACTTTAAAGCAACAAAGATCAAAAGAGGCAAAGAAGGACATTACATAATGGCAAAAGGATCAATGTAACAAGAAGAGCTAACAATTCTATAGATCAACAAGACAGAAAATTAACAAGGACATCCAGGACTTGAACTCAGACCCGGAACAAGTAAACTTCATAAACATTTACAGAACTCTCCACTTCAAATACACAAAATATACATTACCACCTCACACCTATTCCAAAAGTGACTACATAATTGGAAGTAAATCACTCCTCAGTAATCACATAGCATTTCATAGGTTTAAATGAAATATTGGTTGGCTGCTTGTTTGTTATTTTCTTCCCTTATTCCTTCCTGTCTACATCATTAAGTATAATTATTGGTATAAAAGAGGTTTTCAATACCCATTACTAAACTGCATTCTAGCCTGGGCAAGAAAGCAATACTCCCATTCTCTCTCTCTCTTTCTCTTCCTTTTTCTTCCTCTTCTTCATTCTTTTTTTCTTTCTTCAAAAAAAAAAAAAAGAAAAAGAAAAAGAAACATGGCCCTGTCAACACTTTAATTTGAGCCATGTTAGACCTAATTTCAGACTTCTGATCTCTAGAACTATAAAATCATAAGTCTGTGTTTTTTTAGCCACTGTTTGTGATAATTTGTTAGAGAAGCAACAGGAAACTAACACATTCCTGCTGCATCCTTGATCTGGATTTCTTCTTCCTTCTACTCCATCTATCCAAAATCCACCCAGGCTTAATACAATCTTTAGGTGTATTGGGTGCTTATCATATGCAAAACATCTGGCTAGATACCAGTAGATAAAGAATGCAAGATACAAAGATGAACAAGAGACCTGCTCCCAACTTCAAAAGAGCTCCAAGTCTGGGGCAAGGGAGGCAAAAAAAAAAAAGGTGCTAAAATAGAAGGCAAAATGAGGAAAAGAAATGAAAGGAATATAAAATGATCCAGAGAGGTATCATATATATGAACAAAAATCAAGAGGTAGAACAAAATGTATTCATCATGATGGCTCTCGGTGGTCTCAGGGTGATATTAGCCATCCGAATTAATATATTTTCTTCAATGATATTAAATAAATATCAGTGCCCTTTATAGCCCGACTTTTTTTTTTTTTTTTTTAGGAGACGGAGTTTCGCTCTTGTTACCCAGGCTGGAGTGCAATGGCGCGATCTCGGCTCACCGCAACCTCCACCTCCTGGGTTAAGGCAATTCTCCTGCCTCAGCCTCCTGAGTAGCTGGGATTACAGGCACGCGCCACCATGCCCAGCTAATTTTTTGTATTTTCAGTAGAGACGGGGTTTCGCCGTGTTGACCAAGATGGTCTCGATCTCTTGACCTCGTGATCCACCCGCCTCGGCCTCCCAAAGTGCTGGGATTACAGGCGTGAGCCACCGCGCCCGGCTTTTTTTTTTTTTTTTTTGGAGACAGACAGTCTCTCTGTCACCAGGCTGGAGCGCAGTGGCGCGATCTTGTCTCACTGCAACCTCCGCCTCCTGGGTTCAAGTGATTCTCTTGCCTCAGCCTTCCAAGTAGCTGGGACTACCTGCGCACACTACCATGCCCTGCGAATTTTTGTATTTTCGGTAGAGATAGGGTGTAGCCTTACTTTTATAATAGAACAGCCTTTAATAGGACATGGATCACAAAAGGAAAGGAACACACATTGAGTGCTGACTATATGCAAGGCATTGTTTTAGACACCAAAGCGCTGTTCTCATTTAATCTCTGCAATCACTGTGTGAAACAGGCACTATTCCTGACTTAAGATTTTGACACTGAGGCTCAGAGCAATCCATAAAACAAATGACGACATGGGTAGCCCCAGTAATTGTCCCTGTTTTTTATCCCCTGTTCAGTATCATAAGCATCTACACTTCAGGAATAAAAAAAGGCATAAAAAGAACACAATAGTTAAACAAATAAAAATTTCAACAAAGAATAAAAGGAAAAAATAGCCATTCTCTTACCTCTCTGGATGGGCATGGAACTTCACCAGACTGCTAGAGAGCTGTCTCTTTGCCTCTAAGTCCTCACTGAGCTGACTCTGTTCATCTACTAGTCCTTCTAGCATCAGCAGCAACTGAGGAAAGAAGAGAGAAGAAGCAATACACAAATGGCACAGTGAGACATGAAGCCACAGTTCATCCTGAGAAACAAGAAAATGCATTAGCATGTACTATGACTTAAAAAGCCCGCTATCTTAGTTTTAAGTTTTTGATAGTATTTTATAGTTTTCCCAAGAAGCAAGAAAATGCATTAGCATGTACTATGACTTAAAAAGTCCGCTATCTTAGTACTTAAGCTTTTGATAGTTTTGTATAGTTTTCAAATCAATGTCATATTCACTATCTTTTTAATCTTTAAAACCCTGTAAGGTGGAATTCAAACATGGGAGCAAAAAGAAGAAAAAGGAGAGAGAACCTGGAAGCTCAGGAAAGCAGCTAAGAGAAAGGAGTAAGAGGGAAACGGGACAGGCAAGAGGGAAACATATATAATAGGAGTTATCAGTATTCTTCATTCATTCAATAAATATTTATTGAGCACCTTCTATGGGAAAGACTCTGTTCCAGATTCTAAGGGAAAGCCTACTATCTAGTGGAGGAAAAAAACATTCATTAATCATAGACGTGTGCCATTGTGAGTGTAATAGTGCTATAAAGATAACAAGCTATGACAATGTATAACCAACAGAGAGCTGTTTAAAGTAGAGCTGAAAGCCTGAGTAGTTAGTGAGAGAGATGCTAATGGAGACAGGGAGTACAGGCAAATAAGTCTGTTGGAAAAGAAAGGTTAAACGGGGCTGTAGCTATAAAGTTGGGGCAAAGGCAGGGGTTTCTTTCTCTTTTTTTAGACTGGGAGAGATGTGAACATGGTTAAATGCAGATAGAGGAGAAAGATTCAGTTGAGAGGGAGATGACTTAGGTATGAGTGTGAGGGATAACTATTGCTATGTGTCCAAAAGAACTGCTGCTCTTTACAGAACCACACGTCAGAAAGAGGCATCTATAGCTGCTACCGATCAAAGTAGGAAACTTTAGAGCAGTTTCCCGATGAAATACCATTTATGAAAAACCAATACCATGGTTTATTTCACAGTAGAAAAACAAGGTTTGTGCCGGGTGTGGTGGTATGCACCTGCAGCTCCAGCTACTCAGGAGGCTGAGGCAGGAAGATGCCTTGAGCCCCAGAGTTTGAGGCTGCAGTGAGCCATGGTCGTACCACTGCACTCGAGCTTGGGTGACACAGTGAGACTCCGTGTGTGTGTGTGTGTGTGTGTGTGTGTGTGTGTGTGCGCGCGTAGAGAGAGAGAGACATTGAGAGTGAGAGTGTGAGAGTGAGAGAGTGAGAGAGAGAGAGAGAGAGTGAGAGTCTATATTCCAGTGACTTACCTGTTGTCTTTGGTTTCCTCAAATTTCTTGACCTAGGATTCTACTGAAGCAACTGTTTCCCAAAGAAGTAATACTTTCTGGGTCAGGCGTTCCACAGCTGATATGTCTTCAGGATAACCAGTTGTATTTGCAGGTCCTAGAAGTCAAAAAGTAAGTGTAAACATGAAAATAGTAATAAAAGTATTATTCAGTTGACAAGCAGAGAACAAATGTTCTTGAGACAGTCCGCCTATACTTTCAAGTGGGATATTGATAAGCACTGGGCAAGGGATTCAATGTGTGCATAGTGTCTGAAGATGCCCTACAGGTAATCTGAGATGTGAACATTTCCAATGATCTGTAAAAAGTTTTGAAGGACCTTTATGAGGTCTTCATTAATCTGTATTTTCCTGGTGAGAGGCCCCATATCAGCAGCCTGCACCTGCGGCTCCTCTTCCGCACTTGCGGCTCCTCTGCACCTGCGGCTCTTCTTCCGCACCTGTGGCTCCTCTTCCCGAACCTGCGGCTCCTCTTCCGCACCTGCGGCTCTTCCTCTTGCACCTGTGGCTCTTCTTCCACACCTGCGGCTCTTCTTCCTGCACCTGCGGCTCTTCTTCCCGCACCTGCGGCTCTTCTTCCCGCACCTGCAGCTCTTCTTCTTGCACAGCCATCATGGACTGTAGAGGAGAAAGTTCCAAATGTAAATAGAGGAAACAATATCTGCCATGTTTATATTTTAACACGGAGGCAAATGCTTTTGCATATCATATCACTATCAGCCAGTAATGCAAGAGAAAACGAAACAAGAATAGGGCTCTGCAAGGGCTGTTCCAGAGCCCTTGCAACTTGAAGAAGATAATGAAGGGCATTTCATGCAGGTAAGAAGTGTCTCCTCAGTGTTACCAACCCAATTTCTGAAAGAAAAAAGATGGTAAAATACTTAACTCCCAGCCACGTGTGGTGGCTCACGCATGTAATTCCAGCACTTTGGGAGGCTAAGGTGGGTGGATCACCTGAGGTTGAGAGCTCGAGACCAGCCTGACCAACATGGAAAAACTCTGTCTCTACTAAAAATAAAAAATTAGCTGGGCATGGTGGTGCATGCCTATAGTCCCAGCAACTCGAAAGCCTGAAGCACAAGAATCACTTGAACCCTAGAGCTAGAAGTTGCAGTGAGCTGAGACTGCACATAGCACTCCAGCATGGTGGCTCACACCTGTAATCCCAACACTCTGGGAGGCCGAGGCGGGCAGATCAACTGAGGTTGGGAGTTCAAGACCAGCCTGACCAACATGGAGAAACTCCATCTCTACTAAAAATACAAAATTACCTTGGCATGGTGGTGCATGTCTGTAATCCCAGCCACTCGGGAGGCTGAGACAGGAGAATTGCTTGAACCCAGGAGGCAGAGGTTGCAGTGAGCCGAGGTCGCGCCACTGCACTCCAGCCTGGTGCCTGGTGACGGAGTGAGACTCTGTCTCAAAAAAATAAATAAATAAATAAATAAATAAATAAATAAACTTATCTCGGCATAACATTATCTTCAAATTCATCATCTGCATTTCTAATAGGAGATTTTCTTTTAGCTCTTTCGCTTGTGCTCACCAGACAAGGTTTGATAGCAACTATTTGTCACCAGCACAGATGAACCAATTCAAGGAGAGCAATAAACAGGACTATTAAGTTCCCCCAAAGAAAGTCCTTAGAATAAAATATCTCCTCTGGTTGCCACAAGAGTAAGACAATGGTCCATTATATAAAATTCCAATCTAATAAATGATTAAATTTAATGTTGTCTGTTTTCCAAATGTTTTATTTTGTTCAGGCTCTGTTGTGGTGACCAGGGATTGGAAAATGACTGCAAAGAGGCTCTGCGGAACCTGGGGAGGTAAGAAACGTATTCTAAGAGGGGACTGAGGTGATGGCTGCAAAATTCTTTTTTTTTTTTTAATATGTATATATTTTTTAAAGACGAGGTTTCACCATGTTGGTCAGGCTGTTCTTGAACTCTTGACCTCAGGTGATCCACCCACCTTGGCCTCCAAAGTGCTTGGATTACAGGCGTGAGCCACCACGCCCGGCCGATGGCTGCAAAATTCATAATCTACTTAAATTATTCAATTCTACATTTGCGATTAGTGACTGTCATTACAAGTAACTTGTTAAATGAAATTTCTGGTTTCTGGCCGGGCGCGGTGGCTCACGCCTGTAATCCCAGCACTTTGGGAGGCCGAGACGGTTGGATCACGAGGTCAAGAGAGTGAGACCATCCTGGCCAACATGGAGAAACCCGGTCTCTATTAAAAATACAAAAATATTAGCCGGATGTGGTGGCACGCGCCTGGAGTCCCAGCTACAAGGGAGGCTGAAGCGGAGGAATCACTTGAACCAAAGAGAGGGAGGTTGCAGGGAGCCAGGATTGCGCCACTGCACTCCAGCCTCGTGAGAGAGCAAGAATCCGTTGAAAATCAATCAATCAAACAATCAATTCATCAACAAATGCGAGACAGCCTCTAAATCATTATATAGATAGTTAAGGAAATGAATAAATGCAAGCCTGCACACAAATACATAAGTATATAAATAAATGTAGCCAGCCTGGGTTTAAATAAATAAATGAGTAAATGTGAGCCTGCCTCTAAATAATTACATAGTTACACAGATAAATACATAAATCCAAGCCTGCCTCCAAATATATAAATAATTGCTACCTGCTTCTCCATAAGTACATAAGTAAATAAATAAATAAATGTAAGTCTGCCTCTAAATAAATCGATAGATAGATACATAAATCAATAAATAAATAGCCCCACTTGGAGACTCATGCTTTTAATCCCCCATCAACTGGAAGCCTGAGGAGGGTATATTACCTGAGGTCAGGACATCGAGACCAGTCTGGCCAAGATGGCGAAAGAAACCCTGTCTCTATTTAAAAAATAATAAGGTGAAAATAATTAATTAAAAAAAAAAAATATATATATATATATATATATGTATATACACAAATAAATAAATGCAAGATGGTCTGCCTGCCTCTAAGTAAACAAATAAATAAGTAAGTAAATAAATAAAGGCAGGGTGCAGTGGCTCACGCCTGTAATCCCAGCACTTTTGGAGGCCGAGACAGGCAGATGACGAGGTCAAGAGATCGAGACCATTCTGGCCAACATGGTGAAACCTCGTCTCTACTAAAAATAGAAAAATATTAGCCAGGAGTGGTGGCACGTGCCTGTGGTCCCAGCTACTCGGGAGGCTGAGGCAGAAGAATTGCTTGAACCCAGGAGGTGGAGGCTGCAGTGAGCCAAGACTGCACAACTGCACTCCAGCCTGGTGACAGAGAAGACTCCGTTTTAAATAAATAAGTAAATAAATAATAAATAAATGCGAGCCTGCATCTAAGTTAATAAATGCAAGCCTGCCTCTAAATCATTAAACAGATAGATAAGTAAATAAACAAATGCAAGGCTGCACACTAATACATATGTATATAAATAAAGGTTGCGAGCCTGGGTCTAAATAAATAAATGAGTAAATGTCAGGCTGCCTCTAAATAATTAGATAGCTAGATAGATAAATACATCAATCCAAGCCTGCCTCAAAATACACAAATAAAGTAAATAAATATAGAAATAACTAAATGCCACCTGCTTCTCCGTAAGTATGTCAGTAAATAAATAAATAAATGCAAGTTTGCCTCTAAATAAATCGATTCATACATAGATAAAGAAATCAATAAATAAATAGCCCTGCTTGGTGGCTCATGCTTTTAATCCCCCGCCCATTTGGAGCCTGAGCTGGGCATATCACCTAAGGTGAGGACATTGAGACCAGCCTGGCAAAGGTTCTCTTTAAAAAGAAAACCCTGTCTCTATTTAAAAAAAGTAGTAAGACAAAAATAATGAAATAAATAAATATAGATTTATATATATAAATAAATGCAAGACGGCATGCCTGCCACTAAGTAAATAAATAAGTAATTCAGTAAATAAATAAACAAAGGTGGGTGCAGTGGCTAAAGTCTGTAATCCCAGCACCTTGGGAAGCCAAGTCGGGCGGATCACCTGAGGTCGGGAGTTCAAGACCTGACTGACCAACATGGTGAAACCCTGTCTTCAAAAAACAATAAAAAAAAGAAAAAGAAAAAAAAGGAAATAAGTAAATAAATGCAAGAGTGCCTCTAAATCACTATAGTTAAGAAAATGAATAAATGTAAGCCTGCACACAAATACATAAGTATAAAAATAATGTTGTGAGCCTAAGTCTGAATAAAATAAATGAGTAAACGTGAGCCTGCCTCTAAATAATTAGATAGCTAGCTAGATAAATACATAAATCCAAGCCTGCCTCCAAATATAAAAATAAATAAATAAGTAAATTCGACCTGCTTCCCCATAAATACATCAGCAAACAAATAAATAATGCAAGTCTGCGTCTAAATAAATCAATTAATAGATAGATAAATAAATCCATAAATAAGCAGCCCCACTTGGTGGCTCATGTTTCTAATCCCCCACCCACTGGGAGCCTGAGCCGGCTATATCACCTGAGGTCAGGACATCGAGATCAGCCTGGCCAAGATGGTGAAAGAATCCCTATCTCTATTTAAAAAAACAATAAGGTGAAAATTATTAAATAAATAAATAAAAATATAAATACATAAATGCAAGACAGCCTGCCAGCCTCTAAGTAAATAAATCAGTAATTAGGCAAATAAATAAAGAAAGGCTGGGCGAGATGGCTCAGTCCTGTAATCCCAGCACTTTGGAAGGCCGAGATGGGCGGATCGCAAAGTCAAGAGATCGAGACCATCCTGGCCGACATGGTGAAACCCTGTCTCCACTAAAAATACAAAAATATTAGCCAGGCACGGTGGCACTCGCCTGCGATCCCAGATACTCTGGAGGCTGAGGAGGAAGAATCGCTTGAACTCAGGAGGCGGAGGTTGCAGTAAGCCAAAATTGGGCCAGTGCACTCCAGCCTGGTGACAGAGCAAGACTCCCTCTAAGATAAATAAACAAACAAACAAATTATAAATGAGTAAATAAATGCAAGACTGCCTCTAAATCATTATACAGACAGTTAAGAAAATGAATAAAAGCAAGCCTGCACACAAATACATAAGTATAAAAACAATATTGTGAGCCTGGGTCTAAATTAAGTAAATAAATAAATAAAGGCCGGGTGCAGCGGCTAAAGCCTGTAATCCCAGCACCTTGCTGGGTCACGAGGTCAAGAGATCAAGACCATCCTGGCCGACATGGTGAAACCCCATCTCTACTAAAAATACAAAAATATTAGCCAGGCGCGGTGGCACTCGCCTGTGGTCCCAGATACTCCGGAGGCTAAGGAGGAAGAATCGCTTGAACCCAGGAGGCGGAGGCTGCAGTAAGCCAAGATTGGGCCAGTGCACTCCAGCCTGGTGACAGAGCAAGACTCTGTCTAAAATAAATAAAGAAATTGGCCCGGCGCAGTGGCTCCCACCTGTAATCCAAACACTTTGGAGGCCAAGGCGGGCGGATCACCTGAGGTCCGGAGTTCAAGACCTGACTGACCAACATGGTGAAACCCCGTCTTTAAAAATAAGAAAAAGAAAAAAAGAAAATAAAAAGCAAATAAGTAAATAAACAAATAAGTAAATAAATGCAAGACTGCCTCTAAATCATTATAGTTAGGAAAATGAATAAATGCAAGCCTGCACACAAATACGTAAGTATAAAAATAATGTTGTGAGCCTGGGTCTAAATAAAATAAACGAGTAAACATGAGCCCGCCTCTAAATAATTAGATAGCTAGACAGATAAATACATAAATCTGAGCCTGCCTCCAAATATATAATTAGCCCCGCTTCTCCATAAGTACATCAGCAAATAAATAAATAAATGCAAGTCTGCCTCTAAGTAAATCAATTAATTGATAGATAAATAAATCCATAAATAAGCAGCCCCACTTGGTGTCTCCTGTTTCTAATCCCTCGCCCATTGGGAGCCTGAGCTGGCTATATCACCGGAGGTCATGACATCGAGACCAGCCTGGCCAAGATGGTGAAAGAAACCCTGTCTCTATTTAAAATATAATAAGGTGAAAATAATTAAATAAATAAACACATATATATATACACACACATATATATATAAATGTCAGATGGCCTGCCTACCTCTAAGTAAATAAATAAATAAGTAAGTAAATAAAGAAAAGTAAGTAAGTAAAGAAAGGCCGGGTGTGGTGGCTCATGCCTGTAATCCCAGCACTTTGAGGGGCCGAGACAGGCAGATCACGAGGTCAAGAGGTCAAGACCATTCTGGCCAACATGGTGAAACCTCGTCCCTACTAAAAATACAAAATTATTAGCCAGGCCTGTTGGCACACACCTGTGGTCCCAGCTACTCGGGAGGCTGAGGCGGAAGAATCGCTTGAACCCAGGAGGCGGAAGTTGCAGTGAGCCAAGATTGCACAAAAGCACTCCAGCCTGGTGACACAGCAAGACTCTGTCTAAAATCAATCAATCAATCAATCAATCAATCAATCAGAGCCTGCATCTATGTAAATAAATGCAAGCCTGCCTCTAAATCATTATACAGATAGGTAAGTAAATGAATAAATGCAAGGCTGCACACTAATACGTAAGTATATAAATAAATGTTGCAAGCCTGGGTCTAAACAAATAAATGAGTAAATGTGAGCCTGACTCTAAATAATTAGATAGCTAGATAGATAAATACAGAAATCCAAGCCTGCCTCCAAATATATACATAATTAAATGCCACCTGCTTCTTCATAAGTATGTCAATAAATAAATGCAAGTCTGCCTCTAAATATAACAATTAATAGATAGATACATAAATCAATAAATAAATAGCCCCCCTTGGGGGCTCATGCTTTTAATCCCCCACCAATTGGGAGCCTGAGCCGGGTATATCACCTGAGGTCAGTACATCGATACCAGCCTGGCCAAGATGGTGAAAGAAACCCTGTCTCTATTTTAAAAACAATAAGGTGAAAATAATTAAATAAATATATATATATATATAAATAAATAAATGCAAGATGGCCTGCCTGCTTGTAAGTAAATAAATAAGTAAGTAAGTAAATAAAGGCTGGGCTCAGTGGTTCCCGCCTGTAATCCCATCACTTTGGGAGGCCAAGACAGGCGGATCACAAGGTCAAGAGATTGAGACCATTCTGGTCAACATGGTGAAACGTCGTCTCTACTAAAAATACAAAAATACTAGCCAGGCATGGTGGCAAACACCTGTGGTCTCAACTGCTCGGGAGGCTGAGGCGGAAGTATCGCTTGAACCCAGGAGGCAGACGTTGCAGTGAGCCAAGATTGCACAACTGCACTCCAGCCTGGTGACAGAGCAAGACTCCGTCTAAAACAAATCAATCAATCAATAAATAAATCCGAGCCTGCATCTAAGTAAATCAATGCAAGTCAGTCTCTAAATCATTATATCGATAGATAAGTAAATAAATAAATGCAAGGCTGCACACTAATACATAAGTATATAAATAAATGTTGCGAGCCTGGGTCTAAATAAATAAATGAGTAAATGTCAGGCTGTCTCTAAATAATTAGATAGCTAGATAAATACATCATTCCAAGCCTGCTTCAAAATATATAAATAAATAAATAAGTAAATAAATATAGAAATAACTAAATGCAATCTGCTTCTCCATAATACGTCAGTAAATAAATAAATAAATGCAAGCTTGCCTTTAAATAAATTGATTGGTAGACAGATAAATAAATCAATAAATAAATAGCCCCGCTTGATGGCTCATGATTTTAATCCCCTGCCCATTTGGAGCCTGAGCCAGGTACATCACCTGAGGTCAGGACATAGAGACCAACCTGGCCAAGATGGTGAAAGGAACCCCGTCTCTATTTAAGAAAATAGTAAGGTGAAAATGATTAAATAAATAAATATAGATTTATATAAATTAATAAATGCAACACGGCCTGCCTGCCAACTAAGTAAATAAATAAATAAATAAAGGCCGGGTGCAGTGGCTAAAACCTGTAATCCCAGCACCTTGAGAGGCTAAGATGCGCAGATCACGAGGTCAAGAGATCGAGACCATCCTGGCCGACATGGTGAAACCCCATCTCTACTAAAAATACAAAAATGTTAGCCAGGCACAGTGGCACTCGCCTGTGCTCCCAGATACTCCAGAGGTTGAGGAAGAAGAATCGCTTGAACCCAGAGGGTGGAGGTCACAATAAGCCAAGACTGGGCCAGTGCACTCCAGCCTGGTGACAGAGCAAGACTCCCTCCAAAATAAATAAATAAGTAAGTAAATACATGCGAGACTGCCTCTAAAGTATTATACAGATAGTTAAGAAAATGAATAAATGCAAGCCTGCACACAAACACGTAAGTATAAAAATCATGTTGTGAGCCTGGGTCTAAATAAAACAAATGAGTAAATGTGAGCCTGCCTCTAAATAATTAGATAGCTAGATAGATAAATACATAAATCCAAGCCTGCCTCCAAATATATAAATAAATAAATAAATAAGTAAATTCGACCTGCTTCTCCATAAGTACATCAGCAAATAAATAAATAAATAAACGCAAGTCTCCCTCTAAATAGATCGATTAATAGATAGGTAAATAAATCAGTAACTAAGCAACCCCTCTGGTGGCTCATGTTTTTAATGCCCCGCCCATTGGGAGCCTGAGCCGGCTATATTACCTGAGGTCAGGACATCAAGACCAGCCTGGCCAAGATGGTGAAAGAATCCCTGTCTCTATTTAAAAAAATAATAAGATGAAAATAATTAAATAAATAAATAAAAATATAAATAAATAAAAGCAAGCCGGCCTTCCTGCCTCTAAGGAAATAAATCAATAATTATGTAAATAAATAAATAAAGGCCGGGCGAGATGGCTCAGTCCTGTAATCCCAGCACTTTGGGAGGCCGAGATGGTTGGATCACGAGGTCAAGAGATTGAGACCATTCTGTCCAACATGGAGAAACCCAGTCTAAAAATACAAAAATATTAGCTGGGTGTGGTGGCACGCACCTGGGTTCCCAGCTACAAGGGAGGCCGAGGCGGAAGAATCGCTTGAACCGCTTTGGAGGAGGTTGCAGTGAGCCAGGATTGTGCCACTGCACTCCAGTCTGGTGAGAGCAAGAATCTGTCTAAAATTAATCAATCAATCAATCAATCCATCAAGAAATGCGAGACAGCCTCTAAATCATTATATACATAGTTAAGAAAATGAATAAATGCAAGCCTGCATAAATCCAAGCCTGTCTCAAAATATACAAATAAATAAGTAAATAAATATAAATACAAACGTTAGCCAGGCATGGTGGCATGGCCCTGTAATCCCAGCTACTGAGGAGGCTGAGACAGGAGAATCACTTGAACCTGGGAGGCAGTGGTTGCAGTAAGCCGAGATTGTGCCACCAGTTTCCAGCGTCGGCAAAATAGCAAGACTCCATCTCAAAAAAACCCCAAACTTATCCGGAACCTCTGTCTCTATTTCTAATAAATTGCTTTTCTGAAAAAAAAAAAAAAAGTCACAAAATCAACTGGTCCTATCATACCTTACGTCTGCCTTCATTTTCCTGGTACAAAGAAAACATTGTTAAAGCCCAACAATAAATTAGAAAACTGCTGAATAGTAAAAAATAAATGAAAAGGCACTAAAGAAGATGGCTGATCATTAGCAGCTCAGGCTCGTAGCTCCCAGTGAAAGCACAGAGAACGAGAGGACGCCACACTTTCAGACGAGTTTTTGTTGCTCATGGACCAAGAGATTCCCAGCAGAGGAGCCCCACGGGTAGCCAGGGCGACTCTTGTGGCCGGCGCGGCGGTTTTGCTCACACCTCAGCGCAGTAGTTCTTGGTGTAGAGTCCGGAGATTCCCGGGCAGAAAAGCACCATCAATCTTAACACCGCTGTTTTGGCCGGCGCAGTGGATTGCTTAGATTTTGGCGCTGGAAATCAACAAGTTGGACGTCCACTCAGAGACCTAGTTAGAAAGTCGGTAATTACAAAGACGACAGAGGGATAAATACATAATGAAGGGAAGAAATCAGCCTAAAAAGGCAGAGAATACTCAAAATCAGAATGCCTCTCCCTCTACAGGGGATCACAATTCCTCATCAGTTAATGGAACAAGGATTAATGGAGAACGAGTGTGTTCCAATAACAGAAGCAGGTTTCAAAAGGTGCGTGATAAGAAACTTCTGTGAATTAAAAGAACTTGTTCTAACCCAATGCAAAGAAACTAAGAACCTTGAAAGAAGATTTGATGAAATGTTAACGAGAATGGACAATTTAGAGAGGAATATAAGTGAATTGATGGAGCTGAAAAACACAACACGAGAACTTCACGAAGTATGCACAAGTTTAAACAGTCGAATTGATCAAGCAGAAGAAAGGATATCAGATGTCGAGGACCAGCTTAGTGAAATGAAACGAGAAGACAAGAATGGAGAAAAAAGGATAAAAAGGAATGAGCAAAGTCTCCAGGAAATATGGGACTATGTGAAAAGACCTAATTTACGTTTGATAGGAGTACCTGAATGTGATGAAGAGAATGAATCCAAGTTGGAAAATACTCTTCAGGATATCATTCAGGAAAACTTTTCCAACCTAGCAAGGCAGGGTAATATTCAACTTATTCAATTTTCATCTTATTATTTTTTTAAATAGAGACAGGGATTCTTTCACCATCTTGGCCAGGCTGGTCTTGATGTCCTGACCTCAGGTAATATAGCCGGCTCAGGCTCCCAATGGGCGGGGCATTAAAAACATGAGCCACCAGAGGGGTTGCTTAGTTATTGATTTATTTATCTAATATTCAACGCCAGGTAATACAGAGACCACCACAAAGATATTCTTCAAGAAGACCAACCCCAAGGCACATAATCGCCAGATTTATTAGGGTTGAAATGAAGGAGAAAATACTAAGGGCAGCCAGAGAGAAAGGTCAGGTTACCCACAAAGGGAAACCTATCAGACTTACAGCAGATCTCTCAGCAGAAATCCCACAAGCCAGAAAAGAGTGGGGGCCAATATTTAACATCCTTAAAGAAAAGAACTTTCAACCCAGAATTTCATATCCAGCCAAACTAAGCTTTACAAACGAAGGAAAAATTAAATCTTTTGCAAACAAACAGGCACTTAGAGACTTCGCCACCACCAGGCCTGCTTTACAAGAGCTTCTGAAAGAAGCACTATATATAAAGGAACAACCAATATCAGCCTTTCCAAAAATATATCAAAAAGCAAAGAGCATTAATACAATGAAAAGTTTACACCAACTAATGGGCAACATACAGCTAGCATCAAATGGCAGTATTAAACTTACATAAATTCTAATTGGATAAAAAGCCAAAACCCATGGGTATGCTGCATCCAGACCCATCTCACATGCAACGATACACAAAGACTCAAAACAAAGAGGAGGAGGAAGATTTACCAACCAAACAAGAGAGTAAAAATAAACAAATAAATAAAATGCAAGAGATGCAATTCTCGCCTCTGATAAAGTAGACTTTAAAGCAACAAAGATCAAAAGAGGCAAAGAAGGACATTACATAATGGCAAAAGGATCAATGTAACAAGAAGAGCTAACAATTCTATAGATCAACAAGACAGAAAATTAACAAGGACATCCAGGACTTGAACTCAGACCCGGAACAAGTAAACTTCATAAACATTTACAGAACTCTCCACTTCAAATACACAAAATATACATTACCACCTCACACCTATTCCAAAAGTGACTACATAATTGGAAGTAAATCACTCCTCAGTAATCACATAGCATTTCATAGGTTTAAATGAAATATTGGTTGGCTGCTTGTTTGTTATTTTCTTCCCTTATTCCTTCCTGTCTACATCATTAAGTATAATTATTGGTATAAAAGAGGTTTTCAATACCCATTACTAAACTGCATTCTAGCCTGGGCAAGAAAGCAATACTCCCATTCTCTCTCTCTCTTTCTCTTCCTTTTTCTTCCTCTTCTTCATTCTTTTTTTCTTTCTTCAAAAAAAAAAAAAAGAAAAAGAAAAAGAAACATGGCCCTGTCAACACTTTAATTTGAGCCATGTTAGACCTAATTTCAGACTTCTGATCTCTAGAACTATAAAATCATAAGTCTGTGTTTTTTTAGCCACTGTTTGTGATAATTTGTTAGAGAAGCAACAGGAAACTAACACATTCCTGCTGCATCCTTGATCTGGATTTCTTCTTCCTTCTACTCCATCTATCCAAAATCCACCCAGGCTTAATACAATCTTTAGGTGTATTGGGTGCTTATCATATGCAAAACATCTGGCTAGATACCAGTAGATAAAGAATGCAAGATACAAAGATGAACAAGAGACCTGCTCCCAACTTCAAAAGAGCTCCAAGTCTGGGGCAAGGGAGGCAAAAAAAAAAAAGGTGCTAAAATAGAAGGCAAAATGAGGAAAAGAAATGAAAGGAATATAAAATGATCCAGAGAGGTATCATATATATGAACAAAAATCAAGAGGTAGAACAAAATGTATTCATCATGATGGCTCTCGGTGGTCTCAGGGTGATATTAGCCATCCGAATTAATATATTTTCTTCAATGATATTAAATAAATATCAGTGCCCTTTATAGCCCGACTTTTTTTTTTTTTTTTTTAGGAGACGGAGTTTCGCTCTTGTTACCCAGGCTGGAGTGCAATGGCGCGATCTCGGCTCACCGCAACCTCCACCTCCTGGGTTAAGGCAATTCTCCTGCCTCAGCCTCCTGAGTAGCTGGGATTACAGGCACGTGCCACCATGCCCAGCTAATTTTTTGTATTTTCAGTAGAGACGGGGTTTCGCCGTGTTGACCAAGATGGTCTCGATCTCTTGACCTCGTGATCCACCCGCCTCGGCCTCCCAAAGTGCTGGGATTACAGGCGTGAGCCACCGCGCCCGGCTTTTTTTTTTTTTTTTTGGAGACAGACAGTCTCTCTGTCACCAGGCTGGAGCGCAGTGGCGCGATCTTGTCTCACTGCAACCTCCGCCTCCTGGGTTCAAGTGATTCTCTTGCCTCAGCCTTCCAAGTAGCTGGGACTACCTGCGCACACTACCATGCCCTGCGAATTTTTGTATTTTCGGTAGAGATAGGGTGTAGCCTTACTTTTATAATAGAACAGCCTTTAATAGGACATGGATCACAAAAGGAAAGGAACACACATTGAGTGCTGACTATATGCAAGGCATTGTTTTAGACACCAAAGCGCTGTTCTCATTTAATCTCTGCAATCACTGTGTGAAACAGGCACTATTCCTGACTTAAGATTTTGACACTGAGGCTCAGAGCAATCCATAAAACAAATGACGACATGGGTAGCCCCAGTAATTGTCCCTGTTTTTTATCCCCTGTTCAGTATCATAAGCATCTACACTTCAGGAATAAAAAAAGGCATAAAAAGAACACAATAGTTAAACAAATAAAAATTTCAACAAAGAATAAAAGGAAAAAATAGCCATTCTCTTACCTCTCTGGATGGGCATGGAACTTCACCAGACTGCTAGAGAGCTGTCTCTTTGCCTCTAAGTCCTCACTGAGCTGACTCTGTTCATCTACTAGTCCTTCTAGCATCAGCAGCAACTGAGGAAAGAAGAGAGAAGAAGCAATACACAAATGGCACAGTGAGACATGAAGCCACAGTTCATCCTGAGAAACAAGAAAATGCATTAGCATGTACTATGACTTAAAAAGCCCGCTATCTTAGTTTTAAGTTTTTGATAGTATTTTATAGTTTTCCCAAGAAGCAAGAAAATGCATTAGCATGTACTATGACTTAAAAAGTCCGCTATCTTAGTACTTAAGCTTTTGATAGTTTTGTATAGTTTTCAAATCAATGTCATATTCACTATCTTTTTAATCTTTAAAACCCTGTAAGGTGGAATTCAAACATGGGAGCAAAAAGAAGAAAAAGGAGAGAGAACCTGGAAGCTCAGGAAAGCAGCTAAGAGAAAGGAGTAAGAGGGAAACGGGACAGGCAAGAGGGAAACATATATAATAGGAGTTATCAGTATTCTTCATTCATTCAATAAATATTTATTGAGCACCTTCTATGGGAAAGACTCTGTTCCAGATTCTAAGGGAAAGCCTACTATCTAGTGGAGGAAAAAAACATTCATTAATCATAGACGTGTGCCATTGTGAGTGTAATAGTGCTATAAAGATAACAAGCTATGACAATGTATAACCAACAGAGAGCTGTTTAAAGTAGAGCTGAAAGCCTGAGTAGTTAGTGAGAGAGATGCTAATGGAGACAGGGAGTACAGGCAAATAAGTCTGTTGGAAAAGAAAGGTTAAACGGGGCTGTAGCTATAAAGTTGGGGCAAAGGCAGGGGTTTCTTTCTCTTTTTTTAGACTGGGAGAGATGTGAACATGGTTAAATGCAGATAGAGGAGAAAGATTCAGTTGAGAGGGAGATGACTTAGGTATGAGTGTGAGGGATAACTATTGCTATGTGTCCAAAAGAACTGCTGCTCTTTACAGAACCACACGTCAGAAAGAGGCATCTATAGCTGCTACCGATCAAAGTAGGAAACTTTAGAGCAGTTTCCCGATGAAATACCATTTATGAAAAACCAATACCATGGTTTATTTCACAGTAGAAAAACAAGGTTTGTGCCGGGTGTGGTGGTATGCACCTGCAGCTCCAGCTACTCAGGAGGCTGAGGCAGGAAGATGCCTTGAGCCCCAGAGTTTGAGGCTGCAGTGAGCCATGGTCGTACCACTGCACTCGAGCTTGGGTGACACAGTGAGACTCCGTGTGTGTGTGTGTGTGTGTGTGTGTGTGTGCGCGCGTAGAGAGAGAGAGACATTGAGAGTGAGAGTGTGAGAGTGAGAGAGTGAGAGTGAGAGAGTGAGAGAGAGAGAGAGAGAGTGAGAGTCTATATTCCAGTGACTTACCTGTTGTCTTTGGTTTCCTCAAATTTCTTGACCTAGGATTCTACTGAAGCAACTGTTTCCCAAAGAAGTAATACTTTCTGGGTCAGGCGTTCCACAGCTGATATGTCTTCAGGATAACCAGTTGTATTTGCAGGTCCTAGAAGTCAAAAAGTAAGTGTAAACATGAAAATAGTAATAAAAGTATTATTCAGTTGACAAGCAGAGAACAAATGTTCTTGAGACAGTCCGCCTATACTTTCAAGTGGGATATTGATAAGCACTGGGCAAGGGATTCAATGTGTGCATAGTGTCTGAAGATGCCCTACAGGTAATCTGAGATGTGAACATTTCCAATGATCTGTAAAAAGTTTTGAAGGACCTTTATGAGGTCTTCATTAATCTGTATTTTCCTGGTGAGAGGCCCCATATCAGCAGCCTGCACCTGCGGCTCCTCTTCCGCACTTGCGGCTCCTCTGCACCTGCGGCTCTTCTTCCGCACCTGTGGCTCCTCTTCCCGAACCTGCGGCTCCTCTTCCGCACCTGCGGCTCTTCCTCTTGCACCTGTGGCTCTTCTTCCACACCTGCGGCTCTTCTTCCTGCACCTGCGGCTCTTCTTCCCGCACCTGCGGCTCTTCTTCCCGCACCTGCAGCTCTTCTTCTTGCACAGCCATCATGGACTGTAGAGGAGAAAGTTCCAAATGTAAATAGAGGAAACAATATCTGCCATGTTTATATTTTAACACGGAGGCAAATGCTTTTGCATATCATATCACTATCAGCCAGTAATGCAAGAGAAAACGAAACAAGAATAGGGCTCTGCAAGGGCTGTTCCAGAGCCCTTGCAACTTGAAGAAGATAATGAAGGGCATTTCATGCAGGTAAGAAGTGTCTCCTCAGTGTTACCAACCCAATTTCTGAAAGAAAAAAGATGGTAAAATACTTAACTCCCAGCCACGTGTGGTGGCTCACGCATGTAATTCCAGCACTTTGGGAGGCTAAGGTGGGTGGATCACCTGAGGTTGAGAGCTCGAGACCAGCCTGACCAACATGGAAAAACTCTGTCTCTACTAAAAATAAAAAATTAGCTGGGCATGGTGGTGCATGCCTATAGTCCCAGCAACTCGAAAGCCTGAAGCACAAGAATCACTTGAACCCTAGAGCTAGAAGTTGCAGTGAGCTGAGACTGCACATAGCACTCCAGCATGGTGGCTCACACCTGTAATCCCAACACTCTGGGAGGCCGAGGCGGGCAGATCAACTGAGGTTGGGAGTTCAAGACCAGCCTGACCAACATGGAGAAACTCCATCTCTACTAAAAATACAAAATTACCTTGGCATGGTGGTGCATGTCTGTAATCCCAGCCACTCGGGAGGCTGAGACAGGAGAATTGCTTGAACCCAGGAGGCAGAGGTTGCAGTGAGCCGAGGTCGCGCCACTGCACTCCAGCCTGGTGCCTGGTGACGGAGTGAGACTCTGTCTCAAAAAAATAAATAAATAAATAAATAAATAAATAAATAAACTTATCTCGGCATAACATTATCTTCAAATTCATCATCTGCATTTCTAATAGGAGATTTTCTTTTAGCTCTTTCGCTTGTGCTCACCAGACAAGGTTTGATAGCAACTATTTGTCACCAGCACAGATGAACCAATTCAAGGAGAGCAATAAACAGGACTATTAAGTTCCCCCAAAGAAAGTCCTTAGAATAAAATATCTCCTCTGGTTGCCACAAGAGTAAGACAATGGTCCATTATATAAAATTCCAATCTAATAAATGATTAAATTTAATGTTGTCTGTTTTCCAAATGTTTTATTTTGTTCAGGCTCTGTTGTGGTGACCAGGGATTGGAAAATGACTGCAAAGAGGCTCTGCGGAACCTGGGGAGGTAAGAAACGTATTCTAAGAGGGGACTGAGGTGATGGCTGCAAAATTCTTTTTTTTTTTTTAATATGTATATATTTTTTAAAGACGAGGTTTCACCATGTTGGTCAGGCTGTTCTTGAACTCTTGACCTCAGGTGATCCACCCACCTTGGCCTCCAAAGTGCTTGGATTACAGGCGTGAGCCACCACGCCCGGCCGATGGCTGCAAAATTCATAATCTACTTAAATTATTCAATTCTACATTTGCGATTAGTGACTGTCATTACAAGTAACTTGTTAAATGAAATTTCTGGTTTCTGGCCGGGCGCGGTGGCTCACGCCTGTAATCCCAGCACTTTGGGAGGCCGAGACGGTTGGATCACGAGGTCAAGAGAGTGAGACCATCCTGGCCAACATGGAGAAACCCGGTCTCTATTAAAAATACAAAAATATTAGCCGGATGTGGTGGCACGCGCCTGGAGTCCCAGCTACAAGGGAGGCTGAAGCGGAGGAATCACTTGAACCAAAGAGAGGGAGGTTGCAGGGAGCCAGGATTGCGCCACTGCACTCCAGCCTCGTGAGAGAGCAAGAATCCGTTGAAAATCAATCAATCAAACAATCAATTCATCAACAAATGCGAGACAGCCTCTAAATCATTATATAGATAGTTAAGGAAATGAATAAATGCAAGCCTGCACACAAATACATAAGTATATAAATAAATGTAGCCAGCCTGGGTTTAAATAAATAAATGAGTAAATGTGAGCCTGCCTCTAAATAATTACATAGTTACACAGATAAATACATAAATCCAAGCCTGCCTCCAAATATATAAATAATTGCTACCTGCTTCTCCATAAGTACATAAGTAAATAAATAAATAAATGTAAGTCTGCCTCTAAATAAATCGATAGATAGATACATAAATCAATAAATAAATAGCCCCACTTGGAGACTCATGCTTTTAATCCCCCATCAACTGGAAGCCTGAGGAGGGTATATTACCTGAGGTCAGGACATCGAGACCAGTCTGGCCAAGATGGCGAAAGAAACCCTGTCTCTATTTAAAAAATAATAAGGTGAAAATAATTAATTAAAAAAAAAAAAATATATATATATATATATATATGTATATACACAAATAAATAAATGCAAGATGGTCTGCCTGCCTCTAAGTAAACAAATAAATAAGTAAGTAAATAAATAAAGGCAGGGTGCAGTGGCTCACGCCTGTAATCCCAGCACTTTTGGAGGCCGAGACAGGCAGATGACGAGGTCAAGAGATCGAGACCATTCTGGCCAACATGGTGAAACCTCGTCTCTACTAAAAATAGAAAAATATTAGCCAGGAGTGGTGGCACGTGCCTGTGGTCCCAGCTACTCGGGAGGCTGAGGCAGAAGAATTGCTTGAACCCAGGAGGTGGAGGCTGCAGTGAGCCAAGACTGCACAACTGCACTCCAGCCTGGTGACAGAGAAGACTCCGTTTTAAATAAATAAGTAAATAAATAATAAATAAATGCGAGCCTGCATCTAAGTTAATAAATGCAAGCCTGCCTCTAAATCATTAAACAGATAGATAAGTAAATAAACAAATGCAAGGCTGCACACTAATACATATGTATATAAATAAAGGTTGCGAGCCTGGGTCTAAATAAATAAATGAGTAAATGTCAGGCTGCCTCTAAATAATTAGATAGCTAGATAGATAAATACATCAATCCAAGCCTGCCTCAAAATACACAAATAAAGTAAATAAATATAGAAATAACTAAATGCCACCTGCTTCTCCGTAAGTATGTCAGTAAATAAATAAATAAATGCAAGTTTGCCTCTAAATAAATCGATTCATACATAGATAAAGAAATCAATAAATAAATAGCCCTGCTTGGTGGCTCATGCTTTTAATCCCCCGCCCATTTGGAGCCTGAGCTGGGCATATCACCTAAGGTGAGGACATTGAGACCAGCCTGGCAAAGGTTCTCTTTAAAAAGAAAACCCTGTCTCTATTTAAAAAAAGTAGTAAGACAAAAATAATGAAATAAATAAATATAGATTTATATATATAAATAAATGCAAGACGGCATGCCTGCCACTAAGTAAATAAATAAGTAATTCAGTAAATAAATAAACAAAGGTGGGTGCAGTGGCTAAAGTCTGTAATCCCAGCACCTTGGGAAGCCAAGTCGGGCGGATCACCTGAGGTCGGGAGTTCAAGACCTGACTGACCAACATGGTGAAACCCTGTCTTCAAAAAACAATAAAAAAAAGAAAAAGAAAAAAAAGGAAATAAGTAAATAAATGCAAGAGTGCCTCTAAATCACTATAGTTAAGAAAATGAATAAATGTAAGCCTGCACACAAATACATAAGTATAAAAATAATGTTGTGAGCCTAAGTCTGAATAAAATAAATGAGTAAACGTGAGCCTGCCTCTAAATAATTAGATAGCTAGCTAGATAAATACATAAATCCAAGCCTGCCTCCAAATATAAAAATAAATAAATAAGTAAATTCGACCTGCTTCCCCATAAATACATCAGCAAACAAATAAATAATGCAAGTCTGCGTCTAAATAAATCAATTAATAGATAGATAAATAAATCCATAAATAAGCAGCCCCACTTGGTGGCTCATGTTTCTAATCCCCCACCCACTGGGAGCCTGAGCCGGCTATATCACCTGAGGTCAGGACATCGAGATCAGCCTGGCCAAGATGGTGAAAGAATCCCTATCTCTATTTAAAAAAACAATAAGGTGAAAATTATTAAATAAATAAATAAAAATATAAATACATAAATGCAAGACAGCCTGCCAGCCTCTAAGTAAATAAATCAGTAATTAGGCAAATAAATAAAGAAAGGCTGGGCGAGATGGCTCAGTCCTGTAATCCCAGCACTTTGGAAGGCCGAGATGGGCGGATCGCAAAGTCAAGAGATCGAGACCATCCTGGCCGACATGGTGAAACCCTGTCTCCACTAAAAATACAAAAATATTAGCCAGGCACGGTGGCACTCGCCTGCGATCCCAGATACTCTGGAGGCTGAGGAGGAAGAATCGCTTGAACTCAGGAGGCGGAGGTTGCAGTAAGCCAAAATTGGGCCAGTGCACTCCAGCCTGGTGACAGAGCAAGACTCCCTCTAAGATAAATAAACAAACAAACAAATTATAAATGAGTAAATAAATGCAAGACTGCCTCTAAATCATTATACAGACAGTTAAGAAAATGAATAAAAGCAAGCCTGCACACAAATACATAAGTATAAAAACAATATTGTGAGCCTGGGTCTAAATTAAGTAAATAAATAAATAAAGGCCGGGTGCAGCGGCTAAAGCCTGTAATCCCAGCACCTTGCTGGGTCACGAGGTCAAGAGATCAAGACCATCCTGGCCGACATGGTGAAACCCCATCTCTACTAAAAATACAAAAATATTAGCCAGGCGCGGTGGCACTCGCCTGTGGTCCCAGATACTCCGGAGGCTAAGGAGGAAGAATCGCTTGAACCCAGGAGGCGGAGGCTGCAGTAAGCCAAGATTGGGCCAGTGCACTCCAGCCTGGTGACAGAGCAAGACTCTGTCTAAAATAAATAAAGAAATTGGCCCGGCGCAGTGGCTCCCACCTGTAATCCAAACACTTTGGAGGCCAAGGCGGGCGGATCACCTGAGGTCCGGAGTTCAAGACCTGACTGACCAACATGGTGAAACCCCGTCTTTAAAAATAAGAAAAAGAAAAAAAGAAAATAAAAAGCAAATAAGTAAATAAACAAATAAGTAAATAAATGCAAGACTGCCTCTAAATCATTATAGTTAGGAAAATGAATAAATGCAAGCCTGCACACAAATACGTAAGTATAAAAATAATGTTGTGAGCCTGGGTCTAAATAAAATAAACGAGTAAACATGAGCCCGCCTCTAAATAATTAGATAGCTAGACAGATAAATACATAAATCTGAGCCTGCCTCCAAATATATAATTAGCCCCGCTTCTCCATAAGTACATCAGCAAATAAATAAATAAATGCAAGTCTGCCTCTAAGTAAATCAATTAATTGATAGATAAATAAATCCATAAATAAGCAGCCCCACTTGGTGTCTCCTGTTTCTAATCCCTCGCCCATTGGGAGCCTGAGCTGGCTATATCACCGGAGGTCATGACATCGAGACCAGCCTGGCCAAGATGGTGAAAGAAACCCTGTCTCTATTTAAAATATAATAAGGTGAAAATAATTAAATAAATAAACACATATATATATACACACACATATATATATAAATGTCAGATGGCCTGCCTACCTCTAAGTAAATAAATAAATAAGTAAGTAAATAAAGAAAAGTAAGTAAGTAAAGAAAGGCCGGGTGTGGTGGCTCATGCCTGTAATCCCAGCACTTTGAGGGGCCGAGACAGGCAGATCACGAGGTCAAGAGGTCAAGACCATTCTGGCCAACATGGTGAAACCTCGTCCCTACTAAAAATACAAAATTATTAGCCAGGCCTGTTGGCACACACCTGTGGTCCCAGCTACTCGGGAGGCTGAGGCGGAAGAATCGCTTGAACCCAGGAGGCGGAAGTTGCAGTGAGCCAAGATTGCACAAAAGCACTCCAGCCTGGTGACACAGCAAGACTCTGTCTAAAATCAATCAATCAATCAATCAATCAATCAATCAGAGCCTGCATCTATGTAAATAAATGCAAGCCTGCCTCTAAATCATTATACAGATAGGTAAGTAAATGAATAAATGCAAGGCTGCACACTAATACGTAAGTATATAAATAAATGTTGCAAGCCTGGGTCTAAACAAATAAATGAGTAAATGTGAGCCTGACTCTAAATAATTAGATAGCTAGATAGATAAATACAGAAATCCAAGCCTGCCTCCAAATATATACATAATTAAATGCCACCTGCTTCTTCATAAGTATGTCAATAAATAAATGCAAGTCTGCCTCTAAATATAACAATTAATAGATAGATACATAAATCAATAAATAAATAGCCCCCCTTGGGGGCTCATGCTTTTAATCCCCCACCAATTGGGAGCCTGAGCCGGGTATATCACCTGAGGTCAGTACATCGATACCAGCCTGGCCAAGATGGTGAAAGAAACCCTGTCTCTATTTTAAAAACAATAAGGTGAAAATAATTAAATAAATATATATATATATATAAATAAATAAATGCAAGATGGCCTGCCTGCTTGTAAGTAAATAAATAAGTAAGTAAGTAAATAAAGGCTGGGCTCAGTGGTTCCCGCCTGTAATCCCATCACTTTGGGAGGCCAAGACAGGCGGATCACAAGGTCAAGAGATTGAGACCATTCTGGTCAACATGGTGAAACGTCGTCTCTACTAAAAATACAAAAATACTAGCCAGGCATGGTGGCAAACACCTGTGGTCTCAACTGCTCGGGAGGCTGAGGCGGAAGTATCGCTTGAACCCAGGAGGCAGACGTTGCAGTGAGCCAAGATTGCACAACTGCACTCCAGCCTGGTGACAGAGCAAGACTCCGTCTAAAACAAATCAATCAATCAATAAATAAATCCGAGCCTGCATCTAAGTAAATCAATGCAAGTCAGTCTCTAAATCATTATATCGATAGATAAGTAAATAAATAAATGCAAGGCTGCACACTAATACATAAGTATATAAATAAATGTTGCGAGCCTGGGTCTAAATAAATAAATGAGTAAATGTCAGGCTGTCTCTAAATAATTAGATAGCTAGATAAATACATCATTCCAAGCCTGCTTCAAAATATATAAATAAATAAATAAGTAAATAAATATAGAAATAACTAAATGCAATCTGCTTCTCCATAATACGTCAGTAAATAAATAAATAAATGCAAGCTTGCCTTTAAATAAATTGATTGGTAGACAGATAAATAAATCAATAAATAAATAGCCCCGCTTGATGGCTCATGATTTTAATCCCCTGCCCATTTGGAGCCTGAGCCAGGTACATCACCTGAGGTCAGGACATAGAGACCAACCTGGCCAAGATGGTGAAAGGAACCCCGTCTCTATTTAAGAAAATAGTAAGGTGAAAATGATTAAATAAATAAATATAGATTTATATAAATTAATAAATGCAACACGGCCTGCCTGCCAACTAAGTAAATAAATAAATAAATAAAGGCCGGGTGCAGTGGCTAAAACCTGTAATCCCAGCACCTTGAGAGGCTAAGATGCGCAGATCACGAGGTCAAGAGATCGAGACCATCCTGGCCGACATGGTGAAACCCCATCTCTACTAAAAATACAAAAATGTTAGCCAGGCACAGTGGCACTCGCCTGTGCTCCCAGATACTCCAGAGGTTGAGGAAGAAGAATCGCTTGAACCCAGAGGGTGGAGGTCACAATAAGCCAAGACTGGGCCAGTGCACTCCAGCCTGGTGACAGAGCAAGACTCCCTCCAAAATAAATAAATAAGTAAGTAAATACATGCGAGACTGCCTCTAAAGTATTATACAGATAGTTAAGAAAATGAATAAATGCAAGCCTGCACACAAACACGTAAGTATAAAAATCATGTTGTGAGCCTGGGTCTAAATAAAACAAATGAGTAAATGTGAGCCTGCCTCTAAATAATTAGATAGCTAGATAGATAAATACATAAATCCAAGCCTGCCTCCAAATATATAAATAAATAAATAAATAAGTAAATTCGACCTGCTTCTCCATAAGTACATCAGCAAATAAATAAATAAATAAACGCAAGTCTCCCTCTAAATAGATCGATTAATAGATAGGTAAATAAATCAGTAACTAAGCAACCCCTCTGGTGGCTCATGTTTTTAATGCCCCGCCCATTGGGAGCCTGAGCCGGCTATATTACCTGAGGTCAGGACATCAAGACCAGCCTGGCCAAGATGGTGAAAGAATCCCTGTCTCTATTTAAAAAAATAATAAGATGAAAATAATTAAATAAATAAATAAAAATATAAATAAATAAAAGCAAGCCGGCCTTCCTGCCTCTAAGGAAATAAATCAATAATTATGTAAATAAATAAATAAAGGCCGGGCGAGATGGCTCAGTCCTGTAATCCCAGCACTTTGGGAGGCCGAGATGGTTGGATCACGAGGTCAAGAGATTGAGACCATTCTGTCCAACATGGAGAAACCCAGTCTAAAAATACAAAAATATTAGCTGGGTGTGGTGGCACGCACCTGGGTTCCCAGCTACAAGGGAGGCCGAGGCGGAAGAATCGCTTGAACCGCTTTGGAGGAGGTTGCAGTGAGCCAGGATTGTGCCACTGCACTCCAGTCTGGTGAGAGCAAGAATCTGTCTAAAATTAATCAATCAATCAATCAATCCATCAAGAAATGCGAGACAGCCTCTAAATCATTATATACATAGTTAAGAAAATGAATAAATGCAAGCCTGCATAAATCCAAGCCTGTCTCAAAATATACAAATAAATAAGTAAATAAATATAAATACAAACGTTAGCCAGGCATGGTGGCATGGCCCTGTAATCCCAGCTACTGAGGAGGCTGAGACAGGAGAATCACTTGAACCTGGGAGGCAGTGGTTGCAGTAAGCCGAGATTGTGCCACCAGTTTCCAGCGTCGGCAAAATAGCAAGACTCCATCTCAAAAAAACCCCAAACTTATCCGGAACCTCTGTCTCTATTTCTAATAAATTGCTTTTCTGAAAAAAAAAAAAAAAGTCACAAAATCAACTGGTCCTATCATACCTTACGTCTGCCTTCATTTTCCTGGTACAAAGAAAACATTGTTAAAGCCCAACAATAAATTAGAAAACTGCTGAATAGTAAAAAATAAATGAAAAGGCACTAAAGAAGATGGCTGATCATTAGCAGCTCAGGCTCGTAGCTCCCAGTGAAAGCACAGAGAACGAGAGGACGCCACACTTTCAGACGAGTTTTTGTTGCTCATGGACCAAGAGATTCCCAGCAGAGGAGCCCCACGGGTAGCCAGGGCGACTCTTGTGGCCGGCGCGGCGGTTTTGCTCACACCTCAGCGCAGTAGTTCTTGGTGTAGAGTCCGGAGATTCCCGGGCAGAAAAGCACCATCAATCTTAACACCGCTGTTTTGGCCGGCGCAGTGGATTGCTTAGATTTTGGCGCTGGAAATCAACAAGTTGGACGTCCACTCAGAGACCTAGTTAGAAAGTCGGTAATTACAAAGACGACAGAGGGATAAATACATAATGAAGGGAAGAAATCAGCCTAAAAAGGCAGAGAATACTCAAAATCAGAATGCCTCTCCCTCTACAGGGGATCACAATTCCTCATCAGTTAATGGAACAAGGATTAATGGAGAACGAGTGTGTTCCAATAACAGAAGCAGGTTTCAAAAGGTGCGTGATAAGAAACTTCTGTGAATTAAAAGAACTTGTTCTAACCCAATGCAAAGAAACTAAGAACCTTGAAAGAAGATTTGATGAAATGTTAACGAGAATGGACAATTTAGAGAGGAATATAAGTGAATTGATGGAGCTGAAAAACACAACACGAGAACTTCACGAAGTATGCACAAGTTTAAACAGTCGAATTGATCAAGCAGAAGAAAGGATATCAGATGTCGAGGACCAGCTTAGTGAAATGAAACGAGAAGACAAGAATGGAGAAAAAAGGATAAAAAGGAATGAGCAAAGTCTCCAGGAAATATGGGACTATGTGAAAAGACCTAATTTACGTTTGATAGGAGTACCTGAATGTGATGAAGAGAATGAATCCAAGTTGGAAAATACTCTTCAGGATATCATTCAGGAAAACTTTTCCAACCTAGCAAGGCAGGGTAATATTCAACTTATTCAATTTTCATCTTATTATTTTTTTAAATAGAGACAGGGATTCTTTCACCATCTTGGCCAGGCTGGTCTTGATGTCCTGACCTCAGGTAATATAGCCGGCTCAGGCTCCCAATGGGCGGGGCATTAAAAACATGAGCCACCAGAGGGGTTGCTTAGTTATTGATTTATTTATCTAATATTCAACGCCAGGTAATACAGAGACCACCACAAAGATATTCTTCAAGAAGACCAACCCCAAGGCACATAATCGCCAGATTTATTAGGGTTGAAATGAAGGAGAAAATACTAAGGGCAGCCAGAGAGAAAGGTCAGGTTACCCACAAAGGGAAACCTATCAGACTTACAGCAGATCTCTCAGCAGAAATCCCACAAGCCAGAAAAGAGTGGGGGCCAATATTTAACATCCTTAAAGAAAAGAACTTTCAACCCAGAATTTCATATCCAGCCAAACTAAGCTTTACAAACGAAGGAAAAATTAAATCTTTTGCAAACAAACAGGCACTTAGAGACTTCGCCACCACCAGGCCTGCTTTACAAGAGCTTCTGAAAGAAGCACTATATATAAAGGAACAACCAATATCAGCCTTTCCAAAAATATATCAAAAAGCAAAGAGCATTAATACAATGAAAAGTTTACACCAACTAATGGGCAACATACAGCTAGCATCAAATGGCAGTATTAAACTTACATAAATTCTAATTGGATAAAAAGCCAAAACCCATGGGTATGCTGCATCCAGACCCATCTCACATGCAACGATACACAAAGACTCAAAACAAAGAGGAGGAGGAAGATTTACCAACCAAACAAGAGAGTAAAAATAAACAAATAAATAAAATGCAAGAGATGCAATTCTCGCCTCTGATAAAGTAGACTTTAAAGCAACAAAGATCAAAAGAGGCAAAGAAGGACATTACATAATGGCAAAAGGATCAATGTAACAAGAAGAGCTAACAATTCTATAGATCAACAAGACAGAAAATTAACAAGGACATCCAGGACTTGAACTCAGACCCGGAACAAGTAAACTTCATAAACATTTACAGAACTCTCCACTTCAAATACACAAAATATACATTACCACCTCACACCTATTCCAAAAGTGACTACATAATTGGAAGTAAATCACTCCTCAGTAATCACATAGCATTTCATAGGTTTAAATGAAATATTGGTTGGCTGCTTGTTTGTTATTTTCTTCCCTTATTCCTTCCTGTCTACATCATTAAGTATAATTATTGGTATAAAAGAGGTTTTCAATACCCATTACTAAACTGCATTCTAGCCTGGGCAAGAAAGCAATACTCCCATTCTCTCTCTCTCTTTCTCTTCCTTTTTCTTCCTCTTCTTCATTCTTTTTTTCTTTCTTCAAAAAAAAAAAAAAGAAAAAGAAAAAGAAACATGGCCCTGTCAACACTTTAATTTGAGCCATGTTAGACCTAATTTCAGACTTCTGATCTCTAGAACTATAAAATCATAAGTCTGTGTTTTTTTAGCCACTGTTTGTGATAATTTGTTAGAGAAGCAACAGGAAACTAACACATTCCTGCTGCATCCTTGATCTGGATTTCTTCTTCCTTCTACTCCATCTATCCAAAATCCACCCAGGCTTAATACAATCTTTAGGTGTATTGGGTGCTTATCATATGCAAAACATCTGGCTAGATACCAGTAGATAAAGAATGCAAGATACAAAGATGAACAAGAGACCTGCTCCCAACTTCAAAAGAGCTCCAAGTCTGGGGCAAGGGAGGCAAAAAAAAAAAAGGTGCTAAAATAGAAGGCAAAATGAGGAAAAGAAATGAAAGGAATATAAAATGATCCAGAGAGGTATCATATATATGAACAAAAATCAAGAGGTAGAACAAAATGTATTCATCATGATGGCTCTCGGTGGTCTCAGGGTGATATTAGCCATCCGAATTAATATATTTTCTTCAATGATATTAAATAAATATCAGTGCCCTTTATAGCCCGACTTTTTTTTTTTTTTTTTTAGGAGACGGAGTTTCGCTCTTGTTACCCAGGCTGGAGTGCAATGGCGCGATCTCGGCTCACCGCAACCTCCACCTCCTGGGTTAAGGCAATTCTCCTGCCTCAGCCTCCTGAGTAGCTGGGATTACAGGCACGCGCCACCATGCCCAGCTAATTTTTTGTATTTTCAGTAGAGACGGGGTTTCGCCGTGTTGACCAAGATGGTCTCGATCTCTTGACCTCGTGATCCACCCGCCTCGGCCTCCCAAAGTGCTGGGATTACAGGCGTGAGCCACCGCGCCCGGCTTTTTTTTTTTTTTTTTTGGAGACAGACAGTCTCTCTGTCACCAGGCTGGAGCGCAGTGGCGCGATCTTGTCTCACTGCAACCTCCGCCTCCTGGGTTCAAGTGATTCTCTTGCCTCAGCCTTCCAAGTAGCTGGGACTACCTGCGCACACTACCATGCCCTGCGAATTTTTGTATTTTCGGTAGAGATAGGGTGTAGCCTTACTTTTATAATAGAACAGCCTTTAATAGGACATGGATCACAAAAGGAAAGGAACACACATTGAGTGCTGACTATATGCAAGGCATTGTTTTAGACACCAAAGCGCTGTTCTCATTTAATCTCTGCAATCACTGTGTGAAACAGGCACTATTCCTGACTTAAGATTTTGACACTGAGGCTCAGAGCAATCCATAAAACAAATGACGACATGGGTAGCCCCAGTAATTGTCCCTGTTTTTTATCCCCTGTTCAGTATCATAAGCATCTACACTTCAGGAATAAAAAAAGGCATAAAAAGAACACAATAGTTAAACAAATAAAAATTTCAACAAAGAATAAAAGGAAAAAATAGCCATTCTCTTACCTCTCTGGATGGGCATGGAACTTCACCAGACTGCTAGAGAGCTGTCTCTTTGCCTCTAAGTCCTCACTGAGCTGACTCTGTTCATCTACTAGTCCTTCTAGCATCAGCAGCAACTGAGGAAAGAAGAGAGAAGAAGCAATACACAAATGGCACAGTGAGACATGAAGCCACAGTTCATCCTGAGAAACAAGAAAATGCATTAGCATGTACTATGACTTAAAAAGCCCGCTATCTTAGTTTTAAGTTTTTGATAGTATTTTATAGTTTTCCCAAGAAGCAAGAAAATGCATTAGCATGTACTATGACTTAAAAAGTCCGCTATCTTAGTACTTAAGCTTTTGATAGTTTTGTATAGTTTTCAAATCAATGTCATATTCACTATCTTTTTAATCTTTAAAACCCTGTAAGGTGGAATTCAAACATGGGAGCAAAAAGAAGAAAAAGGAGAGAGAACCTGGAAGCTCAGGAAAGCAGCTAAGAGAAAGGAGTAAGAGGGAAACGGGACAGGCAAGAGGGAAACATATATAATAGGAGTTATCAGTATTCTTCATTCATTCAATAAATATTTATTGAGCACCTTCTATGGGAAAGACTCTGTTCCAGATTCTAAGGGAAAGCCTACTATCTAGTGGAGGAAAAAAACATTCATTAATCATAGACGTGTGCCATTGTGAGTGTAATAGTGCTATAAAGATAACAAGCTATGACAATGTATAACCAACAGAGAGCTGTTTAAAGTAGAGCTGAAAGCCTGAGTAGTTAGTGAGAGAGATGCTAATGGAGACAGGGAGTACAGGCAAATAAGTCTGTTGGAAAAGAAAGGTTAAACGGGGCTGTAGCTATAAAGTTGGGGCAAAGGCAGGGGTTTCTTTCTCTTTTTTTAGACTGGGAGAGATGTGAACATGGTTAAATGCAGATAGAGGAGAAAGATTCAGTTGAGAGGGAGATGACTTAGGTATGAGTGTGAGGGATAACTATTGCTATGTGTCCAAAAGAACTGCTGCTCTTTACAGAACCACACGTCAGAAAGAGGCATCTATAGCTGCTACCGATCAAAGTAGGAAACTTTAGAGCAGTTTCCCGATGAAATACCATTTATGAAAAACCAATACCATGGTTTATTTCACAGTAGAAAAACAAGGTTTGTGCCGGGTGTGGTGGTATGCACCTGCAGCTCCAGCTACTCAGGAGGCTGAGGCAGGAAGATGCCTTGAGCCCCAGAGTTTGAGGCTGCAGTGAGCCATGGTCGTACCACTGCACTCGAGCTTGGGTGACACAGTGAGACTCCGTGTGTGTGTGTGTGTGTGTGTGTGTGTGTGCGCGCGTAGAGAGAGAGAGACATTGAGAGTGAGAGTGTGAGAGTGAGAGAGTGAGAGTGAGAGAGTGAGAGAGAGAGAGAGAGAGTGAGAGTCTATATTCCAGTGACTTACCTGTTGTCTTTGGTTTCCTCAAATTTCTTGACCTAGGATTCTACTGAAGCAACTGTTTCCCAAAGAAGTAATACTTTCTGGGTCAGGCGTTCCACAGCTGATATGTCTTCAGGATAACCAGTTGTATTTGCAGGTCCTAGAAGTCAAAAAGTAAGTGTAAACATGAAAATAGTAATAAAAGTATTATTCAGTTGACAAGCAGAGAACAAATGTTCTTGAGACAGTCCGCCTATACTTTCAAGTGGGATATTGATAAGCACTGGGCAAGGGATTCAATGTGTGCATAGTGTCTGAAGATGCCCTACAGGTAATCTGAGATGTGAACATTTCCAATGATCTGTAAAAAGTTTTGAAGGACCTTTATGAGGTCTTCATTAATCTGTATTTTCCTGGTGAGAGGCCCCATATCAGCAGCCTGCACCTGCGGCTCCTCTTCCGCACTTGCGGCTCCTCTGCACCTGCGGCTCTTCTTCCGCACCTGTGGCTCCTCTTCCCGAACCTGCGGCTCCTCTTCCGCACCTGCGGCTCTTCCTCTTGCACCTGTGGCTCTTCTTCCACACCTGCGGCTCTTCTTCCTGCACCTGCGGCTCTTCTTCCCGCACCTGCGGCTCTTCTTCCCGCACCTGCAGCTCTTCTTCTTGCACAGCCATCATGGACTGTAGAGGAGAAAGTTCCAAATGTAAATAGAGGAAACAATATCTGCCATGTTTATATTTTAACACGGAGGCAAATGCTTTTGCATATCATATCACTATCAGCCAGTAATGCAAGAGAAAACGAAACAAGAATAGGGCTCTGCAAGGGCTGTTCCAGAGCCCTTGCAACTTGAAGAAGATAATGAAGGGCATTTCATGCAGGTAAGAAGTGTCTCCTCAGTGTTACCAACCCAATTTCTGAAAGAAAAAAGATGGTAAAATACTTAACTCCCAGCCACGTGTGGTGGCTCACGCATGTAATTCCAGCACTTTGGGAGGCTAAGGTGGGTGGATCACCTGAGGTTGAGAGCTCGAGACCAGCCTGACCAACATGGAAAAACTCTGTCTCTACTAAAAATAAAAAATTAGCTGGGCATGGTGGTGCATGCCTATAGTCCCAGCAACTCGAAAGCCTGAAGCACAAGAATCACTTGAACCCTAGAGCTAGAAGTTGCAGTGAGCTGAGACTGCACATAGCACTCCAGCATGGTGGCTCACACCTGTAATCCCAACACTCTGGGAGGCCGAGGCGGGCAGATCAACTGAGGTTGGGAGTTCAAGACCAGCCTGACCAACATGGAGAAACTCCATCTCTACTAAAAATACAAAATTACCTTGGCATGGTGGTGCATGTCTGTAATCCCAGCCACTCGGGAGGCTGAGACAGGAGAATTGCTTGAACCCAGGAGGCAGAGGTTGCAGTGAGCCGAGGTCGCGCCACTGCACTCCAGCCTGGTGCCTGGTGACGGAGTGAGACTCTGTCTCAAAAAAATAAATAAATAAATAAATAAATAAATAAATAAACTTATCTCGGCATAACATTATCTTCAAATTCATCATCTGCATTTCTAATAGGAGATTTTCTTTTAGCTCTTTCGCTTGTGCTCACCAGACAAGGTTTGATAGCAACTATTTGTCACCAGCACAGATGAACCAATTCAAGGAGAGCAATAAACAGGACTATTAAGTTCCCCCAAAGAAAGTCCTTAGAATAAAATATCTCCTCTGGTTGCCACAAGAGTAAGACAATGGTCCATTATATAAAATTCCAATCTAATAAATGATTAAATTTAATGTTGTCTGTTTTCCAAATGTTTTATTTTGTTCAGGCTCTGTTGTGGTGACCAGGGATTGGAAAATGACTGCAAAGAGGCTCTGCGGAACCTGGGGAGGTAAGAAACGTATTCTAAGAGGGGACTGAGGTGATGGCTGCAAAATTCTTTTTTTTTTTTTAATATGTATATATTTTTTAAAGACGAGGTTTCACCATGTTGGTCAGGCTGTTCTTGAACTCTTGACCTCAGGTGATCCACCCACCTTGGCCTCCAAAGTGCTTGGATTACAGGCGTGAGCCACCACGCCCGGCCGATGGCTGCAAAATTCATAATCTACTTAAATTATTCAATTCTACATTTGCGATTAGTGACTGTCATTACAAGTAACTTGTTAAATGAAATTTCTGGTTTCTGGCCGGGCGCGGTGGCTCACGCCTGTAATCCCAGCACTTTGGGAGGCCGAGACGGTTGGATCACGAGGTCAAGAGAGTGAGACCATCCTGGCCAACATGGAGAAACCCGGTCTCTATTAAAAATACAAAAATATTAGCCGGATGTGGTGGCACGCGCCTGGAGTCCCAGCTACAAGGGAGGCTGAAGCGGAGGAATCACTTGAACCAAAGAGAGGGAGGTTGCAGGGAGCCAGGATTGCGCCACTGCACTCCAGCCTCGTGAGAGAGCAAGAATCCGTTGAAAATCAATCAATCAAACAATCAATTCATCAACAAATGCGAGACAGCCTCTAAATCATTATATAGATAGTTAAGGAAATGAATAAATGCAAGCCTGCACACAAATACATAAGTATATAAATAAATGTAGCCAGCCTGGGTTTAAATAAATAAATGAGTAAATGTGAGCCTGCCTCTAAATAATTACATAGTTACACAGATAAATACATAAATCCAAGCCTGCCTCCAAATATATAAATAATTGCTACCTGCTTCTCCATAAGTACATAAGTAAATAAATAAATAAATGTAAGTCTGCCTCTAAATAAATCGATAGATAGATACATAAATCAATAAATAAATAGCCCCACTTGGAGACTCATGCTTTTAATCCCCCATCAACTGGAAGCCTGAGGAGGGTATATTACCTGAGGTCAGGACATCGAGACCAGTCTGGCCAAGATGGCGAAAGAAACCCTGTCTCTATTTAAAAAATAATAAGGTGAAAATAATTAATTAAAAAAAAAAAAATATATATATATATATATATATGTATATACACAAATAAATAAATGCAAGATGGTCTGCCTGCCTCTAAGTAAACAAATAAATAAGTAAGTAAATAAATAAAGGCAGGGTGCAGTGGCTCACGCCTGTAATCCCAGCACTTTTGGAGGCCGAGACAGGCAGATGACGAGGTCAAGAGATCGAGACCATTCTGGCCAACATGGTGAAACCTCGTCTCTACTAAAAATAGAAAAATATTAGCCAGGAGTGGTGGCACGTGCCTGTGGTCCCAGCTACTCGGGAGGCTGAGGCAGAAGAATTGCTTGAACCCAGGAGGTGGAGGCTGCAGTGAGCCAAGACTGCACAACTGCACTCCAGCCTGGTGACAGAGAAGACTCCGTTTTAAATAAATAAGTAAATAAATAATAAATAAATGCGAGCCTGCATCTAAGTTAATAAATGCAAGCCTGCCTCTAAATCATTAAACAGATAGATAAGTAAATAAACAAATGCAAGGCTGCACACTAATACATATGTATATAAATAAAGGTTGCGAGCCTGGGTCTAAATAAATAAATGAGTAAATGTCAGGCTGCCTCTAAATAATTAGATAGCTAGATAGATAAATACATCAATCCAAGCCTGCCTCAAAATACACAAATAAAGTAAATAAATATAGAAATAACTAAATGCCACCTGCTTCTCCGTAAGTATGTCAGTAAATAAATAAATAAATGCAAGTTTGCCTCTAAATAAATCGATTCATACATAGATAAAGAAATCAATAAATAAATAGCCCTGCTTGGTGGCTCATGCTTTTAATCCCCCGCCCATTTGGAGCCTGAGCTGGGCATATCACCTAAGGTGAGGACATTGAGACCAGCCTGGCAAAGGTTCTCTTTAAAAAGAAAACCCTGTCTCTATTTAAAAAAAGTAGTAAGACAAAAATAATGAAATAAATAAATATAGATTTATATATATAAATAAATGCAAGACGGCATGCCTGCCACTAAGTAAATAAATAAGTAATTCAGTAAATAAATAAACAAAGGTGGGTGCAGTGGCTAAAGTCTGTAATCCCAGCACCTTGGGAAGCCAAGTCGGGCGGATCACCTGAGGTCGGGAGTTCAAGACCTGACTGACCAACATGGTGAAACCCTGTCTTCAAAAAACAATAAAAAAAAGAAAAAGAAAAAAAAGGAAATAAGTAAATAAATGCAAGAGTGCCTCTAAATCACTATAGTTAAGAAAATGAATAAATGTAAGCCTGCACACAAATACATAAGTATAAAAATAATGTTGTGAGCCTAAGTCTGAATAAAATAAATGAGTAAACGTGAGCCTGCCTCTAAATAATTAGATAGCTAGCTAGATAAATACATAAATCCAAGCCTGCCTCCAAATATAAAAATAAATAAATAAGTAAATTCGACCTGCTTCCCCATAAATACATCAGCAAACAAATAAATAATGCAAGTCTGCGTCTAAATAAATCAATTAATAGATAGATAAATAAATCCATAAATAAGCAGCCCCACTTGGTGGCTCATGTTTCTAATCCCCCACCCACTGGGAGCCTGAGCCGGCTATATCACCTGAGGTCAGGACATCGAGATCAGCCTGGCCAAGATGGTGAAAGAATCCCTATCTCTATTTAAAAAAACAATAAGGTGAAAATTATTAAATAAATAAATAAAAATATAAATACATAAATGCAAGACAGCCTGCCAGCCTCTAAGTAAATAAATCAGTAATTAGGCAAATAAATAAAGAAAGGCTGGGCGAGATGGCTCAGTCCTGTAATCCCAGCACTTTGGAAGGCCGAGATGGGCGGATCGCAAAGTCAAGAGATCGAGACCATCCTGGCCGACATGGTGAAACCCTGTCTCCACTAAAAATACAAAAATATTAGCCAGGCACGGTGGCACTCGCCTGCGATCCCAGATACTCTGGAGGCTGAGGAGGAAGAATCGCTTGAACTCAGGAGGCGGAGGTTGCAGTAAGCCAAAATTGGGCCAGTGCACTCCAGCCTGGTGACAGAGCAAGACTCCCTCTAAGATAAATAAACAAACAAACAAATTATAAATGAGTAAATAAATGCAAGACTGCCTCTAAATCATTATACAGACAGTTAAGAAAATGAATAAAAGCAAGCCTGCACACAAATACATAAGTATAAAAACAATATTGTGAGCCTGGGTCTAAATTAAGTAAATAAATAAATAAAGGCCGGGTGCAGCGGCTAAAGCCTGTAATCCCAGCACCTTGCTGGGTCACGAGGTCAAGAGATCAAGACCATCCTGGCCGACATGGTGAAACCCCATCTCTACTAAAAATACAAAAATATTAGCCAGGCGCGGTGGCACTCGCCTGTGGTCCCAGATACTCCGGAGGCTAAGGAGGAAGAATCGCTTGAACCCAGGAGGCGGAGGCTGCAGTAAGCCAAGATTGGGCCAGTGCACTCCAGCCTGGTGACAGAGCAAGACTCTGTCTAAAATAAATAAAGAAATTGGCCCGGCGCAGTGGCTCCCACCTGTAATCCAAACACTTTGGAGGCCAAGGCGGGCGGATCACCTGAGGTCCGGAGTTCAAGACCTGACTGACCAACATGGTGAAACCCCGTCTTTAAAAATAAGAAAAAGAAAAAAAGAAAATAAAAAGCAAATAAGTAAATAAACAAATAAGTAAATAAATGCAAGACTGCCTCTAAATCATTATAGTTAGGAAAATGAATAAATGCAAGCCTGCACACAAATACGTAAGTATAAAAATAATGTTGTGAGCCTGGGTCTAAATAAAATAAACGAGTAAACATGAGCCCGCCTCTAAATAATTAGATAGCTAGACAGATAAATACATAAATCTGAGCCTGCCTCCAAATATATAATTAGCCCCGCTTCTCCATAAGTACATCAGCAAATAAATAAATAAATGCAAGTCTGCCTCTAAGTAAATCAATTAATTGATAGATAAATAAATCCATAAATAAGCAGCCCCACTTGGTGTCTCCTGTTTCTAATCCCTCGCCCATTGGGAGCCTGAGCTGGCTATATCACCGGAGGTCATGACATCGAGACCAGCCTGGCCAAGATGGTGAAAGAAACCCTGTCTCTATTTAAAATATAATAAGGTGAAAATAATTAAATAAATAAACACATATATATATACACACACATATATATATAAATGTCAGATGGCCTGCCTACCTCTAAGTAAATAAATAAATAAGTAAGTAAATAAAGAAAAGTAAGTAAGTAAAGAAAGGCCGGGTGTGGTGGCTCATGCCTGTAATCCCAGCACTTTGAGGGGCCGAGACAGGCAGATCACGAGGTCAAGAGGTCAAGACCATTCTGGCCAACATGGTGAAACCTCGTCCCTACTAAAAATACAAAATTATTAGCCAGGCCTGTTGGCACACACCTGTGGTCCCAGCTACTCGGGAGGCTGAGGCGGAAGAATCGCTTGAACCCAGGAGGCGGAAGTTGCAGTGAGCCAAGATTGCACAAAAGCACTCCAGCCTGGTGACACAGCAAGACTCTGTCTAAAATCAATCAATCAATCAATCAATCAATCAATCAGAGCCTGCATCTATGTAAATAAATGCAAGCCTGCCTCTAAATCATTATACAGATAGGTAAGTAAATGAATAAATGCAAGGCTGCACACTAATACGTAAGTATATAAATAAATGTTGCAAGCCTGGGTCTAAACAAATAAATGAGTAAATGTGAGCCTGACTCTAAATAATTAGATAGCTAGATAGATAAATACAGAAATCCAAGCCTGCCTCCAAATATATACATAATTAAATGCCACCTGCTTCTTCATAAGTATGTCAATAAATAAATGCAAGTCTGCCTCTAAATATAACAATTAATAGATAGATACATAAATCAATAAATAAATAGCCCCCCTTGGGGGCTCATGCTTTTAATCCCCCACCAATTGGGAGCCTGAGCCGGGTATATCACCTGAGGTCAGTACATCGATACCAGCCTGGCCAAGATGGTGAAAGAAACCCTGTCTCTATTTTAAAAACAATAAGGTGAAAATAATTAAATAAATATATATATATATATAAATAAATAAATGCAAGATGGCCTGCCTGCTTGTAAGTAAATAAATAAGTAAGTAAGTAAATAAAGGCTGGGCTCAGTGGTTCCCGCCTGTAATCCCATCACTTTGGGAGGCCAAGACAGGCGGATCACAAGGTCAAGAGATTGAGACCATTCTGGTCAACATGGTGAAACGTCGTCTCTACTAAAAATACAAAAATACTAGCCAGGCATGGTGGCAAACACCTGTGGTCTCAACTGCTCGGGAGGCTGAGGCGGAAGTATCGCTTGAACCCAGGAGGCAGACGTTGCAGTGAGCCAAGATTGCACAACTGCACTCCAGCCTGGTGACAGAGCAAGACTCCGTCTAAAACAAATCAATCAATCAATAAATAAATCCGAGCCTGCATCTAAGTAAATCAATGCAAGTCAGTCTCTAAATCATTATATCGATAGATAAGTAAATAAATAAATGCAAGGCTGCACACTAATACATAAGTATATAAATAAATGTTGCGAGCCTGGGTCTAAATAAATAAATGAGTAAATGTCAGGCTGTCTCTAAATAATTAGATAGCTAGATAAATACATCATTCCAAGCCTGCTTCAAAATATATAAATAAATAAATAAGTAAATAAATATAGAAATAACTAAATGCAATCTGCTTCTCCATAATACGTCAGTAAATAAATAAATAAATGCAAGCTTGCCTTTAAATAAATTGATTGGTAGACAGATAAATAAATCAATAAATAAATAGCCCCGCTTGATGGCTCATGATTTTAATCCCCTGCCCATTTGGAGCCTGAGCCAGGTACATCACCTGAGGTCAGGACATAGAGACCAACCTGGCCAAGATGGTGAAAGGAACCCCGTCTCTATTTAAGAAAATAGTAAGGTGAAAATGATTAAATAAATAAATATAGATTTATATAAATTAATAAATGCAACACGGCCTGCCTGCCAACTAAGTAAATAAATAAATAAATAAAGGCCGGGTGCAGTGGCTAAAACCTGTAATCCCAGCACCTTGAGAGGCTAAGATGCGCAGATCACGAGGTCAAGAGATCGAGACCATCCTGGCCGACATGGTGAAACCCCATCTCTACTAAAAATACAAAAATGTTAGCCAGGCACAGTGGCACTCGCCTGTGCTCCCAGATACTCCAGAGGTTGAGGAAGAAGAATCGCTTGAACCCAGAGGGTGGAGGTCACAATAAGCCAAGACTGGGCCAGTGCACTCCAGCCTGGTGACAGAGCAAGACTCCCTCCAAAATAAATAAATAAGTAAGTAAATACATGCGAGACTGCCTCTAAAGTATTATACAGATAGTTAAGAAAATGAATAAATGCAAGCCTGCACACAAACACGTAAGTATAAAAATCATGTTGTGAGCCTGGGTCTAAATAAAACAAATGAGTAAATGTGAGCCTGCCTCTAAATAATTAGATAGCTAGATAGATAAATACATAAATCCAAGCCTGCCTCCAAATATATAAATAAATAAATAAATAAGTAAATTCGACCTGCTTCTCCATAAGTACATCAGCAAATAAATAAATAAATAAACGCAAGTCTCCCTCTAAATAGATCGATTAATAGATAGGTAAATAAATCAGTAACTAAGCAACCCCTCTGGTGGCTCATGTTTTTAATGCCCCGCCCATTGGGAGCCTGAGCCGGCTATATTACCTGAGGTCAGGACATCAAGACCAGCCTGGCCAAGATGGTGAAAGAATCCCTGTCTCTATTTAAAAAAATAATAAGATGAAAATAATTAAATAAATAAATAAAAATATAAATAAATAAAAGCAAGCCGGCCTTCCTGCCTCTAAGGAAATAAATCAATAATTATGTAAATAAATAAATAAAGGCTGGGCGAGATGGCTCAGTCCTGTAATCCCAGCACTTTGGGAGGCCGAGGCAGGTGTATCACTTGATCCCAGGAATTCCAGACCAGCCTATGCAACATGTTTAAACCCAATCTCTACTGAAAATACAAAAAAGAGCTGAGCATAATGGTGCTCCCCTGTAGGTCCCAGCTACTTGGGGGCTCAGGCAGGAGGGTCACTCGAGCCTTGGGAACTGGAGGTTGCACTGAGCTGTGATTGTGCCACTGCACTGAGGCCTGAACAACAGAATGAGATCCTATCTCAAAAAGAAAAAAAAAAAAACTGGAGAATCTCCACTCCTGTAAAAACACCACTAAAAGAGTGAAAAGGCATGCTACAGTTTGAAAAATAGAGAAATGTAATACATATAATACATATATATCCTAGAAAGGACACACATCCAGAATAAAGTATTACAAATCAACAGAAAAACAAGCCTATCAATGAAAACAGGATACAAAGATTGAACAGGCACTTCACAAAAGAGGACATATAAATGGCAATAAAAAATACTCAATCTCAATACCAGGAAAATGCAAAATGAAACTACACTGATACATTACTGCACCTCTACTAGAATGGCAAAATAATTTTTAATTGACAAGCATAAGCAAGGATGTGAGGTAACCACAATATTCCCTGCTAAACGGTACAACCACTTTGTGAAGATGATCAACAATAACTGATACTAAAGTTTTGTCATTCATATACCTCTAAAACCAACAATGCCATTCCTACATATATATACACCAATCTAGTAATGTTCTATTTCTTGATTTGTGGTGAAATTTACTTAGCGTAAATTCATTACCTGTATTTTTTTTTCTTTTCTTGAGACAGACTCTCACTCTGCCATCCAGGCCTGAGTGCACTGGCATGATCATGGCTCACTGTAATCTCAAACTCCCAGGCTCTGGTGATCCTCCCATCTCAGCCTGCCGGGTAGCTAGGACTACAGGCACACACCACCACACACAGCTAATTTTCGTCTTTTCAGCAGAGATGGGGTTTTGCCACATTGCCCAGGCTGGTCTGGAACTCCTGGGCTCAACTGATCTGCTCACCTTGGCCTCCGGAAGTGCTGGGATTACAGGTGTGATCCACCGCCCCAGGACCACCTGCACATTTAAAATTGTGAGCTTCTTCTGTAGACTTCAGTCACTTTTCCAAGATTTCTTTGACACAAAGTTCTCAGAAATCTTAAAGCTAGCATTTTACAAGAGAAAAAAAGAGCTTCTGGTTCACAGGTGAAAATTTACCAAGTAAATTTAAAAACAAAACAAAGCTACTAACGCGTATCAGCTCAGAACAAAGGTTAAAAACTACCAGCAGGTTTCTTTTCTTTAACTTCGTCAAGCACCGGGAGTCAAAGAAAAGATAGCACTGCAAGAAAAGACTTCCTTGTGAAAGCAGCTTTACCAGCAAAAGACAGAAGGAAAGCGAGGAAAGCATTCCAAAAGTCTTGCTTAACTCTTCAGTGAGAGGATGCCAAACGAGATGATCTGAGAAGCTCCCAAGGCAGACAGACATAGGGAAACCACAGCAACTCTTCGGAGCGCAAACAGCAGCACCACAATCCAACCTACTGGAAATGCTGCGGTTAATCTGAGGCTTGCCCCGCTAGTCCTCAGTAGATTCAGCGACGGCTACAAACGCTCCCCTAGTGCATCCTGGATCTGGTGCACCTGGCTTGCCCACCACCAGGCTGGAGACAGCGCCAGGTGCGGAATCCTGGACGCCAATAAAGACCCGAACTTTGCAAATTTGGGGCTTGAGATCTCTCGCCCCTCAGGTCCCCAGAGGGAACCGATTTCTGGCCTCGAAGATGGGGCAAAGGGTCAATGTCCTCCACCAGATCTAGGAGGATGTGCCCCGGAAGCTGCTCCATCCCTCCACCCCCTGGGATGCAACAGGAAGACCCGCCCGCGAGTTTCTTCCTCAGAGCCCACGAGAGCAGGGCTGCGGCACGCAGCAGCAGGCAAAGAATCCAACGCAGGGAACTTAAGCGCTCGGGGGGCCCGGCGCGCCCGCCCCGCTGGCACAGCAAAAGTTGTGGAGGCCTCCGGCGCGCACATCGACCCAGCTGTGCGCCGCGGGTCCCGGACTCACCGCTCTCCCAGCTTGGCACGGCGCCCTCACCTCGGAAACGGTGGGTGGACTTCCCCCTAACTAAACCTTGACTTCCTACTAAACCTCTGACTTTCAGTGCAGATCCCGGCCGCCGCCCCGCCGCGGCACTCACCTCGGAAACGCTGCGTGGACGTCCCGGTAAACCTTAACTCGGCGCGCCGCCGACGCACCGGCCCGCGCCACCGATGCGCGGCCAGCGCCTACCGCGACGCTGACGCCCAGTCACCGCCGACGCACCGCAGACCCTCTGAAAGCCGCCGACCGCGCCTCAGACACCGTCGTCGCGCCGACCTCGCCGCTGACGCCCCCAACGCCGCAGACCCTCCGGACACCACCGACGCCCCCGACGCGCAGACCGCGCCGCCGACGCCACTGACGCTGTAAGCGCCTAGGACGCTGCCGACACGCTGACCGCGCAGCGGCCACCTCCGACCAGCCTACCGCGCCACCCACACTCCCGACGCGCCGACTGCGCCGCCGATGCCATCCGCGCCTGGAACACCGCCGAAGCGCCTCGGACGCCTCCGTCCCGCCGCAGACGCCGCAGACGCCCCAGACGCGCCGACTGCGCCTCGGACGCCGCCGTCGAGCCGCAGACCCCGCGGACGCCCACGACGTGCTGATCGCGCCGCCGACGCCACTGACGCTGTCAGCGCGTGGGACGCCGCCAAACCGGTGACCGCGCGGCGGATGTCCCCGGCAAGCCTACCGCACCGCCGACACTCCCGACGCGCCGACCGCGCCGCCGATGCCATCCTCGCCTGGGACGCCGCCGTCGCGCTGCCGACGCCACTGACGCGCCGACCGCGCTGCCGACGCCACTGACGCGCCGACCGCGCTGCCGACGCCACTGACGCGCCGACCGCGCTGCCGACGTCACTGACGCACCGACCTCGATGCGGATGCCCCCGACGCACGGACAGTACCTCAGACGCCGCCTTCGCGCCTCAGACGCCGCCTTCGCGCCACAGACCCCGCGGACGCCCTCCGCGCCTGGGATGTCGCCAAACCGCTGACCGCACGGCGGATGTGCCCAACAAGCCTACCGCGCCGCAGACGCCACTGACGCTGTCAGCGGCTGGGAAGCCGCCGAACCGCTGACCGCGCCGTGGATGCCCCCGACCAGCCTACCGCGCCGCCGATACCATCCTCGCCTGGGACGCCGCCGTCGTGCCGCAGATCCCACGGACGCCGCCGACGCACCTCGGATGCCGCCGTCGCGCTGCCGACGCCACTGACGCACCGACCTCGACGCGGACGCCGCCGACGCACGGACAGTGCCTCAGACGCCGCCTTCGCGCCACAGACCCCGCGGACGCCATCAGCGCCTGGGATGTCGCCAAACCGCTGACCGCACGGCGGATGCGCCCAACAAGCCTACCGCGCCGCAGACGCCACTGACGCTGTCAGCGGCTGGGAAGCCGCCGAACCGCTGACCGCGCCGTGGATGCCCCCGACCAGCCTACCGCGCCGCCGATACCATCCTCGCCTGGGACGCCGCCGTCGTGCCGCAGATCCCACGGACGCCGCCGACGCACCTCGGATGCCGCCGTCGCGCCGCTGACGTCACTGACGCGCCGACCGCTCTGCTGACAACCCCCAACGCACGGACAGTGCCTCAGACGCCGCCGTCGCGCCGCACACCCCTCGGGCGTCGTCAGCGCCTGGGACACCGTGGACGCCCATGACGCACCGACGCCACTGACGCTGTCAGCGGCTAAGAAGCCGCCGAACCGCTGACCGCGCAGTGGATGCTCCCGACCAGCTTACCGGGCCGCCTACACTCCCGACGCGCCGACCGTGCTGCCGATGCCATCCTTGGCTGGGACGCTGCCGAAGTGCCTCGGACGACGCCGTCGAGCCACGCCGCCGACCCTCTGGACACCGCCGACGCCGACCGCACCGCGGACGCCCCCGACGCGCGGACCGCGCCGCTGATGCCACTGACGCTGACCGCGCCGCGGCCTCCCCCGACGAGCCTACCGCGCCTCCGACACTCCCGACGCGCCGGCCGTGCCGCCGATGCCATCCACACCTCGGACGCCGACGCGCCGACCGCCAACGCCGCAGCTACAGGAAGAATTGCAGAATAAGAGCCAGCAGCTTTAGTGCCCGGGAGGCTGAAATATACACTGAGATTCGAAGCCAGGTACGAAACATCCAGCCCCTAAACCGTAGTCCGAGTCACAAGGAGCAGTTCCTTCAGGTGAGTTTACATGATTTCAATGAAAACTAGGCTCATAGAAGTCTGAATTTTGTTTCTATAATTTGAAGATATTAATCTGCCTGTATTGAGTACCTGCTATATGGGAAAAATTGAGCGTTGGGAATCAGGAGGGCTTAAAATAAATAGAAAATAGAATGTGTGAATTAAGATGCTTACTAGCAAGTGTAAGAAGCAGTACATATAGCCCTGACTTAAGCAGTCTTTTATAAAGACAATATTCAGAAAATAGTTATTAAGCACCTCTGTGAGTCAAACACTTTTCTGGGTGTTGGGAAGGTGAAAGATTAGGCTACTGCTCTCAGTGTCATAGATGAAGGCAAACTGTACAGAAACTTAGAGTGATTTTTGATGATAGAATAAAAGTTTTAAGGGAAAATGGAGCATTAAGAAGAGACTGATCAGTTCTGCCGCCTACTCTAAGCTTCAGTCACATGGAGTCCACTACATTTCACTGAATGTACGATGTTTTCATTGTATGCATAGTGTGCATAATTTTTTTCTCTAACATACCTTCCTCTCCCTTGTTCACCCGGGAAATCCTAGTCATTTGATGAAGACTCACTGTAAATGTTACCTCCTCTGTGAGGTCTCTACTGGCACCTGAAGGCAGAGTTAGCCGGTGCATCCTGTGTTACCCTAGTAGCTTAGCCTGTGTTGCAGAACAGTTAATTCTGTGTTGTGTCTGTTGTGTGTTGCAGAGTAGTTAACAATTTTTATGTCTGTTATCTCTGCTAAACTTGTTACTGTTGAGGAGAGTGATTTCATCTTATTTTTTATTTTTTGAGATGCAGTCTCACTCTGTTGCCAGGCTGGAGTACAGTGGCACAGTCTCGGCTCACTGCAACCACCGCCTCCCAATTTCAGGCGATTCTCCTACCTCAGCCGCCTGAGTAGCTGGGATTACAAGCGCCTGCCACCACGCCCAGCTAATTTTGGTATTTTTAGTAGAGACGATTTCACTGTGTTGGTCAGGCTGGTCTCGAACACACCCGACCTCGTGATCCACACCCCCCACCAAAAGTGCTGCGATTACAGCCTGAGCCACCCCCCCAGCTGCATCTTATTTTTTTGTCGGGAATGACTAACAAATTACTTGGCAATTTAGTTAATCTTGGATAAAGAAATCAAAGAAACTATTTTTTGGTCTCAGGAATTTCAGGAGCTCCTACAGTTTGAGATAATTCAGACAAAGCCCTTGAAGCAAATGAAATGTTACTTGAGAAATATTGCCAGCGAATACATGATAAAGATGTTGCTCTGAAGGTATGTATCATCATTTTGCCTACTATGTATTACAGAAATTTGTGTCTCCTCAAACTTGCTGCTTTGGGATTTGGTTTTTTATTGTGCCATCTTGTTGAATAAGAGTGATGAGGATAGTGAATCTTACAGAGCTTTAGGAGTCTTCTTTTCCTTGCAGTGGTCTATAGATGAAAAATTCTTTGCTCTAGAAGAGAAAGAACAAGAACTGCGTCGGTTTCATCTTGCTGTAAGAGAGCGAGATCATGACTTAATGATGGAACGGGGTCCTGCTTCAGGCTTAGAATACAAGTGGGAGAGGAACACCAAGTCAGAGAGAGGTTTTGCTCTTACCTGCATAGTAGCTTCACTGGAGGAGAGCAGTCTCTGTAAGTCATGATCTCGCTCTCTTACAGCAAGACGAAACCGACGCAGTTCTTGTTCTTTCTCTTCTAGAGCAAAGAATTTTTCATCTATAGACCACTGCAAGGAAAAGAAGACTCCTAAAGCTCTGTAAGATTCACTATCCTCATCACTCTTATTCAACAAGATGGCACAATAAAAAACCAAATCCCAAAGCAGCAAGTTTGAGGAGACACAAATTTCTGTAATACATAGTAGGCAAAATGATGATACATACCTTCAGAGCAACATCTTTATCATGTATTCGCTGGCAATATTTCTCAAGTAACATTTCATTTGCTTCAAGGGCTTTGTCTGAATTATCTCAAACTGTAGGAGCTCCTGAAATTCCTGAGACCAAAAAATAGTTTCTTTGATTTCTTTATCCAAGATTAACTAAATTGCCAAGTAATTTGTTAGTCATTCCCGACAAAAAAATAAGATGCAGCTGGGGGGGTGGCTCAGGCTGTAATCGCAGCACTTTTGGTGGGGGGTGTGGATCACGAGGTCGGGTGTGTTCGAGACCAGCCTGACCAACACAGTGAAATCGTCTCTACTAAAAATACCAAAATTAGCTGGGCGTGGTGGCAGGCGCTTGTAATCCCAGCTACTCAGGCGGCTGAGGTAGGAGAATCGCCTGAAATTGGGAGGCGGTGGTTGCAGTGAGCCGAGACTGTGCCACTGTACTCCAGCCTGGCAACAGAGTGAGACTGCATCTCAAAAAATAAAAAATAAGATGAAATCACTCTCCTCAACAGTAACAAGTTTAGCAGAGATAACAGACATAAAAATTGTTAACTACTCTGCAACACACAACAGACACAACACAGAATTAACTGTTCTGCAACACAGGCTAAGCTACTAGGGTAACACAGGATGCACCGGCTAACTCTGCCTTCAGGTGCCAGTAGAGACCTCACAGAGGAGGTAACATTTACAGTGAGTCTTCATCAAATGACTAGGATTTCCCGGGTGAACAAGGGAGAGGAAGGTATGTTAGAGAAAAAAATTATGCACACTATGCATACAATGAAAACATCGTACATTCAGTGAAATGTAGTGGACTCCATGTGACTGAAGCTTAGAGTAGGCGGCAGAACTGATCAGTCTCTTCTTAATGCTCCATTTTCCCTTAAAACTTTTATTCTATCATCAAAAATCACTCTAAGTTTCTGTACAGTTTGCCTTCATCTATGACACTGAGAGCAGTAGCCTAATCTTTCACCTTCCCAACACCCAGAAAAGTGTTTGACTCACAGAGGTGCTTAATAACTATTTTCTGAATATTGTCTTTATAAAAGACTGCTTAAGTCAGGGCTATATGTACTGCTTCTTACACTTGCTAGTAAGCATCTTAATTCACACATTCTATTTTCTATTTATTTTAAGCCCTCCTGATTCCCAACGCTCAATTTTTCCCATATAGCAGGTACTCAATACAGGCAGATTAATATCTTCAAATTATAGAAACAAAATTCAGACTTCTATGAGCCTAGTTTTCATTGAAATCATGTAAACTCACCTGAAGGAACTGCTCCTTGTGACTCGGACTACGGTTTAGGGGCTGGATGTTTCGTACCTGGCTTCGAATCTCAGTGTATATTTCAGCCTCCCGGGCACTAAAGCTGCTGGCTCTTATTCTGCAATTCTTCCTGTAGCTGCGGCGTTGGCGGTCGGCGCGTCGGCGTCCGAGGTGTGGATGGCATCGGCGGCACGGCCGGCGCGTCGGGAGTGTCGGAGGCGCGGTAGGCTCGTCGGGGGAGGCCGCGGCGCGGTCAGCGTCAGTGGCATCAGCGGCGCGGTCCGCGCGTCGGGGGCGTCCGCGGTGCGGTCGGCGTCGGCGGTGTCCAGAGGGTCGGCGGCGTGGCTCGACGGCGTCGTCCGAGGCACTTCGGCAGCGTCCCAGCCAAGGATGGCATCGGCAGCACGGTCGGCGCGTCGGGAGTGTAGGCGGCCCGGTAAGCTGGTCGGGAGCATCCACTGCGCGGTCAGCGGTTCGGCGGCTTCTTAGCCGCTGACAGCGTCAGTGGCGTCGGTGCGTCATGGGCGTCCACGGTGTCCCAGGCGCTGACGACGCCCGAGGGGTGTGCGGCGCGACGGCGGCGTCTGAGGCACTGTCCGTGCGTTGGGGGTTGTCAGCAGAGCGGTCGGCGCGTCAGTGACGTCAGCGGCGCGACGGCGGCATCCGAGGTGCGTCGGCGGCGTCCGTGGGATCTGCGGCACGACGGCGGCGTCCCAGGCGAGGATGGTATCGGCGGCGCGGTAGGCTGGTCGGGGGCATCCACGGCGCGGTCAGCGGTTCGGCGGCTTCCCAGCCGCTGACAGCGTCAGTGGCGTCTGCGGCGCGGTAGGCTTGTTGGGCGCATCCGCCGTGCGGTCAGCGGTTTGGCGACATCCCAGGCGCTGATGGCGTCCGCGGGGTCTGTGGCGCGAAGGCGGCGTCTGAGGCACTGTCCGTGCGTCGGCGGCGTCCGCGTCGAGGTCGGTGCGTCAGTGGCGTCGGCAGCGCGACGGCGGCATCCGAGGTGCGTCGGCGGCGTCCGTGGGATCTGCGGCACGACGGCGGCGTCCCAGGCGAGGATGGTATCGGCGGCGCGGTAGGCTGGTCGGGGGCATCCACGGCGCGGTCAGCGGTTCGGCGGCTTCCCAGCCGCTGACAGCGTCAGTGGCGTCTGCGGCGCGGTAGGCTTGTTGGGCACATCCGCCGTGCGGTCAGCGGTTTGGCGACATCCCAGGCGCGGAGGGCGTCCGCGGGGTCTGTGGCGCGAAGGCGGCGTCTGAGGCGCGAAGGCGGCGTCTGAGGTACTGTCCGTGCGTCGGGGGCATCCGCATCGAGGTCGGTGCGTCAGTGACGTCGGCAGCGCGGTCGGCGCGTCAGTGGCGTCGGCAGCGCGGTCGGCGCGTCAGTGGCGTCGGCAGCGCGGTCGGCGCGTCAGTGGCGTCGGCAGCGCGACGGCGGCGTCCCAGGCGAGGATGGCATCGGCGGCGCGGTCGGCGCGTCGGGAGTGTCGGCGGTGCGGTAGGCTTGCCGGGGACATCCGCCGCGCGGTCACCGGTTTGGCGGCGTCCCACGCGCTGACAGCGTCAGTGGCGTCGGCGGCGCGATCAGCACGTCGTGGGCGTCCGCGGGGTCTGCGGCTCGACGGCGGCGTCCGAGGCGCAGTCGGCGCGTCTGGGGCGTCTGCGGCGTCTGCGGCGGGACGGAGGCGTCCGAGGCGCTTCGGCGGTGTTCCAGGCGCGGATGGCATCGGCGGCGCAGTCGGCGCGTCGGGAGTGTGGGTGGCGCGGTAGGCTGGTCGGAGGTGGCCGCTGCGCGGTCAGCGTGTCGGCAGCGTCCTAGGCGCTTACAGCGTCAGTGGCGTCGGCGGCGCGGTCTGCGCGTCGGGGGCGTCGGTGGTGTCCGGAGGGTCTGCGGCGTTGGGGGCGTCAGCGGCGAGGTCGGCGCGACGACGGTGTCTGAGGCGCGGTCGGCGGCTTTCAGAGGGTCTGCGGTGCGTCGGCGGTGACTGGGCGTCAGCGTCGCGGTAGGCGCTGGCCGCGCATCGGTGGCGCGGGCCGGTGCGTCGGCGGCGCGCCGAGTTAAGGTTTACCGGGACGTCCACGCAGCGTTTCCGAGGTGAGTGCCGCGGCGGGGCGGCGGCCGGGATCTGCACTGAAAGTCAGAGGTTTAGTAGGAAGTCAAGGTTTAGTTAGGGGGAAGTCCACCCACCGTTTCCGAGGTGAGGGCGCCGTGCCAAGCTGGGAGAGCGGTGAGTCCGGGACCCGCGGCGCACAGCTGGGTCGATGTGCGCGCCGGAGGCCTCCACAACTTTTGCTGTGCCAGCGGGGCGGGCGCGCCGGGCCCCCCGAGCGCTTAAGTTCCCTGCGTTGGATTCTTTGCCTGCTGCTGCGTGCCGCAGCCCTGCTCTCGTGGGCTCTGAGGAAGAAACTCGCGGGCGGGTCTTCCTGTTGCATCCCAGGGGGTGGAGGGATGGAGCAGCTTCCGGGGCACATCCTCCTAGATCTGGTGGAGGACATTGACCCTTTGCCCCATCTTCGAGGCCAGAAATCGGTTCCCTCTGGGGACCTGAGGGGCGAGAGATCTCAAGCCCCAAATTTGCAAAGTTCGGGTCTTTATTGGCGTCCAGGATTCCGCACCTGGCGCTGTCTCCAGCCTGGTGGTGGGCAAGCCAGGTGCACCAGATCCAGGATGCACTAGGGGAGCGTTTGTAGCCGTCGCTGAATCTACTGAGGACTAGCGGGGCAAGCCTCAGATTAACCGCAGCATTTCCAGTAGGTTGGATTGTGGTGCTGCTGTTTGCGCTCCGAAGAGTTGCTGTGGTTTCCCTATGTCTGTCTGCCTTGGGAGCTTCTCAGATCATCTCGTTTGGCATCCTCTCACTGAAGAGTTAAGCAAGACTTTTGGAATGCTTTCCTCGCTTTCCTTCTGTCTTTTGCTGGTAAAGCTGCTTTCACAAGGAAGTCTTTTCTTGCAGTGCTATCTTTTCTTTGACTCCCGGTGCTTGACGAAGTTAAAGAAAAGAAACCTGCTGGTAGTTTTTAACCTTTGTTCTGAGCTGATACGCGTTAGTAGCTTTGTTTTGTTTTTAAATTTACTTGGTAAATTTTCACCTGTGAACCAGAAGCTCTTTTTTTCTCTTGTAAAATGCTAGCTTTAAGATTTCTGAGAACTTTGTGTCAAAGAAATCTTGGAAAAGTGACTGAAGTCTACAGAAGAAGCTCACAATTTTAAATGTGCAGGTGGTCCTGGGGCGGTGGATCACACCTGTAATCCCAGCACTTCCGGAGGCCAAGGTGAGCAGATCAGTTGAGCCCAGGAGTTCCAGACCAGCCTGGGCAATGTGGCAAAACCCCATCTCTGCTGAAAAGACGAAAATTAGCTGTGTGTGGTGGTGTGTGCCTGTAGTCCTAGCTACCCGGCAGGCTGAGATGGGAGGATCACCAGAGCCTGGGAGTTTGAGATTACAGTGAGCCATGATCATGCCAGTGCACTCAGGCCTGGATGGCAGAGTGAGAGTCTGTCTCAAGAAAAGAAAAAAAAATACAGGTAATGAATTTACGCTAAGTAAATTTCACCACAAATCAAGAAATAGAACATTACTAGATTGGTGTATATATATGTAGGAATGGCATTGTTGGTTTTAGAGGTATATGAATGACAAAACTTTAGTATCAGTTATTGTTGATCATCTTCACAAAGTGGTTGTACCGTTTAGCAGGGAATATTGTGGTTACCTCACATCCTTGCTTATGCTTGTCAATTAAAAATTATTTTGCCATTCTAGTAGAGGTGCAGTAATGTATCAGTGTAGTTTCATTTTGCATTTTCCTGGTATTGAGATTGAGTATTTTTTATTGCCATTTATATGTCCTCTTTTGTGAAGTGCCTGTTCAATCTTTGTATCCTGTTTTCATTGATAGGCTTGTTTTTCTGTTGATTTGTAATACTTTATTCTGGATGTGTGTCCTTTCTAGGATATATATGTATTATATGTATTACATTTCTCTATTTTTCAAACTGTAGCATGCCTTTTCACTCTTTTAGTGGTGTTTTTACAGGAGTGGAGATTCTCCAGTTTTTTTTTTTTTCTTTTTGAGATAGGATCTCATTCTGTTGTTCAGGCCTCAGTGCAGTGGCACAATCACAGCTCAGTGCAACCTCCAGTTCCCAAGGCTCGAGTGACCCTCCTGCCTGAGCCCCCAAGTAGCTGGGACCTACAGGGGAGCACCATTATGCTCAGCTCTTTTTTGTATTTTCAGTAGAGATTGGGTTTAAACATGTTGCATAGGCTGGTCTGGAATTCCTGGGATCAAGTGATACACCTGCCTCGGCCTCCCAAAGTGTAGGGATTACGGGCATGAGCCAGTGTACCCAGCCTGAGTTTCTTAATTTTAATGAAATTATACTTGATCAATCTTTTCCTTTATGGTGACTGCTTTTTGTGTCCTGTTAATCAGTGCCTAACCTACGAATATGAACACTTAACCTCTTAGCAATTTTAGTTTAGTTTATGCTTCCCTACTTCCCCACCCCCGCGCCCCAGATAGGCTCTCACTCTATTGCTCAGGCTGGAGCGCGGTGGCATAATCTCAGCTCACTGCAACCTCCACCTCCTGACTCAAGCGATCCTCCCCGCTCAGCCTCCTGAGTACCTGAGACCACAGGCATGTGCCACCATGCCTGGCTAAGTTTTATATTTTTTTTTTGTAGAGATGGGGATTCACCATTTTCCCAGGTTGGTCTCAAACTCTTGGGCTCAAGTAGTTTGCCCGCTTCAGCCTCCCAGAGTGCTGAGATTACAGGTTCGAGCCAACCCACCCGCCCATGATTCTCTTTTTACTACATGGATGTGACTGCTTGATCCAGCACCATGTGTGGGAAGGACCATCTTTGTCCTGCACTGTGTAGCACTTTTTATCATCAATTGGATGGCTGTATGATCATCTGATTGACGAAATCAGTGTGGGTCTGTTTCTGGACCAACCTGGGCAACATAGCAAGATCCAATCTCTACAAAAAATAATAAATAATAAAGAAGTACATGAAATTTTTTAAGTGAGTAGAGCAGATGGAGTCATAGGTGGTAATTTATAAATGATTGTCAATTTCTTGGCTACATACAGGTGTTGGTAAGTGAGATCTGTTGGGAGTTCAGGCAAAATGTATTAAGTGAATTCTATGGTGTTCAGAATGATTGCTAGATGTTCATTGCGACTTCAATTAGATGTTATTTGTGCCTCACAGAGCTACAGGTTTTATTCTCTTATTTATTTATTTGTCTTTAAAATTTCTTTACGATCTTCCTGTCAAGGCAGTACCTCTTTTATACTTAATTGTTCTTAGGTATACTTAATTACCAGGAAAATTTTATGGATCATATCTAACTGTTAAGCCACTTTAAAGGGCTGATGTCATGTAATGTAGACAGTAGGATTCTACATAATATTTTCAGGAGTATATCGATTCAATTGTTTCTTCTTCTTCTTCTTCTTCTTTTTTTCTTGAGACAGGGTCTTACTCTGTTGCCGAGGCTGGAGTACAGTGGTGTAGTGGTATGATTGTGGCTCACTGCAGCTTTGACCTCTCAGGCTCAAGCAGCCTCCCACCTCAGCCTTCTTAAGTAGCTGGGACTACAGGCATGCACCACCACGCCTGGCTAATTTTGTGTCTTTTGTATGCAGGGTCTTCCTATGGTGCCCAGACTGATTTGAAACTCCTGGGCTCAAGTGATCCTCCCACCTTGTCATCCCAAAGTGTTGGTATTACAGGCATGAGCCGTCACATCTGGCCATTTTAGTTTTAATAATTTTATATTTTTCTAACTTAGAATATTTACTAAGTCTATTTAAGTTATGAATATAATATTCATTATTATGATTATTTTGTATGTATTATTTTGTATGTATTTAATCTCATTTAATATAAGCTCTTGGAAATTAGAGATCTTGTCTCTTATTTACTACTGTGTTCTCAGTACTTGACCTTGCCTGGTATGAAACAGATATTGAAGAAATAGTTGTTAAATGAATGAATGAACCACATTCAAAAATTCTCCAAGTATCACAGCGTTCACCATCTAACAAATAAAAGAGCTTGTCTAGAGTAGAGTCACAGTTAACCTGCCATACAAGGAAATATCAATGAAAATCAGCCTTTGTTATGTGTTGCTGCTAAGATTTTGGGGCTTTTGTTACTGCAGCAGAAACTAGCAAAGCTCAGTGAGACGGCAGATAGAATATACATATATAGGTAGATTAGATAGACCAGTAGATGAGATTCCAAAGATAGTTCAATCAGCATTAACTAACCACTCCCACACTCTTTTAATTTCCTAACAGAAAGAATGGAATTCCTGTTCACTAAGATCTGCCTCAAAGAGTACTTTGTGAAAACTTCTCTGGGTACGCAAGTATTTAATCAGGACCTTTTTTTCCCCCCTCCTGCAGGTTGGAGTGCAGTGGTGCCATCATAGCTCACTGTAACCTCTAACTCAAGCCTCAAGGAATCCTCCTGCCTCAGTCTCCCAAGTAGCTGAGACTGCACATGTGCACCACCATGCTTGGCTAATTTTTTACTTTCAGAGACAGGGTCTTACTATGTTGCCCAGGCTGGTCAGGACCGTTGATTGTGTACGACAGAAACCCAACCAACCCTAGTTCCCGCCACCTTTCAGTCTGCTCCTTTCTCAGTCTCCGAGTCTCAACAAATGGCAGTTTCATCCTTCACGTTGCCCAAGCCCCAAATCTTAATGTTAACCTTGATTTCTCTCTTTTTATGTCATAGCCCGTATGAAAGCCAATCATGTTCAGACCCAGGCGGAGGTTCCTGCTGACCCAGGCTCTCACCGGCACGTTGTCCTTTACTGTCCTCCTGAGGGTGTCTGGAGGTGGTGCCCTCTAGATATGTCCAGGATGGGGAAACATGGCTCAGCTGCCAGTATAATGGTTTCAGAGAGTGGCCACTTTTGAAGGCCTTTCAATCTCCCATTCTAGAATTGTGTAGGACTTAAAACTGATGGACCACTGTGGAATTCTTGGTTCCTCAGGACCTTGTGGTGGATGCCTTCTTTCACTGAGCATTCACAGGGTGGCTATTAGGTGCCAAGCCCTGCTCTGGGCTAGGGGCACCATAATGAGCAAATATCAGGTCACTACCCCATGGAACCCACCACTGCAGGCATCAAGAGGGGGAGAAAGAAAGTGGTGTGTCCTGTTTGTGTCCTTCTCATATGGTCACCTGCCAGGTCCTGGGGGAGTGGGAGCCAGTGCAAGGAGAGAAGCCCAGTGAACAAGGCAAAGGGACGATGTCAGACCCAGGGGCTGAGACCCCCACCTGCAGCTGGGCAGCTTCTGGAGTGGACAGGGAGCAGCAGGGAAGGCCGTGGCCTGGTGTTCTGAGGTCCACTGTCCCATCTCATTCCTGTGGGTGCCAGAACTTGTCCAAAGGGAAGGCTCAGTGTCTCTAGCAACAGCAGGCCAGAGACAGATAGTGTCCCAGAGAAGCAGGAAGGATTGTACACCGTGAACACAGTATATGGTTTTACAGTAGTGCATCTCTCTCTCTTAAGTAGTTAGCATGTTCCTGTTAATGGAAAATATTGGTGGTGTAAGTTCCCCTAGGTCTTCTCATCTTCATGTAAGTTTGTCTGTTCCCCCATCCCTCCCTTCTTTCCTTCTTTTCCTTCCTTCCTCAGTTTTCTGATCAGGGTCATGTGAGGCTAAAATCCAGGAATGGCCTGGGAATGCTTTTTCTCTAGAGCTCAGGCTATTTTTCTGAGTTCACTACATGTATTGAAAGAGTTTCTCTTCTTGTTCGTGGAGGACTGAGGGCCCTTTTTCTGTGCTGGCTGTCAGCCAGGAGACACTCTGACTTCAGAGGCCACCTGCTTTCCTCCTTACTTGTCTTTTCCATCTTTCAACCAATCACAACTCATGGAGTCCTCCTCAGGCTCCACCCTTCTCTCACTGCATCTTCTCCCACCCGCCACAGAAAGCTCTGTCACCTACGGAGTGACGTGATTCGATCCAGTTCATGCAGGTAACCTCACCATCTTCAAGTCATGTAACTGTCATATACCAACGTAATCACAGGAATGGTGTCTGTTCACCTTAACAGGATTCAGAGACAAGGGTATAGCATGTTTAGGGACCATTTCAGAAATCCTGTCTACCAGTTGGACACTCACATTCCCCCATCTGCAAAATACATTCACCCTCTCCTCTAAAGTTTCCAAGTTTCATGTCCTTCAAGCATTAGTTCAACATGAAAAATGTCACATAGACCACATCAAAACATTTAAAATCTCATCTAAAACATCCACACCAGGTGTGGATGAGACTTCTGAGGGTGTCAATTAAGTACAGATCCTGGACATAATTTCCTTACCTCCGTTGACCTGTGAAACTGAACAAACTGCTTATCTGCTCCTAATGTGGAATGGCAGGACAGACACAGAATGACAATTACAGTGATTCTAGTTCAGAAAGAAGGAACATGGAAGGGAGAAGGAAGGCACTGACCCAAAGTAGTTTGGAAATGGAGCTGGGCAAAATCCAGCAGGAGGTTCTTAAGTAGAATCCACAGCTTGGGACTGACCCTCCATCCTGTGGGACTTTGCCTCTGGTATCTTTGCTCTGCATTTCTTGAAACCGTTACTATCTATCTTATTTTTTTTTCCCCACTCCTGGTTCTTCTCCTTTCTCCTCATGGCAGCATCCTCCGCTTAATCCTTGATCCGTCATCCCCAGCAGAATTGGTCAGATATTGCCCATGTCACGGTCCTGACCGTCTCCATGAGAGACTCTCCTTTTGAGCCCGTGCTGCTCTGGGACCATCTTCACTGACCTGACCTCTCTCGGTCATGATTGCTTTCAGCTGACCTGGCTGGCTTAGGAGAAAACCTAAGACTGTGGAGTCCCAGAACCATTCTCTGCCCTCTCTGTCTCTAGGAGAGGAAGAAAATGACAGGGATCTTCATGGAGAAATGACCCACGTGAGGGCCTGGACTCTCCAACAGTTACAGCAGAGGAAACTCCCTGAGGAAGAATGGAGGAGCTGAATGCCCAGACTGGGAAAGCAGGGTTGTGTTAAGCACTATTTAATTCTCACGTGCTCCCTGCCCCAATCTACTAGCCAGCGAATGAGAATGGACTGAGAATAAATAATAGGACTATAGAACCATGATAAAGAATTGTCCAAGGAAAGGCCCTTTGACTCTGTTTGCAAGGTGAAATTGCTGTATTTAATCCAAAGTTTTCTGATAGGCAACAGTGAGTTTCTGGAGGGTGAGTTACCTGCTCTGCACAGGGAGGCTGAGGCCAAGGCTTGCGTGGTGTATCTGCTGCCACCAAGTGTTGTGGGAGCCTGGGAGAGTCTTAGTCTTTCTGGACTTCAGTTTTCTCATCAGTAAAGTAGGGGCTTATTTTACCTCTCTGAGGTCCCTTCCTGCTCAGTTTTCTCTGAGTCCTTGAGGGACTATGATGGTTTTTAACACTCCCTGGACCTGTAACCTGCCTATCACCTCTCTGGGTCTGACTCCTGACTCTGGCCCCCGTGTTTCTCCTGCAGAGCCTGAGCTGAGTCCCACGCCCTGGAAGTCCAGAAGCAAGGGAACAGATGGAAGAAAGAAAGTCAGCAGGTTTTGGAAAAGAGAATAACCTGCAAAGGACAAGTCGGTGCTAGAACAGGTGAGAACCGAAGAAGGGGAGAATAAGGACAAAGTGGGCCAGAAGCCTCAGGGGAAATGGGCAATGGGCCTATGATCATTTGACCACTTGAGGAGCAGCACAAGCTGAGCAGTGGGGACCGAGAGAGAAACTTACTCCACAGGAGTCTCCTGACCCTGGCCAGGGGGAGACAAAAGGTGGATCAGAGCTGGTTTATAGTGAGGGGCAGCACCAACTCTAAGAGGGGGAGGATGCGACCGTGAGCCCCCGCCCCAGACCCCGGAGCCTCGACCTCAGGCTGCCATAGCAGTGGATGCTCTTCCGGTCAGTGTGGGTTAGAGGGAATAACCGTGCTTGGAGAAGGGTTAGAGATGTCCGTTCTTACATTAAACAGTTCTGCCCTAGGTCAGGTACTAGAGTAAGTGATTCTTGCCAGTAAATGAGGCAGTGCTACTTACACTATTCCTCTGCACTTTCAGATGAGGAAGGTCCTATGTGATATGAGTATTTACTGGGTGTTTAATTTTCTCTATACTGTGCTAAGCACTTGGGGTTCAAATAGTAATGTTTCCCCAAGGAACTCAAGCCTATGAGAGAAAGAACACAAATACATGATTTCAGGAAAATACTGTAGTTCTCTGAAAGTGGGGTGTCATGGCAGCCCCGAGGATGGGAGTGTAGGTGAAGACATTGCTCTTTTTTTTGAAACGGAGTTTCGCTCTTGTTACCCAGGCTGGAGTGCAATGGTGTGATCTCGGCTCACTGCAACCTTCACCTCCTGGTTTCAGGCAGTTCTTCTGCCTCAGCCTCCTGAGTAGCTGGGATTACAGGCATGCGCCACCATGCCCAGCTAATTTTTTTTTATTTTTAGTAGAGACAGGATTTCACCATGTTGACCAGGATGGTCTCGAGCTCTTGACCTCGTGATCCACCCGCCTCGGCCTCCCGAAGTGCTGGGATTGCAGGCGTGAGCCACCGCGCCTGGCCGGCATTGCTCTTAATGACGGGGAACCATAAGAGTAGTCCCGTTTTTCCTCCAGTGTCCCACAGAAGAAGATCCTGGCGCATGATTGGTGTAGAACAGGGCCCTACAGGTGTAGTAAGGGGGCTTGCTGCATCTTGGGAGAAATTATAGTATCCCTGGTAGCACATTTTGGAGAGGAGTGTCGGTGATTGGATTGGATGTCTGTAGTCAGTTTTATCCTATCTTGAGTGAACACTGCTGAGACCTTCCTTAGTGCCAGACCCTAAGCTGGAAATTATCAACACAGAGATGAGTAGAATACGATCTCAGCTTTCACAGAACTCTCAGTCTAGTGAATAGTGAGTTATGAGAAGTGTAGTGATGGTGGCTTCATTAGAGCAAGTGGCTCATGCTGCATTGAGATGACCTCAGTGAATGGCCTGGTCCCCCTTCTGGTTGTTATCGACAGCTGGCTGACTTCCTCTGGGCCAGTGACCCTGGACTTCTGCCAGGTGTCAGCATCTTAGGTACAAGCAACACCTCAGTTTCCTCTTGGGTCAAAACAGTTAATACTGCCAAGGTGATCAGAGGACACTAGTGACATCAATAGCTACTGATGAGGTCCTGGCCAGCTAGGGAAATAAAGATGTAAGTTTAACAACGAGTCTAAATTTGTTCTTAAAATAGTGAGCAGAGAGTATCTGTTTTCTAAGTTAAATACTTTTTAGACTTCAGGATTCACCCACGTCCAAAATAACATATTTATTGGCCATATCACTGCCCTGAGATGATTTCTTCCTGTCCTTACCAGAAGCCTGCACTATCTGGAGCACTGAGTCTGTCTCAAGCTAACTGATCTGCTCTCTGGATTCCGGGGACACCCACCGAGCCAGAGGTTGAAGGCACAGACGTTGATGTCTCCGACTGATCTGACTCCAGGTTGGTACACCTCAGCGCCCAGTATTAACCACACAGTAACAGGATGCCACCAACATTTTGATTTGGGTCTGTTGCATCCTAACTTTAATAACATTTAATAAACATTATTTTTTAGAATAATTCTAGATTTACAGATAAATTGAGCTGATAGTACAGGGAATTCCCCTATTCTCTCTTGTCCCCTAGCACACAATTTCCTCTATCATTAGTATCTTCTGTTAGTGTGATACATGTTTACAATTGATTAATCAATATTGATGCGTTATTATTAACTAAACTCCAGAGTTTACATTAGGGTTCATTCTTTGAGTTTTACAGTTCTGTGGGGCTTGACAATTACCATGTCATGAATCCCCAGTACAGTATCACACAGAAGATTTTCACTGCTGAAAACCTCCTTGTAATTTCCTCTATCATTAGTATCTTCTGTTAGTGTGATACATGTTTACAATTGATTAATCAATATTGATGCGTTATTATTAACTAAACTCCAGAGTTTACATTAGGGTTCATTCTTTGAGTTTTACAGTTCTGTGGGGCTTGACAATTACCATGTCATGAATCCCCAGTACAGTATCACACAGAAGATTTTCACTGCTGAAAACCTCCTTGTGTTCAACCAATTCATCCCTCCTCCATGCTTGGCAGTCACTGATCATTTCACTGTCTCTACCATTTTGACTTTCCTGGAATGTCCTAGTGTTGGAATCATACAGTGTGTAGAGTCGTTAGACTAGTTTCTTCTTAGCATTATGTATTTAAAATTCCTCCATGTCTTCTCATGGCCTGATAGCTCATTTCATTTATCAGTGAATCATATTCTCTTGTACAGATATACCGTAGTTTGTTTAGCCATTCACTAAGTGAAGGACATTTTGGTTACTTTCAGTTTTTGACAAGTATGAGTTTTATTGCTGTAAATACTTGGATGCAAGTTTTTGAGTGAACATGTTTTCAAATTACTTTGGTAAATATCTAAAACTGCTATTTGCAGGATTTTGTGGCAAGGCTGTGTTTAGCTTTGTTAAAAAATAAAAAATACCTGCCAAACTGTTTTCCAAAGTGACTAGCATTTTGCATTTCCATAGCAGTGAATGAGAGTTCCCGTTGCTCTGCATCTTTGACAGCCTGTGGTGTTGTCACTTGTTTGGATTTGAGCCTTCCTATTAGGTGTATATTATAGTGTAGTGGCATCTCATTGGTTTAATATGCAGTTTCCTAGTGACACATGGTTTTGAGCATCTTTTTCATAATGCTTATTTGCCATCCATATATCTTTTCTGGTGAAGTATCCAGATCTTTTGCCCATTGCTAAATTGGGTTGTTTGCTTTTTTATGATTGACTTTTAAGAGTCCTTTTTATTTTTGGACACCAGTCTTTCATCAGATCTGTATTTTGTCAATATTTTTTTTCCCAGTTTATCACTTGTCTATTCATTTTCTTAGCAATGTCTTTCACAGAGCAGAAGTTTTTAATTTTAATGAAGTTCAACTTATCAAGTTTTTCTTTCCTGGATTGTGCTTTTGGCATTGTATCTGAGAAGTCATCACCAATCCCAAAGTCACCCAGATTTTCCCCTCTGTGGTCATCTAGGAGTCTTACAGTTTTGCACCTCACATTCAGGTGTAAGATCCATTTTGTGAAAGGTGTAAAATCTGTGCCTCGATTTATTCATTTTCCACATATGGATGTCTAGTCATTCTAGCACCATTTGTTGAAAAGAGTATCCTTTCCCTGTTAAATGGCCTTTGTGCCTTTCTCAAAGATCAGTTGAGTATTTATGTAGGTGCATTTCTGAGCTCTGTATTCTTTTCTAGTGACCTATTTGTCTGTTTTTTTTTGTTTGTTTGTTTCTTCACCAATTTCGACACTGTTTGGTTACTGTAGCTTTGTAATTAGTACTGAAGTCGGCAGCGTCAGTTCTGTGGGGATTTTTCTGATCTTTACTGTGAGAACCTGGTTGGGCTCCTGGTGGTAAAACTTAGAAAAGTGTGAGATCCCCACTAACTTTGGTCCCCAAGGAGTTTTTAATGCTCAAGCCAGGCCACCCTCAGCTTCTAGTAATCTGTCAGTACCATTTAAGTGCTCCTCCCAGTTGCTGGCTTCAGTGGCTTCTGTTCCCTGTATTTGCCTGTCTTTCTTGTTTTCAGCATGGCAATTTGCCCTGTGATCTCTCCTCTAGGCCCTCTAATAAGGTTTGATAATGTTCAGTTTGTTCAGCTTTTTTCTTGTTGTGAGGACAAGTGGTGACCTCCTGGCTCCTTACAAGTTGGAGTAGAAACCAGAAATTTCATTTAACAAGTTACTTGTAATGACAGTCACTAATCGCAAATGTAGAATTGAATAATTTAAGTAGATTATGAATTTTGCAGCCATCGGCCGGGTGTGGTGGCTCACGCCTGTAATCCAAGCACTTTGGAGGCCAAGGTGGGTGGATCACCTGAGGTCAAGAGTTCAAGAACAGCCTGACCAACATGGTGAAACCTCGTCTTTAAAAAATATATACATATTAAAAAAAAAAAAAGAATTTTGCAGCCATCACCTCAGTCCCCTCTTAGAATACGTTTCTTACCTCCCCAGGTTCCGCAGAGCCTCTTTGCAGTCATTTTCCAATCCCTGGTCACCACGACAGAGCCTGAACAAAATAAAACATTTGGAAAACAGACAACATTAAATTTAATCATTTATTAGATTGGAATTTTATATAACGGACCATTGTCTTACTCTTGTGGCAACCAGAGGAGATATTTTATTCTAAGGACTTTCTTTGGGGGAACTTAATAGTCCTGTTTATTGCTCTCCTTGAATTGGTTCATCTGTGCTGGTGACAAATAGTTGCTATCAAACCTTGTCTGGTGAGCACAAGCGAAAGAGCTAAAAGAAAATCTCCTATTAGAAATGCAGATGATGAATTTGAAGATAATGTTATGCCGAGATAAGTTTATTTATTTATTTATTTATTTATTTATTTATTTATTTTTTTGAGACAGAGTCTCACTCCGTCACCAGGCACCAGGCTGGAGTGCAGTGGCGCGACCTCGGCTCACTGCAACCTCTGCCTCCTGGGTTCAAGCAATTCTCCTGCCTCAGCCTCCCGAGTAACTGGGATTACAGACACACACCACCACGCCAAGGTAATTTCGTATTTTTAGTAGAGATGGGGTTTCTCCATGTTGGTCAGGCTGGTCTTGAACTCCCAACCTCAGTTGATCTGCCCACCTCGGCCTCCCAGAGTGTTGGGATTACAGGTGTGAGCCACCATGCTGGAGTGCTATGTGCAGTCGCAGCTCACTGCAACTTCTAGCTCTAGGGTTCAAGTGATTCTTGTGCTTCAGCCTTTCGAGTTGCTGGGACTATAGGCATGCACCACCATGCCCAGCTAATTTTGTATTTTTAGTAGAGACAGAGTTTTTCCGTGTTGGTCAGGCTGTTCTCGAGCTCTGAACCTCAGGGGATCCACCCACCTTAGCCTCCCAAAGTGCTGGAATTACATGCGTGAGCCACCACACGTGGCTGGGAGTTAGGTATTTTACCATCTTTTTTCTTTCAGAAATTGGGTTGGTAACACTGAGGAGACACTTCTTACCTGCATGAAATGCCCTTCATTATCTACTTCAAGTTGCAAGGGCTCTGGAACAGCCCTTGCAGAGCCCTATTCTTGTCTCGTTTTCTCTTGCATTACTGGCTGATAGTGATATGATATGCAAAAGCATTTGCCTCCGTGTTAAAATATAAACATGGCAGATATTGTTTCCTCTATTTACATTTGGAACTTTCTGCTCTACAGTCCATGATGGCTGTGCAAGAAGAAGAGCTGCAGGTGCGAGAAGAAGAGCAGCAGGTGCAGGAAGAAGAGCCGCAGGTGTGGAAGAAGAGCCGCAGGTGCAAGAGGAAGAGCCGCAGGTGCGGGAAGAGGAGCCGCAGGTGTGGGAAGAGGAGCCGCAGGTGCAGAAGAAGAGCCGCAGGTGCGGAAGAGGAGCTGCAGGTGCGGAAAGAGGAGCCGCAAGTACAGGCTGCTGATATGGAGCCTCTCACCAGGAAAATACAGATTAATGAAGACCTCATAAAGGTACTTCCAAACTTTTTACAGACCATTGGAAATGTTCACATCTCAAATTACCTGTAGGGCATCTTCAGATACTATGCACACATTGAATCCCTTGCCCAGTGCTTATCAGTATCCCACTTGAAAGTATAGGCAGACTGTCTCAAGAACATTTGTTCTCTGCTTGTCAACTGAATAATACTTTTATTACTATTTTCATGTTTACACTTACTTTTTGACTTCTAGGACCTGCAAATACAACTGATTATCCTGAAGACATACCAGCTGTGGAACGCCTGACCCAGAAAGTATTACTTCTTTGGGAAAAAGTTGCTTCAGTAGAATCCCAGGGTCAAGAAATTTGAGGAAACCAAAGACAACAGGTAAGTCACTGGAATCTAGACTTTCTCTCTCTCTCTCTTTCTCAATGTCTCTCTCTCTCTCTACACACACACACACACACCCCGGAGTCTCACTGTGTCACCCAAGCTCGAGTGCAGTGGTACGACCATGGCTCACTGCAGCCTCAAACTCTGGGGCTCAAGGCATCTTCCTGCCTCAGCCTCCTGAGTAGCTGGAGCTGCAGGTGCATACCACCACACCCGGCACAAACCTTGTTTTTCTACTGTGAAATAAACCATGGTATTGGTTTTTCATAAATGGTATTTCATGAGGAAACTGCTCTAAAGTTTCCTACTTTGATCGGTAGCAGCTATAGATGCCTCTTTCTAACGTGTGGCTCTGTAAAGAGCAGCAGTTCTTTTGGACACATACCAATAGTTATCCCTCACACTCACATGTAAGTCATCTCCCCCTCAACTGAATCTTTCTCCTCTATCTGCATTTAACCATGTTCACGTGTCTCCCAGTTTAAAAAAAGAGAAAGAAACCCCTGCCTTTGCCCCAACTTTCTTTACAGCTACAGCCCTGTTTAACCTTTCTTTTCCAACACACTTACTTGCCTGTACTCCTGGTCTCCATTAGCATCTCTCTCACTAACTCCTCACCCCACTCCATTCTGGCTTTCAACTCTGCCTTAAACAGCTCTGTTGGTTATACATTATCATAGCTCATTATCTTTATAGCACTGTTACACTCACAATGGCACACGTCTGTGATTAATGAATGTCTTTTTCCTGCACTAAATAGTAGGCTTTCACTTAGAACCTGGAACGGAGTCTTTCCCATAGAAGGTGCTCAATAAATATTTATTGAATGAATGAAGAATACTGATAACTCCTATTATATATGTTTCCCTCTTGCCTGTCCCGTTTCCCTCTTACTCCTTTCTCTTAGCTGCTTTCCTGAGCTTCCAGGTTCTCTCTCCTTTTTCTTCTTTTTGCTCCCATATTTGAATTCCACCTTACAGGGTTTTAAAGATTAAAAAAATAGTGACTATGACATTGATTTGAAAACTATACAAAACTATCAAAAGCTTAAGTACTAAGATAGCGGACTTTTTAAGTCATAGTACATGCTACTGCATTTTCTTGCTTCTTGGGAAAACTATAAAATACTATCAAAAGCTTAAGTACTAAGATAGCCGGCTTTTTTTTTTTTTTTGAGACGGAGTTTTGCTCTTGTTACCCAGGCTGCAGTGCAATGGCGCGATCTCGGCTCACTGCAACTTCCGCCTCCTGGGTTCAGGCAATTCTCCTGCCTCAGCCTCCTGAGTAGCTGGGATTACAGGCACGCACCACCGTGCCCAGCTAATTTTTTGTATTTTTAGTAGAGACAGGGTTTCACCATGTTGACCAGGATGGTCTCGATCTCTTGACCTCGTGATCCACCCGCCTCGGCCTCCCAAAGTGCTGGGATTACAGGCGTGAGCCACCACGCCTGGCCGATAGCGGGCTTTTTAAGTCATAGTACATGCTAATGCATTTTCTTGCTTCTTGGGAAAACTATAAAATACTATCAAAAACTTAAAACTAAGATAGCGGGCTTTTTAAGTCATAGTACATGCTAATGCATTTTCTTGTTTCTCAGGATGAACTGTGGCTTCATGTCTCACTGTGCCATTTGTGTATTGCTTCTTCTCTCTTCTTTCCTCGGTTGCTGCTGATGCTAGAAGGACTAGTAGATGAACAGAGTCAGCTCAGTGAGGACTTAGAGGCAAAGAGACAGCTCTCTAGCAGTCTGGTGAAGTTCCATGCCCATCCAGAGAGGTAAGAGAATGGCTATTTTTTCCTTTTATTCTTTGTTGAAATTTTTATTTGTTTTACTATTGTGTTCTTTTCATGCCTTTTTTTTTATTCCTGAAGTGTAGATGCTTATGATACTGAACAGGGGATAAAAAACAGGGACAATTACTGGGGCTACCCATGTTGTCATTTGTTTTATGGATTGCTCTGAGCCTCAGTGTCAAAATCTTAATAGTGCCTGTTTCACACAGTGATTGCAGAGATTAAATGAGAAGACAGCTTTGGTGTCTAAAACAATGCCTTGCATATAGTCAGCACTCAATGTATATTCCTTTCCTTTTGAGATCCATGTCCTGTTAAAGGCTGTTCTATTATAAAAGTCAGGCTACACCCTGTCTCTACCGAAAATACAAAAATTCGCAAGGAATGATAGTGTGCACAGGTAGTCCCAGCTACTCGGAAGGCTGAGGCAAGAGAATCACTTGAATCCAGGAGGCGGAGGTTGCAGTGAGACAAGATCGCGCCACTGCGCTCCAGCCTGGCGACAGAGAGACAGTCTGTCTCAAAAAAAAAAAAAGTCGGGCTATAAAGGGCACTGATATTTATTTAATATCATTGAAGAAAATATATTAATTTGGATGGCTAATATCACCCCGAGACCACCGATAACCATCATGACGAATACATTTTGTTCTACCTCTTGATTTTTGTTCATATATATGATACCTCTCTGGATCATTTTATATTCCTTTCATTTCTTTTCCTCATTTTGCCTTCTATTTTAGCACCTTTTTATTTTTTTTTTACTATTCAGTATTTTTGTAATTTATTGTTGGGCTTTAACAATGTTTTCTTTGTACCAGGAAAATGAAGGCAGATGAAAGGTATGATAGGACCAGTTGATTTTGTGACTTTTTGTTTTTTTTTTTTCAGAAAAGCAACTTTTTAGAAAGAGAGACAGAGGTTCCAGATAAGTTTGGGGTTTTTTTGATATGGAGTCTTGCTATTTTGCCGACGCGGGAATCCGGTGGCACAGTCTCGGCTTACTGCAACCACTGCCTCCCAGGTTCAAGTGATTCTCCTGTCTCAGCCTCCTGAGTAGCTGGGATTACAGAGCCATGCCACCATGCCTGACTAACGTTTGTATTTATATTTATTTACTTATTTATTTGTATATTTTGAGACAGGCTTGGATTTATGTATTTATCTAGCTATCTAATTATTTAGAGGCACCGTGACATTTACCCATTTATTTATTTAGACGCAGGCTCACGACATTTATTTATATACTTATGTATTTGTGTGCAGGCTTGCATTTATTCATTTTCTTAACTATGTATATAATGATTTAGAGGCTGCTGTCTTGCATTTCTTGATGGATTGATTGATTGATTGATTAATTTTAGACAGATTCTTGCTCTCACCAGACTGTAGCTCAGTGGCGCAATCCTGGCTCACTGCAATCTCCCCCGCTTTGGTTCAAGCGATTCTTCCGCCTCGGCCTCCCTTGTAGCTGGGAACCCAGGTGTGTGCCACCACACCCGGCTAATATTTTTGTATTTTTAGACTGGGTTTCTCCATGTTGGACAGAATAGTCTCAATCTCTTGACCCGGTGATCCAACCATCTCGGCCTCCCAAAGTGCTGGGATTACAGGACTGAGCCATCTCGCCCAGCCTTTATTTATTTATTTACATAATTATTGATTTATTTCCTTAGAGGCAGGAAGGCCGGCTTGCATTTATTTATTTATGTTTTTATTTATTTATTTATTTAATTTTCATCTTATTATTTTTTTAAATAGTGACAGGGATTCTTTCACCATCTTGGCCAGGCTGGTCTCGATGTCCTGACCTCAGGTAATATAACTGGCTCAGGCTCCCAATGGGTGGGGCATTAACAACATGAGCCACCAGAGGGGTTGCTTATTTATTGATTTATTTATTTATCTATTAATTGATCTATTTAGAGGCAGACTTGCATTTATTTATTTATTTGCTGATGTACTTATGGAGAAGCAGGTCGAATTTACTTATTTATTTGTTTATTTATTTATATATTTGGAGGCAGACTTGGATTTATGTATTTATCTATCTAGCTATCTAATTATTTAGAGGCAGGCTCACATTTACTCATTTATTTTATTTAGACCCAGGCTCACAACATGATTTTTATACTTACGTGTTTGTGTGCGGGCTTGCATTTATTCATTTTCTTAACTATCTGTATAATGCTTTAGAGGCAGTCTCGCATGTATTTACTTACTTACTTATTTATTTTGGAGGGAGTCTTGCTCTGTCACCAGGCTGGAGTGCACTGGCCCAATCTTGGCTTATTGCGACCTCCACCCTCTGGGTTCAAGCGATTCTTCTTTCTCAACCTCTGGAGTATCTGGGAGCACAGGCAAGTGCCACTGCGCCTGGCTAACATTTTTGTATTTTTAGTAGAGATGGGGTTTCACTATGTTGGCCAGAATGGTCTCGATCTCTTGACCTCGTGATCCCCGCATCTCAGCCTCCCAAGGTGCTGGGATTACAGGTTTTAGCCACTGCACCCGGCCTTTATTTATTTATTTATTTATTTACTTACTTAGTTGGCAGGCAGGCCATCTTGCATTTATTTATTTATGTAAATCTATATTTATTTATTTAATCATTTTCATCTTACTATTTTCTTAAATAGAGATGGGGTTCCTTTCACCATCTTGGCCAGGTTGGTCTCGATGTCCTGACCTCAGGTAATGTACCCGGCTCAGGCTCCAAATGGGCGGGGGATTAAAATCATCAGCCATCAAGTGGGGCTATTTATTTATTGATTTATTTATCTATCTACTAATCAATTTATTTAGAGGCAAACTTGCATTTATTTATTTATTTACTGACGTATTATGGAGAAGCAGGTCGCATTTAGTTATTTCTATATTTATTTACTTATTTATTTATTTGTATATTTTGAGGCAGGCTTGGACTGATGTATTGATCTAGGTATCTAATTATTTAGAGACAGCCTGACATTTACTCATTTATTTATTTAGACCCAGGCTCGCAACATTTATTTATATACTTATGTATTAGTGTGCAGCCTTGCATTTATTTATTTACTTATCTATCTATATAATGATTTAGAGACAGACTTGCATTGATTTACTTAGATGCAGGCTCACATTTATTTATTGATTTATTTATTTATTTTAGATGGAGTCTTGCTCTGTCACCAGGCTGGAGTGCAGTTGTGCAATCTTGGCTCACTGCAGCCTCCACCTCCTGGGTTCAAGCAGTTCTTCCGCCTCAGCCTCCCGAGTAGCTGGGACCACAGGCACGTGCCACCATGCCTGGCTAATATTTTTGTATTTTTAGAAGAGACGAGGTTTCACCATGTTGGCCAGAATGGTCTCTATCTCTTGACCTTGTTATCTGCCTGTCTCGGCCTCCCAAAGTGCTGGGATTAGGATTACAGGCGGGAACCACGGAGCCCAGCCTTTATTTACTTACTTACTTATTTATTTATTTACTTACAAGCAGGCAGGCCATCTTGCTTTTTTATATATATTTATATATTTATTTATTTAATTATTTTCACCTTATTGTTTTTAAAATAGAGACAGGGTTTCTTTCACCATCTTGGCCAGGCTGGTATCAATGTACTGACCTCAGGTGATATACCTGGCTCAGGCTCCCAATTGGTGGGGGATTAAAAGCATGAGCCCCCAAGGGGGGGCTATTTATTTATTGATTTATGTATGTATCTGTTAATTGTTATATTTAGAGGCAGACTTGCATTTATTTATTTTTTTATTTACTGAACATACTTATGAAGAAGCAGGTCACATTTAATTATGTATATATTTGGAGGCAGGCTTGGATTTCTGTATTTATCTATCTAGCTATCTAATTATTTAGAGTCAGGCTCACATTTACTCATTTATTTATCTAGACCCAGGCTCGCAACATTTATTTATATACTTACGTATTAGTGTGCAGCCTTGCATTTATTTATTTACTTACCTATCTGTATAATGATTTAGAGGCAGGCTTGCATTTATTTACATAGATATAATGTAAATAATAGGCTCTCATTGATTGATTGATTGATTGATTGATTGATTTTAGACAGAGTCTTGCTGTGTCACCAGGCTGGAGTGCATTTGTGCAATCTTGGCTCACTGCAGCTTCCGCCTCCTGAGTTCAAGCGATTCTTCCGCCTCAGCCTCCCGAGTATCTGGTACCACAGGTGTGTGCCAACAGGCCTGGCTAATAATTTTGTATTTTTAGTAGAGACGAGGTTTCACCATGTTGGCCAGAATGGTCTCGACCTCTTGACCTTGTGATCTGCCTGTCTTGGCCTCTCAAAGTGCTGGGATTACAGGCATTAGCCACTGCACCCGGCCTTTCTTTATTTACTTACTTACTTATTTATTTATTTACTTAGAGATAGGCAGGCTATCTGGCATTTGTATATATATGTGTGTATATATATATATTTATTTATTTAATTATTTTCACCTTATTATATTTTAAATAGAGACAGGGTTTCTTTCACCATCTTGGCCAGGCTGGTCTCGATGTCGTGACCTCAGGTGATATAGCCAGCTCAGGCTCCCAATGGGCAAGGGATTAAAAACATGAAACACCAAGTGGGGCTGCTTATTTATGGATTTATTTATCTATCAATTAATTGATTGATTTAGAGGCAGACTTGCATTTATTTATTTATTTGCTGATGTACTTATGGAGAAGCAGGGCTAATTATTTATTTATTTGGAGGCAGGCTCAGATTTATGTATTTATCTATCTAGCTATCTAATTATTTAGAGGCAGGCTCATGTTTACTCATTTATTTTATTTAGACCCAGGCTCACAACATTATTTTTATACTTATGTATTTGTGTGCAGGCTTGCATTTATTCATTTTCTTAACTATCTATAATGATTTAGAGGCAGTCTTGCATTTATTTACTTATTTATTTATTTACTTATTTACTTTTTATTTTCTTTTTTTCTTTTTCTTATTTTTAAAAGACAGGGTTTCACCATGTTGGTCAGTCAGGTCTTGAACTCCCAACCTCAGGTGATCCGCCTGCCTTGGCCTCCAAAGTGCTTGGATTACAGGTGTGAGCCACTATGCCTGGCCAATTTGTTTATTTTAGACGGAGTCTTGCTCTATCACCAGGCTGGAGTGCACTGGCCCAGTCTTGGCTTACTGCAACCTCTGCCTCCTGGGTTCAAGCGATTCTTCCTTGTCAGCCTCTGGAGTATCTGGGACGACAGGCGAGTGCCACCGAGCCTGGCTAATATTTTTGTATTTTTAGTAGAGACAGGGTTTCACCATGTCAGCCAGGATGGTCTCGATCTCTTGACCTCGTGATCCACCTGACTCGGCCTCCCAAGGTGCTGGGATTACAGGCTTTAGCCACCGTACCCAGCCTTTGTTTATTTATTTTCTTTTTTTTTTTTTCGAGACGGAGTTTCACTCTTGTTACCCAGGCTGGAGTGCAATGGCGCGATCTCGGCTCACCACAACCTCCACCTCCTGGGTTCAGGCAATTCTTCTGCCTCAGCCTACTGAGTAGCTGGGATTACAGGCGCGCACCACCATGCCCAGCTAATTTTTGTATTTTTAGTAGAGACGGGGTTTCACCATGTTGACCAGGATGGTCTCGATCTCTTGACCTCGTGATCCACCCGCCTCTGCCTCCCAAAGTGCTGGGATTATAGGCGTGAGCCACCGCGCCCGGCCTGCCTTTGTTTATTTATTTACTTAATTACTTATGTATTTACTTAGTAGCAGGCAGGCCTTCTTGCATTTATTTATGCATATAAATCTATATTTATTTATTTCATTCTTTTCATCTTACTATTTTTTTAAATAGAGACAGGGTTCCTTTCACCATCTTTGCCAGGCTGATCTCGATGTCCTCACCTCAAGTGATATACCCAGCTCAGGCTCCAAATGGGTGGAGGATTAAAAGCATGAGCCACCAAGCGGGGCTATTTATTTATTGATTTCTTTATCTATGTATTAATCAATTTATTTAGAGGCAAACTTGCATTTATTTATTTATTTACTGACATACTTATCGAGAAGCATGTCACATTTAGTTATTTCTATATTTATTTATTTGTATATTTTGAGGCAGGCTGGGATTGATGTATTTATCTGTCTAGCTCTCTAATTATTTAGAGGCAGGCTCACATTTACTCATTTATTTTATTTAGACCCCGGCTCACAACATTATTTTTATACTTATGTATTTGTGTGCTGGCTTGCTTTTATTCATTTTCTTACCTGTCTGGATAATGATTTAGAGGCAGTCTCGCATTTATTTACCTATTTATATATTTATTTGTTTGTTTGTTTGTTTATTTACCTTAGAGGGAGTCTTGCTCTGTCACCAGGCTGGAGTGCACTGGCCTAATCTTGGCTTATTGCAACTTCCGCCTCCTGAGTTCAAGCGATTCTTCCTCCTCAGCCTCCCGAGTATCTGGGACCACAGGTGAGTGCCACCACGCCTAGCTAATATTTTTGTATTTTTAGTAGAGATTGGGTTTCACCATGTTGGCCGGGATGGTCTCCATCTCTTGACCTCGTTATCTGCCCATCTCAGCCTCCCAAGGTGCTGGGATTACAGGCTTTAGCCACGGTGCCTGGTCTTTATTTATTTATTTACTTAATTACTTATGTATTTACTTAGTGGCAGGCAGGCCATCTTGCATTTATTTATCTATATAACTCTATATTTATTTATTTAATTATTTTCATCTTCTTATTGTTTTAAATAGAGACAGAGTTTCTTTCACTCCCTTTGGCCAGGCTGTTCTTGATGTCCTGACCTCGGGTGATATACCCAGCTCAGGCTCCAAATGGGCGGGGGATTAAAAGCATGAGCCACCAAGCAGGGCTATTTATTTATTGATTTCTTTATCTATGTATTAATCGATTTATTTAGAGGCAAACGTGCATTTATTTATTTATTTACTGATGTACTTATGGAGAAGCAGGTCGCATTTAGTTATTTCTGTATTTATTTACTTTATTTGTATATTTTGAGGCAGGCTTGGATTGATATGTTTATCTGTCTAGGTATCTAATTATTTAGAGGCAGCCTGACATTTACTTATTTATTTATTTAGACCCAGGCTTGCAACATTTATTTATATACTTATGTATTAGTGTGCAGCCTTGCATTTATTTATTTACTTATCTATCTGTATAGTGATTTAGAGGCAGGCTTCCATTTATTTACTTAGATGTAGGCTCGCATTTATTTATTTATTTATTTAAGCCGGATTCTTGCTCCCTCACCAGGCTGGAGTGCAGTGACGCAATCTTGGCCCACTGCAACCTCCCACACTTTGGTTCAAGCAATTCTTCCACCTCAGCCTCTCTTGTAGCTGGGACCCCAGGCACGTGCCACCACGCTTGGCTAATATTTTTGTATTTTTAGTAGATACTGGGTTTCTCCATGTTGGCCAGGATGGTCTCGATCTCTTGACTTTTTTTTCCAACTGTCTTGGCCTCCCAAAGTGCTGGTATTACAAGATTGAGCCATCTCACCGGGCCTTTAGTTATTTATTTACATAATTATTTATTTATTTATTTAGAGGCAGGAAGGCCGGCTTGCATTTATTTATTTATATTTTTATTTATTTATTTAATTATTTTCATCTTATTATTTTTTCAAATAGAGACAGGGGTTCTTTCACCATCTTGGCCAGGCTAGTCTCGATGTCCTGACCTCAGGTGATATAGCTGGCTCAGGTTCCCAATGGGTGGGGGATTAAAAACATGAGCCACCAAGAGGGGTTGCTTATTTATTGATTTATTTATCTATTAATTGGCTTATTTAGAGGCAGACTTGCATTTATTTATATATTTACTGACGTATTTCTGGAGAAGCAGGTTGAATTTCCTTATTTAATTATTTGTTTATATATTTGGAGGCAGGCTTGGATTTATATATGTTTTTATGTAGCTATCTAATTATTTAGAGGCAGGCTCACATTTACTCATTTATTTTATTTAGACCCAGGCTCACAACATAATTTTTATACTTATGTATTTGTGTGCGGGCTTGCTTTTATTCGTTTTCTTAACTGTCTGTATAATGATTTAGAGGCAGTCTCATATTTATTTACTTATTTGTTTATTTACTTATTTACTTTTCTTTTTCTTTTTTTTTCTTTCTTTTTATTTTTAAAGACGTGGTTTCACCATGTTGGTGAGTCAGGTCTTGAACTCGCGACCTCAGATGATCTGCCCACCTTGGCCTTCAAAGTGCTTGGATTACAGACGTGAGCCACTACGCCGGGCCAATTTCTTTATTTATTTTAGATGGAGTCTTGCTCTGTCACCAGGCTGGAGTGCACTGGCCCAATCTTGGCTTACTGCAACCTCCGCCTCCTGGGTTCAAGCGATTCTTCCTCCTCAGCCTCTGGAGTATCTGGGACCACAGGTGAGTGCCACTGCACCTGGCTAATATTTTTGTATTTTTAGTAGAGACGGGGTTTCACCATGTCGGCCAGGATGGTCTCCATTTTCTTGACCTCGTGATCTGCCCGTCTCGGCCTCCTAAGGTGCTGGGATTACAGGCTTTAGCCACGGCGCCTGGCATTTATTTATTTACTTAATTACTTATTTATTTACTTAGTGGCAAGCAGACTGTCTTGTATTTTTTTATTTTTATAAATCTATATTTATTTCATTATTTTCATCTTATTATTTTTTTAAGTAGAGACAGGATTCCTTTCACCATCTTGTCCAGACTGGTCTCAATGTCCTCACCTTAGGTGATATACTGGGCTCAGGCTCCAAATGGGCAGGGGATTAAAAGCGTGAGCCACCAGGCGGGGCTATTTATTTATTGATTTATTTATATATCTGTTAATGGATTTATTTAGAGGCAAACTTGCATTTATTTATTTATTTACTGACATACTTATGGAGAAGCAGGTCACATTTAATTATATATTTGGAGGCAGGCTTAGATTTATGTATTTATCTACCTACCTATCTAATTATTTAGAGGCAGGCTTACATTTACTCATTCATTTATTTTGACACAGGCTGACATTTATTTATATACTTATGTATTTGTGTGCAGGCCTGCATTTATTCATTTTCTTAACTACGTAATGATTTAGAAGCTGGCTTGCGTTTCTTGATTGATTGATTGATTGATTGATTGATTGATTTTAGATGGATTCTTGCTCTCTCACCAGGCTGGAGTGCAGTGGCGCAATGTTGCCCCACTGCAACCTCCCTCTCTTTGGTTCAAGCGATTCTTCGACCTCAGCCTCTGTTGTAGCTGGGACTCCAGGCGAGTGCCACCACACTTGGCTAATATTTTTGTATTTTTAGTAGAGACGGGGTTTCTCCATGTTGGCCAGGATGGTCTCGCTCTCTTGACCTTGTGTTCCAACTGTCTCGGCCTCCCAAAGTGCTGGGATTACAGGACTGAACCACCTCGCCCGGCCTTTATTTATTTATTTACAGAATTACTGATTAATTTACTTAGAGACAGGAAGGCTGGCTTGCATTTATTTATTTATATTTTTATTTATTTAATTATTTTCATCCTATTATTTTTTTAAATAGAGACAGGGATTCTTTCACCATCTTGGCCAGGCTGGTCTCGATGTCCTGACCTCAGGTGATATAGCCGGCTCAGGCTCCCAATGGGCGGGGGATTAAAAACATGAGCCACCAAGAGGGGTTGCTTATTTATTGATTTATTTATCTGTCTATTAATTGATCTATTTAGAGGCAGACTTGCATTTATTTATTTATTTGCTGACATATTTCTGGAGAAGCAGGTAGAATTTCCTTAATTAATTATTTATTTATATATTTGGAGGCAGGCTTGGATTTATGTGTTTTTTTTTTTATTTTTGAGACGGAGTCTTGCTCTGTCTCCAGGCTGGAGTGCAGTGGCACAATCTCAGCTCACTGCAACCTCCACCTCCTGGGTTCAAGTGATTCTTCCGCCTCAGCCTCCCGAGTAGCTGGGACCACAGGGGCGTGCCACCACTCGTGGCTAATATTTTTGTATTTTTAGTAGAGATGAGGTTTCACCATGTTGACCAGAATGGTCTTGATCGCTTGACCTCGTCATCTGCCTGTTTTGGCCTCCCAAAGTGCTGGGATTACAGGCGTGAGCCACTGCACCCTGCCTTTATTTATTTACTTACTTACTTACTTACTTACTTATTTATTTACTTAGAGGCAGGCAGGCCATCTTGCATTTATTTATTTGTGTGTGTGTGTGTGTATATATATATATATATATATTTAATTAATTATTTTCACGTTATTATTTTTTAAATAGAGACAGGGTTTCTTTCACCATCTTGGCCAGACTGGTCTTGATGTCCTGACCTCAGGTAATATACCCTGCTCAGGCTTCCAGTTGGTGGGGGATTAAAAGCATGAGTCTCCAAGTGGGGCTATTTATTGATTGATTTATGTATCTATCTATCAATCGATTTATTTAGAGGCAGACTTACATTTATTTATTTACTTATGTACTTATGGAGAAGCAGGTCGCATTTAATTATATATTTGGAGGCAGGCTTGGATTTATGTATTTATCTGTGTAACTATGTAATTATTTAGAGGCAGGCTCACATTTACTCATTTATTTATTTAAACCCAGGCTGGCAACATTTATTTATATACTTATGTATTTGTGTGCAGGCTTGCATTTATTCATTTCCTTAACTATCTATATAATGATTTAGAGGCTGTCTCGCATTTCTTGATGGATTGATTGATTGATTGGTTGATTTTAGATGGATTCTTGCTCTCTCACCAGGCTGGAGTGCAGTGGCGCAATCCTGGCTCCCTGCAACCTCCCTCTCTTTGGTTCAAGTGATTCTTCCGCTTCAGCCTCCCTTGTAGCTGGGACTCCAGGTGCATGCCACCACATCCGGCTAATATTTTTGTATTTTTAATAGAGACCGTGTTTCTCCATGTTGGCCAGGATAGTCTCGCTCTCTTGACCTCGTGATCCAACCGTCTCGGCCTCCCAAAGTGCTGGGATTACAGGACTGAGCCATCTCGCCTGGCCTTTATTTATTTATTTAGAGAATTATTTATTTATTTCCTTAGAGGGAGGAAGGCCAGCTTGCATTGATTTATTTTTTAATTTATTTAATTATTTTCATCTTATTATTTTTTTAAATAGAGACAGGGATTCTTTCACCATCTTGGCCAGGCTGGTCTTGATGTCCTGCCTTCAGGTGGTATAGCCTGCTCAGGCTCCCAATGGGCGGAGGATTAAAAACATGAGCCAGTAAGAGGGGCTGCTTATTTATTGATTTATTTATCTATCTATTAATTGATTTATTTAGAGGCAGACATGTTCATTTATTTATTTGCTCATGTACTTATGGAGAAGCAGGTCACATTTAGTTATTTCTATATTTATTTATTTGTATATTTTGAGGCAGGCTGGGATTGATGTATTTATCTGTCTAGCTATCTAATTATTTAGAGGCAGGCTCACATTTACTCATTTATTTTATTTAGACCCAGGCTCACAACATTTTTTTTATACTTATGTATTTGTGTGCAGGCTTGCATTTATTCATTTTCTCAATTATCTGTATAATGATTTAGAGGCAGTCTTGCATTTATTTACTTATTTATTTATTTTTTTGTTTATTTATTTTAGAGGGAGTCTTGCTCTGTCACCAGGCTGGAGTGGTGCAGTTGTGCAATCTTGACTTACTGCAACCTCCCCCTCCTGGATTCAAGCGATTCTTCCTCCTAAGCCTCTCGAGTATCTGGGACCACAGGCGAGTGCCACAGCGCCTGGCTAATATTTTTGTATTTTTAGTAGAGACGGGGTTTCACCATGTCAGCCAGGATGGTCTTGATCTCTTGACCTCGTCATCTGCCCATCTCAGCCTCCCAAGGTGCTGGGATTACAGGCTTTAGCCATGGTGCCCGGCCTTTATTTATTTATTTACTTAATTACTTATTTATTTTCTTAGTGACAAGCAGGCCATCTTGCATTTATTTATTTTTATCAATCTATATTTATTTAATTATTTTCATCTTATTATTTTTTAAAATAGAGACAGGGTTACTTTCACCATCTTGGCCAGGCCGGTCTCGATGTCCTGACCTCATGATCCACCTGTCTCGGCCTCCCAAGGTGCTGGGAGTTGACAGTGTTTTCCAGGATAGGACGGGTTTGAGATTCCTTGACATATCTGAGTGGAAAAGTCTTGGAAGCATGAAGATACACCAGAGCTCAGTGAGGGCAAGGAGATAGGGAGTGTGGAGTCATCAGCTTGCAGGTGACAGCTGAAGCCATCTTCCCACTTCAGGAGAGAAGCACCCAAGCAGAGGGCTGAGCCTCCTGGAGCACACCAACATTCCCAAGTCACCTGAAAGAGAATTCCGAGGAGGGGCAGAGGAAAACTGAAATGAAAGAGTGTGCTGTGGAGATAGCACTGTGGTTCAGGGCTTGATCTTTGGGGGCCGACTGTCCAAATGAAGGTTTTCTTTTCTGTAAATGAGAATAAAATTATCTACTCCTGCATGGAAAAAAGTCCTCAACAAACTAAAAACAGGAAGGAACTTCATCATCATGATAAAAAGCATCTGTGAAAACCTAGCAGTTAACAGATTTCATGGTGCAAGACTAAATGCTTTTTCCCTAAGATTGGGAACACGCAAGGCCACGTTCAACAGGTCTATTCACCTTTGGTTCTGGCCAGGACAACTAGGCGATCAATATATAAAAGGATCCAGGTTAGAAAGCAAACCGTAAAACTGTCTTACTTCTGAATGTCATGATCTTGTATACAGCAAATTCTAAGGCATCCACATTAAAACAAAACAAAAAAAACTGTTCACGATAGGAAAGACTTGGAACCAACCCAAATGCCCATCAGTGATAGACTGGATAAGGAAAATGTGGCATATATACAGCATGGAATACTATGCAGCCATAAAAAAGGATGAGTTCACGTCATTTGCAAGGACATGGATGAAGCTGGAAACCATCCTTCTCAGCAAAGTAACAGAAGAACAGAAAACCAAACACTGCATATTCTCACTCGTAAGTGGGAGTTGAACAATAAGAATACATGGACACAGGGAGGAGAACATCACACACCAGGGACTCTCGGGTTGGGGGGCTAGGGGAGGGATAGCATTAGGAGAAATACCTAATATAGATGACGTGGTGATGGATGCAGCCAACAACCATGGCACGTGTAAACCTATTTAACAAACCTGCATGTTCTGCACATGTACCCCAGAACTTAAAGTACAATTAACAAAAAAAAAAAAAACTAAACTAGTTCACCAAGTTCACAAAATCAGCATACATAAATCAGTTGTATTTCTGTACGTTAGCAATAAACAATCCAAAAATGAAATTCATGAAATTATTTCATTTGCAATAGCATCTCAAAGAATACTCACTCACTGTGGAAAGATACTAAAGAAGAACTGAATAAGTGAAAGATACTCAATATTGATGGATCAGAAGACTAAATATTGTTGTCAGTACTCCTCAAATTAGTCTACATGTTCAACCTGATTCCTGTCAGAATCCTAGCTACCTTTTCTGCAGAAATTGACAAACTGTTTCTAAAATTCATGTGGAAAGGCAAAGGACACAGAATAATCAAAATGATCCTGAAAAAGAAGAACGAAGTTGGAGGACTTATCTTCCTAATTTCAAAACTTGCTACAAAGTAATCAGGAGAGTACTGTACTGGCTCAAAGACAGATGTATAGGTCACTGGAATATAATTGAAAGCTCAAGCTGGGCACTCATGCCTGTAATTGCAGCACTTCGTGAGGCTGAGGTGGGGGGGAATCCCTTGAGACCAGGAGTTCAAGACCAGCTTGGGCAACAGAGAGAGTGAGATCTGTCTACAAAAAAATAAACAAAACTAGAAATTTGTTTTTAATAGGCCAGGCATGGTGGTACAGGCCTGCAATCCCACCTGGTCAGGAAGCTGAGGTGAGAGGATCTCCTGAGCCTAGGAATTTGAGGCTGCAGTGAGCCATGGTTGGCTACTACACTCCAAACGTGGCAAAAGAAAGAAAATGTGTAAAAGAAAAAAGAAAGCCAAGTGTGGTGTCTCATCCCTGTAATCCCAACACAAGAGGATCCCTTGAAGCCAGGAGTTTGAGACCAGCCTGGGCAACATAAAAATACTCTGTCTTTATGAAAACTGAATTACATTAAAAATTATGGCCGGACACGGTGGCTCAGGCTTGTAATCCCAGCACTTTGGGAGGTGGAAGAGGGTGGATCACCTGAGGTCAGGAGTTTGAGACCAGCCCGGCCAACATGGCAAAATTCTCTCTCTACTAAAAGTACAAAATAAGCTGGCTGTGGTGGTGCATGCCTGTAATCCCAGCTACTCCAGAGGCTGAGGCAGGAGAATCACTTAGAACCTGGGAGGTGGGGGTTGTAGTGAGCTGACGTCATACCACTACACTTCAGCCTGGACAACAGAGGGAGACTTTGTCTCAAAAAGAAAAAAATTAGCCAGGCATGGTGGGACACACTTTTCGTCCCAGCTACTTAGGAGACTGAGGCAGGAGGATGACTTGAGCTCAGGAGTTTGAGGCTGCAGTAAGCTATGATCGTACCAGGCAAGACAATAAGACTCTGTCTCGAAAAAAATTCATTGATTAATTGAAAAATAATTGAAATTTTGGAAAGAAACCATTACACTTGAAGTCAATAGATATCTCATCTTTTTTTTTTTTGAGATGGAGTTTCGCTCTTGTTACCCAGGCTGGAGTGCAATGGCGTGATCTCAGCTCACTGCAACCTCCGCCTCCTGGGTTCAGGCAATTCTCCTGCCTCAGCCTCCTGAGTAGCTGGGATTACAGGCACACGTCACCATGCCCAGCTAATTTTTTGCATTTTTAGTAGCGATGGGGTTTCACCATGTTGACCAGGATGGTCTCGATCTCTTGACCTCGTGAGCCACCCGCCTCGGCCTCCCAAAGTGCTGGGATTACAGGCGTAAGCCACCACGCCCGGCCCCTATCTTTTTGATAATAGACATCCTAATAGGTATGGGTTGATAACTCATTGTCATTTCAATTTGCATTTCCCTGATGATTACTGATGTCAAGCATTTTTTTTCATATTTTCAGCCGTTTACATGTCTTATATCTTTTTTTTTTTTTTTAACCGAGAAATAGTCAGGTCCTTTTGAAATTAGGTTGCTTGTGTTCTTGTTATCTAGTTGTTTGAGTTCATTGAATATTTTGGATATTAACTCCCTATCAGGTGTATGATCCCCAAATATTTCTTCCCATCCTGTAGATTGTTTCTTTATTCTGTTGATCGTTTCCTGTGCTCCATGTAAGTTTTAGTTTGATGAAAGCCCATTTGTCCATGTTTGCTTCTGTTCCCTGTGCCTTTGGGGTCATATCCATAAAATCTTTTCTACACCAATGTCAAGAAGCTTTTGAGGTCTTACATTTAAGCATTTAACCCATTTCAAGTTCATTTTTATATATGGGGTGAAAGAGAGGTTGAATTTGATTCTTTTGCATGTGGATATTAGGTTTTCCCAACAGCATTTTGTGAACATAATGTGTTTTCTGGGTTGCATGTTCTTGGTGTTTTTTATGGAAGATTCGTTCATTGTAAATCCATGGATTTATTTCCCGGCTCTCTGTTTTGTTCCAGTGGTCGATCATGTCTATCTTTGTAGCAGTACCATGCTTTTTTCACTACTGTGACTTTATAGTGGACTTTGAGATCAGGTAGTGTGATTCCTCCAGCTTTGTTCTTGTGTTCAGTCAAAATTGCTTTGGTTATTCAGGATCTTTCATGCTTCCATATAAGTTTTAGAATCAGTTTTTTCTATTTCTATGGGGAATACCAGTGGAATTTTGAAAGGGATTAGGATAACACGTGTTGGTGACGATGTGGAGAAAAGAGAATCCTTGCATACAATAAAATTTAAGGAATATGGGAATATATATTCCTATATTCACAATGGAATACTATCCAGCCTTAACACAGAATTGTGAGGAATATAGGAATACATGTTTCTGTATTCACAATGGAATGTTATTTAGCCTTAAAATAGAAAAAAAATTGTTGCATTTGCAATGACATGGATGAAACTGGATATTATGCTAAGCGATATAAGCAGAGCACCGAAAGACAAATACTGCATGATGTCATTCATGTGTGGTCCTTAAAAAGTTGAACTCTGCTTAGGAACTGATTCGTTAAAAAAAAAGAAAGAAAAAGAAAAAGGAAAAAAGAAAAAGTGTTGAACTCATAGAGGCAGAGAGTAGAATGGTGGTTACCCAGGGCTGGGTGTGGGGGAAGAATTAGGCAGATGTTGGAGAAGTTATGGGGAGAATTAGGCAGATGTTAGCCTTAAACTCCTGGACTCAAGCAGTACTCCAGCCTTGGCCTCCTAAAGTGCTGGAATGGCAGTCATGAACCACTGTTGCCAACCACAAATAGACTTTTCAACAAATGCTGGTGAGGCAACTGGATATTCATGTACAAATAAATTAATTTGGGCCCCTGCCTAACACCATACTCAAAAATTAACTGAAAATGGATCACAGACCTAAATGTAAAACTAAAACAATAAAACTCTTAGAAGAAAACGTGTAAGAGTAAATTCTTGTGATCTTGTGTAAGGCACTCATGTCTTAGATACAACATCCAAAGCGCAGTTGAAGACCAGCCAGGGCTACCTAATGAGACCTGGAAAAGGAGGAAAGGGAAAAAGCAAGAAAATAAAAAATTGAACGTCAGCTGAATTTAAAACTTTGGCACATCAAAAGATACAATCAAGAAAGGGGAAGACAGCCCACAGAATGGGAGAAAATATTTATAAGTCATATGTCTAATAACTGATATATCCCGAAGAACTCTTATAACTCAGTATTAAAAGACAATCCAACTTAAAAATGGGAAAAGAACATGAATAAACATTTCTCCAAAGATTATATTTTAATGTCCAATAAGCACATTAAAAAGTGTTCAACATCGCTAGTCACTGGGAAAATGCAAATTAATCCATAATGAGATGTCTCTTTCCACCCACTACAATAACTACAACCAAGCAGATGCATAACACCAAGTGCTGGAGAGCGTGTGGAGAACAGAACCCTCATACACTGCCAGTGGGAATGTAAAATGGTACAGCCACTTTTTTGGAAGATAGTATGACAGTTTCTCAAAATGTTAAAAATAAAATTGCCTTCTCTAGCAGAACTGCAAGGGGCTCAAGACAAAAATAATAATAAAATAGAAAAGTAAAATTGCCTTAAAGTTAGCAACTTTACTTCTAGGTATCTAACCGGGAAAAATGAAAATGTATGTTCACACAAAGACTAGTAGGTGAATGTTCACAACAACACCACTCACAAGAACCAAAAAGTGGAGACAAGCCAAATGCCCATCAACTGACAAAGGAATTCAAATGTGAAGAATACAAAGGAATACTATTTAGCAATCAAAAATGAGTTCTGAGGCATGTTACCACGGTGATCAACCTCAACAACGCAATGCTTTGTGAAAGAAGCCAGATGCAAAAGAACACACATCACATGATTTCGTTTATATGAAAGGTCCAGAACAGCCTAACATAGAGATAGAAAGCAGCTTACTGGTTGACTAGGGCTGGGAATGAGACTGAAAAGTGACTCTGATGGGTACAAGTTTCTTTCTGGGATGATGAAATGTTCTTAAACTAGATTTTGGTGATTGTCACATAACTCTGTAAATATACTAAGTATACTAAAAATCATTGAATTGGACCAAGCACAGTGGCTCACACCTGTAATCCCAACACTTTGGGAGGCCACGGCAAGAAGATCACTTGAGCCCAGGAGTTCAAGAACAGCCTAGGAAACATAAAGTGACTCCATCTCTACAAATAATTTAAACACTTAAACAGGTATGGTGGCACAAGTCTGTAGTCTCAGGTACTCAGGAAGCTGAGGCAGGAGGATCACCTGATCCCAAGAGGTTGAGGCTGCAGTGAGCCATGATGGCACCTGTCTCTCTCATACACACACACACACACACACACACACACACACACTGTACACTTAAAATGGGTAAATTTTAGTATGTAAATCACACCTCTATAAAGCTGTTAATTTTTTAATTATTTTTAAGGTTTTTTTTTTTGAGACAGAATTTTGCTGTTTTTGCCCAGGCTGGAGTGCAGTGATGCAATCTCAGCTCATGACAACCTCTGCCTCCTAGGTTCAAGCGATTCTCCTGCCTCAGCCTCCCAAGTAGCTGGGATTACAGGCTCCCGCCATGATGCCTGGCTGATTTTTTGTATTTTTAGTATAGATGGGGTTTCACCATGTTGTCCAGGCTGGTCTGGAAGTCGTGACCTCAGGTGATCCACCCGTGTCAGCCTCCCAAAGTGCTGGGATTACAGGCATGAGCCAGGCAGTTTTTTAAGTTTTAATATTATACTATTTACCCCTAGCACCAAGATTGTAGTCTCAAAATAGTCTCAAAATACCATTGCCCAATGAAAGAAGACAAGCCTTCCTAGAGAACGTGCTGATTCCAGGTCTAGGCCAGAAATGTGTAAGGAGCCTGGGACATATTGTCACTCTGGATAGCAAAGAATCCATCAAAGATTATTAGGATGATTTCAACATGTCTGAAGGGCCAATCTGATTGGACTTCTAACCAAAGATAGGACATTTTGTACATTAATAAGGATAATAGTTGCAGTGAATTGACATATATCAGATATGTTTGAATGTCTGCATTCATAATGATCCTTTTGAAAAAATAAAAGTGGGCTGGCACAGTTCCTCATGCCTGTAATTTCAACACTCTGGGAGACTAAGTTAGGGGGATCACTTCATCCAGGAGTTCAAGACAAGCCTGTGTAACGTAGGGGGACTTTGTCTCTACAAAACATTTTTAAAATTACTCAGGTATGAGGGCCCATGTCTTTGGTCCCAGCTACTCAGGAAGCTGAGATGGGAGGGTCACCTGAGCCTAGAAGTTTGAGGCTGCAGTGGCATGACTGCTTCTCTGCATACCAGCCTGGGCAACAGAGCTAGACCCTCCCTGTCTAAATAAATTAATTAATAGAAGTGGTCACCATTGAAGGATATAAATGAAACAGCCCATCATTTTGAAAAATGATAAACAGAAGAAATCAAGCCATGAACTGGCATTTTCTATATAAGTTGTACAAGTGAGTAACAGTTTATAAGAAGCAGCATCTCTTTTTTATATTTACTTCATTTTTTTCTGCATGCAATGCCCTTCTTAGGGTAGCAATATCTCTTTCTGGAAGTATGGCAGCTCATAAACGAAGAAGGAATAATACAACAATACCTTCATTGTTCAATCCATCATTGATCAATGGCCATTAACATCACCAATTTAAAAAAAAAGATGTCCAGAGAGTACACACCTCCTCCCAGAAGAAACTAGCACAGTCTTTTTGCCCTGACCCTCAAGTCCAGCCTGAATCTGACCAAGTCTTGAGATCAACTACTAATTTATAAAAACTAGAACAAAGTGAAGAGCAAATTAACCAACATCACAAGACACAATTAGCAAAATTCACAGTATGGGAAACAGCGTAATGAGAATACACTTAGCATAATCCAAACTATGGGGAAACGGCCTGATTTATTCAATAAATGAACTGCAAGGGACAACACAACACAGAGATCAAAGTGGGAAGCTGTCAGGATCAAAAAAAACCTAAGAGGCGAATCAAACAATCCCAAAGAGAGACTTTATTTGGATCCTGATTCAAACAATAAATACATGAAATGACTGGAAATTTGGAGCTAGCAGGAGAGTTGACAGTGATAAAGAGCAATGGTGTGAGATGGTTGGTTGATGATGGTATTGGGATTATATTTTTTAAAGAGTTCTTGTCTCCGGGCACAGCAGTTCACACCTATAATCTCAGTAGTATGGGAGATCAAGGCAGGAAGATCCTTTGAATCCAGGAATTGTAGACCAGCCCAGGCAACATAGCAAGACTCTGTCTCTACTAAAATACAAATAAAAAAATTAGCTGGGCATGGTGGTGTGAGTCTGTAGTTGCAGCTACTTAGGAAGCTGAGGCAGGAGAGACCACAGTGAACGAAGATCATGCCACTGAACTCCAGCCTGGGTGACAGAGACCTTGTCTTGAAAGAACAAACAAGAATTGTATCTTTTACAGACATATACCATGACAGTCAAGGAGGAAATTATATGATGTGTGGGATTTGCTATAAAATCACGAGAGGAAGAGGAGAAGCATGTAGGAGCATACATGTAACAAGATTGGCCATGAGATAACAAACATCTGAATCTGCTGCTGAGTAGGCGAAAGCCCACTACACTAGCCTCTTGTTCAAAATGCTCTAGAATAGAAAGTTTGTCTAAAAATCCACTTCATGGATTTGTAACAAGCATTGAATAAGGTCATGTATACAGAGTGCTTTATCACCACAGCTTGCAGGTAGTCAGCATACAAGCATTGTTTTTAGTTTTGTATAGTCCCTGTCCATTAATCACACCCAAAAAAGGTATGTTGTTCACACCAAGAGCTCTGGCCCGTGGACCTTTGTCCACTTGGTGGTAATTTATTGGAATTTGAGGTTTAGAATGAGGAAATGCCAGCTTTCAAAGCCCCAGGCCTACTATGAAATAGCAAAGCCAACAGTCCCAGATGCCTTCGTAGCACACCTAGTAAGCAGGACCACTTTTCTCTCACCTTGTAGGCACACTTGAGTTCATTCACTCACTATTTTTCATTCATTTCTTATATGCCATGTATTGGGTGCTAAGGACCCATAATACAATGGACCCGTAATTGACTGGAAGCATCACTTTCAAAGCATCATTTCAGGATGAGTATTTTGTGTCAAGTGGATTCAAGGAACAGTGTGAAGGATCCATGACCTCAGTCACCATGAAGACCCTCCCAAGAGCCAGCCCTGCTGGGCACATATAAATGAGTGAAGACACGGAACTCAACCTTACAAGGCCTAGAGCCTGACAGAGCACACAAGACAGAAGCCCAGACAACCAAGAACAGGAAGCTGAAGGTGAGAGGTGGGCCCCAAAGGATTCTGTGAAAATGCTTCGTGTTTGTGGATATATCACGCAGAATGAAACCTTCGTTTTTATTCACAGCTAACACACTCTCTCTATAGAATCTATGAAGGGACATTTCTGAGCCTTTCAAGGCCTGTAGTGAAAAATGGAATATCTCAGGCAGCCCAGGATGAATAATGCAGTCACCAAGAGGGGCAGGGTGGCCACAGGTGGCCAGCAGCAGGGATGGGCATTGTGAGCCATTGGATGGGGTTGTGGGGCGTGGCATTGTGAGCCACTGGCCTGACTTTGTTGTTTCCTGGTAACCAGGTGACATAGGAGGCTTTGTGGGTGACAGGCATCAGCCAGGGCCAGCAGCCTTCAGTCGGAAGCTGGTAGTGGGAGGAGGAGGAGCTCCGACTACACTCACGGCAGTTTTTGTGCCCTTGGCGCTTGCTCTGTTGCTTTTTTTCTTTTTTTTCTTTTGTGTGTTGCTTTGTTTTGTTTTTTTTCTTTTTTGTTGTTGTTGTTTTTTTGATTTTGTGTGTTGCTTTCTTTTGAAGGTCCCCTTCTAGGTCACCCATGGGAAATATATTAAGCTGTTGCCTAGACCCCAGGGTTGGCCTCTGTTGTGCCTGCTGCAGGCAGAAGGTGGCGTCTTGTTGTGAATCCGAGACTGAGTCTATGATAGTATGCACCACTGCAGAGTCTGCCACGTCAGATTCCGAAGTGGCAGAGGTCCAGTACATGCAGCCTGTCACCAACTCAAAGAGGCGCAAAGGTAAAGAAGCCACGGGTGCCATTTGCTCTCTGGCACATCTCTGGCCACCACCTCCCCCACCTGCTTCCCATTCCCTCACCCCAGAGACATCCTCAGCTTCCAGCTCCCTCCTGCCTATAGCCAGCTTTCCCAGGGCTGGGCGTGGGGGACAAAGGCTAGTCCTGCCTCTTGTCTTTGTTGTTGAGCCTTCTTGCTTGAGGCCTTTTTGGTGTAGTCTCTCCCTTTCCTCGATGAAAATTCAAATACTCCAGTTCTGGAGTCTCCATCCCATTCTCTAGCCTGACCTATCCAGCTACTATGGTACCTCAGTGAAGGAGCCGGTTAAAGGCCCAATCGTTTCTTTTCTCCTATTCAATAAGGAAGCTAATAATTGGGATAATTCAGACTGAAATATTTGGAGACTTCTTAAATTTAAAATAGAGTTTACCATGTAAGAGATTATATGGTGTTCTTAATAGATGGTTTTAAGTTACCTTGACAGAAGCAGCTTTATTTCTTCCAATTGTAATTTGAAAACTGAAGGAAAAATTGAAGGACATACTTAAAATGACTGCAAAGGGTATGAAATGTTACTGCCAGAGCTGTAAAAAATAGTTGTTTCTGTTTTGGTTTTACCCAAAAGTTCAGCCTTGGAACTCTGATTACTTTAAAATTCCCACTTTGACATGAATGTCTCTTCAGCCCTACTCCAGTAACTTCACGGGCTTTGTTTACCTCCTTGTTCTGAAAGACAGGTAGAGCTAGCTCATGGTTACAGGTTCCAAAAGAGATGAGATGACTTTAGACGTGAATTTGTAAGGTAAAGACTTGAGAGTTAGAAGGCTAGACCCTGCCTGTGGAAAAGAGTTTGTTTTCATGGCTTCCCTTCCTACAGGATGGGAAAGGGGAGGAGAGAGGAAACATTTCATTTTTTTTGCTATGGTCAAGTTGAAGACAGAAACTAACACTCGTAAGGCAGGAGAGGAGCATTTAGTTACAAAATCAGTCAAACATTTGTGTATCACTACATTTGTTGAGCAAATGAAAGCTACCAGACTCAGAAAACCAGAGATGCTAATGGAACTGACATTAGTAACCAGGGTTTTCTATTGAGTTCAGCGCCCAGGATGACTTCCAATAACAACCACCCTCCCCTCCACACATACACTTTTCTCAGGACTGGAAAGCTCAGGCAGCCCAGGATGAATAATGCAGTCACACGGAGGGGCACAGTGACCACAAAGTGGGCAGCAGCAGGGATGGGCATTGTGAGCCATTGGGTGGGGCTGTGGTATGGGGCATTGTAAGCCACTAGCCTGACTTGGTTGTTTCCTGGTAACCAGGTGACATAGGCTTTTTGGGTGATAGGCATCAGCCAGGGCCAGCAGCCTTCAGTCTAAAATGCTTTAGGATTTTAGGAATAGATGAATGTAGCTACAGATAATTCTGAGTAAGCAGTTCCTTGAACAAAAACTAAGTCCACTGAAATAGAAGATATTATATCATAAAGACATAGAAATATGATCAGCTCATTTCTTTCATTTTAATGGCAGAGATTTTATTAGTATGGAGAAAACGTCTTAACAGCTCTTGTATTTAAACTTGAGTTTGGCTCTTACTTTCACAGAATAATTAAGCCTCATGATGGGTGTGGCTTTGTAACAAGGAAGTGCTGTACTCTGTTTTCAGAATATTGAAAAATTGTGAAAGAATGAACAAATAATTATGAGACTTAATAGATTGTGCCTTATACACAAATCATGCAAGTACCTGTGAAAACTCCTTGCTTGGTGGTGTATGGCAAGGCTCTGTGTAATATTCTGTACGATTTGGTAGATGAGGTAGTGAGAGAACAAAGTGAGCCTTTTCCTTATTCTTTAGGATGTAAAACATGTTTTCATGTACATCTCATTGGAACCTTCCAAATGCAAATAAGGGCTGTGTATATTCTCCCTATTTTGCTGATGCAGAAAGGAAGGCTTAGAGATCTGAAGGGACTGTGTGAGACAGCTACTGAACAGAACTGAGGTTCTAAGTCATCAAAGTAGACATGAAAGTCGTAGTGATGCCAAACTCAGTTCTTAAAGAACTTGACAGACTCCAGAATGTCTTCTATTGTAAGGTCTACCCGTAACATAGACCTCTCTTAGAACTTACTTTTGTCTTGATTAGTTCCTTTGCATTTTATTTTACACAACTTACAGGCAACATTTACCTCTCCATTTTTCCTCCTAAAGAGATAGGTCCTCACTGTGTGGCACAGGCTGGCTTCTGTGGCCTGGGCTCAAGCACTCCTGCTGCCTCAGCCTGTAGGAGAGCTGACAATACAGGCATGTGCCGTCTCTCCTGGCTCTGCCTTCTGTCTATACATTTATTGAAATGGATAAGGATAAAAGTAGAGGTAACAAAATGGCCTACATTTACCAGTCAAATCAACAGTTTAATAAGTGTTGAAGAGTTTCTTCTGCTAACTGATTTGAAGCTGAGAATGCCCTGGTTGGGAGAAGCTGGCCAGAGGGCAGGTAAGGCCCCACACGTTAAGCACAGGATGCTGAGTAAGAAGTGTTAAGTCAGAGCAGTTGAAAAAATAGTTTGTGAGCACAGAATTTACCGTTTTATGTGTATTTGCATGACAGTAAGTTTCTATATGTCTCTTCAAATCTATTTTTGTGGTATTTAATAAAGGGGTAACAGAAACCTCAATTTCAATGTTTATTCTTTGGCCAGGCATGGTGGCTCATGCCTGTAATCTCAGCATTTTGGGAGGCTAAGGTGGGCGGATTACCTGAGGTCAGGAGTTTGGGCCAACATGATGAAACCCCTTGTTTACTAAATATACAAAAAATTAGCCAGGCGTGGTGGCACGTGCCTGTAATCCCAGCTACCTGGGAGGCTGAGGCAGGAGAATCGCGAGAATCGCTTGAATCCGGGAGTTGGAGTTTGCAGTGAGCCGAGATCGTGCCAATACACTCCAGCCTGGGCTGGGCAAATAAGAAAGAAACATGTTCAGAACATTCTAATATATAAAGTATAGACACATTCAAAGTTTGTTAATATCTTTATTTCAGAAAATTGTGTATCACTTTTCTTGGAAAGTGATACATTTCTACTTAGATGTGAAACATTTTAGCCTTTCTATAATGAGGAATTGAATTCTTTTGGTGACTTAGACAAATACCACAGCAACCAGTGCTGCAACCATTCTGTGGCACACTAAACAGTCATTTAAAGTCATCAGGTAGAACAGGGCACACTGCTGTGGAAAGACATCCTGGAGTGCTCTCTAGGTGGCAAGTCCTGTTCCAGGAACTTATGCCATAAATGATGCTCTGCTTCATTGTTCTCTTCTGAAATATTTCAAAAGAACATTGTGTCTTGAAGCTATTTCAAAGAGACGTTCTAAGAACCCACTTTAGATCTCAGACAGACTCAAACATATTTCGTCCTATCTTGCCTTTATTTAGCAGTATATCTAATATGACTGGGGGTAATACAAGTAACACAGATTAAGGTAGTAGGAGGTCATTATCCAGTTTTATCACTACCCATCAACTTTTCATGCAGCTTTTTGTGTTCTTACCTTAGGAACGCTGCTCATTTGCTGGCTCTCTCAAGTGAGGGGTCAGGGAAGGGAAAGAATGGGCATATGATGTAGAGACCTCTGAGCAGCAGGTCTTTCAGCTTTCTAGTAGCTTTTTTCAACCCTGCTTTTAAAATGACTATCAGTATGTTTCATGTAAAAGAAGTAGAAAATAAAGAAAAATTATTTATTATACTCAGAATACCCAGAGCTCACTTGTGTTACTATTTGAGTACTGGTTCTTCTGGAAATTTTTGGTATGCATTTGAATATATTTTATTTCACAAACTTTTTTGTAGAATAAAACTTTTTGATCATTTTATATGTGCTGCCTTGTAACTTTTACTTAAAGCAGTGAAATAATGGCGTAAGTTTCTCAAACAGTACTTGACACCTAGAGAGCACTCTAGGATGTCTTTGCATGCCAGGGCACCCTGCTGTACCTGATGACTTTGAATAACTGCTTAGTGTACTACAGACTGGTTAAAGCATTATTTGTTTACCTACCCTTTGCGATTGGCTGTCTTTTTTCGTAAAGTCAGACACAATCCTGTTACGTTTGATTCTAAGAACACGCATAAAGCACATTTTGATGACAGATGTGTGATATCTCATTATAAAGTTCAGATAATATATTTTGTCTAGTGACATAATTAAACCGATGAAATGAGTCACTTTGTATTTAAGGTATTTTAGTATTAAATATACTTGTGTCAAACTGCAGTTACCCTTGACTTTTACATAGACATTAACATTTTTCATTTATGTTTTTGTGGATCTCGATAGCTTGTGTCTTTAATTCTAAATAGCTACCAGTTAAAAAAAATCTGATGCTGTCTTAGATTATAAATCAAAAGACAAATTTAACAGATCTGGGAGAATTGGGAGAAACTTAACTAGTTTGGGGTAAAATGAAATACATTTATTGAGCACTTTTAAATGGCCTGGCAGTGTTGCAGATGCAGGGCAAACAGTGGAACACAACATAAAGCCCCATTCTAAGTCTGACCCTTACATTCGATAGGGAGGTAAGGGCAGATAGCACATGAATAGTCAAGAATGGCAGGTGGTGACGTGCTGGGGAGAAAGTAAAACAGGGTAATGGATTAAAGAGGAGGGCAATTTTATGGAGGGTTGAGGGTAAGAGCTGGATATTCTCTTGAAGTGACATGTGAACAGTCTTAAAAGTGAAATGGGCTGGGTGTAGTGGCTCCCAGCTTTAATCCCAGCACTTTGGAAAGCAAGGATGAGGGGATTCCTTGAGGCTGGAAGTCTAAGACCAGCCTGGCCAACACAGAGACACCCCATCTTATTTATTTTTAAAAATAATAAAGTGAGGGGAACCTTGTGAGGATGATGGGAGAGGGCTTCCAGAGAGGGATATCTGCTTTGGAATTCCTGAAAGAGAAACAAAGTTGTTTTAGGCAAAGGACAGAAAGACACAAGGGTGGCTGCAGCAGAGTGAAAGGATGCTGGGAGGAATATGGTGGGTGAAGGCCTTGTACACGTAGTGAGCACTCACAGAGAAGATGGACTTCAGTTGAGATGGAAAACCACTGGAGGATTATAGCCCAGAGGTTACTGTTAATTCTCTAAGAAAAAGACTGAACAGTGTCTCCGTGCAAATACACTGTAATACAGGCAAGGGTAGAAGCAGGAAGAGCAGCTAGGAGGCTTGTGGAGCAGTTCAGGTGAGAGCCAACAGTGAAGAGAACAACAATGACCTGAAAGAGGCTGACTTGAGAAAATCAAGTGAATCTCAAAGTAGATAAACATATTTATTTTGACACAGCATCATGAATGTTACTCAATGAATATAATATCATTAAAATGCACACTTATTAATTACAATAATAAATACGTATACTTTACTACAATTTTAAAAATACACCAGGTTAGATGATAAATACAGAAGCAGGATATATAGATCCACAGAAGTTAAATAATCCTGTAACATTTCCTAAAATGTGGGGATTTGCCTGGACCTTCACATGGGCAGCAGGTGTGATGAGATGCTCTCACTGAGCCATACAGTGCTTTTCTGTATTAACCGGTTCCTAGACTATTTCACACTGATGAGGTTGCCCTAGCTGGAAAGCCAAGGCTCTTTCATTTCTTTCTTCCCCTCTCCTTTGCCTTCCTTCAACACCAAGGAGAATGGTCCAGCAGCAGCTCAGTCCATGCTTGTCAACCGCCCAGCTCCACACACTGCAGCCCCCGTCCACATTCCCCAAAGCTCCTTGTGAGATTCCTCAGCAGCACCAATGCACTGACTGTCACTCTGTGTTCTCTTAGGTTCTGTTGAGGCCCTACAGGACGTCAGGATAAAATATTTGGAAGAGGACGAGATGCCCTCTGACCTGGTAAGATACATTTCTTTGTCTTGAGGAGACATGTTTTTTTCTGCGTCTTCTAGAATATCAAGTGAATTTTTTTGACTGCCATTGTGAATCAGACCTCGGTTGTCATGGACTCTAGCGACCAGTCATTGGAGTTTATGACCAACTGAGACCTGATTGGCGATGTCAGTCAAAAGATGGCATAAATTACAAACTGGTCGTGAGCGTATTTCTCAGCAGCAACATTTTCTTCTTGGAAAAATGATTTTGTATTTCCCAGCCAACATAGACACTTGCTAAATATTCCAAACCCACTGCATTTTCTGCAAGCATCCCCTATGCTTCATATGGGGCCCATAACTTCATCACTGTTTGACATCTGGTTCTTTGTTTTGTTTAGTTTAGTTTTGTTTGTGAGACAGAGTCTGTCTGTCACGAGGCTACAGTGCAGTGGTGTGATCTCGGATCACTGCAGCCTCCACCTACTGTGTTCAAGCAATTCTCCTGCCTCAGCCTCCCGAGTAGCTGGGACTACAGGCTCTTGCCACCACCACACCCAGTTTTTTTGTAGTTTTTAGTAGAGGTGGGGTTTCAGCATGTTGGCCAGGATGGTCTCAATCTCTTGAGCCTCAGCCTCCCAACGTGCTGGGATTACATGTGTGAGCCACCGCACCCAGCCTGCCATCTGGTTTTCTAATGTCACCAAGTGAATACAAGACCTGTGCCAACAGGACCCAGCAAGATGTACTCCTCATGGTGTTTCTTTTTCTCTTATTGCAGGAGGAGCCTGTGGCCCAGTATCACCACCGTACGTATTCTTTTTCTTTTAAACAGTTACTGAGACGTAGTTGATGTGCAAACCAATTCACCCATTTAAAGTAGATGATTCAGTGTTTTTACTATATTGACAGGGTTGTGCAAGCATTGTTACAATATAATTTTTTTTTTTTAAATTGAGACGGAGTTTCGCTCTTGTTACCCAGGCTGGAGTGCAATGGCGCGATCTCGGCTCACCGCAACCTCCGCCTCCTGGGTTCAGGCAATTCTCCTGCCTCAGCCTCCTGAGTAGCTGGGATTACAGGCACGTGCCACCATGCCCAGCTAATTTTTTTTTTTGTATTAGTAGAGACGGGGTTTCACCATGTTGACCAGGATGGTCTCGATCTCTTGACCTTGTGATCCACCCGCCTCAGCCTCCCAAAGTGCTGGGATTACAGGCGTGAGCCACCGCGCCCGGCTGTTACAGTGTAATTTTAGAAGCTCTTGATTCCCCCTCAGAAAATCCTATTAGTGGTGACTCCTCTGTTTTCCCCAACCCCCACACGCCTGGTTCTAGGCAGCCCGAATCTACTTCCTGTTTATATAGTACACTGCCTTTCTGTATTAACCGGTTCTTCAAATGACCATTTCACATTGTTGAGGTTGCCCTAGCTAGGAAGCCAAGGCTCTTTCATTTCTTTCTGCCCCTCTCCTTTGCCTTCCTTCAGCACCAAGGAGAATGGTCCAGCAGCAGGTCAGTCCATGCTTGTCAACCGCCCAGCTCCACACACTGCAGCCCCCGTCCACATTCCCCAAAGCTCCTTGTGAGATTCCTCAGCAGCACCAATGCACTGACTGTCACTCTGTGTTCTCTTAGGTTCTGTTGAGGCCCTACAGGACGTCAGGATAAAATATTTGGAAGAGGACGAGATGCCCTCTGACCTGGTAAGATACATTTCTTTGTCTTGAGGAGACATGTTTTTTTCTGCGTCTTCTAGAATATCAAGTGAATTTTTTTGACTGCCATTGTGAATCAGACCTCGGTTGTCATGGACTCTAGCGACCAGTCATTGGAGTTTATGACCAACTGAGACCTGATTGGCGATGTCAGTCAAAAGATGGCATAAATTACAAACTGGTCGTGAGCGTATTTCTCAGCAGCAACATTTTCTTCTTGGAAAAATGATTTTGTATTTCCCAGCCAACATAGACACTTGCTAAATATTCCAAACCCACTGCATTTTCTGCAAGCATCCCCTATGCTTCATATGGGGCCCATAACTTCATCTCTGTTTGACATCTGGTTCTTTGTTTTGTTTAGTTTAGTTTTGTTTGTGAGACAGAGTCTGTCTGTCACGAGGCTACAGTGCAGTGGTGTGATCTCGGATCACTGCAGCCTCCACCTACTGTGTTCAAGTAATTCTCCTGCCTCAGCCTCCCGAGTAGCTGGGACTACAGGCTCTTGCCACCACCACACCCAGCTTTTTTGTAGTTTTTAGTAGAGGTGGGGTTTCAGCATGTTGGCCAGGATGGTCTCAATCTCTTGAGCCTCAGCCTCCCAACGTGCTGGGATTACATGTGTGAGCCACCGCACCCAGCCTGCCATCTGGTTTTCTAATGTCACCAAGTGAATACAAGACCTGTGCCAACAGGACCCAGCAAGATGTACTCCTCATGGTGTTTCTTTTTCTCTTATTGCAGGAGGAGCCTGTGGCCCAGTATCACCACCGTACGTATTCTTTTTCTTTTAAACAGTTACTGAGACGTAGTTGATGTGCAAACCAATTCACCTATTTAAAGTAGGTGATTCAGTGTTTTTACTATATTGACAGGGTTGTGCAAGCATTGTTACAATGTAATTTTAGAAGCTCTTGATTCCCCCTCAGAAAACCCCATTAGTAGTGACTCCTCTATTTTCCCCACCCCGCACATCCCTGGTTCTAGGCAGCCCGAATCTACTTCCTGTTTATATAGTACACTGCCTTTCTGTATTAACCGGTTCTTCAAATGACCATTTCACATTGATGAGGTTGCCCTAGCTGGGAAGCCAAGGCTCTTTCATTTCTTTCTGCCCCTCTCCTTTGCCTTCCTTCAGCACCAAGGAGAATGGTCCAGCAGCAGCTCAGTCCATGCTTGTCAACCACCCAGCTCCACACACTCCAGCCCCCGTCCACATTCCCCAAAGCTCCTTGTGAGATTCCTCAGCAGCACCAATGCACTGACTGTCACTCTGTGTTCTCTTAGGTCCTGTTGAGATCCTACAGGACCTCACAATAGAAGATTTTGAAGAGGACGAGATGCCCTCTGACCTGGTAACATGCATTTCTTCGTCTTGAAGAGAAATATTTTTTTCTGGGGCTTCTAGAATATCAAGTGAATATCTTTTTTTTTTTTTTTGAGACGGAGTTTTGCTCTTTTTACCCAGGCTGGAGTGCAATGGCGTGATCTCGGCTCACCGCAACTTCCGCCTCCTGGGTTCAGGCAATTCTCCTGCCTCAGCCTCCTGAGTAGCTGGGATTATAGGCACGCGCCACCGTGCCCAGCTAATTTTTTGTATTTTTAGTAGAGATGGGGTTTCACCATGTTGACCAGGATGGACTCGATCTATTGACCTTGTGATCCACCCACCTCTGCCTCCCAAAGTGCTGGGATTACAGGCGTGAGCCACCGCGCCCGGCCCATGAACATCATTTTTAATTGCTATTATGAATCAGACCTCGGTTGTCATGGACACTAGCGAACAGTCACTGGAGTTTATGACCACCTGAGGCCTGATTGACGATGTCAGTCAAAAGGTGGCATAAGTTGTAAACTGGTCGTGAGCATATTTCTCAGTAGCACCCTTTCCTTCTTGCAAAGTTATTTTCTATTTTCCAGCTGACATGGACACTTGCTAAATATTCCAAAACACCCCACTGGCTTTTCCACATTCATGTTCTATGCTTTATTTGGGGACCAGTCACCTGACGTTTTCTAATGTTATCAAGTGAAATGACCTGCACCAACAGCACCCAGCAAGATCTGATGCTTATGATATTTTGTGTTTTTTTCTGTTGTTGCAGAGCAGCATGATAGCCCCAAATGACTACTGTAAGTATTCTTTTTCTTTTAAACTACTTTATTGACACACAGTTGACGTGCAAAACAATTCACTTATTTAAAATGGGTGATGTAGTGTTTTTACTATATTTACAGGGTTGTGCAGGCATTGTCACAATCTAAGTTTAGAATCTTTTCATTTCCCCTCAGAGAAACCCCATAGCCGTTAGTAGTTACTTCTCTTTTTTCCCAAGCCCCACACCCCTGGCCCTAGGCAACCACTAATCTACTTTCTGTGTCTCTAGATTTGCCTACTCTGGCAATTTCTTTTTTAATTTAAATTTGATTTTAGTATCTGCATTACATGTGCAGGATGTGCAGGTTTGTTACATAGGTAAAAATGTGGCATGGTTTGCTGCACTTGTCAACCCATCACCTGTGTATTAAGCCCCGCATACGTTAGCTCTTTATTCTGATGCTCTCCCTCCCACCTCTCCCCCAGCAGGCCCCAGTGTGTGTGGTTCCCATCTCTAACATTGTACATATTCTAATACCACTTTCTTCCTAATGAGAAATCTAAGTGATGAGTTGGGGGATTTTCTTGCTTGCTTTTGTCTGGAGAACCTCCCTGGCTTCAGGTTCTTAATAGGTGTGAGGATCTGGGGCGTGCTGTGAGAAACAGATGTCTCCATGAAGAACTTGGCTCTGAGACAGGAGAATCTCCATCATGTCCTATTGATGCTACCGTTGAAATAGGTTTTTGTTTCCTTCTGAAAACCGTCACACACAGAGAGCCAAGGTAGCTGCTTTAAGTCATGATGAATATCAAGTGGACCACATGGTGGTTTGAGGGGTTTTTTTGGAGCATGCATTCTGTGGAAATGCGTTGCTTTTCAGTAAAATTTGATTGTCCTGTATGTTTCAGTATTTTTCCAATGGAACAAAGAATGAAACTGACTGGGCAGTGTCACTTTTTCACCCCAGAAGTGATTGTCTCATGACCAGATTGTCCTAGACATTTTTAATCTCTAGACGAAGCTTCCCAGTGGTTCTGCAGGGGCGCTGCTGTTTGTGAGTCAAGGAAAATGTCAGTGTTATCAACATTGAGGTTCTCAGAATTCATGGACACCTGCTCAGTGGGCTCCATGGGAGAGAGCAAGAGAGAGCCTCGTGCTGGACCTGAGGGGGAACATGATTTAGAGGATCAGAGGGAAACAAAATGAGAACATTTGGGACATTGTTAAAAGAGACTGTCAAGGTTGCAATGTTAGGGGCATCAGTTCAGCATCATCACCAGGGCCCAGGCAGGATATGAGACCACTTCTGTGGAGGAGTGAGTAGGACTTGACCTTCCTCTCTATCGAAAGCTTGATGTGAACATCACCCTAAATGCCTTGAGAAAGGAGCTTCCTTCCTGACCCATGTCTTCTCCATCTCTTTGTGTGATGATGGCAATGACATCAGCAGAAATTGCAGAAAGGAGCAGAAGAGGAGTCAGGTCCCCATTTTTCTGACACAGAGCAGACAGGACATGAGTCAGTAGAAATGGACCTCAGGGTCAGGCCAGACACAGAGAGGTTCCAGGCCTGATCTTCCTGGGGCTGAGACAGACAAGTTTTTATTTTTCACTTCTTCTGGAAGTCTCCTGAGGAATGATTCTTCAGTAGACCCTGTTGGCCAAGGGTCTTCTGGCCCAGAAATGCTTTTCAACTGAACAGAGTCGCCCAGCTCTTGGCCTGGGCAGCTGCAGTACTGCGAAGTAGCAGGGCAGGTTGGGAGGGACATGAGTTCCAGTGCAGGGTGATCTCAGCAAAGGAATAGGGACTGATCCCAGAGTCCAGGTCATCCTTGCAACTCTTCTGTGCAATCCATAACATCTCAGTTTCCACTTACTTTGGAGATGGTTTAAAATTTTCCATCTCAGAGTCTGAGTCTTCCCACAGGTGAGTAGAGGAACCCGGGCTATGGGTATTTACTAGCAGGGCAGTGACTGTGTCTTCCTCATTTGTCCTTACCACAGAGCTCAGTCCTGGGATGGACACGTTAGACTCCATGGATGTTTTAATGAACACAACCCTGGGATGAGCTCTAGTGCAGGTGTGGAAAGGTTTTCTTCTCAGCCTGTCCAGCCTGTTGAGCCACACACTCATCCTGGAGCCTGCCCAGCTTCTGAGTCAGGGTCCCTGGAGATGCGAGTGATCTTCTGAGGACAGTGAGACGCCCCCACCCCTCTGCTCCTGCTGCTCTGATCTAGTCTAGACAGGGTGTGCAGGGCCATGCTCTTCCACTGGGTGCAAGCGTGTCCCTGCTGGAATCCCTCTGGACCTGGATGTTGTCCTCACTGTCATATCCCAGCCCCACACAGTGACGGGCCCTTGTGCAGATGCCCAGGAAGTGACCGTAAATCGTTTGCAGCAAATGATTCTGCAAAAAACACCAGGAGAGGGGAGTCAGGTCTTCCTCATGTCTGGATCTCTGGAGCTGTCCCATCTAGTGTGCTTCTCAGTCATATGCATGCCTCTTTATAGTTAAATAAACTTAAATATATACAATGAAATTTCAAAACCTCATCACAACAGCCACCATGCAATGGCCCAGCAGTCATACAGCAGAGAGCATTTCCTTCCCCACAGAATGCTGTCTTGCATGTCTGCTGTGAGCCTGGCCCAGGGTCTGATTGTTGGACTCATCTCACTGAAAGCGTGCACATCAAAGTTGGGATCTCAGGGTTGTGGGATTGGAGGTGAGACCTATAATGGGTCAGTGGAAGGAAAAATGGAAAGGTGATTCCTTCAGCCCCTCTTCCTCACTTGAAGGCTGGAAAGTGTGAACAATGCCTTGTTGAAGACCTCTGGCTCCACAGAGCCTAGAGAGAGTCTGAGAACACTGAGGAAAGCTCAGGGTGATCTCGTGTAATCCAGTGTGACCTCACCTGGAGTAGGAGGGTGGGTGAGTCACTCTCTGAAATAACTTTTTGCTGAGATTTGTGTCTCTAAAGATTGGCCAGTGAACACCATCCATGAGGGAAGCTGCAATAGGACAATTTCTGCAGGTAGAAAATGATACCCTAGGCCGGGCGCAGTGGCTCACATCTGTAATCCCAGCACTTTGGGAGTCTGAGGTGGGCGGATCACGAGGTCAAGAGATCAAGACCATCCTGGCCAACATCGTGAAACTCCATCTCTACTAAAAATACAAAAATTAGCTGGGCGTGGTGGCGTGCACCTGTAGTCCCAGCTACTCGGGAGACTGAGGCAGGAGAATTACTTGAAACCGGGAGGTGGATGTTGCAGTGAGCGGAGATCCCACCACTGCACTCCAGCCTGGTGCCTGGTGACAGAGCAAGACTCTGTCTCAAACAAACAAACCAAAAAAATGAAAATGATACCCTAGGAGTATTTCTGGGAGCAGTTGGGTTACACCTGTTGCTTTGGAACCTAGGAAGGGGGCCATGAAGCCAGAACCAGAAAAAAAAAAATTGCTGTAGAGGTCTGACTTATTCCTGTTGTATTTTAATAAGATAGAGATGAGAGGGTGTGTGTCCATGGGCTTTGTGGGCTGCGTTTGTAACCATCGTTTCTTGCTGTGGTATTTAATGATTACTTTTCCCAGGAGACCAGTTTTTCCTGCCTGTGTCACAGCAAACACCTAAACCTTGCTTTTTGATTGTTTAATATGTTTTGGAAATTGGGAATGCGAGAGTATTATTAGGTCTTGGCATTGTCTAAGATGAAAGCTATCTGGTGAGACTCCCTCACGGTACTATTTGAACATAGTTGTTTCTCTGAGATGGTCTCAGAATCTTCAGTTCCACATTCCATATGCCACACCCAGCAAAGCTCCCTGAGTTACTCAGTCTTAGGCCACCAGGGCACTGACTTTTATTCTGTCTCCCTCCAGCTCCTCCTGAGGATGATGACGAGGTAAGAACCCCTTTTTCTGTCCTCTAAAGAATGCCCTGTCAGGTGGGGATCAGGGAGGGAGAGCATCAGGATAAATAGCTAATGGATGCGGGGCTTAAACCTAGGGGATGGGTTGATACATGCAGCAAAGCACCATAGCACATGTTTACCTATGTAATAAAGCTGCACAGTCCTGCACATGCATCCTGGAACTTAAACTTCAAAGGAAAGCAAAATTTAAAAAGAATTATTTCTTTCCTTCTGTTAACTGTGATAATCTGAGAAGGCACATTATGTACGACATGTCCAATTCTCTTTGTGGTGGTGGAATTCAATAGGAGTGTCTTCCCATCGGATACGTGATGTATTAGAATCTTTTTAAATGACAGCATCCATTAACAACTGTAATGCAGAGAAATTTTCCTCAACACCAGCTTTCCTCTTTGGTTTAGGCATTGTGTATTTGCCAATGTAAATCAATGTAAATTCTGTGGGGAAAAGGTCTTGTCTTTTCCACAGGTGTCCTCTGTACTAGGATGTTTGATTCTTGGCCTTTGACTCAACCATTGTCTTACAACTAGTTTCCTGAGATCATCAAGAGACGAACAGATCTGTGGGGTGGGGGGAGTGCAGAAGAATTAATCTGATCCTCATAGTGTCTTCTTTTGTCTTAATTGCAGAGTTCATCAGTCCCTGGTTATGGTATGTACCCTTAAGTAGCTCACTTGCTGAGGAACAAACTTGCTGGTTTTAATATATAGAAACCTGATTCTGGGTTCCGGTTAAAGAATATTGGGGGTCTAGTGACAGCAAATAATTTTGCAAGTGTATAACTACGATCAGAGGGACTGTATGAATGTATGTGAACCCAGAGGACCAGCCAGGGGATGTTGTGTGAGCCGACGTGGCTTCAGTTGGAGTAGAAGTGAGTGCACCTCTCTCTGACTTACTCTAATGTTGGTGGTTCTAAAGAGTGGATTCTGGAGAATCTCAACAGTGAAGATGATGCCTTTCCAGGTAGGCAACAAGACTACAGGTGGAATCTAATAAAGCAGGTTCCCAGGAGCCTTCAGCTTCTGCCTGCTGCTTGGGAGGCTGAGCGAGCGTGTAGAAAGAGAAGAAAAAGAAAACATGGACGAAGTTTGTTCTTGTCAGAGTTTAATGTCATAGTGGTGAGAAGTGTGAGTACCCTGTCTGTGATCACCTCTTCTTGCTTTATTATTTAAAGATGGTCTTTCTGAGGATACCTCTTTTCTGCCTCTGCCACTGCAAAATGTTAAAGTCTTTAGTTTGGGACACAGTTCTGTCATAGCGGTTACTTAATTCTGGAGACAAGTCTTCCACAGTGTGCCCAGATGCTTGAGAGAAACTGATCCTCACTTTCTGAACTGTTAGGTTTCATGGCAGCACATTCATTTGTCTGTCCTTGCTGTGTACTCCTGATATCAAGGGCTCTCTCTGGGCATGGGGGACAGGATGAAGATTCGCTCCGGGCTCATTGCAAAGCTCCAGTGTCTTGTAAATGGAGGAAGAAGCACAGCCTTGAGCACACTGCTCCATTTCATTATTTAAATTAGAATATGGAGTTTTACCATCATTTGTTAAAGAGGCCTTCCTTTTCCCATTGTGTATTCTCAGCACCTTTGTTGAAGATCAGTTGACTGTGTATGCATGCATTGAATTTTGGGCTTCTCTATTCCATATCTCCAGTACTTACGCGTGCCCCCATGCTAGGACCCTGCTGTCAGAATTTCTGTATCTTTTCCTCTCGTAGATTTCAATCTCATGAATGCGTATCTTCCAATGCTATTCTTTTTTAACATTATTATGATTATTTGAGACATAAGAATTCATAAAAAATTTTGGGTTATCTTTTCCATTTCTGCACAGATGGCTGTTACCAGTTTGATAGTAGTTGATGTGCGTCTTTGGATCATTTTGTAGTAGTGTGTATTAGTCAGGTTTTGTCTTCCTGTCTGTGAATACGGGATGCCTTTTCATTTATTTGTACCTTCTCTACTTCCTTTCAGTCACATTCTGTTCCTACCAGGTTACGAGTATTTCATCTCATTGGTTAGATTTATTTCTAAGTATCTAATGATTTCAGAGGTTATTATCCATGGAATTACATTTGTAATCTTACTATTGGATTGTTTATTAACAATCCAATATTAACACAACTGCCGTTTGAGTGTTAACCTTGTACTCTGCAGTTTTGATGAATTTATTAGCATGAATAGCATTCTTGTAGACTATCTCCGATTTTCCATATGCAGAATGTTAAAGAAGTTCTCAGCTTCATACTTCTCTTCTCAAGTATATTGTTGCTGTGAAGGTCTATGCATATTCACCTACTGAATGGTGTCCTTCCAATTGGTGTAGTAAGGTTGTTCAAGAAATACTTTGCCTACTTATTCCATAACTTATAGTTTTAATTCTTTGTTCATGCTATTGCGTATTTATTATTTTTCCATAGAGTAAAATGCAGTATTTCTGATTGGATTCTGCATACCTAACTTCTCTCTTCGTGTTGACTGGAAGAATATAGGAACATCTCTTGTGCTTCTGTCTTTCCACCATTAATTATCTTTTAAACTCTAGACTTCAGAATCTGAAGTGAATCTGGAATGTGGAAATGTGAAGGAAAATGCACAAGAAAGAAACCTAATGTTGCTATTCCCATGGCTTCCCTCCTTTCATCAGCCTAAATGTATGTTTAGTTCACAGTATTTGAGAGCGTCTTGCTTCTACTCATATCACAAGTTTTCCCAAATACATACTGATAATATCTGTGTCTAGGCCAGTTTACCTACCAAAACATAGTTTTAAACATACTTTTGTGGATTATTCAAAATTCCCTATGTACAGAGATATCAATAATACGCTTTCACCCAACCTGTTACCCTCCTCGGAAGGAATGCACAAATCAGGTCTCCCGTGACACTATCCAGAGCACTTTTCCAAGGCTAAGCTATGGTCATCTCCATAACTTGGCGACAGCCTCAGTTTGAGCCACTTTTCTTTTAAGAGAAAGAAATCATACAGGATATGATATCACATGCTTAGAACCTTCCATTATGGTAGATAATTCTCCTCCCCAAGTAAACTTGTGTTCATTCCATTTGACCAGGTATCTGTTGATCTGTCATCAGGTCACTGGCTCACTTTGTAGACAACATGCACATAAATTGTTTCTGTTTTTCAGAAGTAGCTACTGTGTGGAATCAGGATGTCACCAAAAGCATTTTTGACATTCGTATCTCATTCTTTTGTCCCAAGGTTAGAGTTAAGTTGAAATGACTATTTTTGGACAGAGCAGTTGTGCATTATGGCATCACCCCTGACTTGGGAGCTTATCTCTTGGGTTTGCATGCAGCTCTGGAACATGTTAAGCTTTGAGATATCAAGCAAGTCAGTTCTTTTTTAATTTACCATTCTGAAAATCTACAATACACAATTTATTTTAATAAACGCATTCAATCCTCACTACAGACCTCACCTAAACAGTGATTGTTTACTATCCACACACTCCTTGGATGGAGAAACCAAAGGGCTAATGAATGTGCCCATGCTTCTAAGCCCCTAAAGGAAGGAGGCAAGATACGAACCTAGGGATATAGCTCTAAAGCTGAATTGATAATGAATTGTTGAACTGCAGTTATTACCCTGAGGAGGATGGCTCTCAACCCTACCATCACAGGTAGCCATAAGTTGGTTCCCTCACACATGCAAGTCCTAGATTTACATGAGTCTACAGAGATCCCAAACACTGTCTATGATTCCAAGATGGCTGCAGCAGTCACGTGGCTTAGAGTCATTGGTGTGAATAATACAGAGCTGCCCCACATGCCTCTGACAACAGGGTCAAATGCAAGTTCTGAATATTAGGAAGCAGTACTTAGAAATATTGAGAAACTCCTTTCAGTGCTGGGGACATTCCTCAGCAGTTGGCCCCAAACAAATAAGATGAATGAGATATTTTTGAGATAGTTGAAAACTCTTTATCACCACAAGACCGAGAAATGATCAAATCCTGCAAGCTACATTCATTAGACACAATGACAATTAAGACAGCAAAAAAGCATTGGGTTACTAGTTCACCACACTCACTGCAGCTCTGCACTGCAGAGTTAAAACACATCAGCATCCAGCCCATGTCTCCCTTCCTGAAATACACTATGCTCAATGGACTGGCGAGTACAAAGATAGGTATCCTCCATAGGCAATTACTACACATGCATGACAAAGGAAAGGTGGACCGAAGAAGGAAATATCGTGTGATTAACACTGGTTGTTTTATCGAATATAATGTCAATATTTCCAATTCTTCCATCATCGACTATAACAAAAGTTTAGTACATAACTACAATAGACTGTTTTGCCTAGAATTGAATTCATTTGTCTGTTCAACTTAGCTTTTATTCAAGGATTGAAAATTCTAAAAAACCGAATTGCAGTGACAGCCATTTATGTGACAACCATTTCCCTTTATGTGAATCCATAAATAGAAAAATGTTCTGGGGACATAAATCATATAAACAAATATTGTTATTTCTGTTTGACACAATAAATCCCTAGTGTCCTCTTCTAAAAAATAAACCCCACCGTGATTACACATTGCAAACCAAAAAGTTATCGAAAACCGGTCTCAATTTAGAAGTTTAATTTGCCAAGGTTAAGGACATGCTGGTGACACAGCTCCAGGAGGTCCTGAGTACTTATGTCCAAGGTGATGGGGCTACAGTTTGGTTTTTACATGTTTTAGGGAGACATAAGACATCAGTTAATACATGCAAGATGTAAATTTCTTCCTTTTAGAAAGACAGGACAACAGAAAGTGGGAGATGGTGGGGGCTCCAGGTCATAAGGAGGATTTCAAGATTTTCTGATTGTCAATTGGTTGAAAGAGTTTAAAAACCTGAAATCAATAGAACAAAGTGTCTGGGTTCAGATAAGGGGCTGGGTAGACCCAGGTTTTTATTACGCATCTTTAAAACTGATGCTAAATTTAGCACCAGCATGATTGGGTCCTAGAGTACTGTCATAGTCTTGAATATGCTGTTTGTTTAAAAGAGCTTCAAAACGTGTGAGAGGCAGAAAGACAGTCTTCCATTGAACCTTAGTGTGCATTTGAGTTTCCATTTTTGGTTGACCCTTTTGTGTTGCTGCATGATTCCTCTAGTATGAGGCGGAGACCTCCATGTCTCATCTGTTTCCTGCTGCCCTCCCTTGCCAGCCCTCTTCCACCCAGGGGGACGGCCCAGCAGCAACTCAGTCCGTGCTTGATAATCACCCACCTCCATACCCCACATCCAGCAAAGCTCCCTGAGTAACTCACAGCCACCAACCACCAGGGTGCTGAGCTTTCCTCTGTGTCCTTCCATTTGTCTTCAGATGACCAGGTGAGCATGGTGAGACTCAGTTCCTGGACAGAGGATGAAGACCTGGAGAAGGAAAGCCTCTATGTAAGATTCCTTTTCTTTGTCTTCTAAAGAAATTTTGCTTTTGTGATTTCTTCTCAATTAATTTGGATATGAAAATCTGAAAATGTACATTATGTACAGCATATGCAATTCTCTGTGGGGGTGAAATTCACTGGGAGTGTCTTCCCAACAAACACGTAATACACTGGGAGGTTTTCAAATGACAGCGTCCGGCATCGGCTGTAATGCAGAGGCACTTTCCTCAACATGTTTTCCTCCTTGGATTAAGCATTGTATGTTTGCCCATTAAATCAACTTTAAAGGTGAATTCTGTGAATAAAGATCTTATTTTTCCATAAGCATCCTCATGGTTTTGAGGATGTCATTGACCTATGGCTCAGCCACTGTACCACTTCTGGTTTTCTACCCTTGCCAAGGGAATAACAGCTCTATGTGAAGGGCACCGCAGAATCTCATCCTCATAATGTTTTCTTTTGTATAATTGCAGAAAACATTCCAGGAGAGAGTGAGGAGTAAGTACCGTGAAGTAACTCACTTCATGAGGGACCAAAGGGCTGCTTGAGTGTATAGAAACCTGATTCTGGGATCCCACTGGGAAGGAGGATTGGGGGTCTCCTGAGAGAAGGTGATTTTGCCAATATAGAACTCCAGCCAGAGAGGCTGTAGGAAGGTTTATCTACCCAGAGCAAAGACCAGGGAATGATGTGTGAGGCAGCGTGGGTTCAGCTGGAGGAAGAGGAGTGGGTGAGTCACTCTTTCTAATGACTTGTCTTGATGTTTTTGTTTCTAAAGACTGGATTCTGGAGAGCGTCTTCAGACCCAATGAAGACGACCCCCAAGGTAGGGAACTACTTTCCAGGTAGGACCTAATGGGAAAGGGTTCCCAAGAGCTTTCAGAAGGAAGTATGAAATCAGAAAGAAAATGAAAATGTGTATGAGGTTTGGTTTGTTCTTTTCCAAGTTTGTTGTCATAAAGGTAGGAACTGTCTCTCTGGGCTAGGAGGGTGCTGTGTTCATTAGAGATGATCTTTGCAGTATGCCTTCTCTTTTCTGCCCAGTGAAACATCAAAACCTTTGGTTTGGATTAATCAGCATTCCTTGGGATTATGCACAAGGGATGTAGGGCTGGGCATTGAGTATCATCTGTAATGAAAGGAAGGAATCTGTGGGAACATCTCTCAGGCATTTACTTGAACTAAGAGAAAAAATTCTGCTGTGTGCCAAGGGGAAATTGATAATCACCCTCTAAACTTTTAAGACTTGTTATAGCACGTTTATGTTTCTGTCCACTCTTTGGGTTTAAAGGGATCTCCCAGGGGTGGATGGCAGAGTGAATATTCATTCTGGGCTCACTGGTACATCTCCAGTCTCCTGGGAAGGCAGGGGAGCAGTTTGACCTTGAGCACATTTGTAGCCTCCACTTCCCACCCCTACCACAGATTCTGAGATGAGGCTTCTTTCTCTCCAGTTCTCTAATTTTTGGGGAAACCAAGAGTTCCTTCCCACAGAAGATGGCATTACACTATTTCCTGTCTTCAAAAATTAAGCTTCCATTGTTCTCTAAGTTGATATTTATTTATAAATTAAGTTCTGGACCTTTTATTCACAGATTGCTTAAAGTTGTGCAGGAAACTCCATATGATAAAATGTGCTGATGGCACATAATTCTGTCCATGATATGGATGACATTTTTATCTTTGGAGGATCCTCATTTTACATAATAAGATACAAAACTAAGTGGGCACCCTCTATCCAGTCCAGGGCACTTCATTAAAGAACTGAGTTTGCTGCTGTCTGTCATTTGCTTTTCTTCATGAGACCTTTGAACCACCTAAGTATTGCCAGCACCCTCTTTTGGGACCCTGACATCTGAGAGGGTGAGATGGCACAAGTGCAGACATCCCTGGTTCCTCCCTGAAATTTCCCTCCTCCTTTAATCATCTTCTTCCTTAAGGGACCCGCTCTGGCTGCTAATGACTTGTTTAGACCTCTCCAGGTTTGGACTATTATACATAGAATAAGTCAATATGTGTTTCTTGGTGTCTGGCTTTTTCGCTCACATTTTGATCTGAAATTCATTCATGTTCGCAAGTGTAACTGTAGTTCTTCCATTTCCTTGTTGCATACCATTCCACTGTAGTCACGTATTACAGTTTATCCACTCTACTGTTGATTGACATAGAATTTTCTTTTTTTGTTTTTAAATAATTATGGCTGTGAGAAGTAATGTTGCTTTGAGTATTTTTGTCAATGGTTTTGGAATAATACTGGCACTCATTTCTGTGAAGTAGATTGTTAGAAGGGAACATATCTTTTATTGTCATGAATAGTGCCAAATATTTTTCAAAATGGTGATGCTAATTCTTGCTCCTGTAGCAGCATATGTGAGGAGACATTTCTCCAAATCCTTGTGAACTCTTAGTTTTATCTCCCCCCAAAAATTCCATCACTGTGGTTAGTCTTTCATTTGTATAGCATCTTACTTAAAATTTTTAACCAAAAATTTTGTTTTAATCTAATGATGCAGGCCAGTAGGTTTGCGTACGCCCGTCTGACCCCAGCCATGTAAGTAATCATTGATCAAAATGTCACTATGCCACATGACTGTACTTAATAACAGCTGCTTAAGTTATTAAAATGAAAAGGATAACTGATACGCATTTGAGTCTTGGATACTATGTGGTCACTTCTCTATGTTGCTTCGTTGAAGCATCACAATCACTTTGAGGCATAATTAGTTTGGTTCTTTTCATTATACAGATGAGGAATGTGAGTCTCAGTTAAGTAAATTATTCATGAGACACACCCACAGCTGGATCTCTCTAACACCAATGGCTAATCTGTAAACTAACATGCTGCACTGCCTGTAGTGGTGAAGTAGACTTGCCGTAAAGTGAAGTTTGCTTCCACAGCTGGGCGTGTTAGCTTAGTGGGGTTGCTGTTACCCATTGCTTTATGGGTTTGAGATTGGTGTTGCAGAAACCCAGATGGAGAAGCTCTTGGCTGAGGGAGTGAAAAATTACTGAAAGGATAGACGAGTGCATTTGAAGGATCATGCTTCCATAGAGCATGTTGTTGAGCCTCTTGGAATAAGAACAGATACAATCAAACAGAATCACCCGGTCCTCAGTTGTACCATTCAGTAAGCATCAGCATGCCATGAAGTGTGCTCACTGCTGTATTTCGGGGACATAAAATATATCCCAGGCCTCTGTGGCCACCCATTCTGTCCTGTCCAATGAAGCTGTTCTGTTCCATTGGTCTACATCTCTATTTCTGTACCAGTACCATGCTGTTTTGATTACTGTAGCAGTTGACTAAGTTTCTGATCAGGTTTTCAGTATTCATTGAGAGAAACAGAACCTTGTGCAAACAATCCACAGCACGACGTGCCCCTCATAAAACTTTGTTTCTGCGTTGCAGGTAGTGCCGGTGTTCCCTCTGAAGTATGAGTCTGGTAAGTATTCTGGAATTATTGTCAAGAAAAAAAAAAGCTGGTTTCAATGTGAAGTGCCACCCTGATTCTGGGATCATGATAGGAATAAGCATAGTGAAAGTGTTTTTTAAAAACCTGAGTTCCCCAGGGAAAAATCATGGCCAAATTTTGAGGCAGCAGCTGTGCTCCCTTTTGGGTGGTACTGAGTTGGGTGCTTGAGGATTGGTGGTGTCTTGTGTGAGGCTACATCATGTGATGTGAATGTGTGTGCTTCTGTGTAGGTGAGTCTGTGTGTTTTCTCAGGAGAGATTTCTCATTTGCACAGCTCATTCGCCAGTGTCCACTTCTAAAAAATAAAATCCAGCCCCACTCTACTCTGTACAGTGATTCCTCCACCCTCACTAGAGCCATCCCTGGGTCTGGTTTATTATCCTCACTGCTCAGGTGGAGAAACTGAAGGGCCAAGTGGTGGCCCCGGCTACCAAGTTCCTGAATGAAAAAGTGAAAACACAAACCCAGGAGTGTGGGCCAGTGCTGACACTGGTAACTATTGGCATGCTCTTAGTCATGTACAGGTTATTTCATCATCCACATACTAAGCCTAATATCAGTTATTTTCCTGATCCCCCCTCCTCCCACCATCCACCCTCCAGTAGGCCCCAAGCTCACAAATTCTAAGAGGACTGGGGGACCACACGGGCCAGTGCGACCCACTTCAGTTGTGAACTTAATTTGCTCAGCAGCTGGCCGAAGCACGTAAGCATTGGTGATGTGTTTTAGTAGATTTAGTAATATTACCTTCCCAAGTCCTAAAATGCTCAAACCCGGCCAGCTGAAAATGGTGAGGAGAGGGACAGGTAGGAACTCTGTAGCACTTGGTTGGTAGCCTGGTTTCCACTCCCTCGTGGCAACTCTCTTGTGCATGCAGGTTAAAGATCCTGAGCCTCAACCCAAGCCTCCTTCATGAGGAGCCCACTCACTATTGGCCGGCTACTGCAGCATATGGCCACCAGCCCAAGTGAAACAAAACGTTGTTTTAAAACGAGTTATGTATTCATAATGTCCACTCATTGTTTTGTAATCTCTGCTCTCTCTGTGGTTATGTCTTCCTATTAATTTCTGATACTAATTTTGTAATTTCCCTCTTTTCTTGATAAATCTCACCAATGACTTGTGTACTAGACTTTTCTTGGAAACAACTGTCAGCTTCCATCCACTGCTGTGGCATCGTCCACGGCTGGGGCATCATCCACAACTGGGTCATCATCCACGGCTGGGGCGTCATCCACGGCTGAGTCATCCACGGCTGGGGCATCATCCACTGCTGGGTCGTCATCCACGGCTGAGTCATCATCCACGGCTGTGGCATCAGGGGCATCATCCACGGCTGGGTCTTCATCCATGCTGGGTCATCATCCACTGCTGGGGCATCATCCACAGCTGGGTCGTCATCTACGGCTTAATCATCATCCACGGCTATGGCATCAGGGGCATCATCCATAGCTGGGTCACCATCCATGCTGGGTCATCATCCACGCCTGGGGCATCATCCACGGTTGGGTCACCATCCATGCTGAGTCATCATCCACGCCTGGGGCATCATCCACAACTGGGTCGTAATCCACGGCTGGGTCATCATCCACAGCTGGGGCATCATCCACGCCTGGGGCATCATCCACAACTGGGTCGTCATCTACGGCTGAATCATCATCCACGGCTGTGGCATCAGGGGCATCATCCATAGCTGGGTCATCATCCACGCTGAGTCATCATCCACGGCTGGGGCATCATCCACGACTGGGTCGTCATCCACGGCTGAGTCATCGTCCATGGCTGGGACATCTTCCACTGCTGGGGCATCATTCACAACTGGGTCGTCATCCACGACTGAGTCATCATCCACGGCTGTGGCATCAGGGGCATCATCCACGGCTGGGTCTTCATCCACGCTGGGTCATCATCCACTGCTGGGGCATCATCCACAGCTGGGGCATCATCCACGCCTGGGGCATCATCCACAACTGGGTCGTCATCTATGGCTGAATCATCATTCACGGCTGTGGCATCAGGGGCATCATCCATAGCTGGGTCACCATCCACGCTGGGTCGTTATCCACGGCTGGGGCATCCACGCCTGGGGCATCATCCAAGGCTGGGGCATCATCCACGGCTGGGGCATCATCCACTGCTGGGGTATCATCCATGGCTGGGGTATCATCCACTGCTGGGGTATCATCCACGACTGGGGCATCATCCATGGCGCGGTGCATCATCCTCAGCTGGGGCATCATCCATGGCGGGGTGCGTCATCCACAGCTGGGGAATCATCCACTGCTGGGGAATCATCCACTGCTGGGGCATCATCCACGGCTGGGTGCGTCTTCCACGGCTGGGGCATCATCCACGGCTGGGTGCGTCTTCCACGGCTGGGGCATCATCCACTGCTGGGTGCATCTTCCACGGCTGGGGCATCATCCACTGCTGGGGCATCATCCACTGCTGGGTGCATCTTCCACGGCTGTGGCATCATCCATGGCTGTGGCATCATCCACTGCTGGGTGCATCTTCCATGGCTGGGGCATTGTCCACGGCTGGGGCATCATCCACTGCTGGGTGCATCTTCCACGGCTGGGGCATCATCCACGGCTGGGTGCATCTTCCACGGCTGGGGCATTGTCCACGGCTGGGGCATCATCCACTGCTGGGTGCATCTTCCATGGCTGGGTGCATCTTCCACGACTGGGTGCATCTTCCACGGCTGCGGCATCATCTATGGCTGTTTTGACAGATTAATCAGATCCAGATTATTAACAATTTGAGTTCCACTTGTACAGTTTTTGTTTGTTTCAGAAGTTATTTGTTAATAATTGAATGAAATAACTAAACCAGAATTTTCCCATTTTAATTATTTCTATTTCTATATAGAAAGAGTTGTTTTAAGAAAACAGATGCCTCTGCCTGTGTTTGTGAACAGGAGTGTTGGGTCTAAAGCCTTTCTCTGGTAGCTCTGTAGGAAGATTGCCCACCTCACCCTTGCTTTCTGCGGGTTCCAGAGGCTTCCATTTAAAGGAGCATCTCTCCCCACTCTCCCTCACCTGACACCAGCTCTCCTGTACCCACTGGCTTTCTAAACGCTTTCTTCCACCTTCACCTCATTGAATTCAAGACTCTGGAAGATAGTCAAAAATTATAAAAAGGTGGGAGTGGGGGTGATCTGGAAATCCCTGCTATACTATTTTTAAAGGAATCTACTGGAAACTATGTTTTAAATAAAGCCATCCCTTAGCACTAGGATATCAAGCCATTCATTTTGACAGAACTTTGAGATCCAGTCCAAATGTTTTTTATATGAACATATATGTATGTGTATGTATACAACTATATACATATGTATGTATATAAAACAGTTGTATATATATGTGCATACACATGTATACAGTTATGTATATAGTTGTGTGTATATATATACACATGCACATATATATATAGTAGTTTTAGGACACAAAATTACTGATCTTGAGGAAAAAGCATTTGTCTACATAAATATTGAAACTTATCTGGCATAGCAAAAGTCCCCTTTAAGAAAATGACTTACAAAGCTCAGAGTGACAGAAAATGCCTACAGCGTGTGTATGTGAAGAATGTGTCATGTTGGCTTCAGCTGTCAGCATTGCCAGTGTTGCTGCTGTCCTCAGTGCAGACAGCTGTGACATTTGTTCAGAACCTTCAGATGCTGAGGGTGGCTGAGCTGGCCCTGCCTGGGCCACAGACCCTAAATTGGACAGAGGGGAGGGACTGGGGGTCAGAATCAGCATAGTGAGGAGGCCGGGTGCGTGGAGTAGAGCTGACTGTGGATCCCCTGTCCCCAGTTGAGGTGCCCCCTCCTCTGTACAGTGAGGAGGGTAAAGAGAGGAGCCCTGGGTATGGTTTAGATGCCACTCCTCTTCCTGACACTCTGCTGTGGAGCCTCAGCTTTCCGAAGCCATCTTACATCTCCCAAAACCTTCAGGGGAGCAGAGCCACTGCATTTAAATAAGCGCGGCGACCTGCCTGTTCCTGGGCCCCTCTGCCCTGAGTTCTCACAGCTGACCCGGTGGGGTGAAGGTGTGTCCTAGCAGGTCAGTGCTGCCACCTAAATCTACCCAGTGGGCTCCCTGATGACTAAATTCCCATGGAGGCTCTGAGTTATTTTCCAGCTGGGAGAGACCATCTCGGGAGTGTCCCTCACTGTCCCACACTGCCCTGAGACCCCAAAGCCTTCCTGCCTCTGACACACCGGGGCATCTCAAGTGGAGAGCCTTGGCTGTCCTGATCCTCCTTTCTGAAGCTGCTCATGATGTCAGAGAGGGGCCAGGGCAGCCGGGAATCCTAAATAAAGGGGGCGTGGGTTGAAGGGAGGTCACTTGATCCTGCCAGCTGTGCCAGCAGAGCATGTGTGGCACTTTCTATCTGTTGGTGTTTCCTGGGACCCAGAAGCACAGAGTTTACTCACACTATTAACACTCATCATCAGCCACCTAAAGGCCTCTCTTTCATATTTTTCTTTATCACCATTTCAAATCATGTTTTCCTCCGAGTCACCAACTCAAGTGTAAATCGTGGTTCCACTCCGACTTCCCAGTCATCTCTACAGATTAAAGAATTCATAGTGTGTTTCCATTTCTTAAGCAAATAATTTTTCCTCTTTAGGCCTCATCTGGTTTATTTTTTATGATTTAAACTTAAACATTGAATTTCATCCATGTGTGCATATGAACCATTTCCATTACTTCCAACAGGTCAGCATTGTGTAAACTACATTTTAGATTAAACCCTGTGCTGAGCGGCCAGGTTGCTACCGATACCACGTGGCCAGTGAGGACTTCCTCCTGCACATTTCCCTCCATCTCTGAACCACAGTGGACTAGCTGCATGGAGGGTGCACACTTAATGTTACTATGTGCTGAGGGACGTCCTGCCGGATGGCTGACCTTGTAAATATCCCAGTTGTAAGAGCGTCTGAAGCTCCACAGCCTGACTGGAAATTTATTTTTATTTTTTAAATTGCAACATTAGTTGTCTGCTCAACACTCATGCCTCAACTGGTTTCATGCCTCACTCAGAAATAACTGCACAATTCTAGGGCATCCGCAGGAACCTATAGGTTTTGCCTGCCTGTGCCCCTGGCTGGCTGATCTCCAAACCCTCTCCCTGTCTTCCCTGCTGAGGGGGCTCTGGCAGCTCCTGCCACTCCCATCCTGCTCCCCCCAAGCCCTTTTGCTTTGCTCCCTGCTCTTCCAAGCAGCTCCTCCCACACAGACATTCTGGGCTCCACAGGGGTTTCTTTCACCTCAGGTGGATCAGAACATGTGTTCATGTGACTTTTATTCATCCACATTTTGCCTTCTCTAAATTGCTTTGTTGTGATATTTGTCCATTTTTAGTGATATTTCCATTTTATCTGTTTTTTCTTTTTTTTTTTTTTTTTCTGAAATCTAGATTGTCCTTGCTAATATCTTTCCATTGTTCCATATCCCTCTGCAATTTTGCCTGTTGGATCCTTCTTCTAACAAAGCACCTTAAATAGCCATTCAGGAACTCATAAGGTTATGTGACTTATCAAAATCCTAGAAACCTCAGCAAGTTCAGCACATGAAAATGCACTCAATCCCAAGTCATTAGCAGAGTACACACTGAAACTAATTTCTCACTCTTACACCCACCAGAATAGGCACATTATCAGAGACAATGTGGAGGAACTTAACTGTCGTGTACTCTGGGAACTTACTTAGTTTCAACCATTTTGATAAATGGCTTTCTAGTGTGCACTACAGTCATCAGCACCTGTGACTCTACAGTCTCACTCCTGCCATCTATGTCCAAGAGACGTGTGAGCCAAGGATGTTGGTGTCCACCTGGGGGACTTACAGAAGCCTTGTTTCAAGCAACTATCATGAGAAACAGCAGAGTGAATGTAAAAAACACGGAGGTGTAAATTAGTTGTGCCAACTTTCTACAATGTTATATACGACTCAGCAGTACAAAATGACAAATGTTTCATCACGTGGAACATGGGTGAAATTCACATATTCACATATGATTTTCAACCAGAAACAAAAGAGTACATACTGCAGATTTGCATTTATATGATGTTTAAATTTAAAATGTGTTGATCATGATCAGAGTAGGTATGTCCTGGGGTTACTGCCTGGAAATTAGCTGCAGAGGGACTGCTAGGGGATGTACATCTGGGTGGTGGTAACAGTTTAAGAAGGCAGCAGTCTGCGCATGTCGTATGTGTGCCACAGGTAAAACAACCATCACCTAAAAACTAATGCAAATAATATCTTTCCATCATGCAAACGTCCATCCTTATTGTCTCCCTGTGAGTCTATCTATATTTTAAATAGAAGTAACTTCAATTTTGTATGTACAAGAACACGCTCACGCTGCTCTCTTTTAACTGGGAAAATCATGATAGATTCTGTAAAAGACAAGACGAGAGGTGAATTAAAAGTCAAAGTCTGTTCCATTGGTCTATATCTCTGTTTTGGTACCAGTACCATGCTGTTTTGATTACTGTAGCCTTGTAGTAGAGTTTGATGTCTGGTAGTGTGATGCCTCCTGCTTTGTTCTTTTTGCTTAGAATTGACTTGGCTATGCGGGCTCTCTTTTGGTTCCATATGAAGTTTAAGGTGGTTTTTTCCAGTTCTGTGAAGAAGGTCATTGGTAGCTTGATGGGGATAGCATTGAATCTGTATATTACTTTGGGCAGTATGGCCATTTTCACGATATTAATTCTTCCTAACCATGAACATGGAATGTTTCTCCATCTGTTTGTGTCCTCTCTTATTTCGTTGAGCAGTGATTTGTAGTTCTCCTTGAAGAGGTCCTTTACATTCCTTGTTAGTTGTATTCCTAGGTATTTTATTCTCTTTGTAGCGATTGTGAATGGCAGTTCGTTCTTGATTTGGCTCTCTTTAAGTCTGTTATTGGTGTATAGGAACGCTTGTGATTTTTGCACATTGATTTTGTATCCTGAGACTTTGCTGAAGTTGCTTATCAGTTTCAGGAGCTTTTGGGCTGAGATGAGGGGGTCTTCTAGATATACAATCATGTCGTCTGCAAATAGAGACAATTTGACTTCCTCCTTTCCTAATTGAATACCCTTTATTTCTTTTTCTTGCCTGATTGCTCTGGCTAGAACTTCCAGTACTATATTGAATAGGAGTGGTGAGAGAGGGCATCCTTGTCTAGTGCCAGATTTCAAAGGGAATGCTTCCAGTTTTTGCCCGTTCAGTATGATATTGGCTGTCGGTTTGTTGTAAATAGCTTTTATTGTTTTGAGATACGTTCCATCGATACCTAGTTTATTGAGGGTTTTTAGCATAAAGGGCTGTTGAATTTTGTCGAAGGCCTTCTCTGCATCAATTGAGATAATCATGTGGTTTTTGTCTTTGGTTCTGTTTATGTGGTGAATTACATTTATAGACTTGCGTATATTGAACCAGCCTTGCATCCCCGGGATGAATCCTACTTGATCATGGTGGATAAGCTTTTTGATGTGCTGTTGTAATCGGCTTGCCATTATTTTATTGAAGATTTTTGCATCTATGTTCATCATGGATATTGGCCTGTAGTTTTCTTTTCTTGTTGAGTCTCTGCCAGGTTTTGGTATTAGGATGATGTTGGTCTCATAAAATGATTTGGGAAGGATTCCCTCTTTTTGGATTATTTGGAATAGTTTCAGTAGGAATGGTATCAGTTCCTCTTTGTATGTCTTGTAGAATTCGGCTGTGAACCCATCTGGGCCTGGGCTTTTTTTGGGTGGTAGGCTCTTAATTGCTGCCTCGACTTCAGACCTTGTTATTGGTCTATTCAGGGTTTCGACTTCTTCCTGGTTTAGGCTTGGCAGGAGGCAGCTGTCCAGGAATTTATCCATTTCCTCCAGGTTTTCTAATTTATGTGCATAGAGTTGTTTGTAATAATCTCTGATGATGGTTTGAATTTCTGTGGAATCTGTGGTGATATCGCCTTTGTCATTTTTTATTGCATCTATTTGGTTATTCTCTCTTTTCTTTTTTATTAGTCTGGCTAGTGGTCTGTCTATTTTGTTGATCTTTTCAAAAAACCAACAGAGGCATCGGAGGCAACACAACATATCTACAACCACCTGATCTTTGACAAACCTGATAAAAACAAGCAATGGGGAAAGGATTCCCTGTTCAATAAGTGGTGTTGGGAAAACTGGCTAGCCATATGCAGAAAGCAGAAAATGGACCCCTTCCTGACACCTTACACTAAAATTGACTCCAGATGGATTAAAGACTTAAACATAAGACCTAACACCATAAAAACACTAGAAGGAAACCTAGGGAAAACCATTCAGGACATAGGCGTAGGCAAGGACTTCATGACCAAAACACCAAAAGCATTGGCAACAAAAGCCAAAATAGACAAATGGGACCTAATCAAACTCCACAGCTTCTGCACAGCAAAAGAAACAGTCAATAGAGTGAATCGGCAACCAACAGAATGGGTAAAAATTTTTGCAGCCTACCCATCTGACAAAGGGCTGATATCCAGAATTTACAACGAGCTAAAAAAGATTTACAAGAAAAAAACAAACAAGCCCATTCAAAAGTGGGCGAAGGACATGAACAGATACTTTACAAAAGAAGACATACATGAGGCCAACAAGCATATGAAAAAATGCTCATCACCACTGGCCATTAGAGAAATGCAAATCAAAACTACATTGAGATACCATCTCACACCAGTTAGAATGGCAATCATTAAAAAATCTGGAGACAACAGATGCTGGAGAGGATGTGGAGAAATAGGAACACTTTTACACTGTTGGTGGGAGTGTAAATTAGTTCAACCATTGTGGAAAACAGTGTGGCGATTCCTCAAGGACCTAGAAATAGAAATTCCATTTGACCCAGCAATCCCATTACTGGGCATATATCCAAAGGATTATAAATCGTTCTACTATAAGGACACATGCACACGAATGTTCATTGCAGCACAGTTTACAATAGCAAAGACCTGGAACCAACCCAAATGCCCATCGATGATAGACTGGACAGGAAAAATGTGGCACATATACACCATGGAATATTATGCAGCCATTAAAAACGAGGAGTTCGCGTCCTTTGTAGGGACATGGATGAACCTGGAAAACATCATTCTCAGCAAACTGACACAAGAACACAAAATCAAACACCACATGTTCTCACTCATAGGCGGGTGTTGAACAAGGAGAACACATGGACACAGGGAGGGGAGCACTATACATGGGGGTCTGTTGTGGGGGAGTGGGGGGGACAGCGGGGGGGTGGGGAATTGGGGAGGGATAGCATGGGGAGAAATGCCAGATATGGGTGAAGGGGAGGAAGGCAGCAAATCACACTGCCACGTATGCACCTAAGCAACAACCTTGCATGTTTTTCACATGTACCCCAAAACCTAAAATGCAATAAAAAATAAAAATAAAAATAAAAAAAAAAAATAAAAAAAAAAGTCAAAGTCTTTCGAATACTGTTGCCAAAGTCCAACGCAATATATTAGCAATCTTGATTCCGAGGTTTGTTTTTTTAATTTTCCTTTGCGTTTGGGATACATGTGCAGAATGTGCAGGTTAATTATACAGGTATGCATGTGCCATGGTGGTTTGCTGCACCTATCAACCCATCATCTAGATTTTAAGCCCCACATGCATTAAGTATTTGTCCTAATGCTCTCCCTCCCCTTGCCCCCTACCCCTGACAGGCCCCAGTGTGTGATGTTCCCCTCCCTTTGTCCATGTGTTCTTATTGTTCCACTCCCACTTATGAGTGAGAACATGTGGTGTTTGGTTTTCTGTTCCTGTGTTAGTTTGCTGAGGATGATGGCTTCCAGCTTTATCTATGACCTTGCAAAGGACATGAACTCACTCTTTTTTATGGATGCACAGTATTCCATGGTGTATATGTGCCACATTTTTGTTTTGTAAAGGAAAGACTGGGGTTTTGATATGGATATAAATGTGGTGGGATGAGGACAGGATCCCTACTGTTGAGGGTGCTGCTGGGGAGAGTGGTGAGAAGAGACAGAGCCCTCAGGTTAGAGGAATGGACATTTGGTTAGAAGTAGGACCTAGGTGGTCCTCAGGGACAGTCCTGGGGTTGGGTCTCCAGGCTGTAGCTCTGGAGGGTTCTCTCTAAGAGGAGAAGGGACTCTGTGCTTGTCCCTGCAGGGCTTGGGATGAAATAGGAGTCTGAAGATGCTGACCTTTGGTTTGGAAGAAATGAACGGGAAGAAAGGTCCACTCTGTGCTGGTGCAGCCACCGCCCATCCTCAGCCAGGCCTTAGTCCAGCTGCACAGACAGTGGCTCAGATCAATAGTAAGTCAGGTGGGAAGCTTTATAAACTGAGTTCCTCAAGCCACTGACACTCCAGCCCAGGTGCCCCTTATCAGATAAGGGCATTAGCTGCTCACCCAGGGTTGGTCAAGTGGAGGGAAGCGGAGCGGTCATGTGACAGTTTAGAATGTTGCTTTCTAATACAGTTGGGTGTTACAAAGCCTAATACAGTTAGGGGTCAGTTGGCTGCAGGGGTCCCTTGTAGCCAACTGATCACTGGAAACGTGTAGCCCCCATGGCAGCTGACTGTGACACTGCTATGAAAGGATTGCCCTGTTTTGAATCACCCTCGTCTTTCCAAGGGGCTTCATTTGAGATAAACCACATCCTATTTGGGGTCTGGGATGGAAAGGAAGAGACAGTGGCCGAGTCTTGTGTCCAAGCTCTTTTCTGGGCTCAGGCATCTATTCCAGGACATCAGCCCTCCCACAGAAACCTTGGGTCAGGACATCTTGAGAGTCAGGGGAGTTCATGTTCTGGGGGGTCTAGAGCAAGATCTGGAGGTCTGGAGTGTGAAGACATCTCTGGCCCCGAGGCCTCAGGTACGTTTCTGCCCCAGGTGCATCACACAGCAGTGTGGTGACTGGAAAGTCACATGCCTTTAAGAGAATTTCTTCCAACTGTGAAGTGCAGGCCACAGCTCCTGCTCTGCCCACCCTCAGGACTGACGTGGGCATCACAGGAGATGATCGCATGTACTGTCCATGCGCTGTAAAGCCTCTCACACAGGCAAATGAAGAAAAGCCAACCTCCATCCTCCCTTGCCCTGGAGCATCCATGTCCCCTCTCTGGTCACCCACTGTCAAGTGTGTAGCTTCTCCCAGGCATTTAATGATGGAGGAATCATGGAGCATTGAAGAATCAGCCACTTTTTCTAAAGCTTTAACTCTGTTCAATGATCTTCGGCCTCATCATGCTAACCAGTCAGCCCTATTAAAGTGTTTAGATGGCAGTGCAGAGAACTGGAGGCTGAGGGGTTGCAGGACATTCCCCGGTTCTCATGGCTTTAAGTGGGATTGAGCCCAGGCTCTCAGGTCCCAGCCCTCATGCTCAGTCACTCTGCTCAGCTGCCTTTCTGGACCATCTCATCATAAAGGCATTTTCCACACAACCCTTCTCTTAGGTGTTTCAAGTGCACGTGAAAACCCAAGATCTTCCAAAAGCCCAGCGCTGGCTCAGAGGCTGTGTCGGGGAGTCAGTGCAGTGGGATCCACCGTTTGAGCTCTGCATCAATTATGGTCCGTTTCCTCTGGTCTTCTGCCAACAAGATGTCAGCAGTTCTCTTTACTGTGAATGCATTTCCCAGGTTCTTAGCTGATGAATTTGAGGAGAAAAGCATTTTCCTCCTTCAAGAATCTATACAGCCCCAGACCAGCAGCAAGTCAAGAAGGGGCCCCCGACCAAGCACAGGTGCTGCAGACGGTGAGCTGATGGCACTGTGGATATTCAGCCCTTATGTTGATTCAAGAATAATGATTGCAGGTTTGTTCCAAAGTTGCATATTTAAAATCAACAAAAATGCTAAGCCATATTGTTATTCATGTGAGAAAATTTTAATTTACTATTCAATAAGTAGTGTTTTAACCACATAAAGATACATTCACAGCTCAACTTTGGTTCACATTTAATAGCGAAACACATCTGAAGCTCCTGATTAGACATTAACTGATTGTTAAACATTTGCTGCAATAGATCAGCCCCCAAAATAGTGTTGCAAAGTGACTCTTTAATTAATAGATGCTATTATTTGGATAACTTTTACAGTAGCAAAAAAAAAAGAACAGATACTGACGTTAGCACAGGCCCCTTTCCTCCATTTCCCCCATAACTGATGTATCAGAATGGTGCATTTGTTATGGTTAATGAACCAATATTTACACACTATTAACTATATGTCTTAGCATTATGGATTACTTTCTATTTTGCATTTTCATGTTTTTTTTTTTTGTTAATTTGCAATGTCTTGCTCCACCTTGCATGCACTCATTGTTCTCCTGCTGACAACCCCCTGTGCTTCACCTGTTATTCTTTCTGTCTGTTCCTTGGAAAGAGCTAATTTTTTTTTTTTAAAGATCAGTCTCACTCTGTTACATAGGCTGGAGTGCAGTGGCGCAATCTCGGCTCCCTGCAACCTCCGCCTCCCAGGTTCAAGTGATTCTCATGCCTCGGCCTCTCAAGTGGCTGGGATTACAGGTGCCCACCACCACACTTTTAGTAGAGATGGGGTTTCCCCATGTTGGCCCGGCTGGTCTCTGACTCCTGACCTCGAGTGATGTGCCCACCTCGGCCTCCCAAAGTGCTGGGATTACAGGCATGAGCCACCACACCCAGCTGGAAACAGCTGATTTTTTAAATTGTCTCTAGAGTTTGCCTTTTTACAAAATAACACCTAGCTTGAATCATAGAATATGTAGCTTCTTCAATAGACAATCATAGACTATGTAGCTTCTTCAATAGTTCATGCCATGTTGGTCCATGGTGCCAGCACCTTGCTCTGAAACATCCCGCCCTCCAGAACTGTGAGAAAGAAAAAACTGGGTTTATACCACCCAGCCCATGGTATTTGGGTTACCTTTTCTTTTCTGGGGACAGGGTCTCACTGTGTTGCCTAGGCTGGAGTGCAGTGGTGCTATCTGAGTTCATGGCAGCCTTGACCTTCTGGGCTCATGTGATCCTCCCATCTCAGCTGGGACCACAGGCACATACCACCATGCCGGGCAAATTTTCTTTATATTTTTGTAGAGATGGGGGTTGCACTATGTTGCCTAGGCAGGTCTTGATCTCCTGGCCTCAAGCAGTGTTGGGATTCACTCAGGGTGGCTGGCAAGATATTAAGGGAAATATCAGGGAAACTTATAAGATATAGTCTCAAATGTTTTGGAAGGCAAAAAGCTTTTCATAACTTGTAATAATGGAACAGGCTGAAGGCAGCCGGTTCTTACCTTAGAGCATGAGGTCAAGGGTAAAAATTAGGGGTAATAGAAGCTTCCCCAGTTGAGTCTGTTTACACCATATTCCTTTGTCTCTAACTCCCTTGTTTACTCATGTGGTCTTAAAACTAACCTTTGCGCCGATGGCCCTCTGAGGGGAGGTCAAAGCGAGATTACCCCTTAATGGTGTTTGTTCTGGGCCCTGGAACCAAATCTTTAATGTGTTAATTATCCACGAGCATGTTGACTTAGAATTTCTGTCATTAAATCTAAACTGAATAAATGCGAGGAGGGACAGCTATTGAAGGGTTGGGTAGCTCAATGGCCCTCTGAGAGCAGCCAGCTTGTTCACGGTACTTTGTGTGTGGAGGGTATTTATTCATCTGTCACAGAGTCAGGGTTTGCAGGACAGGCCCCCACAGGTGGTGATCAATATCTCAAAGCAATCCATCTGCCTTGGCCTCCCAAGGTGCTGGTGTAAGAGGCAGGAGCCTCCACGCCCAGCCAGCCTTGTTCTAGCAGCCTGCCCTGAACCTGGCCGAGTCTTCCAGAAGACACTGGTTGGAGAGGGCAGTCAGGAGGGGCACTATCAGGCTTTAAGCTGTGTGAAAGGGGAAGTTTTGCCCAGCAGCAAAGTCTCTCTGGATTAAGAGTTTTGTGATTGGCAGCCACAGTGAACTAGAGAGATGCGTACTCCAGGGAAAGCCTGCACCTCCTCCAAAGTGTCTGTGCTGGTTTCTGGGGCCTACGACCACTGCTTTCCATCTGGGATTCTGTGGTCACAGGGGGAGCAAAAGACCTGAGAAACACCCCGCAGTGTGACTGGTCCTCATGGTCTCTTCTCTCCTGTAATTGTAGGTGACTTCAGGAAAACAGCCTGGATTCTGCAATCACCAACTCACTGATGAAAAATCCAGATGAAAAGAAAGGCTCTTTCATTTCTTTCTACCGCTCTCATTTGCCTTCCTTCAACACCAAGGAGAATGGTCCAGCAGCAGCTCAGTCCATGCTTGTCAGCCGCCCAGCTCCATATACTCCAGCCCCCATCCACATTCCCCAAAGCTCCTTGTGAGATTCCTCAGCAGCACCAATGCACTGACTGTCACTCTGTGTTCTCTTAGGTCCTGTTCAGGTCCCACAAGACTGCAGAGTGGAAGATATACAAGAGGAGGAGATGCCCTGTGACCTGGTAAGATGCATTTCTTCATCTTGAAGAGAAATGTTTTTGTCTGGGGCTTCTAGAATATCAAGTGAATGTCAGTTTTGACTGCCATTGTGAATCAGGCCTCTGTTGCTCATGGACTCCAGTGACCGTCACTGGAGTTTGGGAGTGTCATCCCAACTAATACGTGATACACTGGGAGGTTTTTAAATGACAGCATTGATTATCCACTGTAACACACTGATTGACGATGTCAGTCAAAACACGGCATCACTGACTGTCTGATAGTGAGCATATTTCTCAGTAGCAACTTTTTCTTCTTGAAAAATAATTTTGTATTTCTCAGCTGACAGGGACACTTGCTAAATATTCCAAGAAAACCCACTGCCTTTTCCACAGGCATCCTCTGTACTTTATTTGGGGACCAGTGACTTGATCACTGTTTGACACCTGGCTTTCTAATGTCACCAAGTGAATAAAAGACCTGTGCCAACAGGACCCAGGATGAGCTGATCATCAAGGTTTGGTTTTTTCTTTCTCTTATTCCAGGTAAACTCTACAGCCAAAAATTAGCAATGTACCAACTCTTAAAAGAACCAGCTTAATGAGATGTAGTTGACATGCAAACCATTGACCCATTTAAAATGAATAATTCAGTGTATTTCCTATATTTACAAGCTTGCACAACCATGGTTAACAATCCAATTTTAGAACCTGTTCATTCCCCCCCGCCAAAGAAACCCTGTTGGTAGCCACTCCTCTGTTTTCTCCAATCCCCACACCCCTGGTTCTAGGCAGCCCTAATCTACTTCCTGTCTCTCTAGTACACTGCCTTTCTGTATTAACTGGTTCTTAAGGTGACGATTTCACATTGATGAGGTTGCCTTAGCTAGGAAGCCAAGGCTCTTTCATTTCTTTCTGCCCCTCTCCTTTACCTATTTAATCCTATGTGCTCCCTGCCCCAATCTAGCAGCTAGTGAATGATAGCTGACCAAGTATAAATGCCAGGACTATAGAACTGTGATAAAGGGTTTGTCCAAGGAAAGGGACTTTTACTATTTTTGTTTTCACAGAGGAAATGGCTATTTTTCATCTAAAGTTTCTGAAAGGCAGCAGGGAGCTTCTGGAGGGTGAGTTACCTGCTCTGCACAGGGAGGCTGAGGCCAAGGCTTGTGTGGTGGATCTGCTGCCACCAAGTGGTGAGGGAGGGAGCCTGGGAGAGTCTCAGTCTTTCTGGGCTTCAGTTTCCTCATCGGTAAGGTAGGGGCTTATTGTACCTCTCTGAGGTCCCTTCCTGCTCTGTTTTCTCTGAGCCTCTGAGGAATTGAGATGGTTTTCAATGCTGCCTGGGACCTTCAGCTGAGACCTGACTCTGTGTGTCTCCTGCAGGAGCCTGAGCCGAGTCTACACGCTGGAATCCCAGAGCTGCGGGAACAGGTGGAAGAAAGAAAGTCAGCAGGTTTAGGGGATGAGAATAATCCACAAAGGACAAGCCATTGGTAAATGAAAACCAAAGAAGGGGAGAATAAGGACAAACTGGGACAGAAGCCTCAGGGGAAATGGGCAATGCCTATGATCATTTAAATTCTCAAGGAGCAGCATGAGCTGAGCAGTGGGGACTGAGAGAAACTTACTCCACAGGAATCTCCTGCCTCTGGCCAGGAAGAGCCACAGATTAGATCAGAGCTGGTTTATAGTGAGGGGCAGCTTCAACTCCAAGAGGGGGAGGATACAACCGTAAGCCCCCACCCCAGACCCAGGAGCCTCGACCTCAGGGCTGCCATAGCAGTGGATACTCTTGAGGTCAGTGTGGGTTAGAGGGAATAACTGTGCTTGGAGAAGGGTGGAGATGTCCATTCTTACATCGAACAGTTCTGTCCTAGGTCAGGTGCCAGAGTAAGTGTCCCTTGATTGTATAGGAAGCAGTGATACTTATGCTATTCTTCTGCACCTTCAGTTGAGGGAAGTTTCTCATAAACATTTATTGAGTATTTACTTTTCTTTTTCTTTTTTTTTTTTTTTTTTGAGACGGAGTTTCACTCATTACCCAGGCTGGAGTGCAATGGCGTGATCTCGGCTCACCGTAACATCCGCCTCCTGGGTTCAGGCAATTCTCCTGCCTCAGCCTCCCGAGTAGCTGGGATTACAGGCACGCACCACCGTGCCCAGCTAATTTTTTGTATTTTTAGTAGAGACGGGGTTTCACCATGTTGACCAGGATGGTCTCGATCTCTTGACCTCGTGATCCGCCCGCCTCTGCCTCCCAAAGTGCTGGGATTACAGGCGTGAGCCACCGCGCCCGGCTTGAGTATTTAATTTTCTTTATACTGTGCTAAGCACTTGGGATTCAGGTATTTAATGTCTGTAAAGAAACTGAAGCCATTGAGTGGAAGAACACAAACAGATGATTTCAACAAGATGCGGTAGTTCTACTCAAGTGAGGTGTTGTGGCAGCTCGGAGGATGGGAGGGTATGTCAAATGATATTGCTCCTAATGACAGGGGGAAGCATAAGAGAACATTTTCAGATTGGCCGGGCACGGTGGCTCACGCCTATAATCCCAGCACTTTGGGAGGCTGAGGCGGGTGGATCACAAGGTCAAGAGATCGAGACCATTCTGGTCAACATGGTGAAACCCCATCTCTACTGAAAATACAAAAAAATTAGCTGGGCATGGTGGTGCACACCTGTAGTCCCAGCTACTCAGAAGGACGAGGCAGGAGAATTGCTTGAACCCAGGAGGCAGAGGTTGCAGTGAGCCGAGATTGCACCATTACACTCCAGCCTGGGTAGCAAGAGTGAAACCCCATCTCAAAAAAAAAAAAAAAGAGAACATTTTCAGAACAGACTAGTCTTCCCTCAAGCTCCCACAGTAGAGGATCCTGGGTCAGGGATGGTGTAGGGCAGGCACCTCGCTAGAGAAGGGGATTTGCAGCATTCTGAGAGAAAGAGCATCCCTTACAAGACACTGAGGACAGAAATGTAGATGAAAGAGTCGGAGGTTTCTAATCCATTTTATTCAGTCATGGATGAACACTGCTGAGAGGCCCCTCTGCGCTGGGCCCTTAGCTAAGAACCATGACCACAGAGATGAGTACAATAGGATCCCCGCTTTCACAGAATTCTCAGTCTAGTGACTGGTGATTCATGAGAAGTGTAGTGATGGTGGGTTCATTGGAAGCAGTGGCCCATGCCTCATGAGATGACCTCAGTGGATGGCCTGGGCCAGTGACCGTGGACTTCAGCCATTTTTCAGCATCTCAAGGTACAGTATGCCAACACCTCAGCTCCATGTTGAGTCAAAGCAGTTAACACAGTCGAGGTATTCAGAGGACACTGGTGCTATCAGTAGCTATTGACTGTTTCCAGCTGGGGAAATAAAGAAGTAAATTTAACAACTCTTCTAAATTCGTCCTTGCTGTAATGATAAATTACTTTATCTTGATAATGAATCATATTCTGGCAAATTAATTATAACTTGCCATAATAAGAAATAACTTTATCCTGAGTACAGCTGACACACAAGCCCTTGAAGACACGTGCCTGAGGATTCTAATGAAGATATGATGTCCAAATATGTGCACAGTTGGACCTACAGGCCAGCTTTGAAACAGTGGAAGACCTAGTTTCAAATTCAAGATTCCTTTGAGTAGAATCTCACTTTACCTCTCTTTGCATGGCAATGGGGTCAATCTTCCCTGAGCTGCCCCTTACAAGAAAAGGAATCATACTGGTAGGAATTCAGACTTCAGCAGACATGGGTAATTAAGGAAGTCTTACAAATATATTCTAGCCACCTAGCAAGAAACCAGAAATTTAGCAAGTTCATTCACATTCAGCACAGTTGTGTTCACTAGATCACAGACCCTGAGACATGAAGAACAGACCCCCTAACAAGGGAAAGTATTTCTTCCTGTCCTAGGACATCACTGCCAACTTCAGGGAAGTGGGAACACAGCTGCCCGCTTTACAGTATGGGTTACTTTTGTGCCTGGAATGTGTCTGATGTCCTGAGACCTGTACCCGTTTCAGGCAGCCTTGGGAGGAGTCTGAATCACTGATGGAATTGGACAGTGCATGGAGATGATTGAGCAGGACAAGCGTAAGTGCAGGGGCATGGCCAGGTCATACTGGGAGACAATGAGCAGCCCTGATGGGGACAGACAAAGATAAAGTCAAAAGTGTGTGCTTCAGTGTCAAAAACTCAAACCAATAACGAATTTGCTTTTATAGGTAATAAGTATTTTTCTATTTACATGAGAATTTAATCTCAAAACAGAAATCATAAAAATAGTAAGTCCAGGGCATAAGACCTAAACCATAGCTCATATTTATTCTTTCTAAATAGAGCTATCAGTAAAATCTTCTTCTTAAAACATATATTGTGGTTACAAAAAGGCAAAAGTTGGCCGGGTGCGGTGGCTCATGCCTGCAGGCCCAGCACTTTGGGAGGCCAAGGCGGGTGAATAATGAGGTCAGAATATCAAGCCCATCTTGGCCAACATGCTGAAACCCTGTCTCTGCTAAAAACACAAAACATAGCCGGGCGTGCTGGCATGTGCCTGCAGTCCCAGCTACTTGGGAGACTGAGGCAGGAGAATTGCTTGAACGTGGGAGGCAGAGGTTGCAGTGAACCGAGATTGTACCACTGCATTTCAGCCTGGTGACAGAGCAAGACTCTGTCTCAAAAAGAAAAGAAAAGAAAGAAAGAAAGAAAAACAGCAAAAGTCTTAGTGAAAATCATTGGTGTTCCTTAGAAGAAAATTAAATATAGTCAAGGGAAGACCAACTCTCATACTTCTCTTGTATATTCCAAACGTCCAGGGAAATTCCAGGTAATAGAGCTTATTTCCCATGCTGTTAAACAAGGTTGCAGACACTTCTGAATTTTGGGCCCAGTAGTCTAGGAGGGCACAGCTCTGTCCTGGAAAATGATACAGGAATGGATATTCTTCCTGTGACATTCTGGTCATTCGTCCTGCATCACAGAAACCAAAAAATGGAAATACGGCCAAATTCATGATTTGCTAGCCCTCTTGTTCAGATTTCTTACCTGATTCTTAGGATAACAGCATTACCTTGAAGATTACGATGAAGATATGCTGTCCAAATATGTGCACAGTTTTGAGCAAAATGCTTGGTACAAATTGGTCAACAAACAATTACTGAATAATTATATGAATAGTTACTGAATGACAGGGATCCTATGAATAATTATGGAATAATTATTGTGATTGCTTTTATTAGCAGTTCTCAAAACTCATCTATGTGTAACCTGAAGTAAGCCACACGACTTTGTGAATCTGCAGTTCCATCATTTTTAAAATGAAGAAACCTGACAGATTTTCATTCTGCCACAGAAGGTTAGGCCTCCCAGACACCAGAACATACATTTACTTAAAACCTTCGATGTATCTCAAAGCAGTATCCTTACAGTATAGTTGGAGGATGGTGGGGACTGCAGAGAGGCACGCTTTCCAATGGGATTGAGCTAGTCCTCCTTCCTTCACTTCCACATGAATTCTGGGCAGCCCAGGGTCACACCCATTGCACCCTCAACTCAGGCAAGCCCAGTAGCCAAACATAGGAGACCTGGGCTACAGAACAGTCTCCCAAGTCCCAGGCTCACAAAGCCTAGGTGGTGATGAAAGCTGAGAAAGTGAGGAGGTGGTTCAGGGGATCAGTCTTCCCTACTCATTCCTCTCATCTCAAATTCACCTTCTATTGCACAGCAACACTGAGGACCACCAACCACCCCTGACCATCACCTTGATCTTGCCGTGTTTGGTTAGTGGGATGCAACCACACATCAATGGTGTTAGACCAACTCAGAAAAATATCTCTCAAACAGTATTCCATAAGAAACGCTCATGGTTCTGTTATTTTCAATATATGGGAAAAAACAAAATGAAAACAACAAAATCATATCAGGTTTACAAGACTTCCCAGGATAGGTGGTCACACATGCTTTCAGGAGATCTCTATAGAAATGATTTTAATGACTTGATACCTTGGAAAGAGCTCTTCTGGGACTAGAATGACATCCATAAGTGACAAGAATGAGATGTAGTGTTCAGTCACATTAAAAAACAAATCATCCCACATAGAGGAAGCTTTGGACCTAGGGACATCACACTGGTCTTAAGTGTAATGAAAAGCCTCTTCTGCCACAAACATCAGTGTAATGGTATCTGCCAATAAGAAAAAATAAATCAGTGTAACCATGGGATGCAGCAAGAAGAATATTGAGCCAGGAAAGAAAACATTTTTAAGGAATGAATTACTCATTCGCTTTCTAGTGGATACAGAAAAAACTGCAGAAGATTCAGAGGGTATCACGGCAGTGTAATAGGTTGAGGCGAGGTTTCACCATGTTGGCCAGGCTGGTTTTGAACTCCTGAGGTCGAGTGATCTGCCCTCTCAGGCCTCCTAAACTGCTCAGATTCCAGGCATGAACCACCATGCCTGCTCCACAGATTCTTTTTTCAGTAAAGGTTGTTAGAATTCATCCATCGGTCCAGTCTCCTGTAAAAATTTCTCTAAGAATTCATTGACAATGATATATGATTAGATAAATCAGCATTGCAGCAACACTTCTGGAAAGTATTTAGGGCAATGTTTGAAGATTTTGTGGAAAAAGTTTTAATTTTTTGCACTGACTTAGGTCAGAGGATACGTGATTAAGATCTAGCAGATGAGGGAGATTTTGTCCCATGGATCTGAGAAGCAGGCTCATCTATTTCTAGGGCAACTTAGTCTAGGGCCCGTTAGAACATTCCAGTCAGAATATCACATTCTTACACTGAGAATATTTTAAGTCCTTGTGCTATGAGTGGACACTGATTTGGTCTTGTGTGAAGTGTGATTTGCTTAATGTGACCTGCTCTTCTGAATATGTTTACAGAAGGTTGAAAAGATCACAATGAAGAACACAAATGCAGAGACAGCAAAACTTCTTATGAGTGAAGTGGCCTACTACCTGGGCTGCCGGCTGAAGACGGAAGGTATGGTCTATGGGTTCACCATCATGGAAGTGCTGAACAGTGTCCTGTCCTGTCTCTGAGAAGTGATACAGTCTCTTCTTCAAAGTTAATTTCATCCTTCCCATACCTCTAGAAATATAGCAATGGGTATTTTAACATTTTGTTAAAGACGTAACACAGAGACCAAAGTATTTAGCAACTTTTCCACATCTGCTGTAAGGCAGGTGTGGGACTAGGGTTAACATCCCAGCTGTTGATTCCTGACACAGGCACAGAACCACCTGTTTTTCTCAGCAAGAGGCTAAATCATGTTTGCAGGAATCCTCTCTAGCATATAAGATCCTGCAGAACTTATAACCAAGATAAAGGTAGAAGTGTTTATTTCCTGGTTTCAAGGTGACTGAGTAGCTAAGACAAGTTGACTTTAAGGAGATCAACTGTGTAGATGAGAAGAGTAAAAGCAGGGAAACAACATCTTCAAATCAATAGGCAAGGCCGTCAGTGACATCCCTCAGTCCCGTTTAAACCAATTTGACGTCACCAGTTTCTAACTCATCATGTGTTTGGGTTTCTTCTCCCCTGTCCCTGGCTTTCTGTGTTCTGCCCCAAACATCAGCATGGTGGCATCTGGCATGCCTCTTTCCAGAAAAAACACAGAGGTGAACATTACAGAAGGCATTGAGAAATCCTGCTCCCAGCAGGAAGATAACAAATTGAATATCAGAGTCAACAAAAATAGACTTCTTATGAGTCAGGTGAACTACTCCCTGAACTATTGGCTGAAGACATACAGTAAGTTCTATAGGTTGAACACCACGAAAGTGATGAATGATGTCCTGTCTTGTCTGGAGAAACTAACCACTCTCTTCATCAAAATTAATTTCATACTTCCCACACTTGCAGAAAATAGCAATGGGTATTTTAACATTTAATTAAAATGGGAGACAGATGCCAAAATTTTTAGCAACATTTCCACATCTGCAGTAAGGTGGATGTGGGACTGAGGTTACAATCACAGCTATTGATTCCTGACTCAAGCATAGAACTGCCTGTTTTTCTCAGCAAGAGGCTAAATCCATGTTTACAGGAATCTTCTCTGTACCGTATAAGATCCTACAGACAAGTAGCATCTAGTCTGCTGGTCTAAATGTCTGAGGCTACTGAACTTCCATGCAGTTCCGGTTTCTGCTAAAGGCCCAGTAGGCAAAGCTGTGTTCTGGGGACCCTGGGGTAAACATGGTGATGGCACACAGTACCCACTGTGAGGAGCTTGAAGGGGACCCTGCTCCTAATACAATCTGTGGTATCTGTAAGTGGCACCATCAAGAGCAGGGAGTACCCTTGTATTGGTGACTCAGCCTCCCAGTTAGCTGGGATCCCCGGTGGACACCATCACACTTGGCTAGTTTTTGTATTTTTAGTAGAGGCTGGGTTTCACCATGTTTGTCAGGCTGGTCTTAAACTCCTGAGGTCAAGTGATCTCCCTTCCTGGGCCTCCTAAATCACTCCAATTCCAGGCGTGAGTCACTGTGCTGGCTCCACAGATTCTTTTTTTATGTAAAGGTTGTTAGAATTCATTCGTTGGTTCAGTCTCCTCTATAAACTTCTCTAACCATTTGTTGGCCATCATATATGATGAGATAAATCAGTATTACTGCAATGCTTCTGGAAAGTAGTTAGGGCAATTTTTGAAGATTTTGGGAAAAAAGTTTGAATTATTTGCACTGACTTAGGTGAGAGAGGATAAGTGATTAAGATCTAGGAGATGAGGGAGATTTCGTCCCATGGATCTGAAAAACAGGCTCATCTACTTCTAGGGTGACTTAATCTAGGGACCGGGAGAACATTCCCGTCAGAATATCACATTCTTACACTGAGAATGTTTTGAGTCCTTGTGCTATGACTGGACAGTGATTTGGTCTTGTGTGAAGTGCGATTTGCTTAATGTGACCTGCTCTTCTGAATTTGTTTACAGAAGATTGGAAACGTCATGAGGAGGAACAGAAATACCGAGACAGCAAAAATAAACTTCTTATGAGTGAAGTGGCCTACTACCTGGGCTGCCGGCTGTAGATGGAAGGTAAGTTCTATAGGTTCACTGTCATGGAAGTGCTGAACGATGTTCTGTGTTTCCTCTAAGAAACTGAAGGCTCTCTTCATCAGAATTAATTTCATTTTTGCCATACGTCTAGGAAAATGGCAATGGGTATTTTAACATTTTGTTAAAGATGGACGAGAGAGACCAAAGTATGTAGCACCTTTTCCACGTCTGCAGTAAGGCGGGTGTGGGAATGAGGGTAAGGTCTCAGCTGTTGATTCCTGACACAGGCACAGAACCACCTGTTTTTCTCAGCAAGAGGCTAAGTAATAGTTACGGGAATCCTCTCTGTACCACCTAAGATCCTGCAGACAAGTAGCATCTAGTCTGTTGTTCTAAATGTCTGAGGCTGCTGAACTTCCATTCGGTTTCGGTTTCTGCTGAGGCTCAGCAGGGAAAGCTCTGTTCTGGGGGAAGTGAGATGGTAGCACACTATACCCACTGTGGGGAGCTTAAGAGGACTCTGCTCCTTACGTAACCTGTGGTATCTGTAAGTGGCATCATCAAGAGCAGGGATTACTCTGGTCAGAGGGACGTCCTGCTTTCTGTGCAGAGGCTCTCGTTGGTAAACAGGAAGAACGACGGCACTCATGCCTGTTTTGTTTATTACTCAGTTTTGTCATCTGTTCATAGGGTACCATAATAATACCTACCTCTGTCAATTGCTGCACTGTTTACATGGCCTGTTTATTGTAACTCTCCCGGGACTGTTGTTGGCACAGAGTAAACACTGTCTATTAGTTCTTCATTCTCTCTGTCTAGCATAAGAGAAACTTTATTAGTCTTTGTGCATATTTCCTTTATGGCCTTATGAGAGACTCCAGACCTCCATACTTCCGCAATGACAGTTTTATCAGTGGTGTTTTCTTCCACTAAACATATGTGGCCATGACATGACTAGGACTTTCTGAATGAGAACACAGATGGGAAACCCATGGGGTTGGAGCTCACAGTATTGCAAAAGTCCCTCCTTCTGTGATGGAAGGTGGTCTTTGGAACAAGAGGCAGCATCTGTCCAGTTGTAAAGGACAGGAAGGAAGCTGTGACAGGAGGGCGATTGTTGGAGTGGAAAGAGCTCTGGACTAAGAATGAAGGTTCCCGGGCTGTATCTTCAGCAGTGTTCCTAGTAACTGTCAGTCAGCAATTGATTTCCCCTTCCTGACTTTCTCTGTCTACATCTGCAAAGGCAGGTAAATTTCTCTCTCTCCATCTGCAAAGGCAGACATGTTGCAGTGTCTGAAACATTCAAATGTGCAAATACTTATGACCGCTTATCACAATGAGATAAAGCCCCTGGCTGTGTGGTGTTGGAGACAGCACTTGCTGTGTGGGCATTTGGTGTTAGGAAGTGGTTCAGACTGGAGCACTCCCCGTGGAGAGAATGTCCCTGAATAACACAGCAGAAGCCACTTGGAGGGCCTGTGAAGTCACCTGATGTGCAGAGGATTGTGGGACAAGTTTGTTTGTCCTCTCCTAAGAGAAAGAAATAGGTTCTAACTGCAAACTGTGACAGGACACCAAGCCTGTCCCTGGGCATCAGATCTGTGTCCGGATGGCGGAGACAGCTGCCAAAGTCCAGAGAGAGGCTGCACAAGCCACCAGTGATGTGGGAGCAGAAGGTCTTTTCAACATTTGGCCTCATCTTGATGATGACACTCTGGATCAGAAGTGCATTGCCTGGTGGATCAGGAAACCATGCCAGGGCATTTTGTTAAAGAGAAAACATGAGCGCTTTCAGTAGAACGGGGACCCATACACAGACGTTCATGTCCCTGTGCACGTTGGGTTGGCTGTGCTTGCAGTGTGTGAAATGGGAAAGATCTGAACGAACACATCTGTACTTGCAGAAAATGACAAAGATGAGGATGAAGATGTTCATGTTGTGGCGGCTGAGAAAATACAGGAGTCACATGCCCCCAGGTAACATCGAATAATCAGGGGCAAGTAATGGGTGGTAAAGTATGTCAAAGTTCTAGAATCTCACCCTCTCTGGCATCTACCATGGGCCAAAAGCCTGCATTCCCTTGGCCACAATATGTTCAGTTCAACCCAACTCAGACACAGGGTGTGGCAGCTGTTGTGGTTCTTTGTATGTGCTGAGTGCCATGTCTGAATTATACAGGGATAACTGAGTCTCTTTTCTTCTCGGCTCCTTCCTGCCCAGTGTGATGAGTACCAGCTCTCTTTCTCTCCGGTTCCCATGGCAGCCATGCTGTCTCACAGAGAGGAGGATTGCCTGTTTCCTCTCAAAGGGAACCTCCCATTTGCCTTCTGGGACCCCTCTCTTATTCCTCCTGTGAAAACAAGCCAGGACTTCCTGGGGTCCAGTCCCCCTTTGTGTAATCTTCTGTCATTTCTATCCCATCTGGCTCATCAGGGATGTGCAGAAGGTTGAAGTCAAGAAAGTCCCTGAGGACTCACTGGAGGAATGTGTCATCACTCGTTCAAATAACTATGGCCCTACTGACTCCAGCCAGCCTCACGGAGACACCAAAATCACATTTGAGGAAGACAACGTCGACTCTGCTCTGGTTGTAGAGAGTGAATCATCTTATGATGTAGTGGAGGATGCTCTAATCATTCTTTCAGGTGACCTCTACATTCCTGGTTTTTGGTACCTCTGTCTAGGCTGAGGAAGATCAACTCTGAAGACGGGCTCTATACACACATATTGAATAAATACGTATGATGGGATACTAAACACAGATATCAGGGAATTTTCATCTCATCCTCAGATCATGCCATGCATTTGTCTCCGAAGCCCTAGTATCAAGTTACCAGACCCCAGGCCAGTGTGACAAACTCATGGTCACCTGAGTGCAGGAGGTGTACAGGAGGTGTCTGTCAGGTCTCCTAGCTTTGAGTCGGTATCTCTCATCACCTGTAATTATGTCATCTGTCCCTGAACAATGTCCATGGAGTTTCTATTTCTTTTTAAGGAAACTGGGAGCCTTGACTATTTATTTGGGGATATTGTTCCCCAGGTTTCACTGCTCTGAGCTTCAGTCTTGATCTCTTTTAAATCAGCTTACTTAGCTGCACAGTCACCTTGAAACCAGGATGAAAGCATTTCCTCTTTACTGATACGTTTCCGTAAAGCAAGCCTCACCCCTGGCTCTCCACTCCATCCATGCAATGGCCGATCTGATGTTTCTTCATAGCATCACATATTGTTCATTGTTGAGATGGAGTCTTTTTTTGTATACACATGAAGGTCCAACAGTGATACAAGGCTTGGGATCAAAAATCAATAGAAATTCACACATCTTATTATTATTATTATTACCACTTAATCCAAATGAATGTCTCTTAATTTTAATAATGGTAAACACAACTAAAGGAGGTTAAGAGAAATCCCAATCAATTTAATTTCCATAAGGACAAGGCCAATCTCTTCTGAACATGAAAACTTTGTCCCCACATCGTGGTTTTTACTCATTAAAAGAAAGGATCCACGACTAACTCTAGTGATTGATTGAAACCATCTCAAGTTACTGATTGCATTGAATGTGTACACCAATTGCAAGAGACTGACAGAATGGAAAACGGGGTTCAAGTGTATGTTGTCTACAAGAAACCTACTTTAAATAAGAAGACACAGAGATATCTGAAGTGAAGAGATGGGGAAAGATATACCATAGTCACCGTAATCAAAAGAAAACTGGAGTGGCATCTGGGCACTGTGTGAGCCTGTAATCCCAGCACTTTGGCAGGCCGAGGCCAGTGGATCACTTGAGGTGGGGAGTTCAGGACAAGCCTGACCAACATGGAGAAACCCCATCTCTACTAAAAATACATAATTAGCAGGCCATGGTAGTCCATGCCTTTAATCCCAGCTACTAGGGAGGGTGAGGCAGGAGAATCATTTGAACCTGGGAGACAGATGTTGCACCGAGTCGAGATCACACCAATGCACTCCAGCCTGGGGAACAAGAGTGAAACTGAGTTTCAAAAAAAAAAAAAGAAAAAGAAAAGAAAAAACTAGAGTAGCTAAATTAATTTGATAAAGAGCCAACTTCAGAGGGAGAAAAATCATGGGGATAAAGAGAATCATTACACAATGATAAAGAGGTCACTTCTCCAGGAAGATACGGCAATCCTTAATAAGTATGCACCTAACAACAGAGCATCTAAATATGAGAAGCAAAAACTGAGAGAACTTCAAGCACAAATAGACAGATTCGCTATTGCAGTGGGAGACTCCAGCATCAGTAATGGACACATCCAGGAGGCAGGAAATTCAATAAAGATATAGTGGAACTGGATGCCACCATCAGTCACCTGGATCCAAACAACTTTTTAGATAATTTCCTCCAACGAGAGCAGAATACATATTCTTTTTAGGGTCACATGGAACGTTCACCAAGATCCACCACATTCTGGCCCGTAAAACACACTTCAACACATTTAATGGGATAGAAATCATACCAAGTATGCCCTCCAGTCAAAGTATGGAGCTGAAGTAGAAATCAGTAACAGACAGATAGCTGGAAAATCCCCAAACTGGAGATCAGACAACACACTTCTAATAACACACGAGTCAAGAAAATGTCTCAAGACAAATGACATATTTTGAGCTAAATGAAAATGAACATACAACTTATAACAAATTTCCAGGTGCAGCAAAATTGGTGCTTAGAAAGAAAGTCAGAATATTCACTGCATATGTTAGCAAAGAAAAAAGATCTCCAATCAAGAATTCAAATTTACACTTCAGGAAACTCAAAAAACAAGAGCAAATTAAATTTAAAGTGAGTGGAAGACAAGATGCTATACAGTTAGAGGAGAAATCAAGGAAATGGAAAAGCAGAAATCAATAGAGAAAAATCAACAAAACCAAAAGCGAGTTCTCTAAAGTCATCAATGAAATCGATAAACGTCTAGCTGGTGAACCAAGAAACAATGAGAGAAGATACAAATTACTAATAACAAAAATAAAAGAAGGTCCTCACTACCGATCTCACGGACATTAAAGGGAGAAGAGATGAAGATTATCAACAATTCTCTGCTCGCAAATATGACGACTTGGATGAATTGGACCAAGTCCTTGAAAGACACAGTCTACCCAACCTCACACAAGGAGAAATAGATAACCTAAATAGATCTCTATCTGTTAATAAAATTGAAGCAACGATTAATAACCTTCCAGAACAAAGCACCAGGTCTAGATGGTTTCAGTACCAAACATGAAAGGGAGAAATGATACCAATTCTCTCTAGAAAACAGAAGCCGTGGGAACACGTTTTAACTCTGGTCTAAGAGGCAAACATTACCCTAGGAGCAAAACCAGACACATGGTTTTGAACCAGGGTGTTGAACTAGTCTGGACTGCTAACCAGCTCTGAAACTCAACCCTGGAAAGAAGTGTAGAAGTGAGAAGGAAACATAGCTTCCGGGGACTGCGAAAAACGGCGAACCTCCCATAGAGACCAAGGCGGGTGTGAACCGGTGTGTGAGGGTTGATGTTCACAGGTAGGAAAGAGAACAAGATGGAGACAAGTGTTTTCCGTTCTGCTCTTGCTTCTGACTCCATGGCTATGGACCAACTCAGGTTCCTAGCGCATCACAGAAGAGATTTGTCAGCGGTTCTGAATCCCCCAATGAGGCAGCTGCCATGTGACATCCTGGGCCCATGTAAGCTTCCCTGAGGAAAAGAGTAGATGGAAACAGGGGAGGACAAACCAGATGATCACGGGGCTTTCCTTTTCCAGGTTTCCTCCCCAGAACTCCAGAGCTAATGATTGTCATGGCCTCCTCACCACGCTGCTTAAAGAGAAGCATGAAAAAGAATCCCCTGGATAGAAGATTTGCTTGTTGGGGTATAAAACAAACAGGGGTGATAGAAATGAGTTTGGGGACATGCTGCTCTCCACTCGGGGCCCAATGATATTTTTGCCAAGACTACCAAGGACTGGGGTCTTTGTGGACAGAAAGGTCCAAAGCCCCTCTCCGCAGCTCCCCTCATTTGCAGGTGGGCTCCTTCCCACCCACCTCCCCTTTCCCAAGGCCCTGACAGCTTTTCTATGGGGGCTGTGACCTACCTAAAAGACAGACTGTTACGGTAAGTAAATGTAAAAATCACAGGGCACTGCACTGGCCGGGAATTGAACCCAGGTCTCTTGCGTGGGAGGCAAGAATTCTACCACTGAACCACCAATGCTACCTGGTTGAAACCTTGTGGCCTTTCCTTGGAAACAGGTAAGCTATGGACATGGGCTAAGGAGTCAAGATTTTCCCCGTGTGGTCTTTGGAAGATGTAACTGGCAAAAAAGACACCCAGACCAAAGGTTCACATTGGAGATTTGTATCAGGCAATACCACAAAGTTATGGCTTTGCTTCAAAACAGCTGACTTCATAAAGCCTTATTCTGAAGTAGGCACTGTACAACCAGATAACAATCCTCTGTAGGAAAACATCAGAAATGCACCCAGTTTCTTGTCTCTGGTCCTGTATCCAGTGGGCGCCTGTGGAAAGTTCTTGCCTCGCTTCTTGATATCTTGTCTTTGCCATCCCGTGGCTTCGTGCCTCCCAAACCCTTTCCTCCCATCCTTGAGATGAACATCAGCACTTTCCCCAAAAAGGCCTTCAGGACCCAGGGACCTCAGATTGGAAAGCTGGACTCTTGGGACCGTGCCTGGGAAAATCCAGGAGACCTGCTTGATAATTGAACTTCTCTCCGCATAGACGTCTCCAATTCCTGAAAAACACCAGGGATCAGATCTTGCTTTTACCTTCTTATGCCTCAAAGAGACCAAAACAAGAGAGAAGAAATGGGCATTTCACTCCAAGATTTCTTTCCTTCATCTCGACCTCGTCGGTCACACAAGGAGGCCAGTTCAGGGAAAAACAGTGTATTCTATTCCGATCGATTCTAGGTAGATGCTGGGATATTATTCCTCTAACTAATGTAAAGCGTTCTTTTCTGTTTGTCTTGGTCTGATATCTGTGTTTTCACTCTCTTTCTTTTGTTTACAATAAGCCTGGTACAGATTTCCACCACTCTTTTTGTTGGGTGTGTGTTTTCTTTGCGTTTTACATGTTTTGTTTACAATTTTTACTTTAAGTTCGGGGTACATGTGCAGGATGTGCAGGTGTGTAACAAAAGTAAATGTGTGCCCTGGCGATTTGCTGCACAGATCATCCCACAGCCCAGGCACTAAGCCCAGCATCCATTAGCTGCTCTTCCTGATGCTCTCCCTCCTCCCAGCCCCCACCCTCTGCAGGCCCCAGTGTGTTGTCCCCACCGCTCAACTCCATGTACCATGTGTTCTCATCATTCAGCTCCCACTTCTAAATGAGAACACGCAGTATTTGGTTTTCTGTTTCTTCATTAGTTTGCTAAGGATAATGTGCACTGCTTTTAATATTTAACCCTTTTCTGTCCATTAAACTGTTAAAGCCAGCATTTCCTTTTCTGTCCAACCTGAGAGATTTAGATCCACTATAATTAGGAGTAATGAGTGTTGTGTTAGAGATGACGGTCATAGATAGATAGTCTCATTCCAACCACCTCATTGTATCATTTCTGTGTTTTTGCTTTGTTTTGACAGTCTCTTTCTGCCTTTCTTAACTAGACAGGTCTGTCTGAGTAAATTTTCTGTTTTCCTGTTGTGTTTGTGAAATTCCTTGTTCCTGCCTAGTTAATGTATTCTCTGAGCTCTCAGGTGCACAGGAAGAAGTGAATCCTGTATCTTAGCTCAGGGTACATTATGGTGACCACTCTGAGCAAGGCCCTTACTGTCTTTCCTTCTTTTCTCTGTTTACCCCACTCCCATTCCCTTGTCCTCTTCCAGAAACACGTTCTGAGGAGTTTCGTATATGCTCTTTTATCGCACACTTTCTCTGCCTATTTCATTAAGGGGATGCCTTTGGAAAACGTACGTTATTCTTGGAGAGGGTGTTCAAACAACCTTATAGTATGAGTTGGTTGCCCAAATCCCATTCCATCCTCTTCACTCCATTCTATGTACCATTTTCTCGGCTTTTCTATCCTAATAGTCAAGTTTATGTAAAAAGGGGTTGGGTGGGGGGGAAGTCAAGCCAGTATAAAATGGACAGAACACTTGAACAGTGATTGTTCACCAAAGAGGATTTCTTAATGTCCAAATGGCATAAGAAAAGATTCTTGGTATCATTACTCATTCAGGAAACAAATTTAAAATGCCATGGTTCACCATTACATGCCATCAGAATGGCAACATTTGAGACAGAGAAAACCACTAGTGTATAAGAATGCAGAACAAATGTATCTCTTGTTACTGGCAAGAGAATAAAATAGTGTGACCATTCTAAAAGACTGATACTTTCTAATAAAGTTAAAAATACACCTGCTCCATGACCCAGTCATTCCATTAATAAGTTTATATTCAAGGGAAATGAAGGCACAGGTCCATTAAAGGGCCCATAGTAAAGTATTTCTAACAGCTTATTCACAATAGTCCAAAGTAGAAACAGCTCAGCTGTCCATCAGTGGTAATGTATTCATCAGTAACACCAAAAAGCTGAGATACATGCCATAAAGCGGATGCATCTCAAAACCATTGTTGCATTAAAAAAAAAACAGACAAAATCAGTATATTTCTTTACGTGAATTTCAAGAAGAAGCAAAAGTAATCCATGGAGACAGACATTGGAAGGGTGACTGCCTAAGTGGGATGGGGTGAGGATGGACTGGAAAGGGGCTCTAAGGACGCGTTAGGCTGGTGAAAACTCTCGTAACTTGGTCGGGTGATGGATTCTTATGTCAAAACACATTGGGCTGTGTACTTAAGATAGGTGCACTTTGGTCTATGTGGATTATGCTTCAGTCGTTTACTGATAGCACAACAAATAAATAAATAAATAAAAACGAAATTAAAAATTGGGTGTTGGGGAATATCAGTATGTTTAGATTTTATTGTATTGTTTAGTTTTACTTAAAATACCCAGTTGGAGTGCAAACTCTCACCTCTTCTTGTTCATTTCTGATTTGGTCTGAAAAGGCCCCATGGATGTTTGAAATATCTGAGCCAGAAAAACGGGTACAGCCGCATCATGTCAACAGTAAAAGATTCCAGTAAGGCCGACTGAGAGGGAGCTCCTCAGCTTTTGGGTGTTGCACTTGCCAAAGTCCAGCCTTTCAAGATGACCTCCGTGTGCACAGTAGGGGCTCCTTCTATTCTCACCGCACAGAGTCCCGAAGCCACAGAAACGTTGTCAAGTCTCTAGTCGCAGGCAAAGGGCACAGTCTAGGCAGAGGTTAGAGGCGAAAGGGAAAGAAAAACGGAGCCAAAGGCGCGGAAGCAGCTGGCCGCCTTCTTTCAACTGAATGTAGGGCTGCCTCCGCCTTGGAGCCCTAAAGGTCCGCGTAGATTTCATTTTTTCTTGGTGTCTCTCCATTTTTCCTCCCTTCCCCACTGCTGCAATAAAAGAACACTTCTCATCTCTCCCCTGTGCCGTCCTCACCGCTGCACGAAGCTCCTGGGAAGTTTCGTCTCCCGGGTCCAGGCCCCTACCGACTTCCATGCTCTCCCCTCTCCGCCTCGGTGGGGCGGGAGAGAGAAAGGCTGAAAAGCAGAAATTCGGAGAGGCCGGAGAGAACAGAGGAGGTGTGGACGAGGGCAGCGAGGCCTCCCGGGAGAGGCGGTGCAGGGAGGCCCAGGCTGCAGCGGAGGAGATGAGAATTGTTCTTGTTACCTGTGAGGATTGCGAGGAAGGAGGGAAAAGCTGAGCGGGCGAGAAAGGGAGAAAAGCGCGAGCACCGTGCGGCTGTCTGGGAACAAAGCGGCCTAATAATCGAAATTTATTGTCGTCGAAATTACTAGAGCAAGCCCCGGCGTCGCCGCTTGGCCTGTGGCTCGCCGTGATCGTATAGTGGTTAGTACTCTGCGTTGTGGCCGCAGCAACCTCGGTTCGAATCCGAGTCACGGCAGTGTCCTTCGTCTGGGCCATCAGCTCCCTTTTGTTCCCCTAACCAAGCGCGTCAGGGGAAGGAAAAGAGACCTCAAGCAGTCACCGATAGGGCGACCTCTGTGTAGATGAGGCGGCGCAGGGGCTGCCGCTTCGCCACGAAGGCGCTCCCGGGCTGTGGGAGCGAGTTCAGGACGGCTGGTCTGACGTGGGAGTCCCAGCTGTGTGTCTGGGCGAGGCGGGCGGGGGTGCGCAGGACAAGTGACCGTGTTTGTAGAGGGGGAGGCTAAGAGGCTGTGGCGGGACGGAGGTGTAGAAAATCTTACCTGGCAGCGGAGACGCTGTGCTCACGAACGTGGTTTTCCCAGGGTGAGCCTCACCAAGTGGACTCTTGATGTGCTGACTCCTGCGATTTTCCCCAAATGTGAGAACCGCGCCTGCATAATTTGTGGTAGTGGTGCCTGTGTTCGCGCTTTCCCCTGAATTCTTGCGGTGTAGAAAGCAGATTGTACGCAATAGACTACTCTTAGTTTCGACCGGGTTACGCCCTGTACGGGATCCTAAGTGTTCCCCTCGCAGGCAGGAGACTATGAAATAGGAAGTAACGCGTTGCTGTCCTTACTGTTGGCAAAGTTGGAAGCCTCAGCCGTGGTGAGGTTGTTTAACAAAAGCTATCTAGCGCGGTGGCCGCAGAGCTCTTCCCTTTCTACGTGGGGCTGCTTTGGGCAGAGATCGGTCCATGGTCTCCAGCCTCTTGGGTTCTCACGCTCTGTGAAAATCTTCGTGTTTTTCCGCAGCCTCTGGAGTTTCCTTTCACACGGCCTCTGCTTCTAACCGCAGCCCCCACAGGCCTTTATAGGATTTCTGTGCTGGGGGAATGTGTTCTCACCTCATAGAGCTAGGTAGAAACTGTACACAGACTAGCTCTGTTGTTTGGGATGAAAGCGGGCTCTGGGGCTCTCAGTGCCCCCATTCGGTTGTAGACATAACACGCTTACTTTGTGGAGGGGAAGAGCTCTCCCGGCGCCCAGGTGCCCTTCCTCATATTCACCGAGGCCCGCAGGTCACAACCGCAGTCTCACCTGTCGGCAGGATGCACTGCCATCTACCCCAACTACCCGAACCACCCAGCAATAAAATGAGACACATTACAGAAACATGAGATCGCATGAATAATCTCAAAAACATTACGCTGAGTGATGAAAACAGTGCATCCTGTGTGGCGCCATCAAGGTGAATTTCTAGAACAGGTAAAACTAACCTGTATAGTGACAGAAACTACGTCATTGATCGCTGGGGTCAAGGAAGTGGGGGGACTGACTGCAAAGGGCACAAGAGGACCTTTCGGAGTAATAGACATGTCATCAAACTTGAAATGGATGCATCGTACCAGACTCAACTCACACCTTAATCAACTTGATTGTAAAAAGTCCAAAGTGTCTCTCTAACTGTGATAGGGAGTTCAGGAATTCATTTCTGTTTCTGTCTCTTTGTCTGCAGTTAAGTTCATGCACTGTAAAATTGAATATTTGTAAAATAAAAATAGAGTCTAAGCTCACTTATATAAAAGCACATATATGTATATGCTTATATATATATTCTGAGAAAAAATATATATATATCCTGTTTTTCTTCTCCCCTTCCTCTTTTCTTCATAAATCTTAGTTTCGCTTTCATTTGAAAACAATTCTAATGCCCGTTTTCCCATGCATACAATGATAAATTCGCATGCAAATAGCTATCCCCTTATTATTCTTTGATAGATTTTTGCAGGGGCCATGTCCGTAACAATTAGCTCATCTGAGATACATTGTTGGAGCCGACAGAACCCTGCACCCAGCAGGCACCTTGTGCAGACCTGGACCCTTAGAGCTATCGGCTCATGTTCCTTCAATTCTTCGATTGAATATCATGATAGAAATTGAGCTCTTTTGGCTTTTACCCACTGCTATTAGCAGTTTCTCTCTCTCTCTCTCTCTCTCTCTCTCTCTCTCTCTCTCTCTCTCTCTCTCTCTCCCCCCCTCTCTTTCTCTCTCTCTCTCTCTCTCTCTCTGCCTTCCTCCCCTCTTGCTCTCATCTGTCTCATTTTTATGTCATGATTTTTTTCTATCAGTGGCATCAATGTGGGTTCCTGGTTTTGATGTTATAAAGTGAACTTCTGGGATTGTTTTATGACTATGTAACAGTCGGCATTAAATTTTTCTGTAGATGAAGATTTGTGTTGTACCTAGTTTTTCCTTAGTATAAAAATGAGGTTACTAAGAGCATTTTTGGTAGAAGGCTTGTTGGATGTATTGTTCATTTTAATGGGGGTAATCAAGAAAAGTAAATTTGCTTTTTATAGGGTCAGCTTAACTCAGTGAGAAACTGCCAAATATTAGAGCAGGTGTTGTGCTCAACTGCAGTCCCACCAACATCACACAGCAAATCACAAACCCTCGAGGGGGAAGGGGCGAGCCAACAACTTTCAAAATCAGGTTTTCTGTGTTTCTTTTCATTTTCTTTTGAACCCTTAATGGTATCTTTAAAGGTGTCTGTGGCTGCACCAAGTGTCACCAGCAGCCTATCCAAGTCTTGCTGCAGAGCCATGGAGAGATGCCCCAGGGCAGCCCAGCCAAGTCTCAGGCTCATAAACACCAGCAGGAATAGATGCCTATGAACTGAGAAGGGTCAGGTGATCCCTCCCTCTCCTGCCACGTCTGTGCCTCTCTCTGCAGCTGCTGTGTCACTAAAACAATCACTCACAGTTATTTTGTCAAAGATAAAGCTAGACATTAGTCAAAGCAGTGACAATGGATTTTATTCAGTAACTACTGACCATAGAGGAAGGGGCTGAGCTCTGTTCCGATTGGTGCAGAGGTGATGGCATTCTAAGAGGAGAGGGAGGCAGGGGAGAGGGCCGGGCAGGACACAAGTGAAACATTACAAAAGGTTGATGACTGCAAACTTCTTCCTCATCAGGTGAGCTGTGTCTGCTAGCTGATCATATTAGAAGTTAGGATTCTAACTTCCCACAGAGACTGGAAAACAGAGGCTCAGTCCTTCCTGAGGATCACAGCTCAAATGAATGGCTTCCAGATCCCAGGGAAAGACACACTGGAGCTTCTAGGAGATACACACACGTCTCAAAGGGATGGAGGAAGGATTCCCTTCTTAATAAGTGCCATGAGGAAGGGAGATCCTGAGCCCACCATCACCAGCAGGTATGGGCTAGAACTAAAGCTAGTTCCCCTGGCAGCCTTGAGCTTTCTTGGGTAGGGATTGTAATGAAAGCCTAGGGTCATCCGCAGGACAGTCTTATGCTGCTAGAAGCCATGAGAGAGTCTGGTCATCTCTTAGCCCAGAGGTTCAAACTGAGTCATTGCGTGCTGAGTTTGGTGGTTCTCCCTTTCCATCCCCCTATTCCATGGCCTGGATTTTACTGGAGTCTGTTAGATGGACAAGCCACGGGCCATTTTCAGTGGCTTTCAGGCAGCCCAGGCATATCTATTGAGACCTGAATGAAAAGAAAGAAAGCTATGAGATTGAGACTGGGCCCAGCAATAGGTGTCCATTACCCATATTCAAGGAGATGAACACAAATATTTCCAGGCTTTGTCAAAATGGAAAGTGATTTCTGCAGCCAGGATGAAATTCAAACTTACATTAGCAGACTATAGCACTTACTGATATTTTGTAAAAGAAAGTCACAGGAAAATGATAATCCACTGGTGGCAATGGTAGGTAGGGGTGGGCAGAGACTCCATAACGTCAAAATTAGCCTCACTTTAAATGAAACGTCTGCATGTTGCTACTGTAACCGAAAGGAAGCCAGTGTTACACTGGAATATATTAATTGTCATGAGATAAACAGGTGGGACGTGATGCTACATTGATTAGTCACTTTTATTGAGAGTATTTGTGAAGGTTAATTTTTGTGTCAATTTGGGTAAGGGTGGCCCGCGTATTTGGCTAACATTATTTCTCACTTTGTCTCTGAGTGTTTCTGGGCGAGATCGACATTTGAATCAGTAAACGGAGTAAAGCAGATGTCCTCTCCAGTATGAGTGGGCCTCATCCAACCAATGAAAGGCTTGAATAGAGTGAAAGGGTAAGAAAGTCGTCTTTCTGCTTCACTTTTTTGAGCTGGGGAAGCAGTCTTCTGCCTCGGGCCTTGGACTTGGTGGTGAACTATATTCGACTCTCCTGGGTCTACAGCTTACTCAGTGTAGACCTTGGACTTCTCTGTTTCTGCATGTGTGAGTGTGTGAGTTTGTATGTGTGTGTGAGTTTGTGCGTGTGAGTGTGAGTTTGTGTGTGTGTGTGAGTTTGTGTGTATGTATGTGTCCTGCTTGTTTTCTTTGTCTGGAGAACTTGGACCTGTTGCGGTTTTTGTCTCTATGCTTTTGAAAGGTATAAAATAAATAAAACGAAATCCTGGAGGGTTCTCAAAGAAGAACAATAAAGATTAGTAGAAATGTTACACATTTAGGATAAGTCTTAAGAACAGCTTTTGTTAAAAATGTCTTCAAGAAAATAAAAGATGTTGGGAAAAAATTGTCACCTTAGTGTTTTCTAACCAAAGACATGATCAAACAAGGAGAAATACACAGGTTATTTTAAGTGAATTTTACTTTGAAATAATTCACATACAATCTTAAGAACTCAGGGAGAAAAAAGAGATCCCTTGTACCCCTTAGTTTCCTCCAATGGTAACATCTTGGTAATATTTTCAAAATGGTAGTATTTGCAAATATTGCAAATCTTTTGCAAATGCCACAGCGCCAGGAGATTGACGTCGATACAAGCAAGATACAGACCATTTCTATCAACACCAGGATTCATCACGCTGCCCTTTTATAAACACCACCCCGTCTCTTCAGTGCTGCTCCTCCTTTCTTACTTAACTCCTGGCAACTACTAATCTACTGTCAATTGCTATAATTCATTCATTTCAAGAATGTTACATAATGGAATCCTACATGTAACCTTTGGGATTACCCTTTGTCCACTTAGAATAATTCTGTGGAGATTCATCCAGGTTATTGTGGGTATCAATAGTTTGTTCTTTAAAAAAAATTATTGAGGGCTATTTGATGCTACGGATATATATCACAGTTTGTTTAACCATTCACCTCATGAAAGTCGTCTATACGTTGCTTCCCCAGTTTGAGCTATTAAAAACAAGGCTGCTATAAATTCTAGTATATGAGTTTTGTGTGAAGATAAGATTCTATTTTTCTGTGCTAAATGCAGGGAATGCAATTCGTACGTGGTATAGTAGTTGCACATATAGTTTTAAAAGTAAAAACTATACAGATATTCTCCAGAGCAGGCAGTAACATTTTACATTCCCACCAGCAATGTATGAGTGATCCTGCTTTCTCGGAATTATTGCCAGCAGTTGAAGTGGTCACGCTTTTATTTTGCCCATTCTGACAGGTATGTAGCAATTTCTCAGTGTGGTTTTAGTTAGCATATTACTAGTGGCTAATAATGTTCTAATTTCAACATATGAATTTGGGAGGGCTAGCAAAATGTATCCCCTAATAATGTGCATTCTGGTGTGGTTGGGTGTTCTAAAATTGTCAATTTAAGTCCCACTGGTTGATTTGGTTGTTGGGTTTTTATATTCTTGTTGATTTTCTGTGTGTTGTTGTATAAACTGTTGAGAAAGGTGGATATTGAAGTGTACAGTTATATGTGTGGATTTGTCTAGTTTTCTGTTCAGTATTTTCAATTGTTGTTGCATAGACATTGATGATTTTTGTCAGGGGAGGGGTTGGTGAATCAGTCTTTTCATCATTATATAATATCCCTCTCTGCCTCTGATTAGTTTCTTTGTTCTGAAATATACTATATGCGGCATCAACATAGCCAGTCTTGCATTCCTTTGGCTAATGTTTGCATGATATATCTTTTTCCATCTTTTTGATTTCAACTTCCCTGTAGCGTCATATTTGAAGGTGGTCTCTTTGTAGCCAGGAGGCAGTTGGGTCATGTCCATTAACCTACTCTGCTAATCTGTGTCTTTTAATTAGTGTACTTAGGCCATTGATATTGTGATGACTGATATGGGAGGGCTTAAGTCTGCCATTTTATTTTTCCTTTTCTGTTTGTTCCCTCTGGTTTTGTTTTCTGGATATGCTTTCATTTTCTTACTTTCCTGTGGTGACTTGAACATCTTTGAGAATTGAGTTTGCCTTCTCCATAGTGTTTCTGAGTATATCTGTTTGTAAAGCCTTCTCAGTTTTTCCAGGTATATACATTTATGTGTCTGTGCATCTGTATCTTACCACACAGTATACTGATGTCATTGTTTTGCCAATTCAAGTGAACGATAGACAAGTTACCTCCCTTGTAGGTCTCTTTACCCTCCCAGTTTATAATTGTTTCAAACATTTTCTTTATGGAGAGATGATAGAACCACATCGAATGGTGCTATGATCTTTTTCTGAAACCATCAAGCACAGAAAGGCCTACTTTGCTTACCCTTCCTTCCTTCCTTTTTTTTTCTTTCTTTTCCTTCCTTCCTTCCTTTTCCTTTCTTTCATTCGTTCTATATCCCAAGGTTCCTTCTTTAATCATTTCATTTTCTTTCTGTCTAGAGAACTCCCTTTATTCTTTCTTTTAGAGTGAGCGATTCCCTTAGCTTTTCTTAATTTGAAACTCTTTTGATCTTTTCCTTAATTCTTGAAAGCTATTTCTGCTGGACAGAGCAGTCTGGGCTGACAATCATTTTCTTTCACGGCATGAAAAGCATCGCACAACTTCTTCCTGCCTCCATGGTTTCTGATGAAAACTCCATCATCACTGGAATCGTTTTTCCTTTCTAGGTAAGGTGTCTCCTTTCTCTGTTGCCGTCAATATTTTCTTTGCCTTTAGTTTCCAACGTTTTACTTTTTCATGTGTCTTGCCGTAGACCTCTTTCGGTTTTATCCCATTTGGGGTTCTTACAGCTTCTTGAGCCTGTAGGTTAATGTCTCTTGCCAAACATGGGAAGTTGTCAGCCATTTGCTTCTTTAAGTGTTTTCAGCCTTGTCTTTTTCCTCTTCCCCTTCCTGACTCTGATAACAACAGGAAAGTGAGACCTTTTGAGGTAGTTTCACAGACAATCCCAACACTCTCACTTCATTGCCAGTGTGTATTTGCTGTCTATTTCATTCAACAATTATAAACTGGGAGGGTAAAGAGATTTTCCTGGTTCTTGGTAAGATAAATGATTTTCAGTTGAGACTTGGACTTCAGCTATTATGTTATCAGACTCACAATCTTATTGAAACCTTCGTTGTTTTTTTTTTTTTTTGAGTCGGAGTTTCGCTCTTGTTAACCCAGGCTGCAGTGCAATGGCGCGATCTCGGCTCACCTCAACCTCTGCCTCCTGGGTTCAAGCAATTCTCCTGCCTCAGCCTCCCGAAAGCTTCTTTTTTAACTACCTTTTTTGACTCTGCTTCTGCAGGAGAAGGGGACCGGTGCCATCTCATTGCAGCCAGGTGTGTGTAGAAATCCAGGTTTCTCATCTGACTGACCTCTGTTGACACCCTGAGTGGGGGAGCGGCCCACTCCTCCTCCGCCCTTGATTTATGTCCTCATGTCCTACGCGAGATACAGAGGAGAGGAGGGTAAAGTTGGTCTCGCTCTGCCTCTCCATGAGAGGATGTGCTGGATAGAAGAAAGCTGCCAGAGGCTTAAGCATTTTTAAAATGCAAGACACATCCCCGATACGGACTCGAACCACACACCTCTGGAGTTGAAAGCAAGCACACCAGCCGACCGCACCACACAATAGTGGCGTTGCAGTGCGGCCTCACCGTGCAGAGCAAGCACCCATCCAGCGCTAGGCGGAGCCGCGCCTTCTGCAGAACGCTCGTGCAGGCTCCAAAGCCTCGGAAAACCGGAGACAGCAAGCATCTTGCCGGCTTCTGTTGAAACCCGTGCATTGGGTGATTCTGAAGCTAAAAGGGCAGCCCTGTGGCCTTCGCTCTGTGTTGTTCCTGGCCTGTGTCAGAGCCAGAGTCCCAGGAAACGCCCGGGTCCGCGACTCCCTGGGCCCGAGCCGCCTGGGTCCCACGGGAAGCAGAACGCCTGGGGACTCCCGCGATGGCTCTTCCCCCTCTTGGCTCCGCCTTCACCCGACCCTCTGCTGGCTTGGGCTCCCCTGGCTTAACTCGGCTTGGGTCGGCGGGGCGGGAGAGAGAAAGGCTGAAAAGCAGAAATTCAAAGAGGCCGGAGAGAACAGAGGAGGTGTGGACGAGGACAGCGAGGCCTCCCGGGAGAGGCGGTGCAGGGAGGCCCAGGCTGCAGCGGAGGAGATGAGAATTGTTCTTGTTACCTGTGAGGATTCCGGGGAAGGAGGGAAAAGCTGAGCGGGCAAGAAAGGGAGAAAAGCGCGAGCACCGTGCGGCTGTCTGGGAACAAAGCGGCCTAATAATCGAAATCTGTTGATGTTAAAATTATTAGAGCAAGCCCCAGCGTCGCCGCTTGGCCTGTGGCTCGCCGTGATCGTATAGTGGTTAGTACTCTGCGTTGTGGCCGCAGCAACCTCGGTTCGAATCCGAGTCACGGCAGTGTCCTTCGTCTGGGCCATCAGCTCCCTTTTGCTCTCCGCAACCCAGCTCCTCAAGCGCCCGGGGTGCGGGCTGGGCGGGGGCCCTCGTTTGCTGATTGAGCGGTGGAGGGAGGCGATGTTCTCTGACCCAACAAAGACAGCAGGTGGAGTAGGCACAAATGGAAAACTGTTCCCGGTGCCCTGAGCAGAAGGCAGGTGTGAGCGAGGGTGGTGAAATGCTCAGACTCCGCAACCAGAACCGCGCGAGTGAGAGGGCGCCATGGCTGCGGAAGGGGAGCCGCTGCTGAAAGGAGGCCTGTGTTGTCCTGTGTGTGACTGTCGGTGGAATCTTTGGCGGAGAGTGGTTTGGAAGAATGGCGATGGACTTGATGGGCAGAGGAAGGTGGTGACCATGAGCGTCCAGCCAGGGGACAGGAGGCTGTGCTGTCCCTCCTCTCCCCTTACCTGGCAGGGGACAGAACGTGGTCAGGAAGGGGGTTCTCCCTGGACGAGGCTAGTCCACTGCACTTCGGCCGCACTGACCCCTGCAATTTCCCCACACCGGCCCTCGAAGGCCATGGTGTTTGTGCCACCTCGCGGCTGGGTTCCTGCACTCTCCTGACTTGCCTTGGCTCACCGCTGACGGGGATATCGCTCCAGGGACCCTTTGCCGACCTCCTAGGGATCTTGAGGGCGCTTCCTTGGTGTTCTCACTGAAGCTCACCAACAGACAGATATGAGCTCTGTCTTTTACACGCTGAACTTGGATATTGACAAAAAAGCCCTGACCCAGAGCTTGGGTCTCCTCCGGGCCTGCACATGACTCCCGACTCCCCGCCTCCCGCCTCCAAGCGCAGCTCTTGGCTCAGGGATGGGCAGCGCCCACCCAGCGTGGAACCGCGGCAGCCTCAGCCCCCGCAGGCCGGCGGCCAGACACTAGCAGGAGAAAGAACACAAGGCGTGCGTGGTGGGAAGCATGGGAGACGTCACTTTCCCATCAGGCGCGAAGGTCTTTGGAGGTTAGAAGCAAGATGCAGTCAGTTAAGTCAGATTTCTTTCACAGTCATAGTTTTCCTATGTCAGGCTTTTCTCACTGTCACAAGTTTTGTGAGGGTGGTTTTGATAGGTGCAGTAGAAACGCAGTGGTTCTGAGAATGTCTTCTGGAGCCAGGTCTTCCAGGAACAAGGAGCTTATGTCTTCCAGGAACAAGGCGGCTGCTCCTGAGGCCTGGCTTTGCACGGAGGCTCCTGGGTCCCGCGCGCCCTCTCCCTACCCGCTGTATAGCCAGACCTGCTTCACACATCTCAGCCGGCTTCCTCTTCTGCCTCTGCCTCCTCTTCCTCCCCAGCTGTCCTTGGGACAGCAAGGCCCCCAGCCCGGGGGAAAGACCTAGCCTCCTCTCCAGCACTTGGAGAGGGAGTTGTATGCACATCTCCTAACCCTAGGAGGACAGAGACCCTGAGGTGGAAAGACCACCCCCCTCCCCCCGCCCCCTTGCTGCTTCTCTTGGCACAGCTAGTCCAGGGGGCTGGCTGAGGGCCCAGGACTCCTTGCTCCTGCTAGAGGGGCTGGGTCGCGTGGCTCAGGGAGCTGGCCACGTGGGCATCTCCCCCACTGCTCCTCAGGGAACGGGAGGCATTATCCTGTAGGACCCACTCTTACCCAGGAGAGACACTCGGGAAAAGCTCCCGCGGAAGCCGGGGCTCTGCAGCTTAACCACTTCGGGGTGAAGCTTGCGTCGGCCCTTCCTTCCTTCCTTCGGAGAGCCTTGGGGAGAGGAGAAATGCACCAGGACAATAAGCTTTGCGGCATCTCAACAGAGTCCAGAGGAAACAAGGGCGCCGTCTTCCTAGAAGAAGGCGACCTGAGGCGAGGCCTGCGGTCGGTCGCAGGGAGGCTTGTGGAGCAGGAGCGCCCTTTCTCCACGGAAGCTATCCAGCCAGCTTTCTGCATCCCACCCGGGGGACTCCTCTTCCTCTCTCTCCTCCTACTGCAGCTCTTCTATCTGGTATACCTTGAATGCCGATCTTCCTTTTGCGCCAGGGAACTGCTCCTGCTCGCCACAGGTTACTCATTTCCTTGGTTGTTCTGAACTTTAAATAAGGTCATGTATGTGACCTTATGCATTTTTCCTCATTAAAAATAGACAATACTGATTAATCAGATTATGTTACTGATGAAAATAATAACAGATGGCAATTATTGAGCATTTATGGCACGCTTACATACATGGTGTATTGAATATTTTATGCTAAAGGAACTTGAGAAAATATTTTATGCTGAAGGGATTTGAGAAAACAGCAGAAGCAGGAAGGCCACTGTCACTCTCCCTCTGCCCTTCTTCCCTGAAGCCGATCACAAGGCTGTCATGTGAGAGGTGCCGTCTCTGTACCCAGAGGAAATGTGTATCCTTGAGTCTGAAGACTCAGGGACACAGAGAAGAGCCTGAACACAGAGGCCTGGCCACGTTTTCCCCAGTTTGTTACTGTTAGATCATACTTTTTTGTCTTATCGTAGTTCTCCATGACTATTCACTCTTCATAAAACCTAGTGCTAAAAAAACCCCAGAGGTTTAGCTGTTTCCATGGGCTTCATTTCCTTTTGAAGGTGCTCCCGTCATGTAAAACTTACATTAAATAAATACATATGTTCTTCTCTTGTTAGTCTGTCTTTTGCTGTAAGGGTCTCAGCAGTGAACCTAGCTAATCAACTGCCAGTTCCTCCCAGATAGAAATACTTCTAAAGCTCATTCCCTTAAGCTCCTTGAGGGTCAAACCTGCTGGAGACTGAGGGGCGTTCCTGGGACCTCCCACCCCAGGAGATCACTGCTGGTGAGAGGATTGCTGCAGTCTCCCTGGGAGGGTGCACGGCCACTGGAAAGTATCACTGGGGTGACTTCAATATAAATGGTTTTCATCACATCTGCTCTTCATGCAGCGTTGCAGGCAAAACACAAGAGCTAACACGCGCATGAGTAACACATGCACACTCATCACCTGTGCCTGACATGCAAAGTGCCACATGTGAGGCACAGCTGATGAGTGTGCATATGTTTACTCATTGCATCCTTACCTAAGGCTGAAGTCACACCACCATCTTCATCTTCCGTATGAGAAAACAGATGCACAAAGATGCTAATTAACCTGCCCAGAGTCACTCAGCCAGGAAAGGAGGATTTGAAAGGAATTTGAAGTGAAGGCAGCCTGGCTCCAGAAGACATTCTCAGAACCACTGCGTTTCTACTGCACCTATCAAAACCACCCTCACAAAACTTATGACGGTGAGAAAAGCCTGACATAGGAAAACTATGACTGTGAAAGAACTCTGACTTAACTGACTGCACCTTGCTTCTAACCTCCAAGCTGCCCTTGTCCATTGCTGAGCATAGGCCAGGCTAATTATGGGAGGACTTTAGTTTCAAGTCTAAGTGTGAAAAAATGATAGTCCCTTCCCGAGACAAACCTCTTCCTTTCTTGGGGATCAGACATCCTTAGCAAAGCTAACAAATTAGGCTCAGGACACCAGCCAGAAGCCAGAAGAGTCCTAAGCTCCCCAGTTGTGCCTGTTAGAGTACATCATTAGTGTCAAACCTAAGATTGGTGTTCAACGTATTTTTCAGACCCTGCCTTGTGATGGACTAGCTGGCACAAACAGACAGGTAAACTGGCTCATCTGGTCCTGTGGCCTCCACCCAGGGACTGACTCAGTACAAGTAAACAAGCTCTGATTCTGTCATTTCATCCCCAACCCAACTAATCAACTTTCCTCATTCCCTAGCTCCTTGCCTGCAAAACTCTCCAAAACCAAAACAAAACAAAACACAAAAAATAAAACCCTAGCCTCTGAATTTTGGGGGAGGCAGATTTGAGTAATAATGAACCCTGTCCTGGTCACTTAGCTGCCTCTGCGTTTATTAAATTCTTTCTCTACTGCAGAAAGCCTGCTGTTCTCTGCTCCATTGGCTTTTCTGGGCAATGGGCAAGATAAACCTACTAGCTGTTACACTAATAAAAGAGAAACACAAAAGGCAAGCATCCTTGAAAAGAAATGTAAGTCTGCGGCCAGGCACAGTGGCTCACGCCTGTAAATCCCATCGCTTTGGGAGGCCGAGGCAGGTGGATCACGAGGTCAAGAGATCGAGACCATCCTGGTCAACACGGTGAAACCCCGTCTCTACTAAAAACACAAAAAATTAGCTGGGCACAGTGGCCCGTGCCTGTAATCCCAGCTACTCAGGAGGCTGAGGCAGGAGAATTGACTGAACCAAGGAGGCAGAGGTTGCGGTGAGCCGAGATCGCGCCATTGCACTCCAGCCTGGGTAACAAGAGCGAAACTCCGTCTCAAAAAAAAAAAAAAAAAAAAGAAATGTAAGTCTGTGTATTTCTTTTGAAGAAATGCAAAAGGAGGAGGAATGATATGACAGGCAGTACACTGTCTAAATATTTTCATGATTCTTCTACCTCCCCCATATCCTTCTTCTCCCAACAACTGCCCCCCAGATACCTTCAACTTAAACACGATTCCTGCCAGAACTGGGTTTGTCCTCCCTTTACGTTTCCCTCTCACCTGCCCCACACTCTTTCTTCCATTTCTAATCTGTTCTTTCACTTCCTGGCCATTGAGGATTTTCCATTTAAAAATATGTTTAAAAACGATGAAGAAGTAGATAACTGGCCATCCATATTCAACCACCTGGAATTAATTACTGTTAACATACATACATACTTCTCTTCCAAATCATTTTTAAGCTCTTGTCCATTTAAAAAAACAATTATACATGCTAAGCATAGACTATACTAACAGTACATAAAATGCAGAAATACGTTCAATTTTTGATTAGCTTAAGTTCCAGAATGACTTTTCCTAATAGTAGGAACTGATGGAGTCTGTTCTTCAGCTACACCTACGAAGAGAAGAATGTATATTGTAGCTAGACTGTCCCCTCCAGGTCAAACAAAAGAAAAAACAATAAAGAAAGATATATATATATACGTTATATATAACACGTATACTCTCAGAATATATATATAAACATATGTATATGCTCTTATAAAATTAAGCTTAGACTCTGTTTTACACATATTCCATTTTACAGTGCATGAACTTAACTGCAGACGAAGAGACAGAAACAGAAATGAAGAAATCCCTGAACTCCCTATCACAGTTAGACACTTTTCTAAAGGAATCTTCTAAGGCTAAACAAACAATAAATTAAGTAAAAGACATTAAGATTTGGAGGGTTTTCTTATGACGTTTTACAATCAGATTGATTAAAGTGTGAGTTGAGTCTGGTACGATGCATCCATTTCAAGTTTGATGACATGTCTATTACTCCGAAAGGTCCTCTTGTGCCCTTTGCAGTCAGTCCCCCCACTTCCTTGACCCCAGTGATCAATGACGTAGTTTCTGTCACTATACAGGTTAGTTTTACCTGTTCTAGAAATTCACCTTGATGGCGCCACACAGGATGCACTGTTTTCATCACTCAGCATAATGTTTTTGAGATTATTCATGCGATCTCATGTTTCTGTAATGTGTCTCATTTTATTGCTGGGTGGTTCGGGTAGTTGGGGTAGATGGCAGTGCATCCTGCCGACAGGTGAGACTGCGGTTGTGACCTGCGGGCCTCGGTGAATACGAGGAAGGGCACCTGGGCGCCGGGAGAGCTCTTCCCCTCCACAAAGTAAGCGTGTTATGTCTACAACCGAATGGGGGCACTGAGAGCCCCAGAGCCCGCTTTCATCCCAAACAACAGAGCTAGTCTGTGTACAGTTTCTACCTAGCTCTATGAGGTGAGAACACATTCCCCCAGCACAGAAATCCTATAAAGGCCTGTGGGGGCTGCGGTTAGAAGCAGAGGCTGTGTGAAAGGTAACTCCAGAGGCTGCGGAAAAACACGAAGATTTTCACAGAGCGTGAGAACCCAAGAGGCTGGAGACCATGGACCGATCTCTGCCCAAAGCAGCCCCACGTAGAAAGGGAAGAGCTCTGCGGCCACCGCGCTAGATAGCTTTTGTTAAACAACCTCACCACGGCTGAGGCTTCCAACTTTGCCAACAGTAAGGACAGCAACGCGTTACTTCCTATTTCATAGTCTCCTGCCTGCGAGGGGAACACTTAGGATCCCGTACAGGGCGTAACCCGGTCGAAACTAAGAGTAGTCTATTGCGTACAATCTGCTTTCTACACCGCAAGAATTCAGGGGAAAGCGCGAACACAGGCACCACTACCACAAATTATGCAGGCGCGGTTCTCACATTTGGGGAAAATCGCGGGAGTCAGCACATCAAGAGTCCACCTGGTGAGGCTCACCCTGGGAAAACCACGTTCGTGAGCACAGCGTCTCCGCTGCCAGGTAAGATTTTCTACACCTCCGCCCCGCCACAGCCTCTTAGCCTCCCCCTCTACAAACACGGTCACTTGTCCTGCGCACCCCCGCCCGCCTCGCCCAGACACACAGCTGGGACTCCACGTCAGACCAGCCGTCCTGAACTCGCTCCCACAGCCCGGGAGCGCCTTCGTGGCGAAGCGGCAGCCCCTGCGCCGCCTCATCTACACAGAGGTCGCCCTATCGGTGACTGCTTGAGGTCTCTTTTCCTTCCCCTGACGCGCTTGGTTAGGGGAACAAAAGGGAGCTGATGGCCCAGACGAAGGACACTGCCGTGACTCGGATTCGAACCGAGGTTGCTGCGGCCACAACGCAGAGTACTAACCACTATACGATCACGGCGAGCCACAGGCCAAGCGGCGACGCCGGGGCTTGCTCTAGTAATTTCGACGACAATAAATTTCGATTATTAGGCCGCTTTGTTCCCAGACAGCCGCACGGTGCTCGCGCTTTTCTCCCTTTCTCGCCCGCTCAGCTTTTCCCTCCTTCCTCGCAATCCTCACAGGTAACAAGAACAATTCTCATCTCCTCCGCTGCAGCCTGGGCCTCCCTGCACCGCCTCTCCCGGGAGGCCTCGCTGTCCTCGTCCACACCTCCTCTGTTCTCTCCGGCCTCTCCGAATTTCTGCTTTTCAGCCTTTCTCTCTCCCGCCCCACCGAGGCGGAGAGGGGAGAGCATGGAAGTCGGTAGGGGCCTGGACCCGGGAGACGAAACTTCCCAGGAGCTTCGTGCAGCGGTGAGGACGGCACAGGGGAGAGATGAGAAGTGTTCTTTTATTGCAGCAGTGGGGAAGGGAGGAAAAATGGAGAGACACCAAGAAAAAATGAAATCTACGCGGACCTTTAGGGCTCCAAGGCGGAGGCAGCCCTACATTCAGTTGAAAGAAGGCGGCCAGCTGCTTCCGCGCCTTTGGCTCCGTTTTTCTTTCCCTTTCGCCTCTAACCTCTGCCTAGACTGTGCCCTTTGACTGCGACTAGAGACTTGACAACGTTTCTGTGGCTTCGGGACTCTGTGCGGTGAGAATAGAAGGAGCCCCTACTGTGCACACGGAGGTCATCTTGAAAGGCTGGACTTTGGCAAGTGCAACACCCAAAAGCTGAGGAGCTCCCTCTCAGTCGGCCTTACTGGAATCTTTTACTGTTGACATGATGCGGCTGTACCCGTTTTTCTGGCTCAGATATTTCAAACATCCATGGGGCCTTTTCAGACCAAATCAGAAATGAACAAGAAGAGATGAGAGTTTGCACTCCAACTGGGTATTTTAAGTAAAACTAAACAATACAATAAAATCTAAACATACTGATATTCCCCAACACCCAATTTTTAATTTCGTTTTTATTTATTTATTTATTTGTTGTGCTATCAGTAAACGACTGAAGCATAACCCACATAGACCAAAGTGCACCTATCTTAAGTACACAGCCCAATGTGTTTTGACATAAGAATCCATCACCCGACCAAGTTACGAGAGTTTTCACCAGCCCAACGCGTCCTTAGAGCCCCTTTCCAGTCCATCCTCACCCCATCCCACTTAGGCAGTCACCCTTCCAATGTCTGTCTCCATGGATTACTTTTGCTTCTTCTTGAAATTCACGTAAAGAAATATACTGATTTTGTCTGTTTTTTTTTTTTTTTAATGCAACAATGGTTTTGAGATGCATCCGCTTTATGGCATGTATCTCAGCTTTTTGGTGTTACTGATGAATACATTACCACTGATGGACAGCTGAGCTATTTCTACTTTGGACTATTGTGAATAAGCTGTTAGAAATACTTTACTATGGGCCCTTTAATGGACCTGTGCCTTCATTTCCCTTGAATATAAACTTATTAATGGAATGACTGGGTCATGGAGCAGGTGTATTTTTAACTTTATTAGAAAGTATCAGTCTTTTAGAATGGTCACACTATTTTATTCTCTTGCCAGTAACAAGAGATACATTTGTTCTGCATTCTTATACACTAGTGGTTTTCTCTGTCTCAAATGTTGCCATTCTGATGGCATGTAATGGTGAACCATGGCATTTTAAATTTGTTTCCTGAATGAGTAATGATACCAAGAATCTTTTCTTATGCCATTTGGACATTAAGAAATCCTCTTTGGTGAACAATCACTGTTCAAGTGTTCTGTCCATTTTATAGTGGCTTGACCTCCCCCCCACCCAACCCCTTTTTACATAAACTTGACTATTAGAATAGAAAAGCCGAGAAGATGGTACATAGAATGGAGTGAAGAGGATGGAATGGGATTTGGGCAACCAACTCATACTATAAGGTTGTTTGAACACCCTCTCCAAGAATAACATACGTTTTCCAAAGGCATCCCCTTAATGAAATAGGCAGAGAAAGTGTGCGATAAAAGAGCATATACGAAACTCCTCAGAACGTGTTTCTGGAAGAGGACAAGGGAATGGGAGTGGGGTAAACAGAGAAAAGAAGGAAAGACAGTAAGGGCCTTGCTCAGAGTGGTCACCATAATGTACCCTGAGCTAAGATACAGGATTCACTTCTTCCTGTGCACCTGAGATCTCAGAGAATACATTAACTAGGCAGCAACAAGGAATTTCACAAACACAACAGGAAAACAGAAAATTTACCCAGACAGACCTGTCTAGTTAAGAAAGGCAGAAAGAGACTGTCAAAACAAAGCAAAAACACAGAAATGATACAATGAGGTGGTTGGAATGAGACTATCTATCTATGACCGTCATCTCTAACACAACACTAATTACTCCTAATTATAATGGATCTAAATCTCTCAGGTTGGACAGAAAAGGAAATGCTGGCTTTAACAGTTTAATGGACAGAAAAGGGTTAAATATTAAAAGCAGTGCACATTATCCTTAGCAAACTAATGAAGAAACAGAAAACCAAATACTGCGTGTTCTCATTTAGAAGTGGGAGCTGAATGATGAGAACACATGGTACATGGAGTTGAGCGGTGGGGACAACACACTGGAGCCTGCAGAGGGTGGGGGCTGGGAGGAGGGAGAGCATCAGGAAGAGCAGCTAATGGATGCTGGGCTTAGTGCCTGGGCTGTGGGATGATCTGTGCAGCAAATCGCCAGGGCACACATTTACTTTTGTTACACACCTGCACACCCTGCACATGTACCCCGAACTTAAAGTAAAAATTGTAAACAAAACATTTAAAACAGAAAGAAAACACACACCCAACAAAAAGAGTGGTGGAAATCTTTATCAGGCTTATTGTAAACAAAAGAAAGAGAGTGAAAACGTGGATATCAGATAAAGGCAAACAGCAAAAGAACGCTTTACATTAGTTAGAGGAATAATATCCCAGCATCTACCTAGAATCGATCGGAATAGAATACACTGTTTTTCCCTGAACCGGCCTCCTTGTGTGAGTGGCGAGAGTGAAATGAAGGAAAGAAATCTTAGGGTTAAATGCCCATTTCTTCGTTCTTGTTTTGGTCTCTTTGAGGCATAAGAAGGTAAAAGCAAGATCTGATCCCTGGTGTTTTTCAGGAATTGGAGACGTCTATGCGGAGAGAAGTTCAATTATCAAGCAGGTCTCCTGGATTTTCCCAGGCACGGTCCCAAGAGTCCAGCTTTCCAATCCGAGGTCCCTGGGTCCTGAAGGCCTTTTTGGGGAAAGTGCTGATGTTCATCTCAACGATGGGAGGAAAGGGTTTGGGAGGCACCAAGCCACGGGACGGCAAAGACAAGATATCAAGAAGCGAGGCAAGAACTTTCCACAGGCGCCCACTGGATACAGGACCAGAGACAAGAAACTGGGTGCATTTCTGATGTTTTCCTACAGAGGATTGTTATCTGGTTGTACAGTGCCTACTTCAGAATAAGGCTTTATGAAGTCAGCTGTTTTGAAGCAAAGCCATAACTTTGTGGTATTGCCTGATACAAATCTCCAATGTGAACCTTTGGTCTGGGTGTCTTTTCTGCTAGTTACATCTTCCAAAGACCACATGGGGAAAATCTTGACTCCTTAGCCCATGTCCACAGCTTACCTGTTTCCAAGGAAAGGCCACAAGGTTTCAACCAGGTAGCATTGGTGGTTCAGTGGTAGAATTCTTGCCTCCCATGCATGAGACCTGGGTTCGATTCCCAGCCAGTGCAGTGCCCTGTGATTTTTACATTTACTTACCATAACAGTCTGTCTTTTAGGTAGGTCACAGCCCCCATAGAAAAGCTGTCAGGGCCTTGGGAAAGGGGAGGTGTGTGGGAAGGAGCCCACCTGCAAATGAGGAGAGCTGCGGAGAGGGGCTTCGGACCTTTCTGTCCACAAAGACCCCAGTCCTTGGTAGTCTTGGCAAAAATATCATTGGGCCCCGAGTGGAGAGCAGCATGTCCCCAAACTCATTTCTATCACCCCTGTTTGTTTTATACCCCAACAGGCAAATCTTCTATCCAGGGGATTCTTTTTCATGCTTCTCTTTAAGCAGCGTGGTGAGGAGGCCATGACAATCATTAGCTCTGGAGTTCTGGGGAGGAAACCTGGAAAAGGAAAGCCCCGTGATCATCTGGTTTGTCCTCCCCTGTTTCCATCTACTCTTTTCCTCAGGGAAGCTTACATGGGCCCAGGATGTCACATGGCAGCTGCCTCATTGGGGGATTCAGAACCGCTGACAAATCTCTTCTGTGATGCGGTAGGAGCCTCAGTTGGTCCATAGCCATGGAGTCAGAAGCAAGAGCAGAACGGAAAACACTTGTCTCCATCTTGTTCTCTTTCCTACCCGTAAACATCAACTTTCACACCGGTTCACACCCGCCTTGGTCTCTATGGGAGGTTCGCCGTTTTTCGCAGTCCCCGGAAGCTATGTTTCCTTCTCGCTTCTACACTTCTTTCCAGGGTTGAGTTTCGGAGCTGGTTAGCAGTCAGACTAGTTCAACACCCTGGCTCAAAACCATGTGTCTGGTTTTGCTCCTAGGGTAATGTTTGCCTCTTAGACCAGAGTTAAAACGTGTTCCCTCGGCTTCTGTTTTCTAGAGAGAATTGGTATCATTTCTCCCTTAAATGTTTGATACTGAAACCATCTAGACCTGCTGCTTTGTTATGGAAGGTTATTGATCGTTGCTTCAATTTTATTAACAGATAGAGATCTATTTAGGTTATCTATTTCTCCTTGTGTGAGGTTGGGTAGACTGTGTCTTTCAAGGACTTGGTCCAATTCATCCAAGTCGTCATATTTGCGAGCAGAGAATTGTTGATAATCTTCATCTCTTCTCCCTTTAATGTCCGTGAGATCGGTAGTGAGGACCTTCTTTTATTTTTGTTATTAGTAATTTGTATCTTCTCTCATTGTTTCTTGGTTCACCAGCTAGACGTTTATCGATTTCATTGATGACTTTAGAGAACTCGCTTTTGGTTTTGTTGATTTTTCTCTATTGATTTCTGCTTTTCCATTTCCTTGATTTCTCCTCTAACTGTATAGCATCTTGTCTTCCACTCACTTTAAATTTAATTTGCTCTTGTTTTTTGAGTTTCCTGAAGTGTAAATTTGAATTCTTGATTGGAGATCTTTTTTCTTTGCTAACATATGCAGTGAATATTCTGACTTTCTTTCTAAGCACCAATTTTGCTGCACCCGGAAATTTGTTATAAGTTGTATGTTCATTTTCATTAAGCTCAAAATATGTCATTTGTCTTGAGACATTTTCTTGACCCACATGTTATTAGAAGTGTGTTGTCTGACCTCCAGTTTGGGGATTTTCCAGCTATCTATCTGTTACTGATTTCTACTTCAGCTCCATACTTTGACTGGAGGGCATACTTGGTATGATTTCTATCCCATTAAATGTGTTGAAGTGTGTTTTACGGGCCAGAATGTGGTGGATCTTGGTGAACATTCCATGTGACCCTAAAAAGAATATGTATTCTGCTCTCGTTGGAGGAAATTATCTAAAAAGTTGTTTGGATCCAGGTGACTGATGGTGGCACCCAGTTCCACTATATCTTTATTGAATTTCCTGCCTCCTGGATGTGTCCATTACTGATGCTGGAGTCTCCCACTGCAATAGCGAATCTGTCTATTTGTGCTTGAAGTTCTCTCAGTTTTTGCTTCTCATATTTAGATGCTCTGTTGTTAGGTGCATACTTATTAAGGATTGCCGTATCTTCCTGGAGAAGTGACCTCTTTATCATTGTGTAATGATTCTCTTTATCCCCATGATTTTTCTCCCTCTGAAGTTGGCTCTGTCTCAAATTAATTTAGCTACTCTAGTTTTTTCTTTTCTTTTTCTTTCTTTTTTTTTTTTTGAAACTCAGTTTCACTCTTGTTCCCCAGGCTGGAGTGCATTGGTGTGATCTCGACTCGGTGCAACATCTGTCTCCCAGGTTCAAATGATTCTCCTGCCTCACCCTCCCTAGTAGCTGGGATTAAAGGCATGGACTACCATGGCCTGCTAATTATGTATTTTTAGTAGAGATGGGGTTTCTCCATGTTGGTCAGGCTTGTCCTGAACTCCTGACCTCAAGAGATCCACTGGCCTCGGCCTGCCAAAGTGCTGGGATTACAGGCTCACACAGTGCCCAGATGCCACTCCAGTTTTCTTTTGATTACGGTGACTATGGTATATCTTTCCCCATCTCTTCACTTCAGATATCTCTGTGTGTTCTTATTTAAAGTAGGTTTCTTGTAGACAACATACACTTGAACCCCGTTTTCCATTCTGTCAGTCTCTTGTAATTGGTGGACACATTCAATGCAATCAGTAACTTGAGATGGTTTCAATCAATCACTAGAATTAGTCGTGGATCCTTTCTTTTAATGAGTAAAAACCACGATGTGGGGACAAAGTTTTCATGTTCAGAAGAGATTGGCCTTGTCCTTAAGGAAATTAAATTGATTGGGATTTCTCTTAACCTCCTTTAGTTGTGTTTACCATTATTAAAATTAAGAGACATTCATTTGGATTAAGTGGTAATAATAATAAAAATAAGATGTGTGAATTTCTATTGATTTTTGATCCCAAGCCTTGTATCACTGTTGGACCTTCATGTGTATACAAAAAAAGACTCCATCTCAACAATGAACAATATGTGATGCTATGAAGAAACATCAGATCGGCCATTGCATGGATGGAGTGGAGAGCCAGGGGTGAGCCTTGCTTTACGGAAACGTATCAGTAAAGAGGAAATGCTTTCATCCTGGTTTCAAGGTGACTGTGCAGCTAAGTAAGCTGATTTAAAAGAGATCAAGACTGAAGCTCAGAGCAGTGAAACCTGGGGAACAATATCCCCAAATAAATAGTCAAGGCTCCCAGTTTCCTTAAAAAGAAATAGAAACTCCATGGACATTGTTCAGGGACAGATGACATAATTACAGGTGAGGAGAGATACCGACTCAAAGCTAGGAGACCTGACAGACACCTCCTGTACACCTCCTGCACTCAGGTGACCATGAGTTTGTCACACTGGCCTGGGGTCTGGTAACTTGATACTAGGGCTTCAGAGACAAACGCATGGCATGATCTGAGGATGAGATGAAAATTCCCTGATATCTGTGTTTAGTATCCCATCATACGTATTTATTCAATATGTGTGTATAGAGCCCGTCTTCAGAGTTGATCTTCCTCAGCCTAGACAGAGGTACCAAAAACCAGGAATGTAGAGGTCACCTGAAAGAATGATTAGAGCATCCTCCACTACATCATGAGATGATTCACTCTCTACAACCAGCGCAGAGTCGACGTTGTCTTCCTCAAATGTGATTTTGGTGTCTCCGTGAGGCTGGCTGGAGTCAGTAGGGCCACAGTTATTTGAACGAGTGATGACACATTCCTCCAGTGAGTCCTCAGGGACTTTCTTGACTTCAACCTTCTGCACATCCCTGATGAGCCAGATGGGATAGAGATGACAGAAGATTACACAAAGGGGGACTGGACCCCAGGAAGTCCCGGCTGGTTTTCACAGGAGGAATAAGAGAGGGGTCCCAGAAGGCAAATGGGAGGTTCCCTTTGAGAGGAAACAGGCAATCCTCCTCTCTGTGAGACAGCATGGCTGCCATGGGAACCGGAGAGAAAGAGAGAGCTGGTATTCATCACACTGGGCAGGAAGGAGCTGAGAAGAAAAGAGACTCAGTTATCCCTGTATAATTCAGACATGGCACTCAGCACATACAAAGAACCACAACAGCTGCCACACCCTGTGTCTGAGTTGGGTTGAACTGAACATATTGTGGCCAAGGGAATGCAGGCTTTTGGCCCATGGTAGATGCCAGAGAGGGTGAGATTCTAGAACTTTGACATACTTTACCAGCCATTACTTGCTCCTGATTATTCAGTGTTACCTGGGGGCACGTGACTCCTGTATTTTCTCAGCCGCCGCAACATGAACGTCTTCATCCTCATCTTTGTCATTTTCTGCAAGTACAGATGTGTTTGTTCAGATCTTTCCCATTTCACACTCTGCAAGCACAGCCAGGCCAATGTGCGCAGGGACATGAACGTCTGTGTATGGGTCCCTGTTCTACTGAAAGCTCTCATGTTTTCTCTTTAACAAAATGCCCTGGCATGGTTTCCTGATCCACCAGGAAACGCACTTCTGATCCAGAAGGTCACCGTCAAGATGAGGCCAAATGTTGAAAAGACCTTCTGCTCCCACATCACTGGAGGCTTGTGCAGCCTCTCTGGACTTTGGCAGCTGTCTCCGCCATCCTGACACAGATCTGATGCCCAGGGACAGGCTTGGTGTCCTGTCACAGTTCACACTTACAACCTATTTCTTTCTCTTAGGAGAGGACAAACAAACTTGTCCCACAATCCTCTGCACATCAGGTGACTTCACAGGCCCTCCAAGTGGCTTCTGCTGTGTTATTCAGGGACATTCTCTCCACGGGGAGTGCTCCAGTCTGAACCACTTCCTAACACCAAATGCCCACACAGCAAGTGCTGTCTCCAACACCACACAGCCAGGGGCTTTATCTCATTGTGATAAGCGGTCATAAGTGTTCGCACATTTAAATGCTTCAGACACTGCAACATGTCTGCCTTTGCAGATGGAGAGAGAGAAATTTACCTGTCTTTGCAGATGGAGACAGAGAAAGTCAGGAAGGAGAAATCAATTGCTGACTGACAGTTACTAGGAACACTGCTGAAGATACAGCCCGGGAACCTTCATTCTTAGTCCAGAGCTCTTTCCACTCCAACAACCGCCCTCCTGTCACAGCTTCCTTCCTGTCCTTTACAACTGGACAGATGCTGCCTCTTGTTCCAAAGACCACCTTCCATCAAGGAAGGAGAGACGTTTGCAATACTGTGAGCTCCAACCCCATGGGTTTCCCATCTGTGTTCTCATTCAGAAAGTCCTAGTCATGTCATGGCCACATATGTTTAGTGGAAGAAAACACCACTGATAAAACTGTCATTGCGGAAGTATGGAGGTCTGGAGTCTCTCATAAGGCCATAAAGGAAATATGCACAAAGACTAATAAAGTTTCTCTTATGCTAGACAGAGAGAATGAAGAACTAATAGACAGTGTTTACTCTGTGCCAACAACAGTCCCGGGAGAGTTACAATAAACAGGCCATGTAAACAGTGCAGCAATTGACAGAGGTAGGTATTATTATGGTACCCTATGAACAGATGACAAAACTGAGTAACAAACAAAACAGGCAACTGGGATGGAGCCCAGGACACTGGCCCACGGTGCCTACTCTATGCACTGCGGCCTCCACAAAGTCATTGGTGCCATTGTTCTTCCTGTTTACCAACGAGAGCCTCTGCACAGAAAGCAGGACGTCCCTCTGACCAGAGTAATCCCTGCTCTTGATGATGCCACTTACAGATACCACAGGTTACGTAAGGAGCAGAGTCCTCTTAAGCTCCCCACAGTGGGTATAGTGTGCTACCATCTCACTTCCCCCAGAACAGAGCTTTCCCTGCTGAGCCTCAGCAGAAACCGAAACCGAATGGAAGTTCAGCAGCCTCAGACATTTAGAACAACAGACTAGATGCTACTTGTCTGCAGGATCTTAGGTGGTACAGAGAGGATTCCCGTAACTATTACTTAGCCTCTTGCTGAGAAAAACAGGTGGTTCTGTGCCTGTGTCAGGAATCAACAGCTGAGACCTTACCCTCATTCCCACACCCGCCTTACTGCAGACGTGGAAAAGGTGCTACATACTTTGGTCTCTCTCGTCCATCTTTAACAAAATGTTAAAATACCCATTGCCATTTTCCTAGACGTATGGCAAAAATGAAATTAATTCTGATGAAGAGAGCCTTCAGTTTCTTAGAGGAAACACAGAACATCGTTCAGCACTTCCATGACCGTGAACCTATAGAACTTACCTTCCATCTACAGCCGGCAGCCCAGGTAGTAGGCCACTTCACTCATAAGAAGTTTATTTTTGCTGTCTCGGTATTTCTGTTCCTCCTCATGACGTTTCCAATCTTCTGTAAACAAATTCAGAAGAGCAGGTCACATTAAGCAAATCGCACTTCACACAAGACCAAATCACTGTCCAGTCATAGCACAAGGACTCAAAACATTCTCAGTGTAAGAATGTGATATTCTGATGGGAATGTTCTCCCGGTCCCTAGATTAAGTCACCCTAGAAGTAGATGAGCCTGTTTTTCAGATCCATGGGACGAAATCTCCCTCATCTCCTAGATCTTAATCACTTACCCTCTCTCACCTAAGTCAGTGCAAATAATTCAAACTTTTTTCCCAAAATCTTCAAAAATTGCCCTAACTACTTTCCAGAAGCATTGCAGTAATACTGATTTATCTCATCATATATGATGGCCAACAAATGGTTAGAGAAGTTTATAGAGGAGACTGAACCAACGAATGAATTCTAACAACCTTTACATAAAAAAAGAATCTGTGGAGCCAGCACAGTGACTCACGCCTGGAATTGGAGTGATTTAGGAGGCCCAGGAAGGGAGATCACTTGACCTCAGGAGTTTAAGACCAGCCTGACAAACATGGTGAAACCCAGCCTCTACTAAAAATACAAAAACTAGCCAAGTGTGATGGTGTCCACCAGGGATCCCAGCTAAATGGGAGGCTGAGTCACCAATACAAGGGTACTCCCTGCTCTTGATGGTGCCACTTACAGATACCACAGATTGTATTAGGAGCAGGGTCCCCTTCAAGCTCCTCACAGTGGGTACTGTGTGCCATCACCATGTTTACCCCAGGGTCCCCAGAACACAGCTTTGCCTACTGGGCCTTTAGCAGAAACCAGAACTGCATGGAAGTTCAGTAGCCTCAGACATTTAGACCAGCAGACTAGATGCTACTTGTCTGTAGGATCTTATACGGTACAGAGAAGATTCCTGTAAACATGGATTTAGCCTCTTGCTGAGAAAAACAGGCAGTTCTATGCTTGAGTCAGGAATCAATAGCTGTGATTGTAACCTCAGTCCCACATCCACCTTACTGCAGATGTGGAAATGTTGCTAAAAATTTTGGCATCTGTCTCCCATTTTAATTAAATGTTAAAATACCCATTGCTATTTTCTACAAGTGTGGGAAGTATGAAATTAATTTTGATGAAGAGAGTGGTTAGTTTCTCCAGACAAGACAGGACATCATTCATCACTTTCGTGGTGTTCAACCTATAGAACTTACTGTATGTCTTCAGCCAATAGTTCAGGGAGTAGTTCACCTGACTCATAAGAAGTCTATTTTTGTTGACTCTGATATTCAGAGTCAATTTGTTATCTTCCTGCTGGGAGCAGGATTTCTCAATGCCTTCTGTAATGTTCACCTCTGTGTTTTTTCTGGAAAGAGGCATGCCAGATGCCACCATGCTGATGTTTGGGGCAGAACACAGAAAGCCAGGGACAGGGGAGAAGAAACCCAAACACATGATGAGTTAGAAACTGGTGACGTCAAATTTGTTTAATCGGGACTGAGGGATGTCACTGACGGCCTTGCCTATTGATTTGAAGATGTTGTTTCCCTGCTTTTACTCTTCTCATCTACACTCTCAATGCCTTTCAAGTCAACTTGTCTTAGCTACTCAGTCACCTTGAAACCAGGAAATAAACACTTCTACCTTTATCTTGGTTATAAGTTCTGCAGGATCTTATATGCTAGAGAGGATTCCTGCAAACATGATTTAGCCTCTTGCTGAGAAAAACAGGTGGTTCTGTGCCTGTGTCAGGAATCAACAGCTGGGATGTTAACCCTAGTCCCACACCTGCCTTACAGCAGATGTGGAAAAGTTGCTAAATACTTTGGTCTCTGTGTTACGTCTTTAACAAAATGTTAAAATACCCATTGCTATATTTCTAGAGGTATGGGAAGGATGAAATTAACTTTGAAGAAGAGACTGTATCACTTCTCAGAGACAGGACAGGACACTGTTCAGCACTTCCATGATGGTGAACCCATAGACCATACCTTCCGTCTTCAGCCGGCAGCCCAGGTAGTAGGCCACTTCACTCATAAGAAGTTTATGTTTGCTGTCTCTGCATTTGTGTTCTTCATTGTGATCTTTTCAACCTTCTGTAAACATATTCAGAAGAGCAGGTCACATTAAGCAAATCACACTTCACACAAGACCAAATCAGTGTCCACTCATAGCACAAGGACTTAAAATATTCTCAGTGTAAGAATGTGATATTCTGACTGGAATGTTCTAACGGGCCCTAGACTAAGTTGCCCTAGAAATAGATGAGCCTGCTTCTCAGATCCATGGGACAAAATCTCCCTCATCTGCTAGATCTTAATCACGTATCCTCTGACCTAAGTCAGTGCAAAAAATTAAAACTTTTTCCACAAAATCTTCAAACATTGCCCTAAATACTTTCCAGAAGTGTTGCTGCAATGCTGATTTATCTAATCGTATATCATCGTCGATGAATTCTTAGAGAAATTTTTACAGGAGACTGGACTGACGGATGAATTCTAACAACTTTTACTGAAAAAAGAATCTGTGGAGCAGGCATGGTGGTTCATGCCTGGAATCTGAGCAGTTTAGGAGGCCTGAGAGGGCAGATCACTCGACCTCAGGAGTTCAAAACCAGCCTGGCCGACATGGTGAAACCTCGCCTCAACCTATTACACTGCCGTGATATCCTCTGAGTCTTCTGCAGTTTTTTCTGTATCCACTAGAAAGCGAATGAGTAATTCATTCCTTAAAAATGTTTTCTTTCCTGGCTCAATATTCTTCTTGCTGCATCCCATGGTTACACTGATTCATTTTTTCTTACTGGCAGATGCCACTACGCTGATGTTTGTGGCAGAAGAGGCTTTTCATTACACTTAAGAACAGTGTGACGTCCCTAGGTCCAAAGCTTCCTCTATGTGGGATGATTTGTTTTTTAATGTGACTGAACACTACATCTCATTCTTGTCACTTATGGATGTCATTCTAGTCCCAGAAGAGCTCTTTTCAAGGTATCAAGTCATCAAAATCATTTCTATAGAGATCTCCTGGAAGCATATGTGACCATCTATCCTGGGAAGTCTTGTAAACCTGATATGATTTTGTTGTTTTCATTTTGTTTTTTTCCCATATATTGAAAATAACAGAACCATGAGCGTTTCTTATGGAATACTGTTTGAGAGATATTTTTCTGAGTTGGTCTAACACCATTGATGTGTGGTTGCATCCCACTAACCAAACACGGCAAGATCAAGGTGATGGTCAGGGGTGGTTGGTGGTCCTCAGTGTTGCTGTGCAATAGAAGGTGAATTTGAGATGAGAGGAACGAGTAGGGCAGAGTGATCGCCTGAACCACCTCCTCACTTTCTCAGCTTTCATCACCACCTAGGCTTTGTGAGCCTGGGACTTGGGAGACTGTTCTGTAGCCCAGGTCTCCTATGTTTGGCTACTGGGCTTGCCTGAGTTGAGGGTGCAATGGGTGTGACCCTGGGCTGCCCAGAATTCATGTGGAAGTGAAGGAAGGAGGACTGGATCAATCCCATTGGAAAGCATGCCTCTCTGCAGTCCCCACCATCCTCCAACTATACTGTAAGGATACTGCTTTGAGATACATCAAAGGTTTTAAGTAAATGTATGTTCTGGTGTCTGGGAGGCCTAACCTTCTGTGGCAGAATGAAAATCTGTCAGGTTTCTTCATTTTAAAAATGATGAAACTGCAGGTTCACAAAGTCGTGTGGCTTACTTCAGGTCACACATAGATGAGTTTTGAGAACTGCTAATAAAAGCAATCACAATAATTATTCCATAATTATTCATAGGATCCCTGTCATTCAGTAAATATTCATATAATTATTCAGTAATTGTTTGTTGACCAATTTGTACCAAGCATTTTGCTCAAAACTGTGCACATATTTGGACAGCATATCTTCATCGTAATCTTCAAGGTAATGCTGTTATCCTAAGAATCAGGTAAGAAACCTGAACAAGAGGGCTAGCAAATCATGAATTTGGCCGTATTTCCATTTTTTGTTTTCTGTGATTCAGGACGAATGACCAGAATGTCACAGGAAGAATATCCATTCCTGTATCATCTTCCAGGACAGAGCTGTGCCCTCCTAGACTATTGGGCCCAAAATTCAGAAGTGTCTGCAACCTTGCTTAAATAGCATAGGAAATAAGCTCTATTACCTGGAATTTCCCTGGACGTTTGGAATATACAAGAGAAGTATGAGAGTTGGTCTTCCCTTGACTATATTTAATTCTCTTCTAAGGAACACCAATGGTTTTCACTAAGACTTTTGCTGTTTTTCTTTCTTTCTTTTGTTTTCTTTTCTTTTTGAGACAGAGTCTTGCTCTGTCACCAGGCTGAAATGCAGTGGTACAATCTCGGTTCACTGCAACCCCTGCCTCCCACGTTCAAGCAATTCTCCTGCCTCAGTCTCCCAAGTAGCTGGGACTGCAGGCACATGCCAGCACGCCCGGCTATGTTTTGTGTTTTTAGCAGAGACAGGGTTTTGGCATGTTGGCCAAGATGGGCTTGATATCCTGACGTCATGATTCACCCGCCTTGGCCTCCCAAAGTGCTGGGCCTGCAGGCATGAGCCACCGCACCTGGCCAACTTTTGCCTTTTTGTAAACACAATATATGTTTTAAGAAGAAGATTTTACTGATAGCTCTATTTAGAAAGAATAAATATGAGCTATGGTTTAGGTTTTATGCCCTGGGCTTACTATTTTTATGATTTGTTTTGAGATTAAATTCTCATATAAATAGAAAAATACTTATTATTTATAAAAGCAAATTCGTTATCGGTTTGAGTTTTTGACACTGAAGCACACACTTTTGACTTTATCTTTGTCTGTCCCCATCAGTGTCACTCATTGTCTCCCAGTATGACCTGGCCATGCCCTTGCACTTACCCTTGTCCTGCTCAATCATCTCCATGCACTGTCCAATTCCATCAGTGATTCAGACTCCTCCCAAGGCTGCCTGAAATGGGTACAGGTCTCAGGACATCAGACACATTCCAGGCACAAAAGTAACCCATACTGTAAAGCGGGCAGCTGTGTTCCCACTTCCCTGAAGTTGGCAGTGATGTCCTAGGACAGGAAGAAATACTTTCCCTTGTTAGGGGGTCTGTTCTTCATGTCTCAGGGTCTGTGATCTAGTGCACACAACTGTGCTGAATGTGAATGAATTTGCCAAATTTCTGGTTTCTTGCTAGGTGACTAGAATACATTTGTAAGACTTCCTTCATTACCCATGTCTGCTGAAGTCTGAATTCCTACCAGTATGATTCCTTTTCTTGTAAGGGGCAGCTCAGGGAAGATTGACCCCATTGCCATGCAAAGAGAGGTAAAGTGAGATTCTACTCAAAGCAACCTTGAATTTGAAACTAGGTCTTCCACTGTTTCAAAGCTGGCCTGTAGGTCCAACTGTGCACATATTTGGACATCATATCTTCATCAGAATCCTCAGGCACGTGTCTTCAAGGCCTTGTGTGTCAGCTGTACTCATGATAAAGTTATTTCTCATTATGGCAAGTTATAATTAATTTGCCAGAATATGATTCATTATCAAGATAAAGTTATTTATCATTACAGCAAGGACTAATTTAGAAGAGTTGTTAAATTTACTTCTTTATTTCCCCAGCTGGAAACAGTCAATAGCTACTGATAGCACCAGTGTCCTCTGAATACCTCGACTGTGTTAACTGCTTTGACTCAACATGGAGGTGAAGTATTGATGTATTGTACCTTGAGATGCTGAAATATGGCTGAAGTCCACGGTCACTGGCCCAGGCCATCCACTGAGGTCATCTCATGAGGCATGGGCCACTGCTTCCAATGAACCCACCATCACTACACTTCTCATGAATCACCAGTCACTACACTGAGAATTCTGTGAAAGCGGGGATCCTATTTTGCTCATCTCTGTGGTCATGGTTCTTAGCTAAGGGCCCAGCGCAGAGGGGCCTCTCAGCAGTGTTCATCCATGACTGAATAAAATGGATTAGAAACCTCCGACTCTTTCATCTACATTTCTGTCCTCAGTGTCTTGTAAGGGATGCTCTTTCTCTCAGAATGCTGCAAATCCCCTTCTCTAGAGAGGTGCCTGCCCTACACCATCCCTGACCCAGGATCCTCTCCTGGGGGAGCTTGAGGGAAGACTAGTCTATTCTGAAAATGTTCTCTTTTTTTTTTCTTTTGAGATGGGGTTTCACTCTTGCTACCCAGGCTGGAGTGTAATGGTGCAATCTCGGCTCACTGCAACCTCTGCCTCCTGGGTTCAAGCAATTCTCCTGCCTCGTCCTTCTGAGTAGCTGGGACTACAGGTGTGCACCACCATGCCCAGCTAATTTTTTTGTATTTTCAGTAGAGATGGGGTTTCACCATGTTGACCAGAACGGTCTCGATCTCTTGACCTTGTGATCCACCCGCCTCAGCCTCCCAAAGTGCTGGGATTATAGGCGTGAGCCACCGTGCCCGGCCAATCTGAAAATGTTCTCTTATGCTTCCCCCTGTCATTAGGAGCAATATCATTTGACATACCCTCCCATCCTCCGAGCTGCCACAGCATCTCACTTGAGTAGAACTACCGCATCTTGTTGAAATCATCTGTTTGTGTTCTTCCACTCAATGGCTTCAGTTTCTTTACAGACATTAAATACCTGAATCCCAAGTGCTTAGCACAGTATAAAGAAAATTAAATACTCAAGCTGGGCGCGGTGGCTCACGCCTGTAATCCCAGCACTTTGGGAGGCAGAGGCGGGCGGATCATGAGGTCAAGAGATCGAGACCATCCTGGTCAACATGGTGAAACCCCGTCTCTACTAAAAATACAAAAAATTAGCTGGGCACGGTGGTGCGTGCCTGTAATCCCAGCTACTCGGGAGGCTGAGGCAGGAGAATTGCCTGAACCCAGGAGGCGGATGTTGCGGTGAGCCGAGATTGCGCCATTGCACTCCAGCCTGGGTAATGAGTGAAACTCCGTCTCAAAAAAAAAAAAAAGAAAAAGAAAATTAAATACTCAATAAATGTTTATGAGAAACTTCCCTCAACTGAAGGTGCAGAAGAATAGCATAAGTATCACTGCTTCCTATACAATCAAGGGACACTTACTCTGGCACCTGACCTAGGACAGAACTGTTCGATGTAAGAATGGACATCTCCACCCTTCTCCAAGCACAGTTATTCCCTCTAACCCACACTGACCTCAAGAGTATCCACTGCTATGGCAGCCCTGAGGTCGAGGCTCCTGGGTCTGGGGTGGGGGCTTACGGTTGTATCCTCCCCCTCTTGGAGTTGAAGCTGCCCCTCACTATAAACCAGCTCTGATCTAATCTGTGGCTCTCCCTGGCCAGAGGCAGGAGATTCCTGTGGAGTAAGTTTCTCTCAGTCCCCACTGCTCAGCTCATGCTGCTCCTTGAGAATTTAAATGATCATAGGCATTGCCCATTTCCCCTGAGGCTTCTGTCCCAGTTTGTCCTTATTCTCCCCTTCTTTGGTTTTCATTTACCAATGGCTTGTCCTTTGTGGATTATTCTCATCCCCTAAACCTGCTGACTTTCTTTCTTCCACCTGTTCCCGCAGCTCTGGGATTCCAGTGTGTAGACTCGGCTCAGGCTCCTGCAGGAGACACACAGAGTCAGGTCTCAGCTGAAGGTCCTAGGCAGTATTGAAAACCATCTCAATTCCTCAGAGGCTCAGAGAAAACAGAGCAGGAAGGGACCTCAGAGAGGTACAATAAGCCCCTACCTTACCGATGAGGAAACTGAAGCCCAGAAAGACTGAGACTCTCCCAGGCTCCCTCCCTCACCACTTGGTGGCAGCAGATCCACCACACAAGCCTTGGCCTCAGCCTCCCTGTGCAGAGCAGGTAACTCACCCTCCAGAAGCTCACTGCTGCCTTTCAGAAACTTTAGATGAAAAAATAGCCATTTCCTTTGTGAAAACAAAAATAGTAAAAGCCCCTTTCCTTGGACAAACCCTTTATCACAGTTCTATAGTCCTGGCATTTATACTTGGTCAGCTATCATTCACTAGCTGCTAGATAGGGGCAGGGAGCACATAGGATTAAATAGGTAAAGGAGAGGGGCAGAAAGAAATGAAAGAGCCTTGGCTTCCTAGCTAAGGCAACCTCATCAATGTGAAATCGTCACCTTAAGAACCAGTTAATACAGAAAGGCAGTGTACTAGAGAGACAGGAAGTAGATTAGGGCTGCCTAGAACCAGGGGTGTGGGGATTGGAGAAAACAGAGGAGTGGCTACCAACAGGGCTTCTTTGGTGGGGGGGAATGAACAGGTTCTAAAATTGGATTGTTAACCATGGTTGTGCAAGCTTGTAAATATAGGAAATACACTGAATTATTCATTTTAAATGGGTCAATGGTTTGCATGTCAACTACATCTCATTAAGCTGGTTCTTTTAAGAGTTGGTACATTGCTAATTTTTGGCTGTAGAGTTTACCTGGAATAAGAGAAAGAAAAAACCAAACCTTGATGATCAGCTCATCCTGGGTCCTGTTGGCACAGGTCTTTTATTCACTTGGTGACATTAGAAAGCAAGATGTCAAACAGTGATCAAGTCACTGGCCCCCAAATAAAGTACAGAGGATGCCTGTGGAAAAGGCAGTGGGTTTTCTTGGAATATTTAGCAAGTGTCCCTGTCAGCTGAGAAATACAAAATTATTTTTCAAGAAGAAAAAGTTGCTACTGAGAAATATGCTCACTATCAGACAGTTTGTCAGTGATGCCGTGTTTTGACTGACATCGTCAATCAATGTGTTACAGTGGATAATCAATGCTGTCATTTAAAAACCTCCCAGTGTATCACGTATTAGTTGGGATGACACTCCCAAACTCCAGTGACGGTCACTGGAGTCCATGAGCAACAGAGGCCTGATTCACAATGGCAGTCAAAACTGACATTCACTTGATATTCTAGAAGCCCCAGACAAAAACATTTCTCTTCAAGATGAAGAAATGCATCTTACCAGGTCACAGGGCATCTCCTCCTCTTGTATATCTTCCACTCTGCAGTCTTGTGGGACCTGAACAGGACCTAAGAGAACACAGAGTGACAGTCAGTGCATTGGTGCTGCTGAGGAATCTCACAAGGAGCTTTGGGGAATGTGGATGGGGGCTGGAGTATATGGAGCTGGGCGGCTGACAAGCATGGACTGAGCTGCTGCTGGACCATTCTCCTTGGTGTTGAAGGAAGGCAAATGAGAGAGGCAGAAAGAAATGAAAGAGCCTTTCTTTTCATCTGGATCTTTCATCAGTGAGTTAGTGATTGCAGAATCCAGGCTGTTTTCCTGAAGTCACCTACAATTACAGGAGAGAAGAGACCATGAGGACCAGTCACGCTGCGGGGTGTTTCTCAGGTCTTTTGCTCCCCCTGTGACCACAGAATCCCAGATGGAAAGCAGTGGTCGTAGGCCCCAGAAACCAGCACAGACACTTTGGAGGAGGTGCAGGCTTTCCCTGGAGTACGCATCTCTCTGGTTCACTGTGGCTGCCAATCACAAAACTCTTAATCCAGAGAGACTTTGCTGCTGGGCAAAACTTCCCCTTTCACACAGCTTAAAGCCTGATAGTGCCCCTCCTGACTGCCCTCTCCAACCAGTGTCTTCTGGAAGACTCGGCCAGGTTCAGGGCAGGCTGCTAAAACAAGGCTGGCTGGGCGTGGAGGCTCCTGCCTCTTACACCAGCACCTTGGGAGGCCAAGGCAGATGGATTGCTTTGAGACATTGATCACCACCTGTGGGGGCCTGTCCTGCAAACCCTGACTCTGTGACAGATGAATAAATACCCTCCACACACAAAGTACCGTGAACAAGCTGGCTGCTCTCAGAGGGCCATTGAGCTACCCAACCCTTCAATAGCTGTCCCTCCTCGCATTTATTCAGTTTAGATTTAATGACAGAAATTCTAAGTCAACATGCTCGTGGATAATTAACACATTAAAGATTTGGTTCCAGGGCCCAAAACAAACACCATTAAGGGGTAATCTCGCTTTGACCTCCCCTCAGAGGGCCATCGGCGCAAAGGTTAAAGACCACATGAGTAAACAAGGGAGTTAGGGACAAAGGAATGTGGTGTAAACAGACTCAACTGGGGAAGCTTCTATTACCCCTAATTTTTACCCTTGACCTCATGCTCTAAGGTAAGAACCGGCTGCCTTCAGCCTGTTCCATTATTACAAGTTATGAAAAGCTTTTTGCCTTCCAAAACGTTTGAGACTATATCTTATAACTTTCCCTGATATTTCCCTTAATATCTTTCCAGCCACCCTGAGTGAATCCCAACACTGCTTGAGGCCAGGAGATCAAGACCTGCCTAGGCAACATAGTGCAACCCCCATCTCTACAAAAATATAAAGAAAATTTGCCCGGCATGGTGGTATGTGCCTGTGGTCCCAGCTGAGATGGGAGGATCACATGAGCCCAGAAGGTCAAGGCTGCCATGAACTCAGATAGCACCATTGCACTCCAGCCTAGGCAACACAGTGAGACCCTGTCCCCAGAAAAGAAAAGGTAACCCAAATACCATGGGCTGGGTGGTATAAACCCAGTTTTTTCTTTCTCACAGTTCTGGAGGGCGGGATGTTTCAGAGGAAGGTGCTGGCACCATGGACCAACATGGCATGAACTATTGAAGAAGCTACATAGTCTATGATTGTCTATTGAAGAAGCTACATATTCTATGATTCAAGCTAGGTGTTATTTTGTAAAAAGGCAAACTCTAGAGACAATTTAAAAAATCAGCTGTTTCCAGCTGGGTGTGGTGGCTCATGCCTGTAATCCCAGCACTTTGGGAGGCCGAGGTGGGCACATCGCTCGAGGTCAGGAGTCAGAGACCAGCCGGGCCAACATGGGGAAACCCCATCTCTACTAAAAGTGTGGTGGTGGGCACCTGTAATCCCAGACACTTGAGAGGCCAAGGCATGAGAATCACTTGAACCTGGGAGGCGGAGGTTGCAGGGAGCCGAGATTGCACCACTGCACTCCAGCCTATGTAACAGAGTGAGACTGATCTTTAAAAAAAAAAAAATTAGCTCTTTCCAAGGAACAGACAGAAAGAATAACAGGTGAAGCACAGGGGGTTGTCAGCAGGAGAACTATGAGTGCATGCAAGGTGGAGCAAGACATTGCAAATTAACAAAAAAAACCCATGAAAATGCAAAATAGAAAGTAATCCATAATGCTAAGACATATAGTTAATAGTGTGTAAATATTGGTTCATTAACCATAACAAATGCACCATTCTGATACATCGGTTATGGGGGAAATGGAGGAAAGGGGCCTGTGCTAACGTCAGTATCTGTTCTTTTTTTTGCTACTGTAAAAGTTATCCAAATAATAGCGTCTATTAATTAAAGAGTCACTTTGCAACACTATTTTGGGGGCTGATCTATTGCAGCAAATGTTTAACAATCAGTTAATGTCTAATCAGGAGCTTCAGATGTGTTTCGCTATTAAATGTGAACCAAAGCTGAGCTGTGAATGTATCTTTATGTGGTTAAAACACTGCTTATTGAATAGTAAATTAAAATTTTCTCACATGAATAACAATATGGCTTAGCATTTTTGTTGATTTTAAATATGCAACTTTGGAACAAACCTGCAATCATTATTCTTGAATCAACATAAGGGCTGAATATCCACAGTGCCATCAGCTCACCATCTGCAGCACCTGTGCTTGGTCGGGGGCCCCTTCTTGACTTGCTGCTGGTCTGGGGCTGTATAGATTCTTGAAGGAGGAAAATGCTTTTCTCCTCAAATTCATCAGCTAAGAACCTGGGAAATGCATTCACAGTAAAGAGAGCTGCTGACATCTTGTTGGCAGAAGACCAGAGGAAACGGACCATAATTGATGCAGAGCTCAAACGGTGGATCCCACTGCACTGACTCCCCGACACAGCCTCTGAGCCAGCGCTGGGCTTTTGGAAGATCTTGGGTTTTCACGTGCACTTGAAACACCTAAGAGAAGGGTTGTGTGGAAAATGCCTTTATGATGAGATGGTCCAGAAAGGCAGCTGAGCAGAGTGACTGAGCATGAGGGCTGGGACCTGAGAGCCTGGGCTCAATCCCACTTAAAGCCATGAGAACCGGGGAATGTCCTGCAACCCCTCAGCCTCCAGTTCTCTGCACTGCCATCTAAACACTTTAATAGGGCTGACTGGTTAGCATGATGAGGCCGAAGATCATTGAACAGAGTTAAAGCTTTAGAAAAAGTGGCTGATTCTTCAATGCTCCATGATTCCTCCATCATTAAATGCCTGGGAGAAGCTACACACTTGACAGTGGGTGACCAGAGAGGGGACATGGATGCTCCAGGGCAAGGGAGGATGGAGGTTGGCTTTTCTTCATTTGCCTGTGTGAGAGGCTTTACAGCGCATGGACAGTACATGCGATCATCTCCTGTGATGCCCACGTCAGCCCTGAGGGTGGGCAGAGCAGGAGCTGTGGCCTGCACTTCACAGTTGGAAGAAATTCTCTTAAAGGCATGTGACTTTCCAGTCACCACACTGCTGTGTGATGCACCTGGGGCAGAAACGTACCTGAGGCCTCGGGGCCAGAGATGTCTTCACACTCCAGACCTCCAGATCTTGCTCTAGATCCCCCCAAAACATGAACTCCCCTGACTCTCAAGATGTCCTGACCCAAGGTTTCTGTGGGAGGGCTGATGTCCTGGAATAGATGCCTGAGCCCAGAAAAGAGCTTGGACACAAGACTCGGCCACTGTCTCTTCCTTTCCATCCCAGACCCCAAATAGGATGTGGTTTATCTCAAATGAAGCCCCTTGGAAAGACGAGGGTGATTCAAAACAGGGCAATCCTTTCATAGCAGTGTCACAGTCAGCTGCCATGGGGGCTACACGTTTCCAGTGATCAGTTGGCTACAAGGGACCCCTGCAGCCAACTGACCCCTAACTGTATTAGGCTTTGTAACACCCAACTGTATTAGAAAGCAACATTCTAAACTGTCACATGACCGCTCCGCTTCCCTCCACTTGACCAACCCTGGGTGAGCAGCTAATGCCCTTATCTGATAAGGGGCACCTGGGCTGGAGTGTCAGTGGCTTGAGGAACTCAGTTTATAAAGCTTCCCACCTGACTTACTATTGATCTGAGCCACTGTCTGTGCAGCTGGACTAAGGCCTGGCTGAGGATGGGCGGTGGCTGCACCAGCACAGAGTGGACCTTTCTTCCCGTTCATTTCTTCCAAACCAAAGGTCAGCATCTTCAGACTCCTATTTCATCCCAAGCCCTGCAGGGACAAGCACAGAGTCCCTTCTCCTCTTAGAGAGAACCCTCCAGAGCTACAGCCTGGAGACCCAACCCCAGGACTGTCCCTGAGGACCACCCAGGTCCTACTTCTAACCAAATGTCCATTCCTCTAACCTGAGGGCTCTGTCTCTTCTCACCACTCTCCCCAGCAGCACCCTCAACAGTAGGGATCCTGTCCTCATCCCACCACATTTATATCCATATCAAAACCCCAGTCTTTCCTTTACAAAACAAAAATGTGGCACATATACACCATGGAATACTGTGCATCCATAAAAAAGAGTGAGTTCATGTCCTTTGCAAGGTCATAGATAAAGCTGAAAGCCATCATCCTCAGCAAACTAACACAGGAACAGAAAACCAAACACCACATGTTCTCACTCATAAGTGGGAGTGGAACAATAAGAACACATGGACAAAGGGAGGGGAACATCACACACTGGGGCCTGTCAGGGGTAGGGGGCAAGGGGAGGGAGAGCATTAGGACAAATACTTAATGCATGTGGGGCTTAAAATCCAGATGACAGGTTGATAGGTGGAGCAAACCACCATGGCACATGTATACCTGTATAATTAACCTGCACATTCTGCACATGTATCCCAAACGCAAAGGAAAATTAAAAAAACAAACCTCGGAATCAAGATTGCTAATATATTGCGTTGGACTTTGGCAACAGTATTCGAAAGACTTTGACTTTTAATTCACCTCTCGTCTTGTCTTTTACAGAATCTGTTATCATGATTTTCCCAGTTAAAAGGAGCAGCGTGAGCGTGTTCTTGTACATACAAAATTGAAGTTACTTCTATTTAAAATATAGATAGACTCACAGGGAGACAATAAGGATGGACGTTTGCATGATGGAAAGATATTATTTGCATTTGTTTTTAGGTGATGGTTGTTTTACCTGTGGCACACATACGACATGCGCAGACCGCTGCCTTCTTACACTGTGTTGCCACCACCCAGATGTACATCCCCTAGCAGTCCCTCTGCAGCTAATTTCCAGGCAGTAACCCCAGGACATACCTACTCTGATCATGATCAACACATTTTAAATTTAAACATTATATAAATGCAAACCTGCAGTATGTACTCTTTTGTTTCTGGTTGAAAATCATATGTGAATATGTGAATTTCACCCATGTTCCACGTGATGAAACATTTGTCATTTTGTACTGCTGAGTCGTATATAACATTGTAGCAAGTTGGCACAACTAATTTACACCTCCGTGTTTTTTACGTTCACTCTCTGCTGTTTCTCATGATAGTTGCTTGAAACAAGGCTTCTGTAGGTCCCCCAGGTGGACACCAACATCCTTGGCTCACACGTCTCTTGGACATAGATGGCAGGAGTGAGACTGTAGAGTCACAGGTGCTGATTACTGTAGTACACACTAGAAAGCCATTTATCAAAATGGTTGAAACTAAGTATGTTCCCAGAGTAACACGACAGTTAAGTTCCTCCACATTGTCTCTGATAATGTGCCTATTCTGGTGGGTGTAAGAGTGAGAAATTAGTTTCAGTGTGTACTCTGCTAATGACTTGGGATTGAGTGCATTTTCATGTGCTGAACTTGCTGAGGTTTCTAGGATTTTGATAAGTCGCATAACCTTATGAGTTCCTGAATGGCTATTTAAGGTGCTTTGTTAGAAGAAGGATCCAACAGGCAAAATTGCAGAGGGATATGGAACAATGGAAAGATACTAGCAAGGACAATCTAGATTTCAGAAAAAAAAAAAAAAGAAAAAACAGATAAAATGGAAATATCACTAAAAATGGACAAATATCACAACAAAGCAATTTAGAGAAGGCAAAATGTGGATGAATCAAAGTCACATGAACACATGTTCTGATCCACCTGAGGTGAAAGAAACCCCTGTGGAGCCCAGAATGTCTGTGTGGGAGGAGCTGCTTGGAAGAGCAGACAGCAAAGCAAAAGGGCTTGGGGGGAGCAGGATGGGAGTGGTAGGAGCTGCCAGAACCCCCTCAGCAGGGAAGACAGGGAGAGGGTTTGGAGATCAGCCAGCCAGGGGCACGGGCAGGCAAAACCTATAGGTTCCTGTGGATGCCCTAGAATTGTGCAGTTATTTCTGAGTGAGGCATGAAACCAGTTGAGGCATGAGTGTTGAGCAGACAACTAATGTTGCAATTTAAAAAATAAAAATAAATTTCCAGTCAGGCTGTGGAGCTTCAGACGCTCTTACAACTGGGATATTTATAAGGTCAGCCATCCGGCAGGACGTCCCTCAGCACATAGTAACATTAAGTGTGCACCCTCCATGCAGCTAGTCCACTGTGGTTCAGAGATGGAGGGAAATGTGCAGGAGGAAGTCCTCACTGGCCACGTGGTATCGGTAGCAACCTGGCCGCTCAGCACAGGGTTTAATCTAAAATGTAGTTTACACAATGCTGACCTGTTGGAAGTAATGGAAATGGTTCATATGCACACATGGATGAAATTCAATGTTTAAGTTTAAATCATAAAAAATAAACCAGATGAGGCCTAAAGAGGAAAAATTATTTGCTTAAGAAATGGAAACACACTATGAATTCTTTAATCTGTAGAGATGATTGGGAAGTCGGAGTGGAACCACGATTTACACTTGAGTTGGTGACTCAGAGGAAAACATGATTTGAAATGGTGATAAAGAAAAATATGAAAGAGAGGCCTTTAGGTGGCTGATGATGAGTGTTAATAGTGTGAGTAAACTCTGTGCTTCTGGGTCCCAGGAAACACCAACAGATAGAAAGTGCCACACATGCTCTGCTGGCACAGCTGGCAGGATCAAGTGACCTCCCTTCAACCCACGCCCCCTTTATTTAGGATTCCCGGCTGCCCTGGCCCCTCTCTGACATCATGAGCAGCTTCAGAAAGGAGGATCAGGACAGCCAAGGCTCTCCACCTGAGATGCCCCGGTGTGTCAGAGGCAAGAAGGCTTTGGGGTCTCAGGGCAGTGTGGGACAGTGAGGGACACTCCCGAGATGGCCTCTCCCAGCTGGAAAATAACTCAGAGCCTCCATGGGAATTTAGTCATCAGGGAGCCCACTGGGTAGATTTAGGTGGCAGCACTGACCTGCTAGGACACACCTTCACCCCACCGGGTCAGCTGTGAGAACTCAGGGCAGAGGGGCCCAGGAACAGGCAGGTCGCCGCGCTTATTTAAATGCAGTGGCTCTGCTCCCCTGAAGGTTTTGGGAGATGTAAGATGGCTTCGGAAAGCTGAGGCTCCACAGCAGAGTGTCAGGAAGAGGAGTGGCATCTAAACCATACCCAGGGCTCCTCTCTTTACCCTCCTCACTGTACAGAGGAGGGGGCACCTCAACTGGGGACAGGGGATCCACAGTCGGCTCTACTCCACACACCCGGCCTCCTCACTATGCTGATTCTGACCCCCAGTCCCTCCCCTCTGTCCAATTTAGGGTCTGTGGCCCAGGCAGGGCCAGCTCAGCCACCCTCAGCATCTGAAGGTTCTGAACAAATGTCACAGCTGTCTGCACTGAGGACAGCAGCAACACTGGCAATGCTGACAGCTGGAGCCAACATGACACATTCTTCACATACACACGCTGTGAGCATTTTCTGTCACTCTGAGCTTTGTAAGTCATTTTCTTAAAGGGGACTTTTGCTATGCCAGATAAGTTTCAGTATTTATGTAGACAAATGCTTTTTCCTCAAGATCAGTAATTTTGTGTCCTAAAACTACTATATATATATGTGCATGTGTATATATATACACAGAACTATATACATAACTGTATACATGTGTATGCACATATACATACAACTGTTTTATATACATACATATGTATATAGTTGTATACATACACATACATATATGTTCATATAAAAAACATTTGGACTGGGTCTCAAAGTTCTGTCAAAATGAATGGCTTGATATCCTAGTGCTAAGGGATGGCTTTATTTAAAACATAGTTTCCAGTAGATTCCTTTAAAAATAGTATAGCAGGGATTTCCGATCACCCCCACTCCCACCTTTTTATAATTTTTGACTATTTTCCAGAGTCTTGAATTCAATGAGGTGAAGGTGGAAGAAAGCGTTTAGAAAGCCAGTGGGTACAGGAGAGCTGGTGTCGGGTGAGGGAGAGTGGGGAGAGATGCTCCTTTAAATGGAAGCCTCTGGAACCCGCAGAAAGCAAGGGTGAGGTGGGCAATCTTCCTACAGAGCTACCAGAGAAAGGCTTTAGACCCAACACTCCTGTTCACAAACACAGGCAGAGGCATCTGTTTTCTTAAAACAACTCTTTCTATATAGAAATAGAAATAATTAAAACGGGAAAATTCTGGTTTAGTTATTTCATTCAATTATTAACAAATAACTTCTGAAACAAACAAAAACTGTACAAGTGGAACTCAAATTGTTAATAATCTGGATCTGATTAATCTGTCAAAACAGCCATAGATAATGCCGCAGCCGTGGAAGATGCACCCAGTCGTGGAAGATGCCCCAGCCGTGGAAGATGCACCCAGCCGTGGACGATGCCCCAGCCGTGGACAATGCCCCAGCCATGGAAGATGCACCCAGCAGTGGATGATGCCACAGCCGTGGACAATGCCCCAGCCATGGAAGATGCACCCAGCAGTGGATGATGCCCCAGCCGTGGAAGATGCACCCAGCCGTGGACGATGCCCCAGCCGTGGACAATGCCCCAGCCATGGAAGATGCACCCAGCAGTGGATGATGCCACAGCCATGGATGATGCCCCAGCCGTGGAAGATGCACCCAGCAGTGGATGATGCCCCAGCCGTGGAAGATGCACCCAGCCGTGGACGATGCCCCAGCCGTGGACAATGCCCCAGCCATGGAAGATGCACCCAGCAGTGGATGATGCCACAGCCATGGATGATGCCCCAGCCGTGGAAGATGCACCCAGCAGTGGATGATGCCCCAGCAGTGGATGATGCCCCAGCTGTGGAATATGCACCCAGCGGTGGATGATGCCCCAGCCGTGGAAGACGCACCCAGCCGTGGATGATGCCCCAGCAGTGGATGATTCCCCAGCTGTGGATGACGCACCCCGCCATGGATGATGCCCCAGCTGAGGATGATGCCCCAGTCATGGATGATACCCCAGCAGTGGATGATGCCCCAGCCGTGGATGATACCCCAGCAGTGGATGATGCCCCAGCCGTGGATGATACTCCAGCAGTGGATGATGCCCCAGCCGTGGATGATGCCCCAGCCTTGGATGATGCCCCAGGCGTGGATGCCCCAGTCGTGGATAACGACCCAGCGTGGATGGTGACCCAGCTATGGATGATGCCCCTGATGCCACAGCCGTGAATGATGATTCAGCCATAGATGACGACCCAGTTGTGGATGATGCCCCAGGCGTGGATGATGCCCCAGCTGTGGATGATGCCCCAGCCGTGGATGATGCCCCAGCCGTGGATGATACTCCAGCAGTGGATGATGCCCCAGCCATGGATGATGCCCCAGCCTTGGATGATGCCCCAGGCGTGGATAACGACCCAGCGTGGATGGTGACCCAGCTATGGATGATGCCTCTGATGCCACAGCCGTGAATGATGATTCAGCCATAGATGACGACCCAGTTGTGGATGATGCCCCAGGCGTGGATGATGCCCCAGCAGTGGATGATGACCCAGCGTGGATGAAGACCCAGCCATGGATGATGCCCCTGATGCCACAGCCGTGGATGATGACTCAGTCATGGATGACGACCCAGTTGTGAATGATGCCCCAGCAGTGGAAGATGCCCCAGCCATGGACGATGACTCAGCCGTGGATGACGACCCAGTTGTGAATGATGCCTCAGCTATGGATGATGACTCAGCCGTGGATGACGACCCAGTTGTGGATGATGCCCCAGCCGTGGATGATGACTCAGCGTGGATGATGACCCAGCTATGGATGATGCCCCTGATGCCACAGCCATGGATGATGATTCAGCCGTAGATGACGACCCAGTTGTGGATGATGCCCCAGCCGTGGATGATGCCCCAGGCGTGGATGATGACTCAGCATGGATGGTGACCCAGCCGTGGATGATGCCCCAGGCGTGGATGATGACCCAGCGTGGATGGTGACCCAGCTACGGATGATGCCCCTGATGCCACAGCCGTGGATGATGATTAAGCCGTAGATGATGACCCAGCTGTGGATGATGCCCCAGGCGTGGATGATGCCCCAGCAGTGGATGATGACCCAGCATGGATGAAGACCCAGCCGTGGATGACGCCCCTGATGCCCCAGCCGTGGATGATGACTCAGCCGTGGATGATGACCCAGTTGTGGATGATGCCCCAGCCGTGGACGATGCCACAGCAGTGGATGGAAGCTGACAGTTGTTTCCAAGAAAAGTCTAGTACACAAGTCATTGGTGAGATTTATCAAGAAAAGAGGGAAATTACAAAATTAGTATCAGAAATTAATAGGAAGACATAACCACAGAGAGAGCAGAGATTACAAAACAATGAGTGGACATTATGAATACATAACTCGTTTTAAAACAACGTTTTGTTTCACTTGGGCTGGTGGCCATATGCTGCAGTAGCTGGCCAATAGTGAGAGGGCTCCTCATGAAGGAGGCTTGGGTTGAGGCTCAGGATCTTTAACCTGCATGCACAAGAGAGTTGCCACGAGGGAGTGGAAACCAGGCTACCAACCAAGTGCTACAGAGTTCCTACCTGTCCCTCTCCTCACCATTTTCAGCTGGCCGGGTTTGAGCATTTTAGGACTTGGGAAGGTAATATTACTAAATCTACTAAAAGACATCACCAATGCTTATGTGCTTCGGCCAGCTGCTGAGCAAATTAAGTTCACAACTGAAGTGGGTCGCACTGGCCCGTGTGGTCCCCCAGTCCTCTTAGAATTTGTGAGCTTGGGGCCTACTGGAGGGTGGATGGTGGGAGGAGGGGGGGATCAGGAAAATAACTGATATTAGGCTTAGTATGTGGATGATGAAATAACCTGTACATGACTAAGAGCATGCCAATAGTTACCAGTGTCAGCACTGGCCCACACTCCTGGGTTTGTGTTTTCACTTTTTCATTCAGGAACTTGGTAGCCGGGGCCACCACTTGGCCCTTCGGTTTCTCCACCTGAACAGTGAGGATAATAAACCAGACCCAGGGATGGCTCTAGTGAGGGTGGAGGAATCACTGTACAGAGTAGAGTGGGGCTGGATTTTATTTTTTAGAAGTGGACACTGGCGAATGAGCTGTGCAAATGGGAAATCTCTCCTGAGAAAACACACAGACTCACCTACACAGAAGCACACACATTCACATCACATGATGCAGCCTCACACAAGACACCACCAATCCTCAAGCACCCAACTCAGTACCACCCAAAAGGGAGCACAGCTGCTGCCTCAAAATTTGGCCATGATTTTTAAAAAACACTTTCACTATGCTTATTCCTATCATGATCCCAGAATCAGGGTGGCACTTCACATTGAAACCAGCTTTTTTTTTCTTGACAGTAATTCCAGAATACTTACCAGACTCATACTTCAGAGGGAACACCAGCACTACCTGCAACACAGAAACAAAGTTTTATGAGGGGCACGTCGTGCTGTGGATTGTTTGCACAAGGTTCTGTTTCTCTCAATGAATACTGAAAACCTGATCAGAAACTTAGTCAACTGCTACAGTAATCAAAACAGCATGGTACTGGTACAGAAATAGAGACGTAGACCAATGGAACAGAACAGCTTCATTGGACAGGACAGAATGGGTGGCCACAGAGGCCTGGGATATATTTTATGTCCCCGAAATACAGCAGTGAGCACACTTCATGGCATGCTGATGCTTACTGAATGGTACAACTGAGGACCGGGTGATTCTGTTTGATTGTATCTGTTCTTATTCCAAGAGGCTCAACAACATGCTCTATGGAAGCATGATCCTTCAAATGCACTCGTCTATCCTTTCAGTAACTTTTCACTCCCTCAGCCAAGAGCTTCTCCATCTGGGTTTCTGCAACACCAATCTCAAACCCATAAAGCAATGGGTAACAGCAACCCCACTAAGCTAACACGCCCAGCTGTGGAAGCAAACTTCACTTTACGGCAAGTCTACTTCACCACTACAGGCAGTGCAGCATGTTAGTTTACAGATTAGCCATTGGTGTTAGAGAGATCCAGCTGTGGGTGTGTCTCGTGAATAATTTACTTAACTGAGACTCACATTCCTCATCTGTATAATGAATAGAACCAAACTAATTATGCCTCAAAGTGATTGTGACGCTTCAACGAAGCAACATAGAGAAGTGACCACATAGTATCCAAGACTCAAATGTATATCAGTTATCCTTTTCATTTTAATAACTTAAGCAGCTGTTATTAAGTACAGTCATGTGGCATAGTGACATTTTGATCAATGATTACTTACATGGCTGGGGTCAGACGGGCGTACGCAAACCTACTGGCCTGCATCATGAGATTAAAACAAAATTTTTGGTTAAAAATTTTAAGTAAGATGCTATACAAATGAAAGACTAACCACAGTGATGGAATTTTTGGGGGGAGATAAAACTAAGAGTTCACAAGGATTTGGAGAAATGTCTCCTCACATATGCTGCTACAGGAGCATGAATTAGCATCACCATTTTGAAAAATATTTGGCACTATTCAGGACAATAAAAGATATGTTCCCTTCTAACAATCTACTTCACAGAAATGAGTGCCAGTATTATTCCAAAACCATTGACAAAAATACTCAAAGCAACATTACTTCTCACAGCCATAATTATTTAAAAACAAAAAAAGAAAATTCTATGTCAATCAACAGTAGAGTGGATAAACTGTAATACGTGACTACAGTGGAATGGTATGCAACAAGGAAATGGAAGAACTACAGTTACACTTGCGAACATGAATGAATTTCAGATCAAAATGTGAGCGAAAAAGCCAGACACCGAGAAACACATATTGACTTATTCTATGTATAACAGTCCAAACCTGGAGAGGTCTAAACAAGTCATTAGCAGCCAGAGCGGGTCCCTTAAGGAAGAAGATGATTAAAGGAGGAGGGAAATTTCAGGGAGGAACCAGGGATGTCTGCACTTGTGCCATCTCACCCTCTCAGATGTCAGGGTCCCAAAAGAGGGTGCTGGCAATATTTAGGTGGTTCAAAGGTCTCATGAAGAAAAGCAAATGACAGACAGCAGCAAACTCAGTTCTTTAATGAAGTGCCCTGGACTGGATAGAGGGTGCCCACTTAGTTTTGTATCTTATTATGTAAAATGAGGATCCTCCAAAGATAAAAATGTCATCCATATCATGGACAGAATTATGTGCTATCAGCACATTTTATCATATGGAGTTTCCTGCACAACTTTAAGCAATCTGTGAATAAAAGGTCCAGAACTTAATTTATAAATAAATATCAACTTAGAGAACAATGGAAGCTTAATTTTTGAAGACAGGAAATAGTGTAATGCCATCTTCTGTGGGAAGGAACTCTTGGTTTCCCCAAAAATTAGAGAACTGGAGAGAAAGAAGCCTCATCTCTGAATCTGTGGTAGGGGTGGGAAGTGGAGGCTACAAATGTGCTCAAGGTCAAACTTCTCCCCTGCCTTCCCAGGAGACTGGAGATGTACCAGTGAGCCCAGAATGAATATTCACTCTGCCATCCACCCCTGGGAGATCCCTTTAAACCCACAGAGAGGACAGAAACATAAACGTGCTATAACAAGTCTTAAAAGTTCAGAGGGTGATTATCAATTTCCCCTTGGCACACAGCAGAATTTTTTCTCTTAGTTCAAGTAAATGCCTCTGAGAGATGTTCCCACAGACTCCTTCCTTTCATTACAGATGACACTCGATGCCCAGCCCTACATCCCTTGTGCATAATCCCAAGGAATGCTGATTAATCCAAACCAAAGGTTTTGATGTTTCACTGGGCAGAAAAGAGAAGGCGTACTGCAAAGATAATCTCTAATGAACACAGCACCCTCCTAGCCCAGAGAGACAGTTCCTACCTTTATGACAACAAACTTTGAAAAGAACAAACCAAACCTCACACACATTTTCATTTTCTTTCTGATTTCATACTTCCTTCTTCAGCCCCTCAGGCAGCAGGGATAACCTGAAAGTTCTTGGGAACCCTTTCCCATTAGGTCCTACCTGGAAAGTAGTTCCCTACCTTGGGGGTCGTCTTCATTGGGTCTGAAGACGCTCTCCAGAATCCAGTCTTTAGAAACAAAAACATCAGGACAAGTCATTAGAAAGAGTGACTCACCCACTCCTCTTCCTCCAGCTGAACCCACGCTGCCTCACACATCATTCCCTGGTCTTTGCTCTGGGTAGATAAACCTTCCTACAGCCTCTCTGGCTGGAGTTCTATATTGGCAAAATCACCTTCTCTCAGGAGACCCCCAATCCTCCTTCCCAGTGGGATCCCAGAATCAGGTTTCTATACACTCAAGCAGCACTTTGGTCCCTCATGAAGTGAGTTACTTCACGGTACTTACTCCTCACTCTCTCCTGGAATGTTTTCTGCAATTATACAAAAGAAAACATTATGAGGATGAGATTCTGCGGTGCCCTTCACATAGAGCTGTTATTCCCTTGGCAAGGGTAGAAAACCAGAAGTGGTACAGTGGCTGAGCCATAGGTCAATGACATCCCCAAAACCATGAGGATGCTTATGGAAAAATAAGATCTTTATTCACAGAATTCACCTTTAAAGTTGATTTAATGGCCAAACATACAATGCTTAATCCAAGGAGGAAAACATGTTGAGGAAAGTGCCTCTGCATTACAGCCGATGACGGATGCTGTCATTTGAAAACCTCCCAGTGTATTGCGTGTTTGTTGGGAAGACACTCCCACTGAATTTCACCCCCACAAAGAGAATTGCATATGCCGTACCTAATGTACATTTTCAGATTTTCATATCCAAATTAATTGAGAAGAAATCACAAAAGCAAAATTTCTTTAGAAGACAAAGAAAAGGAATCTTACATAGAGGCTTTCCTTCTCCAGGTCTTCATCCTCTGTCCAGGAACTGAGTCTCACCATGCTCGCCTGGTCATCTGAAGACAAATGGAAGGACACAGAGGAAAGCTCAGCACCCTGGTGGTTGGTGGCTGTGAGTTACTCAGGGAGCTTTGCTGGATGTGGGGTATGGAGGTGGGTGATTATCAAGCACGGACTGAGTTGCTGCTGGGCCGTCCCCCTGGGTGGAAGAGGGCTGGCAAGGGAGGGCAGCAGGAAACAGATGAGACATGGAGGTCTCCGCCTCATACTAGAGGAATCATGCAGCAACACAAAAGGGTCAACCAAAAATGGAAACTCAAATGCACACTAAGGTTCAATGGAAGACTGTCTTTCTGCCTCTCACACGTTTTGAAGCTCTTTTAAACAAACAGCATATTCAAGACTATGACAGTACTCTAGGACCCAATCATGCTGGTGCTAAATTTAGCATCAGTTTTAAAGATGCGTAATAAAAACCTGGGTCTACCCAGCCCCTTATCTGAACCCAGACACTTTGTTCTGTTGATTTCAGGTTTTTAAACTCTTTCAACCAATTGACAATCAGAAAATCTTGAAATCCTCCTTATGACCTGGAGCCCCCACCTTCTCCCACTTTCTGTTGTCCTGTCTTTCTAAAAGGAAGAAATTTACATCTTGCATGTATTAACTGATGTCTTATGTCTCCCTAAAACATGTAAAAACCAAACTGTAGCCCCATCACCTTGGACATAAGTACTCAGGACCTCCTGGAGCTGTGTCACCAGCATGTCCTTAACCTTGGCAAATTAAACTTCTAAATTGATTGAGAACAGTTTTAGATAACTTTTTGGTTTGCAATGTGTAATCATGGTGGGGTTGATTTTTTAGAAGAGGACACTAGGGATTTATTGTGTCAAACAGAAATAACAATATTTGTTTATATGATTTATGTCCCCAGAACATTTTTCTATTTATGGATTCACATAAAGGGAAATGGTTGTCACATAAATGGCTGTCACTGCAATTCGGTTTTTTAGAATTTTCAATCCTTGAATAAAAGCTAAGTTGAACAGACAAATGAATTCAATTCTAGGCAAAACAGTCTATTGTAGTTATGTACTAAACTTTTGTTATAGTCGATGATGGAAGAATTGGAAATATTGACATTATATTCGATAAAACAACCAGTGTTAATCACACGATATTTTCTTCTTCGGTCCACCTTTCCTTTGTCATGCATGTGTAGTAATTGCCTATGGAGGATACCTATCTTTGTACTCGCCAGTCCATTGAGCATAGTGTATTTCAGGAAGGGAGACATGGGCTGGATGCTGATGTGTTTTAACTCTGCAGTGCAGAGCTGCAGTGAGTGTGGTGAACTAGTAACCCAATGCTTTTTTGCTGTCTTAATTGTCATTGTGTCTAATGAATGTAGCTTGCAGGATTTGATCATTTCTTGGTCTTGTGGTGATAAAGAGTTTTCAACTATCTCAAAAATATCTCATTCATCTTATTTGTTTGGGGTCAACTGCTGAGGAATGTCACCAGCACTGAAAGGAGTTTCTCAATATTTCTAAGTACTGCTTCCTAATATTCAGAACTTGCATTTGACCCTGTTGTCAGAGGCATGTGGGGCAGCTCTGTATTATTCACACCAATGACTCTAAGCCACGTGACTGCTGCAGCCATCTTGGAATCATAGACAGTGTTTGGGATCTCTGTAGACTCATGTAAATCTAGGACTTGCATGTGTGAGGGAACCAACTTATGGCTACCTGTGATGGTAGGGTTGAGAGCCATCCTCCTCAGGGTAATAACTGCAGTTCAACAATTCATTATCAATTCAGCTTTAGAGCTATATCCCTAGGTTCATATCTTGCCTCCTTCCTTTAGGGGCTTAGAAGCATGGGCACATTCATTAGCCCTTCGGTTTCTCCATCCAAGGAGTGTGTGGATAGTAAATAATCACTTTTTAGGTGAGGTCTGTAGTGAGGATTGAATGGGTTTATTAAAATAAATTGTGTATTGTAGATTTTCAGAATGGTAAATTAAAAAAGAACTGACTTGCTTGATATCTCAAAGCTTAACATGTTCCAGAGCTGCATGCAAACCCAAGAGATAAGCTCCCAAGTCAGGGGTGATGCCATAATGCACAACTGCTCTGTCCAAAAATAGTCATTTCAACTTAACTCTAACCTTGGGACAAAAGAATGAGATACGAGTGTCAAAAATGCTTCTGGTGACATCCTGATTCCACACAGTAGCTACTTCTGAAAAACAGAAACAATTTATGTGCATGTTGTCTACAAAATGAGCCAGTGACCTGATGACAGATCAACAGATACCTGGTCAAATGGAATGAACACAAGTTTACTTGGGGAGGAGAATTATCTACCATAATGGAAGGTTCTAAGCATGTGATATCACATCCTGTATGATTTCTTTCTCTTAAATGAAAAGTGGCTCAAACTGAGGCTGTCGCCAAGTTATGGAGATGACCATAGCTTAGCCTTGGAAAAGTGCTCTGGATAGTGTCACGGGAGACCTGATTTGTGCATTCCTTCCGAGGAGGGTAACAGGTTGGGTGAAAGCGTATTATTGATATCTCTGTACATAGGGAATTTTGAATAATCCACAAAAGTATGTTTAAAACTATGTTTTGGTAGGTAAACTGGCCTAGACACAGATATTATCAGTATGTATTTGGGAAAACTTGTGATATGAGTAGAAGCAAGACGCTCTCAAATACTGTGAACTAAACATACATTTAGGCTGATGAAAGGAGGGAAGCCATGGGAATAGCAACATTAGGTTTCTTTCTTGTGCATTTTCCTTCACATTTCCACATTCCAGATTCACTTCAGATTCTGAAGTCTAGAGTTTAAAAGATAATTAATGGTGGAAAGACAGAAGCACAAGAGATGTTCCTATATTCTTCCAGTCAACACAAAGAGAGAAGTTATTAGGTATGCAGAATCTAATCAGAAATACTGCATTTTACTCTATGGAAAAATAATAAATACACAATAGCATGAACAAAGAATTAAAACTATAAGTTATGGAATAAGTAGGCAAAGTATTTCTTGAACAACCTTACTACACCAATTGGAAGGACACCATTCAGTAGGTGAATATGCATAGACCTTCACAGCAACAATATACTTGAGAAGAGAGGTATGAAGCTGAGAACTTCTTTAACATTCTGCATATGGAAAATCGGAGATAGTCTACAAGAATGCTATTCATGCTAATAAATTCATCAAAATTGCAGAGTACAAGGTTAACACTCAAATGGCAGTTGTGTTAATATGCACTCAATATAAACAATCCAATAGTAAGATTAAAAATGTAATTCCATGGATAATAACCTCTGAAATCATTAGATACTTAGAAATAAATCTAACCAATGAGATGAAATACTCGTAACCTGGTAGGAACAGAATGTGACTGAAAGGAAGTAGAGAAGGTACAAATAAATGAAAAGGCATCCCGTATTCACAGACAGGAAGACAAAACCTGACTAATACACACTACTACAAAATGATCCAAAGACGCACATCAACTACCATCAAACTGGTAACAGCCATCTGTGCAGAAATGAAAAAGATAACCCAAAATTTTTTATGAATTCTTATGTCTCAAATCATCATAATAATGTTAAAAAAGAATAGCGCTGGAAGATACGCATTCATGAGACTGAAATCTACGAGAGGAAAAGATACAGAAATTCAGACAGCAGGGTCCTAGCATGGGGGCACCCGTAAGTACTGGAGATATGGAATAGAGAAGCCCAAAATTCAATGCATGCATACACAGTCAACTGATCTTCAACAAAGGTGCTGAGAATACACAATGGGAAAAGGAAGCCCTCTTTAACAAATGATGGTAAAACTCCATATTCTAATTTAAATAATGAAATGGAGCAGTGTGCTCAAGGTTGTGCTTCTTCCTCCATTTACAAGACACTGGAGCTTTGCAATGAGCCTGGAGCGAATCTTCATCCTGTCCCCCATGCCCAGAGAGAGCCCTTGATATCAGGAGTACACAGCAAGGACAGACAAATGAATGTGCTGCCATGAAACCTAACAGTTCAGAAAGTGAGGATCAGTTTCTCTCAAGCATCTGGGCACACTGTGGAAGACTTGTTGTCTCCAGAATTAAGTAACTGCTATGACAGAACTGTGTCCCAAACTAAAGGCTTTAACATTTTGCAGTGGCAGAGGCAGAAAAGAGGTATCCTCAGAAAGACCATCTTTAAATAATAAAGCAAGAAGAGGTGATCACAGACAGGGTACTCACACTTCTCACCACTATGACATTAAACTCTGACAAGAACAAACTTCGTCCATGTTTTCTTTTTCTTCTCTTTCTACATGCTCGCTCAGCCTCCCAAGCAGCAGGCAGAAGCTGAAGGCTCCTGGGAACCTGCTTTATTAGATTCCACCTGTAGTCTTGTTGCCTACCTGGAAAGGCATCATCTTCACTGTTGAGATTCTCCAGAATCCACTCTTTAGAACCACCAACATTAGAGTAAGTCAGGGAGAGGTGCACTCACTTCTACTCCAACTGAAGCCACGTCGGCTCACACAACATCCCCTGGCTGGTCCTCTGGGTTCACATACATTCATACAGTCCCTCTGATCGTAGTTATACACTTGCAAAATTATTTGCTGTCACTAGACCCCCAATATTCTTTAACCGGAACCCAGAATCAGGTTTCTATATATTAAAACCAGCAAGTTTGTTCCTCAGCAAGTGAGCTACTTAAGGGTACATACCATAACCAGGGACTGAGGAACTCTGCAATTAAGACAAAAGAAGACACTATGAGGATCAGATTAATTCTTCTGCACTCCCCCCTCCCCACAGATCTGTTAGTCTCTTGATGATCTCTGGAAACTAGTTGTAAGACAATGGTTGAGTCAAAGGCCAAGAATCAAACATCCTAGTATAGAGGACACCTGTGGAAAAGACAAGACCTTTTCCCACAGAATTTACCTATGAAGTTGATTTACATTGGCAAATACACAATGCCTAAACCAAAGAGGAAAGCTGGTGTTGAGGAAAATTTCTCTGCATTACAGTTGATAATGGATGCTGTCATTTAAAAAGATTCTAATACATCACGTATCCGATGGGAAGACACTCCTATTGAATTCCACCACCACAAAGAGAATTGGACATGTCGTACATAATGTGCCTTCTCAGATTATCACAGTTAACAGAAGGAAAGAAATAATTCTTTTTAAATTTTGCTTTCCTTTGAAGTTTAAGTTCCAGGATGCATGTGCAGGACTGTGCAGCTTTATTACATAGGTAAACATGTGCTATGGTGCTCTGCTGCATGTATCAACCCATCCCCTAGGTTTAAGCCCCGCATCCATTAGCTATTTATCCTGATGCTCTCCCTCCCTGATCCCCACCTGACAGGGCATTCTTTAGAGGACAGAAAAAGGGGTTCTTACCTCGTCATCATCCTCAGGAGGAGCTGGAGGGAGACAGAATAAAAGTCAGTGCCCTGGTGGCCTAAGACTGAGTAACTCAGGGAGCTTTGCTGGGTGTGGCATATGGAATGTGGAACTGAAGATTCTGAGACCATCTCAGAGAAACAACTATGTTCAAATAGTACCGTGAGGGAGTCTCACCAGATATCTTTCATCTTAGACAATGCCAAGACCTAATAATACTCTCGCATTCCCAATTCCCAAAACATATTAAACAATCAAAAAGCAAGGTTTAGGTGTTTGCTGTGACACAGGCAGGAAAAACTGGTCTCCTGGGAAAAGTAATCATTAAATACCACAGCAAGAAACGATGGTTACAAACGCAGCCCACAAAGCCCATGGACACACACCCTCTCATCTCTATCTTATTAAAATACAACAGGAATAAGTCAGACCTCTACAGCAATTTTTTTTTTTCTGGTTCTGGCTTCATGGCCCCCTTCCTAGGTTCCAAAGCAACAGGTGTAACCCAACTGCTCCCAGAAATACTCCTAGGGTATCATTTTCATTTTTTTGGTTTGTTTGTTTGAGACAGAGTCTTGCTCTGTCACCAGGCACCAAGCTGGAGTGCAGTGGTGGGATCTCCGCTCACTGCAACATCCACCTCCCGGTTTCAAGTAATTCTCCTGCCTCAGTCTCCCGAGTAGCTGGGACTACAGGTGCACGCCACCACGCCCAGCTAATTTTTGTATTTTTAGTAGAGACGGAGTTTCACGATGTTGGCCAGGATGGTCTTGATCTCTTGACCTCGTGATCCGCCCACCTCAGACTCCCAAAGTGCTGGGATTACAGATGTGAGCCACTGCGCCCGGCCTAGGGTATCATTTTCTACCTGCAGAAATTGTCCTATTGCAGCTTCCCTCATGGATGGTGTCCACTGGCCAATCTTTAGAGACACAAATCTCAGCAAAAAGTTATTTCAGAGAGTGACTCACCCACCCTCCTACTCCAGGTGAGGTCACACTGGATTACACGAGATCACCCTGAGCTTTCCTCAGTGTTCTCAGACTCTCTCTAGGCTCTGTGGAGCCAGAGGTCTTCAACAAGGCATTGTTCACACTTTCCAGCCTTCAAGTGAGGAAGAGGAGCTGAAGGAATCACCTTTCCATTTTTCCTTCCACTGACCCATTATAGGTCTCACCTCCAATCCCACAACCCTGAGATCCCAACTTTGATGTGCACGCTTTCAGTGAGATGAGTCCAACAATCAGACTCTGGGCCAGGCTCACAGCAGACATGCAAGACAGCATTCTGTGGGGAAGGAAATGCTCTCTGCTGTATGGCTGCTGGGCCATTGCATGGTGGCTGTTGTGATGAGGTTTTGAAATTTCATTGTATATATTTAAGTTTATTTAACTATAAAGAGGCATGCATATGACTGAGAAGCACACTAGATGGGACAGCTCCAGAGATCCAGACATGAGGAAGACCTGACTCCCCTCTCCTGGTGTTTTTTGCAGAATCATTTGCTGCAAACGATTTACGGTCACTTCCTGGGCATCTGCACAAGGGCCCGTCACTGTGTGGGGCTGGGATATGACAGTGAGGACAACATCCAGGTCCAGAGGGATTCCAGCAGGGACACGCTTGCACCCAGTGGAAGAGCATGGCCCTGCACACCCTGTCTAGACTAGAACAGAGCAGCAGGAGCAGAGGGGTGGGGGCGTCTCACTGTCCTCAGGAGATCACTCGCATCTCCAGGGACCCTGACTCAGAAGCTGGGCAGGCTCCAGGATGAGTGTGTGGCTCAACAGGCTGGACAGGCTGAGAAGAAAACCTTTCCACACCTGCACTAGAGCTCATCCCAGGGTTGTGTTCATTAAAACATCCACGGAGTCTAAAGTGTCCATCCCAGGACTGAGCTCTAGGGTAAGGACAAATGAGGAAGACACAGTCACTGCCCTGCTAGTAAATACCCATAGCCCGGGTTCCTCTACTCACCTGTGGGAAGACTCAGACTTTGAGACGGAGAATTTTAAACCATCTCCAAAGTGGAAACTGAGATGTTATGGATTGCACAGAAGAGTTGCAAGGATGACCTGGACTCTGGGATCAGTCCCTATTCCTTTGCTGAGATCACCCTGCACTGGAACTCATGTCCCTCCCAACCTGCCCTGCTACTTCGCAGTACTGCAGCTGCCCAGGCCAAGAGCTGGGCGACTCTGTTCAGTTGAAAAGCATTTCTGGGCCAGAAGACCCTTGGCCAACAGGGTCTACTGAAGAATCATTCCTCAGGAGACTTCCAGAAGAAGTGAAAAATAAAAACTTGTCTGTCTCAGCCCCAGGAAGATCAGGCCTGGAACCTCTCTGTGTCTGGCCTGACCCTGAGGTCCATTCCTACTGACTCATGTCCTGTCTGCTCTGTGTCAGAAAAATGGGGACCTGACTCCTGTTCTGCTCCTCTCTGCAATTTCTGCTGATGTCATTGCCATCATCACACAAAGAGATGGAGAAGACATGGGTCAGGAAGGAAGCTCCTTTCTCAAGGCATTTAGGGTGATGTTCACATCAAGCTTTCGATAGAGAGGAAGGTCAAGTCCTACTCACTCCTCCACAGAAGTGGTCTCATATCCTGCCTGGGCCCTGGTGATGATGCTGAACTGATGCCCCTAACATTGCAACCTTGACAGTCTCTTTTAACAATGTCCCAAATGTTCTCATTTTGTTTCCCTCTGATCCTCTAAATCATGTTCCCCCTCAGGTCTAGCACGAGGCTCTCTCTTGCTCTCTCCCATGGAGCCCACTGAGCAGGTGTCCATGAATTCTGAGAACCTCAATGTTGATAACACTGACACTTTCCTTGACTCACAAACAGCAGCGCCCCTGCAGAACCACTGGGAAGCTTCGTCTAGAGATTAAAAATGTCTAGGACAATCTGGTCATGAGAAAATCACTTCTGGGGTGAAAAAGTGACACTGCCCAGTCAGTTTCATTCTTTGTTCCACTGGAAAAATACTGAAACATACAGGACAATCAAATTTTACTGAAAAGCAACGCATTTCCACAGAATGCATGCTCCAAAAAAACCCCTCAAACCACCATGTGGTCCACTTGATATTCATCATGACTTAAAGCAGCTGCCTTGGCTCTCTGTGTGTGACGGTTTTCAGAAGGAAACAAAAACCTATTTCAACGGTAGCATCAATAGGACATGATGGAGATTCTCCTGTCTCAGAGCCGAGTTCTTCATGGAGACATCTGTTTCTCACAGCACGCCCCAGATCCTCACACCTATTAAGAACCTGAAGCCAGGGAGGTTCTCCAGACAAAAGCAAGCAAGAAAATCCCCCAACTCATCACTTAGATTTCTCATTAGGAAGAAAGTGGTATTAGAATATGTACAATGTTAGAGATGGGAACCACACACACTGGGGCCTGCTGGGGGAGAGGTGGGAGGGAGAGCATCAGAATAAAGAGCTAACGTATGCGGGGCTTAATACACAGGTGATGGGTTGACAAGTGCAGCAAACCATGCCACATTTTTACCTATGTAACAAACCTGCACATCCTGCACATGTAATGCAGATACTAAAATCAAATTTAAATTAAAAAAGAAATTGCCAGAGTAGGCAAATCTAGAGAAACAGAAAGTAGATTAGTGGTTGCCTAGGGCCAGGGGTGTGGGGCTTGGGAAAAAAGAGAAGTAACTACTAACGGCTATGGGGTTTCTCTGAGGGGAAATGAAAAGATTCTAAACTTAGATTGTGACAATGCCTGCACAACCCTGTAAATATAGTAAAAACACTACATCACCCATTTTAAATAAGTGAATTGCTTTGCACGTCAACTGTGTGTCAATAAAGCAGTTTAAAAGAAAAAGAATACTTACAGTAGTCATTTGGGGCTATCACGCTGCTCTGCAACAACAGAAAAAAACACAAAATATCATAAGCATCAGATCTTGCTGGGTGCTGTTGGTGCAGGTCATTTCACTTGATGACATTAGAAAACCCAAATAAAGCATAGAAGATGAATGTGGAAAAGCCAGTGGGGTGTTTTGGAATATTTAGCAAGTGTCCATGTCAGCTGGAAAATACAAAATAACTGTGCAAGAAGGAAAGGGTGCTACTGAGAAATATGCTCACGACCAGTTTACAACTTATGCCATCTTTTGACTGACATCGTCAATCAGGCCTCAGGTGGTCATAAACTCCAGTGACTGTTCGCTAGTGTCCATGACAACCGAGGTCTGATTCATAAAAGCAATTAAAAATGATGTTCATGGGCCAGGCGCAGTGGCTCACGCCTGTAATCCCAGCACTTTGGGAGGCAGAGGTGGGTGGATCACAAGGTCAATAGATCGAGTCCATCCTGGTCAACATGGTGAAACTCCATCTCTACTAAAAATACAAAAAATTAGCTGGGCACGGTGGCGCGTGCCTATAATCCCAGCTACTCAGGAGGCTGAGGCAGGTGAATTGCCTGAACCCAGGAGGCGGAAGTTGCGGTGAGCTGAGATCACGCCATTGCACTCCAGCCTGGGTAACAAGAGCAAAACTCCGTCTCAAAAAAAAAAAAAAAAAAAAAATATTCACTTGATATTCTAGAAGCCCCAGAAAAAAATATTTCTCTTCAAGACGAAGAAATGCATGTTACCAGGTCAGAGGGCATCTCGTCCTCTTCAAAATCTTCTATTGTGAGGTCCTGTAGGATCTCAACAGGACCTAAGAGAACACAGAGTGACAGTCAGTGCATTGGTGCTGCTGAGGAATCTCACAAGGAGCTTTGGGGAATGTGGACGGGGGCTGGAGTGTGTGGAGCTGGGTGGTTGACAAGCATGGACTGACCTGCTGCTGGACCATTCTCCTTGGTGCTGAAGGAAGGCAAAGGAGAGGGGCAGAAAGAAATGAAAGAGCCTTGGCTTCCTAGCTAGGGCAACCTCATCAATGTGAAATCGTCATTTGAAGAACCGGTTAATACAGAAAGGCAGTGTACTATATAAACAGGAAGTAGATTCGGGCTGCCTAGAACCAGGGATGTGGGGGGTGGGGAAAACAGAGGAGTCACTACTAATGGGGTTTTCTGAGGCGGAATCAAGAGCTTCTAAAATTACATTGTAACAATGCTTGCACAACCCTGTCAATATAGTAAAAACACTGAATCACCTACTTTAAATAGGTGAATTGGTTTGCACATCAACTACGTCTCAGTAACTGTTTAAAAGAAAAAGAAAACGTACAGTGGTGATACTGGGCCACAGGCTCCTCCTGCAATAAGAGAAGAAGAAACACCATGAGGAGTACATCTTGCTGGGTCCTGTTGGCACAGGTCTTGTATTCACTTGGTGACATTAGAAAACCAGATGGCAGGCTGGGTGCGGTGGCTCACACATGTAATCCCAGCACGTTGGGAGGCTGAGGCTCAAGAGATTGAGACCATCCTGGCCAACATGCTGAAACCCCACCTCTACTAACAACTACAAAAAAGCTGGGTGTGGTGGTGGCAAGAGCCTGTAGTCCCAGCTACTCGGGAGGCTGAGGCAGGAGAATTGCTTGAACACAGTAGGTGGAGGCTGCAGTGATCCGAGATCACACCACTGCACTGTAGCCTCGTGACAGAGAGACTCTGTCTCACAAACAAAACTAAACTAAACAAAACAAAGAACCAGATGTCAAACAGTGATGAAGTTATGGGCCCCATATGAAGCATAGGGGATGCTTGCAGAAAATGCAGTGGGTTTGGAATATTTAGCAAGTTTCTATGTTGGCTGGGAAATACAAAATCATTTCTCCAAGAAGAAAATGTTGCTGCTGAGAAATACGCTCACGACCAGTTTGTAATTTATGCCATCTTTTGACTGACATCGCCAATCAGGTCTCAGTTGGTCATAAACTCCAATGACTGGTCGCTAGAGTCCATGACAACCGAGGTCTGATTCACAATGGCAGTCAAAAAAATTCACTTGATATTCTAGAAGACGCAGAAAAAAACATGTCTCCTCAAGACAAAGAAATGTATCTTACCAGGTCAGAGGGCATCTCGTCCTCTTCCAAATATTTTATCCTGACGTCCTGTAGGGCCTCAACAGAACCTAAGAGAACACAGAGTGACAGTCAGTGCATTGGTGCTGCTGAGGAATCTCACAAGGAGCTTTGGGGAATGTGGACGGGGGCTGCAGTGTGTGGAGCTGGGTGGTTGACAAGCATGGACTGAGCTGCTGCTGGACCATTCTCCTTGGTGCTGAAGGAAGGCAAAGGAGAGGGGCAGAAAGAAATGAAAGAGCCTTGGCTTCCTAGCTAGGGCAACCTCATCAATGTGAAATCGTCATTTGAAGAACCGGTTAATACAGAAAGGCAGTGTACTATATAAACAGGAAGTAGATTCGCGCTGCCTAGAACCAGGGGTGTGGGGGTTGGGGAAAACAGAGGAGTCACCACTAATATGATTTTCTGACGGGGAATCAAGAGCTTCTAAAATTACACTGTAACAGCCGGGCGCGGTGGCTCACGCCTGTAATCCCAGCACTTTGGGAGGCTGAGGCGGGTGGATCACAAGGTCAAGAGATCGAGACCATCCTGGTCAACATGGTGAAACCCCGTCTCTACTAATACAAAAAAAAAAATTAGCTGGGCATGGTGGCACGTGCCTGTAATCCCAGCTACTCAGGAGGCTGAGGCAGGAGAATTGCCTGAACCCAGGAGGCGGAGGTTGCGGTGAGCCAAGATCGCGCCATTGCACTCCAGCCTGGGTAACAAGAGCGAAACTCCGTCTCAATTTAAAAAAAAAAAATTATATTGTAACAATGCTTGCACAACCCTGTCAATATAGTAAAAACACTGAATCATCTACTTTAAATGGGTGAATTGGTTTGCACATCAACTACGTCTCAGTAACTGTTTAAAAGAAAAAGAAAACGTACGGTGGTGATACTGGGCCACAGGCTCCTCCTACAATAAGAGAAAAAGAAACACCATGAGGAGTACATCTTGCTGGGTCCTGTTGGCACAGGTCTTGTATTCACTTGGTGACATTAGAAAACCAGATGGCAGGCTGGGTGCGGTGGCTCACACATGTAATCCCAGCACGTTGGGAGGCTGAGGCTCAAGAGATTGAGACCATCCTGGCCAACATGCTGAAACCCCACCTCTACTAACAACTACAAAAAAGCTGGGTGTGGTGGTGGCAAGAGCCTGTAGTCCCAGCTACTCGGGAGGTTGAGGCAGGAGAATTGCTTGAACACAGTAGGTGGAGGCTGCAGTGATCCGAGATCACACCACTGCACTGTAGCCTCGTGACAGAGAGACTCTGTCTCACAAACAAAACTAAACTAAACAAAACAAAGAACCAGATGTCAAACAGTGATGAAGTTATGGGCCCCATATGAAGCATAGGGGATGCTTGCAGAAAATGCAGTGGGTTTGGAATATTTAGCAAGTTTCTATGTTGGCTGGGAAATACAAAATCATTTTTCCAAGAAGAAAATGTTGCTGCTGAGAAATACGCTCACGACCAGTTTGTAATTTATGCCATCTTTTGACTGACATCGCCAATCAGGTCTCAGTTGGTCATAAACTCCAATGACTGGTCGCTAGAGTCCATGACAACCGAGGTCTGATTCACAATGGCAGTCAAAAAAATTCACTTGATATTCTAGAAGACGCAGAAAAAAACATGTCTCCTCAAGACAAAGAAATGTATCTTACCAGGTCAGAGGGCATCTCGTCCTCTTCCAAATATTTTATCCTGACGTCCTGTAGGGCCTCAACAGAACCTAAGAGAACACAGAGTGACAGTCAGTGCATTGGTGCTGCTGAGGAATCTCACAAGGAGCTTTGGGGAATGTGGACGGGGGCTGGAGTGTGTGGAGCTGGGCGGTTGACAAGCATGGACTGAGCTGCTGCTGGACCATTCTCCTTGGTGTTGAAGGAAGGCAAAGGAGAGGGGAAGAAAGAAATGAAAGAGCCTTGGCTTTCCAACTAGGGCAACCTCATCAGTGTGAAATAGTCTAGGAACCGGTTAATACAGAAAAGCACTGCATGGCTCAGTGAGAGCATCTCATCACACCTGCTGCCCATGTGAAGGTCCAGGCAAATCCCCACATTTTAGGAAATCTATATATCCTGCTTCTGTATTTATCATCTAACCTGGTGTATTTTTAAAATTGTAGTAAAGTATACGTATTTATTATTGTAATTAATAAGTGTGCATTTTAATGATATTATATTCATTGAGTAACATTCATGATGCTGTGTCAAAATAAATATGTTTATCTACTTTGAGATTCACTTGATTTTCTCAAGTCAGCCTCTTTCAGGTCATTGTTGTTCTCTTCACTGTTGGCTCTCACCTGAACTGCTCCACCAGCCTCCTAGCTGCTCTTCCTGCTTCTACCCTTGCCTGTATTACAGTGTATTTGCACGGAGCCACTGTTCAGTCTTTTTCTTAGAGAATTAACAGTAACCTCTGGGCTATAATCCTCCAGTGGTTTTCCATCTCAACTGAAGTCCATCTTCTCTGCGAGTGCTCACTACGTGTACAAGGCCTTCACCCACCATATTCCTCCCAGCATCCTTTCACTCTGCTGCAGCCACCCTTGTGTCTTTCTGTCCTTTGCCTAAAACAACTTTGTTTCTATTTCAGGAATTCCAAAGCAGATAGCCCTCTCTGGAAGCCCTCTCCCATCATCCTCACAAGGTTCCCCTCACTTTATTATTTTTAAAAATAAATAAGATGGGGTGTCTCTGTGTTGGCCAGGCTGGTCTTAGACTTCCAGCCTCAAGGAATCCCCTCATCCTTGCTTTCCAAAGTGCTGGGATTAAAGCTGGGAGCCACTACACCCAGCCCATTTCACTTTTAAGACTGTTCACATGTCACTTAAAGAGAATATCCAGCTCTTACCCTCAACCCTCCATAAAATTGCCCTCCTCTTTAATCCATTACCCTGTTTTACTTTCTCCCCAGCACGTCACCACCTGCCATTCTTGACTATTCATGTGCTATCTGCCCTTACCTCCCTATTGAATGTAAGGGTCAGACTTAGAATGGGGCTTTATGTTATGTTCCACTGTTTGCCCTGTGTCTGCAACACTGCCAGGCCATTTAAAAGTGCTCAATAAATGTATTTCATTTTACCCCAAACTAGTTAAGTTTCTCCCAATTCTCCCAGATCTGTTAAATTTGTCTTTTGATTTATCATCTAAGACAGCATCAGATTTTTTTAACTGGTAGCTATTTAGAATTAAAGACACAAGCTATCGAGATCCACAAAAACATAAATGAAAAATGTTAATGTCTATTTAAAAGTCAAGGGTAACTGCAGTTTGACACAAGTATATTTAATACTAAAATACCTTAAATACAAAGTGACTCATTTCATCGGTTTAATTATGTCACTAGACAAAATATATTATCTGAACTTTATAATGAGATATCACACATCTGTCATCAAAATGTGCTTTATGCGTGTTCTTAGAATCAAACGTAACAGGATTGTGTCTGACTTTACGAAAAAAGACAGCCAATCGCAAAGGGTAGGTAAACAAATAATGCTTTAACCAGTCTGTAGTACACTAAGCAGTTATTCAAAGTCATCAGGTACAGCAGGGTGCCCTGGCATGCAAAGACATCCTAGAGTGCTCTCTAGGTGTCAAGTACTGTTTGAGAAACTTACGCCATTATTTCACTGCTTTAAGTAAAAGTTACAAGGCAGCACATATAAAATGATCAAAAAGTTTTATTTTACAAAAAAGTTTGTGAAATAAAATATATTCAAATGCATACCAAAAATTTCCAGAAGAACCAGTACTCAAATAGTAACACAAGTGAGCTCTGGGTATTCTGAGTATAATAAATAATTTTTCTTTATTTTCTACTTCTTTTACATGAAACATACTGATAGTCATTTTAAAAGGAGGGTTGAAAAAAGCTACTAGAAAGCTGAAAGACCTGCTGCTCAGAGGTCTCTACATCATATGCCCATTCTTTCCCTTCCCTGACCCCTCACTTGAGAGAGCCAGCAAATTAGCAGCGTTCCTAAGGTAAGAACACAAAAAGCTGCATGAAAAGTTGATGGGTAGTGATAAAACTGGATAATGACCTCCTACTACCTTAAACTGTGTTACTTGTATTACCCCCAGTCATATTAGATATACTGCTAAATAAAGGCAAGATAGGACGAAATATGTTTGAGTCTGTCTGAGATCTAAAGTGGGTTCTTAGAACGTCTCTTTGAAATAGCTTCAAGACACAATGTTCTTTTGAAATATTTCAGAAGAGAACAATGAAGCAGAGCATCATTTATGGCATAAGTTCCTGGAACAGGACTTGCCACCTAGAGAGCACTCCAGGATGTCTTTCCACAGCAGTGTGCCCTGTTCTATCTGATGACTTTAAATGACTGTTTAGTGTGCCACAGAATGGTTGGAGCACTGGTTGCTGTGGTATTTGTCTAAGTCACCAAAAGAATTCAATTCCTCATTATAGAAAGGCTAAAATGTTTCACATCTAAGTAGAAATGTATCACTTTCCAAGAAAAGTGATACACAATTTTCTGAAATAAAGATATTAACAAACTTTGAATGTGTCTATACTTTATATATTAGAATGTTCTGAACATGTTTCTTTCTTATTTGCCCAGCCCAGGCTGGAGTGTATTGGCACGATCTCGGCTCACTGCAAACTCCAACTCCCGGATTCAAGCGATTCTCGCGATTCTCCTGCCTCAGCCTCCCAGGTAGCTGGGATTACAGGCACGTGCCACCACGCCTGGCTAATTTTTTGTATATTTAGTAAACAAGGGGTTTCATCATGTTGGCCCAAACTCCTGACCTCAGGTAATCCGCCCACCTTAGCCTCCCAAAATGCTGAGATTACAGACATGAGCCACCATGCCTGGACAAAGAATAAACATTGAAATTGAGGTTTCTGTTACCCCTTTATTAAATACCACAAAAATAGATTTGAAGAGACATAGAGAAACTTACTGTCATGCAAATACACATAAAATGGTAAATTCTGTGCTCACAAACTATTTTTTCAACTGCTCTGACTTAACACTTCTTACTCAGCATCCTGTGCTTAACGTGTGGGGCCTTACCTGCCCTCTTGCCAGCTTCTCCCAACCAGGGCATTCTCAGCTTCAAATCAGTTAGCAGAAGAAACTCTTCAACATTTATTAAATTGTTGATTTGACTGGTAAATGTAGGCCATTTTGTTACCTCTACTTTTATCCTTATCCATTTCAATAAATGTATAGACAGAAGGTAGAGCCAGGAGAGACGGCACATGCCTGTATTGTCAGCTCTCCTACAGGCTGAGGCAGCAGGAGTGCTTGAGCCCAGGCCAGGAGTCAGAAGCCAGCCTGTGCCACACAGTGAGGACCTATCTCTTTAGGAGGAAAAATGGAGAGGTAAATGTTGCCTGTAAGTTGTGTAAAATAAAATGCAAAGGAACTAATCAAGACAAAAGTAAGTTCTAAGGGAGGTCTATGTTACGGGTAGACCTTACAATAGAAGACATTCTGGAGTCTGTCAAGTTCTTTAAGAACTGAGTTTGACATCACTACGACTTTCATGTCTACTTTGATGACTTAGAACCTCAGTTCTGTTCAGTAGCTGTCTCACACAGTCCCTTCAGATCTCTAAGCCTTCCTTTCTGCATCAGCAACATAGGGAGAATATACACAGCCCTTATTTGCATTTGGAAGGTTCCAATGAGATGTACATGAAAACATGTTTTACATCCTAAAGAATAAGGAAAAGGCTCACTTTGTTCTCTCACTACCTCATCTACCAAATCGTACAGAATATTACACAGAGCCTTGCCATACACCACCAAGCAAGGAGTTTTCACAGGTACTTGCATGATTTGTGTATAAGGCACAATCTATTAAGTCTCATAATTATTTGTTCATTCTTTCACAATTTTTCAATATTCTGAAAACAGAGTACAGCACTTCCTTGTTACAAAGCCACACCCATCATGAGGCTTAATTATTCTGTGAAAGTAAGAGCCAAACTCAAGTTTAAATACAAGAGCTGTTAAGACGTTTTCTCCATACTAATAAAATCTCTGCCATTAAAACGAAAGAAATGAGCTGATCATATTTCTATGTCTTTATGATATAATATCTTCTATTTCAGTGGACTTAGTTTTTGTTCAAGGAACTGCTTACTCAGAATTATCTGTAGCTACATTCATCTATTCCTAAAATCCTAAAGCATTTTAGACTGAAGGCTGCTGGCCCTGGCTGATGCCTATCACCCAAAAAGCCTATGTCACCTGGTTACCAGGAAACAACCAAGTCAGGCTAGTGGCTTACAATGCCCCATACCACAGCCCCACCCAATGGCTCACAATGCCCATCCCTGCTGCTGCCCACTTTGTGGTCACTGTGCCCCTCCGTGTGACTGCATTATTCATCCTGGGCTGCCTGAGCTTTCCAGTCCTGAGAAAAGTGTATGGGTGGAGGGGAGGGTGGTTGTTATTGGAAGTCATCCTGGGCGCTGAACTCAATAGAAAACCCTGGTTACTAATGTCAGTTCCATTAGCATCTCTGGTTTTCTGAGTCTGGTAGCTTTCATTTGCTCAACAAATGTAGTGATACACAAATGTTTGACTGATTTTGTAACTAAATGCTCCTCTCCTGCCTCACGAGTGTTAGTTTCTGTCTTCAACTTGACCATAGCAAAAAAAATGAAATGTTTCCTCTCTCCTCCCCTTTCCCATCCTGTAGGAAGGGAAGCCATGAAAACAAACTCTTTTCCACAGGCAGGGTCTAGCCTTCTAACTCTCAAGTCTTTACCTTACAAATTCACGTCTAAAGTCATTTCATCTCTTTTGGAACCTGTAACCATGAGCTAGCTCTACCTGTCTTTCAGAACAAGGAGGTAAACAAAGCCCGTGAAGTTACTGGAGTAGGGCTGAAGAGACATTCATGTCAAAGTGGGAATTTTGAAGTAATCAGAGTTCCAAGGCTGAACTTTTGGGTAAAACCAAAACAGAAACAACTATTTTTTACAGCTCTGGCAGTAACATTTCATACCCTTTGCAGTCATTTTAAGTATGTCCTTCAATTTTTCCTTCAGTTTTCAAATTACAATTGGAAGAAATAAAGCTGCTTCTGTCAAGGTAACTTAAAACCATCTATTAAGAACACCATATAATCTCTTCCATGGTAAACTCTATTTTAAATTTAAGAAGTCTCCAAATATTTCAGTCTGAATTATCCCAACTATTAGCTTCCTTATTGAATAGGAGAAAAGAAACGATTGGGCCTTTAACCGGATCCTTCACTGAGGTACCACAGTAGCTGGATAGGTCAGGCTAGAGAATGGGATGGAGACTCCAGAACTGGAGTATTTGAATTTTCATCGAGGAAAGGGAGAGACTAGACCAAAAAGGCCTCAAGCAAGAAGGCTCAACAACAAAGACAAGAGGCAGGACTAGCCTTTGTCCCCCACGCCCAGCCCTGGGAAAGCTGGCTATAGGCAGGAGGGAGCTGGAAGCTGAGGATGTCTCTGGGGTGAGGGGATGGGAAGCAGGTGGGGGAGGTGGTGGCCAGAGATGTGCCAGAGAGCAAATGGCACCCGTGGCTTCTTTACCTTTGCGCCTCTTTGAGTTGGTGACGGGCTGCATGTACTGGACCTCTGCCACTTCGGAATCTGACGTGGCAGACTCTGCAGTGGTGCATACTATCATAGACTCAGTCTCGGATTCACAACAAGACGCCACCTTCTGCCTGCAGCAGGCACAACAGAGGCCAACCCTGGGGTCTAGGCAACAGCTTAATATATTTCCCATGGGTGACCTAGAAGGGGACCTTCAAAAGAAAGCAACACACAAAATCAAAAAAACAACAACAACAAAAAAGAAAAAAAACAAAACAAAGCAACACACAAAAGAAAAAAAAGAAAAAAAGCAACAGAGCAAGCGCCAAGGGCACAAAAACTGCCGTGAGTGTAGTCGGAGCTCCTCCTTCCTCCCACTAGCAGCTTCCGACTGAAGGCTGCTGGCCCTGGCTGATGCCTGTCACCCACAAAGCCTCCTATGTCACCTGGTTACCAGGAAACAACAAAGTCAGGCCAGTGGCTCACAATGCCACGCCCCACAACCCCATCCAATGGCTCACAATGCCCATCCCTGCTGCTGGCCACCTGTGGCCACCCTGCCCCTCTTGGTGACTGCATTATTCATCCTGGGCTGCCTGAGATATTCCATTTTTCACTACAGGCCTTGAAAGGCTCAGAAATGTCCCTTCATAGATTCTATAGAGAGAGTGTGTTAGCTGTGAATAAAAACGAAGGTTTCATTCTGCGTGATATATCCACAAACACGAAGCATTTTCACAGAATCCTTTGGGGCCCACCTCTCACCTTCAGCTTCCTGTTCTTGGTTGTTTGGGCTTCTGTCTTGTGTGCTCTGTCAGGCTCTAGGCCTTGTAAGGTTGAGTTCCGTGTCTTCACTCATTTATATGTGCCCAGCAGGGCTGGCTCTTGGGAGGGTCTTCATGGTGACTGAGGTCATGGATCCTTCACACTGTTCCTTGAATCCACTTGACACAAAATACTCATGCTGAAATGATGCTTTGAAAGTGATGCTTCCAGTCAATTACGGGTCCATTGTATTATGGGTCCTTAGCACCCAATACATGGCATATAAGAAATGAATGAAAAATAGTGAGTGAATGAACTCAAGTGTGCCTACAAGGTGAGAGAAAAGTGGTCCTGCTTACTAGGTGTGCTACGAAGGCATCTGGGACTGTTGGCTTTGCTATTTCATAGTAGGCCTGGGGCTTTGAAAGCTGGCATTTCCTCATTCTAAACCTCAAATTCCAATAAATTACCACCAAGTGGACAAAGGTCCACGGGCCAGAGCTCTTGGTGTGAACAACATACCTTTTTTGGGTGTGATTAATGGACAGGGACTATACAAAACTAAAAACAATGTTTGTGTGCTGACTACCTGCAAGCTGTGGTGATAAAGCACTCTGTATACATGACCTTATTCAATGCTTGTTACAAATCCATGAAGTGGATTTTTAGACAAACTTTCTATTCTAGAGCATTCTGAACAAGAGGCTAGTGTAGTGAGCTTTCGCCTACTCAGCAGCAGATTCAGATGTTTGTTATCTCATGGCCAATCTTGTTACATGTATGCTCCTACATGCTTCTCCTCTTCCTCTCGTGATTTTATAGCAAATCCCACACATCATATAATTTCCTCCTTGACTGTCTTGGTATATGTCTGTAAAAGATACAATTCTTGTTTGTTCTTTCAAGACAAGGTCTCTGTCACCCAGGCTGGAGTTCAGTGGCATGATCTTCGTTCACTGTGGTCTCTCCTGCCTCAGCTTCCTAAGTAGCTGCAACTACAGACTCACACCACCATGCCCAGCTAATTTTTTTATTTGTATTTTAGTAGAGACAGAGTCTTGCTATGTTGCCTGGGCTGGTCTACAATTCCTGGATTCAAAGGATCTTCCCGCCTTGATCTCCCATACTACTGAGATTATAGGTGTGAACTGCTGTGCCCGGAGACAAGAACTCTTTAAAAAATATAATCCCAATACCATCATCAACCAACCATCTCACACCATTGCTCTTTATCACTGTCAACTCTCCTGCTAGCTCCAAATTTCCAGTCATTTCATGTATTTATTGTTTGAATCAGGATCCAAGTAAAGTCTCTCTTTGGGATTGTTTGATTCGCCTCTTAGGTTTTTTTTGATCCTGACAGCTTCCCACTTTGATCTCTGTGTTGTGTTGTCCCTTGCAGTTCATTTATTGAATAAATCAGGCCGTTTCCCCATAGTTTGGATTATGCTAAGTGTATTCTCATTACGCTGTTTCCCATACTGTGAATTTTGCTAATTGTGTCTTGTGATGTTGGTTAATTTGCTCTTCACTTTGTTCTAGTTTTTATAAATTAGTAGTTGATCTCAAGACTTGGTCAGATTCAGGCTGGACTTGAGGGTCAGGGCAAAAAGACTGTGCTAGTTTCTTCTGGGAGGAGGTGTGTACTCTCTGGACATCTTTTTTTTTAAATTGGTGATGTTAATGGCCATTGATCAATGATGGATTGAACAATGAAGGTATTGTTGTATTATTCCTTCTTCGTTTATGAGCTGCCATACTTCCAGAAAGAGATATTGCTACCCTAAGAAGGGCATTGCATGCAGAAAAAAATGAAGTAAATATAAAAAAGAGATGCTGCTTCTTATAAACTGTTACTCACTTGTACAACTTATATAGAAAATGCCAGTTCATGGCTTGATTTCTTCTGTTTATCATTTTTCAAAATGATGGGCTGTTTCATTTATATCCTTCAATGGTGACCACTTCTATTAATTAATTTATTTAGACAGGGAGGGTCTAGCTCTGTTGCCCAGGCTGGTATACGCAGTCATGCCACTGCAGCCTCAAACTTCTAGGCTCAGGTGACCCTCCCATCTCAGCTTCCTGAGTAGCTGGGACCAAAGACATGGGCCCTCATACCTGAGTAATTTTAAAAATGTTTTGTAGAGACAAAGTCCCCCTACGTTACACAGGCTTGTCTTGAACTCCTGGATGAAGTGATCCCCCTAACTTAGCCTCCCAGAGTGTTGAAATTACAGGCATGAGGAACTGTGCCAGCCCACTTTTATTTTTTCAAAAGGATCATTATGAATGCAGACATTCAAACATATCTGATATATGTCAATTCACTGCAACTATTATCCTTATTAATGTACAAAATGTCCTATCTTTGGTTAGAAGTCCAATCAGATTGGCCCTTCAGACATGTTGAAATCATCCTAATAATCTTTGATGGATTCTTTGCTATCCAGAGTGACAATATGTCCCAGGCTCCTTACACATTTCTGGCCTAGACCTGGAATCAGCACGTTCTCTAGGAAGGCTTGTCTTCTTTCATTGGGCAATGGTATTTTGAGACTATTTTGAGACTACAATCTTGGTGCTAGGGGTAAATAGTATAATATTAAAACTTAAAAAACTGCCTGGCTCATGCCTGTAATCCCAGCACTTTGGGAGGCTGACACGGGTGGATCACCTGAGGTCACGACTTCCAGACCAGCCTGGACAACATGGTGAAACCCCATCTATACTAAAAATACAAAAAATCAGCCAGGCATCATGGCGGGAGCCTGTAATCCCAGCTACTTGGGAGGCTGAGGCAGGAGAATCGCTTGAACCTAGGAGGCAGAGGTTGTCATGAGCTGAGATTGCATCACTGCACTCCAGCCTGGGCAAAAACAGCAAAATTCTGTCTCAAAAAAAAAAACCTTAAAAATAATTAAAAAATTAACAGCTTTATAGAGGTGTGATTTACATACTAAAATTTACCCATTTTAAGTGTACAATGTGTGTGTGTGTGTGTGTGTGTGTGTGTGTGTGTATATGAGAGAGACAGGTGCCATCATGGCTCACTGCAGCCTCAACCTCTTGGGATCAGGTGATCCTCCTGCCTCAGCTTCCTGAGTACCTGAGACTACAGACTTGTGCCACCATACCTGTTTAAGTGTTTAAATTATTTGTAGAGATGGAGTCACTTTATGTTTCCTAGGCTGTTCTTGAACTCCTGGGCTCAAGTGATCTTCTTGCCGTGGCCTCCCAAAGTGTTGGGATTACAGGTGTGAGCCACTGTGCTTGGTCCAATTCAATGATTTTTAGTATACTTAGTATATTTACAGAGTTATGTGACAATCACCAAAATCTAGTTTAAGAACATTTCATCATCCCAGAAAGAAACTTGTACCCATCAGAGTCACTTTTCAGTCTCATTCCCAGCCCTAGTCAACCAGTAAGCTGCTTTCTATCTCTATGTTAGGCTGTTCTGGACCTTTCATATAAACGAAATCATGTGATGTGTGTTCTTTTGCATCTGGCTTCTTTCACAAAGCATTGCGTTGTTGAGGTTGATCACCGTGGTAGCATGCCTCAGAACTCATTTTTGATTGCTAAATAGTATTCCTTTGTATTCTTCACATTTGAATTCCTTTGTCAGTTGATGGGCATTTGGCTTGTCTCCACTTTTTGGTTCTTGTGAGTGGTGTTGTTGTGAACATTCACCTACTAGTCTTTGTGTGAACATACATTTTCATTTTTCCCGGTTAGATACCTAGAAGTAAAGTTGCTAACTTTAAGGCAATTTTACTTTTCTATTTTATTATTATTTTTGTCTTGAGCCCCTTGCAGTTCTGCTAGAGAAGGCAATTTTATTTTTAACATTTTGAGAAACTGTCATACTATCTTCCAAAAAAGTGGCTGTACCATTTTACATTCCCACTGGCAGTGTATGAGGGTTCTGTTCTCCACGCGCTCTCCAGCACTTGGTGTTATGCATCTGCTTGGTTGTAGTTATTGTAGTGGGTGGAAAGAGACATCCCATTATGGATTAATTTGCATTTTCCCAGTGACTAGCGATGTTGAACACTTTTTAATGTGCTTATTGGACATTAAAATATAATCTTTGGAGAAATGTTTATTCATGTTCTTTTCCCATTTTTAAGTTGGATTGTCTTTTAATACTGAGTTATAAGAGTTCTTCGGGATATATCAGTTATTAGACATATGACTTATAAATATTTTCTCCCATTCTGTGGGCTGTCTTCCCCTTTCTTGATTGTATCTTTTGATGTGCCAAAGTTTTAAATTCAGCTGACGTTCAATTTTTTATTTTCTTGCTTTTTCCCTTTCCTCCTTTTCCAGGTCTCATTAGGTAGCCCTGGCTGGTCTTCAACTGCGCTTTGGATGTTGTATCTAAGACATGAGTGCCTTACACAAGATCACAAGAATTTACTCTTACACGTTTTCTTCTAAGAGTTTTATTGTTTTAGTTTTACATTTAGGTCTGTGATCCATTTTCAGTTAATTTTTGAGTATGGTGTTAGGCAGGGGCCCAAATTAATTTATTTGTACATGAATATCCAGTTGCCTCACCATCATTTGTTGAAAAGTCTATTTGTGGTTGGCAACAGTGGTTCATGACTGCCATTCCAGCACTTTAGGAGGCCAAGGCTGGAGTACTGCTTGAGTCCAGGAGTTTAAGGCTAACATCTGCCTAATTCTCCCCATAACTTCTCCAACATCTGCCTAATTCTTCCCCCACACCCAGCCCTGGGTAACCACCATTCTACTCTCTGCCTCTATGAGTTCAACACTTTTTCTTTTTTCCTTTTTCTTTTTCTTTCTTTTTTTTTAACGAATCAGTTCCTAAGCAGAGTTCAACTTTTTAAGGACCACACATGAATGACATCATGCAGTATTTGTCTTTCGGTGCTCTGCTTATATCGCTTAGCATAATATCCAGTTTCATCCATGTCATTGCAAATGCAACAATTTTTTTTCTATTTTAAGGCTAAATAACATTCCATTGTGAATACAGAAACATGTATTCCTATATTCCTCACAATTCTGTGTTAAGGCTGGATAGTATTCCATTGTGAATATAGGAATATATATTCCCATATTCCTTAAATTTTATTGTATGCAAGGATTCTCTTTTCTCCACATCGTCACCAACACGTGTTATCCTAATCCCTTTCAAAATTCCACTGGTATTCCCCATAGAAATAGAAAAAACTGATTCTAAAACTTATATGGAAGCATGAAAGATCCTGAATAACCAAAGCAATTTTGACTGAACACAAGAACAAAGCTGGAGGAATCACACTACCTGATCTCAAAGTCCACTATAAAGTCACAGTAGTGAAAAAAGCATGGTACTGCTACAAAGATAGACATGATCGACCACTGGAACAAAACAGAGAGCCGGGAAATAAATCCATGGATTTACAATGAACGAATCTTCCATAAAAAACACCAAGAACATGCAACCCAGAAAACACATTATGTTCACAAAATGCTGTTGGGAAAACCTAATATCCACATGCAAAAGAATCAAATTCAACCTCTCTTTCACCCCATATATAAAAATGAACTTGAAATGGGTTAAATGCTTAAATGTAAGACCTCAAAAGCTTCTTGACATTGGTGTAGAAAAGATTTTATGGATACGACCCCAAAGGCACAGGGAACAGAAGCAAACATGGACAAATGGGCTTTCATCAAACTAAAACTTACATGGAGCACAGGAAACGATCAACAGAATAAAGAAACAATCTACAGGATGGGAAGAAATATTTGGGGATCATACACCTGATAGGGAGTTAATATCCAAAATATTCAATGAACTCAAACAACTAGATAACAAGAACACAAGCAACCTAATTTTAAAAGGACCTGACTATTTCTCGGTTAAAAAAAAAAAAAAGATATAAGACATGTAAACGGCTGAAAATATGAAAAAAAATGCTTGACATCAGTAATCATCAGGGAAATGCAAATTGAAATGACAATGAGTTATCAACCCATACCTATTAGGATGTCTATTATCAAAAAGATAGGGGCCGGGCGTGGTGGCTTACGCCTGTAATCCCAGCACTTTGGGAGGCCGAGGCGGGTGGATCACGAGGTCAAGAGATCGAGACCATCCTGGTCAACATGGTGAAACCCCATCTCTACTAAAAATGCAAAAAATTAGCTGGGCATGGTGACGTGTGCCTGTAATCCCAGCTACTCAGGAGGCTGAGGCAGGAGAATTGCCTGAACCCAGGAGGCGGAGGTTGCAGTGAGCTGAGATCACGCCATTGCACTCCAGCCTGGGTAACAAGAGCGAAACTCCATCTCAAAAAAAAAAAAGATGAGATATCTATTGACTTCAAGTGTAATGGTTTCTTTCCAAAATTTCAATTATTTTTCAATTAATCAATGAATTTTTTTCGAGACAGAGTCTTATTGTCTTGCCTGGTACGATCATAGCTTACTGCAGCCTCAAACTCCTGAGCTCAAGTCATCCTCCTGCCTCAGTCTCCTAAGTAGCTGGGACGAAAAGTGTGTCCCACCATGCCTGGCTAATTTTTTTCTTTTTGAGACAAAGTCTCCCTCTGTTGTCCAGGCTGAAGTGTAGTGGTATGACGTCAGCTCACTACAACCCCCACCTCCCAGGTTCTAAGTGATTCTCCTGCCTCAGCCTCTGGAGTAGCTGGGATTACAGGCATGCACCACCACAGCCAGCTTATTTTGTACTTTTAGTAGAGAGAGAATTTTGCCATGTTGGCCGGGCTGGTCTCAAACTCCTGACCTCAGGTGATCCACCCTCTTCCACCTCCCAAAGTGCTGGGATTACAAGCCTGAGCCACCGTGTCCGGCCATAATTTTTAATGTAATTCAGTTTTCATAAAGACAGAGTATTTTTATGTTGCCCAGGCTGGTCTCAAACTCCTGGCTTCAAGGGATCCTCTTGTGTTGGGATTACAGGGATGAGACACCACACTTGGCTTTCTTTTTTCTTTTACACATTTTCTTTCTTTTGCCAAGTTTGGAGTGTAGTAGCCAACCATGGCTCACTGCAGCCTCAAATTCCTAGGCTCAGGAGATCCTCTCACCTCAGCTTCCTGACCAGGTGGGATTGCAGGCCTGTACCACCATGCCTGGCCTATTAAAAACAAATTTCTAGTTTTGTTTATTTTTTTGTAGACAGATCTCACTCTCTATGTTGCCCAAGCTGGTCTTGAACTCCTGGTCTCAAGGGATTCCCCCCCACCTCAGCCTCACAAAGTGCTGCAATTACAGGCATGAGTGCCCAGCTTGAGCTTTCAATTATATTCCAGTGACCTATACATCTGTCTTTGAGCCAGTACAGTACTCTCCTGATTACTTTGTAGCAAGTTTTGAAATTAGGAAGATAAGTCCTCCAACTTCGTTCTTCTTTTTCAGGATCATTTTGATTATTCTGTGTCCTTTGCCTTTCCACATGAATTTTAGAAACAGTTTGTCAATTTCTGCAGAAAAGGTAGCTAGGATTCTGACAGGAATCAGGTTGAACATGTAGACTAATTTGAGGAGTACTGACAACAATATTTAGTCTTCTGATCCATCAATATTGAGTATCTTTCACTTATTTAGTTCTTCTTTAGTATCTTTCCACAGTGAGTGAGTATTCTTTGAGATGCTATTGCAAATGAAATAATTTCATGAATTTCATTTTTGGATTGTTTATTGCTAACGTACAGAAATACAACTGATTTATGTATGCTGATTTTGTGAACTTGGTGAACTAGTTTCGTTTTTTTTTCTTTTTGTTAATTGTACTTTAAGTTCTGGGGTACATGTGCAGAACATGCAGGTTTGTTAAATAGGTTTACACGTGCCATGGTTGTTGGCTGCATCCATCACCACGTCATCTATATTAGGTATTTCTCCTAATGCTATCCCTCCCCTAGCCCCCCAACCCGAGAGTCCCTGGTGTGTGATGTTCTCCTCCCTGTGTCCATGTGTTCTTATTGTTCAACTCCCACTTACGAGTGAGAATATGCAGTGTTTGGTTTTCTGTTCTTCTGTTACTTTGCTGAGAAGGATGGTTTCCAGCTTCATCCATGTCCTTGCAAATGACGTGAACTCATCCTTTTTTATGGCTGCATAGTATTCCATGCTGTATATATGCCACATTTTCCTTATCCAGTCTATCACTGATGGGCATTTGGGTTGGTTCCAAGTCTTTCCTATCGTGAACAGTTTTTTTTGTTTTGTTTTAATGTGGATGCCTTAGAATTTGCTGTATACAAGATCATGACATTCAGAAGTAAGACAGTTTTACGGTTTGCTTTCTAACCTGGATCCTTTTATATATTGATCGCCTAGTTGTCCTGGCCAGAACCAAAGGTGAACAGACCTGTTGAACGTGGCCTTGCTTGTTCCCAATCTTAGGGAAAAAGCATTTAGTCTTGCACCATGAAATCTGTTAACTGCTAGGTTTTCACAGATGCTTTTTATCATGATGATGAAGTTCCTTCCTGTTTTTAGTTTGTTGAGGACTTTTTTCCATGCAGGAGTAGATAATTTTATTCTCATTTACAGAAAAGAAAACCTTCATTTGGACAGTCGGCCCCCAAAGATCAAGCCCTGAACCACAGTGCTATCTCCACAGCACACTCTTTCATTTCAGTTTTCCTCTGCCCCTCCTCGGAATTCTCTTTCAGGTGACTTGGGAATGTTGGTGTGCTCCAGGAGGCTCAGCCCTCTGCTTGGGTGCTTCTCTCCTGAAGTGGGAAGATGGCTTCAGCTGTCACCTGCAAGCTGATGACTCCACACTCCCTATCTCCTTGCCCTCACTGAGCTCTGGTGTATCTTCATGCTTCCAAGACTTTTCCACTCAGATATGTCAAGGAATCTCAAACCCGTCCTATCCTGGAATACACTGTCAACTCCCAGCACCTTGGGAGGCCGAGACAGGTGGATCATGAGGTCAGGACATCGAGAACAGCCTGGCCAAGATGGTGAAAGTAACCCTGTCTCTATTTTAAAAAATAATAAGATGAAAATAATTAAATAAATATAGATTGATAAAAATAAATAAATGCAAGATGGCCTGCTTGTCACTAAGAAAATAAATAAGTAATTAAGTAAATAAATAAATAAAGGCCGGGCACCATGGCTAAAGCCTGTAATCCCAGCACCTTGGGAGGCTGAGATGGGCAGATGACGAGGTCAAGAGATCAAGACCATCCTGGCTGACATGGTGAAACTCCGTCTCTACTAAAAATACAAAAATATTAGCCAGGCGCGGTGGCACTCGCCTGTGGTCCCAGATACTCGGGAGACTTAGGAGGAAGAATCACTTGAATCCAGGAGGGGGAGGTTGCAGTAAGTCAAGATTGCACAACTGCACCACTCCAGCCTGGTGACAGAGCAAGACTCCCTCTAAAATAAATAAACAAAAAAATAAATAAATAAGTAAATAAATGCAAGACTGCCTCTAAATCATTATACAGATAATTGAGAAAATGAATAAATGCAAGCCTGCACACAAATACATAAGTATAAAAAAAATGTTGTGAGCCTGGGTCTAAATAAAATAAATGAGTAAATGTGAGCCTGCCTCTAAATAATTAGATAGCTAGACAGATAAATACATCAATCCCAGCCTGCCTCAAAATATACAAATAAATAAATATAGAAATAACTAAATGTGACCTGCTTCTCCGTAAGTACATGAGCAAATAAATAAATGAACATGTCTGCCTCTAAATAAATCAATTAATAGATAGATAAATAAATCAATAAATAAGCAGCCCCTCTTACTGGCTCATGTTTTTAATCCTCCGCCCATTGGGAGCCTGAGCAGGCTATACCACCTGAAGGCAGGACATCAAGACCAGCCTGGCCAAGATGGTGAAAGAATCCCTGTCTCTATTTAAAAAAATAATAAGATGAAAATAATTAAATAAATTAAAAAATAAATCAATGCAAGCTGGCCTTCCTCCCTCTAAGGAAATAAATAAATAATTCTCTAAATAAATAAATAAAGGCCAGGCGAGATGGCTCAGTCCTGTAATCCCAGCACTTTGGGAGGCCGAGACGGTTGGATCACGAGGTCAAGAGAGCGAGACTATCCTGGCCAACATGGAGAAACACGGTCTCTATTAAAAATGCAAAAATATTAGCCGGATGTGGTGGCATGCACCTGGAGTCCCAGCTACAGGGGAGGCTGAAGCGGAAGAATCACTTGAACCAAAGAGAGGGAGGTTGCAGGGAGCCAGGATTGCGCCACTGCACTCCAGCCTGGTGAGAGAGCAAGAATCCATCTAAAATCAACCAATCAATCAATCAATCCATCAAGAAATGCGAGACAGCCTCTAAATCATTATATAGATAGTTAAGGAAATGAATAAATGCAAGCCTGCACACAAATACATAAGTATATAAATAAATGTTGCCAGCCTGGGTTTAAATAAATAAATGAGTAAATGTGAGCCTGCCTCTAAATAATTACATAGTTACACAGATAAATACATAAATCCAAGCCTGCCTCCAAATATATAATTAAATGTGACCTGCTTCTCCATAAGTACATAAGTAAATAAATAAATGTAAGTCTGCCTCTAAATAAATCGATTGATAGATAGATACATAAGTCAATCAATAAATAGCCCCACTTGGAGACTCATGCTTTTAATCCCCCACCAACTGGAAGCCTGAGCAGGGTATATTACCTGAGGTCAGGACATCAAGACCAGTCTGGCCAAGATGGTGAAAGAAACCCTGTCTCTATTTAAAAAATAATAACGTGAAAATAATTAATTAAATATAGATATATATATATACACACACACACACAAATAAATAAATGCAAGATGGCCTGCCTGCCTCTAAGTAAATAAATAAGTAAGTAAGTAAGTAAGTAAATAAATAAAGGCAGGGTGCAGTGGCTCACGCCTGTAATCCCAGCACTTTGGGAGGCCAAAACAGGCAGATGACGAGGTCAAGAGATCAAGACCATTCTGGCCAACATGGTGAAACCTCATCTCTACTAAAAATACAAAAATATTAGCCAGGAGTGGTGGCACGCACCTGTGGTCCCAGCTACTCGGGAGGCTGAGGCAGAAGAATTGCTTGAACCCAGGAGGCGGAGGCTGCAGTGAGCCAAGATTGCACAACTGCACTCCAGCCTGGTGACAGAGAAGACTCCGTCTTAAATAAATAAATAAATAAATAATAAATAAATAAATAAATGCGAGCCTGCATCTAAGTTAATAAATGCAAGGCTGCCTCTAAATCATTATACAGATAGATAAGTAAATAAATAAATGCAAGGCTGCACACTAATACATAAGTATATAAATAAATGTTGCGGCCTGGGTCTAAATAAATAAATGAGTAAATGTCAGGCTGCCTCTAAATAATTAGATAGCTAGATAAATAATTAGATAGCTAGATAGATAAATACATCAATCCAAGCCTGCCTCAAAATATACAAATAAAGTAAATAAATATAGAAATAACTAAATGCAACCTGCTTCTCCATAAGTATGTCTGTAAATAAATAAATAAATGCAAGTTTGCCTCTAAATAAATCGATTAATACATAGATAAAGAAATCAATAAATAAATAGCCCTGCTTGGTGGCTCATGCTTTTAATCCCCCACCCATTTGGAGCCTGAGCTGGGTATATCACCTAAGGTCAGGACATCGAGACCAGCCTGGCAAAGGTTCTCTTTAAAAAGAAAACCCTGTCTCTATTTAAAAAAATACTAAGATGAAAATAATGAAATAAACAAATATAGATTTATATATATAAATAAATGCAAGACAGCATTCCTGCCACTAAGTAAATAAATAAGTGATTAAGTAAATAAATAAACAAAGGTGGGTGCAGTGGCTAAAGCCTGTAATCCCAGCACCTTGGGAGGCCGAGTCGGGCAGATCACCTGAGGTCGGGAGTTCAAGACCTGACTGACCAACATGGTGAAACCCCGTCATCAAAAAAAAATAAAAAAAAGAAAAAGAAAAAAAAGTAAATAAGTAAATAAATGCGAGACTGCCTCTAAATCATTATAGTTAAGAAAATGAATAAATGCAAGCCTGCACACAAATACATAAGTATAAAATAATGTTGTGAGCCTAAGTCTAAATAAAATAAATGAATAAATGTGAGCCTGCCTCTAAATAATTAGATAGCTAGATAAATACATAAATCCAAGCCTGCCACCAAATACATAAATAAATAAATAAGTAAATTCGACCTGCTTCCCCATAAATACATCAGCAAATAAATAAATAATGCAAGTCTGCCTCTAAATAAATCAATTAATAGATAGATAAATAAATCCATAAATAAGCAGCCCCACTTGGCTCATGTTTCTAATCCCTCGCCCGCTGGGAGCGTAAGCCGGCTATATCGCCTGAGGTCAGGACATCGAGACCAGCCTGGCCAAGATGGTGAAAGAATCCCTGTCTCTATTTAAAAAACTAATAAGGTGAAAATAATTAAATAAATAAATAAAAATATAAATATATAAATGCAAGACAGCCTGCCAGCCTCTAAGTAAATAAATCAGTAATTAGGCAAATAAATAAATAAAGGCTGGGCGAGATGGCTCAGTCCTGTAATCCCAGCACTTTGGAAGGCCAAGATGGCAGATCATGAGGTCAAGAGATCGAGACCATCCTGGCCGACATGGTGAAACCCCGTCTCTACTAAAAATACAAAAATATTAGCCAGGCACAGTGGCACTCGCCTGCGATCCCAGATACTCCGGAGGCTTAGGAGGAAGAATCGCTTGAACTCAGGAGGCGGAGGTTGCAGTAAGCCAAAATTGGCCCTGCACTCCAGCCTGGTGACAGAGCAAGACTCCCTCTAAGATAAATAAGCAAACAAACAAATATATAAATAAGTAAATAAATGTGAGACTGCCTCTAAAAATCATTGTACAGACAGTTAAGAAAATGAATAAAAGCAAGCCTGCACACAAATACATAAGTATAAAAATAATGTTGTCAGCCTGGTTCTAAATAAAATAAATGAGTAAATGTGACCCTGCCTCTAAATAATTAAATAGCTAGATTAAAAAAATACATAAATCGGTCGGGCATGGTGGCTCACGCCTGTAATCCCAGCACTTTGGGACGCTGAGGCGAGCGGATCACGAGGTCAAGAGATTGAGACCATCCTCACCATGATGAAACCCCGTCTCTACTAAAAATACAAAAAAAATTAGCCGGGTGTGGTGGCACGCGCCTGTAGTCCCAGCTACTCGGAAGGCTGAGGCGGAAGAATCACTTGAACCCAGGAGGTGGAGGTTGCAGTGAGCTGAGATTGTGCCACTGCACTCCAGCCTGGAGACAGAGCAAGACTCTGTCTCAAAAATAAAAAAAAAAACACATAAATCCAAGCCTGCCTCCAAATATATAAATAAATAATTAATTAAGGAAATTCTACCTGCTTCTCCAGAAATATGTCAGCAAATAAATAAATAAATGCAAGTCTGCCTCTAAATAGATCAATTAATAGACAGATAAATAAATCAATAAATAAGCAACCCCTCTTGGTGGCTCATGTTTTTAATCCCCCGCCCATTGGGAGCCTGAGCCGGCTATATCACCTGAGGTCAGGACATCGAGACCAGCCTGGCCAAGATGGTGAAAGAATCCCTGTCTCTATTTAAAAAAATAATAGGATGAAAATAATTAAATAAATAAAAATATAAATAAATAAATGCAAGCCAGCCTTCCTGTCTCTAAGTAAATTAATCAGTAATTCTGTAAATAAATAAATAAAGGCCGGGCGAGGTGGTTCAGTCCTGTAATCCCAGCACTTTGGGAGGCCGAGACAGTTGGAACACGAGGTCAAGAGAGCGAGACCATCCTGGCCAACATGGAGAAACCCCGTCTCTACTAAAAATACAAAAATATTAGCCAAGTGTGGTGGCACTCGCCTGGAGTCCCAGCTACAACAGAGGCTGAGGTCGAAGAATCGCTTGAACCAAAGAGAGGGAGGTTGCAGTGGGGCAACATTGCGCCACTGCACTCCAGCCTGGTGAGAGAGCAAGAATCCATCTAAAATCAATCAATCAATCAATCAATCAATCAAGAAACGCAAGCCAGCTTCTAAATCATTTTGTAGTTAAGAAAATGAATAAATGCAGGCCTGCACACAAATACATAAGTATATAAATAAATGTCAGCCTGTGTCAAAATAAATGAATGAGTAAATGTAAGCCTGCCTCTAAATAATTAGATAGGTAGGTAGATAAATACATAAATCTAAGCCTGCCTCCAAATATATAATTAAATGTGACCTGCTTCTCCATAAGTATGTCAGTAAATAAATAAATAAATGCAAGTTTGCCTCTAAATAAATCCATTAACAGATATATAAATAAATCAATAAATAAATAGCCCCGCCTGGTGGCTCACGCTTTTAATCCCCTGCCCATTTGGAGCCTGAGCCCAGTATATCACCTAAGGTGAGGACATTGAGACCAGCCTGGACAAGATGGTGAAAGGAATCCTGTCTCTACTTAAAAAAATAATAAGATGAAAATAATGAAATAAATATAGATTTATAAAAATAAAAAAATACAAGACAGTCTGCTTGCCACTAAGTAAATAAATAAGTAATTAAGTAAATAAATAAATGTCAGGCGCCGTGGCTAAAGCCTGTAATCCCAGCACCTTAGGAGGCCGAGACGGGCAGATCACGAGGTCAAGAAAATGGAGACCATCCTGGCCGACATGGTGAAACCCCGTCTCTACTAAAAATACAAAAATATTAGCCAGGTGCAGTGGCACTCACCTGTGGTCCCAGATACTCCAGAGGCTGAGGAGGAAGAATCGCTTGAACCCAGGAGGCGGAGGTTGCAGTAAGCCAAGATTGGGCCAGTGCACTCCAGCCTGGTGACAGAGCAAGACTCCATCTAAAATAAATAAAGAAATTGGCCCGGCGTAGTGGCTCACGTCTGTAATCCAAGCACTTTGAAGGCCAAGGTGGGCAGATCATCTGAGGTCGCGAGTTCAAGACCTGACTCACCAACATGGTGAAACCACGTCTTTAAAAATAAAAAGAAAGAAAAAAAAAAGAAAAAGAAAAGTAAATAAGTAAATAAATAAATGAGTAAATAAATGTGAGACTGCCTCTAAATCATTATACAGACAGTTAAGAAAACGAATAAAAGCAAGCCCGCACACAAATACATAAGTATAAAAATTATGTTGTGAGCCTGGGTCTAAATAAAATAAATGAGTAAATGTGAGCCTGCCTCTAAATAATTAGATAGCTACATAAAAACATATATAAATCCAAGCCTGCCTCCAAATATATAAACAAATAATTAAATAAGGAAATTCAACCTGCTTCTCCAGAAATACGTCAGTAAATATATAAATAAATGCAAGTCTGCCTCTAAATAAGCCAATTAATAGATAAATAAATCAATAAATAAGCAACCCCTCTTGGTGGCTCATGTTTTTAATCCCCCACCCATTGGGAACCTGAGCCAGCTATATCACCTGAGGTCAGGACATCGAGACTAGCCTGGCCAAGATGGTGAAAGAACCCCTGTCTCTATTTGAAAAAATAATAAGATGAAAATAATTAAATAAATAAATAAAAATATAAATAAATAAATGCAAGCCGGCCTTCCTGCCTCTAAATAAATAAATAAATAATTATGTAAATAAATAACTAAAGGCCCGGTGAGATGGCTCAATCTTGTAATACCAGCACTTTGGGAGGCCAAGACAGTTGGAAAAAAAAGTCAAGAGATCGAGACCATCCTGGCCAACATGGAGAAACCCAGTATCTACTAAAAATACAAAAATATTAGCCAAGCGTGGTGGCACGTGCCTGGGGTCCCAGCTACAAGAGAGGCTGAGGTGGAAGAATTGCTTGAACCAAAGTGTGGGAGGTTGCAGTGGGCCAAGATTGCGTCACTGCACTCCAGCCTGGTGAGGGAGCAAGAATCCGGCTTAAATAAATAAATAAATAAATGCGAGCCTACATCTAAGTAAATAAATGGAAGCCTGCCTCTAAATCACTATACAGATAGATAAGTAAATAAATAAATGCAAGGCTGCACACTAATACATAAGTATATAAATAAATGTTGCAAGCCTGGGTCTAAATAAATAAATAAGTAAATGTCAGGCTGCCTCTAAATAATTAGATACCTAGACAGATAAACATATCAATCCAAGCCTGCCTCAAAATATACAAATAAAGTAAATAAATATAGAAATAACTAAATGCGACCTGCTTCTCCATAAGTACATCAGTAAATAAATAAATAAATGCACGTTTGCCTCTAAATAAATCGATTAATACATAGATAAAGAAATCAATAAATAAATAGCCCTGCTTGGTGGCTCATGCTTTTAATCCCCCGCCCATTTGGAGCCTGAGCTGGGTATATCACCCGAGGTCAGGACATCAAGAACAGCCTGGCCAAAGGGAGTGAAAGAAACTCTGTCTCTATTTAAAACAATAAGAAGATGAAAATAATTAAATAAATAAATATAGAGTTATATAGATAAATAAATGCAAGATGGCCTGCCTGCCACTAAGTAAATACATAAGTAATTAAGTAAATAAATAAAGAAAGACCAGGCACCGTGGCTAAAGCCTGTAATCCCAGCACCTTGGGAGGCTGAGATGGGCAGATAACGAGGTCAAGAGACGGAGACCATCCCGGCCAACATGGTGAAACCCAATCTCTACTAAAAATACAAAAATATTAGCTAGGCGTGGTGGCACTCACCTGTGGTCCCAGATACTCGGGAGGCTGAGGAGGAAGAATCGCTTGAACTCAGGAGGCGGAGGTTGCAATAAGCCAAGATTAGGCCAGTGCACTCCAGCCTGGTGACAGAGCAAGACTCCCTCTAAGGTAAATAAACAAACAAACAAACAAATAAATATATAAATAGGTAAATAAATGCGAGACTGCCTCTAAATCATTATCCAGACAGGTAAGAAAATGAATAAAAGCAAGCCAGCACACAAATACATAAGTATAAAAATAATGTTGTGAGCCTGGGTCTAAATAAAATAAATGAGTAAATGTGAGCCTGCCTCTAAATAATTAGAGAGCTAGACAGATAAATACATCAATCCCAGCCTGCCTCAAAATATACAAATAAATAAATATAGAAATAACTAAATGTGACATGCTTCTCGATAAGTATGTCAGTAAATAAATAAATAAATGCAAGTTTGCCTCTAAATAAATTGATTAATACATAGATAAAGAAATCAATAAATAAATAGCCCCGCTTGGTGGCTCATGCTTTTAATCCTCCACCCATTTGGAGCCTGAGCTGGGTATATCACTTGAGGTGAGGACATCGAGATCAGCCTGGCAAAGATGGTGAAAGGAACCCTGTCTCTATTTAAAAAAATAGTAAGATGAAAATAATGAAATAAATAAATAGAGATTTATATGCATAAATAAATGCAAGAAGGCCTGCCTGCTACTAAGTAAATACATAAGTAATTAAGTAAATAAATAAACAAAGGCAGGCCGGGCGCGGTGGCTCACGCCTATAATCCCAGCACTTTGGGAGGCAGAGGCGGGTGGATCACGATGTCAAGAGATCGAGACCATCCTGGTCAACATGGTGAAACCCCGTCTCTACTAAAAATACAAAAATTAGCTGGGCATGGTGGTGCGCGCCTGTAATCCCAGCTACTCAGTAGGCTGAGGCAGAAGAATTGCCTGAACCCAGGAGGTGGAGGTTGTGGTGAGCCGAGATCGCGCCATTGCACTCCAGCCTGGGTAACAAGAGTGAAACTCCGTCTCGAAAAAAAAAAAAAGAAAATAAATAAACAAAGGCTGGGTACGGTGGCTAAAGCCTGTAATCCCAGCACCTTGGGAGGCCGAGTCAGGTGGATCACGAGGTCAAGAGATCGAGACCATCCTGGCTGACATGGTGAAACCCTGTCTCTACTAAAAATACAAAAATATTAGCCAGGCTTGGTGGCACTCGCCTGTCGTCCCAGATACTCCAGAGGCTGACAAGGAAGAATCGCTTGAACCCAGGAGGCAGAGGTTGCAGTAAGCCAAGACTGGGCCAGTGCACTCCAGCCTGGTGATAGAGCAAGACTCCGTCTAAAATAAACAAATTGGCCAGGCATAGTGGCTCACACCTGTAATCCAAGCACTTTGGAGGCCAAGGCAGGCGGATCACCTGAGGTTGGGAGTTCAAGACCTGACTGACCAACATGGTGAAACCCTGTCTTTTAAAAATAAGAAAAAGAAAAAAAGAAAAGAAAAAGTAAATAAGTAAATAAATAAATAAGTAAATAAATGCAAGACTGCCTCTAAATCATTATAGATAGTTAAGAAAATGAATAAATGCAAGCCTGCACACAAATACATAAGTATAAAAATAATGTTGTGAGCCTGGGTCTAAATAAAATAAATGAGTAAACATGAGCCTGCCTCTAAATAATTAGATAGCTAGATAGATAAATACATAAATCTGAGCCTGCCTCCAAATAAATAAATAATTAGCCCTGCTTCTCCATAAGTACATCAGCAAATAAATAAATAAATGCAAGTCTGCCTCTAAATCAATCAATTAATTGATAGATAAATAAATCCATAAATAAGCAGCCCCACTTGGTGTTTCATGTTTTTAATCCCTTGCCCATTGGGAGCCTGAGCTGGCTATATCACCTGAGGTCACGACATCGAGACCAGCCTGGCCAAGATGGTGAAAGAAACCCTGTCTCTATTTAAAATATAATAAGGTGAAAATAATTAAATAAATAAATATATATATATACACACATATATATACAAATGCCAGATGGCCTGCCTACCTCTAAGTAAATAAATAAATAAGTAAGTAAGTAAATAAAGAAAAGTAAGTAAATAAAGAAAGGCCGGGTGCAGTGGCTAATGCCTGTAATCCCAGCACTTTGAGAGGCCAAGACAGGCAGATCACAAGGTCAAGAGGTCGAGACCATTCTGGCCAACATGGTGAAACCTCGTCTCTACTAAAAATACAAAATTATTAGCCAGGCATGTTGGCACACACCTGTGGTCCCAGATACTCGGGAGGCTGAGGCGGAAGAATCGCTTGAACTCAGGAGGCGGAAGTTGCAGTGAGCCAAGATTGCACAAATGCACTCCAGCCTGGTGACACAGCAAGACTCTGTCTAAAATCAATCAATCAATCAATCAATCAATCAATGAGAGCCTATTATTTACATTATATCTATGTAAATAAATGCAAGCCTGCCTCTAAATCATTATACAGATAGGTAAGTAAATAAATAAATGCAAGGCTGCACACTAATACGTAAGTATATAAATAAATGTTGCGAGCCTGGGTCTAGATAAATAAATGAGTAAATGTGAGCCTGACTCTAAATAATTAGATAGCTAGATAGATAAATACAGAAATCCAAGCCTGCCTCCAAATATATACATAATTAAATGTGACCTGCTTCTTCATAAGTATGTTCAGTAAATAAATAAATAAATAAATGCAAGTCTGCCTCTAAATATAACAATTAACAGATACATACATAAATCAATAAATAAATAGCCCCCCCTTGGGGGCTCATGCTTTTAATCCCCCACCAATTGGGAGCCTGAGCCAGGTATATCACCTGAGGTCAGTACATTGATACCAGCCTGGCCAAGATGGTGAAAGAAACCCTGTCTCTATTTTAAAAACAATAAGGTGAAAATAATTAAATAAATAAATATATAAATATATATAAAAATGCAAGATGGCCTGCCTGCTTGTAAGTAAATAAATAAATAAGTAAGTAAGTAAATAAAGGCTGGGCTCAGTGGTTCCCGCCTGTAATCCTAATCCCAGCACTTTGGGAGGCCGAGACAGGCAGATAACAAGGTCAAGAGATAGAGACCATTCTGGCCAACATGGTGAAACCTCGTCTCTTCTAAAAATACAAAAATATTAGCCAGGCATGGTGGCACGTGCCTGTGGTCCCAGCTACTCGGGAGGCTGAGGCGGAAGAATTGCTTGAACCCAGGAGGTGGAGGCTGCAGTGAGCCAAGATTGCACAACTGCACTCCAGCCTGGTGACAGAGCAAGACTCCATCTAAAATAAATAAATAAATCAATAAATAAATGTGAGCCTGCATCTAAGTAAATCAATGCAAGTCTGTCTCTAAATCATTATATAGATAGATAAGTAAATAAATAAATGCAAGGCTGCACACTAATACATAAGTATATAAATAAATGTTGCGAGCCTGGGTCTAAATAAATAAATGAGTAAATGTCAGGCTGTCTCTAAATAATTAGATACCTAGATCAATACATCAGTCCAAGCCTGCCTCAAAATATACAAATAAATAAATAAGTAAATAAATATAGAAATAACCAAATGCGACCTGCTTCTCCATAATGTCAGTAAATAAATAAATAAATGCAAGTTTGCCTCTAAATAAATTGATTAGTAGATAGATAAATAAATCAATAAATAAATAGCCCCACTTGATGGCTGATGATTTTAATCCCCCGCCCATTTGGAGCCTGAGCCGGGTACATTACCTGAGGTCAGGACATCGAGACCAACCTGGCCAAGATGGTGAAAGGAACCCCATCTCTATTTAAGAAAATAGTAAGATGAAATGATTAAATAAATAAATATAGATTTACATAAATAAATAAATGAAAGATGGCCTGCCTGCCAACTAAGTAAGTAAATAGTAACGCAGATACTAAAATCAAATTTAAATTAAAAAAGAAATTGCCAGAGTAGGCAAATCTAGAGAAACAGAAAGTAGATTAGTGGTTGCCTAGGGCCAGGGGTGTGGGGCTTGGGAAAAAAGAGAAGTAACTACTAACGGCTATGGGGTTTCTCTGAGGGGAAATGAAAAGATTCTAAACTTAGATTGTGACAATGCCTGCACAACCCTGTAAATATAGTAAAAACACTACATCACCCATTTTAAATAAGTGAATTGCTTTGCACGTCAACTGTGTGTCAATAAAGCAGTTTAAAAGAAAAAGAATACTTACAGTAGTCATTTGGGGCTATCACGCTGCTCTGCAACAACAGAAAAAAACACAAAATATCATAAGCATCAGATCTTGCTGGGTGCTGTTGGTGCAGGTCATCTCACTTGATGACATTAGAAAACCACAGGTGACTGGTCCCCAAATAAAGCATAGAAGATGAATGTGGAAAAGCCAGTGGGGTGTTTTGGAATATTTAGCAAGTGTCCATGTCAGCTGGAAAATAGAAAATAACTTTGCAAGAAGGAAAGGGTGCTACTGAGAAATATGCTCACGACCAGTTTATAACTTATGCCATCTTTTGACTGACATCGTCAATCAGGCCTCAGTTGGTCATAAACTCCAGTGACTGGTCGCTAGTGTCCATGACAACCGAGGTCTGATTCATAATAGCAATTAAAAATGATGTTCATGGGCCGGGCGCGGTGGCTCACGCCTGTAATCCCAGCACTTTGGGAGGCTGAGGCGGGTGGATCACAAGGTCAATAGATCGAGACCATCCTGGTCAACATGGTGAAACCCCATCTCTACTAAAAATACAAAAAATTAACTGGGCACGGTGGCGCGTGCCTATAATCCCAGCTACTCAGGAGGCTGAGGCAGGAGAATTGCCTGAACCCAGGAGGCGGAAGTTGCGGTGAGCCGAGATCACGCCACTGCACTCCAGCCTGGGTAACAAGAGCAAAACTCCGTCTCAAAAAAAAAAAAAAAAAAAAATGATATTCACTTGATATTCAAGAAGCCCCAGAAAAAAATATTTCTCTTCAAGACGAAGAAATGCATGTTACCAGGTCAGAGGGCATCTCGTCCTCTTCAAAATCTTCTATTGTGAGGTCCTGTAGGATCTCAACAGGACCTAAGAGAACACAGAGTGACAGTCAGTGCATTGGTGCTGCTGAGGAATCTCACAAGGAGCTTTGGGGAATGTGGACGGGGGCTGGAGTGTGTGGAGCTGGGTGGTTGACAAGCATGGACTGAGCTGCTGCTGGACCATTCTCCTTGGTGCTGAAGAAAGGCAAAGGAGAGGGGCAGAAAGAAATGAAAGAGCCTTGGCTTCCTAGCTAGGGCAACCTCATCAATGTGAAATCGTCATTTGAAGAACCGGTTAATACAGAAAGGCAGTGTACTATATAAACAGGAAGTAGATTCGGGCTGCCTAGAACCAGGGATGTGGGGGGTGGGGAAAACAGAGGAGTCACTACTAATGGGGTTTTCTGAGGCGGAATCAAGAGCTTCTAAAATTACATTGTAACAATGCTTGCACAACCCTGTCAATATAGTAAAAACACTGAATCACCTACTTTAAATAGGTGAACTGGTTTGCACATCAACTACGTCTCAGTAACTGTTTAAAAGAAAAAGAATACGTACGGTGGTGATACTGGGCCACAGGCTCCTCCTGCAATAAGAGAAAAAGAAACACCATGAGGAGTACATCTTGCTGGGTCCTGTTGGCACAGGTCTTGTATTCACTTGGTGACATTAGAAAACCAGATGGCAGGCTGGGTGCGGTGGCTCACGCATGTAATCCCAGCACGTTGGGAGGCTGAGGCTCAGGAGATTGAGACCATCCTGGCCAACATGCTGAAACCCCACCTCTACTAACAACTACAAAAAAGCTGGGTGTGGTGGTGGCAAGAGCCTGTAGTCCCAGCTACTCGGGAGGCTGAGGCAGGAGAATTGCTTGAACACAGTAGGTGGAGGCTGCAGTGATCCGAGATCACACCACTGCACTGTAGCCTCATGACAGAGAGACTCTGTCTCACAAACAAAACTAAACTAAACAAAACAAAGAACCAGATGTCAAACAGTGATGAAGTTATGGGCCCCATATGAAGCACAGGGGATGCTTGCAGAAAATGCAGTGGGTTTGGAATATTTAGCAAGTTTCTATGTTGGCTGGGAAATACAAAATCATTTTTCAAGAAGAAAATGTTGCTGCTGAGAAATACGCTCACGACCAGTTTGTAATTTATGCCATCTTTTGACTGACATCGCCAGTCAGGTCTCAGTTGGTCATAAACTCCAATGACTGGTCGCTAGAGTCCATGACAACCGAGGTCTGATTCACAATGGCAGTCAAAAAAATTCACTTGATATTCTAGAAGACGCAGAAAAAAACATGTCTCCTCAAGACAAAGAAATGTATCTTACCAGGTCAGAGGGCATCTCGTCCTCTTCCAAATATTTTATCATGACGTCCTGTAGGGCCTCAACAGAACCTAAGAGAACACAGAGTGACAGTCAGTGCATTGGTGCTGCTGAGGAATCTCACAAGGAGCTTTGGGGAATGTGGACGGG